>NC_037338.1:78981458-80325269 GCF_002263795.3 Bos taurus | reverse complement strand
TTTGCAATAAACTGGATGAGATCATGTAGGGAGAGAGTTTAGACAGAGAAGAAAATAGGTCCCTTAGCATTGGGGAACTCCTTGATTTAAAGATCTGGTGAAGAAGAGTAATCCAACTAAAGACACTGACAAATAGATGAGGGAGGAGAAAAATTCAGAAAGTGGTTTCACCAAGCAAGAGAGAAGAGAGTTTCAAAACTGAGTTATTTGTTCTGAATGCTTGTGAGAAGTTAACTAAGACAAAAACTGGGAAGGAACTATTGGATTTGACAACATGGAGGTCATTGGAAACTTTGTTGAAAGCAGCCTCAGCGGTGTGATGAGGCAGGATCCCAATCAGAGGAGATTAAGAATAGAAAAGGAGGCGAAGGAGAAAGTGAAGGAAGCAGTTTAGCAAAACTATTGTGAGTTGGAGCAGAGACATAATGACTACAGAGAGATGACAGACAGCTTGGATTTTTTGAAGACGGGAGAAATTTCAGCATGATTATAACATGATGGAAATCATGCTGTAGAGAAAGAGAAATGGATGGTGCAGGAGAAAGAGAATGGTTACAGAAGAGGAATCTCAATTAGCCAAGTGGAGATGAGATCCAGTCCACAAGACAGGGTGTTGTTGCCCTTGGACAAGATCAGGCACATTTCTTCCAAGGTGAGAGGAGGGAGATAGAGTATGGGCACTGATACAAGAGGATGGAAAGTTGTGGGCAGATGAATGAGTTCATCTCTGATAACTTTCATTTTTAAGTGAATCACAGGGCAGATCATCAACCCCATGGTGTGATTCAGTGAATCAAGGAGGAAAGGGAGGAGGGGGAAACCAAGATATGAGAGATAGAGTTGAGGAGAGCCCATCTGAAAGACACAGAAAAAGGAATTATCACCTCCTCTCATAATTTATTTATAAATTAGGATCTAAAAACCTGGCTCTACAAACCTGCCAAGTCATTTTCAAATATTATATGTAGCTCTCCCAACCATGATCCAAAAAGGCAGATGTTGCCTCTACTTTGCAAGCTCAGCCTGATTAAATAGCAAAATCTTTGAAGAGAAACTCTCTTCAAAGTCCTTGCTGTTTTGAAGCCTCAGTACTAAATGGGGAAACTGGCAAGGCAAGGGCTTTCAATTCCTGTATCAATTCACTTCGGCAGACATTTCTGACCACCTATTATGTGTTAGATTTCTGACTTCCACAGTATAACGTATGCCCATACCGACCCTCCAGCTGTTTCTAATCACTCTCCTTGAAGAATCAAGACTCTGGAAAGATAGCGGTGACTGCAGTGCAGTGCCTCTTTCCAGAGAGGGCAACTAAAGTAGGCAGAAACATGTGCTCTTACTGTAGTGAGCCCAGGGACTGGTGAATGCAGACTTGTGGGATCAGACAGGGCTCCCAGAGGAGAGACATCTAAGCTTTAAGTTCTGTCAATGCTTTTGCCTCACTAACATCCCCCTTTTCTCTGCAGCCCATATACAGAGACTAAGCATCAACCTTCATTGGTCTTCCCCACCAACATCCCTTCCAACACTCCAGAGATTAACCTCCCTGAAAAGTTAACCGTGTCAGCATCCTCCAGTGGAACTCTGAACCCAAATCTCTTTAACTTAGTGTGACATTCAAGGTCCTCCAGGCTTTTACCCCTTCTCACCTCTCTTTTCAATTTCCTTCATTTCCATGCCTCCTTTACTGCCCATTGCTACCCTCTACCCCCTTCTACATAATCCTAACCCCAATCAGAACTTCTTGTAATTTTTGCATTCCACCAAATGTTCTCTAGCTTTCAGCCATTTCCTCATATTGCTCTTCAACCTGGAAGGCCCTTTTTTCACAAGAAGATATTACTGTCTTCCTTTGGTTCTTCAGGATTCCATTTAGATGTTACACTTTCCTTGGAAATTTCTGATATGATCCTCCCACCCCCACAACACACACCATTTCTTCTCCTCTGGACTGTAGAGTCTACAGAACTCATTGCTACTTCTGCCTAAACCTTAATACACTGTAGTGCAATCATTTGTGTGCCCATTTCCCTGCCTGTAATGCCAATTAAAGATGAATTTTATTATTAACTACCCATAATGGTACCCAGCTTAAAGTAGGAGCTCCATGTATACTTACAAAGAAATGAATAAGTGATCAAATAAATAAATGAATTAATGCTTACAGCTCTTCCAATTAGCTTTGTGTTCTTAGGTTCCATATCTTTGAATATGCTATTCCACCTATTGCTCTTTTCCGTTCCTTATCTTCTGCCAAGTCCACTTGGCAAGCTCCTGTTCTTCCTGAGACCCAGAGAATTTGTGATGCACCAATACAAAGACTTCTTAGCAAAACAGATTTCTTAAAGCAAGCATCACTTTATTATAAACTAATTATGCCTGGATCCTTTGGTTTGGGATCCTTGGAGAAAGTAGACTTTATTAAAGTGGTTTTGAAAACTGAGTTTCAGTCCTTTTGAGCTACCGTTGCAGAAGTTTAGATGTGCATTCCAGAAGGTCAAGGATCTCTTAAGTGTCAGTACAATACTTCCCTTCCCCCACCAATCACTCCCTTGAGAATATTCTATTTTAAAAGGCATTTGTTTAAAAAAAAACAAACCTACACTTCTGGACCAATTCATCTGCAATTTGCTATACTTCATAGGGCTCAAAGCCCCCGCGTGCCTAAACTACTAGGAAAGATTTCTGGACACGTTAATAAAAGTATCTTAATGAACAACAGCTGCAAAGAACATGTCTTTAAATAAATTGATTCCAAATTTTTCTGCATGTTTCTGTGATTTTGCTTTTTAAACGGGCACCACTGCCTTTAAACTCGGCTAGCTGAAAAACGTTGAAGGGAAAAGAAATCGTATATTGTTTCAAAAAAAAGTCATTGTCTTGCTTTTCTTCACCATTCTTTCTTTGAAGAGGTTAATGCGTGTTCACAGTGATTACCTCACTTCTGCTTGTAATAGCTTTTTGGAGCAAAGGAGGCAAGTTATACATCTTCCCCACTTTGAATGTGATACAGAAAGCTTACAGAGTTGTCCAAATTGAGGATTGGAATTAGAACCCAGATCTCTTGATTTTGAGGGCTATATGTTCAGACCTTGGGCTCAACTGTCTATTAAAACAAAACCAAGAATAGCCCTCTTGCCAGCAAAGAACATATATGACAAGAATATTTGTACTGTACTCTGTTGAGGCTCTTTGAACTTTGTATCTAACATAGAAGAGTAGGATTTGGTTCAAAGTGTGTGTCTAGTTATAAAATGAAATGAGATCTAGCATTCTTCTTCCTCCAAAGAGTAAGACTTAACCAATTTAATTTAGACTAAAAAAAACCACCTCTTTTCCATCCATAATTTATCATCTGAAATCATATTTAAACTATCAATTATATTTAAACATCATAAAGAATGAACTTGATTTACTAATCATCAGTAAATAAAGATGTGGCACTTAGAAGGAGATTGTGATATATGCTTCCTTTTGGGGTTTTAATAGCACAGCAGATGGTCTTTTTTTTTCTTACGCAGGCAGCTAGAAATCAAAATTTGGCTCTATAGTCGCATGATTTCCCTTCTCTGATCTACTACTCTGGACATCTGGGTTTCCTGTGGATCGCGTTCAGTCAGCAGTGTGGAGGTAGTAAATATTTCACCGTCCAGCTCCCCTCTTTTATTCTTACTGAATAAAAGGAGCGAGAGCACCGTGAATCCTGATCTTGGAAATCCTCCTCCGTCGCCTTGCGCACGTCGTCGTTGAAGAAGCGGCTTGTGACATTGCTTGGCTAGGGCAAAGACCAATGTGGACTAGTGGGGGGTAGGATGCAAGGAGGGAAGGGTTGAGTTAGGACCCAGAAATTGTTGAATAGAACAAAATGAAAAGCTGTTCCCAATTTGAAAAGTGAGTTGACGTCTGCTACTCTGGTATGTGGTAAAACATGTTTTTCATCTAAGACATAATAAAAGCTACAAGCATTTTACACCGTGCATTAAGAGCTGCATCTTTAAGGGAACATCTTTTCATAGAGAGAGCTCATAGGGAGTTCTCTATTTGATGATACTTTTGAACACTTTATTATTACAGTAGGTGAACTATCTCTTAGTCATGGCAAATCCTAAATGAATTGACAGGACACTTTTGTAAAAATGACTGTTAGGGGTATACTGACATTGCATTTTTTTTCATCTGTTTCTATAAATATAAAATTTATGTTCGGAGTGTGGGAATAAACTATATCATTGGGAGAGAATTAACAGAGGAGATAGCTTGCATGACCTGCAAATAACCCAAGGGAAACCTGGAGTCAAGGTGGACGAAGATTTTGAAGTGACTGTGAAAGCAAGGCGGGAGCAAAGAACTCATTTTTAAAAATTATTTTCTGTATATTGGGCTTCCCATGTGGCACTAGCGATAAAGAGCCCACCTGCCAATGCAGGAAACGTAACAAATGCAGGTTCAATTCCTGGGTTGAGAAGATCCCCTGAAGAAGGACATGACAACCCACTCCAGTATTCTTGCCTTGAGAATCCCATGGATAGAGGAGCCTGGCGGGCTACAGTCTATGGGGTTGCAAAGAGTCAGAAATGACTGAGGGACTTAGTCCGTATATTAAAAAACTTTTTTTGTGTGTGCTGAACTTGAGGTCGACTGGAAAATGGACTTTGGGAGCCATACCATTACAGGGGTGCACAGCTCCTAAAGAGCCCATCGACACTGTATGTAACATAAATGGCACTCTCTAGGGCTTCCTTTGTGGCTCAGCTGGTAAAGAATCTGCCTGCAATGCAGGAGACCCAGGTTCAATCCCTGGATTGAGGAGATCCCTTGGAAAAGGGAAAGGCTACCCACTTCAGTATTCTGGCCTGGAGAATCCCATAGACTGTATAGTCCATGGGGTCACAAAGAGTCGGACACGATTGAGTAACTTTCACTTTCTTTTTCACTTTCAGAGTTGTACAAATGCAGTGCCCCTGTTGAGAAGAATGACAACAATTTAAAAAATCTGTCATGTGGAATAAGGAAGATAAGTGCCTAGGAACCTTTCTTTTTATTTATTTTTTTCTTATCTCTATTAGAAGATAACTATAATATTTTGATGGTTTTTGCCATCCATCAACATGAATCGACCATAGGCATACATATGTCCCCTCTCTCTTGAACCCCCTTCCATCTCTCACCCCATCCCACCTGCCTTCTTTCTTTTGCCTCTGCAATTAAATTCCTTCTTAGTCTCTTTCTCTGACAATTCTTTCTTCACTTGTTCCTTTTCCATCCAGTTTTACTGAGATATAGTTGGTATCTGTTCCCTAAGTATTGGTCTTTTCTTGGATCCCTAAATAGAGTCATTTTTCTGGTTTTTGGCATAACCTTTCTACAAAACCTCATTTTAAATATTACCTTTATAATGATGGCTTCATCTCTTTATCTCCAGACTTGCCTCTCCAAAGAGCTCCCTCTCTGTGTATCCACCTGCCTCCTGGATATGGAGCTCTGTCTGGATATTCCCTGAGTCCTCTCCTCAGTGAAATGAAACTAACAGTCAATCCATCCATCAGCTCTGACCTTTCAACTGCGCCTCTCAGTAAATTGCTCCATCAGTAGATGAGCGTGGTCTGGAGTTCCAGACGAAAACCTTGGCGATCATCCTAAACTATTTTCCTGCTCTCTGCTCTGAATATCTGACTGCTCATCAGGTCTAGGAAATTCCTCATGCCCAGGTCCTCTTCACCACACCCTTGGCTGCTACCTTAGTTCAGGTTTGCGTTATGTCTTGCACTGTCTAACTGCCCGAAGGTCTCCAGTTTATTTATGATTTATACATTGCAACACTTTATGCTTAAAGGCTCACTCCTTAGGACATTCGATCATGGTTGTTAGAACCAATGACTAAATTCATGATATCTGTATTGAGCACTGTGCTTTGTTGTTTTGAGAATATTTAAGGGGGAGACAGGAGATGAGATGGTTGGATGGCATCATTGACTCAACGGGCATGAGTTTGAGCAAACTCAGGGAACTAGTGAAGGACAGAGAAGCCTCTATAGTCCATGGGGTTGCCAAGAGTCGGACGGGACTTAGCTGCTGAACAACAACAACCAAGAATTAGATAATATTCATTCACTAATTATTTATTGAGCACCTGAGTGAATATACTCCTTCTTGGCCCTCCACATGTCATATTCCTCAATGTAGAGGATGCCAAAATATATTAAAAATATACTTCATGCTAAATGTAGAATTCATGTGAAGAATATAAAATGAAAAATTGTAATAATAACTAATAAAAATAATTTAATCAAAACTAAAATGTTGGTACTAATAAGACCAAGCCAATTCAGACATAAGAGACTCTTGAGGTGTAAAGTTGTCAAAGGCAAACTCTGGGGAGGAAATAGAACTTAAAGAAATGAAAGGATTTTTTTTTTTTTTTGTAAAGAGCAGTAGTGGAAATAGAAGGCTGCTTCACAAGAGGTTAGCTTGAGCACCAGCATGAAGATAAATAAGATTTCTTGCTGGCATCAAAGGGAAATTAGGCAGAGGAAATATGTATGTAAGATGATAAAACCAATGGCTTGTGATAGTTTGGGGAGAGACACTGTGGTACAAAGGGCACTGTTATTGTACAGGTTTGGGTTCAAATCCGAGCCCAGTGCTTGAAAACGACCTGGTGGCTCAGACTGTAAAGCATCCGCCTGCAACGCGGGAGACCCATGTTCGATCCCTGGGTCAGGAAGATCCCCTGGAGAAGGCAATGGCAACCCACTCCAGTCCTCTTGCCTGGAAAATCCCATGGATGGAGGATCCTGGTGGGTTACAGTCTATGGGGCCACAAAGAGTTGGACACGACTGAGCGAATCACGAATCCCTTAAAGGAAATGGAGTAGCCATCACAGTAAACAAAGAGTCCAAAATTCAGTACTTGGATGCAATCTCAGAAACAATAGAATAATCTCTGTTTGTTTCCAAGGCAAACCATTCAGTATCAAAGCAATCCAAGTCTATGCCCCACCAGTAATGCTGAAGAAGCTGAAGTTGAACAGTTCTATGAAGACCTACAAGACCTTCTAGAACTAACACCCCCAAAAGATGTCCTTTTCATTATAGGGGACTGGAATACAAAAGTAGGAAGTCAAGAAACACCTGGAGTAACAGGCAAATTTGGCCTTGGAGTACAGAATGAAGCAGGGCAAAGGCTAATAGACTTTTGCCAAGAGAATGCACTGGTCATAGCAAACACCCTCTTCCAATAACACAAGAGAAGACTCTACACATGGACATCACCAGATGGTCAACCGAAATCAGATTAATTATATTCTTTGAAGCCAAAGATGGAGAAGCTCTATATAGTCAGCAAAAACAAGACCGGGAGTTGACTGTGGCTCAGATCATGAACTCCTTATTGCCAAATCCAGACTTAAATTGAAGAAAGTAGGGAAATCCACTAGACCGTTCAGATATGACATAAATCAAATCCCTTATGATTATACAGTAAAAGTGACAAATAGATTCAAGGGATTAAATCTGATAGACAGAGTGGCTGAAGAACTATGAATGGTGGTTCATGACATTGTGCAGGAGACAGGAATTAAGACCATCCCCAAGATAAAGAAATGCAAAAACACAAAATGGCTGTCTGAAGAGGCCTTACAAATAGCTGTGAAAAGAAGAGAAGTGAAAAGCAAAGGAGAAAAAGAAAGATACAACCATTTGAATGCAGAGTTCCAAAGAATAGCAAGGAGAGATAAGAAGGCCTTCCTCGGTGATCTGTGCAAGGAATTAGAGGAAAACCATAGAATGGGAAAAACTAGAGATATCTTCAAGAAAATTAGAGATACCAAGGGAAAATTTCATGCAAAGATGGGCATAGTAAAAAAAAAAAAGGTCAGTTTTCATTCTGATCCCAAAGAAAGGCAGTGCCAAAGAATGCTCAAACTACCGCACAATTGCACTCATCTCACATGCTAGTAAAGTAATGCTCAAAATTCTCCAAGATAGGCGTCCGCAATATGTGAACCATGAACTTCCTGATGTTCAAGCTGGTTTTAGAAAAGGCAGAGGAACCAGAAATCAAATTGCCAACATCCACTAGATCATGGAAAAAGCAAGAGAGTTCCAGAAAAACATCTATTTCTGCTTTATTGACTATGCCAAAGCCTTTGACTGTGTGGATCACAATAAATTGTGGGAAATTCTGAAAGAGATGGGAATACCAGACCCCTGACCTCCCTCTTGAGAAATCTGTATGCAGGTCAGGAAACAACAGTTAGAACTGGACATGGAACAACAGACTGGTTCCAAATAGGAAAAGCAGTACGTCAAGGCTCTATATTGTCACCCTGCTTATTTAACTTCTATGCAGAGTACATCATGAGAAATGCTGGACTGGAAGAAGCACAAGCTGGAATCAAGATTGCCGGGAGAAATATCAATAACCTCAGATATGCAGATGACACCCTTATGGCAGAAAGTGAAGAGGAACTCAAAAGCCTCTTGATAAAAGTGAAAGTGGAGAGTGAAAAAGTTGGCTTAAAGCTCAACATTCAGAAAACGAACATCATGGCATCTGGTCCTATCACTTCATGGGAAATAGATGGGAAAACAGTGGAAACAGTGTCAGACTTTATTTTTCTGGGCTCCAAAATCACTGCAGATGGTGACTGCAGCCATGAAATTAAAAGATGCTTACTCCTTGGAAGGAAAGTTATGACCAACTTAGATAGCATATTCAAAAGCAGAGACATTACTTTTCCAACAAAGGTCCGTCTAGTCAAGGCTATGGTTTTTCCAGTGGTCATGTATGGATGTGAGAGTTGACTGTGAAGAAGGCTGAGCGCTAAAGAATTGATGCTTTTGAACTGTGGTGTTGGAGAAGACTCTTGAGAGTCCCCTGGACTGCAAGGAGATCCAACCAGTCCATTCTGAAGGAGATCAGCCCTGGGATTTCTTTGGAAGGAATGATGCTAAAGCTGAAACTCCATTACTTTGGCCACCTCATGTGAAGAGTTGACTCATTGGAAAAGGCTCTGATGCTGGGAGGGATTGGGGGCAGGAGGAGAAGGGGACGACAGAGGATGAGATGGCTGGATGGCATCACTGACTCGATGGACGTGAGTCTGAGTGAACTCTGGGAGTTGGTGATGGACAGGGAGGCTTGGCATGCTGCGATTCATGGGGTCACAAAGAGTCAGACACGACTAAGTGACTGAACTGAACTGAACTGAAGGGAACATTTCATGCAAAGATGGGCACAGTAAAGGTCAAAAGTGGTATGGTCCTAACAGAAGCAGAAGATATTAAGAAAACGTGGCAAGAATGCACAGAACTACACAACAAAGATCTTCATGACCCAGATAATCACGATGGTGTGATCATTCACCTAGAACCAGATGTACTGGAATGTGAAGTCAAGTGAACCTTATGAAGAATCACTATGAACAAAGCTAGTGAAGGTGATGGAATTCCAGTTGAGCTATTTCAAATCCTACAAGATGATGCTGTGAAAGTGCTGCACTCAGTATGACAGCAAATTTGGAAAGCTCAGATGTGGCCACAGGACTGGAAAAGGTCAGTTTTCATTCCAATCCCAAAGAAAAGCAATGCCAAAGAATGCTCAAACTACCACACAATTGCACTCATGTCACACGCTAGTAAAGTAATACTCAAAATTCTCCAAGCCAGGCTTCAATAGTACATGAACTGTGAACTTCCAGATGTTCAAGATGTCTAAATCCTTTTCTGGATTTAAAAAAGTCAGAGGAACCAGAGATCAAATTTCCAACATCTGTTGGATCATCAAAAAAAACAAGAGAGTTCCAGAAAAACATCTATTTCTGCTTTATTGACTATGCCAAAGCCTTTGACTGTGTAGATCACCACAAACTGTGGAAAATTCTTAAAGACAGGAATACCAGACCTAACCTGACTCTTGAGAAATCTGTATGCTGGTCAGGAAACAACAGTTAGAACTGGACTTGGAAAAACAGACTGGTTCCAAATAGGGAAAGGAGTACGTCAAGGCTGTATATTGTCACCCTGCTTATTTAACTCATATGTAGAGTACATCATGAGAAACGCTGGTCTGGAGGAAGCACAAGCTGGAATCAAGATTGCTAGGAGAAGTATCAATAACCTCAGATATGCAGATGACACCACCCTTATGGCAGAAAGTGAAGAAAAACTAAAGAGCCTCTTGAAGAAAGTAAAAGAAGAGAGTGAAAAATTTGGCTTAAAAGTCAACATTCAGCAAACTAAGATCATGGCATCTGGTCCCATCAGTTCATGGCAAATAGATGGGGAAACAGTGAAAAACTATTTTTGGGGGGCTCCAAAATCACTGCAGATGGTGACTACAGCCATGAAATTAAAAGACGCTTACTCCTTGGAAGTAAAGTTATGACCCACCTAGATAGCATATTAAAAAGCAGAGACGTTACTTTGCCAACAAAGGTCTATCTAGTCAAAGCTATGTTTTTTCCAGTAGTCATGTATGGACGTGAGAGTTGGACTATAAACAAAGCTGAGCACCGAAGAATTGATGCTTTTGAGCTGTGGTGTTGGAGAAGACTGTTCAGAGTCCCTTGGACTGCAAGGAGATCCAACCTGTCCATCCTAAAGGAAATCAGTCCTGAATATTCACTGGAGGGACTGATGTTGAAACTGAAACTCCAATACTTTGGCCACCTGATGTGAAGAATTGACTCATTTAATAAGACCCTGACACTGGGAAAGATTGAAGGTCAGAGGAGTAGGGAACAACAGAGGATGAGCTGGTTGGATGGCATCACTGACTCAATGGACATGAGTTTGAGTAAACTCCAGGATTTGGTGATGGACAGGGAGGCCTGGTGTGCTGCAGTCCATGGGGTCACAAAGAGTTAAACATTACTGAGTGACTGAACTGAACTGATGGCATTTTGTGGGAGTTAAATGTGAGGTTATAGGAGTCATAGGTACTTATCTGCCAAGGCCTCTGAGCTCTATCAGAGGCCTGGCCCTGTAGGAATAGTCTAGCTCCTGGGCATGGATGGTTCAAGGCCACCAGGCCTTAGGCAAATGTTGTTTGAAGATCAGCTCTTGTGACAATAGGATACTGCAGCTCTCATGGATTTTGATTAGAGATTACATGCTCCAGATTCATCTTTCTCAAAGCATAGAATTCTAGAATATCACTGATCACCAAGTACAGGCCTCTGGGTCCTCTTTTTCTCCTTTCAGCCACTGCTCCACATATTGACTGTACAATGGGTTCTGAAGCTCCACAAGTGTGAAAAACACTGATCCGATCAAACTCCACCATTGTTATTGATAGTGAATCAAGATCCATGTCAAATTTTCTGTTATTGCGCTTTACTGTAAATGCCATTTATAAATTACTTATTATTGTGTTCTCTTGAAACTAATAAAATGATTTCATACACATGAGTACATACATATAATGGTGTTCTGAACTGTTAAGATTATTCATGAAAATCTCCATTCTAATCAAAGTTGTATCAGCAATTTTTTTAAAGTGACATAAGATTTGATTACTTAAAGAAAACTAATGGTGAATATTGTGTATAATAAAGAATTAGTTTTTAAGTTGAGTAATTTACTGATCAGAAGTTTGACTTCTTTGTTTTTGAAAATTAGATTTTTTTTTCCCTAAAGAACCTCTTAGGAAAGAATCTTTGCATATTGGAGTATTCTTCTATCTACTTGACAATGTAATTAATGAGCCAAAAGGAAACATTTCAATCCCTTTCTTTGGAATTAAATAAAAATAAACATTGAAAGTCTTTATTTATTTTTAGTTAATGAGTTAGGATATATAGCATTTTTTAATTGCAAGAATTAAATATACATGCTTATGATTTTTAAAAATAATTCATGTTAGTCTTTTTAAATTTATTTAAAAGGGAAAGGACATATGAATACCTATAGCTGATTCATGTTGAGGTTTGACAGAAAACAGCAAAATTCTGTAAAGCAATTATTTTCAATAAAAAATCAGTTTAAAAAAGTATTTACTTTTTAAGTGAATGATAATGCTTTATAGAATTGTGTTGGTTTCTACCAAACATCAACATGAATCAGCCATTGGTATACATACGTCCTCTCCCTCTTAAGCCTCCGTCCTGCCTCCCTCCTCATCCCACCCCTCCAGGTCATTACAGAGCCCTAGTTTGAGTTCCTGGAGCCATACAGCACATTCCTGTTGGCTATCTATTTTGCATATGGTAATGTATATGTTTCCATGTTGCTCAAAATTAAGAGACTTTAGACTAAGAGGAAGAATAGTATGGTACAGAGAAGATAGACCTAAAATGACTTCACTGAAATCCCTATCCAGTGCTTTCAAGTTTTGCGACCCTGGGTGAATTTTTTTATATTGCATCTCTATTTATAAGACAGCAATCATAATGTCATTGCCACGCCATTAGCATGAGGAATAAATGAGGCAACACAGGGCACAGAGCTTCACATAGTCCTGACCCTAAGTAGGCCCTCCTGCAGGGCTCATTGTCCTCCTTTCTGACCACATGGGGCCCTTCCCGAGTCCAGACCCCTGGAATATTGTCAGTCTAGCTCACTCAGAGCAGGCCATATGTTCATGTACCATTACGAACCCCCATCCCTACCCCTGCCATCCCTGGGAACTCACTGATGGCCCGTATAAACAATCTGATGCTGGTGGAAAAAAGTGGATCCCGGAAATATAGTACCATTGTAAGTTTGCTTCTTTTTATTTTTTTAAAGATTATTATTTTTATTGTTTGCTGCACTGAGTCTAGGTTGCTGCTCATGGGCTTCCTCTAGTCGTGGCGAGCAGTATCTACTCTCTAGTGTGGTGCAAGCGCTTCTCATTGTCGTGGCTTCTCTTGTTGCAGAGCACTGGCTCTAGGCACATGGGCTTCAGTAACTGAGGCTCACAGGTTCTAGAGTGCAGGCTCAGTAATTGTGGTCCACAGACATAGAAGTTGCTCTGCAGCATGTGGGATCTTTCTGGACTAGGGATAGAAACTATGCCCCCTGAACTGGCAGGAGGATTCTTAAACACTGAACCACCGTGAAGCCCCTTTTTTCTTAAATACAAGGGCGATCACAAACCTGCAGATGCCAAGTGTCTTTTATTGAACAGTTGTAAAATGTAAGTTAAACATCTTTCCCTCTAGAGTTATCTTTGGCTGACAAAAAATTTAAAAATCCAGCAGTGCATATCTTTTCCAACATAAAAATGGAAAAAAAAAAGACAATGTTTTATCTAATTGAATAATACCAGCCTTTGAACATTATGAAATCCATGTTTAATAAGGGAAATAATAATTGATTCCGACAGACAATTTTCTATGTTAAATCCACAGAAAGGTAAATTTTGAAAGATTTATGGTGTCTGACCAGGGCCTGTGTACTGGTAGAAAGGATATACTAGGTTCACTTACGAAGCATGCGTGTGTTCATGTTCAGCAAATTTTTATTTCCAGAAGGAAGAGCAAAGAAAAGAAAGAAATCTTAAAGGTTAATCAGAAGGACAATAAAGTGTAGGCTGGCAGAGGTTGTTTCCTTGCTATCCTCAGACTTCAGAGTTTTCATTTATTTGAGTTTGTCTTTTAAGGTAATTCTTGGCATATTTCCAAGAGAAATACACTTGGAAAATATACATAAGAAAACCACATTCTGTAGGTTCTGAGGAGTCAGAATGCATTAGACAAAGTTTGAATTCTCTCTTTCACTCTTTTCTTTCGTTATGTTAATACTTATGTGAAAAAATGGAGCACTTCCCTGGTGGCTCAATGGTAAAGAATCCGTCTGCCAATGCAGGACACACCGGTTCGATCCCAGGTCCAGGAAGCTCCCACGTGCCACAGAGCAACTAAGTCTGTGCACCACAACTTCTGAGTCCTCTAGAGCCTGGAAATCTCAACTACTAAAATCTTTGTGCTTTAGGATTGGTGTTCCATAAGAGAAGCCATGGCATAGCCAATGCACCAAAACCACAACCACAACCACAGAGTAGCCTCTGCTGGCTCCAGCTGGAGAAAAATCCATGCAGCAACAAAGACCCATCACAGCCAAAAATAAATAAATCAATAAATAATTAAAAGTATTTCTAAAAAGACAGGCAAATGAATATAAAACAACAGCAACAAATCAAAATAGGAATTCAGGTTTATGATAAGACAATGTCTTCCTTTTTTCTAACAGAAACAAAAATCTATATTGCATCAATGTCATTTATTTTAGTATTTAGTCTATAGAATGACTATAACAACAATAATCACTAATATTAATTCTCTACTATATTTTTCAAAGAATGATTACTGTCGCATGGTGTTCTGGCGTTGATTCTCACCAGCTCATGAGAACTGATTGTGTATATGTTGATATTTTCACAACCAGGCATTCAGTAATGTTACTTTTGTATTAATAACTTGAAATTGACCATGCTGGAAGAACTTAACACCATGGGCAAACACTGGAAATCAAGACTTGCTTTTCAGATTGCTGGTCATTACACACTTACCGTTATTGAAAACTCAAGTGATAACAAGAATTACTGTGGAAACTGATACTTGGAAAACTGGAAAACTGTTAGCAGCAATGTATAAGAAATGCACTTCATAATGCTACAGATCCAGGTTACAGTATTATTGTTCTGTTCTGTTCCACCACCACTAATACTCTCGTTGGGTTTATTGAGTACATACAATATGCCAAGGATGATTTTAAGCATTTTGTACCATGCATTCTCTAATTTAATCCTCAACAATTTTATAAAGTCAATTCTGTACTAAAGAGGCAACTGAAGCATCCAAGGATTATGTAATTCTCAAAAAGTTACATAACTTAATAAATGAAATATTAATTCACATGCAGTATGAAATATATGGTCAATAGCTGAGTAACCTTGAACATATTAATTAAAATCAGGATTAAATATTTATATTTTTTAAAGTTAAAATGAGATATGAAAAATACCTACCACAGTGCCTGACACACAATGATAAGTGGATGAAAGACCCTGATGCTGGGACAGATAGAAGGCAAAAGGAGAAGCCGGTGGCAGATGAGGTGGTTGGATAACATCATCGACTCAATGGACGTGAATTTGAGCAAACTCCAGGAGCTACTGAAGGACAAGGAAACCTGGCAAGCTGCAGTCCAGGGGTAACAAAGAGTCCTACATGACTTAGCTACTGAACACCAACATACGTACATTGTCTTTTCTCCATTAGAATAAACACAAACAGAATGAGATTTTTTTTTTTTCAGTAGTCCTCATTGAACAGGGCTTTCCAGGTGGAGCTAGTGGTAAAGAACCAGCCTGCCAAGGCAGGAGACACAGGAGACACTAGTTTGATCCCTGGCTTGGGGAGATCCCCTGGAGAAGGGAATGGCAACCCACTCCAGTATTCTTGTCTGGAGAATCCCATGGACAGAGGAGCCTGGAGGGCTACAGTCCATGGGGTTGCAAAGAGTCGGACACAGCTGAGCACTCACTCACTCACTCAAGCCAGGGTCCCCCCTACCCATTGTAGCCTGGCTCTTAGCACAGCCTCAGAAGGTGTTTCCTCTCTGAGTTCTTTGCCAGTTATCAATTGATTGCCCATCAGCTCCAAATGTACCTTTCATTGTCTACCTTATAAAAATATGGGCAAAGTTTCTCTTGCTAGCTAGCAGTACGTTTATCCTTGTCCAATTGCAGGATGAAGGAGTTTCCCCTTCAGGTTTTAATGTGCTTTCCCTACACACTCGTGTATCATGCCCAGCTCCTCCAGCCCACACATTTCCCCTGAGCCTGGCATATACAGTGCTGAATTCTCCAGTACTAGGATCCTGGCGCATTCACAGCTTCTCCAGCATCTGACTCCTGCACTAGCAGCCAACAGCACTCGGCTGCCAGTCGCTTTCCCAGACAATCCCTTCAAGTGATTTTTGTAGCCCAGTGCCTCCAGCAGTCACATTCCCTGGCACGCTAGAGAGCAGATTGGCACACACGCAGAAACTTCTCTGCCACCCTGAGAGCCATGACCATGCTCTCCAATTAGGACTGGCTCTCAGCCCTGGGGAATGTGTGTGGGAGGTTTTCTCAGGCACCCTATTTCAGTCCTGAGGATAGAGGTTGCTTCTTATATCTACTATTCCTGTATCCTTTAATGTTCTCTTTATTTTTGTTAGCCAATTCTTCATTACTTCAATCCCATATTTTAGCTACTAATCTTTATATTAAAATTTTCCCTATTTAGATTACTGTGTGGCTTCTCTCTCATGCTTGGACCCTGAGTGATATGGGGTCTCATTTTCACCCTTCTGCTGCTAAGTCGCTTCAGTCGTGTCCGACTCTGTGCGACCCCATAGACGGCAGCCCACCAGGCTCCCCCATCCCTGGGATTCTCCAGGCAAGAACACTGGAGTGGGTTGCCATTTCCTTCTCCAGTGCATGGAAGTGAAAAGTGAAAGCGAAGTTGCTCAGTCGTGTCCGACTCTTAGCGACCCCATGGACTGCAGCCCACCAGGCTCCTCCATCCATGGGATTTTCCAGGCAAGAGTATTTTCCATTGCCTTCTCCATTTTCACCCTTATATGGGTGATATTTAAAGAGGGTTAGGAACCAAATCCTATGCCTGCAGCAAATACTCAGCTCAAATCAAAGCCACCGCCGCCATTTCCCTCATTTCTGGCATGTGTGTCCCAAGTGCTCTACTCTTGCGACTCTATGGGCCATAGCCAGCCAGGGTCCTCTGTCCATGGGATTCTCCAGGCAAGAATATTGGAGTGGGTTTGCAGTTTCCTTCTGGAAGGGATCTTTCCAACCCAGGGATGGAACCTGTGTTTCCTGCATTGCAGGTGGGATTTTTTTTTTTTTTTTTACCTGCTGAGTCATTAGGGAATCCCAAGCAAATGCATGAAGCAAGTTAATTCAAGACATTGCTAAAAGTGTCTTTAACTTCTTAGGTCCACTGATCTTCCATTTTCTTGAGGAGAAAGAGGGAATTGAGTTCTGTCTCCTCTGGATAATTGGACTATTTCTTCACACAATTTATGTTTCAATGCTGAGTTAGCTTGATCTTCCTTGTTTGAAGGGAGAAAGTTAGTTTTACAGACCAGAAAACTTTCTAAACCAAAAACTCAATGCCCTAAGTGTATTAGGGTGTCCTCTATGGGTTCTATAATTCCAGCTGGCTGTGTCTTTTGGCCATTGAAAAAGACCTGGCTTTGCATTTCAGTAAAATGTTGAAATTAAATTACTTTTAGCTAAGCTTGTAGTTGGAAAATTTTATCATACATAGTAAGTAAATCATTGTAAAATATTCTAAGTTTTCATTTCTAGATGAAAACTCCTAGTTTTCATTTCTATGGCACTGAAATAATCCATACAGGTTTTCCTGGCTCCCACAGAAGTAAATATACCAATGTGCTCTGATTAAATCATTGGAAAATGTAAGGAAAATTCCTCTTTCTGGAAACAATTTTATTGGGTCAGATTCCCATCATAAGAAAGCTATAGGGATTTTATATTTAGAAGAACAAACAAAAATTGAAAAATTGTTTTATTCGCTCTTTAACATGTAAGTATATCCTATGTAATTTCAGGGAATGATTGCAAAGAAAATACATAAAAAATATTTTTCAGATAAAAACTTCATAGAGCTAATGGGAAAAGGACTTAGTTTATTATTTCTAAATATGCATATCAATGTAACGTACTATATTGAGTCACTTTTGGAGGAGTATTATGGTAAATCAATTAGGTGATTACCATTTGATGGTGATCTTTTTAAACTGAAAGACTGGAATAGGATTTAAACTTTAGGAAGTTTAAATTCCAGCTCATCTGTCATTATATGATTTGTTTCCCTCTGAAATATTTTTATTTAGAAAGATGCCAAAATTGATCTTATAACATCCAGGATTTTTCCTGTGTCTGCTTAATGCTTTCAATGAAGATTTTCTGCTTGGGAAATAGAAAAGGACTCTTTCAGGCCACATTGTCACTAAAAACATTTTTAAACAATATAAAGCAAACACAGCCTAAATGTCAATGTATTATTAGTACAAGAATGTGGCTTTGCAAACCTCAAAGGCTTACAAAGTGACAATCTAATAATCCTAAACTACTAAGAAAATGTTAGATTATATTGAATATCTTCTGCTTATGAAAAACCAAAGTGTACAAAAGATTTTTAGAAAGATTTAGATTTGAAATAATAATAATTTTTTAAAGTTTGAATGCTTAAAAGGATAAACCCACAGCTATTTAATACAACTCATTCCCTGGTGGGTTTCTGATGCTTGAGATTTTTATAATTAGTTTAAAATACGCCATTGTACTCCATTTCTCAGGGTTAATAAGTCAAAATAACTTCTGTTTATTGAATATTGAGTTAATAATACTAATCTTTACACGTATTATCTTACTAAATGCAACTTCTATTTTACTAGCTTAGAAGCTGAAATCCCAGACAGGTTAAGAAATTTCCCTGAAAGCATATAGTTGGTAAGTGGAAAAAATGGAATTTGACCCAGAAATTCCTGAAAAACTATTATGCATATTTGCATTATTTCATATTACTTTTCATTGATTTCAAGGCTAAGTCCTTTAGGAACATTGTGAGTGACTTAAAAATATAGGGGATTTGCTTGTTTTTAAACGTGGTATTTAAGTTTGAAAGCAATTAAATTAGAATAGAAAGAGTTTTAATTACTCTCCCATCCCCTCTCTTCTCACTTCTTAAGTTAGCTTGCCCAGTTCAGTAATCACACAAATATCTTATCCATACTAGGAAAATTTAGCAACTCTCTCTCTCTCTCTCTTTTTTTTTTTTAAAGGAGAATTTCCAGTTCATCATTTAAAAAACTTAATATATGTTTTCTTTTCAAGTCAAAAAATATCCCTATTTCAAGATGTATTAACTTTTCTAATGTAGCTTTGAGCCCTTCTTGAAACAGTCACTGCCTGGAAGCCTGAAGCAATGTTAATGCAACTTCCAAATGGGTCTCACCCTATGAGGGAGTAACTTTGGCACTGGGAGAATTTGGCTCAGCAGATTTCAGCAGAGCCCCAGCTCAGGAAGTCAATTCCTTGGAAAGATGAAACATCTGAACATGTAAATTACTAGCTCAGTCGCAACTCTATGTGTTACATGTGTAGAAATGCAAAAACACATTTGTTCAACAGATTTATCATTCGCTGCCACATTGCACAGAATGAAAACTTAGATATCCTTACATAAACACATGAGTCACCTTTCATAAAACACAATTTTCCATATAAGCAAGCTACTGATGAATGTGGAGTCGAAGACATTTTCTCTTTGGCTGTTGTAAAATGTTCTACAGAAGATAAGAAAGAACATCTTAAATGCAGTAAGTTCAAGAGGATAACTTGTCACAGTGGGGAGGGAAGCCAAGGGGACCCAACATCTTTCATTCCCATGTCCTCATGCGAGCACCTTGGCCAGAAAGCTTTCACCCTCTGAAGTGAGTCATGGGTCTAGAGAGCTGCCTCCTGTTCAGGAAGAGAGAGGCACTGGGCACGGCTTCCTCCTTATGTCTTCTGAAGTTGGCTCTGTGTAAATGTCTTTTATCTTAGAATTTGGAAGCTATTTTTTTTTTTTTTTTAATAATGAGATGCAAAGTGGCTGGTGTTTTGGGAATGTCCACTCAGTGGATCTTATTCCAGGTGACTCATGTTTCTCTCTCTTTCAAAACAAGTGATTAGCTGTGTTAGTAAAATTAAGAAAGATGAGAGAACTCTTACTGTTTTTCAAAATACTTATTACATAGTCCATTATAAGACTGAAGACATCCAACAAATACCACCCCGGTTGCAGCTTTAACCAAAAGCATGCTGCCAGCCCCACACTAAACTCTGCCCCCATCCCCTTAATTTGGAGAAGGAAATGCAACCCACTCCCATATTTTTGTCTGGAAAAGCCCGTGGACAGAGGAGCCTGGCAGGCTACAGTCCATGGGGTCTCAAAGAGTTGGATGTGACTCAGCGGCTAAACCACCACCAAATTTACCTTCTTTGTTGTCTCTCTAAGATGTATTTCTATTTAATCAAAGTAGCTTATAATTACGGAGAAGGCAATGGCACCCCACTCCAGTACTCTGGCCTGGAAAATCCCATGGATGGAGGAGCCTGGTAGGCTTCAGTCCATGGGGTCGCTAAGAGTCGGACACAACTGAGTGATTTCACTTTCACTTTTCACTTTTATGCATAGGAGAAGGAAATAGCAACTCACTCCAGTATTCTTGCCTGGAGAATCCCAGGGACGGGGGAGCATGGTGGGCTTCCGTCTATGGGGTTGCACAGAGTCAGACATGACTGAAGCGACTTAGCAGCAGTAGCAGCAGCAGCTTGTAATTATATGTCAATTTGTTTGCTCTCCTCTTTTACTAGACTGAGACCTCCAAAGGCATAGACTTTGTCTTAAGGCATTTTTGTACATCCAGTCCCTAGTACTGGAACCGCCACAGAGATGGTGTTTAATGAATATTGGTAGAATACGGAAAACTTGAATTATTTAACTAATTTGGCACTTGTCAATAAAAATAGCGTAATTTATGATGCTAGTTTGATGATTCTAGACTTCCAGTTGAGAATTCTGGATTTTTTGGGACGTAGCATATTTGTAATAAAGATTATCTTTAGGCTAAATGTGATTAACTTTTAAAATATTATCATTTTTCTACTCTAATAAAATTTGACTCATTATAAATATTCTGGCAACATATAATAAGATTTTTAAAACAGAGAAAAAAATCATGTAACTCAACATCCTAACAGCATTTCTGCCAATATCTTTGTGGAATACATCCCCACATTGTGCCCTATGATTACTTCTATTAAATTACTGCAAACTAATATAGCCGTGATTGAACTAATGATGAGGAAAATGCTGAGCAGTAATTGATTACCTTGCCAAAAATGCCCTTTAACATACAGAAAATAACAGTTAAATGTTGACCTTAATTGATGTGTGTACTTGATGTTCTGTGGTCATGTATGGATGTGAGAGTTGGACTATGAAGAAGGCTGAGCGCTGAAGAATTGATGCTTTTGAACTGTGGTGCTGGAAAAGACTCTTGAGAGTCCCTTGGACTGCAAGGATATCCAACCAGTCCATTCTGAAGGAGATTAGCCCTGGGATTTCTTTGGAAGGAATGATGCTAAAGCTGAAACTCCAGTACTTTGGCCACCTCATGCGAAGAGTTGACTCATTGGAAAAGACTCTGATGCTGGGAGGGATTGGGGGCAGGCGGAGAAGGGGACAACAGAGGATGAGATGGCTGGATGGCATTACTGACTCGATGGACGTAAGTCTGAGTGAACTCTGGGAGTTGGTGATGGACAGGGAGGCCTGGCGTGTTGCGATTCATGGGGTCGCAAAGAGTTGGACACGACTGAGCGACTGATCTGATCTGATCTGAATAGTTTTTTTTTTTTAATATTGTATTTTTCTCATTATAAAAGAAATTCATCATTAAAAAATGTGAAAAATTAGTATAAGAGAAGCAAAAATACACATAGACCTGAATAAGCAGGTAAACACAGAGACTATTGGTATTAATATTAGGTATATATTCTTCCATATATTATGTATTTTAAATAAAAATTATATTGTCTATAAAACAAATTTTTTTGTCAATTAGCGTTAAATACTGAAGTTTTTAATCATACAATTGAAGAATCTTATGAAAAACTATAGTTTTATACTGTTCGTTTATTTAAAGATATTGTTGGTAATGTAACCACCTTCTTAGGTTAAACTTTTTGGTAGGTCTGATTTTTCATTGTTTATAATTAGTTTTGCAATACAGGTATTACTCTACATGAATCTTAGAATGGAATTGTGATTATTTCCACTAATTGGATACTTGAGAAAACTTTCAAAGTTCTTGCTACCCATCACTAAATTGAATTTTAAGAAAATGGAAAAAGACCTGCATTCTCACCTGGAGTGAGAGTATTTCATTTTCTCATCCCTTTACCAGTGTTAAATATTATGATATCTAGGGGTTTGTTTTTTTAAGATTTCTCAAGTTTACAGGTATAAAAAAATACATAGTATTTTCTTGTAAAAAATTTTTCATAGCTATGGTTAGAAATAGACTCTTGGTTCCCAGAATCGTTTATTTATGTCTTTTCCATTTTTTCCCTAAAAATTAGTTTACTAAAACAAAATGCATAACATAGTAACAAAACACATTTATGCACACTAGAAAATGCATACATAAAAAGAAAGCATCTATCTTTTTATGCAATTACCACTATTTCCTCTTCCCAAAGGTAATAACCATTACTTAGATATCTTTCAAGAAAAAGAAAAAAAATACCTTTATTTATATGGAGATCTCCTTTTAAAAAGTGCATTAATATGCCTTATGATACAAACTGTCCTTCATTTTACTTGATTCACATAATATCGTGGACATCTTTTCATGTCAACACATACATATATATGCCCTACCATTTTTAATAACAATGAGAAATATTATACATTTAAGAAATGCATTAACTTAATGGAAACAGTGTTATCTTACCATTTTAAAATTTATATTACTTTGTGATTAAGTATTATTTTTCTCAGAGAAGGCAATGGCACCCCACTCCAGTACTCTTGCCTGGAAAATCCCATGGACGGAGGAGCCTGGAAGGCTACCGTCTATGGGGTCACTAAGAATCAGACACGACTGAGCGATTTCACTTCCAATTTTCACTTTCATGCATTGGAGAAGGAAATGGCAACCCACTCCAGTGTTCTTGCCTGGAGAATCCTAGGGACGGGGGAGCCTGGTGGGCTGGTGTCTATGGGGTCGCACAGAGTCAGATACAACTGAAGCGACTTAGCAGCAGCAGCAGCATTACTTTTCTGATACTTAGAGTCCATCATTTGTATTTCAGTGCTTCATGAACTTTATCCATTCTGGTACAAGTGACTTTATTTTATTTTATGTATTTTTTTTGAATGTGTGTGTGGACCATTTTAAAAGTCTTTATTAAATTTGTTACCATATACTTCGGTTTTATGTTTTAGTTTCTTGGCCAGGAGACATGTGGGATCTGAGCTCCCTGACCAGGGATTGAACTCACTCCCCCTGCACTGGTAGACAAAGTATTTACCGCTGGACCACCAGGGAAGCCCTGCAAGTGACTTTAAAAGCCATTCTGGACAAATTGTCTCACGGAGATTCTGCGGGGATACCTTGCCTCTATGCTAATTCCAACTCCAGCCTGATTTCTTCTATTATCCTGAACAGCTCTTGGAGGGGCAGCCAGGCAGCTCCTGGAAGCTGTGAGCCAGAGGACTGCGGTGGTTCTCTTTTCTCTCTGAATCTGGGAAGTTGCATGGAAAATCTCAGCCATGATGCCTGAGAGAGGTAGCTCTTGGAGACAGTGCTACCTTTAGAGTTCTATAACCCCAATCTCTCTATGATCTCCAGGATGCTAAGGACATTCTGAACAGTTGTACAAGATCCTCCCTACTTCCAAGACAAGAAGAACTTAAAAACACCACGGGACAGAAAAGCCTCCCCTGCGTATTTTCATAACGAACCAGCACTCTGCCTGATGCTCCACAATTAGCTAAAAGTATCGGATACACATTATTAGTTGTTTATACCAGATTCTCTTCTCCATCCGGGTACATGGAAATCTGGGTTTTGCCATCTGCTTGAAGTTGGGCAGATGACACCACCATTATGGCAGAAAGGGAAGAAGAACTAAAGAGCCTGTTGATGAAAGTGACAGAGGAGAGTGAAAAAATTGGCTTAAAACTCAACAATCAGAAAACTAAGATGATGGCATCTGGTCCCATCACTTCATGGCAAATAGATAGGGAAACAGTGGCTGACTTTATTCTTTTGGGCTCCAAAATCACTGCCGATGTTGACTGTAGCCATGAAATTAAAAGATTCTTACTCCTTGGAAGGAAAGTTATGACCAACCTAGACAGCATATTAAAAAGCAGAGACATTACTTTGCAAACAAGATCCATCTCATCAAGGCTATGGTTTTTCTAGTAGTCATGTATGGATGTGAGAGCTGGACTATAAAGAAAGCTGAGCGCTGAAGAATTGCTGCTTTTGAACTGTGGTGTTGGAGAAGACTCTTGAGAGTCCCTTGGACTGCAAGGAGATCCTACTGGTCCATCCTAAAGGAATGATGTTCTGGGTGTTCTTTGTAAGGACTGATATTGAACTGAAACTCTAATACTTTGGCCATCTGATGCGAAGAGCTGACTTATTTGAAAAGACTCTGATGCTGGAAAAGATTGAAGGCAGGAGAAGAAGGGGACACGTGCAGTAAAAAAAGAAAAAAAGAAAAGATAAAATGAAAGCAATTTTCCTTTTGATGAGAACTCAGTATTTTTGTTAACTTTTCCTACACATTGTACAGTACGGTTAGCTACAGCCACCGTGTTGTATTTTACATTCCTAGAACTTATTTATCTTATGACTGGAAGTTTGTGCTTTGACCATGTTCCTCCAGTTCTTCCTCTGCCCTGTCTTTTGCCTCTGCTAACCACAAGTCTGATATCTTTGTTTTCATGGATTTGGCTTTTCATTTTCTGGTTTTCTTAGATTTCATGTATATGTGAGGTCATTTAGTATTTGTTTTTCCCTGTTTGATTTATTTCACTTAGCATAATGCCTTCATGGGCTATCCATGTTGTTGTAAATGATAGGATTTCTTTGTTTTTCTGATGGCTGAAAAATATTCCATTGTGTACATATATGTATATTCCATACATATATGTATGGAATACACATACATATACACATACACATACACACATATGTGTATATGTGTACATGTACATATACACATATGTATATTCCATACATACACAATGGAATATACATAGTTATATATATGTGTGTATGTATACATATATACATATACATATACACATATGTATATTCCATACATACACGATGGAATATACATAGTTATATATATATATGTGTGTGTATGCACAACACAGCTTTTCTTAATGGACACTTTGGTTGTTTCCATCTAGCTTGCTGTAAGCAGAGCTACTATGAACAGAAGCGTGCACATATCTTTTTGAGGTAGTGCTTTTTTCCTTTGATTGTATTCATTCCCAGCAGTGAAAATGCTATGTCGCTTGATAGTTCTGTTTTTAATTTTTTGGGATTCTCCACACTGGTTTCCACAGTGGCTGTGCCAATTTGTAATCCCATCAGTAGTGCACAGTGTTCCTTTTTCTCCACATCCACACTTGTGTTTGTTATTTCTTTTTCTTTTTTGGATGGTGATCATTCTATCAGGTATGAAATAGTTTTAATTTGCTTTTCTCTAATGACTAATGAGATTGAATATCTTTTCATGTATGTGTAGGCATTTTGTATATTTTCATTTGAAGGTATATTCAGGTCCTTTGCCTATTTTTAATTGGGTTATTTGGTTCTTTTGCTTTAGATTTGTATAAATTTTTAATATATTTTTAATACTAACCTTTAAACAGATTGCACATATTTTTCTTATTCTGTTGGTTTTCTTTTCACTTATGGTTTCACCTCTGTTATACTTGTTTCTGAACCAATGTGAGAATCAGAGCCATTCAGTAAATCATATTAGACATATGATATCAAAGAAAAATATACTGACATTTTACTGTAGCATAACTTAGTGTGTACTGATTAATAGAATAGTCTAGTTAGAAGCCAGAAGGAGGCTTAACAATCAAAAAGAGTAATGATAGTTCATAAAGATAAAGCTGTTGGATAAAATAAATAACTATTTGAAAAATGTTAATGAACTTAAGTTGCTTAAATTTTTTTAAATGTTGAGGAATATCTTAAAAGCATAAATAGTGATTGTTGAAGCTTGATTTTATCAAGTGGAGAAATATCTCAAATACAAGGCAAAAATACCAATAGAATGGAAGTTATGAAGAAAAAGATATAAAGCTTGAAAACTAGAGTCAAGAGAACTAACATGTGAGTATTAGAAATCCCAGAAGGTAATAAAGATGGATAGAAGAAAAATAATAGTTAAACAAAAAAACAGAAAAAAATTTAAAAGTAAATAAAAAGAAAAAAACAGCCATGTAAGCTACAGCCTAAGAAGTCAGATAGGAAAACATACACCCACACAAATAACCAGATTTATTTTAGAAAAACTGCTGAATTTCAAAATAATATAACAGTTCCTTGAAAAATAAAAATAGCATTATTATATAATTCAACAATTCCACTTTCAGGTACATACTCAAAGAACTGAAAGCAGCATCTCAAAGAGATATTTGTACATCCATCTTCTTAGCAGCTCATAGCAACATTATTTGCAATCACCAAAATGTGAAAGCAACCGAAGTTTCCAACTATGGATGAATGGAAAAGCAAAACATGGTATATACATACAGTGGAATATTATTCATACTTAAAAAGAATGGAGACTCTGACACGTGCTTCAGCATGAATGAATCTTGGAAATATTATGCTAAATGAAATAGCAGTCCTCAAAAGATAGACGCTTGAGGTATTTTGTACTCCAGGACCAAACTTGCCTGTTACTCCAGACATATCGTGACTTTCTACTTTTGCATCATCCCCTACGATGAAAAGGACATATTTTCTTGGTGTTAGTCCTAGAAGGTCCTGTAAGTCTCCATAGAACCATTCAGCTTCAGTTTCCTTTGCATTAGCAGTTGGGGCATAGACTTGGATTACTGTGATATTGAATGGTTTGAATTGGAAATGAACAGAGATATCATTCTGTGGTTTTTGAGATTGCACCCAAGTACTGCATTTCAGACTCTTGTTGACTGTGAGAGCTACTCAATTTCTTCTAAGGGATTCTTGCCCACAGTAGTAGATATAATGGTCATCTGAATTAAATTCACCCATTCTGGTCCATTTTAGTTCACTGATTCTTAAAATGTCGATGTTCACTCTTGCCATCTCTTGTTTGACCACTTCCAGTTTATCTTGATTCATGGACCTAACAGTCCAGGTTCCTATGCATTATTGTCCTTAACAGCATTGTACTTTACTTTCACCACCAGACATATCCATAGCTGGGTATTGTTTCCACTTCGGCTCAGCCTCTTCATTCCTTCTGGAGCTATTTCTTTGCTCTTCTCCATAACCATATTAGGTACCTACTGACCTGGGGAGTTCATCTTTCAGTGTCATATCTTTTTGACTTTTCATACTGCTCATGCAGTTCTCAAGGCAAGAATGCTAAAGTGGTTTGCCATTCCCTTCTCCAGTGGACCACATTTTGTCAGACAGCATATTAAAAAGTAGACCTAGACAGCATATTAAAAAGTAGAGACTATACTTTGCCAACAAAGGTCTGTATAGTCAAAGCTATGGTTTTTCCATATGCAAAAATAGGAAGTCAATACTTTGGCCACCTGATGCAAAGAACTGACTTATTGGAAAAGATCCTGATACCAGAAAGGATTGAAGGCAGGAGGAGAAGGGGACGACAGAGATAAGATGGTTGGATGGCATCACTGACTCGATGGGCATGAGTTTGAGCAAGCTCTGGGATTTAGTGATTGACAGGGAAGCCTGGTCACAGAGTCATACACAACTGAGTGACTGAACTGAACTGATGGTTTTTCCAATTGTTATGTGTTGATGTGAGAGTTGGGCCATAAAGAAGGCTGAGCACCAAAGAATTGATGCTTTTGAACTGTAGCATTGGAGAAGACTCTTGAGAGTCCTTTGTACTGCAAGGAGATCAAATAAGTCAATCCTAGAGGAACTCAATCCTAAATATTCATTGGAAGGATTGATCCTGAAGCTGAAGCTCCAATACTTTGGCCACCTGTTATGAAGAGCTGACTCACTAGAAAAGACCCTGATGCTGCTAAAGATTGAAGGCAGGAGAAGAAGAGGACAACAAAAGATGAGATGGTTGGATGCCATCACTGACTCATTGGACATGAGTTTGAGCAAGCTCCAGGAGTTGGTGATAGACAGGGAAGCCTAGAGTGCTGCAGTCTATGGGGTCTCAAAGAGTCGGACACGACTGAGTGACTGAACAACAGCAACAAACATGAGGTATTTAGAGTAATCAAAATCACAGAAACAAGAGGTAAAGTGGTAATTTCTGGGTTATGGCAGGATGGAAAAAATGGGAATTATTGTTTGATGGGTGTAGGCTTTTGATGAAAATTTGAAGAAGAAATTTACAAGGTGAAAATAGTTTGCAGATGGATGATGGCTATGGTTACGCAACAATGTAGCCATACACTTAATGCCACTAAGCTGTACACTTAAAAACAGTGATGGTAAATTTTATGTTCTATATATTTTATCACAATAAATTGAATGAAATGAATAAAAAAGCAGCATGAATTTGCTACTGTTTATATAAAATGGCATGTACATGTACAACAGTTTAGAAAGAAATAGCAGTTCTATATTACCTGTAGAAGTGACTTGCAGGGATATTTATCATTTACTGACAAGAACAAAATATAATTTGTTGACTAATACATACAGTATGATTCTATTTCAACAAAAAAGCAACCAGGAACAATTTAATATGTCTATAAATATGACAGTGGTAGAGAGAGAATTTATTTTACATTTGTATACATACAGTATCACTCTTTTCAACCACTACATATTAATCTTATAATTTGAAACACTAAACACAGAAAATGTAAAAAGTATAATTTTGGTAAAGTCACATTATATAGTAAGGGCTGAAAACAACTCTCTTTTTCACTTGGTAAATGTGTTTTTTTAGTTTGACTCATGCATTTTCATTGTGTGATAGTATAGAAGTAATTTAAGATAATAACACAATATATTACATGTTACTGTATTATTATTACTATTATGTATTATTACATTGATATTATCACAATCCTAAATTATTTATATACTACTTACATTGTATATACTTATGGTATATATTATTTTAAAGTATATATGCATATATAGTTTTAAAATATTTTAAATATATATGTCTCCTTCATATTCTCTGTCAAATATGGATTTATTCCTGCTTATAGAAATCTTGTTATAGTAGAGGCAGAATACAAATATGCATGACAAACTCTACAAGATAAAGATCAGTAGCTGTTTTTTCAGAAAAATGTATATTTTAGGGAGAGATCACACACATATTTTTTGTATAAACTATTCCCATATTATGTGTAATACTTTGTTTCTAATGTAATAATTGAAAACACATATGCAGCGACTGAAGTGAAGAAATCCTATAATTATCCCTTTTAGGTTCAGCTGATTGCAGTTATAACTCAAGTTTATTGTCATTTTTTCAATATTTTTGCCTTTGGGTAGTGCTGTCATACTGACAACAGGCCTAGGCCATATGATCTGTTTGGCTAAGGGTACAATAAGTAGCAAAGTTGCAAACAGTCTTGAAAGGCACTTGTACATTAGGGCTTATTTTCTTGCTATTTTTGTAAACTTGCAACCTCATGGTTAAGCTTGGGCTGGCTGGCCTGTGATGGATAAGAGACCATGTGGAGAGAAGCCCCAGTCATATAAATTGTCCAGAGGCAAACTATCAGCTGAGTATAGACACAGAAACAAGCCCACCCAAGATCAACTAGACCTGACCTAGTCTGGGGAATTTCTACTTAGTCCAAACCCAAATTATCCACTTGCAGAATAATTAGCTAAATAAATGGTTGTTGTTTTAAGGCATAAAAACTGTTGTTTTATTGCACAGGAAGCATACACCCGACACTTACACCCACACACAATCTTTTATATTTACATTGACTATACCCAGTGCAACATTTTTTTAGTAGCTCTCCTTTATCCAGTTTTCATAAGCACAGTAACTTTCCTTTCTCATTCGCATTATATCATTTTATATAAAATTTAAAATATTGTAAAACTTTTATAAGTATAATAGCAAGTATAACTACTATAAGTGGGTTTGAGAAGAAAAATAACTGATTGCTGGTAACCGTAGAATGAACTCAAGGTAGGACAGAAGTGTATGGGTAGAACTACAGGGTGACCTATAGTCACGCCCATTCATCATGCTGTTGGCATTAAGGGTGTGAACTTATCCTATATTCTAACAACACTGCAAAAAGTCTATTAAGCTGGGACAGCATTTCATGTCTGCCTTCACTGTACCATTAACTTTAAAAATCTTAACATCATTGTCTTTCCTTCTTCAGCCAGGAAATGTTTTCTTAATGGCTTTAAGATGATCAGGATTCCTTCATAATTTGTATGAAATGTATTGTTGTAATGTTATGCTCAGTTATGTCCTGACTCTCTGCAACACTATGGCCTGTAGCTTGCCAGGCTCCTCTGTCCATGGAATTTTCCAGGCAAGAATACTGGAGTATGTTGCCATTTCTTACTCCAGGGGATCTTCCTAACCAGGGATTGAACCCACGTCTTCTGCATCTGCTGCCTTGGCATGTATGGTGTTAAGTCGCTTCAGTTGTGTCCAACTCTCTGTGATATTATGGACTGTAGCCCGCCAGGCTCCTCTGTTCATGGGATTCTCCAGGCAAGAATACTGGAGTGTATTGCCAGGCCCTCCTCCATGGGATCTTCCCTAGGGACTGAACCCTTATCTCATTATATGTCTTGCATTGGCAGGCTAATTCTTTATCACTGTGCCACCTGGGAAGCCCTTCTGTGAAACTGCATATGCATTTATAAATGTAAATATGTTTAAAATATTAAAATTTTGGGAGATAACATATTTGGAATCTAAAACATTTATCACTATGGTTCATTATGTTGCTATTACTCATGATAGGAAGATAGTTGCATTCAATCTTGCCATTGATTCTTAATATATACTGAAATAAAAACAATCATAATCCTAAACAATGAATAGAGTCAACCCAAGAAATGCTGTTCAAGTAACTTTATTAATGAGAACAAGTATCACAGAGGTCCTATAACAGACAATACCCCAAGTTTCAGTGACTTAAAATAGTAAACATGTTTTCCTTTCTGATGAATGGCTTATTTACCATGGTTTCTGTCTCATTAAGTCATTTTGGGATCCATGTATCTTTCATCTTATGGAACTATCTTCCATTCTTGGCTTCTAAGATTCCCATGGAGAAACAAATGAGAGAAAGAATATTGTAGATCTCTCTTTCTTAGTCTAGAAGTGACACATGCCACTTCTACTCACATTCATAGTCAAAAATCTAGTGATGTGGCTTCATCTTTTCTCTATTTGAACTAAGAAATGTGATTTAGGTGTGTGGCCAAGAAGAGGAACAAGATCAGTGACCATCTATCCAGTTTGGATAGATGTGGCCAGTCATTAAACCCACAATTGTACTCATCTCACACTCTAGTAAAGTAATGCTCAAAATGCTCCAAGCCAGGCTTCAGCAATATGTGAACTGTGAACTTCCAGATGTTCAAGCTGGTTTTAGAAAAGGCAGAGGAACCAGAGCTCAAATTGCCAACATCTGCTGGATCATCGAAAAAGGAAGAGCGTTCCAGAAAAACATCTATTTCTGCTTTATTGACTATGCCAAAGCCTTTGACTGTGTGGATCACAGTAAACTGTGGAAAATTCTTCAAGAGATGGGAATACCAGACCACCTGACCTGCCTCTTGAGAAATCTGTATGCAGGTCAGGAAGCAACAGTTAGAACTGGACATGGAACAACAGACTGGTTCCAAATAAGAAAAGGAGTACATCAGGGCTGTATATTGTCACCCTGCTTATTTAACTTATATGCAGAGTACATCATGAGAAATGCTGGACTGGAAGAAGCACAAGCTGGAATCAAGATTGCCAGGAGAAATATCATCACCTCAGATATGCAGATGATACCACCCTTATGGCAGAAAGTGAAGAGGAACTAAAGAGCCTCTTGATGAAAGTGAAAGAGGAGAGTGAAAAAGTTGGCTTAAAGCTCAACATTCAGAAAACGAACATCATGGCATCTTGTCCCATCACTTCATGGGAAATAGATGGGGAAACAGTGGAAACAGTGTCAGACTTTATATTTTGGGGGCTCCAAAATCACTGCAGATGGTGATTGCAGTCATGAAATTAAAAGACGCTTACTCCTTGGAAGGAAAGTTTTGACCCACCTAGACAGCATATTAAAAAGCAGAGACATTACTTTGCCAACAAAGGTCCATCTAGTCAAGGCTATGGTTTTTCCTGTGGTCATGTATGGATGTGAGAGTTGAACTGTGAAGAAAGCTGAGCACAGAAGAATTTATGCTTTTGAACTGTGGTGTTGGAGAAGACTCTTGAGAGTCCCTTGTACTGCAAGGAGATATAACCAGTCCAATCTAAAGGAGATCAGCCCTGAGTGTTCATTGGAAGGACTGATGCTGAAACTCCAATAGTTTGGCCACCTGATGCGAAGAGTTGACTCATTGAAAAAGACCCTGTTGTTGGGAGGGATTGGGGGCAGGAGGAGAAGGGGACAACAGAGGCTGAGATGGCTGGATGGCATCACCGATTTGATGGACATGAGTTTGGGTAAACTCCGAGAGTTGGTGATGGACAGGGAGGCCTGGCGTGCTGTGATTCATGGGGTCACAAAGAGTCAGACATGACTGAGCAACTGAACTGAACTGAAACCCAATTTATCATTCCAAAAACCTGAGTGTATTAAATTTATGTTTAAATATAATGGAGAACTGAAACAAAGGATGGAAGTTAGTAGCAAAGAAATGGTTCTATGGAAGTTAAGTGGCCTGGGCATACAGGTACAGAGAAAGAGTCAGCACAGGTTCTTAACTTGAATCTGGGGTTATAAGAAATGCAAGCATATCAGTGGCCTTCTCCAGAGTTCAGATTCCTTTTTTTTTTTTTTTTTTACTAGAAATAAGGAATTAATAAATCTCAAATTTTAAAGAATGATCAGCAAACTGTTCTAGGAATGTTCTGGGATGATGTTGGTGACTGGGACAGGGCTGAGACAGGACCTCAGTGGGGCTCCACGACCTTCCAGATCACTTTCTCACATATCTACTGACACCCTGGGTAAAAATTCAATATTCCGGTTTATTAAGAACAGATTTTTTTTTCCTTTCTCTACATATTTCTCCCTCACTTCAAAGCCATAGAGGAAAAGACTTTAAATATGCTATATGTATTCATTCATTCAGCATTCACACTGTGTTTTGTGCGTGTGTGTGTCTGTGATTCTGTTTAATTTATATGGCTTTTATTGAGAATCTGTGACAGACTTTATTGGGAAAATGTGAGAACAGATAAATAAGTTGTAACTAAGCCTTTGAAAAACTTTGAGTCTAATAAAAAAATGGATTAATTCACTCAAAAAAGAGTTAATGAGCTTCTACTTATGAATTTGGCACCGCTCTTGTGAAACTGCTTAGAGGAGCCAGTTAAGCAAATGAATGCATCAATTACATGCGAGAATGAAGAGTGCTATGAAGGAAAACAAATATAAAATGGTGATGGAAGGGACTTCTCTGGTGATCCAATAGCTAAGACACCACATTCCCAGTGCAGAGGACCTGGGTTCAATCCCTGGTTGGGGATCTAGATCCCATATGTGGCAACTCAAGAGTTTGCATGCCGCTACTAAGATACTGCATGCCAAAACTAAGTCTGAGCAGAGCCAAATGAATAAATAAATGAAAATAAATACTAAAAAGCAATAAAATAAAATGGTGATGGAAGGCTAATTGATTGTGATTAGGTGGGATGTCTCATTGGCACTTGAATTAAAAGAGGAAGATGCACATGTCAAGTTATGTAGCCAGGGGACTGTTAATTAAAAAATAGAATGATCTAAGTTCAAGAAAAGTAGAGAGTCTAGGGAAGCTGGATATCCATGGTTGAGAGGAGCTGGGATAGAATAAGGATAGTTTAGCACCTCAGCATTGCTCCCATCCTCAGCCTACATCCCCAGGGAGACCTGAATGCTGCTGGCTAAAGCATGGCAAGCATTTTTCAAACTGAGTTCATTTGTGAGGGCTGGGTGATGGTTAATTTCATATGTCAACTTGATTGGGCTAAGGGATGCCCAGATAACTAGTCAAACAATTATTTCTGAGTGTGTCTGTAAAAGTATCTGAGGACAAGATTAGTGTTTCAACCAGTAGACTGGGTAAGGAAACTCTGTCCTCATCAAGGCAGGTGGATATTGTCCAATCCCTGGAGGGAGCGAATACAGCAAAAAGTGGAAAAAGAGTGAATTCACTGTATCTGATCAGAAACATTCATTTTCACCCGTCCTCAGACATCTCTGCTCCTGGCACCCAGGTTTTCAGACTTAGACATGAACTTATACCATCAGTCCCTACACTAATTCCTCTGTTTTCAGACCTTCAAGACTTGGACTGAATTATACCTCTGGCTTTCCTGGTTCTGCAGCTTGCAGACAGCAGATTGTGGAACTTCTCAGCTTCCAGAACACATGAGCCAATTCCTGTAATAGATCTCTTCTAGCTATCTATCTTCTGTCTGTCTACTTATCTATCTATCTATCATCTAATTATCTTCAGTCTATCTTCTGTCTGTCTATCTATCTTCTATCTGTCTATTTATCTATCTATCTCCTAATGGCAGCAGATAGGTTGTCATTACAAAGTAAGATAGGTTGAATAAGTTAGGCTGCCATTACAAAGTACCACAGACTGGAGGTGCATAAACAACAGAAGTTAATTTTCTCATAGTTCTGGAGGCCGCGAGTCCAAGATCGGGCTCTCGGCAGGTTTGGTCTCTTCCGAGGCCTCTCTCTCCTCGGCTGGAAGCGCCGCCTGCTCCCTGCGTCCTCACCCAGTCATCTCGCTGTCAGTGTTCTCTGTGTCCTGGTCGCCTCTTCTGATAATGACATCAGTCACGTTGGATTATGGAGCACCAGTAACATCTCATTTCACCTTAACTACCCAGTTAAAGGCTCTCTCTGTGAATACAGTCACATTCTGAGGTCCTAGATATTAGGACTTCAACATAAGAATGTGGAGCACCACGCATGATTCAATCCACAACACACACCTTAAACAAAAGGTGCACAAGGATAACAGGAGGATTGTTTTATATTTCAGTGAGTAACATCTAGGAACGGAGAAGGCAATGGCACCCCACTCCAGTACTCTTGCCTGGAAAATCCCATGGACGGAGAAGCCTGGTAGGTTGCAGCCCGTGGGGTTGCTAAGAGTTGCACACGACTGAGCGACTTCACTTTCACTTTTCACTTTCATGCATTGGGAAGGAAATGGCAACCCACTCCAGTGTTCTTGCCTGGAGAATCCTAGGGACAGAGGAGCCTGGTGGGCTGCCGTCTATGGGGTCGCACAGAGTTGGACACGACTGAAGCGACTTAGCAGCAGCAGCAGCAGCAACATCTAGGAAAGGGTGGGTCTTCAGAGTGTAAGAGGCTATGAGGCAAAGTGGGGATTTTAAGAGAAATGATAAACCATTAGAAGTTAGTCATGGTAAAAAAAAATTTTTTTTTTAAAGATCATTCTGGTTTCTTTTAGAGAATGAATTTTCTGAGTATATAAAGAAATTGGGTGAATTGCATTAGGATCATACCAGAGAAGACGGTATGACATTCTCAGATTCGGAGTCTATTTTGAGGTTGAACCAGCAGAACTAGCTAATGGATTAGATACAGAAATCAGTAGGAATAAAAAAAAAGGCATCAAGGACCCAAGTGGCTTGAACTACTGTGTGGAGTTGATGGGTGGATTCCAGCACAAGCTATTTCTAAGTATAGAAAAATCATTCAAAGTTAGGTCATTAACTTTGAAAATGTCAATATTAATTCAAATGATGGTAAAATAAAGTGGCAAATTAGTGTTTCTAAAGTAAATCACACTTTAAAAAATATCATTCCTTTTTCATAGCATTGCTAACAATGCATTTAAAATTTTGAAAGCTATTGTAAAAGATCCAGAGAAAGTGACCATATTAACTCCCAACAAATGCCACATTGTTGTGTCACACGAGCTTTGCCTATTATTTTAGCTATTGTATAATCATCTAAAAATGCCAAAGGATGCTCAAACTACCGCACAGTTGCACTCATCTCACACACTAGTAAAGCAATGCTCAAAATGCTCCAAGCCAGGCTTCAGCAATATGTGAACTGTGAACTTCCAGATGTTCAAGCTGGTTTTAGAAAAGGCAGAGGAACCAGAGCTCAAATTGCCAGATCCACTGGATCATGGAAAAAGCAAGAGAGTTCCAGAAAAACATCTATTTCTGCATTATTGACTATGCCAAAGCCTTTGATTGTGTGGATCACAGTAAACTGTGGAAAATTCTTCAAGAGATGGGAATACCAGACCACCTGACCTGCCTCTTGAGAAATCTGTATGCAGGTCAGGAAGCAACAGTTAGAACTGGACATGGAACAACAGACTGGTTCCAAATAGGAAAGAGTACATCAGGGCTGTATACTGTCACCCTGCTTATTTAACTTCTATGAAGAGTACATCATGAGAAACGCTGAGCTGGAAGAAGCACAAGCTGACATCAAGATTGCCGGGAGAAATATCATCACCTCAGATATGCAGATGACACCACCCTTATGGCAGAAAGTGAAGAGGAACTAAAGAGCCTCTTGATGAAAGTGAAAGAGGAGAGTGAAAAAGTTGGCTTAAACCTCAACATTCAGAAAACTAAGATTATGGCATTCAGTCCCATCACTTCATGTGAAATAGATGGGGAAACAGTAGAAACAGTGGCTGACTTTATTTTTGGGGGCTCCAAAATCACTGCAGATGGTGATTGCAGCCATGAAATTAAAAGATGCTTACTCCTTGGAAGGAAAGTTATGATCAACCTAGACAGCATATTAAAAAGCAGAGACGTTATTTTGCCAACAAAGGTCCGTCTAGTCAAGGCTATGGTTTTCCCAGTAGTCATGTATGGATGTGAGAGTTGGATTATAAAGAAAGCTGAGCGCCGAAGAATTGCTGCTTTTGAACTGTGGTGTTGGAGAAGACTCTTGAGAGTCCCTTGGACTGCAAGGAGATCCAACCAGTCCCTCCTAGAGCAGATCAGCCCTGGGTGTTCATTGGAAGGACTGATGTTGAAGCTGAAACTCCAATACTTTGGCCACCTGATGCGAAGAGCTGATTCATTTGAAAAGATCCTTATGCTGGGAAAAATTGAGGGCAGGAGGAGAAGGGGATGACAGAGGATGAGATGGCTGGATGGCATCACTGACTCAATAGACATGAGTTTGGGTAAACTCTGGGAGCTGGTGATGGAAAGGGAGGCCTGGCATGCTGCAGTCCATGGGGTCGTAAAGAGTTGGACACGACTGAGCAACTGAACTGAACTGAATCATCTAGTCTCTTGGAAACCATTATTTCAAATGGTATAATACTAATCACTTAAGAAACACAATAATGAAGTAATTGAATAAGGATGTGTAATTGCAGAAGAATTATTCTTTACCTGCTGCTGCTGCTGCTGCTACTGCTAAGATGTTTCAGTCGTGTCCGACTCTGTGCGACCCCATAGATGGCAGCCCACCAGGCTCCCCCATCCCTGGGATTCTCCAGGCAAGAACACTGGAGTGGGTTGCCATTTCCTTCTCCAATGCATGAAAGTGAAAAGTGAAAGTGAAGTCGCTCAGTTGTGTCCGACCCTTGGTGACCCCGTGGACTGCAGCCTTCCAGGCTCCTCTGTCCATGGGATTTTCCAGGCAGGAGTACTGGAGTGGGTGCCATCGCCTTCTCCGATTCTTCACCTGCTACACACCAACCAGTCCGTGACTGTGTTACTTTGTTTCTTCAAAAAGCCTTATCTGGTTTTAGACTCTCTAGACAACTCTCAAACTTGAAAATCTGTGAGTGTTCATCTGCTGCTGCTGTTTAGTCCCTAAGTCACGTCTGATTCTTTTTGAACCCTATGGATTATAGCCCTCCAGGCTCTTCTGTCCATGGGATTTCCCAGGTAAGAATACTGAAGAGGTTGCCATTTCCTTCTTCTGTCTCCAAATGCTAACCTGCACCAGGTCACCTTTTCCTCACTTGCCCTTAGCCTACTGATGGGATCAGCCTCTGAAGGCAGCACTATGGCTTCTAAACTCCACGTCCACAGCACGGGTCCCCCTACGTTCAACTCCCCCGGTCCTGGACCCAGTGTGAGCTGGAACTTCTGGGCACCAGGGCCAGCTTGAAACACATAACGTGAGTCAGACTGGAGGTTGAGGCTTATTTTCCTCTGACTACAAGCTTGCTGCTCCCCTGGAAACTGCTGTAGGGAGCACTCCTCTCTCCCTCATCTAATCATTGCTCCCTCACCACCCCCTAACCCAGGTCCCTGTGGAGACCTGAATGCCCCTGGCTGAAGCTGGGAAAGCATTTTTCACACCTTTAAATAAAATGTGCAGATTGAGGGTGGAAGGGTTATTTTCCATTACAATATGAAGCATTCTGGCCCCTTTCCCAGAGTTTATAATAGCCCTTGGAAGAGGCCTTCTCCCCTGAAGTATGGTCCCAGAAACCAGCTAGAAATGAACTGGGAAGTCTGAACCAGACTTGCTGGGGAGGGAAAAGCCACGCCTATGGAAATCTTGGAACATTGGCCTTGCTACTGCCTCCGTACCATCGTCATGGAAGTCTGTGCACCTCTGCGGAATCCACCCACGCCTTTACCCTCGTCCTCAGAGCCCCATGGGATCAATGTGTTAACTGGGGGTTAACTCTAGGATCCTGGGGATCTCAAGGACAGCTGAACACGACGATGAGAAAGGTCTCCATCGATTGACCCAATCCTTCTTGTTATCACTGATACCCGTAAAAAATTTAATTCTCCTACAGACTAACTAAAGTAAAAAAAAAAAAAATCCCAGTGGATTAACACACTATAAATATTTACGTCTTGCTCACCCCATGGTAAGACTGATTGTGTGTTGGGCATCCTTTCACAGTGTGGCTTAGGAACCCAGGATCCTGCCATCAATCAGGGCCTTGCCATCTTCTACCAGATCCTCTTGTTCTGCCTGGAGACAATTAGTTCTGTCTGAAGGACCTGGTAGAGGACTTGAGGAGCCAGTCATGGAAGTGGGGCAGTTTACTAGATCAGCTCCACCGGCCAGCACTCGGTGACGTGGCCCGTCCAACCATGGGGCAAAATTTACCACCCTGCCTGCCCAAAAGGAGAAGAAACACATAGATATTGGTGGGCACATCCTCTGCTATTTCTCACTAAGAATAAAAGTGGTAGTTGGGGTTGTCATCAGTCCTCATATATCAGTGGGAATGAAAGTTCTGAGAGAATGCTGAGATATGGAGAGAGGAGACTTTGGGGCCTGGGGTCACTGTTGGAAGACTCCTTACCTTATCCTTCCTGTTCACTGTCACAAGCGTTTCTTTACGAAAGGTTATAGAATGTATTCCCCTGCATTAGGATTATATGATATTTACCTATCTATCCCTCCCAACCCTCAGCTTGAAGGTAGAGACAGTTTCCTACTAAACTTTTTGAATTGCAAGCTCCTATCACAGGACCTGAGTTGTAACAAAAGTGATATAATGTTCTATGCTGAATAATATATTATCACAAACTTAGTGACGTAAAACAATGCCCATTTACTATTTTGCCACTTCTGTAGGTCAATTTAAGATATGATTTAATTGGATTCCCTGCACTGGGGTCTCACATGACTTCAATTAATATATAAATCAGGCTGAAGTCTCATATGAAGGGTTAACTTGAGAAGAATCTGCTTCAAAATTCACTCATGTTGGTGCAAGAAATCATCTCCTGCGATTGTAGAACTGATCCTGGCTTCTTGCTGCCTGTCAGTCAGGGATGACTCTCAGCTCATAGAGGCAATGTGGAGCTCCTGGTCATGTGACTTTCACCAGTAGACCCTCTCACAACATGGCAGTTTACCTCTTTAAAGCCAGTAAGGGAAAAAGTTTCCAGAGTCAGTCTTTTAGCAAGACAGAGTCTTATACAACGTAGGTTACTCATGTGAATGACATCCCATCACTTTTACTGTATATGTTAGTTAGAGGCAAGTCCCATCTGCATTCAGGAGAAGGACATTACACAGGAGTGTAAAAACCAGGAGGGAGGAGTCGCGGGAACCTTCTCAAAGACTGCTTTCCGTACAAACTGATTTTTAATTTTATGAGCAGATGGAGACATGAGGAGGAAAGAATTACAGAGAAAGAGATGGGCTGCTAAGCAACATATATTTTGCTCTGAATCTAACTCTTATCACTTATAAAATGACAACAATGACACTCACCTCCTAGGTGACTATTAGGCAATTTAAAATAGAAAACATAGATAAAACATCTTATAAAATGCTAGCAAAAGAAGGTGACCAACCAGCTTTCCTTTTCTCTAACTTACTGATGGCCTTGACATGTGATCTCCTCATACTGGGGCTTGGTGCTGCCTCTATAAATGAGCAGTTTAACTTCAGGAGACTTTCCGGGGGTCACTGCCAACTTGAAAACTCACGTCACTGGACAAAGATGATCTGACCCAACAGTGACTTGTACACATTCTCCTCATAAAATAAGAACTTGTAAAAATAAACTGAAGGCAAAAGATAAGGGACTTCCCTCCTCTCACTTAATCATGGAATTAAGGGCAGAGGATGTATTTCTTCTTGATCATCCAGTTGAAGGCATTTTGGAAGTTGACTTTGAAAAGTTTAGCCATTTAACATTTTGGATGAAATAATCAGAGATTAGATCATCTCGTTCATTTCATGTATTACTGTCATTCTAACTAGTTGCAGCCTTCAGGAAGAGAACGTGAACTTTTTTTTTTTCCCCCTTGAGTAGCTATTAATAAAACACAAATTGGTTTAAAAACAACTTTAGCTCCACTGAAAATTAAATAAATTTCTGACTTTTTAAACATCTAGAAATAGGGGCTGACTTGTGTGTTTAATTTTCTTAAATGGGAATCAGCTACCATGCATATTTCATTAGGGAGCAGATACGGGGAGAGAACAAATCAGGATCAAGTCACTGCTTGAACCGATAACCACTCTGGCTGAGGATGCTTTGTATTTGCTGGGCTCTTGTCTATGAATTTCTCTTTCTGTAACTCTTGTCTGGGCTCCTCTTTCTCACACTCAGAGATTCCTGCTCTTCTGCCAGCTCTCCCCCTCACCATCTATCTCTTGCACACCCAGATAATCAAGAGGAATGGTATTAGCATCACCAGTCAGCCTGAGATTGTTTCGATTTTCCCCTTTCTCAAAATGAGGTGTCTCAACAGGCTCCCCTGGGAGTCTGTTGTCTCTAATGAGGTCACTATGTATATTTCTTGGGGCTCTCTGTGGTGTTCTGACTCCAATCAGAATGTCTAAGCCTCTTTGGTTGAAAATATACCTGAAAATAGGTTACACATGTGAATGACATCCCATCACTTTTACTGTATACAGTTAGTTGAATTCTGAATGCTCACTCCCCATGGGGACTAGCTTGGATAACCTCCACGTCTGCTGGGGTGGGAGACAGAGGAGTCAGTGAGGTCCCCCCACACTTTGTGCCCTGGGTAACTCACTCATCCCCCACTCCTAGTCCCATCCCGGCTGGATACAGATTGGTCCAGAAGGTCCACACTGAGAGCTCAACTGAGCTGGGTATAAAGACTGTATGGGTTTCCCAGGGTTGTTATAATAAATTACCATGAACTTGGTGGCTTAAAACAAAAGAAACTTTGCCTTCCAGTTCTAGAGGCCAGAAGTTCAAAACCGAGGTGTCAGCAGGGCCATGCTCCCTTCAGAGAATCTATGTGAGAATGCTTCCTCACTTCTTCCTGCTTTTGGTGGCTTCTGATGGCTCTGGGTAATCCTTGGTTTGTGGCAATGTGAGTCCAAGCTCTGCATCTGCCTCCACGTGAACTTTTTTGTTTATGTCTCCTCTTCTTCTAAGGACACTTGTCTTTGGGTGAAGGCCTCATCCATAGAATCCAGGATGATCTCCTATTGAGATCCTGAATTTAATCACATTTGGAAGACTCTTTTTACAAAAAAGGTCACATTGACAGGCTACAGGTGGGTATATATACTGGGGAGTCACCATTCCATTCTCCACAGAGGGGAATCAAGAGGTTGAAACCCAGACATCTAGACCACGAGATGCTCCATGTAGAATCACTGGTTCAACAGGCCTGCTGGTGCTTCCTCGTCCCTGGCTCCAGGTCTTCTGAGAATGCAGACTGCACTGATGAAACCCACATGGGTCTGTCCTACAGCTTCCCTGGAACAATAGCAAAGCAAACAAGAACTATTTTTCCCTCTCTCTATCAAAGAACTTATCATCAATTGGGAAAAATGAAGATAGTTAAACAGAATACTTGGCTTAGGGAAGGGAATGCTTATAAAAGTTACCCAGCATTGATTTTCGGAATTGAGTAGCTGATGGAGTTCAAACAATTCAATCCAGGATTTACAGAGATCCATCCCATCAACTCCTTGGTATAATATTTATTTTAAAAATATTACTTTAAGAAAAAAATTAGAAGATTTAATTGGAGGAGAAATTACATAAAAGTACATTTGGTGTGGCAAAAAAAAAAAAAAAAAACCCACCACTAATGAATAATTGATGAAGTAATGAAAAATTTTCAAGTAGCACTGTAAAATCAATCTCAACAACTCATCCTTAAATACATATTCAAACTCTACCCATTCTTAGAGGTCCAGTTCAGACTCATTTCTTCTAGGAAACTCTTCTCAACCACTTGAGCTTAGAAGTCACACAATTCTCATTCTCCCAAAAATATGTTGGTATTTCCCAGCCAGTTCCTTCCTGTCCTCTCCTATCTCAGGATGTGGCCCCACTGCCTGATTCTCCATGGAGTTCTGCAGCTGCGCTGCCTAATGTATCCAGACTCTGTCCAGGTCACTAGCAGCATTCATTCCAGAACATCATGAATGTCTAGTCCTGAAGCATCGTGATATCCTCCGAATTCGTCTCCCTTCTACCCTTTCCCTTCTACCATTCATTCTCTGCAGAGCAGGCATATGATGTCTTGAAACATAAACTATGTTACTCTTGATCTCTCCAATGGCTTTCTGTTACCCTCAAATAAAATTACCTCAAATACCCCCTGTCTACAATGAGGGAGGCCTGGTTTCAGTCTCTGGGTTGGGAAGAGCTCCTGGAGAAGGAAATGGCAACCCACTCCAGTATTCTTGCCTGGAAAATCCCAGGGACAGAGGAGCCTGGTGAGCTACAGTCCACGGGGTCGCAAAGAGTCGGACACGACTAAGTGACTTAACTTTCAATTTCAGTGCGTGTTTATTCAGTTGATTCTGACTCTTTACTACCCCATGGACTACAGCCCGCCAAGCTCCTCTGTCCATGGAATGTTCCAGGCAAGAATATAGGAGTGGGTTGCCATTTCTTTCTCCAGGGGATCTTTCTGACCCAAGGATCAACCCAAGTCTCTTGTGTCTCCTAAATCGGCAGGCATATCCTTTACCAATGTGCCACCTGGGAAGCACACCTTCACTTGCCCTCAATCAGATCTGTCTGCTCTAGTTTCTCCATTGCTGTTGAAGAACTAAAATCATCTTCAATTTGTTACTACTTGTATGGTCTATCTCCTCCCACTAGAACATAAATTTCACAAGAACCGGGACCTTATCTGTGTTTCCCTCATTGAATCTCTATGTCTAGATCAGTCTTAAGCATGCTGTAGACGCTCAACAAATATTTGCTCAATGACTGAATAATGAATGCAAGGCTGTCTATTATTCTGAATGCTTAAATATAATAACTGTGCCCTTTAATAATGTAAACTCTATGAGAGAAGGCACCCATGTTCTTCATACACACTCTAACACAATTGTTAACAAACATAAATACGTGTTTAGCTGCTTTGTCAAGGGGAAGAAGGAACGGTGTTCTAGGTTTTCTGCTGAATACACTTTGGGTCTCTCATGTTTCAGAAGCTCTATCCCTGGTCTACTGTCCTTTGCTGTTTATTCACAGAGATAAGGCAGTTTGTGTGAAGAGGGTCTGTTTATCCTTCAATGAACTCAGACCGGGGCCCTGTCTAAGATACCTAGTATAAGCAGGTCTCCCTCTCCCTCTGATTTCCTGGCTCCACTTCTAAGCCTCTTACATATCACAGAGAAATCCATCCAGTAGCTAACTCTCAAGCTCTTACCTAAAGAAATAAGGAACAAGCCAACCAAAAAATGTGCTAGCCATGACTAATATTTGGAAAAGCATGATGGGCTTAAGTTAAAGATACCCTAGCAGAACGCTTCAACCCTGACTTTCTAGAAACACTTGCTGATTTCCTTTAATGGCCATCATCGTTGCATTTGCATGGTACTTTTAGAAGTACCATCTGCTCATGGCCAAAGGAGATCTTCTTTGTATCTCTTTTTGATGTCAGTGCATCCCTGAAACTAACAAGATTTGTGAACGACGTACCTCAGGGGACTATGTTGGGATAGCCTGGGTCAGACAGACTCCGCTCTCTGTGTGAAATAATCCTATCTGTGTGTGCTCGGGTTTTAAAGTTGACCCTCATTAATCATAGCTCCAGTTCCTTTAGACACTCCAGAGCTGATCCATCCATTTTTTTTCCCCTGAGCAACCATCCATATAGACCCCCAAATAAGTTATTTATTCCTGAAATGACTTGATCTGGCATCACCCAGCCTTCTATAACCTCCTGTGTATGAAAGAGAGAAATGAATGACTTGGGCTACATCAAAGTGTTGTTTTACTTTCCATATAGTCATTAACTTTAAATGTTCCCAAACTAATAGTCCAAGACATTGTAAAGAGGTAATAAGTTCAAAGGAACAGAAAACATAAAGCAGAACTCCGGAGTCATTTGAAAGTATTTTCTCTAAATGCGTGCAAGCTTTCAAGGCTGCTAGGCAAAAAGAACCTGGATCGGCATTTTGGCTGGTGCTGAAAAGAAGTTTCCCCAAGTGGAGTGTGTAAGCAAGTTGCCAGGCCAACCTCTTTGAGAGCAGAAGCATGTCTTTAGAGGATCTGCTATTTCAGAGAAGGCTGCACTGAGCTGGCTCATTCTTCCTTCAATTAAAGGCCAATTTGTCTCTTTCTTTAAATCTCTCTTTCCTTGTTTGGATCCATGTGCTCCGGGTCACTTAGTTGGTCTACTGCTCGACAAAATAGGGTGTCTCTGTAAGAGAAAATTACCAAGGGATTAAGTTATATAAACTGAAGATCCAAGTTCCCCTTGTAAAACCTCTACTCATTGAGTTAAATAGAGTGTGGGGTAGAAGGTCAGAGCCCTATATGTTTCTCCGAAACATCAGAGCTAAAAAGTTGCTTCCCCCGCCCCCCCCAGCAGAAACATCCTTGGAGAAAGTCACCATAGTCATGGAGTTTTCCATGAGCAGACTTGCCTAGCAAGCTGTTTGTGGAGATGAAGCGCTTCTGCTATTCCTCACACCTTCAGATTCTCACAGCTTCCATCATTTTGGACCACTGTGGATTTTGCATTCTATCCTCACATCCTGGGCAGAGACTTACAATCTAAAAAGGACATAGATTACTTTTATTTCGAATAAAAACCGTGAAATACAAGACAGTTTTAATTGTTCTCCCTTCCTTTCCACGTTTTCTTCTTTTCTTTCATGATGTGCAGACTTATTTTTGCATACTCAAAATCACAAGAAGCCACATATGTCTTATGCTACTTATTTTTTCACTTAACGTTTATGCCTTGGGCATAAAATCCTGCTATGCAATTTTCAAAAGAATTATTTTAATGGCTACTGAAAATTTCATTGAATGCATACCCTAAGACTCACTTAACCTTCTATTATTGGATATTGAAATTGTTTTCAAACATTTCAGTATTAACGCTCTCAGTAATAAACATTTTGAGCATGAATTACCTCTTTTATTGGAAGTATGCCATTTGGATGGGATATTTATAATGGGATTATAGAGTTGCAGCATGTAGCATTTTTATGGCTCCTGATAGAGGTGGGTAAGATTCTTTATAGAACACTTTGTTCAGTTACAGTTGTTATCTGGCATTGTTCAGGCACCATTTCTCCACACCCTCTCCCACACTGGACCTGGTAGAGAGGAAATTATTAGGCATCCCAGAGATACCAACTGTACCAGACACTAACCAAAACCAAAAATTATGACAAGCTGAAGTTAGTCAAAAACTATGCACAGATCCAACCTAATATGAATCCTGCTTTCATTAGGTTTCTATCATTTTCTTTCTTAACAATACATTTTGAAATTTGGGGAAAATAAAGGGTACTCATGTTTCTGCCACCTGGATCATCATCATTATTATTTATTTAGTTTAGTTTTATTACTAATAATCATTCATATTTTAGAGTAGTATTATGCAATTACTGTTTTATACACATATTTTAAAAACAAAAGTAGAATCAAACAATATGTTGAGTTTCAGTATTCTACTTTTCACTAAATAATATATGAATAATACACTTATAATAAACAATTTTATCACAATATTAATTGCAGTGATTACTTAAATTTATCACATGAATATAACAAATCTCCTAAGGTTTGCCATGTAAGTTTTTCAAACTTTTATCTGTTGCAATTAATGCTTCCATGATAGCCATCATTCTAGTGGAATATATCCTAGGACAAAACTGTGATAATAGCCTAAAGATAATTTTTAATATAGAATTTCTGGACTAAAGTGTACTCATTCATATTCTAAGGCCTGTGACGAACATTTACAAATTGCCTTTCAGAAGCGCTGTCTGGCAAAAGCCTAGGCGATGATTTATTTTCTAGACCTTCACAATACAGCACAGCATCATTTTAAAAACAATCATTTTAAACTTTATGGACAAACATGATATTGCTTGACTTTCATTTGGATTTTTTATCATTTGTGAATTTATCCATTTGCTTTCTGATATTTACTTTAACGTGTATTTTGTGTGTATTCGTGTCCTTCACCTGTTTTTCTATTGCTAACTTTTCTCCTGTTTAAACTCAGTCTTCAGTTGTTAGGAGCATTGGGGTGTCCCACATAACGTGGGCACCTCATACCTTGCGGCTTTATTCTGTCAAGCTGCTCCTCTGGCTTACGCATTGAATTAATACTGGGCCTGTGAATGAGGAGTTAGAACATTTGAACTTATCCTGAGGAGTGTCACCAGAGTATCCATGCAAGGGGCTATCAGGACACGAGACATGAAAATAAACTTATGTGAGATCAGAAATGGCGTTCAACGCCAGGGATTTAAGATTTCGTTTTCCGTCCGCAATATGGAGTCATTGAAAAGTTTTTAGTGGGACAAAGACAAGATTTAAAAAAAGTTTCAGAGAGTATCCAGCAGGTGGCGGCATTGTAACACATCTTCTGCCTAAGGGCTTCAGCAGCTTGAGTTGTGCAGGTAAAATCGACGTGAGAAAAGATACCTTTTCCAAAACATTCAGACTAGATGGTCTAGATGACTCTAGTGGACTAGGCTGGGATGGCTTTTCCTTAAAACTCTTACAGAGAAGCTCTGCGCCTCCTTTTTTAACAACAATATTCATGCTTGCTTTCAGAGCCTGTTTTTTTGTTCATGTGTATTTCATTCCTCCGGAGTTTTCGTTCTTGCTTTTGTGTGCATCAGGTTATTTCTTCAAATATCAAATGTTGTTTCTGACAAATTATTATCGGCCTTTTAAATGAAGACTAGAGTAATAACTTTCAACTCTTGAAAAAAGTGGTGAAAGTATCAGTGCAGGAGAGGAGAACTATACTCTGAACAAGTCACTAAATTAGGGTCCATGACTTCATTCTCACCAGGTAAATAGCAATATGTCCAAATGACTAGACATTCATTTTCTTCCATGAAATTCTTCATATCCATTAAATGGTGTGTGTGTGCATGCTAAGTCACTTCAGTCCTATGGGACCCTATGGACTGTAGCCTGCCAGGCCCATCTGTCCATGGGATTCTCTAGGCAAGAATACAGGAGTGGATTGCCATGCCCTCTTTGAGGGGATCTTCCTGACCCAGAGATTGAACCCACATCTTTTCCATCCCTACATTGACAGGAAGTTTGTTTACAAGTAGAGTCACCTGAGAAACTCCCCATTAAAAGGTAAGGACAGAATACTGAGTATTTGATATTTTGAGATAAATGAGAACATTCAAGATTTCCTCTAGGATTCTAAGAGCTATTTTAAGATTTGTATCATCTTTTGTCCTTTTGATTCAATTTGTTTGAAACATCTCCACTTACATTAAAAAAAAAAAAAAAAAAGGATTCAGTACAAACTATTAGAGGCCAAATGTTTTTCCCTGAAACCTCAGTGGATCCCCTCTGAATGACAGCAAGGCACATGTTTGTAGTTGGGAATCTGGCAGCAAGGAGCGTAAATGCTGATGGTCAAGATGTTCTGGTTCAGAAGTTAGAAAATAAATAATTCCTGAGAGGAAGGATTCTCCGGCTCTGGGCAGCTGATACGGCAATAAAATAAATAGGCAGTAAAATACACTTCCTGTTTTGAGCGCTCACATTTCATCTTGGCCAAGCACATCTCTTAAATTCAATCTCATGCTTCCATAAATAAACCTGGCACCTTTTTAAACACTTTTCCATCTGCTGCAGAATGAGGAGTGCATTATTGAATACACCTCGGGGAGTCCCAGAAATGGGAAAAGACTACTTGTGAAGAACACACCATTGCCGCTGGCCTCGGCCCAGAGAAGCCATCAGGAGATTGTTTGAGTTCAAACCATTGTAACAAGACCCTGAGGGTGTTTCCCCACTGCCTTCGCTTCTATGTGAGGTTGTCATGGTTGGGGCTTTGCACCAGGAGGAGCGAGGAAGGGTCTTAGGTCGAGTCAGGATTAGACATGTTTGCAGGATTCGTTTCTGTAACACCTGTGGTAGTTCTCCTCCAGCTCCTGACACCTTTTCCAACATGTTAATCCAGTTTCCTAGGATGAATAGAAAAGCCTAGTGTCCACACTAGAACCCAGAGGAAGAGGTCTGATTCCAGACAACATAAAGTACAGGGGTCTCCTTGAGTGTGCAGTAGTCAACTCTCAGCTCATCTGCTTGGTGGTGGAAAGCATGGGGCGCTATCACAGAGAAATAACGGAAATCAGAGATTTGCTGTTAACTGGGTGATCTTCAACAGGTAGGGAGCTCACTGTACCCTCAGAGTGCTGCAAAATAAAGTGAAGGAAAACCCATGTTGTTATTTAGTCACTGAGTTGAGTCCAACTCTTTTGTGACCCCATTGGAGTATAAGCCTGCCAGGCTCCTCTGTCCATGGGGATTTCCCAGGCAAGAATACTGTAGTGGGTTGCCATTTCCTTCTCTAGGGAATCTTCCTGAGCCAGGGATCGAACCTGTGCTTCCTGCATCTACCTGACTTGGCACATGAGTTCTTTACCACCAAGCCACCAGGGAAGCCAAAAAGTCCCAGCTCACCATCTTGTTTGCCGTCAGATCATCCACACTGCTTACAAGCTTCCTGAGGCACAGGGCCATCTACCAACTGGCACAGGGTCTGAACCAAACAAGCCATGTAGAGATATTAGGTATTTGTATTATTCCATTTTCCCAGGTCATCTTTTTTAAAATTGTTATTCTGGTAAACTTTATTTCAACAATAATTACGTTTTATAATAAATCTGTCAAATAATTTTCAAAAAAAATTTTTGGATGTCTCAGTGGTGGAGACTCTGCCTGCCAAAGCAGGAGACATAGCTTCAATCCTTGGTCCCAGAAGATCCCAATGCTGCAGAGTAACTAGAGAGTAGCCCCCACGCATTTATCAGGTCATCTTGTTTGTGAACCAAGGACTGGGGACAACGTGACTCAGATGACTCAGATGAGGGAGTTATCATTCAATACCTACATTTCCCATTTGAGACCATTATTAAATACAGGATACTTTCCTAAATGTTTTCTTCTCTTTTTAAACATCATCTAATTTGACCCTTATATATTTCAAAACAGTTTTTAGTATTTCCATCTTACAGATGAACAGATCAGAAATACTGCTAAATGTTATCAAACCTTAAATACAATTGGCGTCACCCAAGGAAAACAAAAATCTCTGATACCTTCATCAGTAGCAAGGTGCTTCAAAATTTCAGAGATTTTAAAATATAGGAAAAAATGGGCCTTTAAAGCCAATGAAAAATAGTAAGAAACTTGCCCGACCTCACATGCTTAGTGGCAGAAGCAGAAATTTAATGCAGGGGCCACCAGCGGACCCCAAGTCTTTCTCTAAATCAATGCCCAGGAGCTCTGGTCAGCCACTCGCCATGCCCAGTGCCAGCCTCTTGACCCTTAGTACTCCATCTCAGCTCAAGGTCCTTGTCTTGACTTCTGTTCTTCTCTAAAGAAGTTGCCCCAACTTCCTCATTGCTTCTGATAAAATGGCACAGAGAGAATTAGACCGTGGGCTATAGGTTCAAAGCAAGATGTCTTGGTAAAGAAAGTGAGAGCTTGATTACTACAGCAAACATTACCCAAACAGAGCAAATGGTACCCTTGCATTTCCTCTAACTCGGAGAGATTTTCCTAAAATGGAAAGGTGAGTAGGAGAGGATGCTTTCTCCCCGAGGAACCATGACCAGATTAGATCTAACTTCCTGTTCTGCCACCTACCAGCACCGTGACCATGGGAATTCAGGTCTCCTGGTTGAGTCTCTGCTTCCCCATCTGTCATTGAAGGAGTTGAGTTATTGAATCCTTCTGGGCCCTGACACTCTGATTCTCAGACATTTCTCATCTTGCTGGGTTGGGCACCACCATTACTTATTGCCTTTAGTCTCCCCTCAAAAAACAAAGTGCTCTGTTAATCAACAACATTTTTAAACCTTTCACAACATCATGGGAATCTTGAACCAGCCCAGGACCTTTTTATTGAGCCATGTGACCTCAGATTTCTTTCAGGAAACCCGGACACTGTGCTTTATCTAGATGACCATAGAATGATGTTCCACCCATGCTTCTTACTGCCTTGATACACATTCTGATCTAGGAGCCTGAGAGCAAGAACCACAGATTGACTTCTCTCCACATATCTGCAGGCAGTTCAGCGCCAAAGAAAAATCTGCCTGCCAATGCAGAAGACATGGGTTTGATCCCTGGGTCAGGAAGATCTCCTGGAGAAGAAAATGGCAAACCCACTCCAGTATTCTTGCCTGGAAAATCCTATGGACAGAGGAGCCTGGTCAGCTACAGTCCATGCGGTCACAAAAGAATCAGACACAACTTAGTGACTGAACACCACCACCACCACCAACATAGCTCTGGGGTAACAAGGCATCTTTGTACAAATCTAGACCCTGTGCCTGATGTTCACTTCCCCTCTGGGTTCTCACCATGCCTTTGGGCACAATTCTACTTTAGTATGTATGCTCATTTATTTGCATCTCAGTTCCCCAGATAAGCTATCAGCTGCTTAGAAGTCCAGCAAACACTTGAGGTATCTGTGTCCAGAGAATCTAACACAGTGGATATAGGGTTGGGCATCTCCGTGCAGGAATGCAGTGAGGACCTGAACGTGAGATTTCATTTGTGGGCAAGGATCAGGGAAGGGGGCTTTCTCAGCAGAGGTATCATGGGCCACCACTTGGGCTAGCAGGAAGGGGGCCTCAGAAGCGTCTCCCAGGCTGCTGTCTGCCTTTCTCCTACCTGCTGCCAGAGCCTGTGTGTGTGTGTGTTGATTTAACTGTAAGATTTACTTGGCACCATGGCCTCCAGTATCCTCCGAGTCCAAGTCATGTCCTCCTCTACAATTCGTGATCCTACGTGGTGTTTATGTTGCTGCTCAGCATTTGTCATTTATTTTACTAAGTATTGACATCAAGCTTCCTAGGAAGGAATTATCACTCTCTTTGAGAAGTTGCAGCAATGGTTCCTTTTTTTACAGCCCTTGGATCCCCCTTTATCTCCCTTCAATTTGCTTCTGGAATGGTGCTCCAATGAGGCCATCTCCATCTTTGATCCCCGAGCTTGTCTTTGTTTGATTTTTCCCTTAGATTTTCTCTTAGGGTAAGGAATCACTGTATTGTTATTTATCACACTTTTCTTTAGATCTTTTTGATTAACTTGGTTATTTCAACATTTGAGTCATCTTGGCAATTTCACCGTTTATCTATGTTGAAGCCTGATTTATTATCAGGCTTCATCAGGCACATTTCCCCCTTGCTCCCCATCTCAGGAGATGAGTCCAAACCCATCTGCAAAGCCTGTTCTAAGAAGGCCAAATCATTCCTAGTTATTTGCTCCCCTTCAGGGCTGTAGAGATAAAGCTCTGGCATTTTGCCAGTCACATCCAGGATAGCTGGTCAACCTATTTTTACCTTCCTGGGATGTTCACACTGCCAGGTGTGAGATATGTGGAGGATGGAAAAAGTGAGCCTTCTGGAGAGCATTCAGATTCTTCAAGACCCAGAATTAGAGCAAGTTTTGGGGGTTATCAAGGGCACATCTCAGGCCATTGGATACATGATGCCAGCATCTGCCCTGTTTTCTGAGCAAACCCCATCCACAGCCTGTAACAAACAGAGAGCATTAGGCCTTTTGATCCAAGAGTTGCATCAAATCATTTTGACCCTTTGAGGAAGATATGTAACCTGGGCCAAGTGGAGCCAGATGACTTTTTTTTTTTTTTTTTTTTTTAACCGGAGCATAAAGCAATATTAAATGATTTCATGACTTGTAGCCAGAACATCTGTTACTAAACATTAGAAATCTGATTTATTCAATTCTAACAAATTGGCACTCAGCCCTCTCTAAAGTGATGCCTTGCCTTTGGGGTGAGAGGGTGTTGTTGGCCAGTTTTCTTTTTGAACATACCATCCTTTCCACGTGTCCCACGGCTGTTCCTCTCCTCTCTGAGACATGATGTCCCTGTTGGGAACGAGGACTTCCCTGGGCCAGAGGGGCAGTAGGGTGTGTGACAGGCTGTGCTGTTTCAAGGGCAGCCTAGCAGACCCTAAACCTTAGCTCCCCAGAGGGCAGCTGAGCTGTCACAGGTAAGGGGTGAGACATAAAGAAGAAAAGGTTCCTATGCGGAACTCTGAGGGCTGTAAACCAAGCCACAGGGTTGGAAAGAAGACAGACTTGTATTAATGGCCAATTCCTCCAAACTGGCCCAATTTTTCCTTCTGCTTCTCTTCTGTGGCCTTTATGAGGCTTGCTATTCCATTCCGTATGCAACCGTCCCTAGGCTTTGGGGAAATTCCCCTTCTCAAAACTTTGATTCATCATAGACAACCACCTTTCTGGCATCAGGGTCCAGTTTCATGGAAGACAATTTTTATATGAAATGGGGTGGAGGGGATGGTTTGCGGATGATTCAAGTGCATTACATATATTGTGTACTTTATTTCATTTTTACTACATCAGCTCTACCTCAGATCATCAGACATTAGATCCCTGAGGTTGGGGACCCTTGTCGTAGATGATGAAGCATTTCTCTGAGAAATGTGGGCTTCTGATTCTTAGGACATCAACATTTTGCACAAATCAAAGTAATAAATGGAAATCATGGTCTTCTACTGGTGGGATTTCAGACTTAAGTTACCAAGAGTGTGTGCTAGTGGGCATTGGGGCAGGCAAAAGAGATAAAAGGAGAAAATCTTTCCCAATATAGAGGCTTCCCCAAATAATCCAAAGTCACCCACTCAGTTTATCCCTGCATTCCATCATTCTTACATTTGTACATTCAGTCACTAAATGCTTTATTTTTCAAATATTTACCTGTGCTAGTCATTTTCCTAAGCGTTGGGAGAGGGGTGATAAAATTTAAAGAAGAGGCAATCTATTAACTCAAGAAGTTGACAGTCTGATAAGAAAATTAAGACACTGGCACAGGCTGTAAAGTAGAGAATTGTGAGTCATGAGAGAGACCCTGATAAAGGATTGTGGGAAGTTAAAGGGCGAAAAGAGAAAATGTCCACTGGAAGGTTCCAGGGAGAGTTTCATGAAGGCAGTGGGATTTCAGCTGGAGCAAGGAGAGAAAGGAGTTGTTCAGTCACTAATCATGTCTGACTCTTCGTGATCTTATGGCCTGAAGCCATCCAGGATCCACTGTCCATGGGATTTCCCAGGCAAGAATACTGGGGTGGGTTGCCATTTCCTTCTCCAGGGGATATCCCTGGCCCAGGGATTGAACCACATCTCCTGCTTGGCAGGTGGATTCTTTATCACTGAGCCACCTGGGCAAACATAAAGAAAGGAGAGACAGTGGGTAGTCTCTGAGGAAGGTGTGGATATAGGGCAGTATGAGGCAGGCTCGAGGACTGGGAAATCCTTCACGTTCCTGAAACCCACAGTCCCTGGAGAAGAATAAATGTAGACAACGTGAAAGACTGGCTGAGGCCATATCTTGAAGGTCTTTATGTGCCTGGCAAAGACCTACTCAGTATGTTGAAGGATTTCTAAGCAGGCAAACAGAACCCAAGGAAGATGTATCTAAAACCTTGTGTATATTGATAGGGTGTGGGATGTGGGGTGTCTGAAAAGATGCAGGTAAGAGATAATAAAAATGTCAACTGGAGTATTTAGAAGGGAAAACAGGGTAGATAGGGCAGATTTACAACAGCTGGATCGATAAGGTTTCAGAGTTGATGTGTTGTTATAAAAGGGATGAGTTGGGCTTTAGGATGAACTTCATTTTTTTCTCACTCTTGGAACCTCCTGGAGTAAGCCCACAACTTCTCAGGCTTCCTCTTCTTCCTCCCCAGCATGTACCTGAACACGTGTTAATAAAGGCAACACGGGAAGGAGGGCTCACCTAATTCCTTCCCGGCTGTGAAGAGGCTCAGATGAGGTCATACGTGTGGAAATATTTCATAAAGTTTGTAAAACCCTCTGAAGTTCATGAGGGCTATTTAAGTTACTACCTGGATGTGTGGGACAAAGAGAAGGGAAGGGTCTCAGATGAACATTGGGTTTCTGAACAGGAATGCCTCTGCAGGTAGAAAATAAAGGGAAAGAAGATGGAAAAGGAGGTCATCACTCACTCTGTAGCTCAACACAAACTCCAGGAGGATCAAAGATGTGACAGGAAACGAAACCACTGAGGACATTTTATAATGTAGTGGCTGAGAAACTCGAAGAACTCCAGTGAAGCTAGAAACCAAAAGGAAAGTATCAACAAAATTGGCTGCCTTAGAAGTTACAACTTCTGTATGAAAAAATGTAATAATAAGATTGGAAGAAAATAGCCATCAGGGAAACTGGTTTATCAATTATATAACTGACACTGATTTGATTTTTAAATACATAAAGAGCATTACAGAATAATTAAGAATATAAATGAGTAGCCATTAGAAAAATAGGTGAAGAATGTAATTTATAAAAAAGAAATATAAATTAATATATACTTTATATAAAAGAAAACTAATCCTAATTAAAGGTACTCAAATAAAATAAGGTATTTTTTTCACCTACTGCTAAATTGGTGATTCAGTTAAAAAGATTGAAAATATTCTTTTAAGAAGAGTTGGAAAATTATTGCTCTCATATACTACTGGAGTGGGAATTAAATATAAATAATGACATATTTTCTGATGTTTGATTTGGTATGTATCCTTTGACCTACCAAACCCACTTCTGGAAATTTATACCAAGATAAATATGCAAATGTAAAAATCTAAGTGAATAAAGAAGTTTACTTAATTATTGTTTAAATCAGCAAAAAATAGAAGCAGTGAAATATATAATAGATTAGGTAAATTGTGATATACCTAAAATTTTTTTGTTACTAAAATTGATAACATCAGATCAGATCAAATCAGTCGCTCAGTCATGTCCGACTCTTTGTGACCCCATGAATTGCAGCACGCCAGGCCTCCCTGTCCATCACCAACTCCCGGAGTTCACTCAGACTCACGTCCATCGAGTCAGTGATGCCATCCAGCCATCTCATCCTCTGTCGTCCCTTTCTCCTCCTGCCCCCAATCCCTCCCAGCATCAGGGTCTTTTCCAATGAATCAACCCTTCGCATGAGGTGGCCAAAGTACTGGAGTTTCAGCTTTAGCATCATTCTTTCCAAAGAAATCCCAGGGCTGATCTCCTTCAGAATGGACTGGTTGGATCTCCTTAGACCCTTATTTATTGAAATGTAAAGCTGTTAGCATATTATTGGAAGAAGTGTTGTACTATCCCATTTATTCAAAATATTACATATATATACACATATACTTATTTATACAAGATATGTCTAGAGAGATATTCGTTAGAAGGTTAGCAGTGTTTTTCTCTGGATCATAAGATTTCCCATGCATTGTTCTGTGTTGCTTCAGTTTTTAAACTTTTAAAAACATTCTTGCCAAAACAATCACATTTCCAAATGAAATATGTAAAATAAATTGAGAGAAGCAACCAAAGAGGGAGAGAGAAGAGAAAAATGGGAGTAAGAGAAAGTTGTATTCAGATGAAGCTGTGGAATTGTATTTCACAGAGGGACTGAGTGATGACACAGGGGGGTCAAGTCAATGGGGAGAAAAAAGAAAGCTGCTTACAATTTTCAAGACGAAAGGTCACACCACACAGTGCAGGGCAGCATGAGGAAGCCCCAGGCTTGGTCCAGGGGCAGTGGGGAGAAAGCATAGCCCAGGGCATTTATTGGGTTTTCTGTGGCTAGAGGAGGCCAGGGGAAACAGTTCAGGATTCGCTGTAGGGATAATGTTGGTGGGCTGTGGGATACAGCAGTGGTTATCTGGTGCCTGGCCCTGTGTTGATTTAGGTCAGAGGGAATATTTGCTTGGTGTGTGAAAGTGAAATGAAGGAGGTGGCTGGGTGTATGGGGCATGGAATTGGTTGGTTTGTATGTGAAAAATGTGTTTGCAGGCAAGTTGCTTATTATCTCTAGGAATTAGCCAACCCTGGGAGGGGCTGTCAAAACATCATAAAATTTAAAACCATGATTAATACAGGAGGGAGAGAATGGAAGAAAGGAGAGATAACGGAAGAAAGGAGAGAGAATAGTTATTTGGGCAAGGCCTTTTGAAGGTGGAGGTGATGGTCTGAGGATTACTGGAGGGTCTTGTTATGCCCTGAAGGAGAAGCGGTGCTTCCTTTAAAGGTGAAGTGATGCTTGAGAAGCCACAAAAATGTCTGCTATATATAGAAAGAATCAAAAGAAACTCAACCTTGATGGCTTCAGTCTTGGTGAAAAAGTGGTCTAAATTACTCCTTGAAATTTACTGGGATAGAGTTTGGTAAAGAATTTTAAAAGAATTGGAGCAATTTTAAATAACTCTTGGAGAAAATTCTGTATGTGACTTTCTATGTGTGAGTAAAACAATAGCCATTGAGGTCCTTCTCTGGTTATCATCGTCAGGCACAGTAGGAAGCATAAGCTTGACTTAGGATATTTGCTAGTGGAATAGAGTTTTTCAGCCTAATTCTTAAAGTTCAAATCCTTGAACCAACCCATTTCTGTACCAGAAAGTGGCTTCTTTGGGAGACCAGCAGATGATACAAGAACCTATGTTGACTTCAATAGGGACCACTCTCCACCATCATGGTTGACTCTTGAATCAGGTGAGAAGAATCCTGGGATACTCCTTCCATTCTCTTCCTTGCTAACAGGAAAACTCACCCCTCTATGCACCAAGCCCTCCTCCTATGCATGCACATTAGAAAATGATTAATAACTGGAGCTTCCTTGGTGGCTCAGATGGTAAAGAATCTGCCTGCAATACAGGAGACTCAGGTTCGATCCCTGAGTCAAGAAGATCCCCTGGAGAAGGGAAAGGCTACCCACTCCAGTATTCTTGCTTGCTGGAAGACTCATTCATCTACACACGGACTCCTCGTCCTATGTATGATTAGAAACTACTTCCCTCCCAATCCCTGACATGGCATAAGAAAGAGATGAAAAAACCCATAAGATGTTGTCTTATGACTTTACCTAAGATTTCATATCTTGAACATTTTCACAGCTCTCTCTGTTTGAATCCTTCTCCTTAATGAAATTAAGAGCAACCTGGGAAATACATTTGCTAGTGAGTGATGTCATTATTTTAATAGAGCTTTACGATGTGCAGTGCAGTATAGAAGGCGACCTGATTATCACTGCTTTCCTTCTTTATGCGTGGTTGAGTAACTGGTTGAGTAAGTGCTTGAGTGAGGGCAGATGAAGGAGAGAAACATGAAACAGCTCCCAGATGTCAGTTGATTCCACATGACAGAGCCTGGCTGTGTGAGGCGATAAGTGTGTTCTGTGGACATCAGGCTGAGCTGTGCCAATATGAACATGTTTGGAAAAACAACAAGCCAGCGTGGTCATTTCTCTGGGCCTTGTCTTCCTTTCTTCCAACCAAGCTGCATTCTTTACTCCTGGTCTGGAGGCTATTTACAGTACATCCCAGGGAGCCAGCCCATGGCGCTGACTCTACTTTCCTTTGGAAATATTAGAATTTGTCTCCTGAGGGAGTCAGAAGGATTGTTTGTTAGCTTAAAAATAAGTCATACGTTTGATTGTGATTGTGCAAGACTCTCTCCTCCTCCATGAAGTGTCCATTTCGGGGCTGGTGGAAAGGAAGATGTCCATAGGGAGACTGAAGGCAGGACTGCTATCTAAGGGGTTGCTGTGTCTTATCTAGAGATAAAAGAGCCAAGAAGAGAAGTAATAACACTGCAGGGACTGCCTGCAGTGCAACTGATGCTTTTTACCAGGAAATGGAAGTCAAAAGGGAACAGAATTACACATTAGTGGGAGAGGATTAATACCCAGGCCAACTTTTCCCATTGCTTCTCTAGTGGATTCTTTGAAATAAAAAGGGCAGGAAAAAAAAAAAAAAAAAAAAGGAGTTGTACAATAGCTGCAACGTCTAAAACAGAGATTTCAAAAGTCCCGGCCTACTTTAATAACCTTCCCATTTCTCGTCAAATCGTCTAGGCTCCAGCCTGGACCTTCACTGTATATGAAAAACAGTTTTTATCTGAATCACACAGAAGACTCTTTCTCTTTTCTCCAACCACACATGTTAGAAGGATAATCTTGTTCATTCCCATAGCCCACCACACGTAGGAGGACATAAACATGGTGTGTAGCCTATAAACTCAGTCTTTCTTCTGAGTTCTTATCCTTTCTACAGAGCTGCACCTTGTCTCAGAGATGCCGACAGCACAGTGTTTCCGAAAGCAAAACCACCCTGTTCTCTCTAAACCAAGATCTCCTCATTACTAATGTGTTAGTCAGTGGTCATAATACCCAGTATTTTGAACTAGAAGGAAAAACAAAACAAAAAACCTGCAGCATTATCAGAGTTCCTGTCCTGAAGTTTTGGCTGTATCAGGTTTCTCTGAGAAAGAGTAAGATATACATCTTGGCCTGGGCTAATGAGCCTACCAAAGTCACAGATTTGTGCATGTCGTCTTTAATATCTTGTGTGCACATCTTGTGTGCACACTAAAGGCACTCAATGCCTTTGGCTGCTGCCTCCTACTTGGAACTCCATCCTTCATTCCTGTAACTACCTACTCTTTATTCATTCTTTTTGTCAGTTTCTTGCTTTGGCTCTTCCTCCTTCTTCCCTATAACAGTGTTATTCCTTAATAAAGGTATTGTCCAATCTACACTATTCTTTCCATTAGAGTCCTAAATATCACCCTGAGAACTTCTTAGTCAGTAGATCAGGGATTTGTAATTTCCTAGAAGCTCTCCAAGGAGTCTAGCACCATTTGTCTATAATTTGTGGATAAACAAGGGGAAAGCCTGGCTAGATGTTTACCAGCCCTACCTCCTCTACTGTTTCACAGCTTTGTGCAGCCATACGTCTGAGTTCTAGCCATCAAGTGGAAGGCCCATACCAACCTTCCACTGGTACCTCTCCATGCTCTTTTCCTCTTCCAGTTGGCTGAGTCAGTATCATGGAAAATTGTCAAGTCATGTGCTAAAATGGCAGAGGCTCCGTCATCCTAAATCATTAACATGCTGCACAGGCCAGGGTTTCTATGCTGACTTTTTTACTCTTTTCAGTACTGTCCCCTCCAAGAAACAAACTCATATTGTTCCAAGCCATTGAAATCTGGGGGCTGTTTGTTATAGCAGCTGACTTTTCACTAACACAGTCAGCTGAAAGGTGATGGTAAATCAGCCATTTCCATGGTATATCTCAAGCATATCTGACTACTCTGTCTCCTGGTTTCCTAGTCACTGTAATATTGCTTAGTCCAGGGGTTATTAAACTTTTCTTATACCACAGATACCTTTGGCAGCCTGTTGAATCCTATGAATAACTTTTAGAAGAAAAATATTAAATGTTTAAAATAAGCCATGTATAAAAGCAAAACACCACAAAATAAACTAACTTAATTTAAATAGCTACAATAATCTTTAAAAATGAAAATATATGGTATTGGCATTAATGTATTCAATAGCAAAACAATACATTTAGAACATAAGCAAGTTAGAAGTGTATTTTATTTTTTATAAGCTTATTAGTATGAAGTCCAATTCAAGGCCACTGTTTCTTTCCTCAAATAAAGATATTGAACTATGGGGTGGTTTTGTCAAGGCAACACATGTGTCATGCTGGATGTTTGGTCAATGTTGATTTTTTGTTTCGATGGTTACAAGTGTAGAGATCCCAATTCACAAAGATATATTGAGGTATTTAGAGTAAAGGCTGCCATCGATGGTATTACAAGGCCAGGATAGTCTATCAAGGAATACCAGAAATCTCCATGGATTTTTGAGTTACACTCCAACGTTTCACGATTTTAGTTTTGTGATCAATGAGCTCATAGTTGGCTATGATAGCATCTTTGATACCATTTATATCAGAAACCATTCAGTAACACATCATGAAAATGACTCATCCCTTTCCACATATTGATCAACAAACCATTGTAGAGACAGAATGTATTGCAGATGTCTGGGAAACCAGTAGTTGGTGGCTGATGACGCCTGGCTGTGGGTTGCATGAGAGTCATCTGGCAACATTACATGGGAAGAATGTGATCATGTGTGATCTACATTTAGGATAATAACAACTATTAAGTTTAAAAGAATTCTGAAATGTTTGTAATAACTGTCATGCAACTGGGCAGTATCCTATTTCTATTGGTGAAAAGTCACAAATATTGCTAATACTCCTGTGGTTTACTGTCTACATTTATAATGCAAAGACATGCTACAATTCAGTTAAAGTTATTGGGAATAAAAAGTGAGGCTTTTTCTCAACCAAGTTCTAGAACCCAAGGAAACCTTGGGGAGAACCGTGGATTCAGGTAGAAACCTCTGTTCCAGACCTTTAAGACACTCTTGTGTTGGTGTAGAATGCTCCCTTCTTGTCAAAAGTGAAGACTGTGCATGCATACATGGCCTTTCTGCAGCCAAGTTTATGTCCAAAATGAGGAAATAGCTCCCTCCTTCCTTTCTTTTAGCTCAAGTGGCTTCTTACTTTTTCCCTGCCCTTGCTTGCTGCTGCTGCTAAGTTGCTTCAGTTGTGTCCGACTCTGTGCGACCCCATAGACGGCAGCCCACCAGGCTCCCCTGTTCCTGGGATTCTCCAGGCAAGAACACTGGAGTGGGTTGCCATTTCCTTCTCCAATGCATGAAAGTGAAAAGTGAAAGTGAAGTCGTTCAGTCATGTCCGACTCTTAGCGACCCCATGGACTGCCACCAGGCTCCTCCGTGCATGGGATTTTCCAGGCAAGAGTACTGGAGTGGGGTGCCATCGCCTTCTCTGTCCCTGCCCTTTACTCTGTGGCAAAAACCCACACCAGAGGGACATTGCATGCTCTAGGCCAGACCACACACACACTCTAGTTTAGCCAAGCATGGCTTTGCAGTGGTGAGTCTAGGGAACCTTCTTCAAGAGTCTTTCAATTCCATTTCTCCCCTGAAACACTCTTGTTTTCTCATATTTTATGAGCACCATATAAAGCGTATGTTACTATATAAAAGTGAAATGGAATTAACCTATATAGATACAAAAAATACAAATAAGCACATGTGTTTCCCATGTTTATCCTTCTTAGGGTAATTGCCCTAAACATTAGTCAGTGTACATGCACACACACACAGAGTAACTTGGTATTGTCAGCAAGTCAGATTGCTCATGGAAAATATCCACTAGATTATGAGCTTCAGGAGGAATGGAACTCAGTCTTAAATATCCGTGAACCTCTGGTTCCTGTCTCAGTGAATGACACAGAGCATGGCCTCAGCAAATGTTTGTCAAAGAGAAATAAAGCCTGCTAGTTTAGAAATTATTTCAAAATATCTTGGATAGTTTTATTTATATATATATATATCTGAAATAATTGGCACAAGTTTTTAAACCGAAGTAGAATTAGTTGATTGTGACATAGCTGTTCAGTAATACTGTATCCTTGGGAAAGTTACTTGAACTCTCTGTGGTTCACTTAAGTCATTGGTAAAATAAGGATAATATCTTCTCCTTAGAATTATGACTAGCTCATAACAAAGATGTAAAGAATAATGCCTGGCACATAGTATGTACTCTGTAAACATCAGCTATATGATTATTACCAGAAATTGCAGTACCCCTAATAGTAATTTTGTCATTATTAGAAGTGCCAAAGAGTATTGAAATGATCAGAAATTAATGTTATGCAATAAGTTCTAGATCTTATTGCTTATTAAGATCTTATGTTTGTTTTTTTATTAGAGTATAATTGATATATATCATATTAGTTTCAGGTATATATCACAGTTATTTGATATTTACACTCATTTTAAACTGGTCACTGTGATAAGTCCAGATGCCACCTCTCACCACACAAAATTATTATATTATTGACTATATTCCCTATACTGCACATTTTATCCCCATGACATTTGTGTTTTACCTGGAAGTTTGTAGCTATTCATCTTTTTTACCTACTTTGACTCTCTTCTAGGCTCACTCAGGTTATCAAAACTGACAAAATTTATTTTATGGCTGAATAATAGTTTCTAAAGGGAAATAAGTTAGATTAAACAATTACTGTGTGATTTTACTTATATGTAAACTCTAAAAAACCAAAACAAATAAATAAGCAAAACAGTAAGATAGACACAAAGAATAAACTGGTTGTGACCAGAGGGGAGGGGGTTGGATAAGAAAATATGGTATGTGTATATATATATATATATATATAGAGAGAGAGAGAGAGAGAGAGAGAGAGAGAGACACCACACATATATATACCTGAAAGTAATATGATGTATATCAATTATACTTTAGTGAAAAACAAACACAAGGTCTTAATAATAATAAGATCTAGAACATATTGTAGAACATTAATTTCTGAGCCTTTCAACACTCCTTGTCACTTCTAATAGTGATAAAATTACTGCTATGAATACTGAAATTTCTAGTAATAATCATACAGCTGATGTTTACAAGTACATACTATGTGGCAAGCATTGTTCTCTAAATCCTTGTTATGAGCTAATCGTCATAATTCTAAGGAGAAGATATTATTGTCCTTATTTTACCAATGAGTTAAGTGAACCACAGAGAGTTTAAGTAATTTCCCCAAGGTTACAGTAGTACCAAAAGGCTATGTTGCATTCAACAAACTCTCTTGAGTTTAAAAAACTTGTGCCAATTATTTCAGATATATAACTATCCAAGATATTTTGAAATAATTTCTAACCTAGTAGGCTTAAATTCTCTTTGACAAACATTTGCTGAGGCCATGCTCTGTGTCATTCCCTGAGACAGGAACCAGAGGTTCAGGGATGTTAAGACTGAGTTCCATTCCCCCCGAAGCTCATAATCTAGTGGATATTTTCCATGAGCAGCCTGACTTGTGTTGATACCAAATTACCTTTTATGTGTGTGTGTGTGTGTACACTAACCAATGTTTAGGGCAATTATCCCAAGAAGAGTAAACATAGAAAGCACATGAACTTTTTTGTATTTTTTATATCTATATAGTAACCTATGCTTTATTTGGTACTCATGAAAATATGAGAAAACAAGACTGCTTTTTTGTTGGTGGGAATGTAAATTGACACAGCAACTATGGAAAACAGTATGGAGATTCTCCAAAAAAATGAGAATAGGGCTACCATGGGATCCAGTAATTTCATTTCTGGGTATTTAGCTAAAACAAACAAAAACACTAACTCTTGTGTCTGCTTTGAACATTGCTTTGTCCTTCAGCTTCATTGCCAGTCAGTCAATCAACCAGCACTCTGCGTTACTTCTTACCCTGAAATTTCCCCTCTGTATTTCATTCTATAATTGACTCTGAACTTGGAGTCAAGATAATGCAAGCCTGTTTGTATTAAATAGTACTAAACAGATGGGTCCATGTATCCCATAGGGGTCTTTCATGGTGGCTTAGAAGGTAAAACATCTGCCTGCAATTCCAGAGACCTGGGTTCAATTCCTGGGTCTGGAAGATCCTCTAGGGAAGGAAATGGCAGCCCATTCCAGAATTCTTACCTAGAGAACTTCTGGCTACAGTCTGTGGCATTGCAAAGAGTTGGACATGACTGAGTGACTGACACACACACACACACACACACAGGCACACACGTGTGTCCCATAAATGCATCCATTTTCTTGATTGACTTTTATGATAACTATATCTAAATTTTTGGAAGGATTCATTTTCTGGATACATGGATATATCCACTTACTAAGTAAAGTACAGCTGTGTGTTTGCATGTAGACTAGCATCACTTTTCTTTTATTTCCTTTATCATGATGACATTTTCCATCCTCAACCCTGGTCGTAAGGCAACAAATTCTCTCAAAGCACCACAAGCTCATGGTTGGAAAATGGCAAACTGCTTGATTTTAGGGTCAGTGACTACTTCAGTATATTCTATGATTTATGTACTTGACCAATTCCAGGCCTCAGGTATATTTAGAGATGAGGGGAACTGGCTAGACACCACAAAGGCATTTCTTCTCATGCTTTGCATTCCAACAAATAAAACAAAGGATGATATTTTTTCCTGTCAACACATGCACTTGGTTAGTGTGATTTCCACCCCTGCTGATGGGCAGGGCAGGGCCGTGGCTCTGCCACACCGGTGGACGTGAACTCAGCTCCCGCTTCAGTGGAGGAACAAATTCCAGAATGTTATCTCTGCAGGTGGTTGTGTCATTCTTGATGTATTTCCTGCTGTCTAACCAGTTGGTATTATGAAGTTTATAAATCTAATGCTATGGTGGAGACAAGTTGGATGGGAGATTTTGTGCTTAGGAAGAATATGCCTATGGGGCTTCAAGCAGAACTGTATTAAGTTGTTCGTGTCACTGTTGTATGGTTCTGGACAGTCTGTTCTAGCTGGACAAAATGTCAAGATTTATGGTAACATCAGGCTAAAGAATGGTGCGTTTTTAACATGCTCTCATGTCACCTTCCAGATGAGGGAGACTTAGCATGATTCCTATTGCTTAGGCTGAACCGGTTTCCCTTCTGGCTTCTTTAAAAAAATAAAATAAAATTGGCCACTCCAGGTGGCATGCCAGTGCAGGAGACATAAAGAGATACGGGTTCGATGCCTGGGTCAGGAAGATCCCCTGGAGGAGGGCATGGCAGCCCATTCCAACATTTTTGCCTGGAGAATTCCATTGACAGAAGAGCCTGGTGGGCTCCAGTCCATAGCGTTTCACAGTGTCAGACACGACTGAATGACTAAGTACAGGTGGCATGTAGGATCTTATGTTCCTGGTCAGAGATTGAACCCATACCCCTTTCAGTGGAAGGCTAGAGTATTAAAGACTGGACCACCAAGGAAACTCAGAGTATTAAAGACTGGACCCCTCCTAGCTTCTTGAGTGGGTTTGAGTCTTGGGAAGAAGAGTCTTCCCAGGATAGTACTTGGCTGTCTTAAGGCAAATCAATAGTATGGCCAGATAAGCAGACACCATGGCAACAAGAGCATCTTCTTTGGAGAAGGGTGGTACAATGGGAAGTTTAAGAGATATGGAGGGAAGAATGTTGACCTCTGGTCTCATCACTGCACAAACCATGTCATCGACCTTGAGCAGGGGCCAGGACTTCTCTGGGCATCATCGTAGCTACCATGGAAGCACACTCTCAGATTCCCTCACAAAGGAAGCTTCCAATGGGGGCTGCACACTCAGATGCACACTCAGGTTCCACCACAGCCTTCTTGCCAATGCCACACTCTTCCAGGGATACTCACAGAAAACATCTGAACATATTAGGGTCTTCCTGCCTAACACAGGACTCCTCTCCTATGAGCAGAAGGTGCCCAGGGGCTCCCCTCACTGCCCAGCACACCCAGCTGCAGTGGAGTCCGAAGTTCTTCCTACTCAACCCGCCATCATCTTCTCTCTTCTTTCAAAAGTATCAGAACAGCATTGCACTCTGTAGAAGCCCCTGCCTGCTGCTGTTCCTTCTCCCCTTTTTCTTCACTGGAGTTTTCTCCCAGAAATCTCTTGAGTACCTGTTCCTATCTTGGCTCTTGATTCTCAGAGGACCTGAATTAACACAGTCAGGGTGTGGACTCATGTTATTTTGGCTTACACTGTACATTTCCCTCTTCTTGTAGAAATGCAGTCCCCACAGAAACCCAACCACCTTACTGTAGAACCGTTCTTCTTCAACCCCAAACACGGGGTATGGTGGACTGTCAAGGAGGCAGCCTGCCTCCTTGTTCTGCTGCCATGGGTGGCCACATAAGTTATGTGTTCATCTCCGTGGTCACAGTGATTCAGATGGGCTGGTGGCCAAATCTGTCCAGTCAGAGTCCTCCCCTGGGATATGTCACCCTGACACTGAGAGAGACAGTTCCTCTCCTTCCTATTAGAGATGAATTAAGGGCGTGAACCTAATGTCTGATAACCATGCATATTACCAAAGGAAAGAGAAGGAAGCCAATGTTCAGAAAGAAGCAGAAGTAAGAGTCTCAGGGTACAGGGTTTCCCAGGCAGGGGATTCTCAGAACTGCCTTCTTCCTGCCACTTTTCCTTTGGGTCTGAAATCTACTTCAGAAATCTCCTCCATTCCCTGTCTTTTTTTTTTTTCCTCCCAATTTCAGTTAAAAATTAAATTACAACTGAAAATTAAGTTGACATTGAATTGGGTTCTGTCATTGATACTTGAAATCATTTTCATTAATAGATTCAGTTTCTAATAAGTGGATTCAATAAGCCTGTTCTATAAACTGCGACTGCTCCTGCTTTGGAAATGGAATGAAATCTGGATTAGTAGAAAATTCAGCCAAGTGCCCGTCATAGAACAGGCATCCATCAGTACTTTTTGCATGAAGCTGCAAAAAAGTAAGAAAATTAGAGTTTATGCTCAGGAATAAGGATATAATTCTCAAGTCCTAATAGTGCCTTGTACATCATCGGCGCTCAGTTACTATTCTGTGAAACTAAGCTAGGAATATGAAAGAACTTGGACTCACTGCATATTTGTTTCACCAGATTTTCTGTGCATCTGAATGACAAGTCAGGATACCTGGGAGTAGCATCCTTTCTGAGACTGGGATCCATCTTCTCCTTCCAAGTCAGAACTCACGAGCTGGAAATCAGTGGCAGAGGGAAGAATAGTGGGGAAAGGGACTTAGAGATATTTAGAGGGAGTGACAAGAGGCAAAGAGAAATAATCCTATGGATTGTAGAGAGCAGGGCATCTGAGCTGGTGACCCATGGCCTTTTCCTTTGTTTCAAGGAAAGGAGCCTGTCTCCAGGGCCAGACTGAGGTTCTCCCCATAGACCAACAATTTGGCTCCCCATTAAGCCAATATTCTTTAAATATTTGTTCAACACTTACTTAGTGAAGGTGAACTGGAGTCAACAAGAAATTCTGCTGCTGGTGGTCATTCCCAGGACACTGCCTGGTTCCAAATAAAATCTGTCTACAACATGATCAGTATATCAGAGGTCCCATGGGAGGGTAAACCGGCACTATGTCTGTAACTTTGTTGGTGTTAGTGTGTCTTCTAGGTGGGAAATATGATACTAACCTGTGGGTTGATTAGGTTCTGCTCATCCCACGGAGTAATAATTGGACAGGTGGCCCGGAGGACACATTTCCCAGACTGGTGCTAGAAGACAGCCCAGGGCAGAGGAATTGGTAGTCTGGGGAGAGTGCGGTCAGTAGAGCCAGTTTCTTGATGTGTATAGTATATCTTGAGCTTCTCTGTTGGCTCAGACAGGAAAGAATCTGCCAGAAATGCAGGAGACATGGGTTTGATTCCTGGGTTGGGAAGATCCCCTGGAGAAGGGAACGGCAACCCACTCCAGTACCCTTGCCTGGAGAATTTCATGGGCAGAGGAGCCTGGCATACTGCAGTCCACGGGGTCGCAAAGACTCAGACACGACTGAGCGACTAACACTTTCACTGCATGATATGTCTATTTGTATTTGTATCCATCACATGTCATTCAATCTCTTTGCATGAGAAGATCCACAGACAACTCTGTTTACTTCTGATTGGGGAGTAAATGAATACCATGCAAAACTTAGCCCTGAACCTATAAGTAGTCTAAGTATTTTTTAGGATTATGGAAGCAAATCATTAAAGTATCATGTGGTCAAATTACTGTAGTAAATAATCACGTTCAGGGTGAGCTGGGAAGGTGTGTGAGCCGTAGGACAAAGCCAGGCACACGTGACTCAGCAGAGATTTCCTCCTGGGTGCCCAGTGGGGTGGGGCAGGGACTCCTCAGAGGCAGCAGGAATGTCCTCTGGGTGAGGAGCCAGGGTAGAGTGGCAACTCCTGAACCTACATCTCAGACATCTCAGAACCTGCAGGATCACTTACCTCAAGAGCATATTTAAGAGCATATTTTTGCATCAATTGTCAGTGAGTGGAAACTTGGCACCTTGCTCAGGGAAGTGACCTTGTTTTGTCAAGGTGTCATAAGAGGACTGTCAAAAGGGAGGGGCCTTTTGAGAACATTTAGTCTCCACTGCCTTCCCACCTTGTCCCAGAGCCAAACGCTCCATGGCCACCTTTGTCGTTGTTACTTTTGACTTGCCTGGAGTTGCCGGTCTCTGATCTGAGACCTTCCCTTTCCTGTCCCAACACCTGCCTTTTATCCCCACTTTCATCTTGAAAGTGATGGAGCCAAATGCTCTGCCTTTGAGACTGTTATGCCTCATAACCACTCCTGTCTTACCTCTCATGACTTGGCATCTAATCCACCCAAGAGCCTTAGATAACCTCAAGCCCTTTGTCTCCAAAGGAAAAAAAATGACATCCCTGTTTTATTAACTGAGCTCAGATAGCAGCACCTGGAACACAAAAACGATACAAACAGAGCCCAGGGAACCTTCTCCAAAGGAGCATACGTTCTAGCAGGATGAAACAGAAATATGGAAAACTGGTGAGAGGCAGACGAATGCCGGAAAAGGGTCAGAGAATTCTGACTAAGGAGATCAAGGAAACTGACATGGAAGAAGTGTCATCAGATCAGTTAAGAAGTGTCATGGTGCTGAGCAATGAATGACAAGGGACGTTTCAATACCCAGAGTATAGAAGGGGATTCAGTCCTGCCCAGTGACCAGCAAGTTGCACAAGACGTGGAGGTGTAGCCTTGGCAGAGTGGAGCTAAAATCAACAGACTGTCCTTACAGAAATAGGAATTATTCTAGCAGGCATCTCACTTCCTGCTACCTTGTTTTACAATGGCCCCTGGAAGTTGTATGTCTTGTTTATAAATTTTAAGCTGGTGCCCTTCTCCACTACCTAGAGCAGAGGCAGGACCCCAGCAGGGGGTTATTGAAGGTCCAATCTGTGAGTGGGTGTTCAATCTGCAGAAAAAAGAAACATCAGTGGCTTCGTCCCACAAACATGTAACCATTCTAAGCAATTTGTTTTCTTCAGGTGAGGTCCCAGTCTCAGATAAGATGGGCCACTACACGGTACAAAACTCTGGGGATCAGCCTCACAGCTCCCTGTGTTTATCAGTTCACTGGCTTTGATGGAATGAGCCTCCGCTTTTCCACTTACTTTTAGGCTGTGGATGTGGAACTGAGTTTGGTTGGTGAGGTCACCACATTGTCATACAAATTTTTGCCAGTTGACTGCTGACTCAAGCAGTCCAGATCTTTGCTAATGCGATGAATGGAGTACAATTCCTTTGATTTTTTTTATTAATAGGTGATGGAAGTAAATTTCAGAATTTCCAGAGTGTGAAGGAAACTGTCTCATTTACTTATTTATTTATTTGGAGAAATTTGCAGTTCATTGAATAAATAATCAAAGAGGTCTTTGTAGACCATTTTGTCCTCTGGATGAAAATGGCCTTTGATTCAGTTTGAAAAATATCCTTGTGACTTTACATCATCTTTTTTGGTCAGCTGATATTGTTAATCATTAGTTCATTTAGTAACTAAGTCCTGTCTGACCCTTGTGGCCCACCTGGATTATAGCCTGCCAGGCTCTTCTGTCCATGGGATTTCCCAGACAAGAATACTGGAGTGGATTGCCATTTCCTTCTCCATGGGATCTTCCTGACCCAGGGATGGAACCTGCATCTCCAGCACTGGCAGACAGATTCTGGACTGCTGAACCACCAGGGGAGCCTGATACTGTTCCTACTGACACAAAATAAGTAATAAAGATACATTGACTATGTGATTGCTTAACTGATGAATGATGGAGTTGTCCTGGGTTTTTCCCTTTATTTTCAAAACCACAACTTTATTCCATGTGCCCCAGATACCGGCCCTGAGAGCAGGGCCACTCCAATGTGGTCTGAGGTCCCAGAGACTGTCATCTATGTCCCATCAATTTCCTGGAATAGGAGACACTGTATTCTTTCTTGCCCATTCTGATCAGTAATATTTGCTTTGTCCCTGCCAAAAGAGTTATGTTTCAATCAGCCGCTTTTCTTGGTTTTGGCAAATCCTGTTCGCTATTTCTCAATTATAAACTAATGATTCAGATTGCAGCATTCTCCGATTTAACATGAGCACAGCAGATTGGATTTGTTAAATCAAAGAGGGTGGGAAAGCAAAGTCAATACTTCAGAGTCCGTGACAATCTCTGACTTACGTTTGTGGTGCCAAGGATAAGTGTAAAGAGAAAGGCAGAGGGACCTAGAAGAAAAGGGTTTTTAATCCATTTGGAGTAGAGTGGGTTAGCTTGAGTTGAGTGAGTAATTACATTTTGTAAAAATTCTATGGAATGGTCATTGCACTTGTCAAAGCAGTTTTAAATTTTGCAGTAGTAACAAAACCCTCAAATCTCAGGGCTTTTTACAACAAAGGTGTGTTGTTCTGCTCAGCTGGCTTGTTCAACTCGAGACAGAAGGGGACCGTGACCTTTTGTATTTGTGGTAGCAAAGAAGAGAGACTGGATACTTCTCCGTGGGCTTTTTCTCTGCTTCAGCTGAGAAAGGACAGTTGCGACTTCTGCCCATATTTCTTTGGTCAGAAATGGTCACATGGCCCTCTTCTGTTGCAAGGAGGATGATACAACTCCCAATGTGGGCTTGGAAGGAGAAAAGGACCACGTATTGGTCAATACTAACAATATCAATCACATCCGCCCTTCTACTCATGCAATGATTGCTTCACTTTTGTTTCCACATGGAAAGCACTTCTCTCGCCCACAGTAGAAAACCCAGCGTGTCGTTCATTCGTCACAACTGTGTCAACCTCCAGGACACAGGGGCATGGATGACAGCCTCTACCTTAGGTTTGTTCATTGTTTTCTCTTGATCCAAAGACTCGTGTACTAAAAGGGCATCATGCCATCATAGAAAGGGGGCAGGATTGCCATAATAAGTACTGCAACGTGAAAAGGAGCAGAATGAAGGCTCTCATCTGCCATGGAACTGACAATTCTGAAATCTAACTGGGGATGAAATAGTCTGAGGCCTCTGATCCTGAGGAAGGAAGGAGAATATTCCTCAATTAAGCCCTGATTCTACTTGCTATAGTTTGTTGCTCAGTTACTAAGTTGTATCTGACTCTTTGTGATCCCATGGACTGCTGCATGCCAGGCTCCTCTGTCCTTCACTATCTCCTGGAGTTTGCTCAAAGTCATGTCAATTGAGTTTGCGATGCTATCTAACCATGTTATCCTCTACCGCCCCCTCCTCCTTTTGCCCTCAATCTCTCCCAGCATCAAGGTCTTTTCCAATGTTCATTTAGTCAATTAGTTGCCAAGTCATGTCTGACTCTTGCTTCTCCCCTGCACTATAGCTCGCCAGGCTCCTCTGTCCATGGGATTCTCCAGGCAAGAATACTGGCAAGAATGGAGCTGGTTGCCATTTCCTTCTTCAGTGGATCTTCCCAATCCTTGGATCAAACCCGGGTCTCTTGTACTGCAGGCAGATTCTTTACCAACTGAGCTACCAGGGAAGCCCACTGAGCCTCTGCTTACTCCCGTCTCTCTTCCCTCATTCTCATTTAAAGTGCCCAGTCTCCTCTTATAAATGGGAACCAAGTTCAGTTTTCACTGCATTCTTTTCTCTATTTCAATAGTGTGTGTGTGTGCATGTGTGTGTGCGTGCGCGCTCACACTCAAGTGCTTAGTCGTTTCCGATTCTTTGTAACTCTTTGTGACTCTTTGAACTTTAATTTGCCAGGATCCTCTGTCCATGGAATTTTCCAAGTAAGAATACTGGAGTGGGTTACTAGTTCCTATTCCAGGGGATCTTTCCCACCCAGGGATCAAACTTGCATCTCTTGCATCTCAGGCATTGGCAGACGGATTCTTTACCACTGTGTCCACTTAAAAATCTGTCTTTAGGATATTAACTAGTGTTGGTCAGGCTTTGTTCATTTTTGACACCTTCATCCTGGAAGCGTCTTCCTTCACCCACCCCTTTTCTAACTTGAAAACCCTATTCAACCTATAGACAACTTAAAAATTTCAAGTCATATTCCTTAAGTCTTCAGCCTGTGTCTTCCTCTGTATTCCTACAGGATAAAGCTTGTATTTCATCTCAACCCTTACTTGCCTTATGTATTTCACTAGGATTTTTTTTTTTTCCTCCTTAACTAGTTAGTAAACTCTTTGGGAACAAGAACTATTCATAATAACCTTTGGGTTCAAAAGCAAAGCTTCGATAAGTCTTTTTGTTAGTACCTGAATTGCTGTCTTAGCACAGTTTTCCACAAATTTAAAGCAAAGTAATTTGGCCTGATTGCTAGATGCTGCCTCTGGCTCTCTGATTTTAGTATAAATATTAAATAATTTATACCTTAGTGTGGAAAGAAGCTATTATATTTCCCTTTACAAAGCTAATTATTTCCCCAGTGATCTTTCTTTTTAATTCCCTTCAGATTTTATTATTCTGTGAACTTTTTGATATAAATCAGGCTCCTCCATCCATGGGATTTTCCAGGCAAGAGTGCTGGAGTGGATTGCCATCTCCTTCTCCAGGGGATCTTCCCGACCCAGGAATTGAACCTGGGTCTCCCACATTGCAGGCAGACCCTTTACCATCTGAGCCACCGGGGAATCCCTGATAGAAAAATACTGTTGATCGTAAACCTATATGAATGTATTCTTTCTATTCTTTCTTGAAAATTTATTTTTTATTGGGGTAACATTGGTTTATGACATTTTATAAGTTTCATGTGTACAGCATTGCATTGCTACCTCTGTATACACTACACCATGCTCACCACCAAAACTTTGGATTCCATCAATTACAATATGATCAATCCCCATAACCCATTTCACCCTCCTCCATCTGCTTCTTCCACTCTGTTCTCTGTGTCTCTGGTTTTGTTTGGTTTCGTTTGTTCATTTATTTTGTTTGTTTGTTATATTCTACATATGTGTGAAATCATATGGTATTTGTCTCCCTTCACCTGACTTCTTTCACTTGGCAGAATACCGTCAAGGTGCAGCCATAAAGTGAAAGTTGCTCAGTCATGTCCGACTCTTTGAGACCCCATGGACTAGACAGTTCATGGAATTCTCCAGGCAAGAATACTGGAGTAGGTAGCCCTTCCCTTCTCCAGGAGATCTTCCCAACCCAGGGATCAAACCCAGGTCTCCTGCATTGTACATGGATTCTTTACCAGCTGGGCTACAAGGCCATGAAAGAAGATGAAATCTCACTATTTGCAACATGATAGATGGACTAATGGTCTTTCAATAAAGGAAGGCTGTCTGGAGGCATATGTGGTAGCTGGGGTCTCTCCATCATGGGCTGTGCTACCCTAGAAGGCCCATATATATATATATATATATTTTATATGTTTATATATACACATCCAAACTCAACACACACATACCAAATGTTACATTAGCACCTCCCTCCATATCCCTTCATGTACACATCACACACCAAACACTTGCCAGCCACACACAGATACTCACACAAAATATATATTGTGCATGCATACACACTGGGGTGGAATATATTATATTTTTGAGACACTGTCAATAATTATCCGGAAGGATGTTGGGCTATTGTAGTCAACGAGTTATTTAAATAGAAATATGAAAGAAGAACACGATCATCAAATCTGCTCTTTCAGCCTTACCTCCTAATCCACTCTTAATTCTTCCCACCTTCTTGCCTGCTTTGTCTCCTTTGTGGGCTGTGTTCTCCCACTTCTATTATTTTGTTCCTGTTGTTTACTCAAATGCCTTCCTCAATTCCAAATGCCCAATCAACATACCCAATATTCAGGGCCCTGCCCTAAATGCCCTAAGTTTGGAAATTTCTGAGAATCTCAGTCTACTAGGAACTGAATTCTTATGGTGTCAAGTGAATATCCATTTAAATGATTCATGATGTTTTCATGTCATAAAAATTGGATTATATGCCCTTGCCTCAAGGTCCCACTTGTATGTATACACTCAGTGCTTATTGAAGTACTGCATACAGTGGCTCAGGACAAATATGAGGACAAGCTGTCTTTGATAGGAATGAGTGGCTTCCCCTCAGTCATGTGTGTAATTCACTGGCTCCTAGCCATAAGGCCTTCCTCCTTCAGACACCCTCTCAGATAATAGGTTATTAAAGGCACAAACCCAAGATCATAAATTATTTACCCAAGTTCCAATAAATCTGTATTTCATATGAAGCATGTTATTTTTGACAACAGGCCCAATTCCTTTGGAAATCACATAGTAAAGTAAGAAATAAGGGCGGTATCTTCCACAGAATCACTTGATGATTCCTCATAAGGCTCTTGTCAATCCTCACTCAAAATAGACCACATAAGCCAATCAGATACCACAGTCTCGGTGGCTTCAACACTCACAACAGAAAGCTCATTTTCTGCCTGTCTCTTGGGGCTGGAATTCCCACTGCCCAAAAAGTCATTTGTCTTGAAGATTTCATTTTCAACATCAGTGGAGGAGTAATAATAATAATAAAATGTCATTTTAACTCTGCACAAGATTTAGATAAACCAGGCTGTTTTTCTCTTCTTTGGGAGCTCCTGGCCCTGGTGACCCTATAATGGTAGGTGTGTGGGGTGGGTAGCTGCTGAGAGATGCTGAGCTTTCCATGACTGAGAAATATAGGACATTGAATGTGTCTAGGATACAGGCACATTGATGTCCGGAACCCAGAGAATTGTGCTAAGTCTAGGAGAGCGCATGGACTGTCTAAACGGACCAGTTGGTACCAATGCTGTCAATTGTCAACTTAAGTCTGGGAGCGATTCACTGGACTCTGACACTGGAGCGTCTATGGAGAATGGCTGCAAATTAATGCCAACTCCATAATCAGGAAAAAAATTCTAAATGTTCTTAATTTAAAATTTTAAATATCATAGACCATTTTATCCATTCCTTTGTTGGTTTAACAAGTATTTATTGGACAGATGCATTGTGCCTGGGAGCTACGTATACAACTCTCAGGGCTACCTTCTCAATATGCTGGGTTCTGGGAAAATAATTTTCTATATAAACTATTTAAGACACCAATATCAACATCTCAGCAGATTATGGCCACACAGTCTCACGCCATTTCATGAAAGAAATACTATGCCAACCAAGGGGAGCTATCTCTCCCCAGACCCTCTTAGAAATCTAGAACCAGGGCCTGACCATGTGGACACAGCACGTCTCCATCTCCCCCAGTGGATCGGAAATGAACTGATCTTTGGCACTGAAAGGGGACATAGAAAATTTCCAGGAAGTGACTCCAAAGTACGAGGTTGCCTCATGAGCAAGCTGGGGCAACAGCCCCTGCTTGGGTTACTTGAGAATGGTGTTGACTAATGGTGTTGGTGACTAAGTCATGATTCCTGCTCTCAAGGAGATCTCCTATTGTGTGGAATGTTCTTCTAACTCCACATGTCATGTAATAAAATAAGTGCATTCAAGTGTTACAGATGCCATGATAATGCTATAAGCATGGTGTAGTGGAAAGTTAAAAGAAAAAGTGGTTATCATTTGAATGATCTAAAGGGAATTAAGTAGACATATTTATATGAATATGCAATCAGGCCTCTGTGGTCCTGGGGTGTCACTAAAAGATAATTGTGAAAATTACTTTTTTGAGTAGTCATGCTTTTCAGATGTGTATAGAAACTTCAGCATTCTGAACACAATATGAAACAGATCACACTGGTAATAGGATATTTGTATGTAGAGAAGATTTCATTTATATTTCAGTTATATCCACCACTTACTAGTTGAATATCTGGAAGAAGGTTTCCTCTAAGCCTCAGTTTCTTCATCTATAAAATGGGAGTTACAATATTTATTTCACTGGGTTACTTTGAGGTTTAAATTGCAGATATATCTATAAAACCATACTCATGGTTTATTTTCTCCTGGAGCAAGAGTAATTGTGGAAAATATATGGAAAGGAAAATATTTTTTTAAAAGAAGATCATCTCTGTCATTTATGAGGAGCTTACTACCTGTAGGCTGCTGCTGCTGCTAAGTCGCATCAGTCGTGTCCAACTCTGTGCGACCCCATAGACGGCAGCCCACACAGCCCCCAAAATGTTAGGTTCTAGGCCCTGCAGTAAAGATCAGGCTGTACCAGCCGGGATGGCTGGGCTTCTAGGGTGAGCTATGCATTTCCTAAAAGCATATAAATAAAAGCATATAAAAGGACATGGGGCTTCCCTGGTTGCTCAGATGGTAAAGGATCTGCTTGCCATGTAGGGCTCGATCCCTGGGTTGGGAGATACCCTGGAGAAAGGAGTGGCTTTGTGACCCCATGTTCCTCTGTCTATGGGATTTCTCAGGCAAGTATACTGGAATGGGTTGCCATTTCCTTCTCTAGGTGGTCTTCCCAATCCAGGGATGGAACTCACATCTTCTGCATTTCCTGCATTGCAAATGGATTCTTTACCACTAAGCCAACTGGGAAGCCTAAACAAAAGGATACAAATTGTATATAAAGGATATAAATGTCTAACTGAGCCTCTAGACCTCTTTAGTGTCTTAGTCAGTTCAGATTGTGTTGTAGACTAAATAATTGGGTTCTACTTCCAAAGTTTATACATTAAAATCCTAACCCCCAGTGTCATGGTATTAGGAGATGGAGCCTTTGGGAGGTAACTAAGTCATAAGGATGGAGCCCTCATGAGTGAATTAGTGCCCTTATAAGAAGAGGCACAAGAAAGGCACTTGCTCTTTCTCTTTGCTCTTTGCTATGTAAGAATACAACTGAAAAACAGCCATCCACAAACCAGGAAGTAAATTCTCACCAGACACTGAATCTGCTGCCCCTTGATCTTAAACTTCCCACCCTCCAAAAAGTGTGAGAAATTGATGTTTGTTGTGTAAACCACCCAGTCTTCAATAATTTGTTGTTGTAATCTGAACTAAGACCTCATAATTTCATCTAAACCCAATTACGTCTCAAATGCCCCATCTCCTAAACCACCATACTGGGTGGGCTTCAACATATGGACCTAGAAAAATTCAGTCTATAGCATTCAGTTTCTAAATACAGACTCAGGCCCATAGGGATAAAGTTTCCTGGGAAGCAGTGAGGTTGGAGGATATCTGGGTCCATTCAATTTTTTCAGATGTCTATGAAGTTTCCTCTGACTCAAACCAAGTATGCTCAGAGCTGGGGGGGCTGGGTGGGTTTGGAGGGATGTTTGGGGACTTGGGGAGTGTGGGAGGTCTCTGGAGATAACATCCCTACCCCATAGCTTGCCTCAAGGCTCTGCTCTCCCCAGGCAGCAGCAGAGAATTCAGAAAGAAACTGTCTTTTTAGCACTTCTTGATTTTACAGTTGGAAGCCTGAGAACAAAGCACAAGGAAATTAGGAGAAATATTTTGCACACTTGTATAGCAGGAACCACTGTTTTGGAATAGACACATCCCATTATAATAAGTCTGCACAGAGAAACAGATGGAGGGAGATAAATATCAGGCTCTGGCCTCCAACTCTGTCAGCCAAGAGAGAAGGAAATTTGAGCTGTTAGTTATGGAGGCTTCCTCAAATCCAGGCCGGCACCAAGATTTTGTGGTTGAGTTACTTCCTCTTTTATCAGAGGATCCCCATTTCCTAGGATGCAAGTATTTTGGAAGAGAAAACCCCTTTAAAGGGAAAGAAAGGAAACCATCATTTTATTGCATGGCTCTGCCAGACTTATTTGCATTTAATGTTCATAAAAACCTGGAGGCAGGGATTCTCACCATCTCTGTTTTTATAAAAAGCAGGCTCAACAGTGAAGGGCCTTATCTCAAATCACACAACTTTATAAGGGCCTGGCTCAGGGTTGCTGAATGCCTGGATTCACATTTAGCACTTGGACAATATAACCTTTCAGGCTGGATGCTCACTCTCACCAAGCAGAGAGACACAGTAGCAGAATGGAAAAAGAGTATAAATCTGTAGGTAAATCCTCAAGTTGGACTAGATCTTTTCAAAGCCCATGACCATAATCGAGTCTGATGTCAAGTCATCAGATGAGGGAAGTGCCAGGGCCGAAGTAGGGGACCTCAGGCCCCTCCCCTGTCACTCAGCCTCCTCTGCAGTCACTTTACTGTCTAATCCCATGGTCAAGCTGGATTTTCAACAAGCTAAAAACTCTGCAAATGGCTTTATGATGTCTTTGAGCTTCAAATCTCCATGGTCCCTCAGTATAATTCAACAAATGTTTGTGTCTGTGTGCATCTGTGTGAGTTGAGAGGTGGGAGTGGATTGGGTTCAAATATGACAGAAATTCTTTTCTACAATGATAATGGACCACGAGAGTTGATGGATCCAATACAATGGATGGATCCAATAACACAATATGCTTTACCATCTGAGCCACCAGGGAAGTCCTAGTACAATATAAAGCTCCACATTTAGAATATTCAGAATAGGGCACTGAAGAAACACTAAATTTGGGGGAATGAACGAATAAATGCTGATAAAGACAAGCATGAAAGAAGACACTAAGACTATCAAATAGAATGAGGCCCACTGAGTTTGCTGTTCATGCTTACATTATAAAATGAAAAGGCGATGGCTGGAGCTCTATTAGCTGTCTTGTGTCATGAGGATAAAGGCCACACCTGGGTACTGTCGAGTGATCCTTGGGGTACAGTCTGGTTCTTAGAGGAATGTGGCCAGCCCGAGACTGCCACAGACTCCTCCCACCCACCACTCACCCTCCAACTAAGTTCAGTGCAGACCTAAACAGTGTTTGCCTCCCATCCAATCTATCTCACGAAGTCAAAGCTGTTCGTTGACTTGCCTTGCAGGCCCACCAGGCTGTGCTCTCCCAAAAGACTGGGACCTTCAAGTTGCGACACTCTTCATGTCTAGCAAGGTACCTGCTACCCAATAATGTTTGTTGAACATGGAAGTCAGTAGTGAACAACCAATGGAGAGACATTCTAGCTCTTAGAATCCTGTGGGTGCAGACAGCTGCAAAGGATGAAGCATTTGGGGTGCATTTTGGGCCAGATTCATGTGTTAAGGGGCCTTCTATGTTCCAGCCAGATCCCTTCCTCCAGCCCTGTGAATACACAGCAAGGGCGATGATGACACTGACTCATTTGGAATGTGAGGCGTAGGGGAGGCCCGTCAGGGGCCGAGGGCCAGCGACGGATGAGGAGGAGACACCTGCCCCAGCTGTTGCTCGTTCTCTTTGCTTCCCACCACTCCTGCCCTGGAGCTGGTCTGTCCCAACCTTCATCTTGCCCTCTCTGGCCAAGACCGATGGTCCCTTTCACCTTTCCTTTCACCTCTGCAAGGCTCGGGTGAGAGTCACTTTTTGCCTCTTTTCCATGCAGCCAAGTCCCTGAGGCCTTAGTCAGCCTGCGTGGGTGTTGTTTATCCCCTCATCCATCTCCCGATTCAGGACACAGTCTATTAAGTGAAACACAGTGGCGTAGAGACGGCGCTGCGGATGGTGTGTTTTCTTTCCTTCACACCTCTCTCCTCTTAACCTCTGGTCTCTTTGGCCTTTTCCTCCAGATTTCTTGCCACAGACCTCTCATCATGTGTCTTTCTTTCCCTGGACGCTCCTGGAGAGTTCCGAGCTGGGAATATGTCTCCAGGGCAATGACCGTGCATCCCGTCCTTTTGTTATGACTGACCGCTGAGGGGCATGACCCTCTTTCTCCTCCTGAGCTATGTGTCCCCAGAGATTCCTAAACATTTCTGAGCCTCAGCGTACTAATTCATAAAATGGGATCACAAGGCTGTCTTTAGAGCAGGCTGGCTGTGAGTGTAGAGAAACACAGTGTAGAGAAAGTAGACTGAAAGGTCTTAGTAACTGTACTTCAGGCTGAGAAGAAAGAGCAGATATTTTCACTATTTGCAGGTCCTGGAGAGAAGAGGCAAGCTTGTTTTCTTCCACTCACCACTATAGATGCTACTTTCATCTCTTCTTCCTTCTCTCCTTCTGTTCCCTTTCCATTTCTAGCCATCCTCCAGGTGGTCTTTGAGGTTGACCACTGCACGCTCTGCAGAGGGTGCTTTGTGCTCTCCTCCTCTCTTCTGCAAGCCAGGCTACCAGCAGTGATGGGTGAGATCCAGAGACCAGGAGTAGCCACCCACTCCACCCCAACTCCCACACACCCAAGTGACCCTGAGGGCTAATGTCCCTCCAGGGAAGTCCCTGGAGGCTTCCCTCTAGAGAAGCCAATGAGAGGCAGCGGAGCGAACTGCTGGCCTCAAAGTTCTTCTAGCTGCAATGATTTAATCACTGCATCTGTTTTCCCAAACAATTCTCTGATCCTTCCTTTTCTCCCTTCCTTGGGTGCTTGACAGGGCAGAGTCCTGACCTATATGCCCAACAGGACAGGACCCTGTTTCCCACCCAGTAGTGCCCCCTGGGCTCCTGGGCTTTGTCCAACACAGGACAAAGTGGACTTCAGGGCTCCAGGACAGAGTGGACTTAGAAAACTCATCTGAATGGCAGACTCTGTGACCCACGGACCATCAGGGGAAAGTGATATGCATGGATGACAGAGTTGGGGGTAAGTGGAAGGGCGACACATCTCTACTCTGAGCCAAGCTTGCTGTTGGTCATGCTGTTTCTCTTTCCCAGCGTGGCTCTTGCTTTCTGGAGCACCAGGACTCCATGTTACCCAGAGAGGCCACGTCCTTGGGAACCTCATCCAGCATTGTGCTGCAAGGGCATTCCAAGGAGAACAAAGCTTTGCCTACATCATCCCTGTCCTGACTTTCCCACCAGTAAAACGGTGACCTACAAATGAAAATATATCCAGAATTTTCCGAAGCCAAGTACCAGAGCATACGTTTTCTGTGGTCTCTAAAATCCAAGCCCTCAGCCATCTCAGGCTGAAAGACGGTGGGGGTGGGGAAGAAGCACTTGTGGGCAGGGAAGTCTCTGGCTCGTAGCCCCTAAAATTCCAACAGTATGCCTTCATGATGGACTCTTTTTTCCTGTTTGGCACATTGCCAATTCCTCCAGGTATTTTCTTTAAATAAATTATGAGAAAAATTCACTGAGCAAATTTTAACAACTAGATATTGAATCCTTAGTGTGTTTGAAAGCAAGTGTTTTAAATCAAGGCTTTGAGTGGATAATGGTTTATAGACTCACCTTTTCCCCACTTGCCTTTCGATTTCCTATGAAAAGCTGGGAAAGTAAACATCAGCATATTCATTTAATTTCCCTTTGGCTCACCAAGCCTTGTTTCTAGAAATATCTTAGATTTCCTCTGATAACTCTGTTATCTTTCTATTTCGCTAATCTGACATCATCCCTGATTGTCCCCGCTTAGCCATCTCGGTTTACATAATTACATTTTCAATTTGTCTCTACCAGTATCTGAACTCCTCTTGGGGTAGTTTTTTTGATTGTTTGTATAAGATGAGGATGATGATGGTGATAGTGTGGGGGATGAAGAAGCGGGGGAATTTTGTCCTTTTTAAATTCTGCTTTCAACCCAGGAGCACCTGTGGACCTGTTCATTTGCTTGGCATGCTCACTCACTACTACATAAATTTACATGACTTATAGGTAAATCTATGAGTTGCTGTATGTTGGGTATTCACGCACCCTCCAGATTCTTCCTCATGATCCTCCTTCTCCACCTCCGTTTATCTTTTCAGAAAGTAGAAGTCTCTCGCATTCCTGGTTCAAGCAGTTCTGTCTTCTAGAAGACAGTGCCACTTCTGGGAGCCAAGTTTTCCCTCACACATCCTCATCTGTAGTCAAACGGTGGGATAGGATGGTATCTGAGGCCCTTGTATAAACCAGTGAAAGATTAATTGAGATTGTAACACCCGGACTGAGCTGATGTCAGGGAGGGCCAAGAAACAAGCAAGATCTAACAGACTCTGCTTTAGAGTCACAAGTGGCTTGGGTGGAAAACCACTAGAGAACAGAGAAAGAGGATTAGAATTTAAGCGAAGCATTAAAATACCCCCTCAAGACTTCATCTCTCTGTTTCTCAATGCTCTAGATTGTGTCCTTGGAATCTAGAGTGGTGTGGCCTGTGTTCACTGATGTAAATTGTACAGTGTGAATGACTATAGCACCATATTGTGGGGGCATCACATACCCTGACAACAGCCCTTGTTGCTGTTCATGTGATATTTCTATAGAATTTTGTGTCCATGGCTTTTGAGGATCTGGCCTTTCAGTGAAAGATAGAGAATTAATCAATAAATGGCAGGGTACCCATTTTGCAATGTGGGCAAATGTCCACCTGGAGGTAGGGAAAACACACACACACACACACATACACACAGACACACTCCCTTCTGCTAATAGGAAAAAACACATTCTCCTCTACTTTCCAGGTGGCACAGTGGTAAAGAATCTGTCAATGCAGGAGATGCAGGAGACGCAGTTTCAGTCCCTGGTTGGGAAGATCCCCTGGAGTAGGAAATGACACTCCCACTCCAGTATCTTGCCTGGAAAATTCCATGGACAGAGGATCCTGGTGGGCTACAGTCTATGGGGTTGCAAAGAGTCAGACATGACTGAGCCGCTGAGCGCGTGCACACACACACACACTGCTAACAACATCCTGCCTTCACTCAAGCAATGTTTGCATTGAAGAACTGCAAAGCTAGTCTCTAGACACCCTAAGCCCGTCGTCAGCCTTACCCATTGGTCTGGAATCCTCCTTGTTCATGTTTCATCTGCTGTAGATGTGTGGAGAAAGAGGAAAACACTGATCTTTTGTATACCAGGTCATAGCCGAGGGTCGCCTATGGATGGAATAGCTACTTCAGCCTGTGGTGTTTGGTACATTTGTACCCTAGACATCAGCCAACCAAAATCTTCTATCATCTCTGAGTCTGAAAATTGAAAATATTTGTTTAGAGTATGGCAAATACAGGACCATACTTAAATCATTTCTGTACCCTGACAGTGACCAGCACAGAACTCTGCAGGAAATCATGTTAGTTTTGATGATCATGGTAAAGCTAAACAATGCAAAATAGTAAAATGTTTTTCAAAACGGATTCTATAAATAGGAAGTCTTATGAAGCTAACTATTTTGCTTTATTTGTATCTTACAACCACGTTAGAGGAATAAAGAATTTCAGTGCTATAGTATGGAAAGCGGAGACTATGTTTTATTCGTCTCTGCATTTCCAGGCTTTATCATAGGCCCTGGCAAGAAATATACAATTTCTGTGATGATTGTACATTCACTTTGTGCACAGAAAGATTTATTAAGCATTGATTGCAAAGCAGCAAGGCTGACACTTGTAGAACCAAAAAGACTGCGCTGTATTAATACAGGATAAGGAGCTGCTTTTAACATTTAATACAATGTGAGCAGCATCCCCTGAGTGGGTGTTTAACTATATCTTGCTGTCCTTGAGAAGCAGTAAGAAGTCAAGTTTCTACTCTCTTGCAACTTGCAGTTTTAAAAAGAAAGACAAAAGATAAACTCATTAACAAATAAGTGAATTCTATAAATTCGTGTAATGAAAAGTTTTCCGAAAATAGGATGTTAGCATTAATAGCAATGGATGCTGAGGGAGAGGCTATTTAGCTACTAGAGTCTGAAAAGGTCTTTCTTGAGGAGGAGAATTTAGAGTTGAGACTCAGATGATTAGAAAGAGGTAAGCATACATTCCCTGGAGGAGGAAATGGCAAACCACTCCAGTATTCTTGCCTGGGAAATCCCATGGAGAGAGAAGCCTGGCAGTCTATAGTCCATGGCATCTCAAAGAATTGGAAATGACTGAGTGACTGAGCACACTAGGCTACATTGGCTTGTTTCATCTCACATCAACCCTATTAAGTAATATTAACCCCATTTGGGGGGAGAGTGAAATAAATTGGGATATTGGGATTGACATATATACACTAAAGATATCATGTGAACAGGAGACAACTAATGAGAATCTACCTGTATAGCACAGGAAATTCATTTCAATGTTCATGCATGCTTATGTGAGTATTCAGTCACATCTGACTCTTTGCGACCCCATAGGGGTCATCTGTTCATAGGATTTTCCAGGCAAGAATCCTGGAGTGAGTTGTCATGCTCTTCTCCAAGGGATCTTCATGACCCAGGGATCGAACCCACATCTCCTGCATTCTAGGCAGATTCTTTACCTCTGAGCAACCAAGGAAGCCCTTTCAATGTTCTCTAGAGACCTAAATGAGAAGGAAATCCAAAAAAGAGGGGAGATGTGTAAGCACGGCATCACTGACTCAATGGACATGAGTTTGAGCAAGCTTTGGGAGTTGGTGATGGACAGCAAAGCCTGATGTGCTGCAGTCCATGGGGTTGCAAAGAGTCAGACATGACAGAGCAACTGAACTGAACTGATAGAAACATAGAGCTGATTCACTTTGTTGTACAGCAGAAACTAACACTACATTGCAAAGCATCTATACACCAATAAAATTAATCCAAAAGATACTAGCCCCATTTTATACAAGAAGAGATCAAGATCCAGAGAGAAGTTCATTTAAGGTCACACAGCTAGTCAGTGACCCAACAAGAATTTGTTCCAACTTCAAAATCTTTATATGGACACATATGACACCATCTCTTTCAGAGAAGAAAGTGAATGGGGCAAGAATCTTATGCATCCGTAGTCAGTTTCATAAACATATGTCTAGATGTGGTTACCAGCTACATACAGGCTAGTTGGATACCATTTTGTGAGATGTCTAGGATGAAATTCTTAACAGTTTTGACGCATGTCACAAAATCATCTTAGGCAATTAAGCCCAAATAAGATGACCATTTGAAGCATAATGCACAGATTGATTTGAAGAGGACTCAGAAAAGCTGGTCCCAGAGTGGACTCTGCCAACAGGTATCTACAGGACCTGGGACAAATCACTTTTCCCATCTGAACTTCAGTTTCTGTATATGAAGATAAATATGATAATTACCCAGCTTATTTCTGGATTCTAAAGTAATAACAAATGTGATATTTTGGAAAAAATGTAAATATAAGTAATTTTGAGTGTCTTATTTTGGCAATTATTAAGGAAATACAGAATATCAGACTTCATATTCATTTTCTTGCCAAAGTCAAGACTTTTATGGAGTAAAAGTTGAAAAATATTAGACACATATCAGTCTATTTTCCAAAACCATGCAAAGTAACTTTTCAATTTAATTATTATTCATGCCCAAGAAACACTTGCCTTAATTATCCAAGTTGTGATCTGGCTGTAATCAGCAGAATTTTTCTCCATAGAGTTGCCATTTATTGGCCTAGGATAGGTCTGTTATGGGTCTCGACTTGGAGATAAATATGTTACCTCCATCAAGATATTTACCCTAGAAGAGAGTTTTGCTTCTCTATTCTTCTTCTCAGCAAGGGTCTATTGCTGAGACCTTGGCACTTTCTTTTTGTTCACTTCTCCTGCATAGCTTCTTGCTGCAAGAGTCACTCCATTTCTTCATGTTCTTTGGCAAATTTTATTAACAGGGCAAATCACAGAAATTCTACTTTGCCAAAGTAATTTTTCAGTATAAGAACTGCCTTTCCACATCTCTTTTTTTTTTTTATTTTCACCACAAATGAATGGTTTTCGATCTAATCCTTTCTAAAGATAACAAAAAGCTGCTCAGAGAGGTTAAGAAGTGGTTATAGTGGCACAGCTAGGCTGGGTGGGGCATGGCCTCAGACCCAAGACTCTCCTCTTCTCCAAGTCCTGCATCTTACCCTGGCAGCACATGCTGATGTTGAAAGAGCTTGGCCCTCGCTGGATTTTAAACAGGCATTATTACATTAATATCTTTAAGTACCTTAATTAGGTCTTACAGGAAGGAAAAGAATTATTTGGTCACCAAAACAGCCCGAGGATTCCAACTTGAAAGAGTGAGTCTGTTTCAGATCACTAGATAGGGTGGTGGCTCTGTTTGGCCAGAAAACTTCAATATAAACGATGAGCCATGTGGAGCAGGGGATGTTCGCCCAAAGCCCCTGGCCCGGGAGGAAATGGGACCGTATGTGGTATGTGGACCCAACACCTACTGCAAACACTCCCACGGCCACCAGTGTTGGATTCAATTAAACATTAAATTCATCATCTTTAGCAAGGAAAGAGAACAGCAAACAGTTGCTCTCTCATGGCTAAACACCCCTTGGATTTGCTGGCCTTTGATTTATTGGAAGAAACCTGCTGGGAAGAACATACTGTGTAGCTGATTAATGTCAGCTTCTGTCATCAGTTTCCACTTAGATTCTTGGCCAGCCCTGACATCTCCTCCCTGAAGGATCCAGAAGAATTTGAGGGCTGATCCAAGAGCTTTACTGGCATGGGATTTGCAGAATGTGGTGTTTGCAAAATAAGGAAGATGAATGGAAGTGGAATCCCATGTTCTCCACTGGACTTGTTGCTTTAATTCATTTCTCCAGAGGCCCCGCTCCATGCCAGGACCACACCAGCAAGGGGACCGGGGAAAGTGTGTTCCCAGGCTCCAGTACAGATGTCTTGCATTTCCTGTACCGCTTTATGTGCTGCTTCCTCGGAGCTTGTCAAACTGGGAAGTGGTCCGAGGAGGAATGCGGTTCACATTTACCGTCGGAACCTCCCTGGGAACCCTGGGACAAAGCCTGTGGGAGAGTGGGCACGTGAGAAGGAGGTATCTCCAGCTGCCCAGCCGAGTCCAGGACCTGCACATACATGACAGGTTTCGCAGGGTCCTACAGCATCGTTTTTTTTTTTTTTTTTTTCCTTTTCTCTTTTTTCTCAATGATAAGCCATGATTCAATGACATTATACTTAGAGCAAGCAGCATTTTCTGTTTTTCTTCTGTTGGGGTAAAAACCCACTCTTTGAATTCTTACAGGTAAGAATCAGTGTGCCAACGCTCTAGAAAGAGGTGGTAGTTTTAATAAGACTCTAAGCCTTCTCCTTTCTGAACTCATTCCTGTGTACAGAAAAAAAAGAGAGAGTAAAGAAAGATTCCGATTGAGAAATAAAAATCTGTTCTGGTTATCTCTTCGTGTTTAACAAATCATCACGAAACCTAGTAGCATAAAATAACAACACCCATTTTATTATATCTCACAGTTTTCAAAGGTCAGGAATTTGGGGAGAGATGGGTTAGACAGTCCTGGCAAGGGGAAGTTAGAGGCAGGAGCTGGGAAAGCAGGAGCTGGTCCAAAGCCAGTGGGGGCTTACTAGAGCATCTCTGTCGCTCTGTCTCTGTCTCTCTCTCTCACTTTCTCTCTCCATCCCTCACTCCCTCCTTTCTTCCCACCTCCTCCTCTCTCCATATAGTCTCAGGGCCTTTCAGTGTGGCCTTTCCACCTGTATAGGCTCTGTAAAGTCAAAGTGCTTACATGGTGACCCAAGGCTTCAAGAGGAAGTATATTATTGGGTCCAATTGTGCTCTTTTTCATAAGCTGATATTTGAAGAGGTACAAAGGATTTTAAGATATTTTGAAAAACTTAATCTTGCTTTGTTATCTTTTTACCAGTCAGTCATGAAGTTCAGGTGAAAGATGGGATCAAATTACTTCCAAGTTCTTTCATCTATTCATCTGTTTCATCTATTCATCTATAATTCTGTGAGAAATTACTTCGAGGTGTCTCAACCCTAAAAGTAAGAATAATAATAACTTTGTTGATGTTTACTGAAGTGTCAGGGGCTGTTCTATATACTTGTCATGTGTTAAATAATTCAATTATTGCAAATATGGTTAGAGGTAGGTACTACTTTTTCCCCTTTAGAGATGAGAAAGCAAAGATACAAGAAGGCTGAGCAACTTGCCAAAAAGTAGACAGCTGGTAGGTGATGAAGCCAGGATTTTGACCAGGCAGTCTGATTCAAGAGGTCACCCTCTTAAGCATTATACTAACCTATGTATATATGCTCAATTGCTCAGTTGTGCCTGACTCTTTTTGACCCCATGACCTAGAGCCTGCCAGGCTTCTCTGTTCATGGGATTATCCTGGCAAGAATACTAGAGTGGGTTGCCATTTCCTTCTCCAGAGGATCTTCCTGACCCCGGGTTTGAAACCGTATCTCCTGCGTTGCAAGCAGTCTCCTGAATTGTAAGTGGATTCTTTACCAACTGAGCCACCAGGGTAGTACTGTACTAACCTGCCTCCCCCTAAAGAAAGTACAGTCTAGTGGCTTCCCACTGAAGTCACAGAGAATTTTCTGCATATTTGTTCTTTTCATGTGTTGTAAAGGTTTCCCTAGTGGCTCAGTGATAAAGAATCCGCCTGCCAATGCAGGAGACACGGGTTCAATCCCTGGATCAGGAAGATCCCCTGGAGAAGGAAATGGCAGCCCACTCCAGTTTTCTTGCCTGGAAAATCCCATGGACAGAGGAGCCTGATGGGCTACAGTCCAGGGGAGTCATAAAAGAGTCGGACACAACTTAGCGACTAAACAGCAATAACGTTTTGTAAGGGACAAGACCTGAGAGAAGCATCTGGCAGTGTTACTGCAAAAAGAAGCAGAATGCAGCAGATCTCAGTGAAGGCTGCAAGTAAAAGCTAGGAGTGAGCTTGGTGTTAGAAAAAACCTCCCGTTGGAGGCAGGAGCATAAACAGACTCTTAGAACAGAAGTTAGACCATCAGAGAGACAAAGTTGACATTCTGGTTGGTAGGAGGAACTTGCTTTGCCCCATGGCTAATAGCATTGCCAGTTCCAGCCCTTAAAGAAGAGGTTCCTCTTAGAATGACTGCATTGGCTTTCTCTGGGTCCTGACCATTTGAGCATCAGCTTGGATGAGAACAGAAGACAGATCTTCTCCTTAAGGAGCCACATGGCTTACAGATGAGTCAGGGAGGAGGGGGTCTCTGGTAACATGGGGAAAACAGGTTTTTCTCATTCCAAATTCCCCTGATGCCACATAGAACGCCCTAGAACTTGCCAGATCCAGCTTTCCAAGGAAGAGAGGTCACAGCAGCAGTGCCTCAGAGGAAAAAATTAAAGGCAATTAGCCACCATGCTACTCATCTTGTGTGCTCATCCACACTTGCAGGGACAGAAGAGCCTATTAGCCCAGTTCAGAGCCCAGTCCTGGTTTGGAGACCAGAGCGGAGCCACAGATTAAGTATAAAAACAAAGAATGCAAAAGGATCCCCACTGCCCTCGGATCCACAGCATCCTCTAGCTCCTGCTTGGTGCGCCCTAAAGTCCAGGAGGTGGGAGAGTAAGCCTGCCTTATTCACTAATGTGTCCCCAGCAAGTGACATGCGATCCCTGCTCAGTAAATCTTTGTTAAACAAGTGAATAAGTTGAATTTGTACTGGTGACTTTGGAGACCAACCACGGGATCCTAGAACGCTGAGGATGGAATGAGGTGGTCCTTCCCACCTACTTGAAAGGCAGAGAGTCTGAGTTAGAAAGTGTTCTGTGTCCAGAGAACCTGGCTTTTTTCTGGGTGGTAAAATCCATACTCCCTTGCAGAGGCATTGAATAAGTTGTGTTGGGCCATTTAAAAGACCAACCCAGGTAAAACTGAATACACTTTATTTTTCAACTTCTTTTCCCAGCTACTCAGAACTCATGTGAATCTATTTTGTGGTAAACCGAACTTGAGAATTATAATAGCCATACAGCCACCAATGCTTATATTTGAAGCATTCTTATGTCAACTGAATGTAGATGTTATCTTTGCCAGCAGCTGGCTTAATTTGAATGACCTAGTAAGTAGAAAACCCGTTTCCTTGTGATAAATTGCTCCTTTGTTGTATCATAGTGTTTACTGGAAGAAAAGATTTTCCCTAAAGGAGGCAAGCTACGATCTCCTGTTAAAAAAGTAGGAACAAACTTTAGCCACCACCTTGAAATAACTTTTCAAAGTACATTAAGATCCAGGATAAGAAATGAGGGGTTTCCCTAATGGTCCAGTACCTAAGACTCTGCACTTCCAATGCAGGGCATACCAGTTCGATCCCTGATCAGGTAACTAAGATCCCACAAGCCATGGGGCATGGCCAAAAAAATGTTGAGAAGAAAAATAAAAAGGAATGAGTTTGCCCCAACCATCCGTAAATGTTATATATTTTGGTGAATTAAGGAAAGTAGAAAGTGTGGATGTTAGGTTTATTGAAAGTTTAGTGAAACAAAAAAAAAGTAATTGCCAGAAAAATGAACAAGCAAAAAAAAAAAAAAAAAAAAAAACAGAATATATAATACATACAGCAGGATCTTGTTTTTATAAATAATATAGTTAACATAATATTAAAGACTAATTATAAGTAAATATACCTGATAATATGTTGCATATATATAATAGAATACATAATATCAGGGTATCTATATATATGAGTGAAGTCACTCAGTCCTGTCCGACTCTTTGCAACCCCATGGACAGTAGCCCACCAGGCTCCTCCATCTATGGAATTTTCTAGGCAAGAGTACTGGAGTGGGTTGCCATTTCCTTCTCCAGGGGATCTTTCTGACCAGGGGATCAAACCCGGGTCTCCCACATTGCAGGCAGATGCTTTACTGTCTGAGCCACCAGGGAATCCCATATCTATCTATATCTATTATAAAATATTAATATATTATGTTATATACATATTAAAAACCTTATTGTTGATGATGCATTCAAATCCCCATCTGTCACCTACTGACAGTGAGCTAACTGGAATTTCATAACCTCTCTGATCTCAATTTCCTCGTCTACAGAATAGCTATGGTGGTAAAAATATAATGACTCTATTTGTTTGTTTTACCTGCTTACTGAATGGGGAGCCTGTCCATCTGTACACAATTTCATGCCCCCAGGATGCAGTAAAGTCTCCTTAAGCTTTTACTGTGCCAGCAATTGCTGCAATCCACTCTATACCTCCAGGCAGAAAACACCTTCTTTGTTTTTTTCTGGAATTTCCTGAAATTCTCCAGGCCAGAATACTGGAGTGGGTAGCCTTTCCCTTCTCCAGGGTAGCTTCCCAACCAAGGAATTGGAACCCACAAGGCTCCGAGACCTGCAAGGTCTCCCACATTGCAGGCTAAGTCCTTATCAGCTGAGCCACAAGGGAAGCCCAAGAATACTTGGGTAGGAGTGGGTAGCCTATCCATTCTCCAGGGAATCTCCCAGACCCAGAAATTGAACCTGGGTCTCCTGCATTGCAGGCGGATTCTTTAACAACTGTGTTATCAGGGAAGCCCTTTCAATCAAGGCCCATGAAGCCTTCCTAGATCCTCCTGGTTAGCCCCTGCACTGTTCCTGTGATTCTTTGTCAAGGTTCTTCCTGCCCATTTTTCACTCTGGTGGCGCTACTGGTATAGGATCTGTTTGCCAGTGCAGGAGATGTAAGAGATATGAGTTCAGTCCCTGGGTTGGGAAGATCCCCCTGGAGAAGGAAATGACAATCCAGGCCAGTGTTCTTGCCTTGGGAATCCCATAGAGGAGCCTGGACGGCCACAGTGCATGGGACTGCAAAGAGTCAGACTGAGTGACTGAACACACAGTAGGTTGCTTTCAGAATTGTGGTGTGGCCAGGAGAAAGCAGTGAGAATCAGGATAGCCAGGTTGAAAGCCCAAACTGTGCTTCTGCTTCACTGTGGGATTCTAGGGAAGTTATACAGTCTCCACACCCTTTAAATATTCCAGATCATGAATAATAATAATACCGTTTGACCCAGTTTATGAAGTTGTTGCAATCACAAAATGTTTTCATATGGTAATGTATCACGTATGAGAAATGATCATTGCAAACTGTTGAGTGACATCTGAAACTGTATTCACAGACTTAATTGGGTGACCTTGAACCAGTCACCCTCCTTCTTCACCTCTGTTTCTGACTTAGAACCCAGGTTCTTAGCCTGGGATCCTCACATATGCTTAAGAGCCCAGATGCCCCTGATGTTGTAAGCAGAATGGTGCCTGTTGGTGCATTTTTCTGGGTTGAGCCTTCACAGTTTTCATCAGATTCTCAAACAAATCTGAGTCCCAAAGGGAAGCTGCGAAACCTGGGCCAAATGCTAATGAAGATTTTTTTTTCTGGGCTTAACAGCTTGTGTCTCTAAGAACTTTAGTCCAACATGTTCTTGTAAAAGGTACAGAAGTACATTTTGCAAGACCAGGAAGGGACTATCACAGATGAGGAAACTGCATCCTAGAAGGGTGAGGTCAGGTGCCAGATGTGAGAAGCTGGCAGGTGACTGACTCTGGAAGGCTACCAGGGACCCAGTGAGATGGGTAATCACAGAGTCACAGATCATTTCCTCCTAAGATTATAAAATCAGGGTGGAGTGGTCAATAGCAAACCCTGAGAAATGGTCTGCCTTGTAAATAGAAGGCATTTCGTTTTTTAAAAAATAATCTTCATTTGGATCATGATTTTGTAATTTTCTATTGTGCTAGAAGCCAAGGACTCGGAGATACATATGTCTTTGAAGAGTCTCCGCACTAATGGAGAGACAACCTTGCCATCAACTGACTACAAAATCAGTGAGAATTTAAGAGGACCCAGAGTCAGCTTTGGCTTTGGCTGGATATTCTTTGATTATTAAGTGTTGGACTGAATGGGTTGAATGAAGGCCATCGATGACTTTGGACTATCATCAAATGTAGTGTCCATGAGAACAGGCTCCCTGCTGAATAGTTTGCATACATGATCTGATTTAATTCTTACAATGTTCTTACAAAGTAGGTTATAATCCCTACTTCAAGTTGAAGAATTGGTGGCTCGGAGGAGTAGAGAATCTGTTTTTGGTTACATAGAGAGAAACATTTCCACATGGCTTCACTTCTACAGCTCTGGCACTCCAGGTCCTCTTTGTCTGCCCTCACAGCATTCAGAACTTGCCCCACCGGGGATCAAACCCACGCATGCTGTGTTGGAAGCTCAGAGTCTTGACAACTGGACTATCAGGAAATCCCACGTCCTCTTCTCTTGTCCTTCCCAGTTCACTGCCTATTTCCCAACAAGACTTCCCAGTAATTCTTTCCAGGTCAGTCAACACCTCCTACAATATGATTTCAACCTAAGTTTGCACTCCCTCACCTATTCCTCCTGTCTGCATACCCAGGGCTGTACCTGCCCGAACTGCCAGTGTTTTCACCCAACGGAGCTCCATCGCCACTCTTTGCTGCCTCTATTTTGTCAAATGCTACTTAGCATCCAACTGAAAGCATGCCTTTTAGAAAGAATGCCAGAGCCCCACAGAGAGCCTCATTGGGCAGTCCTCCTACCCCAGGCCCTCCTGAGATGACTGGGCCACACATCTGTGTGCCTGTGCTGCCCTGAGAACAAACTGGGTGTGCAAGTTAAGGGAGATCAGGGGCCTCCAACAGAAGCTCTTTGAACCATGAGGCAATCATCAGCTGCTGCAAAGGTGTCCAAGTCCGTGGCAGAGGTGGGAATGGAGCCCAGAGGTCCCGGGGTGCTGACTCCCAGTGTGGGTCTCTGTACCCTCCCTTGGAAACCTCTGACCACCCCAGGGGAAGTGAGAATGAACCATGTACTTCTTACCTGGGGCATTCTCTGGGATATGATCAGTTTTTGTTGTTAAGCACTGATCTTGCCCACTGGCACTGGGAGAAGATCTATCCAGGTTTACTCTACTTGCTGTTAAAAGCATGTGGAATGCCTTAAATGTTCTTTGCGTCCTCGGGTAGAAGTGATGACGGGCTTCTAAGGGGGCTCAGTGGTAAAGAATCTGCCTGTCATTGCAGGAGACGCAAGAGACAAGGGTTTGATCCCTGGGTGGGAAAGATGCCCTAGAGGAGGAAATGGCAACCCATTCCAGTGTTCTTGCCTGGAGAATTCCATGGACAGAAGAGACAGGTGGTTGCAACCATGGGGTTGCAAAGAGTTGGACACAACTGACTGAGCACACACACGCAGTAGTGATGCTAGGCACACCCAAAACTGGAGCAGTGCCTCCCTAGCTCTCTGTTGAGCTTGTTTCGAAGCAGCAGACCAGGGAGTAGGGAGACTCTCAAAGGGCCCAGTTGAGAAGGGTTCCCGGCTCTCTAGTGACCCTACAAGCTAACCCTTTGTTCTGCTGTTTGTGAATAAGTAACTTCAGTTTCCCTAAATCTCCAAACTGGGGTACAGAATTCAATTAGACGTATTGTAAATCCCACAACATTCTTCTAACATGGGATGAAGGCTCTGAGAAATAATGAGTTGGTTCTTCTGGCATCAGCCTCCAAACGGCCAGTTTTCTCATTAAAACCAGATGATGGACAATTTTAAAGAGATTATTTTCCCTACATATAGTAATCTTCAATTTTATATTATAATATCATTCCTTGAAGCCAGTGGTTAGCACAGCTGCTCACAGAAGTTAATTTCCTTCAGTGAGCTGTGATCAGGAACTGACTGGCCAGAATGTTATTATTTTTTAAGACATACATTATGCGTAGAGGTATTGCCTAGAAACTCAAGTACCTTGTAAGTGGTAGTGTTTAACCGTGGACCATGTTGAAGAGGAATGATTTAGTGTAGTTGGATTTCTATTGTGTTGCAGAAACACATGGAAATTGATCAGAGGTGAGGCTAAGACACAGTAAAATGCATATTGCATTTTAGGTCAAATATTAGTGTAGTCACTTCTTCAGCCTACTCTGTTTTATTAATTCCAGAAAGTAATAGACATGAGCATTAGAGTCCCTTCGAGAGTCTACAGACTAATAATTACTCCAAGAGAAGCTTCCTGTTGTTAATTTCAATGAGGCAAAGTATCTCAGTCTTGGTACTTTTTTTTTCCTTCATGAATCAAAGTTTTAATTCTTCTTGATTGACATCAAAAGACATAAATTGTTATGTTAGAATAAATGCAACTAATACAAAAGGGGCAAGCTTTATTTTAAACATATATTTATTTTTCTAATTTAATTTTTTATTGAAGTATACTTCATTGATTTACAATGTTTTGTGCAGCAAAATGAATGGGTATGTACTTATATATATACGCACACATACATACTAGGCTTCCCTGGTGGCTCAGATGGTAAATAATCTGCTCGCAATGTGGAAGACCTGGGTTCAGTCCCAGGTTGGGTTGGGATTATCTCCTGGAGAAGGGAATGGTGACCCAATCCACTAGTCTTGTCTGGAAAATCCCATGGACAGAGGTGCCTGGCAGGCTACAGTCCATAGGGTTGCAAAAAGCTGAACATGACTGAACAAATAATGCTTTCACTTCTCATATATATATATATATACATTCTTTTTCAGCTTCTTTCCATTATAAGTTATTGCAAGATATTGAATATAATTCCCTGTGCTATACAATAGGTCCTTGTTGTTTATTTTGTATATAGTGGTATATATGTTAATCTCAGTTCTCTCCTCTTTGCCCTTTGGTAACCATAAGTTTTTTTTTTTTTAATGTCTGAGTTTATTTCTGTTTTATAAAGAATTCATTTGTATAATTTTCTTAGATTCCACATATAAGGGATATCATATGATATTTGTCCTTCTCCAGAGTTTGACTTTACTAGTTTGAAATTCTCTACATTCATCCATATTGCTGCAAATGGCATTATGTCATTCTTTATTATGGCTAAGTGATATTCCATTATATATAATATATATATATATATATATATAAACCACATTTTCTTTTTCCTTTCATTGTTGATGGAAATGTAGGTTACTTTCATATCTTGGCTATTGTAAATAGTGCTGCTATAGGATGCATACATCCTTGGCACTCTTGATATTTGGAGCCAGATAATTCTTTATTGTAGAGACTGTCCTTTGTCAAATGTATGGCAGCATCCTTGAACCCACCCACCAGATATCAGTAACACACTTCAACTGTGCCGACTAAAAACGTCTTCAGACTTTTCTTGCCAAGTATTCCCTGGAGCTTAGTGGGTAGGAAAAATAAGCCCCTTGTTGCAGGAAGGGAGAGCTGAATCTGTTTAATGGGATGTCTTTCTGGAGGCAGGAGATGGACCTCATGGCCTTCTTATGTCGTAGATGGACCTATGTTCCAGCACTAACATCCCAAAGCTAATCTAAAGTAAATGTACTTCGTTGTTTATCCATTTTAGTTCCAAGCTACTTTCCAAATGAAAAACTGCTCCATGTCTTTCCCTTTTTTGCAATTTACAACCACCACCTCATGCAAAGAGCTGACTCATTGGAAAAGACTTTGATGCTGGGAGGGATTGGGGGCAGGAGGAGAAGGGGACGACGGAGGATGAGATGGCTGGATGGCATCACTGACTTGATGGACGTGAGTCTGGGTGAACTCTGGGAGTTGGTGATGGACAGGGAGGCTTGGCATGCTGCGATTCATGGGGTCACAAAGAGTCAGACACGACTGAGCAACTGAACTGAACTGAACTGAATGAACAATTTTAAAAATTTCTTGTAAGTTATGGAACAGGAAAATATACTAAGTTTCATTCCTACAAGGTGACTTTACCAATGGATTCTTTACCAACTGAACTATGAGGGAAGCCCTCAAGGTGACTGCTGTTGCTGCTAAATCACTTCAGTCGTGTCCGACTCTGTGTGACTCCATAGACGGCAGTCCACCAGGCTCCCCCATCCCTGCGATTCTCCAGGCAAGAACACTGGAGTGGGTTGCCATTTCCTTCTCCAATGCATGAAAGGGAAAAGTGAAAGTGAAGTCGCTCAGTTGTGTCCGACTCTTAGCGACCCCATGGACTGCAGCCCACCAGGCTCCTCCCTCCATGGGATTCTCCAGGCAAGAGTACTGGAGTAGGTGCCATTGCCTTCTCCACCCCAAGATGACTACTTGTCTTTAATAAGACAATGTTTTTTTAAAAAAAAAAAATAAGACAATGTTTTAACAAATATGCCTAAAAGTGTGTTGTAAACCAATAGATAGCAGGACACAATTACCTTTGATGTGACTATAAATGTTTTAGCCATTTTCCCTGGATATGCACATCCTGATATTTAAATTTTCCATCTCTTCCAACTCCAACCCAGCCTTACTAAACCTAAAAAGTTATGTTCAAATGAAAACCATTCTCTCAGCCGCAGTCCTAGGTCTTTGCTCACCAGGACCCTTATCACAATTCTGTGTTGTCTCTCACTCAGCTCCAAATGAGTAGGCTGACTATGAGCTTCACATTTAGAGAGACCTGGTTTTTAATGATGCCTTGATCATTCACAAATTATGTCCCCTCCAGCAAGACATGTAGCCCTCCCACATCTGGTTTGTGGTGAATGATGGCTCAGTAGGCTATGGCCAAGGCCTTCCCTGTGTGAGGATGTTGAAATGATATTCACTTCTAGAGTTCATGACCACCTGCCTTAGTATCTGTCTAGATTCTAAAGCAACTCCTAAAGAGGCTTCTTAGATGCCCTGCTGCTGCTGCTAAATCACGTCAGTCATGTCCGACTCTGTGTGACCCCATAGACGGCAGCCCACCAGGCTCCCCCGTCCCTGGGATTCTCCAGGCAAGAACACTGGAGTGGGTTGCCATTTCCTTCTCCAGTGCATGAAAGTGAACAGTGAAAGTGAAGTCGCTCAGTCGTGTCTGACTCCTAGCAACCCCATGGACTGCAGCCTGCCAGGCTCCTCTGTCCATGGGATTTTCCAGGCAAGAGTACTGGAGTGGGGTGCCATTGCCTTCTCTCCTTAGATGCCCTAGAAGATGACAAAGCATTGGGAAGAACTGAGCCCTCCAAGTAAGTGAGACTGGACATTACTCACAAACTTGAACTTAAGTAATAACATACATGTCACATTGAAATTAAAACTCTAGAAATTCTAATATGAGCTCGGAGATTATGTTTAGTGTGACTCTTCTGGGAATCATAATTCTTCTGGGAATTCCCCCTAGCCAAAGAGTTGGAGGAACTAGGACTTGTCTGTTTTGGATCTTCCTTACTTACCCTGGGTTCAACTCCTGTCTTCAATGTGACTTCATTATTTCCTTTTAACTGTTAGCAAAAAAAATCTTAAGGTTTTAGTCATGGAGTCAAACCAGTTTTTTCCCCTTAATAACTGCCTTTTTGATTGATTTCCATAGCAATTTGTTTCCTTTAAACAATTCCACACAAGGCCACTGTTCCCTTTTATGGGTTAGCCTCAGAATAGCCATTTTATTTACTAGTTCTGCAACTTTGAAACCTGACTGCTTTGGTCTATAACTAGGTTCTCCTTCTCTCTCTTTCACTCTCTGTCACTCTCCATTTTCCATTCCTCACTTATATTCTCTCTCTTTTTAATTAGGTAAACTAATTATTTTTATAAGATATAGAAAACTATATGAAAATCATCCATGGACTCAGGATCAATCAATGTTAGTTTTATATTATGTTTTTTTTTTTTAATAAGAAAAAAATCACCAAGTAACATGAACACTTAAATTTATACCTTTCTAAGAAATCCTAAAATCAGTATCTTATTCTCCTTCAAAATAAGATGAGAACCTTAGAAGCTTTAGTTTTCCTCTCACTTTCCTTCTCTAACCCTGTGTCTTGTAATTACATCTCACTCCAATTTTAACTTCCCTCAGTACTACTGATATTTGTGGTTGATAAGACCTTGACACATTTCCATATTTTTGCCATCATCTTTCCTTCTTTTCTCATGTGACTTCTTGTTTGAGCCCAGGCGTTCCTTCTGGATTTATTTTTCTTCTTGCTTCAAGTTCATGATTTAGTATTTCTTTCAGAGAGAATCGGTGAGTTGTAAACTTGGTCTTTATTTCAGGGGTTCCTTTTTAACCATTTAATTCTTTCCCACATTCATGCAGGAAGGGCTTCCCTCATGGCTCAGACAGTAAAGAATCTGCCTGCAATGTAGGAGGCCCAAGCTTGATCCCTGGTTTGGGAAGACTTTCCTGGAGGAAGGAATGGCTATCCACCCCAGTATTCTTGCCTGGAGAATTCCATGGACAGAGGGAACGGATGGGCTACAATCCATGGCGTCACAAAGAGTCAGACATGACTGAGGGACTAATACTGCTCTCACGTTCATGTGAGTGAGGTCACCTCATCCATAGTCTTCTTTCATGAGTCCCAAGATTTAAAGAATGTTCTCTGCAGATGTGATGAGGAACTAGCCCCATGCCTGTTTCCCCAAATCATCTTAAGGATGCATGGGCTGGTTGGAATTAGATCTCTTTAGATTCCGTTAGCATTGTAGGCATGTTTAAAATGGAATAGTCATATCATATGACAGAAAGAGTCCTACTAAGTGGAGACATATCTCAGCAAGTTTCCCAGATCTCTCTTGTGTCCCTGCCCCCACAGGGCTGGAACAGAACATTCTGCTTTCCCAGCAGCCTCCACCACCCTCCTCACTCTCTCCTGTTATTGCTTTGCTTCTAGACTACTCCCTGTCCCAAGGGAGGCTGATCGTTTGAGTTAGTTTGTCTCTTCCTTCTGCTGTCCTTGGAAAGCCTCTTCCCTCTGCTAGCAGTTTCAGGGATCAATTGTTCTTTGGCAAAGAAGGAGACTTGATGACAATGAAGAGTTTCCATTTCTTCTTCCTGCAGCTGCTGACCCAAGAGTGCAAGCCAGACTGTGCACCTCCTTGCAGGAGAGGAAGCAGCGTGAGCCCCAGAGGTTAAACAAATTAACTCCCTCCATCACCTGAGCAAAAGAGGACAGAGGCCAGGGATGCCTTCTTTCTAGTGGGCCCATCTGATGAAAACAGGCAAACTTATTTCCTTGCATGTACAGATATCATGCTGCACAATTCTCTGTGTCTGGGTACACGTATGAAAGGTTATCCCTTTACTGATGGACCAGTTGGTCTATACGTTTCTATGGAAGAGCTAATGACAGACATCCTTTTGGTTTACAGGATGATAAACTTAAAAGAAAGAGAATACAAGCTCTTCATGGAAGTTATGGCCAATATTTTCCCCCTATTTAAGCAGAAATGGAAGAGTTTTGCAACATCTCTTTTTTTTCCAGGTATTTTGTTGATTGCTTTTTCTTTCAAACAGTAACCTCAGTACCAGCTGAATGAAAACCAAATATTTTTTCTGGTTCCCAAGTACTTCATCTGCCTCTCTTCTTCTCACTGTGTCTTTTCCAGAACATCCTGGATGAAAGGTACGGGAGGGAATGTGACCCAGTGTACTGCCAACTAAGTGCTGAGGTACGAGCAATTAGGTGGGCCTACAGCAGCTCTTTCTCTGGGGTGCCTTTTTCCCTTGGGGGAAAATGCTTAAGACTAAACTTGAAACTGAAAAGAAAAGGAAATCCTAACATAAATATCACTTCTTCATTACAACTCATTTTCCTTTCCCTGCTTCTCTCTAGTAAACACATGCATATTCACTTAAAGCAGCCCTGTGTTCCAGAAGTGAAGACATGCTTAGGAAAGTTTGAAAATTCAACATCCTGTGACCTCTGCCCTCATTGCTGTGTAATTGTTGGTGAGTCATGGTTCTTTAAAAATGGGGTAAGTATCTCAATGATTAATAAAGGCTTTCTTGACTGGCAGGGGACCTTACCCAGATGCTAATAAAAATTTCCACCTACGTCTTCATTTTAGAATGAAAATAGTAGAGAAAGGAAAAAATATGCAAGTGCATGCAGATTTTTTAATGCTTTTGGACACATTAAGGATTTCTGTAATCTGCTGATTGCCATTATTCACTTGACTGTTTTTCAATGACTAAATCAAACTTTTTCTTTTGAACTTGGATTTGATCTCTTTGATACTCACAAATGGGGTTGCAAAGTATATATCGTATTTTTCAGAGTGTCTTTAAGTTATATTTTCAAAGAGTGCTTTGTTGAGTACCAGTCTCTCACTGGTAAGTTATGAACTACCACCATCCCTGAGAGTACCCTGGTTCTGAAACTAATGTCCTATCTCATGAGTCCCAGCATGGTAAAGTTTGCTTAAATGGCCATTACAACTTTGATTTCTCATGTTATTGCACAAAAGACACTAAATTATAGGGTTCTCTTAGAGGAAGAAAAGAGTTGCCTTCAGAGCTTCATGGTGATCATAAAACCCCTAGAGACTGCTCACCTCCCAGCTGACCATCAGAGGTGGCAAAGCTGGTCTTTCCCACCATCTCACTTTCTCTTTTAGTCACCAACTCCTGTCTACCACACTCACCCTAACCCCTGAACACATTTTCCTATTTCTTATTTTCCTGGAAATGGCAACCCACTCCAATATTCTTGCCTGGGAAATCCCATGGAGAGAGGAACCTGGAAGGCTGCAGTCAATGGGGTCACAAAAGAGTCAGACATGACTGAGCGACTGAACTACCACCACCATTTCCTTGGAGAAACCAGTGATTATACATAAGTCAGTTGATTTTCTTTTACCTTTAATAGAACTTTGCTTATTGTGGTGGATGCCATTAACTGTACATCCGTATCTCTTCTATTTTCCTGAGCTCAGAACTAGACTGCATTTACCAGACTCTCTTGCATTCTTTGTGACCTGTGATTGAGCTCTAATCAATGAAATTATGAAATTTCCTCTCATTTGTGCTTTCTAAGTGCTTTTAATCTTTAAGGGTGACTGGAGTTGGGAACTCCATGGTAACTGTAAGCACCAGGTTTACAATTGTAGAGCTTTTCTCATTCTGGATTCCTTGAATGACCTCATGAAGCAGAGTCTCACTCCTTACTATTCACAGACCTGAAATAATCCTGGGACATTAAATGATTTAGAAATAAACTAAGTGTTACTATGTAGAGAGTGTTTCCTTTGTGGCTCACTGGTAAAGATCCACCTGCAATGAAGGAGACTTGGGTTTGGTCACTGGGTCAGGAAGATTCCCTGGAGAAGGAAATGGGAACACACTTCAGTATTCTTGACTGGAGAATCCCATGGACAGAGGAGTCTGGCGGACTACATTCCAAAGGGTGGCAAAGAGTTGGATACGACTGAAGTGACTATGAACAAAGCTAGTGGAGGTGATGGAATTCCAGCTGAGCTACTTCAAATCCTAAAAGATGATGCTGTGAAAGTGCTGCACTCAATATACCAGCAAATTTGGAAAACTCAGCAGTGGCCACAGGACTGGAAAAGGTCAGTTTTCATTCCAATCCCTAAGAAAGGTAATGCCAAAGAAAGCTCAAACTACTGCACAATTGCGCTCATCTTACATGCTAGTAAAGTAATGCTCAAAATTCTCCAAGCCAGCCTTCAGCAATATGTGAACCGCGAACTTCCAGATGTTCAAGTTGCTTTTAGAAAAGGCAGAGGAACCAGAGATCAAATTACCTACATCCACTGGATCATAGAAAAAGCAAGAGAGTTCCAGAAAAAACATTACTTCTGTTTTTTTGACTATGCCAAAGCCTTTGACTGTGTGGATCACAACAAACTGGAAAATTCTTGAAGAGATGGGAATACCAGACCATCTGACCTGCCTCTTGAGAAATCTGTATGCAGGTCAAAAAGCAACAGTTAGAACTGGACAAGGAACAACAGACTGGTTCCAAATCGGGAAAGGAGTATGTTAAGGCTGTGTATTGTCACCCTGCTTATTTAACTTATATGCAGAGTACATCATGAGAAACACTGGGCTGGATGAAGCACAAGCTGGAATCAAGATTGCTGGGAGAAATCTCAATAACCTCAGACATGCAGATGACACCACCCTTACGCAGAAAGCCAGAAAGTGAAGAGGAACTGAAGAGCCTCTTGATGAATGTGAAAGAGGAGAGTGAAAAAGTTGGCTTAAAACTCAACATTCAGAAAAGTAAGATCACAGCATTCAGTCCAATCATATCATGGCAAATAGATGGGGAAACAATGGAAACAGTGAAAGACTTTATTTTTGGGGGCTCCAAAACCACTGCTGATGGTGACTGCAGCATGAAATTAAAAGACACTTACTCCTTGAAAGAAAAGCTATGACCTCCCTAGACAGCATATTAAAAAGCAGAGACTTTACTTTGTCGACAAAGTCCATCTAGTCAACGCTATGGTTTTTCTAGTAGTCATGTATGGATGTGAGAGATGGACTATAAAGAAAACTGAGTGCCAAAGAATTGATGCTTTTGAACTGTGATGTTGGAGAAGACTCTTGACTTGGACTGCAAGGAGATCAAACCAGTCAACTCCAAAGGAAATCAGTCCTGAATATTCATTGGAAGGACTGATGCTGGAGCTGAAACTCCAATACTTTGGCCACCTAAGGCGAAGAGCTGACTCATTTGAAAAGACCCTGATGCTGGGAAAGATTGAAGGCAGGAAGAGAATGGGATGACAGAGGATGAGATGGTTGGATGGCATCATTGACTTGATGGACATGAGTTTGAGTAAGCTCTGGGAGTTGGTGATGGACAGGGAGGCCTGGCGTGCTGCAGTCCATGGGATCGCAAAGAGTCAGACACGACTGAGAGACTGAACTGAACTGAAGTAATTTAGCATGCACTCATGTTATGTGGAGTGCTTCATAGTTGGGCTTTTTGTTACCTCAGCCTAGTCTGCACACCAAAATGTATGTTTTAGTGCCCCCTTCAGCTGAATTTGTATTTTATTATTGGGCCATCTGAAAGCCATCAAGGCCCAATAAAACTACCTGTCCAAGGTGGGCCCCTGATGATGGTGAGGGAGGTTCTCGGCTTGAAGGTTTGTGCTCAGCAATGAGCAACCATAAATAAAATACCAATACAAGTATAGCATATCTGTTATCCTGTTCACAGCAAATTTTTTAACCTCCTTTCATAGATGAATCAGGTGAAAATTAGGGAAGTTGAATAATTTTCTCTCTTGCTGGCTTCAGGTGTGGCTTGATGTAGGAATGAACTGGCAGCATTTCATAGGTCTTGCCTGTTTGAGGGGCTTGGTTTGAAGCATTATTTTCTGATTCCCTTTCCAAGAGGCAGGTGTCTGGGAACCTGGGCTTGGCACCAGGGTGCATCCCTGATGCCCAGGGAGAGGCATGAGCACCTGGGCTATTATCAAGAGTAGTTGTCCAGGGCTGTAACATCACATTCAAATTGGGACAATGAAAAGGGATACCAACATGGCTGCGTAAATGGGCAAAGGGGTAAGGAATTGAGAGGACTGGCTGATGAGGATGCCCAGAGTGGGAGGTGGGAAGGTGAGCCAAGAACGATGAGGCATCTGATGATGCAAAGTCAGGTCCTGGGCAATTCCTTCCTTTCCTCCTTCCTTCCTTCCTTCTCACTTTCCTTTCTTCCTATTTCCTTCTTTCTTTCATCCTTTGTTATTCACTAGGCACATTCTACATACTAGATATTACATGCAAGCACTGTTATTAAAAGAATAAATAAGACTCATTTCCCTCTCCCTAAGGGGTTCACAGTTTCATGGGGGAAAGTGACATGAAAATGGACAATAACTCAGTATGGTAAGTTGCAAGGAACAAGTGATAAGGAAGCAAAGAGGAAAGACCTTTAACCCTGCCCTTAGGCTGCTCTTTCTAAATCTTTGACATGTGTCTCTCTATTTCAGACATCAGTCTTCTTCTTGCTCTTTGTGTTCTGTAACTCTCACATAGACTAGATTCTTGAAATGTACAGACCCTCACGGAAACCTCAACTGTAAGAAAACTTAAAAAAATCCAGCATCTAAAGTGTTTTGCCCTGGAAACTCTCCTCAGCCCCCTGGAAGAGGACTGCCCTCCCGCTCAGAATGATGTCCTATTTGAGTTTGGTAATACAGAGCCAAGGTCAGTCTGGTGTTTCTCACTTGACAAATTTTCATCTGTCAAGAGATGCTAAAGGCACCACTCACAATCAAATGGACCCCAAGGCCATCAACTTTTAAAAATCGGCCATTGTTTACCACGTTCTGTCAACCAGAATTGGCTATTTCTTGCATTTGTTTGTTTGAGGAAGAAGTTATTTTGCTCTCTCTAACCACCGCCCTGCAAAAAAAGGAGAAAGTGTTTAAACAAACAAAGTTCACAAAAGAGTCTTCCTCCTTTAGTTGAGGGAGGGCAGTCGCTCTATGCTATGGTACATGAAATTGACTTGGTCAAAACAATGAATATAAAGAAACACAGATAGCAGCTTTGACTGAACACATATGCTTTCAAACCCTCTTTGCAAATGCTCTGTGAGGACCTTAATCTGTTTTAAGGGGTGCATTGTAAACTACAAAATCATTTTTAAGATATTTTATTGTATTTCATTCTTATCACAACCTGGTGAGATGGGTAAAATTATTTGCATTTTATGGATGCTAATTGAGATCAGAGAGGTTCCATGTCATGGAAGGCCCTAAACTGCCATTTTTCAGCTCTCTGTGCAGTATAACAACTTTAAAAGAAAAAGTGTTAAAACCCCAACAGGTTATTTTAGTTTGGGGTTTCCCAATCTCAGCACTATTGAATGGAGAGAGTGGATAATTCTTTGCAGTGGGGGCTGCCTGTGCATGTGGGAGGATCCTTGGCCTTGGCTTCTACCCACTAGACTTCAGTAGCACCCCCAGCTGTGACAACCAAGAACGTCTCCAGACATTACCAAATGTCCCCCTGTGTACAAAATCACCCCTTGTGGAGAACCACTGCTTTAATGATTGTCAAGAGAGGACACTTCTTCGCTTTCTTGTTCCTTTTAATGGTCTGGAAGACATTAAAAATATCACATGCTTTAGCCTTTTTCAGGAAACAGATTTTGGATTCTTTGTAGCTTTCATGTGATTCCCACCCTTTGGTTGGACAGTTAATCAATAGTCAGATTCTTTCATTGTTAGAGGATGTCAAGCTTGTTTTTATTTGCAGATCTTGAGAAAATATACTATGGCCATAGACTATGGAGCTGACATATGTGAATGTGAGTCCTCAGATTACCATTTTTCAATCATGTGACCTTGAAGTTAATCTCTCTGGATACACATTACCATATCTAACCCTTTGAAGAGTTATTTTAAGAATTCAGTGAAGCAATACAAAAAACTGTCACATATAGGTTTGCTAGATTTAGCAAACAGAAGTATAGGATATTCAGTTCAATTGTACTTTAAGAATAAACAACCTTTTTTTTTTAAAGTATAGATATATTCCATGCAATCTTTAATAGCCTGTGTTCAATGATAGCTATTATTACTGGGGACTTAGAAGTAGACAGAGTCAGCTGGAAAAATCAAGCACAGCTCCTATCTTTAAAGAAAATAGATATTAAAACCAACCAGGGCAAAGAGACATCTGGAATCTTCCTAAAGTGTCACACATGAACATCTCAAACAGTTCACAGCTTCTTATTTTTTGATTTCTTCCTCATTATTCAGAAGTTCTACTAGTCAAGTGACATAGTTTCAACTTCATTTTGCTCCTTTGTTATTGCTTACAGTAAGGATGTATGGATAAAAAAAAAAAATCAGGAAACAACCGTCCAAATATTTTGAGGATATGAGTAAAATCAAAGTTCAGGTAGGAAATCAGAAAGGGCTGCATTCAGATCCCCATCTGTCATTTACCAACAGAGTGAGCTAACTGGAATTTCGTAACCTCTCTGATCTCAGTTTCCTCATCTACAGAACAGCATTTCCTACTTAACAGGGTTGATGCCAGGGTAAAATGAGGACATTCATTTGAAAAGAACTTTGCAAATAGTGCTTGCAAGAGTTAGTTTCTTTTCCTTCTTTGCTTTCCATTCCTTCTTGTCTCTCTAACCTAGATGAAATAATTTTGATTTTTTAACCCCTCTGGAAAGAAATAGCTGACTACAACTAAAGAATGGAATTAATGGAAAATCATGACTCAGTAGTTTAAAAAAGATAATTAGAGAGACTTGACAGGCTTGTTAATCAATTTTCAGATAAAAGAACATAAGCTTGGAGTCATTCAGAACTGTTTTGAATCTTGTTGCATCACCTTACTGGCTGGTTAGCCTTGGGCAATACTGAGCTTTCCTGAGCTCATTTCATTCTTTGATAATGACCACAAAATATTTACTTCTCTTCATTGCTGTGAGAAGCAAATCGTTGCCATATATGATGATTTTTTTGTAAGCCATAAATCAGTATGGAAATGTTGGCCAGAAATACTACTACTACTACTACTTTTTGTAAAAATAAAAGAAATTGCATCTCTGAGTTCACAGCCTCAATCAAGTTAATCAGTTAAGCTGATTGTGAATTGTGAAGCACAATGTAGAAGAGACTTAGTTACTGTGTAATAGTCATTCTCCCTCTCTGTTTTACAAGCAAACACCCAACGTTATGGGCTTCCCTGGTGGCTCAGTGGTAAAGAATCTGCCTCGAATGCAGGAGACATGAGTTCCATCCCTGGGTTGGGAAGATGCCCTGAAGAAGGGAACGGTTACCCACTCCAGTATTCTTGCCTGGGAAATACGATGGAGAGAGGACCCTGGTGGGCTATAGTCAATGGGGCTGTAAAAGAGTCAGACATGACTTAGTAGCTAAAAAACAACAACCCAACTTTATTCAGGGCAAAAATACACACAGCTAAAGGATTTGTTTTCACAGCCTAGTCTACAGCTCTAAGTGGCCAGCAAGATAAAAATCCAGGCAAGTCAAGCCATTGGTGATGGGGTGGGGGTGGTATTGTCCAAGAAGGCTCTGAGGCTGACTCAGCTGAGACCTGTGAGAATCTGAGCTTCTTTTTCTCCATGACTGGAATGTGGATGGGATGGTTAGAAACTGCAGCTGATATCTTGTGAAGTGAACATAAGGATAAAAGCTATATCCTGAAGAAAATGGAAAATGAAAAGTTTCAGATTAAGTTTCTGATTACCTTGGAGCTATCATACCAACCCCAAACTACTCTTCTAGGTAATACATAAACAAACAAACAAAACTCGCCTCTTGCTAAATCTTCCAGAATTTGTTATTGTTGTAATATTCAACCAAACTGCTTCTTAGACAACACACAAAGGCAAGTAAAGTGCTATTATATGCAATCCCTTAGTTTCAAGCAAAGTTTACCCAAAGGAGTTGAAAACATACTCCTGAGCTAAAACATGTATAGGATTTTTATAGCAGCTTTATTCATAATCACCTATATCTGGAAGCGAGCAAGATCTCCTCTAGTAGGTAAATGGATAAACAGTGGTACATCCAGACAATGGGATTGTCATTCAGCTCACTATTAAGACATGAAAAGACTAGAAGCGATCTTAAATCTGTATTGCTAGATGAAAGAAGTCAATCTGAAAAGGCTACATAGTGTGTTTCCAATTATACGACATTCTGGAAAAAGCAAAACTGTGGAGACAGCAAAAAGATCCATGGTGGCCAGTGGCTGGGGTGAGGGACTGATGAATATGCACAGCACAGAGGATTTTCAGGGCAACGAGATTACTCTGTGTGATGCTATAACAATCAATACATGTCATTATACATATGTGTCCACACCCATAGAATGAACAATATCAAAAATGACCACTAATGTAAACCTTGGCCTTCAGTTGATTACAATGTGTCAATGTAGGTTCATCTCTTGTAACAAATATACCCTCTGGGTATAATAGGGAATGGGTGGGGGAGATACTAGAAATCTCTCTACTTTCCCCTCAATTTTGCTATGAACCTAAAACTGCTATTAAAAATAAATCTTAATTTTAAACTATTTAAAGCAAAGGTCTTAGAAAAATACTTTACTCTTCAATGCAGATGGTATAAACCAAAGGATATACCTGAATCTATGTGGGTCGTATGACAGCTGTATTTCCATCTCTTCTTTCATACATCTCAGCAACAAGGGTTCCTCTGCATGTAAGCGCCCGATACATAACTGAAACTTTTGTTTGCATTCTAACTAATGCAAGGATTAGAGGACAAGTTCTCCCTCCTGGGCCATGTGTGACATGCCACTTGGAAAATATAATTCCGGGTGTGTGGCAATACTTTCTGATTCTACTAGGGACTTCCTGGTAGACTTTGGTTCCCTCTGGTTTCTGGGAACATCTGTGTAGGTGTTTAAAGAGTCCTTCTTCAACTCTGGGTGGTTTATCCAAAGTTGATCATCATGAATTTTTGTCTACTAAATTTCTTGTATTTTGTGTGGGTAGAATATTATCTTGTATATTCAAAGTCTGAACTTGTCTCACAGTTCTGTAGAAAATTATTTTTATAGTTGTATTTACTGTCATAAAATACCTCATTTCCTATTTCTGGCTTATTATTAAGCATTTGTTAATCCAAAACTGTGCTTTCTACGTTTTTGTATGATCACAATAGCACTTAGCAGTCAGCCTTACACAATTAAAAAAAATTAGGAACTAGCCAAAAATTAGACTAAATTACTTATGAGAAATCTGTCTCCTTTTTTGGTTTGGTTTTTCTAGCTATTTCAGGAGTTTAACATCCTATCCTCAGATAAGCAAAGAATCATGAATTAACTATGGCATGAAACACTTTAATCATACTATTACAATAAAACAGCAACATTCATTGAATATCTAACTACAGAGCAGTCACTGTGCTAAATACTTTGCCGATGGAAGCTCAGTTAATGGTCCTCAGCACAACTCTATTGATTAATACAAATCCCCTCCATTTTACAAAAGAAACTAAATCTTATAGATTTGAATAGCTTTCCCAGAATTACAAAGCAAGCCAGTTGTACACGCTTAGGGGATTGAGCATGGAACAGGGTTAGAGTCAGAAAGCAAAAGGAGTATTTGGCCTCAGCTTCTTGCCCACAAAATCCTAGTCATACTTTTTGTTCTTGTAGGAAGATGCTTAAAGGAAACTACAAATAAATGACTTCAGACACAGGAACACGACGTGGTTTTTCTTAGGAGGACAGTGTGACCCAGGAGAAACAGTTGTGTTAGGAGTCAGAATCTCTTTGGACAATGAGGAATCTCACTCTGTTAACTTGGACAAACCACTTCTTTTTTTTTTTTAAACAAAGCTTTGTTTCCTCTTCAGGAAATAGTCACAGGTTGGACTCAGTGATTTCTTCTATTTCTAAAATCCATTCCATTCACACTCAAGACATGAGGGAAAGTTCAAGATAAAGCCATATGAAGAGGAGAGGTAACCTCTAGGGGTAGAGTGCTTTTCATGGTTTTCATTCTGTTGGAAATGGCCCTTTCTTTTCCAGATAACTCTTTGGACAATGTTGCAGGAATAAGGAATTCTGAATGTGAGGCAAATAATATTTCTCTTGTTTTTATAATGCCAACAATTAGCAGGTGCCATGTACATTTTCCTTACTATAGCTACGATAGTGATAGCATCAGAGTTCTGCCTCTGCAGAGGAGAAATTAATCCTCCAAGGGACTGCCCGCCTTCTCAGAGTGACAGAACCAGTTCCTGGATTTAGACCTTGTCATGTTTTTGGTACAGGTCTCCTTTACTATGACATTAACCTCCATTTCTGTAATTGGAGATCAAGAAATGAAAACTTGCTCCTACTATTTAAACCATAAATTCATTATGATACTCAGGGTAGGTATTTGTGAACTTCAGTTCATGATAACAATTTGTGCAATGTAGAGGTGCAAACATCATTACTGTTTTTTTAGAATACTGTTCTTATGGGATCTTGACCATATTATACATATCATAGGCTGTAGGCACTGGACAAAGTATGCCTAGGGGAGAAGGCACATCTGTGTCAGCTGCTGATGGTCGCAAGGGTGATTCATGACAATCAGTGTTGACCAAGATGAGTTTCTCTTTCACCCCAGTAGCCCAGCCTCACTGGAGAGAGAATAGATTTGGGAAATGTTGGTTGTGTTGACACAGACATTAGGTTACATCCTTCACTGCTGTTTTCACTTGTCCTGATTTTTCCTAATGTCCTCTTTTGCTCTGAGATTTTCCAGGATTTTTCACACCACTTAGGAGACTTGGAGATGGAAATTTTGACTAAAATGTATTCACTTGTTTTCATGTTGTGCAAGAGTGAAAACAAAAAAAACCCCCTCAAACTCAATTTAGGGTGAAGTGGGATGGGGTGGAGTGTTGCCCATGCATGAAAAAACTCCAAACTGCTAAATTGCAAAAAGTGAAACTTGCCTTGAGTTTGTGTAGGAGATTCTCTGAAGGGATTTTGGAAAAAATGATAGAACTGTAAGCTCATTTCTCATTTCTCAAATGAAAAACACCATTGATACACATTTCTGCTGACATGGCTTTAAATGATGTACCCATTTCTGCATTTAAGTTGACAAGCGAAAGAAGTTATTGGGACTGGAAGTTACAACTGGTGGTTTCCTAGGGTAGCAAGCAGTTGTTTGGGGAATTATATCTCCAAGTTTTCCACTCCCACCACCCATCGTCTTTAATACCCTGTAAGTTATACAACTGTATCTCTATTTTACATTTTTTATTTTTTAAGACGGTTTTCTTTTTTATTAGGCTTTTTTTAAATTTTGGAGCATAGTTGATTAACATGAGAGCCTGGGTACGGCATTCCATGGAGTTGCAAAGAATCAGGCACGAGTGAGCAGTTGAACAACAGCAAAATTGATTAACAATGCTGTGTTAGTTCAGGTGTCCAGCTAAGTGATTCAGTTATACATAGATACATGTAACTATTCTTTTTCAAATTCTTTTCCCATTTAGGTCATTACAGAATATTAAACACAGTTCCTTGTGCTAAACAGTAGGTCCTTTTTGGTTACCTATTTTAAATACAGCAGTGTGTACATTTCAAGTTCCAAATAATATTTCAGACTCAGTTAAACCTCTGCGACACAATTTGAAAAGTTTCCATTTGAAGGAAAAGAATCTTGAATGTTCACCCCACAGAGGACAGTTCAGAATGGCCTTGGGACCACTGCTAAGGGTGTATGTATAAATTAGACACAGCTTGCGCTAAATGGGAATTTTCCCCATCCCACCTATTTTCCTTCACATCTCCTGATGGATTCCTAGAAATTATTTTGTGCTTTCAGTCATGGCCCTTTCATATCTGATATTGTTCATTCACATGTACATCCTTGTTGCTGTCGTTCAGTCACTAAGTCGTGTCCAATTCTGCGACCTCATGTAGGTCCTATTTCTCATCGAATGTCTGCTGCTTCTCTGTTTTTTTGCCCATTTCTGAGTTAAGAATGAGAAGAGACAAAAGCTGGAAATGTGACTGTATGGTCTCTTAGTCTGGGGAATTGTATAAATATCCATGTTTTCATGGTAAAGCAGTAAGAGGTGTGAAACAAAGTTAATGAAGAGTTCAAGGGAGTCTTGGTGTGGATAATGATAACTTTATTTTCAGAGAGCAGAGAGCCCTATGGGTCAGCATGGCCAGAGAAGTCTCCTGGAGCTGAGACAAGGAAGAAACCCTGTTCTTGAAGGAGCAGCAGGCTTTGCACCATAATCTCAATTCAGTTCTGTTCTTTGAGCTTCAGTTTCTTCATCTGCAAAGAGAGAATACATCTATGGAGAACCACTGAAGATTAAATTGAATAGAGCATATCAAGCAATTAGTACAGTGTCTGACATATAGTGTGGGCTTAATAATTAGTGGGATTATTATTATCATCATTATTTTCACTTTAGCTGGAGCAAATTCTAAGGATGAAATGCATCTAAGGCAATGGCACCCCACTCCAGCACTCTTGCCTGGAAAATCCCATGCACGGAGGAGCCTGGTGGGCTGCAGTCCATGGGGTCGCTAAGAGTCGGACATGACTGAGTGACTTCACTTTCACTTTTCACTTCCATGCATTGGAGAAGGAAATGGCAACCCACTCCAGTGTTCTAGCCTGAAGAATCCCAGGGATGGCAGAGCCTGGTGCCATCTATGGGGTCGCACAGAGTCGTACATGACTGAATCGACTTAGCAGCAGCAGCATGTATACATTAGAATATTCTTAATTATTTTGATATGATTTGTGTTAGGGACCTGGACACTTACCCACTCAATCCACTGATATAGTCAGTTGAGAACCGGCTATAAGTGTATCGTCCACTAATTGCCATCTCTCAATGCTGGAAGCTCCAGCAAAACAAAAAACCTCACATTCGTGTAATATCAGTTCATTTCCAAATCATGTTTGTGAGAAAGCGGGTGCTATTAAAGTTAGGTTAAAGTGTGTATAGAATTATTTCAATTCTCTGGGGATCCACTTAAAACTAAATCCCCACATGACTTGAAATCCTGCAAGACAATGGTATTTTCTCCCTTGACAGTAAAAAAGGGACAGAAAGCAGTAAAAATGGCTGTGACACTTCGTATCTGAAATGTATTGTCTCACTGAACATTATCACAAAGTCTTACAACCAAAATGAGTCAACCTTTAGATGAACAACCAGGTCCTACTATATAGCATGGGGACTGTATCCCAAATCCTGTAACAAACCATCATAGGAAGTGTTAGTCACTCAATCATGTCCAACTCTTTGCGATCCCATGGACTGTAGGCTGTCAGGCTCCCATGTCCGTGGGTTTTTCCAGGCAAGAATACTGGAATGGGTTGCCATTTCCTTCTCCAATACTGGAGTGGGCCACCATGCCCTCCTCCAGGGGATCTTCCCAACCCACTGATCGAACCCAGGTCTTCCACACTACAGGCGGATTCTTTATTGTCTGAGCCACCAGGGAAGTCCAATCTCCTGTAACAAACCATCATAGGAAAGAATATGAAAAATAATACATATATGTATATATGTACAACTGGATCACTTTGCCGTACACCTGAAACAAACCCAACGTTGTAAATCAACTATATTTCAATAAAAATCTTTTTCACAGAAACAACACTTACTTTGACCACAAAACAATGATTCAGGGTCCAGCCATAGAAAGAAAGGAGAGAGGAGAGGAGGAGAGGGAGAGAGAGGTGAGTGAATATGTTCTTAATTAGCAACTTCAGCAGGGAAAAGATCATAACTTCTAGAACTGGACATTCTGAGACTTGGTCAGGGGAAACAAATCGGGTTTCCTCTTTGCCTGAGGGCAAAACATTGGCAGTTCCTCACAGAAGCATAATGCAGGCTGAGAGTCTTGAAATCCAAGGCAGCCCTGGCTCGCAGTTTTATCTAGATCAGAGGTGAGAGGTTGAAGTCAGTGTGGAGGCTGGCATTTGAAATTTTCATCATTATTGGCAGTTTGGATTGATGGTTCCTCCAGTATTCCAGAGGAAGGTATCCAGAATAATTATGACATATCCAATTATCCAAACAATAAGCAAATCCTGACAGCTTGGATAATAGCTCCAGGGGAGGTTGGGCTCTGACATTTACATCTGTTCAGTCTGTCTGGCTCCCTTCCTCTCTTTATTCCTCCCTCTCTGTCTTTCCCTCTCTCCCTTCTCTCCGTGTTCATACATTTTCATACTGTAAGATACACATTTAAAAGTGCATAAGATATATATGCAAAGTTTAATGAATGATTACAAAGGCAAACTCTTGTGAAAACAGTCCTCAGGTCAAGAAATAGAGCGTTTATAGAAACTCAAACGCCTATGTCTGTCTCTCCCCAGGTGTTATCTTCTTCTCACTGACTAGGGGTAGCCACTGATTGCAAAGAGCTAATTCATTGGAAAAGACTCTGATGCTTGCAGAGATTGAAGGCGAAAGGAGGAGGCAGCAGAGGATGAGATAGATAGTATCATTGACTCAAGACATGAATTTGAGCAAACTCTGGGATATAGAGGAAGATACTGGAGCCTAGCTTGCTGCAGTCCACAGGCTTGCAGAGTTGCAAACGACTTAGTGACTGAACAACAACCATTTTGTTAACTATAGTCACAATCATTTCTTTGTTTTCCTGAGAAGCTTTAAGACCTCTTTACTTTTCATTACAATTGGATATTCACTTTCTGTATAGAATCCCCTGCTATGAGTACATCCCAATGAACCATTCTACCATTGGTAGACAGTGTGTGTTTTTAGTTTCCATTATTGTGGATATGCTTATACATGCCCTGTGGTGTCCTTGCCCATGCGTTTCTCTAATACACACAGCTCTAGGAGTAGGAGTAGAAAGGCTGGCTCACAGGGTTCATGAATCTTCAACTTTGGGAGATAATGTCAAACATTTTTCCCCAAGTGATTGTACTAGTTTACATTCTGCTGCTGCTACTGCTGCTGCTAAGTCGCTTCAGTCATGTCCGACTCTGTGTGACCCCATAGACGGCAGCCCACCAGGCTCCCCTGTCCCTGGGATTCTCCAGGCAAGAACACTGGAGTGGGCTGCCATCTCCTTCTCCAATGCATGAAAGTGAAAAGTGAAAGTGAAGTCGCTCAGTCGTGTCCGACTCTTCGTCACCCCATGGACTGCAGCCCACCGTGCTCCTCTGCCCATAGGATTTTCCAGGCAAGAGTACTGGAGTGGGGTTCCATTGCCTTCTCCGAGTTTACATTCTAACCAACAGTAAATGAGAGCTATCACTGACTCACATCTCACCAAAGTTGATATTGCTCAACTCAAAAAATTTTTGACATTCTGATTTATATCATGGTTTCAATATTCACTTTTCTGATTACCACCGAGATTTAGCACCTTTTCATAAGCTTTATTGCCAGTTTTGAAGGATGTGTTCATATCTTTTGATCATTTTTGTGTTGTCTGTCATTTCTTGAGGATTCATGCAATTCTTTACATATTTTGCTTGACAGTTGTATATGCTTTTTCTATTCTATAGTTAGAAGTTTCATTGTTTTTATGTTACCTTTTAAAGTATTATCTTTGATACATAGAAGTTCTTATTTTTAATATAGTTCAATTATCAGTCTCTTCTTTCATTGCTAGTTTCTTTATTCTAAGACACTGAAGATATTCTCTTATAACCTAAAAAAATTCATATAGCCTTGTTTCTCTTACATTGATCCTTAAACAGCATGAAACTTTTTTGTTTATAAAGTGAAGTGGAGATACAAATTCTTTTTTTTTTCATATTGTTAATCAATTACTTCAGCATAATTGTTTTAAAAAACCATATTGCCTAAATGAGATAAAATTATATTTCTATATTCAATAGTTTATGTGTTCATGATTTTGTTTCTGAGTTCTTTTGTTTGTTGACTTATTGGTTCATTCTGCATCAATTATGATTATGGTTTCACAAAAATACTTATTACTTTTAAAGCAAATACTCTCAATCTAGAATGTCTGTATCACTTTTTAAAAAAAATTAAATTATTTAGTTTTTAATTGAAGGATGATTGCTTTACAGATTTTTGTTTTTTTCTGTCAAACATCAACATGAATCAGTCATAGATATACATATGTCCCCTCTCTCTTGAACCCCCTTCCATCTCCCTTCCCATCCGATCTCTCTAGGTTGATACAGAGCCCTTGTTTGAGCTTACTCTTATTCCTTTGCTTTTTCACATATACTTTTGAAAGTTTGTCAACTGACACACAATAACAAACACTCATACATTCTTCTTTTAGAATTTTGTTTGACATTGCATTAAATCTATAAACCAAATTGCAAAAAATCGACATCTTTAAAAGATTAAGTCTTCTGAATATCATAAACAAAGCCTAACCTTCCAATTACTTGGGCCTTCTGCAATAACTCTTCCTAAGTTTAATAATTTTTTCCATAAAATCTTGCACAACTTTTGCAAGATTTATTTCCTGATAGTTCATGTTTTCTTATGTTATTACAAATTACATGATTTAAAACTTTCATTTTCTAATGGGTTATTGTGGGTATATACATAAGCATTTTTATATAATACATATGTCATAAAAATCATACAATGGTTTACAAGTAAACATCTACATTTGATTCGAGTGGCTTCTATTTGTTATAATTTATCTGAAGATTCTTTTGGATTTTCAAGTATATAATTATTTCATCACAAGACGATGAGAGTTTTGCCTCTTATCTAATGTTTACCATTCGAATGTCTTTCTATTGCTTTATCATGCTATTTATGACATTCAGTACAATGTTGAAAAATAGTAGTGATAGCAGCCATCCATGTCTTGGTGAGAAACTCAGAGATGCTTAATGTTAAGAAGGTCAACTATTAATTATAGTTGTAGCAGGGTTTTTATTAATATAAACCCTCTTTAAAATGAATGCTACCTGCTCCAATTTCTATTGATAACGAAAGTGAAAGTGAAGTCGCTCAGTCGTGTCTGACTCTTTGCGACCCCATGGACTATAGCCTAGCACGCTCCTCCGTCCATGGAATTTTTCAGGCAAGAGTCCTGGAGTGGGTTGCCATTTCCTTCTCCAGAGGATCTTCCTGACCCAGGGATTGAACCTGGGTATTTTTAAATAATTAATTGTTTTTGTTAAATTGTATCCAATGTTTGTTTGCTTTGTTTGTGTGTGTGCTTGTTGTTACTGGTTTTTTTTTTTTTTTTTTTGATGTGGCAAAGGGTTTATCAAGTTACATTATTGAAAATTTACAATTTAGAATTGTTATATTTTCTTAGCAAGTGAAAAAATTTTCATAATGAAGTGACCCTATTTATATTTTATATATACAGTTTTTATAGTTTGCTTTGTCAAATATGAGCATAGAAACACCAGCTTCTTTGATCAGTATTTCTTTTCCATCTTTTTTCTTTAAGTCATTTGTATCCTTATGGTTTAGATATGTCTCATAAACACTTTCACCTTTATACTTCAATACTGTCCAATAAGCTTATTTTTAAAATTAGAATATTAAAAATATTAGAGCATTTATTCATTCATATATATTACATATTTGGATTTATATATTTTATCTATTTTTGACCTTTTTATTTGTCCTTCTGTCTTAATCATTATAGGCAGATATGAGTATTTTTAGAATATTTTTTTTAAACTTCTATAAATATACACTCCATTCTACAATTTTGGGAACAACATTAATGCATAAATACTGAACTTAAAAAGTCTAAAATTTATCAACATTTTAACCCTTCTTCTGCACAATGCATGGACCTTAAATCACACTGACTCCAGTACCTGCTTCATAAATTATGTTTATTTATGCTTTGTAAATTCCACAGACATTATTATAATTTTATACAGGCAGTATTTGTTTAAATATTTCCACACACTTCTGGTTTTTCTGTCTTCATTCCATCTTAAAGTCAGATCTTCAACCTGGCGTCAGTTTCTTCCTAAAACAACATTTTTTTGTTTTTCAGAATTTCCTTTAAGTAACAGTCACCGGATTTGAAATCTGTTTTAATTTGTCTGAAAATATCTTTATTTTCCCCTCATTCCAGAGAGGTGTGCCACACACCCAATGCCCAACGAAAATGCCGTTCTTGGTTCCTAGTGTTGCTGTTCTAAGGTCAGCTGGTTTGCTACTGTTTAAACATAATGTTTTTCCCCCTCTAACTTTGTATTTCTTTGATTGTGGAGTTTGGCAGTTTTTCTATGTGTCAGCGTCTTTTGTCAGCTCTGGAAATCTCTAAGCTGTTATACCTTCTGATATTTCCTTTCGTGTATTCTAGGCATCCTCTCTTTCTGGGAGTCTGATTGGAAATAGGTAAGAAGGTTTCATGTAAGCCTCTTATGTCTCATAACTCCTCCATCACACTTTCTCTTTGTCATTCTATGTTACGTCTGGATATATTCTTCTGAACCCATCTTATAGCTTCCTAAACTTTCCAGCAGTTTCAAGTCTGGAGTTAAACATAAGCACTGAGTTTTAATTTCAAACATTGTCTTTTATTTCCAGAAGTTTTACTTTTTGTTATTTCTGCCATGTCTTAACTTCCTATTCTGTATTTTTTAAGATTTTCTTTTAATTTATTTAAACAAAGTAGGGGTAACTATTTTGGCATCCTAGATCTTTGTGAAACTGTTTCTATTACTTTTTTTTTTTTCCGGTTTCTACTTATGGGTCATCATCTCTTTTTTTTATTTATGTTTTTAAATTTAAGTATAATTGATTTATAGTGTTTTAAGCATACAGCAAAATGTACAGCAAAATACATATGTATGTATATAATCTTTTCAGTTTCTTTTCCATTATAGTTTATTATCAATTATTGAATGTAGTTCCCTCTGCTGTGCAGTAGGTCCTCGTTGTTTCCTTGTTATTTTTGACCATGAGCTGCTCTGTTTACTTGGGAAATTATCTGTGGGCCTTCCCTGAGGTTAGGATGAAGGTGTATTTCTCTGGAAAGTATTTACATGGGTTTCTACTGCTTTAACCTACATGGTTTGAAGATTTTCTTAACAGAGTAAATGTGAATTTGGGTTGCCAGTATGTTTTAGATATCATGTGTGGTTACAACTTCTTGGAGACTTTCCTTCTGCGGTACCAAGACAGCTTTCTCTACAGCCTCTTCAGGGAAGGAAGGACCCAGGTTTGTTTGGGGGATTAGCCAAAGCAGTTTTATCTCTGGTTGGACTCCAGCCTTATGGGCATGAATTGCTTATTAGAGTCCCTTCTTGTAAAGCTTAGGCTATGTTTTCTGTCCTCGGCAAACTGTGTTTTAATCTGGTTTTGCCAACACTCTCAGGCAAAAAGCAGTGTGGGAGTCCTCTTACCTCTTTGGGTGCCTGTATTTAAATTTTGGCCAGATAATGTACACACATCATCAGTTCTTTAGTGTTTACAATACAAAAGTGTATTTCCTATAGCATTTTAGATATTTGCAGGATGGGAATCATATTTCAATAAACTACGTAGTAATCTGACATTTTATTTCTTGAAATCTTAGATGTGTTGGAGTAACTTCAGCATTGGGCTAGTAATATGAGGGCCTGGGAGGAAAGGATGGTTATTTTATGTGAATTCCATAGTTTCTAACAATTATCACCAGAAAGTGATTCATTCTCTTGATTTGCAAGATGTTTTTATAGGGCTTTTGTTTCTGATAATGAAAACAATATGAATTATTTCTGTTAAAAATAAACAAAATGAGAATATTGTTACTCCCAGAGAGATACTGTTTCACTTTTACTATTTTGATATTACATATACACATATGTGCACATGCATATATGTAAATTGTATACATATATGCTTACACATATATGTGTGATTATATTTATATTTATAGTATTAGACAACATTAACCATGCTCTCACATCTATATAATGTATCATCAATATACCATGACTTGTTTAACTTTTTTCCTATTTCTATTTTTCTTAAATTTCTCACTAAAATAAATCAATATTTGGTATATGAATCTTTACTCCCATTTATTATCATGTCTCCAGGAAAAAGTTTAGAAGGGGGATTGTTGATAAATTGCCTTTAGATATCTTGGAGATTCTCAATATATTCTTACATATTAATATTTATTCCAAAGCTAGATGGTAATCTTTTCTAATATGGAAATAAGAATACCTTCATCCCACTAATGAAAGGCTGTAAGAATTAAACGTGACAACCTCATAAAAACTGGGCACTTCCTAGATACGAACTACTGCCCCCATAACATTGCTATTACTCCAATTTCTGCTAACATACTTGTGCAATTGCAATCAAATAAGTCCAGAGTGATGAGATTTCCAAAAGTCTAAATAGTCCTTTTACCTGCCTCACCATTTCCCTCTCCCCTCCATTCATTCATTCCTCACTCTCACTAATCTTTTACAGGACTAGTACAAATTTTTTTTTTCAATCATGATTTTGCAAATTGTTCTTCCTTTCTGGACCTCAGAGTCCTATCTTTAGCTTGAAATTAGACAGCATTATTCGATTTGTTTAGGAGCATCTTAAGTGAAAATCTGCACAGCAGATTCCAAAGGATGGTGAAGTAGCCAGGCCACCTAGCTTCTCAGAGGCAGCACACTCTAACCTGCTGCACACCTCTGGACACATCATTCTGTCGCGTCATCTGTTCTGTGGGAGGATAATCACACCTGTCCTTGTGGCTCCTTGGGGCTGTTATGAGAAGCAGACTCGATCTGGCTGAGAACATGCTCTGAGTGTACACAGACAAGGCACGCACATGGAGGCGCCCTCCATGGGAGCCAGAGTCTAAACTTCTGGGAATACGTTTCTGGGCTGTGTTCCCAGCTGCGTTCCCCTTGGTTTGGTGATTGTGAGCAGAGCCCATGAGGTTTGAGAAGCTGTGTTAGCACATGAGTACAAGAAGATGAGAGAGAAATGATAATATTTCTTTCTCTGTAGGGGACTTCCAGCATCTCTGAGGAAACAGAATTTCTTTTGATCATAGAAGAGCAGGAAAGGATATTTAACCATGGAGTGTCCACTGGTGAGAGGGTTTCTGTGTATCTGAAACCCTCGCAGATGACGAGGAGCCATGATTAAAGAAAACAAGCTGAAAGTAAGGCTGTGCTTTGCACAGGTCACTGGCTGCACTGGTTTGGGGTCCAGCACCAGACCTTCTGTCTTTGTGGACTGCACCATGCCTACAAACTTCTACCATTCCTCCCAACATCTCCACAGAGGTGAAGGAGAAGAAACAAGTCTGAAAGTTATGAAACAAAGTAGATAGGGACTTCCCTGGTGGTCCAGTGGTTAAGATTTTGCCTTCCGACACAGGGGGCTGTGGGTTCTCTTCCTTGTCGGACAGCAAAGATCCCATATACCTCGTGGCCAAAAACCCCAAATAAAAGACAGAACTGATGTTGTAACAAATTCAATAAAGACTTTAAAAATGGTCTCTATCAAAAAATCTTGAAAGATAATCAGGACCACTGACAAAGTCCAGTGCCTTCAGGACCATGGCAAATAGGAGAACACATATTATTCAATGAAGACTGCCTACCATTCAGCTGCAGCCTCTTGCTGCTGTAGTGGATGGTGAGAATGTGTGTGCATGTGTGTGTGTGCGTGTGTGTTTGTGTATGTGGATGTGATGGAATTTGGCAGTTGGGATGCATGCTAAGTCGCTTCAGTTGTGTCTGACTCTTTGGGACCCCATGGATTGTAGCCCCCTCCAGGTTCCTCTGTCCACAGGATTCTCCAGGCAAGAATACTGGAGTGGGTTGCCATTCCCTTCTCCAGGGGATCTTCCCAACCCAGGGATTGAACTCACATCTCCAGCATTGGCAGGCAGGCTCTTTACCACCCAGGATACCTGGGAAGCTGGGAAGGGCTTGGACCATCAGTGCATCTACGGCAGTAGGCAAGCAGGAGCAGAAGTGGCGACGATGAATAATCTCACATTCACGTGACTCTGCACTGGATCCCTCCAGGAGATGCCTTGGTTTAAGCAGAGGCACTGCAGAGCCACCAAGAGTTAATATCTTCCCCAGGCCTAACCATGTCTCCCTCTGGGTGTTCAAGGGCAAATTTGTAGAAATAGTAAGTTTCTCAGAGCCAAAGGTATGCCTCTGTTTCAAAGGACCTCCCCAGGCCAATCCTGATGGGGCCAAGCAAAACACCCCCAAGAGTGGGATGTGACTGTGGCTGCCAGTTTGAGTCTTTTTTTAAGGGAAGGGAATCTGTTCCAAATTAGCTCCTAGGACAGTGCTTTACCCTTATTTCAAACAGTCTCTTTGCTTCCTTCTTTGCTGTCTGTTGTCATCCTCTTCTCTTCTCTGTTATTTTATTTTTGATTGTTTTGTTTTTTAGTAAACAAGAGCCTGATTTCCTTTCTCATGTCTCTCCTAATCCTGAATTCATAATCACAGACTCAGGGGGAGACAGAAGCTGTCACTCTTTGAGGGGCTGGAGTAGGAAGAAAAGATGAAGCTGGAAATGATTTGCTTTGGGTGACTCTAAGTGTCAACATCTCTTGCATATTTTGATGCTTCGGAGACGATAACCAAACTCTTCTTGAATTTGCTTTTGGACCTTCCACTTTGAAGAGATAGCTGCTGACAACAGGGTCTGGAATCTTGGGACCTCAGAGAACTCCTCAGCCCCTGGACTTTTATCATTTCCTGGAAGAAGGGGAGAGAATCTTTCCCGTGACTTCCCCTACAGAGGTGGCCAAAGATAAACACTGGCCCAACGCAACTGCACCCAAGTGTGTAGATCACAGGTCAGAACGTCATCTGAGACTTCACACCCTGACCATGGAGAAAACGACTCTGGTTAGTGCCAGAGACAGACCCATCTCGCTTTGTGGAAGTAGCACTAGTGAAGCATAAACACACCTCCTTCTCCCAGATGCTCAGGGCTCTGTTTACAGATTAAATCTCAGGATGTATATATTTGATGTTCTTATTCCAGGATATTAATGGCAAAATGAACTTGTCTGGTGATGGCTCCGTCACATTAATGTCTGATGGACGGTTCAGATGTGAAAGGTGCATGGGACGTGCTGAGGGCTCTGCGTGTGCTGGTCGGAGGCTGCAAGGCTGGAATGTGATTTTGTTTAGAGTGAACCCAAATGGAGTCGATTTAACCCTGCAGGAGTGGAGTCATCTGAAATACCACAGTCCCAGAAGGCAGGGTCTTGGTAAATAGAATAAAATGTGCAAAATATTTACCTTGTGATTAGCAATCTGCCTAATGCAGTCTGGCAGCATTTTTAGGAAGCTTTGTGGGTTTTAACCATTAATTCTAAATTTATGGCTGGTTCAGAGTCCAACTAGTGATGGGGCTCTGCAGGTTCGTAAAGCCAGTTTAAATCTTCCAGAGGTACCTGGGTCATCTCCTGCCTGGAGAGATCTGAAGAGCATTCTCTCAGAAGACAAGGGACATGGCCAGGCTAAGGGGCTCTTTCTTGGGTTTATGGCACATTAGTGAACAGAGGTTTGGGTTCTGGGGGTTGGGTACAGTCTGGTTGGGAGGTGAGTCTAACCCACCAGGAAACAAATGCAGAACCAGATGGAACTGTTAGACCTAATGTCCAGGAATATGGTAGAGGATCTAGCCAGACTTTGAGGGATCCACTAAGATTTGCCAACATGCTCCTCCAACATAGGGTGAATTGGCAGCTGCAAGAAATGAATTGGGGGCTTCCCTGAGGGTCCAGTGATGAAGGCTTGGTCTTTCAATGCACTGGGGTGGGTTTGATCCCTGGTTGGGAAGCTAAGATCACATATTCCTTGTGGCCAAAACACAAAAACAAAAGGTTCATAAAACAGAGGCAATATTGCAACAAATTCAATAAAGACTTTTAAAAAATGATCCAAAAGATCTTAAAAAGAAAGAGGTATGAATTAGAAGTAACCCAGATTGAGAGCAGAGCAAGCTCCATCATACAGCATGTAAAAGCATTTAGTGTCTCTTCACATTATCTCGAGTTAGTGTGGTAACAGGAGTGAGAGGAAAAGGAGGCTGAGAGGTACTGGATTCCCTTTTCCCTCCCCACCTGTATCTGCCAGGAAGTGTCCTCTCTTTTCCCCTTCAGCCTTGTCCTGCGTTCTACCCACAGCCCTTCACAGACAATGGGAAGCTGCCCGCTAAGAAAAGAATACCAGCCCTGGGCTTGCTATTGCAACCTCTTGCTCCCTGATTCATATTTGTCATTGTTGTTGTTGATTAGTCACTAAGTTGTGTCCGACTCTTTTGAGACCCCGTGGACTCTAGCCCACCAGGTTCCTCTGTCCATGGAATTGCCTTAGCAACTGGTTCACACTTACCCACCAAGAAACCTCATTTTCTGCTACCTTTGTGAGGTCATGGGGAAACCCTCACTGTCTCACAGAGGATCCTGCAGGTCCAAAAGGCAACCAAGCCGGAGCCCTAAAACTGATGGTAAAAAACAGATCTTATTGAAAGGCTTAAGTTAAAACAATTGTTATAAAAAGCAAGTTTAATTTTTCCTGGATCTTGCTTTGTAATAACTAGTTGAACACCAGAGGCAGCTGAACATTTTAGTTATTTCCAGAATATTTAACTAACTACAGAATTGATTTAAAAGGCATGAACACCTTTTTTTCCCCCCCGGTGAGTAAGTTTCTTTGTCTCAGGGACAAAAAAGAAAACAACAGAAAAATATTTCAGCTCTTTGAAAACCCAGTAAAAGCCAGTCAGAACAGAGGCACTTGTTTCCCACCCTTTTTCAAGGCAATCAATCCAGTGACCCCACGTGCCAAACTCCCTGTCAGGTACGGAGGACACGGACGTGACTCAGACGTGGCTGCTGCCCTCTGTAACCACCTTGCTCTTCAAGAGGCTGTGGTTGAGGAGCACTCTCTATGGGGATCTCCTTTGTGGGACGAAGAGTCTCCCAAGAAACACGATCCGGCATCTTCCATCCTTGCTTGTTCATGACTCATACTAAAAACGTCTAGGCTGAAGTGAGTTTGTGAGAAAAAAAAAAAAGGAAGAAGAAAAATGAGAAGTAAATACATTTGACAATAAATTTGAGATCATAAACCTTGGGATTCTTTTTATAATACCACGTACTTCAAAATCAGGCAGTATTTTTCATTCGACATGGATTTAAAGGTAGCTCAAAGAAAACACAGGATTAACTGTAAGTAGTGGGATAGTGAGTGTGAGCCAAGCCTCCAAATAAACACATCAGAGGCTCGGTCTAAAAAAAGGCAGAACACAAATAACCTCCTCTTGATGTGCCTACAGTTTCGTTTAACTGTTCCCAGGTCAAGGACTAATTTGCCAAAAAAAAAAAAAAAAAAAGGTTAACTCCAGTGCAGCAAGGAAGCGGGTGCTTCAGGAAGCAGGCTTTGTGCATGTGGCTTGTGGACGCTGGGCCACTCGAGGCCCTGCTGGTGGAGTGGCTCTCGGATGAGCATGTCTGAAAAGTCTTTGGTGAAAGTGAGTGAACGTCACTGCCGGCAGAAGTTGGAGAGCATGGGCCTTTGCAAACATGACGTTGGCGTATACCCACATCTTGATGTCTCCTTAGCCTACACACATTTATTTGGAGAGGCTGTGGGACCTTGGGCAGCCTACTTCCCTTCCTGGCTTGGTGTCCTCCCTGCGAAACAAGGAACTTGGATGAGCCTCCTTTTCAAACCCCTCCCTCCCCAGGGGCTCCACGCAGGTCGGCTGGCCTCTGACCCCAGGAGCTTTCAATTGAAGGAGAACCGTCAAGTAGCCAAAGTCCTGGGAGCTCAGCTGCAGGGCAATTTCCACTAGCGCTCAACTTTCAGAGCCCTGGGACCAGAGGATGAGCAGAGCGTGATAACATTTGCAGGCAGAGACTGAAGGGCTCCCTTCAGGTCACGTGACTTCTCAATTTTTACACTTCATCATCTGCTGTCCCACCTGCCATCACTCAGTGAGTCTCCGGGTTGTCGTGCGTGTCGAAGTTACCTGGAGAGCTGTTAAACGTGCAACTCTTTGAGCCTTCCTTGCTCCCAAGGATTCACATTCAATAAGGTCTAGGCTGTGGCCAGGAAATGGCACACTTAACAACTACCCCCCTGGATCCGCCTTGTGCTTTGAGCACCACTGTTCTAATTGCTCTGAATTTGGGGTTCATCTCCTGTTCAGGCCAGGACCCCATCTGACCTTGCAGCATAACAGGGAGCAAAGCGAAAAGAACATGCCAGGTATTCAACCAAAATTCAAGGAGGAACTGAATTGATGTGTAAGGAAAGCACGCATCAGAGGAAACGTCATCATCACCCTGAACTACCAAACAAAGCCATGCAGAGCTTTCCAGGCGAAGCTTGAGGAGCCAGCGTGTGGGAGAGGAGTGCAGGGCAGACTCCAAAGGTGGGTCCCCTTCGGGCCACCAGAAACAGTAGGCTGCTGGCAAATGGAGGCTGCTTCTTCGGCAAACACTTCTGTCCAGAGGGAGTCCCTAAGCCCGTGCTGTATTTTAAGCTGCGACCCTCAAAATGTCAAAAGAGAGATTAAAGTGTAAATGATTGTCAATTCGCTTCTGTCCTCCTGGTCCCGGGCTGAGTGTTACAGGCCTTCTGGGGACGCAGGGCAGCAGGGGAGGGGAGGGGCTGGGGACGGTCTTAAAATGTAACCGAATAGAATGAGCTCCACTCCGTCTTGGGGGGATAAAGCAGTTCACAGGCTGCTACTTTTTGTGACATAGCTTTTATGGGGGGAGAGCCAGAATATTAAGCTCATTGCTTCCAGATGGGAAGGTTGGACAAGACAGAGGGGCCTTGGCTCTGAAAGCCTGGATGCTGTGGTGCGATAGGGATGTGACATATTGAAGTAATCGAGATAGAAGATCTGGCTTTAGCCAAGGCTGTCAGATAGATACTTTTTAAAACATTACATTGTTTGTAACAAGGTATTGTGTATCCTCCCAGAAACCCTGCCGCCTGGGTCTCTGGGAAGGCAGTGAGGGAAAAAGTGTGCTTATTTTGCTTGAGTTACTAAAGCTCCTTTTATATATGAGGAATTTGGCATCTCCTGGCTGGGAGCGGCTGAGCCAACAGTCCGATGCACTTGTAATGTAGATCATGCTAGTGACTCGCTAAGTAAGTCCAGGTGCTTGCATAAGAGGCAGAGTCCTAAGCACTCCCTTCTTTGAGCCCTGAAGCAATCATGGCCCAGCGCCTCAAATGAGCCTCAAATCTGTTTAATAAATCATCTGTCTATTTATAGAGTTAATTCCAGGGAGAAATGATTCAGGCTGTCTAGTGGAATCTCTTCCACCAGAGGGCGCCAATGCCCACGTCATTCATTCTGTGCTGCTCTTGTACCAGAAATTTCAGCTCCTATGGAAGCCCATTGTCCGGTTTTTTTCTGCTCATGTAACCTCCGGGTCCTTGGATTCTTGCATATGGACCAACGCTCGGTAGGGATCGGGAATAAAAATCCAGACTTCTTTGGAGGGTCATCTCCAGTGACCACAGCGAAGTTTTGTTCTGAGTTAGGGACAAAGGGGGCTTCCCTAGTGACTCAGATGGTAAAGAATCTGCCTGCAATGAGGGAGCCCTGGGTTCGATCCCTGGGTTGGGAATATCCCCTGGAGGAGGGCATGACAACTCACTCCAGTATTCTTGCCTGGAGAAATCCCCATGGACAAAGGAGCCTGGTGGGCTGCAGGCCATGGGGTCGCAAAGAGTCAGACACAACTGAGTGACTATGCACACACACACACACACACACACACACACACACACACACACACGGGGGCAAGGGAGAGAAAGTCCAGCTGTATTTGGAAATCTCCAGTTTGCAGCGTGCTGCTGGTTTACTTGTAATTCTGTCAGGGACAGCTCCTTTCCTGGTGAACTTCACACCTGAAAACAGGTTGGGACATCCCTATGGACCCCCTGTATCTGCTTCGCATTTCAAAGGCTGGTAACTGTTAGGCTCGTATTTTGATTAAAATTTTGTGTTAACGTCTCCCCCCTTTCAATGTAATTCCAGGATATTTAATTTCAACCAATCGTCTGAGGGGAGGAGGGGGGAGGTCCTTGATGGGAAACAGCACACTGGGAAAGCCAGCCAAGAAAGACAAGAGAGCAGTTTGGGGCTGCAGAGATGTGACAACTGAAATCTCTTTTGTTCTCCCAGGCAGGCTCTGAAACCAAAGCCCCACAAAGACAGGCGATCTACCTCTGAGCTTGGGATCAAGATGACCAATTGTCCAGGCCAGTCTTCCTGCCACCTTGTGGGAAGCTCCTTGAAAGTGTCTTGGCCTCAATCACCTGGTTGGACTTTGGGAAGAGGAACCCCCTACCTTTTGACACTGGCCATGGGAATATGGAGAGAAAAATAGGAAGTCTTCAGAAAAACCAGTCTCTGGAGACTGTGGTGGACAATAGTTTTAATGTACCTCGAAATAACTCAAACTTCAGATTACTGAGATGAATAAAGGAACTTTAGTCAAACATTACATTACCTACAAAGGTCTGCAGGGTCGAGGCAGGTAATGTAAATATAATCATGAAGGCATTCCTGCCACAGAGCAAGTGCCCAATAAATATATGTTGACTCAATGACTGAATGAAGGTGGGTCTGGTAGGAGTCCTTAGGGAAAGGTGTGTGTTTGTGTGTGTGTTAGTCGCTCAGTCGTGCCTGACTTTTTGTGACCCCACGGACTGTAGCACACCAGGTTTCTCTGTCCATGGAATTCTCCAAGCAAGAATACTGGAGTGGGTTGCCATTCCCTTCTCCAGAGGATCTTCCCGACCCAGGAATCGAACCTGGGTCTCCTACATTGCAGGCAGATTATTTATTATCTGAGCCAACAGTGAATGGTGGGGACCATGTTAAACGAAGGCACATGCCCTGTATTTGGGGTTTAAATTACATTTTTTTTAAACATGATTTTAAATATCTTCTGACCCAAGGGCCATGATTTGTAACTCGACATTCACTTTTATATATATTTAGGCCTACTTACCCACTTTGGATTAGGTAAACTCAGTCATTGTGGAGATGTTATGTATGGGTGGTATCATGTAGAATTAAGGATCCTAGCAACTTTCTCTACTGAAGATCTCCATATGGAGGGTGGTCCAATAAGCTTATGATCAATCCCTGCGTCATCTTCCTCCAAGGAAGACCCCATCACCAGAACCACAAGATTCTGATGGCACCAAAGGGAAGCAAGGCCTGATTCTAGGCCCAGCTCTCCTCAGTTCACAGGACTGTTTGTGAGGATCCATGAGTTAATATCACGAGAAAGGGCTTTGCAAATTGCAGTGTGCTGAGTGAATATATGGTATCACCGACTCACTGGATGTGAGTTTGAGTAAACTCCAGGAGTTGGTGATGGACAGGGAGGCCTGGTGTGCTGCAGTCCATGGGGTCGCAAAGAGTCAGACACAACTGAGCTGCTGAACTGAACTGAACTGAGTGAATATAAAAGGATTTACACTCTCCATTTTGGGGAGAAACTGGAGGAAGAGTTCTCACACCAGCTTGTTGAATTGGATTATTGACATGGTTCTCTATGTCTGAATAACACGCCTCTATTTATGGAGTCAACCTTTGTTTTTTCCCAGACACTCTTGCTGATTTGAGTCAATGAGTCCATAGCTCAGTTTACCTGTTTCCTCCCACCCTTCCACCCTGAGCTCAGCCCCATCCTTAGAGTGGACCTGGGACGATGAACCACGGGCCGACACTCCACAGGCTGTTCTCTGTGCCCTGCCTCCTCCAAACCCCTGAAGTGGGCCCCACTCTCAGTCACTCGTTTGCATGCCTTTTGTTTCCGTATCTAACTCAAAACACTTAGTTGCATGTTTCCTACTGTATATTTTAGGTAAAAGTGCAGCATGATTTCATCCTGGAGGCGAGGGGCACACCTAGTATTGCCCATAAGCAGGTAAAGTGGACAGGGTGGCCGAGGCCAGCTCTTCCTGCCAGGACCCAGCCCTGCTCCCTGCTCTGGTGAAGGCAGATGCATGGAGTTATGTTTCTAATAAGAGGCATGGATTTGCACTGCCTAATGATCAAAGTCAACCTCTAAGCCTGGAATTCAAGGCTCTCCAAATCTGGCAATCTCTCTCTTGCCTTATCCTCCCCCACTTCCTTATAAGCTCCTGGGCTTCAGGCACCGCGAAGCACACCCCTTCCCTGAGCATGTCCCACGTTTCTCACATTAAGCTTTTATCCGTTCGATTTTTTGTGCCTGAATTTTTTTTTTCCTGCAATGTCTGCCTGCTACAGTAACGAACATTTTTTAGATAGAAATGTTTATATGCTCCTCGTATTTTCATAAAGAGGGAGAGGCAATTTGGTGAGTTTCACCATCCTCTCCAGGAGAGGAAAGGCTAGAGAAACTTAATTGCATGTTTCTTACCTTATATTTTAGGTTGCACTTCCAGCACTTCTCTCCATTTCTCACCCCTCCTCCTTAGAGAAGAGGAGTGACTGGGACCAGGGCCTCAGCACACTGGGCTTGGCCCCAACCTCCTCCTCGTTTTGTAGGGCTCCTCCTTGATGCTTTTGAACTGTGGTGTTGGAGAAGACTCTTGAGAGTCCCTTGGACAGCAAGGAGATCCAATCAGGAAATCAGTCCTGAATGTTCATTGGAAAGACTGTTGCTGAAGCTGAAACTCCAATACTTTGACCACCGGGTGCGAAGACCTGACTCTTTTGAAAAGACCCTGATGCTGGGAAAGATTGTAGGCGAGAGGAGAAGGGAAAGAAAGAGAATGAGATGGTTGGATGGTATCACTGACTTGATGGACGTAAGTTTGAGTAAACTCCGGGAGTTGGTGATGGACAAGAAGGCCTGGCTGCTATAGTCCATGGAGTCACAAAGAGTTGGACACGACTGAGTGACTGAACTGAACTACTTGCCCCCCCAGGCCAGGGCTCAGAGGCCAGGTCAGATGGCCTGTTTTCAGTGCTTGTTCCCCCACTGGGGCAGGACTGGGCTGAAGCAGCAAAGACCCAGTGGGAAGAAGGTAAATACATGACCCTGCAGACTCAGGCCTGCCCTCAGCAGGCTTCCCAGGCTTTAGGCTGCAAGGTATAATCTCCTTCATTCTGGTTTCTACTTTTTCTTGCTTTAATTGGCTCTGAATGGTGGGGGTGGGGTGAGAGAAGACAAGACATTAGTTATTCCCTCCAACCTCCACATCCAAATATCGCATCTTTACCGAAGTCTCCTCCAGCTCCCCTTATCTGATGTGCTCAGGCCTTCTTCCTTTCTGCGTCACTCCTCAGAACTTCACAATTATACTCCATCTGCTCATCTTTTTGTTCAACACAATCTACAGGGGTTTGAAGAGCTGGGATTCTCCTGACTTTTGATGTGATAAGTCACATTTCAAGTTGCAGTTTCCTCTGAAAAATCCAGTTCTTGGAATCTGTGTGGTATAATGAGAATGTAATGGGACAGAAGGCCTGGATTAAGGTCTCAGCTTGAGGTCTGTAAAGTATTGAGAGCCCTTCAGGGGCCAGCACGGGTGCTAGGTGTTTTCTGAGGCATAATCTTGGGAGAATTGAGCAACTAATATTTTTTATGATGGTGATAGCTGTAGCTCAAAGACAAAGCCAACAACAGTACCAGAAACAACAGTAAGGAAACAAACCATGCTCTGCTGAAGTACCCCGTAGTTGGTAGACCCGGAGCAGAGACCCGAGATCCTTGACGTTGAATGCTCTGCTCCTAGGTCTCAACACATATTTCGTCTGTGCTTCTTGCAATCCCTTTGTAGCCATAGAGTAACCTATAAAAAGTATCTGTAGCGACAGAAGGCCTTCAGTGATAAATGCCAAAATAAATGCTTCAGGCTGCAAGTGTGCTAAAGACTCCACACAGGACTTATCCCCCGCGGCCTTGTATACTCATGGCAGGGTTAACAGAAGGAGCAGGATTGATTGAAGCCCTGGAAGGAGAATTCTTGAGAAGGGAGAAAGGATCTGGGGTGTGTGTGGGGGGGGTGGGGGGGGGGAAGGGACCTTCTAAGCAGAGGATCCCACAGTAACGCAGGAGTAGAAGCCAGACAGCTTGAGGGAAATTCAGAACACAGTGAATTGACCAGCCTCGCCTGACCCAAGCTGGATATCAGGAAGAGATGTGAAGTAGAGCTAGCTAGGCAAGACAATTAGGACAATCTTTACATAATGGAACAGTGGCTTTCATCTTGGGATGAACCATAGTATCACCATCTGAAAACACATATCCCTAGTTGCAAAGGGTTGAACACGACTTAGTGACTGAGCACGCATACATGCATCCCCAGTCCCTAGACCTACAGAATCAGAATCTCCAGGGATGGGTTGGGATTATTACTATTATTATCTTTTTTATCTTTCACAGATAACTCTGATACTGAGTAAGGCTTGGAAAACACTGAGAGAGGAAGGCCATGATGCAGACACAGAGCCTTGGCTTTAGATTTATGAGTCCTGGATCTGAGTTCTGGTCTTGGCATCAATAATGCTCTGAGTTAGGGAAAACCACTGTCTGGACCTCATTTTATAATTTTCAGGGTAGGAGTGATCATAGAGGTGTCTATCTTGCTCAAAAGGTCATTATGGTGGATGAGCAGAATGTTGCATTTGAAAGCCCCGGTGCAGCAAAAGCGACAGGAAAACAGAAGGAGAGGTGAGCTGACTCTCTGAGTTGGGAGGTGCTACAGGGTGCTTGGTGTTTGGAGCTGGCAGGGCACACAGGGAAGAATGAACATTGAGGATCAGAGGGTCCTGAGAAGGGTTAATGCAATGATCCAGGTGTGAGTGGATATAGTACAGAGATGGTGAGGCCCTAAGGACACCTGTGTGGCCACAGGCCAAAAGGATTCCAGTTCTCCATGGGTGAAAGGCAAGGCAGTATCCACATCTAAAAATAAAACAAACTTCTCCCAACATTGGTCTGGGTGCCCCGAAATGACTGGAGGGCAGTGAGATGCAATTCTGGGTTACAAAACTTGGCTCTTTTAACACAAACTCACCAGCAGCTATACTGGGGGGAAATATCCACATATTGTGTCTTCCAGACTATGGCCATTGAGAGGACTGTCCAGGCAGGAGGCCCTGGGGGTCTCTGATTTTGGCATCTTCCATCAGGTGTGGGGAAAAACAGGGGACCAAGCCCTTGGAGGTTTAACAAAAACTGAGCTGCCATTCCACACTTTTGATGCTTCCAACTTGATCCCCAGAGCAGTTCACTCTGACCCTGAAAGAGTTACTATACCTCAGGGTGGGGGTGCCTGCTCCCCTTCCACCCCTCCTGGCAGCTTCAGGACCCATTATCTCATGAACTTTCCCCATATCCCTTGGAGATAAGTATTTCCTTATGGTAATGATTGTTATTCTCATTTTACAGCTGAGCACGTGGAGACAGAGAGATGGTCCTGAAAAGAGGGATACATTTTCTTCCTTTTCTCTGGACTCCGTCAAGTTCAAATCATAAAACGGGAAGCACGGGGAAGATCTCCGAGTGTTTCCAAGCCTGAGGTAGCAGGGAGCAGTGCTAGAAGGAATGCTTATTGTGGGTTTTGGTGTGCTGTAAAATTTATGTTCAATTTTTTGGGGGCGGTGGATAGCTCCTTTTTATTTTCCTGTGACCATAAAGGAAAGCGGGGTTTCAGAAATAATCCCACGGGGCCTGCATTTTGCATATGAGGAAATCAAGGCCAAAAGAGGGAAATTGTTCTGCAGGCTCTGAGGGGAAGGGCCGAGCCCCCCAGCTCCTAGTTGCATTTATGTCTCCCTGCCTCTCAGCCTGAACCATTTCACATGCGCTGTGGGCTGACTCTCCAGGCAAAGTCACGTCCAAGGGTAATGCTGCCTTTTCTCAAGGTCGTCGTGAGCGCCTGGCTAGAGGTGGAATTCTCTGCAAAGTTTGAGAAACATATTGGAATTATCAGGGTTTGGAACACTGCCGTCCTTTGCACTGAGCTTTCACCGCCTCACAGAGCAAATCCTAGACTTGAACTGCTCAACGTTTATCCAGTTTTATTTGCCTCATCAGGAGCCCTGCAATCTTAGGCTGGTCCCCCAGGCTTGGGAGGTATGGGAATCATGCTGGCCTCACAGTCCCCCATGGACTGACCAGTCTTGGAGGGATTTTGGAAACCTCCCCAGCCTGAGAACAGCCTGGGCCCTGGACCTGTGTGCAGGGAAGGGCGCAAATAGGGAAGCCAGGATGACTGCTTTCCAGGTGTCTTCCCAGGTGGAAAACAGGCCATCAACATAGAGCTGTGGGCCTGAGTTATAAAAACCAATATGGCAGTCAGTAGAGGGCCACCCCTTTCTATGCAAGTGATCTGTTATTTGAAAGTGAAAGTCCCTCAGTCATGTCCTGAAGCTTTGGGACCCCATGGACTATAGAGTCCACAGAATTCTCTAGGCCAGAATACTGGAGTGGATAGCCTATCCCTTCTCCAGTGGATCTTCCCAACCCAGGAATCGAACTGGGGTCTCCTGCATTGCAGGTGGATTCTTAACCAACTGAACTATCAGGGAGACTTCCCACAATTACAAATGTGAATAATCCAAACTCATTTTCGTATAGCGCTTTCCAGGTGGTGCAGTGGTAAAGAATCTGTCTGCAGTGCAGGAGACCCAGGTTCGATCCCTGGATTGGAAAGCTCCCCTGGAGAAGGAAATGGCAGCCTGCACCAGTATTCTTGCCTGGAGACGTCCATGGACAGAGGAGCCTGACGGGCTACAGTCCCTGCGGCCACAGAGTCAGACATGACTAAGCAACTAGCACACACGGTTTTCTTATAAGGATAAAAGCAGAAAGGTTGGGCTTTTGAGACTTACAAATCTATCAGTACTGTAAAAACAAAAAAAAAAAAAGAAAAACTAATTTTTTTTTTTTGCTTTTGAATTTACTTTAAAACATTAAATTCATAAATAAATATTTTTAGAAAACTAAAAGTAGTTTGTTAATTTTTTTCCTTCAGGTCATCTCTAATCCTTTCCTAAATCAAGTCTCAATCAGCTGCTTGAGTTATCCTTGCAGATATTTGATCATCTTCATAGTATTTTATCACATCTAAATCTATTTCATGTTATTCTTCTCAGGAATGTTTGTCAGCCAAAGCGCCATCCTGACCACTTAATGTACATTTGGACAGAGTTGACAAAAGATATAGAAAAAAATACTTACATTATAAGAACACTGAGTAATGAATGAAATGGCAGGAAGGGTGTTCCACCCCACCTGCTTGGATAAACAGCAGAACGGACAGGTGAGGAATTTGCATGTGCTGAGGTACAGAGCATCGACATGGAACAATAGTGAAAACAGTGTTTACAAGTAATTCAGCACTGTTGATCATTATGCTATTCTCAATTTTTATATATTTTAGAGAGTGGAGTAATTTTGAATTTTTATCTTTTTGTGTACTATCAATTCATTAAACTTTCTACTGTATTGTGAAATATACAAAATAATGTGGAAGTTTAGAGAAATGAATAGAGGAAAAAGACTAGAATCAGGATTAAAATTCACAACTTTCACTTCTGGACAATTTTATATATGATTTACTCAGCCATGTATCTTCTAAAGATCCACCATTCTTACATTTGATATACCCCATTATCTCTTTGGGGGAAAATCATTTCCAAAAAGTCATCATGTTAGGCACATTTATTTTATTCAGTTCCTGTAACAATACTGTAATGTCAGTTTCCTTATGGTCAAGTTCCCATTGAGTACTTGTCATTTCCCTATGTCTCTAGTCTCTCTAGAAACATGGCCCTTTGTGTCCTGGCTGCTTTAGGAGTTCTGAACTTCAATGTTTATCTCCCCAGACTCTTAGCAAATACTCTCTGCCAGGCTTTGCAGACTGTCTTCCTGCCCACCCCCCAAATTGGCAATTGCACCAGATCAAAGCAGAGTCGAAAACTGTGCACACAACTTCGCCCCTTAAGTCTTGGCTTCTATAGTAGTTTTATACTGCCTTTTATTTTATCTACTTGTCTTTTCTCAGCTAGAACAATGGTTTGCTAGTGCTACTGTGTATAACCAGAAGTGGAAGATAACATATGTTTTTGAGATTTGTATATATAGATGTGGGCCATTCTTTTTAGCAGATGAATATAATTTACATATACAGTACACTGTATTTATTTATAGATGGATATTTGAGTGTTTTCCAGTTTTCACTGTTGAAAGCAATGCTGCAATGAATATTCTTGGATGTGTTTTCCTGTGTGTATTTTTCAAAATTCCTCTAGAATATACATCTGGGTGTGGAATTGCAGAGCCAGAAAGGATGCTCATTTGTAATTTCATTCCTTAATGCCGATTTTCTTTCCTCAGTAGAAGACCCCCCTTTACATTTCCCCCAGTGACTCATAACTGTTTCTGTTTCCCACTACCTTTGATAATTGTGAGACCATTTAATTTCCACTCATCAAATAAAAATGGATTTGTATCTTCTTATTTTATTGGTAGGACTCTCAAATTCATTCCATTTCAGGGTTCTACTTCTGGAAATTCCTGTTCACATTCCTAGTCAGTTTTTCAAATGAGTTGTCTCTTCCTTATAAATCTATTTTTTTTCCTCCAGTTTTATTGACATGCAATAGACATATAGCATTGTTTAAGTTTAAAGTGTACAGCATAGTTATCTGACTTACAATGGCAACCCACTCCAGTACTCTTGCCTGGAAAATCCCATGGATGGAGGAGCCTGGTAGGCTACAGTCTATGGGGTCACAAAGAATTGGACACGACTGAGTGACTTCACTCACAGCATAAAAGGGTTGCCATGATAACTTTAGTGAACATCTACCAACTTATATACATATGCAACTCCAGAAATAGAACAAAATACTTTTCCTTGTGATGACAGCTCTTAGGATTTACTGTCTTAACAACTTTCATATATAACATACAGCAGTGTTAATGATATTTGTCATGCTGTATACTGCATCTTTAATGCTTACTTATAACTGACACTCTGTATCTTTTGACTGCATTCATCCTACTCCCCGCCACATACCCTCTCCCTCTGGGAACCATAAATCTGATCTCTTTTTGAGTTTGTCTGTTCATTTGTTTTTGAAGTATAATTGAACTCCAACACTGTGCTAAAGATACACCTCATACATATCAGAATGGCTATTTTCAAAGAGACAACCAAATAACAAAAGCTGACAAGGACATGGAGAAAAGACAACTCTCATGCTCTGTTGGTGTAAATTAAAACAGGTTTAGTCAATATGTAAAACTGCATGAGAGTTCCTCAAAAAAATATAAATAGAACTACCATATAATCTCTTTCACAATCCCTCTCCTTGATTTTTATCCAAAGAAACTTAAAACACTAATTAAAAAGGATATATGCCCTCCTATGGGTTTCCCTCGTGGCTCAGTGATAAAGAATCTGCCTGCAATGCAAGAGAACCAGGTTCTATCTCTGGGTCAGGAAGATCCCCTGGAGAAGGGAGTGGCTACCCACTCCAGTATTCTTGCCTGGAGAATTCCATGGACAGAGGAGCTTGGTGGGCTACCGTCCACGGGGTCGCAGAGTCGGGACATGACTGAGTGACTAAGCACACACACACCACCTGCATTCCTATATTCATTGCAGCATATTTACAATAGCCAAGATATGGAAGTAATCTAAGTGCCCATCAAACGCTGAATAGATAACAAAGTGATATACATGCAAATATATATATATATACACACATACATATAGGTATATACACAATGAAATATTACTCAGCCACAAAAATAATGAAATCTTACCATTTGCAACATCATGAAAGGACCTAGAGGGTATTATGCTAAGTGAAGTATGACAGACAGAGAAAGACAAAACTGTATGATTTTACTCATATGTGAAATCTACAAAACAAAACAAATAAACATACATAACAAAGCAGAAACAGAATCATAGATACAAAGAACAAATAGGTGTTAACAGTGGGGAGGAAAGAAACAGAAAGAGGTACAAACTTCCAGCTGCAAAATAAATGAGTCATGGGTTGAAATGTGGGGGGAATAGTCAATACTATCTTTATATGGTGACATAGCGTAACTAGACTTATGCTGGTGATCATTTTGAAATGTATAGAAATATCAAATCACTATGTTTTGTAGCATGAATGTATTTTTTATACAACCTGGGTACCAATTAATCCTCAGCTTGCTATATATGTGGCAAATTAATCTGAAAGCATCTATTAAGTTCCTTCTACATGAAGTGCTTTGAGACATTGCTTTGCCAACAAATGTCTGTACAGTAAAAGCTATGGTTTTCTCAGTAGACATGTAAGATGTGAGAGTTGGACCATAAAGATGGCTGAGTGCTGAAGAATTAATGCTTTTGAACTGTTGTGTTGGAGAAGACTCTTGAGAGTCCCTTGGACTGCAAGATCAAACCAGTCAATCATAAAGGAAATCAACCCTGAATATTCACTGGCAGGATTGATGCTAAAGCTGAAGCTTCAATACTTTGGCCACCTAATGCGAAGAGCCGACTCATTGGAAAAGACCCCGATGCTGGGAAAGATTTAAGGCAGGAGAAGGGGAGGACAGAGGATGAGATAGTTGGATGGCATCATGCCATCACCAACTCGATGGACATGAGTTTGAGCAAGATCTGGGAGATGGTGAAGGACAGGGAAGCCTGGCATGCTGCAGTCCATGGGGTCGCAAAGAGGCAGACACAACTGAGCAACTGAACAACAAGATGAAGTTCTAGGGACATGGGGATGAATAAGACAAACTGGGTTTCCTTTTCGTGGGTCATATGTTCTGGCAGGGGCATCAAATTATCAACAAAATTAATGAATATTTACCTATTAAGGTAATAAAATAATTTTCGATCAGAAGAAATATTATAAAATAAAACCTGAAAATGAGATGGAGAGTGATGGTGTGGAAAGTTTTCTTCAGAATGGACAGGTCACAGAAAGCCTCAGACTAAGACAGGTTGAAATGAAAGCACTCTGTAAAGCTGAGGGGAGAATGCTCACCCATAGGGGTAAAAATTAGTCCCAGGCTCTGAGATAGCCTCACCTGGGCATTTAGTGTTTTCTTTGCTATGCACCCATCCTCCAAAGGCCGTCACCCTCTGCTCCAACAGGGCCACAAGTATTGCTCATCTGAGTTCAGGTTGCAGCAAGCTCAGTTCAATTCAGTCACTTGGTGATGTCTGGCTCTTTGCAACCCCGTGGACTGCAGCACACCAGGCTTCTCTGTCCATCACCAACTCCTGGAGCTTGCTCAAACTCATGTCCATTGAGTTGGTGATGCCATCCAACTATCTCACCCTCTGTTGTCCCCTTCTCCTCCTGCCTTTGATCTTTCCCAGGATCAGGGTCTTTTCCAGTGAGTCAGTTCTTTGCATGAGGTGGCCAAAGTATTGGAGCTTCAGCTTCAGCATCAGTCTTTCCAATGAATATTCAGGACTGATTTCCTTTAGGAGGGACTGGTTGGATCTTCTTGCAGTCCAAGGGACTCTCAAGAGTCTTCTCCAACACCACAGTTCAAAAGCATCAATTATTCAGTGCTCAGTTTTCTTTATAGTCCAACTCTCACATCCATACACGACTACTGGAAAAGCTATAGCTTTGACTAGACGGACCTTTGTCAGCAAAGTAATGTCTCTGCTTTTTAATATGCTGTCTAGGTTGGTCATAGCAAACTAGAAGTCCAGATTATTCTCTGTTACAGTAAGATGAGTTTGGCTCAAGCCCCCTGGCAGTGATAATAACTGAAGAAGAGGGAAGTTTATCTTTCCTGAAGCACAGGTTGTGACATCTGGACACCATCCTGACCAGTACAACGAGCATCCTGGATTCAGATTGCCCAGCTTCATATCTTCCTTCCATCATCTTAGTTCAGACCTTAAAGGGGATTCTCTAAACACTGTGCTTCACTTTGCCCTCATACGGAATGAGGGTCATTAGTATTAGGCAGGCCTCTCGGATGTCCCCTGTGATCTTCGTCTCCTGGGATCCATGTCCTTGTGTAATTCCTTCTGAAGAATAAGGCTGGATCTGGTGACTCACTTCTAATGACTAGGATAAAGTAATAGGTTTCTTGTTCTGAGATTAGGGTTTTTTTGTTTTGTTTTAAAGATTAGACTTCCACTGAATTAAACTCTGATGTAAATTCGTGACTGATTCATATCCTGCAAAATAAGGATGGCTAAGTTGCATTAGAAAGACTGATAACAAAGGACACACTGAAATGTTATATAAATCAAAAATTTTGCATTATCCAGAGCTGAGTATAACTATTTTCCCCAATATCCAATAGAATTCAAGCCATCATCATAGAAACAATTTATATATTTTTGTAGATTCCACATATAAGCTGTAGCATATGATATATATATTTTTCTGGTTTACTTCACTCAGTGTGACAGTCCATCCATTTTGCTGCAAATAGGTTTATTTCAGTCTTTCTTATGGCTGAGTAAGATTCCATTGCGTATCTGTACCACGTCTTCCTTATTCATTCATCTGTCAATGGACATTTAGGTTTCTCCCATGCCCTGGCTATCGTAAAGAGTGCTGCACTGAATGCTGGGGTGTGTGTGTCTTTTCAAATTGTGGTTTTCTCTGGATGTATGACCAGGAATGGGATTGCTGGTCATATGTTACCACTATTTTTAGTTTTCTAAGGAACCTCCATACTGTTCTCCACAATGGCTGTACCAATTTACAATCCCACCGAAAAAATGGGAGGGTCCCTTTTTCCCTACACCCTCTCCAGAATCTATTATGTGTGGACTTTTTGATGATGTCCATCTGACCAGTGGGCAGTGATATCTCATTGTAGTTTTGAGCCACATTTCTCTAATAATTAGTGAGGTTGAGGATCTTTTCATGTGCCTTTTGGCCATCGGTATGTGAAATTAGGTTTTCAAGGGCTGTGACTTCCACCTTGCTGACTCTCTCACTATCTCTTGCTTGCTCTGTTTAGGAGCCAGATGCATGTCAAAGGGCCTAGAAGACAAGGAGTTAAGGATGCCTTCCAGCCAGGAGACACCGAGGGACGAGAGACGGAATCTTACTAACACCCACTGAGCAAGCCTGCACTGAGCCCTGATCAACTGAATGAGATGATGTGCCCATGCCTGAGAACTGATGCCGCCCTGTGAGAAACTCTGAGCTGCAGGACCCAGCTGAGCTGGGCCTTGATTTTTAACCCCCAGACACTGGGGGATAATAAACACATGTTATTTTAAGGCATGAAGATTTGGGGTAATTTGTTACACAGTAACAGATAACAAATGAAACAAATGGCCTTATCAGGTAGTACCTGTGATGATGACATAATTTAACATAAGTAAAGTGCTGTGAACACTGCATAATACTTGATAAGGACTTCTTAAATGTTGGGAGTGTAAGTCCTACTTATTGCCAAGGTTAGGCAACTTCTGCAATATGCAATATTAAGGCTGACAAAGAGTCTTGTCTCACAGAAATCCCCCTTAAGCCCATTGGACCACAGTTCAGACCCAAGGAGCAGCCTTGCAGTTACAATGTCAAGGCTCACATTTTTTTTTTTTTTCAAACTTTAGACTCTTTATTTTATATCTGGGTATAACTGATTAACAATGTTGAGATAGTTTCAGTTGAACAGTGAAGGAATTCAGCCATACATATATATGTATCCATTCCCCTCCAAAACCCCCTCCCATCCAGAATGGCACATAACATTGAGTAGAGTTCCATGTGCCATACAGTAGGTCTTGTTGGTTATCCATTTTGAATACAGCAGTGTGTACATCTTATAACAGGTCAACTCTCCAGCCAACTCAGTTCTGACTTTCTCCAGAAAGGCTTTAGACACAAACCCCACTCACAAAGCCCTCACCTTCCTCTGGAAACCTTCCCTCATTATTTTCAGTGTCCAACACACAGTATGGTCTGGAACTGTATTCTGTCTTCTCCTGGCCCTTCCTCCACCCCCAGATCAACTTGCAGCCCACTGAAGCCAAGTCGTGGAATATTACAGAGCTCGGAAACAGATCACATACGTGTGATCTTGGACAAGCCACACAACCTCTCTGTGCCCACTTCTTCATTTGTAAAGTGAGGACAGAAATACAAACCTCGGAGGTTAAGACCTTCACAACTTTAGCAGAATGCCCAACCTAAAATTCACTGAAACGTCTCAGCCATTTCCGTTATTATCATGCCTTTGTATTTCCCTCCAACCCTGCGCAGCACGAGGTACTTGAAGGGGATTCCACATATGCTGTTTTTTCTCCTATCACCGTCTTAGTATGCAACTGATTTCTTAATATTACTGCACTGATATCCTTGCTTAGTGGGATTCAAGCTTCAGTAAAGTGGAATCTTTGCTTGTATTCTTCACAACTTGATTCTAAGCACCTAGCACAGTGCTTAACATACAGTAAGAGTTCAGGAAGTGATGATTGAATTGACGAATGAATGATGATGCTTGCAAGGCACTTAACCTCTGAGTTGGCTTTCTCTGAATAGGAATAATACCACTACTGCAAAGGGCAGTTGCTGCTTTCAAACCCCTGCAGTTTATTCTATTCCACTGGCCAAAAATTTAGTTCAGGTTTTCTGTTAATCAGTGGTCCCTGATCTTCATGGCACAAGGAGCCAACTTTGTGGAAGACAATTTTTCCAGGGACCAGGGTCAGGGGGCATGATTTCAGGATGATTCAAACGTGTGACATTTTTTGGGCACTTTCTTTCTAATATAACGCTGTGGCTGATCTAACAGGAGACACCTGTCTGCAGCCCAGAAGTTTGAGACCTCTACAAGATGATATGGAAAAACCTGACCTATCTTTTTGGCCAACCCAATATGTCTAATAGTACAGCTCACCCTTCCTGTGTGGAAGCTGTTTCATGTGGTTCTGCTGACACTGACCAGAGGGGTGGTACTGTCACCAAGCTGGCCTGGCCAATAGAGAAATATCACTTCTTTGGCTATGGGGATGCACAGATGAGTATATGCTCTAAGCAGTTTCAATCCATAAGATTAGATCAGTGTGTTGTGCCTGAAGGGCAGCGAGGAAGGGCCAGGGATGTCTGGGTGAGCAGCCTCAAGAAGGAGTGGGCCTCATGTTCTTTTGTTCATAAGGATTGGCTGAGAATAAGCTGAGACAAACGAGATTTCAGGAATGGACTTGTGAACTGGTTTGGACAGATGGATGGAAGAGCCAGAAAGAAGCAATTCTCTGTCTGAGATGTCATCCTTCGATTTTTATTTGTCAAACTCCTGCTCATCCTTCAAAATCTCATTTGAGGATGTTTTCCCTCCTCTAACTCTCCTAGATTGAACTGATCATGAAGGAAAAATAAAACGAGTAAGGGAATGGAAGACATTGTCCTGCCCCAGGTCAAGCCAGACATTTCACTTGTCCACAATGGCCATGCGTTTTTTCCCCTCTGCTGGGTCTAGGAGAACTTCCTGAGCTGACCTAAGTCTGCCAGAGGTTACTGGAGTTCCTTCAGTCATATTTCGGGGAAGACGATGTGCCAAGGGGATGCCTGTATTAAAGTGGGTATTAAAATAATTAGATTATTTATCCATTATTAATTATTTTAATTTCTTAGGGTTTTCCTTTTACTCCCTTCCCATATTCAATAAATCTCCCAGAGCTGTCAATTCTTCCAATGTAGCTGTCCCTCAATGAGATCTTGCTTGGACTGGAAAACCAACTTCCCAAATGGCTTGCTTGGCACCACTGTCACCGCTTTAATGTTAAAGTATTCATTGAAACAGCGGCCTTACGATTGCAATCTATCTGGAATTCAGGGCTAATCTTGCCATTCGTCTGCTAAAACCTCTGAAGAAATCTCACTAAAAGAGTAGGTCACCGCTACCCTGACCTTCACATTCTTATTGGCTGGCATGTCACACATCTGTCCTGTTGTTCTATTCTCTCCACTCTTCCACCATACCAGGATCACATCCCTGAGCCTTAACCTGTGCTCTTCCCATTGCAGAACCTATAGCACTCCCTTCTCCTCCAAGGAACTCAAGACCAACTCAAGACACATGCTCAGTTGAAGCCTTCTACACATCACCATGAGTTGTCCTTTGAGCTCCTCATCATAGACTCATCATGTAGTATTATGGCTATTTGTATGCATGTATTATCTTCATCTGCTAGACTGGGAGTAATTTGATGGTCTTATTAATCAGGGTATCCCCAGCTCCTGATACAGTAACCAGAATATAAGTGAAAGTGAAAGTCGCTGTGTCATGTCCAGTTCTTTGTGAATCCATGGCCTGTAGCCCACTAGGCTCCTCTGTTCAACTAATTCTCCAGGCAAGAATACCAGAGTGGGTTGCCATTCCCTTCTCCAGGGAATCTTCCTGACCCAGGAATCGAACCCTGGTGTCCTGCATTGTAGGCAGATTCTTAACCATCTGAGCCACCAAGGAATCCCAACTAGAATATAATAGATATGCAAAAAAAGTTAGAGTTTCTATGGATGCCAAATATGTCTCAGGTATAACGCACAATATGGATCTGACCTAGATCCAGTCATGACTCATGGTAGTGTCTGAAAGTCTTGAATGGAGGTGGAGGTGGGAAAGGATTCCTGTAGAGTGTGATCTGGGGCTCATCATATGGGTAGTGACTTTAGGAATGGAGTGCAAAACAATTTCTTGCCCGCAGGGTAAAAACAGGGGGAGAATTCCCAGTAGAAGTAAGTGGCCCAATTTGAGGAAAATTAGAAGCAGCCAAAAAAGCTTCAAGAATATTGAGTGGCTGAAATTAGTGGAGAAGTAAGAATCATTTGCTGAAAGTCTTCATGCTGAAGTGATGGTCCTTGGCTTGCAACACTGGTCACCTGCTTTCATGAACTTCCAGACAGCAGAAGAAAAGGCAAGAGCCCACATATGGGATGACTTAAATTGGTGCAAGGGAATGTGTGTGTCACTCGGATCGGGGGGTGGTACGTGCTGCCTTATTAGGTCCAGGCTGAGGCCACGGTACAGTCATAAATCAAGAAGCGGGTGTTTAAAAAACAGTGGAAGTGCTAAGGAAACGTGAAGTGGCTGACCTGTGGGGCTGGGCTGTTACTCCCGACAAGAATTTCGATGACTAATGATGTGGATACAGAAGTACTTAACTTTCTTATAACCGCACGTGTAATTTATTTAATTCCAGGGGTATCATGCAGTTCTGGAAACCCTTTAAGATGTTGGTGATCTGTTGAAAAAGGTTTCCCATTATTCAGAAGAGGCTGGAAACGTATGCTTCCAAAATCCGTCCCCTGCCCCCTACCGCACTCCTGGTAACTGGGATTCAAGGGCAGAAAGGTGGGATTGACGAGAGGCCACCCACCTTTCTACTTTAATGTATAGTTTGTGAAGTTTTACCAGTAGATAATCATTCACCTGGGTCTATGAGAGCTTTAAAAAGATAAAAATAACTGGGAAGGAGGTAGAGCTGACTTCAAGATTTAGTGCAGTGATCCCCAACCTTTTGGGCACCAGGGACCAGTTTCATGGAAGACAGCTTTTCCTTGGACCAGGGGCAGAGGGATGGTTTCAGGATGTCTCAAACGCATTACATTTATTGTGTACTTTATTTCTAATCTAATGCTGCCCCTGATCTGACGGGAGGTACTGTCTGAGGCCTAGAGGTTGGGACCCCTGATTTAGTAGATCAGGTTCATAGAGACTCATAGCAATCTGCTGAGAAAAAGGCCTAGATGCTTAGGGGCGGTGAAGGATGACAAATCATGGAAGCCTGAGACTGTTCCCCTGCCTGCCTGCCTGTTGTCCTGTGTTCATATATAATATGCTTCTTAGATGTATGTGAAAGTTATATTTAAATTGAACAAGCATCATAAATTTATAGATGCATAATAAGAAAAGGCTGGTCTCAGCTAATTATCAGCTACCACATAATCCTTAATTGGACCTTACTTGTTTGGTGCAATCTTAGAAATAATATTTTTAGTACGTTGTTTGTTTAAAATAGTTTCTTTTTCTTTTCTTTTTTACTTTATAACTGAACACAGGTAATAAGCTTAAACCAAGTGAATGATACTGTTTATTTGTTTATTTTATGTCTTTTCTACAAGCAGGCCAGTTTTATAAATCTTCTCAAATAATTAGTATCATTGATCCTTTCTATTATATGTTTGCTTTCTATTTCATTAAAATTTGCTGTTATAGATTCCTTATTTGTTTAATTTTTTTACTTTCTTTGAATTAATATCTCTGGTACTCTTTTTAACTTCTGGAAGTGAATGTGTAGCTGATTGATTTCCAATTATTCTCTATTTCTAACATAGACTATTATTTTATTATCATTTTCTAACAATATTTTAAAATTTCTATTTTGATTTCTTATTTGATCCATCATTAACCTGGAAGTATATTTCTTGATTTCTAAGCATATGAGTTTCCCAATTATGTTTAGTTACTGACATTATTTCTCTATTCTGTCAGGTTCAATCTGCAGCCAGATTTACACTCTGAGCTTTTAATTTCAGTTATAACATCCCTGGTGGCTCAGATGGTAAAGAATCTGCCTGCAGTTGGGGATACTGGGGTTTGATCCATGAGTCTGGAAGATCCTCTGGAGAAGGGAATAACTATGCACTCCAGTATTCTTGCCTGAAAAATTCGATGGATAGAGAAACCTGGTGGGTTACAGTCCATGGAGTCACAGAGTTGGATACAACTAATGGACTAACACTTTCATTTTTCACACAGTAACTTTCATTTCTAGAAGTCAAAGTTCCATATCATTCTATATTTCTGTGTTTCCTGCTGAAATTTTCAAACCCATCTTTATTTCTTTAATAGGCAGTAAGTATAGTGGTTTTTATCATCTAAGTCTGATAATTCCCATATATGAAATCTTGGGGTCGGTGCTGCAACTCCAGTTCATGGTATCTGCACTTGCAAGCTTAGTGCTAATCATTGTCCTTATACAAATTATTTAGGGAGGTTGTCCAAGCCCTTTCATGAAGGTACATTCTTCTAAAGAGGATTTAAAGTTCTTTTTTCATGCTGGTCATCTAAGGCATTGTGTGTGTGTTGTATTTACTAGTCCCTAACTTAGGATGCGGAGAAGGCAATGGCATCCCACTCCAGTACTCTTGCCTGGAAAATCCCATGGAGGGAGAAGCCTGATAGGCTGCAGTCCATGGGGTCACTAAGAGTCAGACACGACTGAGCGACTTCACTTTCGCTTTTCACTTTCATGCATTGGAGAAGGAAATGGCAACCCACTCCAGTATTCTTGCCTGGAGAATCCCAGTGATGGGGGAGCCTAGTGGGCTGCCGTCTATGGGGTCACACAGAGTCGGACACGACTGAAGCGACTTAGCAGCAGCAGCAGCAGCAACATAGGATGCATGCATAACGACTTTAGAACAATCCAATGATTTGAGCTTTTTTTTGTATTGTCCCGGTGAAATCAGTTTTAACTCATTCATGGGGGCCAGGCATTTGTTAAAGCCTTGAAGGGTAGGTTTCCTCTTGTTTTATATGTTCCTTATTCTTCTCAGTGTTAAGACAACTCCCGTGTTCCATCCAACAGTTGGAAGTATAATATAAGGTAAACCCTCGCTCACCCTTACTTTGAGTGTGTAGTAGATCATAATCTCAGATAATTGTGAATTTGTGTGGATGACCATCAATCCCAGATTTTGTTCAGGCTTTCACATCTATCCATCTTCAGCTTATTGGTTTCTAGGTAGTCAAAAAATCTTCACACTCATTATCTCTTCCAGGGAGACAAATGTTCTTTGTGTCAAAGTAATTTTGCCTTCTTGCTTAACTTATAGGATTCTTACCTTCAGGTTTGATGATGTGGATCACTGATAGTCTTTATTGAATTTTTTTACAATATTGCTTCTGATTTGTGTTTTGGTTTTTTGGCCACGAGGCAGGTGGGATCTTCGCTCCCTGACCAGGGATCAAACCTATACCTCCTGCATTGGAAGGCGAAGTCTCAACTACTGGACCATCAGAGAAGTCCTAAGTCTGTACAATTTTGAACAAGAATTTCCACTAATTTGTCAGCATTTTGATGCTTTTAAGAAAATTTATTTTTTTCCTATTTTCATAAGAATTGTTCAGTTCAGTTCATTTCAGTCACTCAGTCGTGTCCGACTCTTTGGGACCCCATGAATCACAGCACGCTAGACCTCCCTGTCCATCACCAACTCCCGGAGTTCACTCAGACTCACATCCATCGAGTCAGTGATGCCATCCAGCCATCTCATCCTCTGTTGTCCCCTTCTCCTCTTGCCCCTAATCTCTCCCAGCATCAGAGTCTTTTCCAATGAGTCAACTCTTCACATGAGGTGGCCAAAGTACTGGAGTTTCAGCTTTAGCATCATTCCTTCCAAAGAAATCCCAGGGCTGATCTCCTTCAGAATGGACTGGTTGGATCTCCTTGCAGTCCAAGGGACTCTCAAGAGTCTTCTCCAACACCACAGTTCAAAAGCATCAATTCTTTGGTGCTCAGCTTTCTTTACAGTCCAACTGTTACATCCATACATGACCACTGGAAAAACCATAGCCTTGACTAGACTTACCTTTGTTGGCAAAGTAATGTCTCTGCTTTTGAATATGCTATCTAGGTTGGTCATAACTTTTCTTCCAAGGCATAAGCGTCTTTGTTAGAATTGTTAGATGTCCTTAAATAAGAATTGGTCCAAATAGCTTAGCCTGCTGTTTCTGGGAGCCAATATTTGCTTTTATTTGTAAAAAGAAGCACACAAAAGATCTTTTCTCCATCACTTTTTATTTTATTTAGAAAATTTTACAGAAAATAATATTGTTGTATTAATGGTTACATAATGGAAAAGCTATCCTAAGTATTGGGAATCTTTAATTAGTGGCTTTTTACTAATAGGATATGAATAATCTCTCTGAATTCTCAACAGATGTTGGAGAGTTAAAACTGTTGTATTTCAAAGGAAATGGATGCATTTACTATAAAGTACAGTAATATGGTTCTTTTGATCATTGTATTATGATTTAAGTCAGACATCTTCATTGTTTGTGCAATTTCTCCAAACCCATGAAAGATGATATATTTTCCTCTGGCAGAAAACCAACACTCTGGATTGGGCACTGGGTTATTTAACCATCTCAATAAATAATTTACACTTGAGGATATTATGCAGAAACCTTTTCAATTAACTGGTGTTGACAGGGAAACTAAATATAGTAGTCAATGAAAATTTTTTCAACACATTCTTGACCTAACAGGCAGAAAAAATCTTATTTAAAAAATTATCTACTCTAGAAAACCAAGGCACTAAAGGGAAAAATTGTGAATAATAATGGTTATAAATATGAGAATTAAATATCTACATTTTTATTTTAGAGAAAAATTTTAAGTTTAAATATGTACATTATTTTAGTTCACTAAAAGAAGTGTCTACTGGAATAGTGGAAGGAGGCTCTAAAATCTGAAAAATTTTTGTTCAAATTCTAAACCCATCAGGCTTCAGGCAAGTCACTAGGCTTAGTAATAGAAATACCTTCTATTTCCAGTGTTGTTATAAGGATCAGAGATACTATATGTAAAATATCTCATATAAATAGCAGTTTTTATTATTCTAGAAAAGGGCTTTCTCTTAATTTGTCCTATGAATTGATGATGCAAATCTTAGGGATTAGCAAAAATGTGACATTATTTTAAAAAGAAAATAAGCTCTTTAATTTTTTTTTTTATTGTTTTTGTTTAGTCATATCTGACTCTTTTCAATCCCATGGACTGTAGCCCACCAGGCTCCTCTGTCCATGGGATTTCCTAGGCAAGAATACTGGAGTAGCTTGTCATTTCTTTCTCCAGGGGATCTTCCCAACCCAGGAATCAAACCCATGTCTCCTGCTTGGCAGGCAGATTCTTTACTGCTGAGCCATCAGGGAAGCTTTTTTTTTTTTTTTTTTTTTTTAATACAGATGCACTTATTTGAAAATTAATTACAGGGCAGAGTAAATACCTACTGGTTATGGCAAAATTAATTGTGTTGGCTTTGGAAAATCATATCTAATCAACTGAAGGCAGGCTGCTTACTAGAATACACAGGACTCAGCAGACAAAAAAATGGACAGCAGTATTATATAGAAGCGGTAAACTATAGAAGCTTCCAGGGCAATTTGTGACAAGATTAACTCTTTTTAGCCTATGAGCCTTCTTTGTTGACATTCTAGCTCCCCTCCTATTAATTTCAAATTACTACTGACTACAGTTGTCAAAAAGGTGACACACTTACTAGAGTTTTCATTCTTGTCATGAGTTTTGCATAAGATTATGTAGGAAAATCCAGCATTACTTTCACAAGTCAGAAAGGCCTTCTTTTCCCTATGAAGATTGAAGTCACTCTCTAAGGAAAACTAAGACACCATCTTCCAAGCCAGTTAAGTCAGCTCCATATACCCTGGCTATCAGCAGGGTGGTAGACTGCTTAGTTTTAGATCATTAATTAATGAATTAAATAACCATCCTAATATCTTGTGAGTAATATGTATATTACAGCTCTGTACCAGATGTTAACAGGAAATAAGAATGTTCAAACATGTCCCTTCTTTCTGGTTCTTGAAAACTGACATCTAGACTTCAAATCTTCTCTCACCTTTATTTCTCTGATTTGATTTGCAACAAATAAATAGAAATATTTAGTCCTAGGGTAGCCCAGGTTTCAGTTATGTCTTTTTAATCTGTTCACACTACCCCAAACACTTATGTAGGATTATCCATTATAAGTCTTTCTACAATCTTAATCAAATTGCCTGCTAAAGGAAGCCTGATATTTATTACATTTTTTCTTAAATGGAAAACAGCTGTGATAAATTAATTCACTCACCAGAAATCTCATATTAGAAATGATTCTCAGATATTTTCTTAACTGCCAGTCTTTCCAACTATGAATAATATATTCCTCCACCCCTGTGTCTTTGAGCATGGCTAATTCACTTGGCCCCTTTTCTACCTCTCTGTGAGGTATACTAGAGGCAAAATGTCTCCTGTGCCAGACTAACAATATTTAGATGATAAACGGATATTTAAAAGAAGGAAAAAAAAAAAAAAAAAAGAATCACTCAGAAGGCAGCATAGTCAGCCACAACAGAACGCAGGATTACAAGGTCCACGTAAGATCCAGATCCATCCAGAGCATCAACCCCCCTCCCCTACTTACGCAGGTATCACTGCTAATGTCATCAAACACGCCACCTCAGAATTAACTTCCTCTGGTTCTATAATAACAAATCAAGATTCTGATTTCATTCCCCAAGTGAATTTCTTTACTTGGGTAAAAATGCTACCCAAAGGAAAGAGACTTCCCTCTCCTTTTGTGGTTTTTTGTTATCAATGGGAATTTGGACAAATTCAAATATCTGAAGCTGCTAAGACCCAAACATTGTATACTGATATTCCCAAAGACTTGCCATGTTGGCTGCCTCTCATCATCAGCCCCCTCTCTTTCAAGCTGTAATATTCAATTTCTTCATGTTTTCACTTGCTCATTTGCAAGGTGATTTTTATTTACAAATTTATGTTTCTTCTCTCTAGTCAGTAATTCCAGTGGTCTGTTTTCTCTATAGAAAACAAAATCTATCCCAGATAGTTTAAGGAGGAAGAGATAGATTATAGTACACTAGGTACCTAGAGAATAATGGGAAGCACTGAAAAAGTAGGATAGGTTATAGTCCCAGGAATGACTCCAGAAACACAACAGTACTGACCTGCAAGTGGGAATCTGGAGGGTGCCCATGGAAATACTGAGTCACAACTGGCAGCACCACACCTAATAGTTGGGATCAAGAATCTGGGATCAGGAGCCCACCGCAATGGCAGCCCCCTCTCAATAACCATTAAGAAGTGAATGGACAGAATTATGAGGTCTATCCCAATTGCCTCTTTCTATCAAAAAAATAAAATTTAGAAAAACAACCAAAACCCCCTACCAAACTAGACAAAAAGAAATTACTCTGTACCCATAGCCTTTCTTGCCAGCAGAAAATAGCCAAAAACACCAGGAAGAAGTATTTCTTTTTAATTATCTCTTCAAATGTCACTCTAGGGGTATCTTCTTGCTGGAAACAGATTTTCATCCAGAACATAGACAATGTATGTTTTTTTGTTTACTGTGTTACAACTCTGCAATCTATGCAAGCTAAAAAGCATGCTCCAGATGTAGGTGGCAAAGAAAATTGAAATGCAATTGGCCACATCCAGAATGTTTTTGGTTCTGTTCATCTTATGTTTCCATAAATTTAACATGTTCTATTGGAGTTAGCCTATCTTTCACATAGCCTACTGCTCACAGGTGATCGCTTGATGTGTGTATATGCATTTGTGGGTAAGATTGAAGTTGTTCACTGGAGTTCAGTTCAGTTCAGTCACTCAGTCATGTCCGACTCTTTGTGACCCAATGAACCGCAGCACGCCAGGCCTCCCTGTCCATCACCAACTCCCGGAGTCCACCCAAACCTATGTCCATTGAGTTGATGATGCCATCCAACCACCTCATCCTCTGGCGTCCCCTTCTCCTCCTGCCCTCAATCTTTCCAAGCATCAGTGTCTTTTCCAGTGAGTCAGGTCTTTGCATCAGGTGGCCAAGTATCGGAGTTTCAGCCTCAACATCAGTCCTTCCAATGAACACCCACTGCTGATCTCCTTTAGGATGGATTAGTTGGATCTCCTCACAGTCCAAGGGACTCTCAAGAGTCTTCTCCAACACCACAGTTCAAAAGCATCAATTCTTTGATGCTCAGCTTTCTTTATAGTCCAACTCTCAAATCCATACATGACCACTGGAAAAACCATAGCCTTGAGTAGACAGACCTTTGTTGGCAAAGTAATGTCTCTGCTTTTTAATATGCTGTCTAGCTTGGTCATAACTTTCCTTCCAAGGAGTAAGCGTCTTTTAATTTCATGGCTGCAATCACCATCTGCAGTGATTTTGGAGCCCCCCAAAATAAAGTCTGACACTGTTTCCATTGTTTCCCCATCTATTTCCCATGAAGTGATGGGACCGGATGCCATGATCTTAGTTTTCTGAATGTTGAGCTTTAAGCCAACTTTTTCACTCTCCTCTTTCACTTTCATCAAGAGGCTCTTTAGTTCCTCTTCACTTTCTGCCATAAGGGTGGTGTCATCTGCATATCTGAGGTTATTGATACTTCTCCTGGCAATCGTGATTCCAGCTTGTGCTTCTTCCAGCCCAGCGTTTCTCATGATGTACTCTGCATATAAGTTAAATAAGCAGGGTGACAATATACAGCCTTGATGTACTCCTTTTCCTATTTGGAACCAGTCTGTTGTTCCATGTCCAGTTCTAACTGTTGCTTCCTGACCTGCATACACGTTTCTCAAGAGGCAGGTCAGGTGGTCTGGTATGCCCATCTCTTTCAGAATTTTCCACAGTTTGTTGTGATCCACACAGTCAAAGGCTTTGGCATAGTCAATAAAGCAGAAATAGATTGTACAAGCCACTGGAGTTAGTTGCAAGTTATACTTAGTGTGATGTCCTATGTGAGATCCTATATAGTTTCATTCCAATGGAGGCTACAACTAATGATTAACTATGTAATGTGTATATCATTGAACGTCCCCATAGCACACATAAAGAGGAAAAATAGATAAATTCTCATTGGAAAAAATACTCTCATTTGATTTTTTGCAACATTTACTTTAATGAGATATTGTTGTTGTTCAGTTGCCAAGTCATGTCCAAGTTTTTGTGACCCCATGGACTGCGGCATGCCAGGCTTCCGTGTCCCTCACCATCTCCTGGAGTTTGCCCAAGTTCATGTCCATTGAATCAGTGATGCCATCCAACCATCTCATCCTCTGTCGCCCTCTTCTCTTTCTGCCTTCAATCTTTCCCTTCAATATAATGAGATACAGATCCCAACTCTGCTGTTCCTTTCCTTTCTACTTTGCCATAATTTTCTAATTTAAGTATAGTCGCTTTTTTATAGCTTCCATTATTTTTTAAAAATACAGTTATCTTCTTTTCCAGTTCACAGGAAATTATAGAGCAAAAAATGCGTGCTCAGAGAAAAAGGGAAAATACACAGTGACTTTTGCAACACCCTCAGCTTCATTTATCTATAGGATGGCTCGTGATAGCTTTGTGTGAGCTTTTGAAAGTTCAGCCAAGCCAGCTGCAGTGATCAGCAGGGAGACAATAGCTCCCACACACGGGGCTACATGGATTAAAGAACCCGATCCATCAGTAAATCTGCCAGATGGCAGTGGAAGAAAGCTTGTAACTCTCTCACTTTCATTTCAACAGCAGCAAACAATGTTCCATGTTTAAAATAAACTCTTCCAGATGAGCTAAAGATAAACTCTGAGGTTGGTGGACTTGAGCTTGCTAGGCTGCAGCTCTGAAGTGTTTGATTATATTAACACAAAATCCCTGGGTAGAACCTGCTTCTGTCAACAGAATGCTTAGACTCGAACACCTACTACACAAAGCCATTTCCTGTGCTTTCATGGGTTGGTGGCAGAAACTCACTTGGCTTTTTTCACTGAACTAATAATGATTGCGTGTGTATATGTGTGTGTGTGTGTGTGTGTATACACACACATATATCCCTGTTCAGCATTCCTCAAAGCATGTATACAACTCCTAGATATACATAAAATGGCAACACTGTGTGTAGGTCTGCACAGATAAAAGTGTTTTGAATATATTTACAACTGAAACTTCTATTTACTCACTCATTACTGCTCCCTTAGTAGCAAAAAAGATGCCATTAGGATTTAGTCTTTCTGCTGATGACTGGATAACTATTCAATCTATGGGCTATACAAAAAACAAAAACAGGAAGGAAAACAAAAGTACAAGTATTTTTTAAAGTTAGAATTTACAAAGGAAGCTTGAAAACAGATTTTAAGACCTGCAACTTAAGACAGATCAAGCTGTGATTACATCATGTGCGACACGGCAACTTCTGAAGATACAATGATATACTGAAAAAATAATTCTATTAAAAGTGTTCAAGAATTTATTGGTTTAATGCAATCTGTAGGAGCTTTAAATGAGAGAGAGAAGCAAACAGTTGATGATGAAAATATGTCTTCAGTTCAGTCACTCAGTCGTATCCGACTCTTTGCGATCCCATGAACCGAAGCAGGCCAGGCCTCCCTGTCCATCACCAGCTCCCAGAGTTCACCCAAACCCATGTCCATTGAGTTGGTGATGCCATCCAACCATCTCATCCTCTGTCATCCCCTTTTCCTCCTGCCCTCAATCTTTCCCAGAATCAGGGTCTTTTCAAATGAGTCAACTCTTTGCATCAGGTGGCCAAAGTATTGTAGTTTCAGCTTCAAAATCAGTCCTACCAATGAACACCCAGGACTGAGGCTACAAAAAACATTTAGGACCAAATATATCAAATAAATATATTGGGACATTAAAAAATAAAAGATATTCCCAAATTTAGATTAGAAGGCTTTGGGAAAATATGATACAGATACATTCATAACCAGTTCCTCCAAACTGAAATTTTTCTTATATGTCAGTGATAGCTTTATTTTATACAATAGAAGCCTTCTTATTTGAACTTGGTGGGTCACATGAAAAGTCGATTAAAGAAGGCAATTGTAAAAATGAATAATATGCACTGCAACATTATTATTTGAAATAAAAACATTTAACATGTTCATTCATTTCCAACTTCTGATATAAAGCTAAGGGTTTGTCTTCACTATTTTTCTGAGTATGAGCTCACTTAGAATTCTATCTTCTAATATTCACATAAATAGGGTAGTCTATGATTTCCAGATTTTGTGTCTTTAGAATGGAGTGAAAGTTTAAGCCACTTGCAAAGACTGAATATGGACAACTTTTAGATTTTTGTAATATTTATTTTTAAGTATTTGACAGTTGTTCTGAGACTTTATCCAACAGTAAGTTTCTATTGATTCACCTTCATTCAGCTTTTACAAAGCACTCAGCTTCTTTTCATAAAATTTCATTTTCTCTTTGTATTTATATTTCATCAGTTTGCATTATGATTAATAACTTCTAGTGTGATTAATAAAAGGCATAGTTAACATACATGTGTAGGTTTGGTTTGGTTTCCTTCACTGCCTCCTAGGTCCCCCGAGCCTTAGAATAATGCCTGACACATTCTAGGTATTCAATAAATATTTATTAAACAAAATGAATGGTACAGAACTTACCCTTCCTAAATGTATCACAGAACAGGTGAGGGCAGAAGTGCCAGTGACATGCTAGAGGGAGCCTGCCAGCCTAGTGGATCCCCATGCTGTGGGCCTCAGTCACCATGTTTTACAAAAAGATCAGAGAACTGGTTATTATAGCCAGTCTGTTAGAGATGATCACTGGCTAAGAGTGCTTCTACTGTACTTTGATTAAATATCTAGCGTAGCAAAAACTCTTTCTTTGTATAACTGAGCGCTCCCTCTAACTTTCCTTTAGGAATACTCTCTATTCCTCCATGTTAACCTGTAACTAACTTAACTCCCTGCTGTCCAGGGAAGCTTTGGGAAACATGTGAAGCTCCTTCTGTGGGGCCAAGCTCCTGAAGAGTGATTAGGAACATGTCTTCACTGCAGTGTTCCTTAGCACATTTGGAATCAATTAAATATTTAAATACAGGTTCTCTTAGATCTCAGGCCAGGCCCAGCAGGTTTGTGAGAGAGGGAGCTGAAGGCAGATACTGCTATTCTTCACACCAGAATCTGGAGCTGCAGAGAGATTTGAAAAATATACTCTCTCCACTTCCTGGGTCTGCAAGCAAACAGTCCAATGAGATGAGAATGATTAAGAGAAACAACATGAGCCTTACTAAGAAATAGGAGTAACAGTGTACTTGAGAGCTGCTGCCTTACACCGTGTCTTAAAAACAAAAAGAATATATTCGGATGCTGCATAAGTACAACAGTATGGCCTGAGTGATCCAAGATTGTTTTTATATTTTTTAAGGATTGTCAAAAAAAGAATGTGTAGCAGAAAAAGAATATATACCTGTGGCTTAATAACCTTAAGTATTTACAATCTAGCCTTATTTAAAAAATTGTTTTAAATTATGTTTTAAAATTATTTATGTTAACTGTGCTTAGTCTTTTTTGCAGCTTGGTCTTCTCTAGTTGCTGTGTGTGGGCTGAGTTGCAGTATGTGGCCTCTTAATTACCCAACCAAGGATCAAACCCAGGACCCTTACATTGGGAGTGTGGAATCGTATCCATTGGACTACCAGGGAAGTACCCAATCTAGCCTTTAAAAAAAAAGTTCACTGACTCTTGATTTAGAGGGTTTTTTTTTTCCCATTATGCATACTCAACTAATTACTATTAACAGTATGGGGACGACAGAGGATGAGATGGTTGGATGGCATCACCAACTTGATGGACATGAGTTTGAACAAGCTCCAGGAGTTGGTGATGAATCGGGAGCCTGGCGTGCTGCAGTCCATGGGGTCGCAGCGTTAGACCCAACTGAGCGATTGAACTGAACTGATTAACACTTAAGGTACGTTGGGAAGAGGAAATGAACATGTGGCAGGCATTTTGTTAAACTCTTTACTCTGTTGGTTTCTTCACTGAACAATCCTCCAAAATAGGCATTCATGTCTCAATGACAGAGCCAAGGAAACAGAAGAGATGGTTACTTAACCTCTCTGAGGTTAAGTAACTTGGCAAGGTCACAGAATTGTTCATTAAACCCAATGTCGTGGTATATTTAAGTAGTGGGGTCACTGTCCTAATTAAATACTACTTAGAATCCCACTATATAAAATAGTTACTCTGAGCAAAGTTGAGGCAGAAGACCCAGAAGTCTCACCTTTTCAGAATAACCTGCTTGAAACAGACATCAACATTTCAAAAGATTAAGTCAATAACCAATGGGTTTCCAAATCAATTATTCCATTGTATGGCATGTTACATGCTTATCTCAACAACAATTTGCTAAGAGTATCACAGTAACAAAACTGCCTTTTTCTTATTTCCTTGTCCAGTGAAATAGAAATAAGTCAGCAGAAAGGGGAAAGGAAAGCAAAAGGTTTAAATAATCTTCAAAATCTAACTAGTTCTACTATAGTAATTAGTCCTTGAGTCCACTGAACACCAAGTGGGAAGGACATCTTCCAAATGGCAGCTCATTTGACCTGAATAGTTGGTGTTTCCAGACAACTTTCTAGTTTTCCATGATAAGTTAATATATCCAATTTTATTATGGTGCCACAAATAAGAACTCTGAAAGGCTCAACTCTTACAAAAAAGTCCCAAATCCCCTGAAAAGCATCAGGTATCAAAATACAGCCAGAAAAGATGGTATTAAATGAAAAAAAAAAAAGGTTCCTTTTTAATGAAGTCAAGGTGTAGGACAGATTTATTAGCTTCCATTTTTCCAGGTTGCATTCTGATGTATTTCCTGCCCATATTTCTAAATTCAGCAGGTCTTTTTTAGGATTATTTTTTAAAAATACATTTCAAAGAACACGATGCAGCTATAATGACACCTGCGAAGACACACCTGTGATAATACAAACACTCAGTGCTCCTCATATTCACCACCCAGTGCCCTAAGAGGAAACAGACCTTCCATACCATCTGCCAAGATGCTGCCTTTCTTAAAAAGAACTGATACTGGTAACCAGATATTACGGACAGGACTGCTCCTGGTCAAAATGGTCATTAAATTCTGTGTAGTTCAGTCTATTCTTCACTGTCATAATTCACTTTGCCAATATTATGAGATGGTTAAAACAAAGTTAAAATTATTTTTGATGCCTATAATATTCCTACTTAATTTTAATATTTATTCATACATAATTCATTATTCAATATGTACTGTGTATCAGGTACAATACTTGGTTCTTGAGGAAATAAATCTAGTAAGAATATATTTCCTTGGATAACTCCTATCCCAACTGCCTAATTGGAGTTGTGAACAAATAATTAGTGTACTAAATTGCTAGTTAAATTTCAAGTGCTCAGTAAGTGCATGTGTCTAGAGTCTGTCATGTTGGACAGTGCAGACAGAATTATTTCCTCACTTCAGAAAATTTGACTGGACAGCACTGAGTGAAGAGTACAAGGTAAGCCTGTGGCCAGTTGAGGGAGAGTCTCAAAAGTATATTAAAAAGTTTAACTGGAAATTGCTTATAAACTACTGAATTCCACAAATTTCTTTCAGGAAAAGCCTTTGAGAACTCCATTCTCAAAGCATTGCTATAATCTGGTTTACCCACCAGCTTCTATATTTGAATAATACTTCAAATTTTAGAAATAATACTTCAAATTTTAATATTTTAGAAATATTACTTCTTAAAGCAGTGCACAAAATGTGTGGGAAGAAAATACACTGGCCATACCATCAGTAGAGGCTAGTGATATGATAAAGGACTAACTTCAGTGAAGCTTCTAAAGAAAAACACAATTAAGAATCTGTATCAATAAATTTATTCCAAGTAAGAATTGTGCATTCACACCAGGCATATTATTCCCCACAAAAGCCAGTATCATCATTAAAATATTTAACACTAAATATACCATAAAACTCACAGTTATGTGAAAAACTTCTCAAGGTATCTATTTTAAGTCATTAAATTCTTCAATATTTGTAATCCATGCATAAACATATCACTCATAATTATTGATATGCTTATTATATATATTTAAAACATCTTTTGGGAAATTTTATGCTCTCCAAATAATAACTTCTTAGTAACTTAAAAATACCTCTATGAACCTCTTAGCAGTACTATTGTAAAACCAAAATTGTATTTTCAAGCAGCAAGGATCCAAGACACACCATTCCTGACTAAAGACAGGGCTGCTATCCGGTTTTCCAAACAGCTCTCGTCCATTCCTTGTCCCTATTTTAATATGCCAACCATCACTTCACTGATATCCCAAAGTTTTCTCGCCACAGACTCATCCATAGCTTTGGGCAACAGTTCTTCTTCTTTACAGTCCCCAAAGTACCTCCCTGAAACACCTTCAACCTCAGGTGAAGAGGCCAAATAAACTGCAGTCTGGGCCCCCTCTTCTGGAGTTTTGAAGAAAGCCCATGACACTAAATTGAAAAGTGGTCTGACTAACAGTGGGATGTGTATGTGCCTCCCGAGGTTAGTCCGCACTATGCCAGGGTGTAACACATTCACAGTGACACTGGTGCCTTCTAAGCGGCGGGCTAGTTCTCTGGTAAAAAGAATGTTAGCCAGTTTGCTCCGACTGTAACAGAAGCTTTTATTATAGCTCTGTTCACTGTTCAAGTCTTCAAAGTTGATGTCTCCATATTTGTAAAGTTTAGAGGAAACGACCACAATTCTGCTGGGAGCTGAACTTTTGAGGAGTCCAAGGAGAAGGTTGGTGAGTAGGAAGTGTCCCAGATGGTTCACGCCAAACTGCATCTCAAATCCATCTTCAGTCTTCATATAAGGGCACTGGAAGACCCCAGCATTATTGATCAACACATCCAGTCTAGGCTCTTCCTTCAAATGGCAAAAAGAGAACGGCAGAATTAGGAACACAGGCCTTAAACGTGCCTAAAATGAAATTAAAAAAAAAGAAAAATTCCCACAAACTACTAAAATTCTAAAAAATGCCTCTATGAGTTTTCAACAACTGAGAGAAAAAAAGACGATGACAACTTGAATGCTTATGAGGCGCCTGACTTGTGCTTTTCATGTTATCATCATCTACTCTTAACAATTCTATAAGCAAACGAAAGCACTAAAGTTAGGTGATATGTCCGGTATTACAGGGTTCCTCAGTGGCAAACAAAAATCTGAAGATGAGATTGACACAGTGGCCCTATTCTTAACTGGTAAGCTAGACTGCTTTTCTAATTGAGATTTTTAAACCAAAGTGAGACAACCAATGTGAGCTCAAGAGTGGAACTACAGCAGAAGACAGGTCAGCACTGTTCACTCCCAGGGGTGAGTCAGGATTGCTTTACTCTGGTTTTCTAAAGGTAAAAGGCACCATGCAGATGGAGCAACTTCAAGTTGTTTCCTTACAACTGGGCCAAGAAATAGAGAGCATCAGGGATACAAATTAAGACTGGAGAGAACATCATGAATAAATCAAAGAACATTAAGACAAAAATTACAGTTATACAAATACCAGAAACACCACCATGAATCAGATATACCAAGTCTCACAATAACAGAAAAGGAGACTAACAGGAGGTAGACCCAACAAGCACCTTTGACCTCTATTATGATTTTAGAATTCACAGTTCTTTTTTCCTATATGAAAAGCTTTCAAGCTTCAAAGGGTCCCCAACTTAGGAGATCTATACAGTTAGAGTTCTGCAGTTTGATCATATCCTTCTGCATCCCTCCAGATTAAAGTCCTAAAATTTAGACTGTCAAAAGGGAAGTCTTTTCATTCCTTACTTAATGTAAGGTGGCTTTCCCTCATCCTTTCCTGGTTCCTCTGTCTCTTTTGATAGGCAGAGGAAAAAAAAAAAAAACATACGTGTTCCAGGTGTAAAGACACAGTGATGACCCACAATTATATAAATCTGAGGTCAAATTTCAAATATTACTGGTCCTTTTGCCAAACATAAATGAAAAGAAAAATGTGTTAAATTTCACAACTGTTATCAGAGCCTACCTGTCAGAGGATTAACTATTTCTCATTCTGTCTGTCTCAGCACCTTTTGCTTTTCCAATAGTCGACTTCAAAAAGAAGGCAAAAGTTCACCCGTGGGGGAAAGAAAGGAGTGTTCTTTTCAGTAATCCTTTGGAAGAGTTTCCTGTATTAATCATTTCTAAGCCATCATTCTTTGCTGGGCTTGTGTATTTTAAGACTTTATCATTTACTGTTTTTTAAGTTCTAGAAGATAAATGAGATAAATACCAAGAATACCAACTTGTGGGAAATTTACACTTCCTTTTTTTTGAATTCTGATTACAGTCACTGAACTACTGAACTTCAGAGCCAGGAAGGAACTTAATACATACTTAGCAGGAAGGACAACAACTTTGTTATCTGTTAATTTCCTTAACTTTTAATTGGTTTGTCAAGTGCCTTTACTTTTCAAAGTAATAAAAAACCATAGTATCAAGGAATAAGTATACACTGCTGCCCCATCTACATCTTTAATGAATAGGAAGGTCCGTTTTTGATCCTTCCAACATCTCTTATAAACTATTACTTCTTATTTTCTAAACCTGTTTTACTTGATAATGTAATACTAGTCCTAAAAACAAAATGAAACACACCTCTTTAGATCTGTAACAGCTCCCCAACTGTGCATTAAGGAACCCTAAGAGTCACAAGGAACTCTCAGGATGATCTGGAGTGTTTTAAAATTTCAAGGCAAACAAAACAATATGTTGCTCAACATCTCAACTACAGTCTCCAAGTGGCGCACAGCTTCAACATTTTATATTGGATATATTCAATATAATATATTCTATATTCCTTCTGATGATGTCCTATCTTTGCAAAGGTGAGTGTTTAGCAGTTGTAATAAATGCAAGTACGATGTTAAAAATCAGCAGAGAACAGAAATGAGGGTGGCAAAATCCAATCTGATTCCGACAAGCTGGTACAGTGAACAGATGCACATTTCCCAATAGTATACGTATGGTTATGATAATTATGGTTATTAAAAAATGAAATAAAAGTATCTTTTCTTTCAGCTATGTATATATTTTTTTCCAAACAGCTGTTGTTACAGAAATAATTAATAGGTTGTTTGGACCTAGTTACTTAATGAATAAACTAAGTTTTTGTTTTGACCCAAGGACATCATGAAAAAATTAGAACTGTATGAAGCTTCTGTTCTAGACCCAGGAGACTTCTTTTCATATGGGCTCTTTTTTTTTATGCCAGGTAATTTTAGACATCACTCTTCTGAAGACCTCTGGCAAGTCACCTCTGCAGGAAACCCTTCTATCACAAATTCAGCAGAGGACATCCATTTCAATGTAATATTTACTATCTATACAAAGAAATCCTCTACCTCACTGGCACACAGAAGAGAAGTACAGGGGTTAAAAGCAAGGGCTTTAGAGAGATCCTGGGCCAATTACTTAGCCTACCTATGCCTTAGTAGCCTTACGATGCAAAATGGGGATAGTAATGCCTACTTTGCAGGGTCACAGTGAGGACCAGATGACAATAGCAGCCAAAGTCACTTTAATTTCATTAAAAATTAGAAGTGTGTGTGTATGTGTATGTATATGTATATATATATATATATATATATATATATATATATATATCTGAAATGCTTAGAACAGCTCCTGGCACACAGGCATTTTCAATAAATACTAGGTATGATATTTTTATTTCGGTCCCTATTTAGAGCACATGACCACTGGCGTTCCAAGCTCCAGTCTATTTGGAAATTAGGCCAGAGTCCCCGCTAAGGATACTACTCAAGAATTCACTGGTGGCAGAGAGCAACTTCCTACTCCAGCAGGGGAAAATTAAAAAAAAAAAAAGACTTGCTCCAAAGTCCCTGGCGAGCAACCTCCCCTATCTGCTCTCAGGCTCTTTGAGAGATGGCTTAGTGCAAAAGAGTCACTTGGGACACAGGAAAAAAACAATTCAGAGAACTGGCGTGTCTCCTCCTGGGCTGTCCTCACATGGCAAGAGGAAATGTTCAGAAATTCACTTATTTTCCTCTTGGGTCCACTTTTTTTCCCCCTCAACATTTTTGGAAGACAGAAGACTGCCCTACCAATTTTTCCAGCTTTCAATTCCCCAGCCGCCTCCATCACTCGATCATTTCTACCCCTGGCCTCGGTCATTCCCAAGGTCACACCCCCTCGACTGTGGGCGGTCCTTTCCTCGTTCAACCCACGGCCCTCCAGGCCCCGCCCTGGCCGTCGAGACCCCCCACAATAGCCGGTCGCGGATCTCCAGAAGGTGCCCCAAGCCCCACACCTGGAGCATCTCCTGACAGAAGGAGCGCACGGAGCTCAGCGAGGCGAGGTCCAACTCCTTGACGACGAGCTCGCCGGCACCGCCGGAGTTGGGCCCCGAGTCGGGGCCTCCCGCCGGGCAGACCTCGCGACGGAGCTGGCCCGCCGCCTCCTCGGCGCGCTCGCGGTCCCGGCAGCCCATGATCACTCGAGCCCCCAGGCGCAGCAGCTCGGCCGCTGTGGCGCGGCCCAGGCCGCTGTTCGCCCCCGTGATCAGCACGGTCTTCCCGCGCATGAGGCCGGAGTCCCTGCCTTGGTGCAGCCGCTGGACGCTGGATCCCACAAACCGCCGGGCGGCTAGCCACAGGATCCCACCTAGTGCAGCCAGTAACGCTGCCGCGGTACCCACTGCCATAGCCACCGGGGCCGAGGGCCCACCGGCCCCTGCGCGGGACTTCCGGGGTCGCGGCTTGCCAGGTCCAAAGCCGGCCACCTGTACGCAAAGGACACTGGGCACGCGGTTCGTCGTCTCCTGAAGGCGGCGTGGGGCATGCTGGGACTTGTAGTCTCCTTTCGGAGGGAACCTGATTGGCTAAGAGAGTCCGGCGTTTGTGGTGCCTCGGTGGAATGGGCTCCCATCGCTAGAGGAGGATGACCTCAGGTCCTTAGATTTTCAGGCTCCTGAGGCCACTGCCCACGGAAATCCCAGAGTGGTGGTGGCCTTGCCTGTGGGATGCCTAATGACTACTTTGAACTTACGAATCTCTTTTTAGGCTGCTTTACAAATCCCACAATTTAGGGCTAGTTTACTGTGTTTTCCGTTTAGGACACCTGGGACTTGTTAACCCTCAGTTCAGTTTACCTTCATTCTCTGGAGGATGGTCCCTGTGGAACTGACGTCTGAGGAAACGCTTCCCACCCCCCGACCCCCATAGCTGATGCTAAGAACTTAAGCAGCATGAATCAGTTAGAAACAGAATAGATCTGCGGTTCTCAGACTTCGCGTTGCATCGGAATCACCCACAGGACATGTAAAAACAGAAATTTCAGGGCCCAGGCACTAGCGTTTCGAATTCATTAGAAGCCAAGATAGAACCTGAGACTTTGCATTTCTAACAGGTTCCTAGGTGATTCTGATGCGGCTGATCTGGGAATGGAAGACTATTTAGCATTGATCACTGTATAAAAAGTCATCCTCAGATGGTCTTATAGGACACTGAGAGAGATACACGGTGGAAAGCTTGGACTGACTGTACATATAGACTTACAGGCTCATCCACAAGTGTCTTCTTTCCTGTTTGCAGAGGATATTAAATGTAACAAGGAAGTGAAAGTGTTTTTTACATTGTAAAATGCTTCAAAAATGAGGGAGGTGGGGGTGGCTATTGCCACAGAGATACATCTTTGAGCTGCAAACTTCAAACTTTAGGCCAGGTTACCCTTAAGCTGGAATACATTTATCTACTCACCCATCTAGCGTGTGCCAGGCCCAGTGCCCTGTGGAGTCACAAGGAAATAGGGTCCTATTTCTGCCCTCAGGGTGCCTACTGTCTGGGACAGAGACCTCCCTGCCTGCCCCCATTCTAGAATCTTTAGGACAAAAGATGAGACACACAACCTTTATAATTTGAACTACACTCCACAGATGATTTTGATAATCCCTCCTCCACTTCCTTATATTTGGGAAGGATATAACATGCAACCAAAGGCATAATATTAATACAAAGAGCAAACGGGTAGGATGCCAGAAGGTATTTTCTTATTGAGTGCTGAGAATGGAGCTCAGAGATGGGATGAGCACCAGGAACAACAGTCTTGAAAGGGAGGCCTTTATTCCACCTTACCTGTAACTTGATGCTGCCTCTCCAACTCACTGAGCCAGGAGCACATGTTTCCTCTCTCTCTTCCTTTCTCTCCTTCCACATCTTCCCATCCTTCAAAGCCCACCTTCATTTCCTGACAACTTCCAGCCCATATAGATCTCTGCTTCAACCTCAGTTGGCACTGAAGACTATTAACCGTCTGGTGTTGGGTATTTGAACTTGTACATTTGATTTTTTCTAAGGGATTGTTAAATAGGATGGGATGGGATAATATCTGAGTCTGTCTTGTGGCCTTATTATTGGGTAATGCAGAGAAAACAGTAGGTACTCAGAAAGCATAATGACCGATATTATTTTAGACTGGCTTACATCCAGTTAGGAAGCAGATCAAAAAGTCTGTGTCAGCAGCGGTCTGATTTAATAGAACTAGGTATGGAATATGTGGGTGGGGTAGAGAAGAAATGGAGTAGAAGGAGCTAGAGAGGGTATGAGGAAGGGAAATAGCATATAGCTTTTGAAGTGAGATCTGAATTTGAATCTTAGTCCTACCATTTATTACCTGTACATTCCCGGTCAAACTATTTAATCTTTTTGAGTGTTAGGTTCTTCACTGATTACATAAAAAAAAAAAAAAAAAGGAAGGTGATAATGTCATGAAGTTTGCTTTGATGAAAAATAAAGTAACCATTGAAAATAACCAGCTCATTGTTTCTAACATTGTAGTAGATTATGATTACTAACCAATCAATGCTTTTTTTTTTTGTAAACGAAAATCACAAAAGAATGACAACAATGAAGCTAGGAAACTACACTTACTGTCACATTTTGAAGTGGTAGCCAGGACTTCTTTCCTGGTACAAACGTTGGACCTACCTGCCAGAACGAAAGCCAGAGACTTCAAATATGAAGCCATGTAGTCCAGAGGCAATGAATCCACCAAATAAGCTTCAAAGATTCTAGGATGCTCTGTCTGGAACTCATCTTGGATGAAAGTAACTTGTATGAATAACTAGCTTCTTTATTTCTGAATGAACAATATCAAAATCGGTATACTCAGGCAGGTAGAGTGGTATTTTCATTTTTGCACTGATAGAAAGGCAGGGACAACAGACTAAAAAGCTCCAGTTTTCAAGAGTGTACTTAACCCCTATCTTTCCACTTGTGAAGACCCACTATTCTATAACAATGATGGGTAATGATTCATTCTAGCTACCAACATCCAAAAATGAGCAATGCTTTGTAAAACTAAGTAGGCTTCTGACATAGCCCTTTTGCAAGTTCTAAACTTACTCTAAAGAGTCATCACTATGACTTATACACAGAGGTAGTTGCAATGTTATCAACAGCATTGACAGCTCAAATGGAAATAGCTTGAAGGTAACCTGAGAGTTCAAAATGTTTTTGAAAACTCAAGAGAAAACCTTTGCAAATTAACAAAGTTGTGAGGTCTAGTCTACTTAAATACCTAATTACCCTAGGGATCCACAGATGATTCCGTAATACCAGACTCAATGCTTTATTTCTCCTCCCCATCCCTAATTGTTCACTTTTGACTAATTCCATAAGGTACATGAGCTGTGGTGGTACCATATTTCTGTGCCCCTTCAATGTGGAACATATGATCATCAAAGAAGAGATGGGGCCTTATCTTTGCCAAAATGGGACCTTTGGGGGCTCCAGCAAGGAAAAGAGCTTCGTCTATTTCTAGACCCCAGCGGCGAAGGGTTTTCAGCACGCGGGCGCCTGAACTGGCTGCACTCCTGGCTGTAACCAGGTAGGTCCGGATAGGGCAACATAACCGTTCGTCTTTGGCATAAAACTTCTTTTGCAGTCTGCCTAAATCTTCCATAAAGCCTTTCAAGGGACCCTGCAAAAGGAACATATGTCACAGCTGTCATCCATGGAGCAAAAGGAAGTGAATGCTAAAAAAGCAGATATTTATAAGAAACGTGTAATACTGCATGAAGCATGCAGTATAGACCAGTAATACATTGCTGAAACTCTTTCGTTTATTGTGATTATATTTCCTTGTATGGAACCATCCTTGCATTCTTAGAATACAAAATAGGATGGCCATATAATTTATCATTTGAACACACACATTTTAAGAGTGAAAGAAGCTTCTGTAAAAAGTTGAACCAGGGCAACAGACATAAACTATCCATGGGAAAATGGGGTTACTCTAAAGTTTAGCTTAGAACTGAACCAAAAACACTACTTTTTAAATTTATTTATTTTTGTAGAATTGTACATTTTAATATTTATATAAAGTGTACTTTCCTATCTTGTTCAGTTTCTTCAGGGTTTGAATCCAATCTTGTCTATATTTACTGTAATTTATATATACCCTACTTCACACTTACTTTTATCTTCAACCTTTCTGAACACTTACTTTTAGCTGTACCTCTAGCACAGGACAGAGAATTGGATTTTGCTATGTGATACAATCATAAAGTCTTAATTTTTAAAACAAAACTTGAGTTTATAGCATAGGTGAAATTAAAATGTATGACTGTATCACAAAACATGAGAGGGAGGAATTAAGAGTGTACTATTGTAAGATTCTTCCGTTATACATGATGTGGCATAATATTATTATGAAAGTAGACTGTTATTAATTAAGGTTGTATATTATATATCTGATGCTAACTACTATAAAATCTAACATGAGTAATAAATCATTAATGGTTATGCAATTTTAGGAAGCCTAAAAACATACAATATGTACAACAAGTGCTAAGTCACTTCAGTTGTGTCTGACTCTTTGTGACGCCATGGACCACAGCCCTCCAGACTACCCTGTCCATGGGATTCTCCAGGCAAGAATACTGGCATGGGTTTCCATTTCCTCCTGCAGGGGATTGTCCCAACCCAGGGGCTGAACCTGTGTCTGCTATATATCCTGCATTGGCAGGCAGATTCTTTACCACTTGTTCCACCTGGGGAGCCCCCATGTACAATAAGTTAAAAAGCAAAAATAATAAAAGGAAAAAAATTAAAGTTAACTCAAGATGAAACAAATCCAAAAAATAGGAAGATGGTAGATTTTAATCTGAGGCTTCCCTGGTGGCTCAGATGGTAAAGAATTCGCCTACGGTGCAGGAGACCCAGGTTTGATCCCTGAATCAGGAAGATCCTCTGAAGAAGGAAATGGCAACCCACTCCAGTATTCTTGCTTGGGAAATCTCATGAACAGAGAGACTGGCAGGCTACAGTCCATGGGGTCTCAAAGAGTTGGACACAACTGAGTAACTTAACAACAGCAACAAATAAGTTTCTGCTAATTGAAGGACACTGAACAATATTTAAATTAAAAACAAGCACAGACTGAGAGAAAATATCTGCAAAGAAATATATGATAAAGGACTTGTACCCAGAATATATAAAGAACTCTCAGAACTCAATAATAAAATGAAAAACAACCCAATTCACATGAGCAAGAGATCTGAACAGAAATTTTTTGCCAAAGAATACATATAATGGCAAATAAGCACTTAATAAAATGTTCAATATCATTTGTCATTAGGATAATGCAAATTAAAATCACAATGAGGTGCTATTATGTAACCACCGAACAGCTTAAAACAAACAGATGAAAAACAACTGACATCACCAAATACTGGCAAGGATGCAGAGTAAAAGATCTCTCATGGAAATGCAAAGTGGTATGACCACTTTGGAAAATAGTTTCCTTAAAGTTAAACATATATTTATCCTGTGACCTAGAAATCTTACTCTAAGGTATTTACCTATGAGAAATGAGATTTTATGTTACACAGAATCCTGTGTGAAAACGCTTAAAGTAGCTTTATTTATTAATGTCCCAAACTGGAAATGACCTAAATATTCTCCAGTAGGTAAATTGTTAAGAACATGTGGTTCATCCAGCAGAACAGGCTGCCTCTGCTGCTGCTAAGTCGCTTCAGTTGTGTCCAACTCTGTGAGACCCCATAAACAGCAGCCCACCAGGCTCCCCCATCCCTGGGATTCTCCAGGGAAGAACACTGGAGTGGGTTGCCATTTCCCTCCCCAATGCAGGAAAGTGAAAAGTGAAAGTGAAGTCACACAGTCAAGTCTGACTCTTAATGACCCCATGGACTACAGCCTACCAGGCTTCTCTGTCCCTGAGATTTTCCAGGCAAGAGTACTGGAGTGGGTTGCCATTGCCTTCTCCGTAGAAAAGGCTAGTACTCAGCATAAAAAGGAATGCACTACTGATACACGAATGACATGAATGAATCTCAAATGCATCATTTGAAGTAAAATAAATCAAATTCAAAAGACTGCATCCTTTGGGGCTCCATTTATATGATACCTGAAGAGGCAAAACATTAGGGACAGAAATCAGATTAGTGGTTGACAGATCCTAAAGAGAGGGAGTACAATGACTTACAAAGAAACACAAGTGAATTTTGTTAGTATTTTGAGTTCGATCATGGTTTCATGTCTGTACATGTGTGTTTGCCAAAACCCTCAGAACCATGCACTAAAAATGATGAATTATACTGTATATGAAGTACACCTCAACAACTCTGATTAAAACAGACACATACACACCCATATGCATGTGTGCGCACACACATACACAGAGATCACTATTCTAGAATGGTGAAATGAGACAGATATCAAATCAGGAGACAATGAGAGTGGATAAATTAATCCTGTCCAGCTGTCCCATTTGCTGGTGACCCTCAGATCTCCTCCATTTGAGACAATTGGACATTGTTATGACCAAACCACAAGCCCCACGGCCAACATAATTGAAAATCATAGTTAGGAATCATACCTCATAACTTCTTTCCCATCAGTGGAAACATCTGGCAAAGTCTGGTCTTTATAGAAGAGCTACCCTTTCTATGTGAAAAGTAGCATATTTTTCCACCGTCAGAAGGACCATATTATGGAAACAAGTATGCTTAATAAAATTCATTGGGTATTTCTCCAATAACCAGTGTTGAGCTTCACAATTGTTTAATGGGAAAATGATTTAAAATATGGAAAAAAGGAACTGATAAGTACAGAATCTAAAAGAAAGTTTGATTATTTCCCGGGGATGAGGAAAAATGATGTTTTAAGATTATCTTGAAATAATTATTTTCAGAATTTTTAAATGCTATTTTTTAGAGATCTTGTACATTTTAATAATATTTAAAGGTTATATACAATTGGCTCTAAATTTCAGCAAAGCAAGCATGTCAATTATAACAAAGGGTATTCCTTTTATTAGTAAACTTTGTTAACACTGAACAACTTCTTGACATGAGCTCAAGACTTCTAAACAAGCTATTTAGGAAGGGACTATGAAGTTAAACACACACATGAACACATAGAATTTAAATATCACTTGAGCTGTAATGTGCGGTAAGTTAGTAAAACATTCAGCTTTCAACTAGTCTCTTCATAGTTTTATAAATGTAATAAAACTAATAATATTTAAGTACATCTTAAGTTCAAGAAGAGCTGAGAGAAAAATGCCAATTAAAAAAAGGTCTTGGTAAGATTCACAGATTAAACCTGAATGATCTATTGTTTCCTATTCAGTTTGGAGAAAATTTTGCTATTCAGATCTCCTTTGGTTTCGAAGTTGTAGGTTTTGTTTATTTTAGACCACAACTTTAACACTTCAATTCATGGATTGATTTCCCCAAACCTAAAATTTTTATTTCAGTTTGATTCATTGTTCATAGTTTGCACTTGTTTGAGGCTCATTATTTGACTGGATTCAAACTCTCAGTTTTGCAGATTTTTCTCAATCATGTTATGCCTTCATGGAGTCTGAGGTCATAGATGAGAGATTCAACAAGTTTACTGACTGGCTGGAAATGGTCTTACTATTTTGAGAACTTATTATGTAGAATTGGCTAATTTGTAAGCTGTATTACCTCTCTTTCTTTACTTATAATTTGGAGGAGATGAACTCTTTATCATGGGGAGAGGATAGAAACATTTCCAAAAGGATAAAAGAACACTAAAAAAAAAAAAAAAAACAAAACATTGGCAGCTTTAAAATGAGGAGTTCATGAAAGAAAGAGAGAAGGCTACAAAGGATAAGAAGTGAGAAGTGCCTAAAAAAATTTATAAAACAGTGAAGAAATAATTATATCTATATGTTGGAAAATAAGTAGATCGAAATAAAGCAGCTTTCACTGAACCTACCTGACCAAGAGGCTTATTGTCTGCTAGGGCTTCATGTTGGAAGCATTTGTCCAGCCCGTGATCCTTGGTACTGTGTTCAGGCTCCTCACAGAAGAGGACGGCGTCCCCATCAAAGACCACACGGAGCTGTGTGTCGCAGTAAGACATGTCCTTGGCGCCTTCATACATCGTTGCGGAGGCGATCCCTGGCAGACCATTGGAATTAATAAACAGTCTTAGGCCCATGAGTTTTAGGGTCTACTATTTAAAAACAAAACTAAGAATAGTCCTCCCAGACCTTGAATTTCCTCTCTGGCTATTACCTGACAACTCAACTCCTCTTCACAACCACACATCTCAAACGAGCTGTCTTTGAGCTGCCTCTGTTGCTATAAGGGATGGGAGGGTGTAAAATGGGTGTAGGACAATCACTGAAGACGTCCACCTCAAGGAAGGTCAAAGCTCTAACAGACAAACTTAGGGGCTTCCACTTGTGGAAACACCTTAGCAGAAAATCCAGTGACAGTGATGTAAACAACATAATCACTGGAGCCCAAGGAAACACTAGTGAGACTTCTTTATTAACGAGAAAGAAAAAACCAAGGAATACCTTCTTGTATTGCTTCTAGTACTTTGTCAGAATCCGCAGAAACATACAAGTTGGTAAGATATGCCTTCAAATAGCCAATGGGGCTTTTTCCTCCAGTCAGACAGAAGCGGTCAATTAGTAATCCTATTATCAGGCAAGAAAGACTTTGTTATGGCAGCAAGTTAAAGACAGCATGCTTACTGGAAATGCAAATTAAAGCTGCCTTCAGAATAACTGAGTGCCTAGAGAAATTTTAGAATTATGTTCATAGTACCAATATTGAAAAATGTCTCAGCTATTTTATATAATAGTAGGTGTGTCTGCTGCATAGTAATTTATGAAGTATGTCCAGATAGGCCACGCCAGTTTACTGTCACAACAACTGTGATGGCAGGCATTATTATCCTCATTATAGAAAAGGAGACTGAGACATAAGTACTTGTTTAAGCCCACTAGGTAACATTGACTCTTGTCTAGGCTAGAAGAGTGCACCTTTACTTCAGCTATAGCCTCCTCACTTGATGAGAGGGCCGCCTGAGATGTGGCTCTATTTTTAAGTACCATTTCCATATTTTCTTAGTAACAATACAGTGTAATAGTCAGTAGTGATAGGGTTTAAACTATTTCCCTAAAACTGAAGAACAAAAGGTCTGAAATTGTCTCTCTTGACTTGAAATTTTAAATGAGGTCATTATCAGACTAAAAATTAATAGACCTTTAAATGCCTTCTGAATCAACCAAAGTTTTAAAAAAAAACACTAGATGCTGGTGAGAAGTCTGTAAAATAGGCACTTACATACACTATGGATGAAAGTATGAATTGGCACGGACTGTCTAGAAAGTAATTTTGTATTTAGTAATAAAAGTATTTTTAAATTAAGTTTATTTATTTTTAATTAAAGGATAATCGTTTTACCAAATTTAAATCTTATTTTTTCTTGGACATACCCGTAAGACTGGACATGTCACTTAGCAAATAGGCTAAAGGTCTCCACATAAGTCAGGTAAATTCATAAGAGGAAAAATGGGGACCTCCCTTGAAACTCTCTAACACACTGATGGAGATGTCATGAAGAGTCTAGTGTCAAACAAATTTTCCCTGTAAAGGAATAAAGACAGTTTTGCTGGCATGGGTATGAATTTGATGTATGGGGCAAGCAGCCGGGGAGAGTCAGATGTTAAGAGTGGAAAGGAAAGGTAAAAACCTTAAAACCTTTAACATGTATCTGTGGTGAGCAAAAAGTCTGATCACACAGAGAAAGCCCTAGGCTGACGGCTCCTTGAAGTCAAGTTCAGAAGTGAAAAACGTAAAACAGAGAAATATATTGCAGGGCCTGGGATTAAGACTTTGAAATTCACACTTGACAAGTTAAGTCCAGAGCTTTGGGCCCGACTCTGGGCTGAAGTTAAAAATGAACATGGCCTCTCTTGTTCTGACATAGGCAAATAAACATTCTCACGCAGAAGGGGGTGTCAGTATCAAAGAGGCTGCATTAGTTAGGCCACGGCGAGCAAAATAACATGGCTTCTCTCTTCCAGAGCAGCAAGCTGTTCCTCCACACGGTATTTATTTTACTTACCGTAGTGATTGACGCTGTTTATAAGCCGCACTCCCACTTGGGCATGGTTATTAGTCATCAGTACAATATCAAATAAGTCCTGTTCGTCAGGATACAGCTCACGGAGTCTACAGTTGACATGCTGCAGTGCCTGCAGGTTACAAACACGGACGTGTGTGAGGAGGGCCAGGCAAGGTGGGCATCGGGGGTCTGGAGGGAACGGATCCCTTAGGTGTCCAATTCAAGCTCCAAAGACTCTTCCCTGAGAGATTGTGGCTCCTTTAAGGCAGGGTTATGCCATTCATTTCAGTATTTTCAGCCTCTCATACAAAGGACCTCAGCAAATGTTTATTGAAAGATGGGTGATGTTTTGGTTTACTAGAATTATTTCTGTGAGGTAGACATAAGATCAGGCTAACCCTTTTAGGGTTTGTCTATTTTTGTTTTTGATTCATAAAACCTGCCTTTTTTGATCATCTGATGATTATTTTTTATTGTGAAACATATAGGCTGCCTCAAGAGTTCTCATGTTATCCTTGCACAGAGGCCATGTTAATGGTCTCTGTATTGTTCCAATTTTAGCACAAGTGCCGCCAAAGTGAGCATTTTGTCTATTTTTTAAATGTGAGTCTTTAGAATAGGTTTGTGGTTTCCTCCAATGATTCCACTATGCTCCATAACTACTTTCTACTTACAACTAGCAGAGGTGTCATTTGTTTCTGCCTGGTTATGATGTTATTGTATCATATTTGTATAAGCTGTATAGGGGATCAGAGCTAGAAGTGCTATACATTTTAGTGCAAATTCCAAGATTGCTTTCTCTATTAAAATCATGCCGCTAAGTGCCAAGAGCATCTTGACTTTTTTAATGTGCTGTGTTTGGGGCAGGAGAAGCTAATGTGAATTTCATCGTATTTGAATGGGGTGTTTCATTTCTACTACTTGGAATTGTAAACTCACTATTGCTTCTGGTTATTGCTCCTTCTGTGGAGGGAATGATCGTTTCTGTTACAGATCTCAGGATTTGGACTCAGAGTTCCAAACCTCGGGCTGCAGTCCCTCCCTCAACAGTGTTGAAGTTTCTTTGAAAATACAAAGTGACCTAGGGTCAACTTGCAAATGGCAAGAATGACAAGGGTGGACTAGGAATGATAAGGAAAACTGGATGAGATCCTAAGGGTTGGCATGGGTCCTTGCCTGCCCTCTAAAGTCCTGGAGGGCCAGAGACAGCTTTGCAGAGTACCTTGACAAAGCGGAAGGCCGGCCCTGGGGTCAAGACGACATTCTCGTTGGTAAGCTGATACTCCATGTATTTCTCCAGACCCTCTTCATCATAGATTTTCCTGCTGTCCATCATGTTGAAGAGTGCCCCGGATGACACAGCAACAGTGATGGCATGCTTGGGTTTGGGCTGCAGAGAGGGGCACCAACAGGAGGACAGTCACATAGATACAAAGGGGTCAGGAATAGAGCTCATGCCAGGGTAGGGTGGGAAGCAAATAGGTGGTCCTGGCTTGGAGGACTGGGATGCTGGAGACAGCCAAGAATGGGATCCTCGCGTCTACAGTGCAGAGGGGCAGGTTTAGGGAGGAGAAGCAGTGGCCTGAGTGAGCTTCCCTGCACCACGGAGAGGAGCTAGGCCTCAGGGCTGGGCTGCGTGGGGATAAACCCAGGTGCCCAGGGGAGGCAGGCCCTGCTCACCGGCCTGGGGCGCGAGCAGTTGGGTGTCTTCTCGTACAGTGTTCTCACGGACGCCCAGTAGGCCTCATCCTCGTCCTCCTCTTCCTCTCGTTTCCTGGCCAGTTCGGACACACAGTCGTGGTCCATCTGAGAGGGGTAGAGCATCCTGCGCTGAGTATAGGATTTCCATTCGGAGGGAGGCGTGCGCGAGTATTCCCGCTGGTGTGTGTCCCTGGAATCGTGCGAGTCCCGGGAGCGGGACATGTCTCGCGTGTCCCGGGACTCTCTCTTCTCCCGGCCCTCTCGCATCTCCCGCCCCGTGCTGTGAGACCAGGTGTCAGGATTCTCAGACTTGGTGGTGCGCCGGGACGTGGTCTGCAGCTGGGCCTCCGGGGACATGGAATTCCGTGAGTCGAGTGGCATGTTTTGCGTGGTTGGTGAGGGCTGTGCTGACAGCTGTTTCGGTGACTCTTGATGGCTAGGGGAGGTGGATGAAGTCCGGGAGGTCGTGGAGCTACTGGGGAGCTGGAACAAGAAAGTGGGCCTCTGGGTTCCATGCTTGCTTAGGGTCCCTGTACTCCTCTCCGCCCAGCTGGCATCAAGGAGCTGTCCCTTCTGTCTGTTCCATTCCTAGCTCTTACATGGATGCTGGTTCATCTCAGCTTCTTTTAAATAGGGCTTAGTAGTAGTAGTAGTAATTTAGTCGCTAAGTCGTGTCCAACTCTTGCGACCCTATGGACTGTAGCCTGCCAGGCTCCTCTAGGGATTCTCCAGGCAAGAATACCGGAGTGGGCTGCCATTTCCTTCTCCAGGGGATCTTCCCAACCCAGGAATCGAACCTGGGTCTCCTGCATTGCAGGCAGATTCTTTACCGACTGAGCTATGAGGGAAGCCCTTAAATAGGGCTTAAGGGGCTCCAAATGTTAGACATTTCTGTTATGTGAACACAAAGACAGCTCTCATTTTCCCCAGCTGCCCTGTCAGCCCCTTTCACTTTCTTTGTTCATTTCCTTTTGTGATAGACAGGGTGGAGGTCCTTTTCCTTGCTCCTACATAGTCGGCACACACTTTACAAAGTTCTGTCACTTTGTTCACATACACCTGCTTAGTCAGAGACCTCCAGGTAGGACAGAGGGCTTGAGTAAGGGACCTTGCTTGCCCCTGTCTCCACCTGCCACCTCCAGTTAACTCAGCGAGTGGCTGGACCGGAAGTCCCCACCACTGAAGGCTCTATAAAGCATCATGTCGGGACATGTTTCTCCACCTTTGCCCCCTGTAGTTAAAGCAGCGAATACTGGGAAGGTCGGCAGGCTGGAGAATCAAGTGACTCCCCTTCAGAGTTTCTTGTGCCAGGGAAGTTCAACTGGAGAGAATCATCTTCCTAAACTGGAAGCAATCTTTCTAGAGAAAGGACTCTTTCACTAAGGTGTAAGAGAGATTATAAGTATCCATATATCATTCCAGCTTTTGTGACTGTTTCACAAGTTTCAAAAGGCAAGTTCTTGGTTAAATTATTGAGCCAGTCCTCACAAAGATAGACAGATTGTTTCTTCCAGTGCCTGGGACCGGGTCACCCTCTGCATTCAAAAACTTAATCTCACGACAGACTTTTTCTTTTGTGTGACTGGGCCTAGTTAAGGGCTCACAGTGTCACACAGCCTAGTATTCTTCAACAATTTATCTCCTTTGTTGACCTTTTCACCCCCTCTGCTGAGTCTTGAGTATTCAATGAATAGTTTTTAAATGTGTGAAGTAAGGAAGGAGAAACCGTGGAGTTTAATCATTCAGGGAGCCGTTTAGAGACCTAGAGACTCTAGGTTTTGATTTAGTTCTGTGGGCATTACTAATGAGAAATCTTAGGTGACTGTGTTTCAGTTTCCTTACGCTGGGGATTAGTGGGGGTGGGAGTGGGTGACACTAATTAGCTGAAAGATATAAAATACACAGAACAGGGCCTGGCACATAGAAAGTATCAATGCACATTGCTGTTATTATTACTATTATTCTGCAATGTGCTCTTCCCTTTCGTGCCCATCTCTACCTTAAGACTGGTGTTCTTGCTTCTGGACTCCTCTGCTGATGGAGGTCTGGTGGATGGGCTCCGTGAAGTTCGAGACCACTGATTTCGCACTACGTACCCTCGAGAGTCTGACTTCGGCAAAGTTAATTCTTGTGATCCCTTTTGAGGAGAGAAGAGACCCAGAAGTGTAATACCCCACCCCCACCCCCTGTCCTTCCACACATGTGCTGATGAAATAGCCATGTCGAGCTAAATATGGCAGTGATCAGTGAGAAGGTCCCTGACCTCTATAACCTGTAATTTAGCCTTAGCCCTTGTGTATTTTTCTAGCTCTGATTGAATCCTAACTTCTGTGAGGATCCATGAAGTGGGAATCTACCTGGAAGGGCATCCAAAACCAAGAAGCAAATCTGGTATCTCATGTTTTTTCACCTGTGACTCTAAGAGTCTTATGCGAAGCTTAGTAGAGTTGAGCATTCTTCCTCCCTTTTCCCCACATCTTTCTTTAAGGATGAGCCTGTTATCAGATGCTGAAAAGACATCTCCAGCACTTTTGACCAGACTGCAAAGATGAAAGCAGCTGGTACCTGGTTAAGGCTGCCGCAGGGCTCCAGGCACTGCAGGAGAAGGAATAGCGCCCTCTAGCACTCCCTTTGGGAGCAACAGGATGGAGGAGACCATGGAGAGGCAAGTGGACATTTCTATTCCCGTATCCTTCCCCTCACCCAGATTGCCTGTGGCTCCCCTCCAAAATCAATAGTTTGATCTCTGCTCACCCTGATCATCGTGATCTGCCGGCCCTGTTCCCACAACAGGCACATGTGAATATAAATACGTATTGTGCGGCAGGGGCTAAGAAGTACTTTTCCCTCAGCTGCACAAAGGCAGCGTCTACACGACGGGTGACCCCGCATGGAGCAACATCTCAGCGAGTGATTCGGTATGACTGCACGCCTCATCTGAAAGATGGTGCAGAAAATGGTCAATGTGATGGCCAGACTCCCCTTCCCTCCCTGATTTGAACATAGACCAGTCTCTTCCCTTAGACTGAGCAGAGGTTTCTATACCACTTGTTCTGTATGAAGACTGGGATGTGGACTGGACTGGGAGGCAGGGACCAGCTAGCTTCTCCTAGGTTTTTCTCGACCTCTCCACAAGGGCATTAGGTATCCCTTAATGCACATCTTGATAGCTTGGTCTTTTCTCCCCAAACTCCACTGCCCCCTAATATTTTTTGTTATGCTGTCTACTCTTTAATTTTCTCACCAACTCTAAAGAGGTCAGCTCACCTGAGTGGTCAGACGAACTGATTTCTCAGAATCCTTTCTAGATTTGTCTCCTTCTAGGCTGTCTTTTGAGTACCTCGATCCAGTCTCATTCTTGACATGGAAACAAAGAATGTTTATTAATTTTTTACCTCAGGGACATTAGAAACTTTGGGTATGGGGAATGAAAGGATAAATAAGAATTAGAATTTGTCTCCTTGCCATTATCAAAAAATATAGATTTTTAGATATTATTTTTTCCCCTGTTCTAACAAGCGTGAGTAAAAAGAATACATATCAGAGAACTATACGAACAAATTTTTAATATAGAAATTTGTTGATGTATAGATTTGAGGTGGTGGTAGTTTAGTTGCTAAGTCGTGTCTGACTTGTCTGACTCTTGTGACCCCATGGACTGTAGCCCAGCAGGCTTCTCTGTCCATGGGATTTCCCAGGCAAGAGTACTGGAGTGGGTTGCCATTTCCTTCTCCAAGGGATCTTCCTGACCCAGAAATTGAACCTGGGTCTCTTGCTTTACAGGCATTCTCCTGCATTTCAGATGGATTCTTTACCGACTGAGCCACCAAGAAAGCCCAATAGATTTCGAAACATGATGCATTTATCATTTGAAAAATGATAACGGGGGAAATGCTTTGGGATAATTTCCCGGAGGTCAGTAGCACTTAGAATTAAGTGTGGAGTTGCTTACACAGAACATTTTTTTCCCCATTACTCAGAAGGTTGCTTCTTATGGAACTTTTTCATTTGCCATGTAGAATTGAAACTTCTCTCTCTTTTTTTTTTTTTTTTTCCATAAACCAATTTTCTGTAGATCTGAGCCTCATCAATAATAGATTTTTAAAATCAAAGACCTTAATCCTATAGAAATCAATCAATAGGCATGTATTCTATCCGTATTATCTAACTATTCATAGCATCAAGAGTGAAAAGAGGTTTCTTATCAATAAACTAATAGGGAAGGCCATGCAGGAAAACACAAGATGATAACTTATTTCATGGACATCTATTCAATTTTTTTTTTCATTTTCAATTGCAGGAAATACTATTTTCCTGGACCAGTATTTCTATTGCTTCCTGCCAATTCAGTAACTATAATGCAGTCAAGATTAATATTATTTATCTGTTTAAGGAGCTCAACTTCCAGCATAAGTTGAGGTTTTCAAGGGCAGTCTGTTAATCTCTTTATGCTCTGTGTCTTGCACTCACGAAAAATCTCGAGTTGAGTGATTGAGTCTGTGTCTGAAGAGAATGGCATAGCTGTGCATTCCTAGAACTAATCCTAAAATCTTTTTGTCACCGTGCCCCCAAACACACACACACCACCACCACCACCATAAAATCCCACCACTTCTAACTCCAAAAGATATTTGAATCCAGTCCCTCTTCTCCATTTCTTTTACCATTGCCTTGTTCTAGGCCTTTAGATCATTATGGACATGTAATCTTAAAATACAGCTTTTAACCAGATTTTATGGCCTCAAATCCTCTCAACTTCTAGGTCTATCTACTCGATTTATTTATGATATTTATAAAATATAAATCTACTGATGCTTTATTTTCAGGTGCATTCTTCATTCGCTTGGTTAGAGAGACAGACTCATGCTGTATCCTGTCTACCTGTAACTTGTATACCCTCCACTCTACATCTTATCTCTGTTCTATTTATGCCAAATGACTTGTATTTGTCTGTATACCACCCTTATTTTCTTAAAACCTCCTTTTCCCCTCAGTGTTCTTCAGAGCTAAGCTCAGCATGACCTGGGAGAAGTTCCCAGTGTTAAACATTCCTCCGTGTTGCCTGTGTCTTGTGTACACACTTTTACTGAGCGCCAAATTGAACTTTGTTTATGTATTCTCTTTCCTACTAGGCTGTGCATTCTTCAAAGATAGCAACTGTGTTTCACCTCTTACCACTTGCGTATGAGCATCTGCTCAATGAATGCTGATTATTGGATGGACTTACACCACATGCTTTCAGCTCCTTTTCCTCCACTCTCCATATTCTTTACCTCTCCTTTTGTTTCTATGTGTGGTCATCCTCTGAAATTTGATTGCTGCAAAGCATTGCCCCCGAGAAAAGGATGGGCTGACATCTATGTTTCCTCAGTCCTTTGGCAAGATTCTAGGACATTCAATTCACTGACCTTCTTTTTCTGTTTCAGAGATGTTTGACTCATTTCTCTAACTACTGATATTCTTTTGTTGTTATGTAGGTTTTCTTCTCCCCAGCTCCATTTCCTGTTGTTTCTGTTGCTCAGTTTAGGTTTGCATTTAGAATGTCAAATTTATGACATCATATGTGATTCCATAGTAACCAGCTGACTCTGTGAATATGTGACTTTTTAAAAAAAGAAATAGTATTTATTTGAGTGCATCCATTCATAACCATTGTCTGGGTTTTTATGAATCAATGTCTAAACAATGTTCAAATGTTTAATATCATCATCAGCATTACTGTTTCCTTCTTTTTAAATCTGTCTAATATTTCTAAGTTACTTATCCTATCAATCCCGTTTGTGGGTGTACATTTTCTGGTACTGCCAAAATGAATGGCAGACTCATTTGTGGGCCTGATCATTTCTTACTATTTATCCTGACACACTTTGGAGAACTTTCTGAAAATCTGGAGACTATTTTTAACCGCTGAGACCTGTTCTACGCTTGAGTGTAGCTTCAGTATTTGGTGTATCTTTCACAATGGCAAGGCCACGTCCATTCATTAAGTTAAAGTACTTAATGTGGATAGACATAGTGTGGCAGAATGACACTTTCACTGTTTTGCCTGGTGTTTGCCCCATCCCGAAACATCTAAACATACATCTGTCCCTCTTGTGTACACACAGAGAAGAATATGTAAAATCCAGTCCCTGACTCTGGTGTATAAGGTCCAATAATGTTCTTCACTTATGGTTCTGCTTTTAGGTCAGAGACATGTGCCATGTCTATCTGATATTGTCAAGCCATCATGGACTGAGACAGGAGAAGTTCTGACAGCTTTAATCAAAGTTCTCCAGAGGTCTTCTAGATAGTTGGTTATGTACACTCCAGGTTAGACTGCCTGGTTTTCCATCCTTAAATTCTGTCCCCTCCCAGCCCCCATTTCTCACTGTGATCTCTGACAGGTTGTTTAATGATCCTAAATCTCAATATCCTCATTTAGAAAATGAAGATAATGATGGTATCAGCACCAAATGGCAGTTGTGATAGTTGAAATATAAAGTTTTGAAGACAATGGCATTCATGAGTTAGCAGTGGACACTGTCCATGTCACAAAAAGGATGGCTTGGGGCATGTTGGGCCTCATGTTAGTCAACATAGCTGCACCTTTCCTGAGACAACTGAATAGCTTATGGAAGGAAAGAAAAATTTGATTTTCCTGTTGTCTTCATCTGCCACTTGAATTGGTTTGCTGCGTCCATTTTCTCCTGCTGTGTAACAAATCGCCATTTATTTATCAGTTTAAACAAGTCTGTTTATTATCTCATAGTTCCTCAAACTAGAAGTCTAAGTGGTCTTAACTGAGTTCTCTGCTCAGGATCACCTAAGGCTGAAACCAAGGTACGCCGGGATGGATCGGAAGCTCTGAGGAAAAATCTGCTTCCAAGTCAGTTCATGTTCAAGGAATCCAGTTTCCTGCAACTGTAGGACTGAAGTCCAAGTTGCTGGATGTTGGCCAGCATTTACTCTCAGCTCCCAGAGGCCATTCTCAGGTCCTTGCCCCAAGCCCTCCCTCTCATTAATGGGGAACCTCCGTCATGTTGAATTCCTTTCTTGTCTTGAATCTCTCTGCCTTTCTCTTCTGTTAAGGGACAGAGACAATGCTTTGTTCTTAAAGAAATCAAATGATTAGGTTATGCCTACTTGGAAAAAATCTCCTTTTAATATAACCAAGTCAGCTGATGAGTAAGCTAAATGATAGCTACAAAATCTCTTTGTAGAACATATCATGGAGGTGGTGTCCCACTTCATACAGGGGGAAGGAATCATTTAAGGATAAGGGTCTTCTGTGGGCCATCATCTTAAACTGTGTCCACCACACTCACTTAACTTACTTTACCTTAGTGACTTTTCAAATCCGGAGCTAAAAGAGTAAAACCCAGGCTTGCAAATTATTGACCACCATCTTCTACCTCAAGGAATATAGGCTAACTAGGACTTCTTTAGGCACTTGATTTAAATACCTTTTCTATTTTTGAAAGTATGGGAAAGTTAATAGATGGAGAGGTGTCTGAGCTTATTCTTAAGTCTCTTGGATTCAAGTGTTTGGATATTTTTGGAGGAGTGATGAACGTATCCCTTTAGCCCTCTGATAGTCTGTGACTGTTTTAGCAGTCGTGGAACAGCCCTGGGAGCACCTTGACACCTACTGAGTGTTTGTTGTTGTTGTTTAGTTGCTCAGTCATGTCCTACTCTTTGTGACACCATAGACTGTAGCCCACCAGGCTCCTCTGTCCATAGGTTTCCCAAGTAAGAAAGAATACCGTGGGTTGTGATTTCCTCCTCCAGGGAATCTTCCCAACCCAAGGACTGAACCTGCATCTCCTGCATTGAGAGATGGCTTCTTTACCACTGAGCCACTAGGGTGGCTAGGGAAGTCCAATGATTTTTTTTTTTCCTAAAAATAAACTCAGCAGTGGCCACAGGACTGGAAAAGGTCAGTTTTCATTCCAATCCCAAAGAAAGGCAATGCCAAAGAATGCTCAAACTACCGCACAATTGCACTCATCTCACATGCTAGTAAAGTAATGCTCAAAATTCTCCAAGCCAGGCTTTAGCAGTTTGTGAACCATGAACTTCCAGATGTTCAAGCTGGTTTTAGAAAAGGCAGAGGAACCAGAGGTCAAATTGCCAACATTCGTTGGATCATCAAAAGAGCAAGAGAGTTCCAGAAAAACATCTATTTCTGCTTTATTGACTATGCAAAAGCCTTTGACTGTGTGGATCACAATAAACTGTGGAAAATTCTGAAAGAGATGGGAATACCAGACCACCTGACCTACCTCCTGAGAAACGTGTATGCAGGTCAGGAAGCAACAGTTAGAACTGGACCTGGAACAACAGATTGGTTCCAAACAGGAAAAGGAGTATATCAAGTCTGGATATTGTCACCCTGCTTATTTAACTTTTATGCAGAGTACATCATGAGAAACGCTGAGCTCAGCTTCCAGCTCAGCGTGGAAGAAGCACAAGCTGAAATCAAGATTGCTGGGAGAAATATCAACAACTTCAGACAGGCAGATAATACCACCCTTATGGCAGAAAGTGAAGAGGAACTCAAAAGCCTCTTGATGAAAGTGAAAGAGGAGAGTGAAAAAGTTGGCTTAAAGCTCAACATTCAGGAAACTGAGATCATGGCATCCGGTCCCATCACTTCATGGCAAATAGATGGGGAAACAGTGGAAACAGTGGCTGACTTTATTTTGAGGGGGCTCCAAAATCACTGCAGATGGTGACTGCAGCTATGAAATTAAAAGACACTTACTCCTTGGAAGGAAAGTTATGACCAACCTAGACAGCATATTAAAAAGCAGAGACATTACTTTGTCAACAAAGTTCCATCTAGTCAAGACTATGGTTTTTCCAGTGGTCGTGTATGGATGTGAGAGTTGGACTATAAAGAAAGCTAAGTGCCAAAGAATTGATGCTTTTGAACTGTGGTGTTGGAGAAGACTCTTGAGAGTCCCTTGGACTGCAAGGAGATCCAAGCAGTCCATCCTAAAGGAGATCAGTCCTGGGTGTTCATTGGAAGGACTGATGTTGAAGCTGAAACTCCAGTCCTTTGGCCACCTGATGCGAAGAGCTGACTCATTTGAGAAGACCCTGATGCTGGGAAAGATTGAGGGCTGGAGGAGAAGGGGACAACAGAGGATGAGATGATTGGATTGTATCACCGACTCAATGGACTTGAGTTTGGGTAAACTCCGGGAGTTGGTGATGGACAGGGAGGCCTGGCGTGCTGCAGTTCATGGGGTTGCAAAGAGTCGGACATGACTGAGTGACTGAACAGAACTGAAAAATAAATGTGAGGATAAAGTGATATATCCCTTTTACACCTTTCTGTAGAAATGGAGTCATCACTCATAATTGACCTTCAAAATGTATACCTGAGGTATCAATGTGGGTTTTCAAGTCAAATAAACCTGCATTTAAAAGCTAGCCCTGCTACTAATTGTTTGGTAAACCTCTCAACACCTCAGTAAATCCCCCAACATCTCTGAACCTTGTTTTTTATCTCTACAAGATGGGTATTATGATATCTAGTTTGAGGATCTCTTAGGGAGAAAGATATGTGGAATGCTTTTAATATATTTGGCCCAGAATTCCTGGTTTTGTGGCCAAGTGAGTCACACACATTACTTTGCAGTCCCTCTCATCAGGAAGCAGGGATTTCCCACCCCTTGAATCAGGCCTGCCTGTGTTTTATCTACAGTGGTGCTGAGAAGTAGCATTGTGTGAGTTCTAGAACCTGGGCCCTCAAAAGCTTGCAGTAGCTCATTTTCCCTTCTGAAATGCCTAGGGATGGTCTGAAATCTTTATGAATGAAAAAACATGGACCATGAGAGCTCATGATTTTGATGAGGCAACTTGTCCAAAGTCACAACATCGGCAGCAGATAGAATCAAGTTTCTAACTCAATCCTATCTGCCTCTGAAACTTAACAATGATTGTTTTTTTTTTGTTTAATAACACTTCCTCATCTGGGAGCTTCTCCAGTGGCCCATTCTTCTATCCCCAGCTTAACAGTAGGCCAGTTGGAAACCCTATGCAGTTAATTGAATAGTCTAATTAATTAGATCAGAAAAACCTTGCAAGTTTCTAAATATGAGCCTTATCCAATGAGACCATGTCTCTACAAGTCACAGAGCATGAATAAGGAGAAACTTCTCATATCAATCCTGCTGACAGTGTTTGTGAATAGTACGCTTGCTATGAGTTGGTAAGTGGAAATTCCTCATCCAGAATATTGATTGAAGGGCAGCATGCATATACCAGGCCCTGCCCAGATGGCAGGTATGTGAGTGTTCTGTTTACATGGGTCAAATCTGCAAAGTACAAGTTCTGGGATGGTTATCCAGAGAAGAGAGTATGCTGCTCAGCACTCACCAGTGAAGAATAAGCTGTTTTTGAAGTTCATATTTCTTGAGTGTGTCCATCTTGATTATCTGTATGACTCAGGAGAAACCGTGAATTTAGGTAGCCAGAGAACTCTGTCTGTGGCACAGGCTAATGTGATATGATTGATGGATTGGGAAAGAATTAAAAAATGTAAAACACTTGTAATTTTTTTTTTTCATGCAGTAATTCTATGTTTAATTTTTTTTTTTTTTTTGAGGACCCACCATACTGTGTTCCATAATGACTGCACCATTTTGCATTCCCACCATCAATCCACAAGTGTAGCACCTTCTCTACATCCCCACCAATACTTGGGTTTGGTTTTTTTTTTCAGTTCTTGTTTGTTTTTTTGGTAATAGCCATTGTGATGAGGTGATATGTCATTGAGATTTGACTTGCATTTCCCTAATAGTAATGTTGAACATCTTTTCATGTACTTATTTGCCGTGTGTATATCATCTTTGGAAAAATATCTGTTCAGGTCTTTTGTCCATTTTTAATTTTTTTATTTTTTTTTAAATTTTATTTTATTTTTAAACTTTAATTTTTTTTTTAGATTTTTTTTTAATGTGGACCATTTTTAAAGTCTTTATTGAGTTTGTTACAGTATTGTTTCTGTTTTATATTTTGGTTTATTGGCCTCAAGGTATGTGGAATCTTATTTCACTGACCAGGGATTGAACCTGTGACCCCTGCTTGGAAGGCAGAGTCCTAACCATTGGACCACTATGGAAGTCCCTAGAAAATATACATTTTTAAAGTAATCTGGAGGGGAATCATAAAGTTAAAGATGTTCTTTTAAAGTATAAGTCCTTTAAAAATAGAAGTGTTACTTAATTGCTATATAGATTAGCATTCTGAGCTTCAATCTTCCCATCTGTAAAATAGGAATTAAGTGTTTATATGCATCTCACAATTTTGTCATAAAACTTGAATGAAATCATGCAAGTAAAAGCATGTAGCACAGTTCACAGTGAGTTCTTAATAACACATACCTCCAAGACAACTTCCATTAAAATATATATATATATCTGCATGTTTCAACAGGGAGAAAAGGTCAATTGGAAGATGGCCAAAGGGCTTAAAAATCAGGCAGGCTAAGTAGAAATTGGTGACCACTTTCTCATAAAGGTGAGAGAACTTGGTGCCAGTGTGAAATCAGGGTCTTGATCTTTTTAAAAAATCATGAGGAATTTTTTCCACTTCTCATTTGGCTAAGCCAAAATGGTCCATGTTCACCTTTTCCCCTCCATCCTGCCTTCAACACTTACTTTCATAAGTAAAGTTAACAAATGATCCCATTTCTCCCATTAGTAACAGCCATTAGCAGGAATGTTCAACACTCACCAACATTAACCAAACCCTAATTAGCCAAACACGGCCTTCCACCCCTTACAATGCACACCTTTCTTTCCCATGCCTGCTATGACTCTCCTAAAAGAAACATTTATAGAACTCCCCTCCTTAGCCCACTCTCCCTCACATCATTAATCAGCTTGCTATGCCTCATCCAAAGGGGGGAAAAAAATTATTCAGTTTCCTGTTGCATGCCGGCCAGATGAGCAAGTGCTGAGCAGGACTTCAGTATGTACCCTCGTGTTCACGTCACATACGCAGCCGCACCTGGGACTGGGGTGTGTTAAGGAGGACGTGTCCTGGATTTCACAGAGGCCGCCTTTTAACTGTCTGGTAATGTATGATGCTGTGGTGCTTCCACTTTCCAGAGCCAAGTCTTGAGCAGAACAAAGCAGGGGAATACTTTCTAGCCTGGGACCTGGAGGCCGCTATCAGCTTGCTTGGAGAACTCATGATCTGAGAGGGGCTCTGAGGACTCAGCTTTAAGAAAAGGAAAAAAGAGAAGGTTGAGATGTCTACATGTATGCAGGTTCATCACACTGCCCCTGCATTGTCACCAAGTTATTTCCTACGTGGAGGTGACAGTGGTAGGAACTTCATTTCTGGGCTCCAGGAGCTCCCAGGCAGCACGTCTGCCTCCTTGGCCAGGTGGTATGTTGTGGAGATAAGTAATGGGTTTGTGGTCTGCAGACTTGGCTTTGAACATTAATGCTGCCACTTCCTATGGGTCTCTGCAAGTTCCTTAAGCTCACAGCCTGTTTCCTCATTTGTAAGATGGGAATGATAATAATACTGACCTCATAGAGAGAAAAGAAACAAGAAATGTGAAGGACGAAGCACAATGCCTGGCACAGAACAGGCACTCAGTAACCATCATTGTCCCAGGTCCCCTGCCTCCTGATTCACCTGCAAAAACAAATTTCAGGGACGCTGGGGAGGATTTTATCTGGACCCTGTGACCACCTAGTGAGGGCCTTGCCCTGAACTTTAGTGCCCCATGAACAGGAGACTAGGAGTCTTTTCTCTTTGTTTTACTTTGGCCTGTTTTTTATTTGGGGTCTGTGTGATTTCCTGGCAACAGCCCCGTTGGTGGTGAGAAAATATGCGTGTTTGCTATTTGAGGAGCAAGCAGCTTGTTTCTAGAGGTCCCTCCCCTCCAACATGGTTGTAAAATGTAGGTCAGCAATGAATGTCTCTTAGCTCAGCACAGCTCAAAGTAGAATCCCAAGTCTAGTCTACCTTGGATTCTGTATTCCTGGGGATGCATATGGGCCAAATTGACTTTCATAACACTTTGCAGTCTTTTGAAGTTTGACTTCAAGATTCATAGCCTTTTTTTCTTTTCTGGTTAGTCTCCTTGGCTGCCCACTTTCTCCTTTCCAGTAAAATCACAAGTTTACTTCTACTCCTGTGTTCCTATTTTGTGGATGGCACTACCATCCTCCCAGTAGTTCAGATAAAATCCTGGATTTATCCTAGACCCCTGCGTCTTCTTCCCTATCACATCTTGTTGCTCATTAGCATCTTTTGGCTTAAGATCATTAATATTCTTCAAGATCAGCCATGTCCTCCCATCACACATCCTTTTACTGTGTGTTTCCTTTCTTCTGAAAGTAGTCTCTAGTAAGCAGCATATAGCTGGGTATCTCTCTCTCTTTTTTAAAATCAATTCACTCACTCTTTGTCTTTTGATTGGCAATTTAGTCCATTTACATTTAAATTAACTGTTAATTATTTTCTAGATTTTTTGTTTGTTTTGTAGTTTTTCTCTGTTTCTTTCTTGTATGTCTCTAGAAAGAACAACCCTTAGACTACCCAAGAAAAAAAAGAGGAATCAAATAATTAAAATCATAAATTAAAGAGGAGAAGTTATAAGTGATACTACAGAAATACAAAAGATCATAAGAGACTACTACAGACAATTGTTGCTTAGTTGCTATGTTGTGTCAGACTCTTTTGCAACTCCATGGACCATAGGCTCCTCTGTCCATGGATTCTCCCAGGCAAGAATACTGGAGTGGGTTGCCATTTCCTTCTCCAGGGGATCTTCCTGACCCAGGAATTTAACTCATGTCTCTTGTATTACAGACACATTTCCTCCAGTACAGGCAGATTCTTTAACACTGAGCCACCAGGGAAGCCTATACAATTGTACATCAACAAATTGTGTGACCTGGAAAATATGAATAAAATCCTAAAACATACAATTTTCTAAGACCAATGAGAAGAAAACATAAAATCTGAATGGATTAGTAAGGGATTTGAAACATTAATGAAAATTCTTCCAATAAACAACACACCAGGACCAGACAACTTGATTGCCAATTCTAAAAACCTGCAAAGATTTAATACCTGCCCTGAGATTCTCCCTAAAAATCAAGAAGGGAAACCTTCCAAACATACTTGATGAATATGAATGTCAGCATTGCCCTGATACCAAAATCAGACAAAGACACCACAAAAAAAAAAAAAGAAAGAAAGAAAACTGTAGGCCAACATCCTTGATGAGCAAAGATGCAAAAATCCTCAATAAAATATGAGAAAACTAAATCCAAAAATATATTAAAAGGATCATACACCACAGTCAAGTGGGATTTATTCTAGGGACATAAGGATGATCCAACATCTGCAAATCAGTCATTGTGACACATTATATTAACAAACTGAAGAATGAAAACCATATGATCTTCTCAATAGATGCATAAAGCACTTTTGACAAAATTCACCATCCATTTATGATAAAACTCTCAACAAAGTGGGTGTAGAGGGAATGTCCCTCAACATAGTAAAGGTCATATACAATAAACTCATGAATAATATCATACACAATATTGAAAAGCTGAAAGATTTTCCTTTAAGATTAGGAACAGGACAAGGATGCCCCTATTACCACTTCAGCATAGAATAGGACGTGCTAGCCACAGAAATTGGGCAAGAAAAAGAAATAAAATGCATCTGAATTGGAAAGGGAAAAGTAAAATTGTTACCATTTGCAGATGACATGACACAATATATCAGATCAGATCAGTCGCTCAGTGGATTTCATGTCTGACTCTTTGCGACCCCATGAATCGCAGCACGCCAGGCCTCCCTGTCCATCACCAACTCCCGGAGTTCACTCAGACTCATGTCCATCGAGTCAGTGATGCCATCCAGCCATCTCATTCTCTGTCGTCCCCTTCTCCTCCTGCCCCCAATCCCTCCCAGCATCAGAGTCTTTTCCAATGAGTCAACTCTACGCATGAGGTGGCCAAAGTACTGGAGTTTCAGCTTTAGCATCATTCCTTCCAAAGAAATCCCAGGGCTGATCTCCTTCAGAATGAACTGGTTGGATCTCCTTGCAGTCCAAGGGACTCTCAAGAGTCTTCTCCAAAACCACAGTTCAAAAGCATCAATTCTTCGGTGCTCAGCCTTCTTCACAGTCCAACTCTCACAACCATACATGACCACAAGAAAAACCATAGCCTTAACTAGATGAACCTTTGTTGGCAAAGTAACATCTCTGCTTTTGAATATGCTATCTAGGTTGGTCATGACTTTCCTTTCAAGGAGTAAGCGTCCTTTAATTTCATGGCTGCAGTCACCATCTGCAGTGATTTTGGAGGCCAGAAAAAAAAAGTCTGACACTGTTTCCACTGTTTCCACATCTATTTCCCATGAAGTGATGGGACCAGATGCCATGATCATTTTCTGAATGTTGAGCTTTAAGCCAACTTTTCACTCTCCACTTTCACTTTCATCAAGAGGCTTTTTAGTACCTCTTCACTTTCTGCCATAAGGGTGGTGTCATCTGCATATCTGAGGTTATTGATATTTCTCCCGGCAATCTTGATTCCAGCTTGTGTTTCTTCCAGCCCAGCGTTTCTCATGATGTACTCTGCATATAAGTTAAATAAGCAGGGTGACAATATACAGTCTTGATGTACTGCCTTTCCTATTTGGAACCAGTCTGTTGTTCCATGTCCAGTTCTAACTGTTGCTTCCTGACCTGCATACAAATTTTTCAAGAGGCAGATCAGGTGGTCTAGTATTCCCATCTCTTTCAGAATTTTCCACAGTTTACTGTGATGCACACAGTCAAAGGCTTTGGCATAGTCAATAAAGCAGAAATAGATGTTTTTCTGGAACTCTCTTGCTTTTTCGATGATCCAGCAGATGTTGGCAATTTGATCTCTGGTTCCTCTGCTTTTTCTAAAACCAGCTTGAACATCTGGAAGTTCATGGTTCACAAACTGCTAAAGCCTGGCTTGGAGAATTTTGAGCGTTACTTTACTAGCATGTGAGATGAGTGCAATTGTGCGGTAGTTTGAGCATTCTTTGGCATTGCCTTTCTTTGGGATTGGAATGAAAACTGACCTTTTCCAGTCCTGTGGCCACTGCTGAGTTTTCCACATTTGCTGGCATATTGAGTGCAGAACTTTCACAGCATCATCTTTCAGGATTTGGAATACCTTAACTGGAATTCCATTACTTCCACTAGCTTTGTTTCTAGTGATGCTTTCTAAGGCCCACTTGACTTCACATTCCAGGATGTCTGGCTCTAGATCAGTGATCACAGCATCGTGATTATCTGGGTCGTGAAGATCTTTTTTGTACAGTTCTTCTGTGTATTCTTGCCATCTCTTCTTAATATCTTCTGCTTCTGTTAGGTCCATACCATTTCTGTCCTTTATTGAGCCCATCTTTGCATGAAATGTTCCTTTGGTATCTCTGATTTTCTTGAAGAGATCTCTAGTCTTTCCCATTCTGTTGTTTTCCTCTATTTCTTTGCATTGATTGCTGAAGAAGGCTTTCTTATCTCTTCTTGCTATTCTTTGGAACTCTGCATTCAGATGTTTATATCTTTCCTTTTCCTCTTTGCTTTTCTCTTCTCTTCTTTTCACAGCTATTTGTAAGGCCTCCCCAGACAGCCATTTTGCTTTTTTGCATTTCTTTTCCATGGGGATGGTCTTGATCCCTGTCTCCTGTACAATGTCACGAACCTCATTACATAGCTCATCAGGCACTCTATCTATCAGATCTGACAGAATGTGGTCCACTGGAGAAGGGAATGGCAAACCACTTCAGTATTCTTGCCTTGAGAACCCCATGAACAGTATGAAAAAGCAAAATGATAGGATACTGAAAGAGAAACTCCCCAGGTCAATAGGTGCCCAATATGCTACTGGAGATCAGTGGAGAAATAACTCCAGAAAGAATGAAGGGATGGAGCCAGAGCAAAAACAATACCCAGCTGTGGATGGGACTGGTGATAGAAGCAAGGTCCAATGCTGTAAAGAGCAATATTGCATAGGAACCTGGAATGTCAGGTCCATGAATCAAGGTAAATTAGTAGTGGTCAAACAAGAGATGGCAAGAGTGAATGTTGACATTCTAGGAATCAGCGAACTGAAATGGACTGGACTGGGTGAATTTAACTCAGATGACCATTATATCTACTACTGCAGGCAGGAATCCCTCAGAAGAAATGGAGTGGCCATCATGGTCAACAAAGAGTCCAAAATGCAGTACTTGGATGCAATCTCAAAAACGACAGAATGATCTCTGTTCGTTTCCAAGGCAAACCATTCAATATCACACTAATCCAGGTCTATGCCCCAACCAGTAATGCTGAAGAAGCTGAAGTTGAATGGTTCTATGAAGACCTACAAGACCTTTTAGAACTCACACCCAAAAAAGATGTCCTTTTCATTATAGGGGACTGGAATGCAAAAGTAGGAAGTCAAGGAGCACCTGGAGTAACAGGCAAACTTGGCCTTGGAATGCAGAATGAAGCAGGGCAAAGACTAATAGAGTTTTGCCGAGAAAATGCACTGGTCATAACAAACACCCTCTTCCAACAACACAAGAGAAGACTCTATACATGGACATCACCAGATGGTCAACACCAAAAATCATATTGATTATATTCTGTGCAGCCAAAAATGGAGAAGCTCTATACGGTCAACAAAAACAAGACTGGGAGCTGACTGTGGCTCAGACCATGAACTCCTTATTGCCAAATTCAGACTTAAATTGAAGAAAGTAGGGAAAACCACTAGACCATTCAGGTATGACACAATATATGGCGAACCTTAAAGACTCCACTAAAAAGCTGTTAGAATTAATAAATGAATTTGGTAAAATCATAGGATACAGAACAAGTATACAGAAATCTGTGCTGTTTCTATATACTAATAATAAGCTGTCAGAAAGAGAAATGAAGAAAATAATTTACAATTGCATCAAAATAAATAAAATACCTGGGAATAAATTTAACCAAGGAGAAGGAATTAAAGAAATCAAAGAAAACACAAATAAATTGAAAGATATTTCATGTTCAAAGATTGGAAGAAATGACGTTGTTAAAATGGCCATATTACCTAAGGCAACCTACAGATTCAGTGCAATCCCTATCAAAATAAATCACAATGACATTTCACAGAACTAGAGCAAATAATTCCAAAATTTGTATGGAACTACAAATGATGCTGAATAGCCAAAACGATCTTGAAAGACGGCAAAGCTGGAGGACTTATGCACCTTGATTTCAAGCTAGCACAAAACTCTAGTAGTCAAAGCGGTATATTTCTGGCACAAAGTTGGACACATATCAATGGAACATCATTGATAGCTCAGGAATAAATCCACACATATATGGACAGTAAATTTATGACAAAGGAATAAAGAACATACAATGGAGAAAGAATAATAAATCTTCAATAAGTGCTGTTGAGAAACCTGAACAGATACAAAGAAAAGAATGAAACTAAACCACTATTTTACACCATACACAAAAATGAACTCAAAATCAACTAAAGACTTAAATGTAAGGTCTGAAACCGTAAAATTCCTAGAAAAAAATATGGGCAGTGATTTCATTGACATTGGTCTTAGCAATGTTTTTGTGGATCTAACTCTAAAGGCAAGGGCAGCAAAGGCAAAAATAAACATTGAACTAAGAAGATGTGTTAATAAAGTATATTTCCTCATGCATTTATGCATTTTTATAAGATTATTATTTTATACATTTCATCAGATCAGATCAGTCGCTCAGTCATGTCTGACTCTTTGAGACCCCATGAATTGCAGCACGCCAGGCCTCCCTGTCCATTACCAACTCCCAGAGTTCACCCAGACTCACATCCATCGAGTCAGTGATGCCATCCAGCCATCTCATCCTCTGTCATCCCCTTCTCCTCCTGTCCCCAATCCCTCCCAGCATCAGTCTTTTCCAATGAGTCAACTCTTCACATGAGGTGGCCGAAGTACTGGAGTTTCAGCTTTAGCATCATTCCTTCCAAAGGAATCCCAGGGCTGATCTTCTTCAGAATGGACTGGTTGGATCTCCTTGCAGTCCAAGGGACTCCCAAGAGTATTCTCCAACACTGCAGTTCAAAAGCATCAATTCTTCAGCGCTCAGCCTTCTTCACAGTCCAACTCTCACATCCATACATGACCACAGGAAAAATCATAGCCTTGACTAGACAGAACTTTGTTGGCAAATTAATGTCTCTGCTTTTGAATATCCTATCTAGGTTGGTCATTACTTTCCTTCCAAGGAATAAGCATCTTTTAATTTCATGGCTGCAATCACCATCTGCAGTGATTTTGGAGCCCAGAAAAATAAAGTCTGACACTGTTTCCACTGTTTCCACATCTATTTCCCATGAAGTGATGGGGCCGGATGCCATGATCTTAGTTTTCTGAATGTTGAGCTTTAAGCCAACTTTTTCACTCTCCTCTTTCATTTTCATCAAGAGGCTTTTTAGTTCCTCTTCACTTTCTGCCATAAGGGTGGTGTCATCTGCATATCTGAGGTTATTGATATTTCTCCTGGCAATCTTGATTCCAGCTTCTGTTTCTTCCAGTTCAGCATTTCTCATGATGTACTCTGCATATAAGTTGAATAAATTAGGGTTAGGGTTCATAGATTTCTGTTTTATTCAATGGGTAAAAACTCACTAATATCATCATTTATTTAGATGCACAAATTTTTTCCAGATTTGGCCAGTAAAAGCTCTTCCAAGTAACCTCTTATGTGTCTTTGATTTGTCCCCATAATTCTTTCAGTTCTTTTCTACTTTCTGAAATAACAGAGCTCTAAGGACATATTTTACACTTTCTCTCTTCCACCTCTGAAATTAGCTATTAATATTTCTTGAGAGATCTGTTTTGTTTAGTATTTAGAAACCAATAGATAGGCATTAAGTGGCTTGTTGCTTCTAGTATGTCACAGCTTCTAGTTTCTTCCAGTTGGTGGAGCTTTGTAATACACACACACACACACACACACACACACACACGAACACACATCTGTGTTTATTTCCATATCTGTTTATCTACCTACATGTTTATAGTATTGAAACTCATGAATTTATTCTGGTATCCCCAATTGCAATCTAGCTCTATATGATTCACTTTAATCTCTTTTTCTGTATTTGTAATTCCCTTATTTGGGCTTCCGTCAACATATTTTTTCCCTTAGTTGTAGTGTAAAGATTGGATAGTTTTGAAATTGCTAACCCGTAACACTGTGGTAGTTTTTAAAATAGATGAAGAGCCTTCTTCCTTGTTGTCCTGCCTCCAGTGTTTCTTGCCCCAGTTTCTTACATACACATAGCTATCAGACCAACTTTTAAACATTTGAAACTAGAAACACTCCTCTATACTCATGAGATAATGAAAGATAAAATGCAAAAGATTCAAAAAGAACCTATGTCATTTTGAGAAAAATATTTGAAATCAGAGTAAGTACCATGTTTATGGGCTTCCTGGTGGCTCAGATGGTAAAGTGTCTGCCTGCAATGTGGGAGACCTGGGTTCGATTCCTGGGTTGGGAAGATCCTCTGGAGAAGGAAATGGCAACCCATTCTAGTATTCTTGCCTGGAAAATTCTGTGGATGGAAGAGCCTGGTAGGCTACAGTCCATGGGGTCACAAAGAGTCAGACATGACTGAGCGACTTCACTTTCACTTTCTTTCACCATGTTTATGAAAAGGATTAGATTAGAGTCCTAATTTTGTTAAGTTATTTAGCATCCAGGTCATTGAAGATACTTATCCTATCTAGCAGTTAATCACTATTAAATCTGAATAATATTCTAATGTGAGAAACTTCTTAGCTACCCATATTGACTTTGACTATATAAAGACCTTGTGAACATTTGAATTATTTGTGTGCATGGACTTTTTCATAGTGATGAGAAAAAAACATAAGCATGATATGTTTCAAAGTACAAGTAGACTTGTTTATAATATGAGTTGGTAAAGAGTCTGCCTGCAATGCAGAAGACACATGTTTGATCCATGGATCAGCATGATCCCCTTGAGAAGGGAATGGCAACACATTTCAGTATTCCACCCTGGAGAACTCCATGGACAGAGGAGACTGGTAGGCTACAGTCCATGGAGTCACAAAGAATTGGACATGACTGAGCAACTTATATACTTTTTAGAAGTCTTTACTGAATTTGTTATACTATTTCTTCTGTTATTTATGTTCTGTTTTCTTCTGGCTATGTGACATTACCAAGAAATGAACCCACACACCCTGCATTGGAAGACAAAGTCTTAAAGCCACTAGACCACCAGGAAAGTCCCTTCACTGGTATCTTTGAAATAATTATTGAACTAATACTCCATTACTTATTTTCCTATGGAAGAAGTCGATTATTTATTAAATCTTTACCCTGATTTAAAAAATAGACTCAAACATGAGAGCTGGGTATTTCCCCAAGCACTATATTCCTCTTAAAAATTAAGGATGTGATACCTGTATACAGTGGAATATTACTCACCCATAAAAAAGAGCAGATATGAGTCCATTGTAGTGATGTGACGAACTGAGAGCCTATTATCAGTTCAGTTCAGTTCAGTTCAGTCACTCAGTCATGTCCGACTCTTTGCAACCCCATGAACCACAGCACACTAGGCCTCCCTGTCCATCACCAACTCCCAGAGTCCACCCAAACCCATGCCCATTGAGTCAGTGATGCCATCCAACCATCTCATCCTCTGTCGTCCCCTTCTCCTCCAGCCCTCAATCTTTCCCAGCATCAGGGTCTTCTCAAATGAGTCAGCTCTTCGCATCAGGTGGCCGAAGTATTGGAGTTTCAGTCAACATCAGTCCCACCAATGAACACCCAGGACTGATCTCCTTTAGGATGGACTGGTAGGATCTCCTTGAAGTCCAGGGGACTCTCAAGAGTCTTCTCCAACACCACAGTTCAAAAGCATCAATTCTTTGGCACTTGGCTTTCTTTATAGTCCAACTCTCACATCCATACATGACCACTGGAAAAACCATAGCCTTGACTAGATGGACCTTTGTTGGCAAAGTAATGTCTCTTCTTTTCAATATGCTGTCTAGGTTGGTCTTAACTTTCTTCCCAAGGAGAAAGCGTCTTTTAATTTCATGGCTTCAGTCACCATCTGCAGTGATTTTGGAGCTCAGAAAAATAAAGTCAGCCACTGTTTCTACTGTTTCCCCATCTTTTTGCCGTGAAGTGATAGGACCAGATGCCATGATCTTAGTTTCCTGAATGTTGAGCTTTAAGCCAACTTTTTCACTCTCCTCTTTCACTTTCATCAAGAGGCTCTTTAGTTCCTCTTCACTTTCTTCCATAAGAGTGGTGTCATCTGCATATCTGAGGTTATTGCTATTTCTTCAGCTAATCTTGATTCCAGCTTGTGCTTCCTCCATCCCAGTGTTTCTCATGATGTATCCTGCATAGAAGTTAAATAAGCAGGGTGACAATATACAGCCTTGATATACTCCTTTTCCTATTTGGAACCAGTCTGTTGTTCCAGGTCCAGTTCTAACTGTTGCTTCCTAACCTGCATACACGTTTCTCAAGAGGCAGGTCAGGTGGTCTGGTATTCCCATCTCTTTCAGAATTTTCCACAGTTTGTTGTGAGCCACACAGTCAAAGGCTTTTGCATAGTCAATAAAGCAGAAATAGATGTTTTTCTGGAACTCTCTTGCTTTTTCGATGATCCAGCAGATGTTGGCAATTTGATCTCTGGTTCCTCTGCCTTTTATAAAACCAGCTTGAACATCTGGAAGTTCATGGTTCACGTATTGCTGAAGCCTTGCTTGGAGAATTTTAAGCATTATTTTACTAGCATGTGAGATGAGTGCAATTGTGCAGTAGTTTGGGCATTCTTTGGCATTGCCTTTCTTTAGGATTGGATGTGATGAACTTAGAGCCTGTTATACAGAGTGAAGTAAGTCAGAAAGAGAAAAGCAAATATTATATATTAATGCATATATATGGAATCTAGAAAAATGGTCCTGATGGACTTTTTGCAGGAAAGGATTGGAGACACAATCATAGAGAGTGGACTTGTGGACATAGCAGAGAAAGGTGAGATCTGGGCAAACTGAGAAAGTGGCATTGACACAAATCCTCTATCATGTGCCAAATGGATAGTAGAAAGCTGCTATATAATACTGGGAAGCCAGCCTGGCCCTCTGTGATGAACTAGAAGGGTGGGATGGGGGAGAGGAGGGAGACTCAAGAGCAAGGGGATATATTTATATGTAATTATGACTGCTTCACATTGTTGTATGGCAAAAGCCAACACAACATTGTAAAGAAATTTTCCTCCAATTAGGAAAAAAAAAAAGCTAATGCAAGCAAGAGAATTTTGAAACTACTAAGTTAATGGCAAATCTTATCAGATTTTCATGCTCCATGATGCTCCTCTAACATTGTATAACCCTCTATTATCAAACATATTACAGGACACTTCAATTTTCATTTGTATGTCTGTCCCTCCCGGATCACCTTGATTATACTTTGTATTCTAGTGCATAAATTGGCCTGCTTCATCACAGGCCTCAATAAATATTTCTGAAAGAATGAAGGCTGGGTGACTACCTTTTGAAATGAATGGACTTCTCTTTCTCTAAGATCTCTTTAACCCATTCATTTCCAAGCTTGATCTTACAATGTGAAACTGACATAGGAAACATACCTACATTTCCACAATAGGATCTGCAAGGCCATAGATGGATTATAAGCAAACACATATATTGAGAAACTGCTAGATGCCAGATGACTACTCTATGTGTTTATTTGTTTTCAGTCTTACAGCAACTCAATGATGAAGGAAATAGGAATCTCACTTTGCAGATAAGTGTCATGGGAACTGAGTAACTTTCTGGGGAAATGAAGGAACCAAAACTGAACTCTGTTTATCTGACTTCAAAACAATTTTTTGGCTATGTGACTGCCCACCAAAGTTCGGATGATATCAGAGCTATGCCAAGTAGGAACATCAAGAGGAAGCACAATGAAAAAGTTAAGTAATGTATGAAATTATGTTGAGAAGCATCACCAAAATAAGTGAACTTATCAAGTAAATACAAGCTGGTACAAGCAGCTGGTTTTATTGGGGAGGAAGTGTGACACTTTTGGTGGGACAACAGGTTTTTATAAAGTATGGGTTAATGGAGTAGATGATATTTTGGATACCATCAAGAAAAATGGGCTTATTTTATAAATGAAGAAACCAAAGTCTAGAAAGAGGAACGGACTTAACCTAAAGTCATAAAGCAGATCGATGATGGAACCAGGAAGAGAAGCCAGGGCTTTGCAGTCTGTCTCTTCTTACTGTATCTAGCTGCTTTATTTTATTTTATTTTCTCATAGTCCATCTTTCTCATTTGCTTCAATTCAATAACAAAACTCTATTGAGAATCAGCTTTGTAACAAGCATTATATTAGGCATTTGAAGTCCAAAGGCAGGAGAATGGAATCGGGTTAGTAAAACACTTGTCTCTTTTTCTCTCTGTCTCTCTGTTCTTGACAGTGGATGGCCTCCTCCCTGAGTGCAGACAGAGGTCAGAACGTGCCTGTAACATGAACATGTCTTTCGTGTTTTGTCCTCTCTTTACTGTGCATGTGTTCTGAGGCTCAGTGTCACATTATGCAGTGCCCACTGATAAAGAGTAGGCCAAGAATGGACGGGCATGATTATGAAGAGGGGGAAAATGTCCAGATGTTAGTAGCTCATGATGTTTTGATTTGGAGTAGTTGTGCTTTCCCCAGCACCATCACCAAAGGTTTGTCCTTGGTTTATTTGTGTTATCACAACAGTGACGACGGAGTTAAATGCCGCCTTTGAAAAGAGGATTTTTGCTTGTTTCATTTATATTCTACTGTTCTTTCATTAAACATTTCTAAATATCCATGGGGCCCAATTCTTACAAAAATAAATCAGATAAACCTAGGGTTCTTGCCAAGTCAAATATCTACAGTTTCTGGCAATTATGTAATTTCCAACTCTGCTTCAGTAACTATTGCTGATAAGTCAATCGTCATAAAGAGAAATGTTCCAGACCAATCTTTATTAGTGTGTCCTTCACTGATATAGGCAAAGTCTTATTTTAAAAGCAGAGTTCTAACTTTTTTTTATCCCTAGTGAATAGCTTCTCATCATAACAATTTATATCTGGATAATGTCATAGTAAAATATAAAAATGGTAAATTAAAGCCCATGAAATTAGGTTCTGCTGCTATTAATAAAAACTGTTCTGGTTTTCACCATTTTGTTTTGATGGCACTGTCTTATAATGCAACTTTGCAGTAATGTATTTCTGGCATTGCCAGTTGATTTGGCCCAGACAAAAGCAATATTTAGATAGTTACTCTGTAGAACTGCTTTAGGAAGCAAGAACTTGAGAATCATGTGCTAATTTAAATACCTTCTTAAAGTTGAAGTTAAACACATTATTGATCAGGAAAGGCTTTTATAGAGAGAGAAACTGCTATTGTATAAGTGGTCTAAAATAAACAAACTGAAAATACCAGCCTGCTATGTTTTTCCAAAGTTACGTATCTGGTGCAGATAAACATTGCTTAACATTAGTATATTAAAATGAAAACGTTATTTTCAAATAAGGATCTCTGCCTGTGCTTTGAGAGGAATCCTCTGGAGACATTCTTCTCTGTAGCTACAACTCACATGCTATGAACTTGCTTTTATCAGGGTCATTCAGACCATAAAGAATCTGTCTGCCTGCAACACAGGAGACCTGGGTTCGATCCCTGGGTCAAGAATCCCCATGGACAGAGGAGCCTGGTGGGCTACAGTCCTTGGGATTGCTTCCCTGGCAGCTCAGCTGGTAAAGAATCTGCCTGCAATGCAGGAGACCCGGTTCAATTCCTGGGTCAGAAAAATCACGTGGAGAAGGGATAGGCTACCCACTCTAGTATTCTTGGGCTTCCCTGGTGGCTTAGCTAGTAAAGAATCTGCCTGCAATGCAGGAGACCTGGGTTCAATCCCTGGGTTGGGAAGATCTCTTGGAGAAGGGATATGCTACCCACTCCAGTATTCTGGCCTGGAGAATTCCATGGGCTGTACAAAGAGTTGGATACAACTGAGCAACTTTCACTATAAATGATACCATATGGTATTTATCTTTCTCTCTGACTTACTTTACTCAGTATGACAATCTCTGTATCCATCCATGTTGTAGAATATTTTTGCTCAAATTTTCTCATTCATTTCCTATATTGGCCTAGGAGGCAGGGTTTCATTCCTATTTTACAAATGAGGACGCTGGGGCTCACACCAGGTCTTATGCACTTTCATTACAGCACTCCTGGCAAGTAGAAACCTTGAGACTCAACCAGACTTTCTGCTTTTTGACCACTCCCCATCTGAACACTGCATGAGAGTGGGGAGGTGGTCTTTTTTGATGAACAGCAGTAGAGGTTTACCATTCTGATGAAAATACCCAGGAGATAAACCCAGCTTTTGTTTCTGTGAGGGGAAAATAGTCTGGTACAGTCATCTGAGTTTAGATGCTGTCCTCTCACAAGATTGAGTGATAGCCAAGATGAGTTAATCATTCTTTCCCACCTCACACTCCTGTGAATTCAGTGAGAAAGGAGCAAACTGATGGACCCCTGTGTCAAAGAGCTCAGACCTTCAGATTCTCTAACAGGGGGCTTGGTTTGCAAACAGTTATCAGAAGTATTTTGTTGATAGGGACAATATAGTTTAATTTTTGGAGGATTTTCAGATGCCTTTCATTGCCAGAATCAGTTTAAAATAAAAATTGGACACATGGGAATAGAGCTTTATTCCTAATGGCTAGGAGTCTTTGCTTTCAGTTTTCTACTTCTTTGTGTATACTTAAGGGCTGGCTGAATAGAAGCTTCCAGTCAAAGGACATGTGGAGACAATCAGCCTAGATAGTTAAGAAAAGCTCAACTGAAGAGCTAGACTGGTTGAAGAGGACTAGAAGCCGGGTTCTATAGGCTGTTAAGGCAAATAATCTATAAGTAAAGTGTATAGTGTTACAAAGGGTAGGTCTAAAAGAAAATATGCTAACTGCATACCAGGAAAGCATTGGCTTTTTTCAGCTCAGTTGCTCAGTCATATCCGACTGTTTGCGACCCCATGAACCACAGCACGCCAGGCCTCCCTGTCCATCACCAACTCTCAGAGTTTACCCAAACCCATGTCCATTGAGTCGGTGATGCCATCCAGCCATCTCATCCTCTGTCATCCCCTACTCCTCCTGCCCTCAATCTTTCCCAGCATCAGGGTCTTCTCAAATGAGTCAGCTCTTCGTCTCAGGTGGCCAAAGGACTGGAATTTCAGCTTCAACATCAGTCCTTCCAATGAACACCCGAACTGATCTCCTTAGCATGGACTGGTTGAATCTCCTTGCAGTCCAAGGGACTCTCAAGAGTCTTCTCCAACAACACAGTCCAAAAGCATCAATTCTTCAGCCCTCGGTTTTCTTTATAGTCCAACTCTCACATCCATACATGACCACTAGAAAAACCATAGCCTTGCCTAGATGGACCTTTGTTGGCAAAGTAATGTCTCTGATTTTTAATATGCTTTCTAGGTTGGTCATAACTTTCCTTCCAAGGAGTAAGTGTCTCTTAATTTCATGGCTGCAATCACCATCTGCAGTGATTTTGGAGCCCAGAATTGGCTTTTTAGCAAAATGCAAAACAAAATACTGGAATAATTTTGAAAGCAAATGATATTTAAGTCGCAAAAATTAGAATACAGAAGGTGTCATTTCTGTTTCTTGGTTTGCATCCAATGCACGTTGGGCTAAGAGTATAGATTTCAAACTGTTGGACGATGGGGCTTATCCTCAGTCTGTGTGTGTGTGGGACCGTGACAGGTGAACAGTACAGCTGTAGGGTGATGAATGTATAATTCATCAGCTGGGGTCTTAGGGCCATTTATGTGATTGAATAACAAGAGTTAACTATGATGCTGTCTTACTTGTCACTTTCTCTACTAGATTATAAAACTTCTTTGCAGAAATTGAATGTTTTAGTGAATTGGAGGGAGGGGAGGTTATTCAAGGAGGAAGCTGGACCTGCCATTGTGAATCCCTTTTGGTGTGGCGGGTCATGTGGTTATAAGGTCAGACAGTGAACATGTCCCCTTTTGAGGTCCTCTGCTGGATTCTTTCCTTTTCCTGCTGATCTGCTTGTCAGAGTTCATATTGCTGATCTTTCTTTTAAACAACAGTATCAAACAACGAGGTGTATCTGTTGAAGTTTCAGGTCAGTACTTAATGAAGGATCCAGAGAGCCTCCTGGCTACTAAAATCTTCTGGAGTCATGATGAGGTCTCACCTATGTGTGAGGCAGGGCATTTGAATCCTGCTTCTTTTGGTCTATATCTTTATTGTTCATACATCAATGGAATAACAGCTGCAGGCCAATAAAACAGCAGTTGTCCATGTGACCCTCTTGTCCGTGCCCTGCCTTTATCTTACTGTGATCACAGTGTGAGATAGGCATCTTTGGGATATGAAGAAAGAAGTCAGATTCTTCCTTCTTTCTTCCAATGGTGACAGGTATTCCATGGGTGACTCCTGGCTTCCCACTTTCTGTGTTTCAGTGAATGACCCACAGTTGATGCAACCCCATTCTCCTGCAGCTGTCAGGGGGTACAGTGGTGTGGCTGGGTGGCTTTTAGAGATAGGGAAGGATGGCTGGGCTCCCACATATTTCACTTATAATTAACTTGGAAACTAGAACACTCGGATTCTCTGCTTCTCTTGTTTTATCTGGGACTGTTCGAAAGGGATGGGGAGAGAGGGGTCTGCAAAGGCCATGATAGTGGGGCATCCAGAGCGAGGTGTACAAGCTTGGAATCTCTGCACGCTCCCTGGGAGTGTGCTCCTCTGAATTAGAAAGCTCTAGTTTTAGCTTGATAAACTATTTTCCAGTTAATTCAATTGTTTAGTCCTTGCTGGAGCTAGAATAATGAATATGCAGAGTAGAGATTGTGGCTTTCTGAAATGATATCATAAATGTGATTGCCAGATTGAACAAATAAAAATTCAGGGTGGCCAATTTAACTGGTATTTCAGATAAACAATAAATGGTTTCTCACTGTAAGTATGTTGCAAGAATTGCATGTCCTTAGTCACTCATTCATGTCCGACTCTTTGTGACCCTAGGAACTCTAGTCTGCCAGTCTCCTCTGTCCATGGGGACTCTCCAGGCAAGAATACTGGAGTGGGTTGCCATGCCCTCCTCCAGGGGATCTTCCCAACCTAAGAATCAAACTCATGTCTCCTGCATTGCGAGTAGATTCTTTACTGCTGGGTCACCAGGGAAGCCTGAAAATATTGCATGAAACTTCTCAAATATTGCATAGAACATACTTAGAATAAAAAAACTGTTTATTATAAATTCAAATTTGATTGAGCATACTCTATTTTAGGGGCTTCCCAGGTGGCACTAGTGGTAAAGAATCCGCCTGCCAATACAGGAGACACAAGAGACCCGGGTTCAATCCCTGGGTCAGGAAGATCCCCTGGAGGAAGACATGGCAACCCACTCCAGTATTCCTGCCTGGAGAATCCCATAGACAGAGGAGTCTGGGTGGCTACAGTCTGATGGACATGACTGTGTGACTGAGCACTGTATTTTATCTGGTAACCCTATTCATGGATAATTAAGGATAATATTGGTGTTGTTCACAGAAACTAATTTATTTGATCAAGGATAATTTCACTAAAATCAATAGATATATTAGATTTTTGTCCCCATTTTTTTAGGCAAATTATAGCAATAGGATAAAATACATGTTTTCTGCTTTATGTGTGGAAATATGGGAATACCCACACAAATATGAATTTTCATTTGTCCCCAATACGATAATATGCTATACAGGTTTGCGTTTCTTTTTAACTCATGAAAATGATGCCTAAATATAAAATTAGTATACATAGTGAATCATGGATTGGATACGCTGGGAAGATTTAAACAGATAATCTTATTTTGATTTTATTAATATATGTTCCTTGTAGAACATCTATAAAATACATAATAAAAATATGCCTGTAATATTTCATATATATTCTTACAATTTTGTTGTAATAAAACGTTTTGAGATTTTGTTGTAATACAATTTTGTTTCCTTTTTAAAAATTCACCATTATATCATGAATGTCTTTTTATTTCATTAAAAGCATTTAGAAAATATTTTAAGAGAGACATAAATTCTTTTTCCTTATTGTTTTGATTTCTTTTCCTGCTCTAATGTTAAAATGAAGATACTGGTACATCACTGCTTATTAGTGTCACTGATTACTTTCTTTGGATGTATTTATGGAAATACCTTTCCTCCGATCTTTAGTTCAAAACATTTGTAAGACTTGAGCTCTGTGTTGCTAGTGCTGTTAGATGGAGACCCACACTCCCTGTGCTTTCTGTTTCGGTGTTCTGGCAGGAGAGACGTCTCCTGGAGTTTTTGTGCCTTCCTGCCTCTCCATACTCCTTTCCACATGGATAAGCATGACGCATCTAATGGGTGAGTTTGGAAGCAAGTGGTTTGGTTTAGCTCCTAAATTCAATTTCTTTCAAATGTGGCTGCTCTTATAGAGGGTACCTCTGGGTCTTCTCTTTGCCATGAGCACGTATTACCAGGGAACTCTGGCCAGCTGGATAGGCCTCCAGTTGTCCACTCCACTTTTGGGTAAAGTTTGGAAGAAATTTTAGAAAGTTCACTGTGACTTTTCATTTAATTCATATCCTCTTATCTAGTTATTTTAAGTAATACATCTGATGTTGGGTCTCTCTGACAACCATGTCTGATTCTCAACTAGTCCCGAATTCAAACTGTAGAGAAAAGTGTTAGTATCACAAAACTCCAAATATAAGCTCCTTGACTAAAAATAATTGAGCCATAATTAGAGGGACTAGAATTCACAGTTGAAAATAGCAGAGAGGAATGAGGTTTTGCATACCACTAAGCACTGGCATGAGGTGTTACAGCTTTTTTTGCATTTTTCTTACAGTTGGGGGTCTTCAAGCTTGGCAGTTAGTACGGTGCATGTTGCAGCTCTGTGGCTGGGATTATTAGTTTGTATGGGGCATCAAAACTCTGGTAAGCATGAGCTGCATGGCCCTCAGTGTGTCACCTTGATCTGATTACAAAGACATGGCTTTGGGTGAGATTGGAAATTAAGTTGCTGAGAAAAGGGGCCTCAGTTCCTGTTAAAGATGATTTTACAATTAGAATATAGACTTTTAAACTATTTTCCAGTGAAATATATTTTTTCCCTCCTCTGTACTTTGGCATTTTTTAGCATGGGTAGCAGTCCAGGACTGAATACTTAAAAGATAGCTAAGTTTCAGGAAGAGTGGCCAGCAGCCATGGGCAGGTTCTGTCAGCTCTGTCTCAATCTTGTGGAATTCCAGAGACAGAATACACTTTGCTTGTTCACTTCCCAAATCTCTTCTGCTTTTCTTTAGTCGATGATTTAGCACTTCAACTTTGGAGCTTTGTCCTAGATTTCTAGACATTTAAGTATTTGATCTGTGAGAAAGAATTTCATGTGTTTCAAATCTTCCATGGGGCAGCTCTAGGTTTTGGGAGACTTTGAAGCTTAAGAGAAACAAAAAAACAAAACAGAAGTTTTAATATAATATTAGGTGTGAAAATAAAAATTTATTAAGACAATGAAGCAAAATCACAACAAATTACTGGTAGCTTGGTGATCCAGATTTCTCTTTTTGAAATCTCTTTGCCAGTTTATCAGAAATGCTTAATATCTAAAAATCCTTCCTGGTTGTAGCCTTACTTTCCTTTCCTGCCAGGACACTCTGTGGCTTCTAGAACTCATAAGAGCGGGCCCCGATGTATAAGCTTTATTAAGCTTCATAAGTTTATCTCTGCCTTCTTCAGAGCCTGTCCGTCCATGCCCTATTAGTTATCTGAGAGGACATTTACCTCTCCCAAAAGGATGAAAACATGCCTCAGGGAGATTATCCTCCCCACTTAGAATTTTGAGGTTCCTCATGGACAGAAAAATGTAGTCTAACAGAAGAAAAGTGCTCATATCAAGGGGTGCTAAGCTAAATTATATCCTATGCTCCATTCATAAGTTTAAGTCCTAACCTCTAGCCCCTCAGAATGTGAAATAGGGCCTGTATCTGGAGATAGGGCCTTTAAAGAAATAATGTAAAATGTTAATCTCTCAGTCATGTCCAGCTCTTTGTGACCCCATGGACTGTAGCCCGCCAGGCTCCTCTGTCCATGGGGCTTCCCAGGCAAGAATACTGGAGTGGGTTGCCATTTCCTTCTCCAGGGGGTCTTCCCGATCCAGGGATCAAACCTGGGTCTTCCTCACTGCAGCAGATTCTTTACCATCTGAGCCACCAAGGAGGCTCAAATGAATGTAAAACAAGGTCATATGGCTGGGCTCTAAGTCAGTATGACTGGTGTCCTTGTAAGGACTGGAGATTAGAATACAGACAGACACAGACATAAGACAGTGTGAAGGCAAAGGAAGAAGATGATCACCTACAAGCCAAGGAGAGAAGCCTCAGAAGGAGCCAAAACTGGCAACACCTTGACCTTGGACCATCAGCTTCCAGAACTGTGAGAAAATGAATTTCTAAACAGGAAGTACCTAATCCACGCGGGTATCAGATGTGGGAAAGCAGTGGATTGTCAGGTATGGTAATCACAGGGCTGAGGACAGAAGCCTGGGCCTCCCCACACCCTTTAAGAGGTGACTGCTAACACACAGGCCTAAATTGTTGATCTTAGCTCTCCCGGCAGTGTTTATTTGAACAATTCAACATTTCACTGAGTAGCAGGTGATTAAGCATGAATTTACAGAGAAGAGATCCGTAGGTGGCACAGTCAGAAAACAGCCACCGCCTGTAGTCAGCGGTTACTCCAACCAAGAATAAGATCTGAAAAGGCAGCAGGAGGGATGGTTACAAGGCATTGGCAACAGATTGGAATGCAAGACAAAAAAGTGCAAGACAGAGGACGAGGAGCTGACTTGGGAGCTGCTCACAGGGAACTGACCCAGTTCTCCAGAGAGGACGCCTCAGGGCACAGCATTCTGCAGGCTCTTGACTCCCCTCATGCTTGTGGTCTTGGAAGCTGTCTGATTTAGTATGCCATCTTACTAGAAAGCAGTGGCCCCTCCTTCAGCCTCTATTTCACTGTATTAGTTTGCTAGGGTTGCTGTGCAGTCCCGTCTTTTTATAGGGCATAAAAGTATTTGATGCTGATACTAAGAAAATATTCATTGAATGCATTCAGAGATTTCTGAATGAAATGTCAGATTTCTCAGACACTGGAAGGAAGCCTAGTCTCATGGAAAGGGCACATTGCAAATATTAATGGCTCATGATGACAGAAAGATAAAGCACCATGTTAACAAGAGAAGTATCTTGCCATTCTATTGTAGACCAAGATTCTAGTCATGCATCACATTTGTCTGAGGATGATTTAAATTTAGAAGTATCCAGGCCCAGCTCTAAGATCTGACTCAGGAAGCCTGGGGTGAACCCTGTTAACCTTCATTTTCATTAATACCCCTTGATGATACTGCTGTGCAAAGCTGGGAGCCACTGTTCTAGACTATCCTTATTGATATTGGAATCATTCATTGAACATTACAGATCTGTGGTAGAGACTTAGAGTTTATATCCATTTTTACTTCCACAAAGTTGCTTCATGAGGTTTGTATATTATAAACTTGCTTTAGAAGTGCTGCATGAAATATTTCAAGTTTCAATAAATTTATATTTGATCATTTTCCACATTCAGTTTTATCAAATAAAATAAAATGGGTTGATTATTAGGAAATAAAAATATACTTATGTTTAAAAAACAGAAAAATCCCATAATTTTTTACTAATTTCAATCTTAATTGTAACAATTCTATAACTGTTTACATCTCAATGATCCTTTTGGCTAAAATGTGAACCTCTTATTTACTTTTTTAGCCTGTATTTCTTGTTGTCTAGTAGACACAACCATTTGTATGACTTGCTAACTCCTTAATTTCAACCAAATTCCTTGCATTGTTTCCATCCCTCTTTTTCTGATACTTCTCTCCAAAACAAAAAGACAGTGGTCTTCTAAAGAAGGATGATTTCTTTTTTGTCAGTTCGTTGTTGTTCAGTCACTCAGTCATATCCCAGTCTTTGCGACCCCATGGACTGCAGCACACCAGGCATCCATGTCCCTCACCATCTCCCAGACCTTGCTCAAACTCAAGTTCACTGAGTTGATGATGCCATTCAACCATCAGGTTTTTTTTTTTTTTTTTGTCAATTACATTCCTTAAAACTTGTCTTCTGTTTGGATTATTCTGTCCTTCTGAGTATACAAGTAAGCTACAGGCCATAGTGATTATTCCTTCATAGATTTTTCTGGGTTTTGTCCCTTTTCCTCTTTTTCCACTGTCACCCATTCATACCTCTGCTATCTGCTGTAATTACCTATTTATTATGGATTGAATTGTATTGTCCCAAAATTAATATATTGAAGCCCTAACCACCCCCCACATGACTATATTTGGAGATGAAGCTTCTAAAGGGGTAATTAAAGTTGGATGAAGTCATAAATTTGGGACCCTGCACTCATCTCACACGCTAGTAAAGTAATGCTTAAAATTCTCCAAGCCAGGCTTCAGCAATACGTGAACCGTGAACTTCTAGATATTCAAGCTGGTTTTAGAAAAGGCAGAGGAATCAGAGATCAAATTGCCAACATCCGCTGGATCATGGAAAAAGCAAGAGAGTTCCAGAAAAACATTTATTTCTGCTTTATTGACTATGCCAAAGCCTTTGACTCTGTGGAACACAATAAACTGTGGAAAATTCTGAAAGAGATGGGAATACCAGACTACCTGACCTGCCTCTTGAGAAATGTGTATGCAGGTCAGGAAGCAACAGTTAGAACTGGACATGGAACAACAGACTGGTTCCAAAGAGGAAAATGAGTACGTCAAGGCTGTATATTGTCACCCTGCTTATTTAACTTCTATACAGAGTACATCATGAGAAATGCTGGGCTGGAGGAAGCATAAGCTGGAATCAAGATTGCCAGGAGAAATCTCAATAACCTCAGATATGCAGATGACACCACCCTTATGGCAGAAAGTGAAGAACTAAAAAGCCTCTTGATGAAAGTGAAAGAGGAGAGTGAAAAAGTTGGCTTAAAGCTCAACATTCTGGAAACTAAGATCATGGCATCTGGTCCCATCACTTCATGGGAAATAGATGGGGAAACAGTGGAAACAGTGGCTGACTTTATTTTTCTGGGCTCGAAAATCACTGCAGATGGTGATTGCAGCCATGAAATTAAAAGACGCTTATTCCTTAGAAGGAAAGTTATGACCAATCCGGACAGCATATTAAAAAGTAGAGACATTACTTTGTCAACAAAGGTCCATCTAGTCAAGGCTATGGTTTTTCCAGTGGTCATGTGTGGATGTGAGAGTTGGACTGTGAAGAAAGCTGAGTGCCGAAGAATTGATGCTTTTGAACTGTGGTGTTGGAGAAGACTCTTGGGAGTCCCTTGGACTGCAAGGAGATCCAACCAGTCCATCCTAAAGAGGATCAGTCCTGGGTGCTCATTGGAAGGACTGATGTTGAAGCTGAAACTTTAGTCCTTTGGCCGCCTGATGGGAAGAGCTGACTCATTTGAGAAGACCCTGATGCTGGGAAAGATTGAGGTCCAGAGGAGAAGGGGACGACAGAAGGTGAGATGGTTGGATAGCATCACCGACTAGATAGATGTGGGTTTGGGTGGGATCTGGGTATTGGTGATGGACAGGAAGACCTGGTGTGCTGCGATTCATGGGGTTGCAAAGAGACACGACTGAGTGACTGAACTGAACTGAACTGAATCTGATAGGACTAGTTTCCTTGTAAAAAGAGGAAGAAACACCAGAGCTGATCCAATCTCTTTCTCTCTCCAGCCTCAGACCACATGAAGACAGAAAGAAAGATGGTTACCATTTATAAAGGCTTTCCAGGTGGTACTAGTGGTAAAGAACCTGCCTGCTAATGCAGGAGACATAAGAGATGCAGGTTTGATCCCTGCATTGGGAAGATCCCTTGGAGGAGGGCGTGGCAACCCACCCCAGTATTCTTGCCTGGAGAATCCCATGGACAGAGGAGCTTGAAGGGCTGAAGTCCATGGGTTTGCAGAATCAGACATGACTGAACAACTTGCCATGCCATCCTCCAGGGGATCTTCCCAACTCATGCAATGAACCAAGGTCTCACACATTAAAGGCAGATTCTTTACCATCTGAGCCACCAGGGAAGCCCAAGCGCACGCATACATATACACACACAAAATTCATTTACGATAACAACTTTAATTGCTTGCCTACTGTTCATCTCTCTGTGTAGTGCAGTATTTTTAACCTGTTTCTTGTTTTGGAAGCTGTTTAGAGAGTAGGTGAGAAGATAGAGAGCTAAGTGTATAAAGTTAGCTACTACCCTTTTACTCTTTCATTCATGGGGCAAACTGGTCACTTTGTCTTTCCAGCTCAAAATGCTTGTATTTGTAAATTGAGTTTTTGGATGGAATATGTTATAAAGACCTTTCTCTGACTTTTGCACAGATTTCTTTGACATCTCAATAAGCTAGTCTTCCTATTTCTTTCTAATACACTTCTGTGTATTTGCATCTCTACTTTATTACTTTCATTTCTCTTATAATTACCTGTCAAAAGTTTATACCCATTAAATTTTAAAGTACCTGTGGTCATGGAATATGCTGGACTTTAGCACCTGGTATGATGTTTCATACATCACAGGTACTTAATTTTATTTATTGATCAAGTGAGTAGTCATTTCTCATTCAGCCAAATGATGACACTCTTATTTCTATATGCTCAGTCACCTATTAAGAATTTTATAGAATTTTTATCAGGGTTTCCCTCATAGCTCAGTTGGTAAAGAATCTGCCTACAATACAGGAGACCCTGGTTTGATTCCTGGGTCAGGAAGGTCTGCTGGAGAAGGGATAGGCTACTGCTCCAGTATTCTTGGGCTTCCCTTGTGGCTCAGCTGGTAAAGAATCTGCCTGCAATGTGGGAGACCTGGATTCAATCCCTGGGTTGAGAATATCCCCTGGAGAAGGGAAATGTTACTCACTCCAGTATCCTGGCCTGGAGAATTCCATGGACTGTCTGGTCCATGGGATCACAGAGTCAGACACGACAGAGCAACTTTCACTCCTTGGGATAACTTACTTGGGGGGATAAAAATATTGGTCTTGTTTTCCTCTGATGGATTGGGCAGAGTTAATGGTGGCCCTGTCTGTGGAGTACACTGGAGCGGAAGGTCTTGGGGTCAAGTGGACTTCTCAAGGAAGCTCATTCAAGGTGGCCAGAGGAATGGTATAAAGAAAACTGTGTTGTTGAGAAAAACCAAGGTTGAAGCTAGGAAAGTGGTGGTAAGTGACAGATGTAACAGGTAAGGTAAGGATGATGATAATGGGCAGCAAGTTTAGTAGACAGAGTGGAAGGCAGTATGAAATCAGCTGCAAAAAAGGGATTGAGAGAATGATATAGAACCAAAACAGTGAACACAACACAAGTTCAGGCTCTTGTGATTGTCTTGGGCCTGGTGTGCCTGTGGGTGGGCAGGGAAGTGTGGGGTTGGTGACCTAAAGAATTACACAGGATAGGGGAGTTTTAAAGGCCCTGAGTAAATCATTTCTGTGGATTTATAAGATACCTCTGTTCTCTGGTAGGTATAGCACTGAACTTAAAAATGGGCCATAAGCAGGTAATTTGCTTTAAGTTCTACTTTTTAGAAACTAAAGTGTTTTCCCATTAATTCAGTGTTACATGAAGATTGATTAGATTTCCAAGACAATCAAATAGCACTCTTTTATGTGTATTTTTCTAAGAATGTTATAGAAATGTTTAAATGGTTTGTTTTTTTTGGGAAATCAAACATATGATATCTTTTCAGATTGCCTGATTAAGGAATAGTTCTAATACATGTGTTATGCTTAGCTGTTTCTTAGTCAGAAATAACTAAAATACTTCTGTAACTTACCACTGTTTTGCTTGAAATTATAATAACTTTTTTGATTTCTTCATCTTGTGGGAGTAAGTGCATTAATTTCCATTTTAAGCCTCCATTTGATATTAAATTTAGAACAACTTGTTCAAATCTTGTAGCTTTTATCTTGAATAAATATTGCTAAATTTTTATTGAACGACTTGGCTTAAATTTAGTTTTGGAGAGTCACCAAAATCTTTTGCTTCTTCATTTATTTAATCAAATCTAAATTCATTTTCATTTTCCTCCTTGGTAAAGTTATTTCATTAGGCATCTCTTTGCCCAGCTTATAAAATTTAAATCTTTTCTCATAGTGGTTCATTTAAATAGCACACATTCTTTGCTTTTATATTCAGGAATGTAGTATGTGTATTGTTTAAATTTGGTCCCATATTAAATTATTGCCAGGCTTTTTTCACTTCTAAGACCGTGAAGAACCTTTAGAGGTTACCCTATACTAACCCTTGTGTGCGTGCTAAGTTGCTTCAGTTGTGTCTGACTTTTTGCGACCCAATGGACTGTAACCTGCCAGGGTTTCTTCAGGCAAGAACACTGGATTGGATTGCCATGCTCTCCTCCAAGGGATCTTCCTGACCCAGGGACCGAACCCACATCTCTTGTGTCTCTTGCTCTGGCAGGTGGATTCCTTACCACTAGCACCACCTGGGAAGCCCCTAAAATATAGTATGCTCAATCAAAGTTGAATTTATAATAAACAGCTTTTTTTATTCTAAGAGATGAGGGTTTGAGAGTCAGCACCACTAGACTGATTTCTCTTCCTGGTTCTGCATCATCACACATCCGAGTTTATTGTTCCATGCCGTTCTCCTTTGGCTGCTCATTGTCCTCATTGTTCCCTAATTACGCCCCTTCTTGCCAAACTTGTTGTAGCCCTAAAACTATTCATTATAATTGTTCCTTGGAAGAACTTGAGGTACTGTGCTGAGAACCTTCATGTTTTCCAAGGAAAGTGCTATAAAAATTGCACGTAAACAAGAATTATTGTTTTAGATGAGCTCTTCCAAGACAAATCATCCATGCTACTAGCTTCTGGCACAACCCTATCGCTAACCATCCATCTTAATCATATTTGAAGCTGAAGCACTTTTCTTACCTCATACTCTTCCTTCCCTCCTCATTTTCTGACATTTCCAATTCTTGCCAAATATTTTTTTTTGATTAGAGGTTGCATGGGTTACTACCTGGTCTGTGATGATGTCTTTAGTCAGGCTGAGGTTTATATTGAATGCCGAAGTTCTACAGTGAGGGCTTGGGACTAGTATATTTGCTGCTCTTTTCTTAAAGCTATCTCTGGTGAGACAGCTAATAGTCAGACAAATAATGGCTGGTTGACACACTTAAGTCAGTTACTGAACCATGGGCATGATTTGTCCTTAGTGAAATGTAACTTCTTTACAGTGGCAGTAGGGGATTGGGAAGAAAGGTTGGGAGTTTTGGAGATCAGAGTGAAGTAATGACTGTAGATTCATGTTCTTCCCTTTTGTTCATTGAAAAATAAGAACAACAGCCTACTTATGAGTGTGTTAGATACTTCTGCTAAGCAGTTTAACATGAATTATACCATTTAATCTTAATAGCACAGTGTTGAAATAGATACTGTACTCCTAATTCATGGATGTAGAGACTGAGGCTTACTGAGTTTGAAGTACCTTGTTTTCTCACATACCTATTAAGTATCAGAGTCAAGATTGAACCCAGGCAAGTCAGTTTTTAAGGCTTGAGCTCCTAATCATTGTGTTAAATTTGGGTTTTCCTTCATTTTATTGGATCTTAGCTTTTTTTTTTTAAAAAATCTTCTAGTGTGTTTTATGTCCTTATCCAAACCTTGGGAGACTGTACATTTCACAGCTCTATCCAGTACAAAAGATCCTAAATTACTTCACTGGAATTAGTAATGCAATATTAATTTTAGACAGAATATTAAGCTATGTGAACTCCAAAACCCCTTTAATTCCTGACAGTCTGTGATTTTGGAGAGGGATCTGGGTCTGAGCCACTGCTGCACCCTTTTCTAGCTACATAACCTGAGATAAGAAACATTACCTCTCAGGGCTTCAATTTCCTTTTCTGTAAAATAAGTATAAAGAGACATATCTCAGAACTGATAAGGCATTAGTGAAACACTGAGCACAATGTCCAGTGTTTCCCATCTTTATAACTAGATTATTCAGACAATTTTCTCAGCCACAATTAATGTTTTAAGATGAATCTCATTTCTTAAGATCCTGTTAATTAGAAAAAGCATGGTCATTGTGGTTTAGATAAAGTGTGTGTTTTCACAAAGGCAAGGCTTTATCAACTAATGGACATCTATAGAATCTCAAAATAGTAAGTGACCCCAAAGATGATCTAATCCATATCTTTTATTTTGTATATCTCAATACCAAAACCCAAAGAGATTAACTGGATTTCCCCAAATCACACACTAACTTGGTGGTAATTTCAAAGCCAGTGCTTCTTTTACCTGATTCTAGGCCCATGTTTTCCTGCAGAATACTAACAAACTCAGGATGAAGGATGTGGTTAGAAGATAAGCTATTTCAATTACATTATAAAAAGAGCTTTTGATGTCCAGTTTATTTCTATTTCTATGCCAGTAATTGTTTATGCTCTAAACATTATTTATAGTAAAGAACTAGGGGGGAAATCAGACTGTAGAATTCACCAGACCTGGATTTAAGAGGCAGATCTATTACTTATTAGGTATTTGGCCCTGAAGTTTAAAACTCTGTTTCCTTATCAGTAAAATGGGGGTAATGATTATAATTTTCTAGTGGTTCGGAGGATTAAATGAGATATCACATGTGAAGTGCTTAGTGAAAGTCATCATTTTATAAACGGTAACACCTAGTGCTAGCAGTATTAACACGATGGGAATCACTTCAGTTACCACTACAGCTATACCATCCATGGGTGAATTTCCAGTGTAATAAAACATGCCTGATTTCTAGTGAAAGTCAAGAAATGCCTAATATTTAGCAATATTAGGAGCAAATATTTAGCCAAAATGTCCTTTGACTACAGCCTGCTCGCACCACTGACTGATTTAGGAAACTCTCCTGAAACATCCACATGATGCCTAGTAGTGAACCAGTCCATACGATTTTAATACATGGGCTTTTACTGAGAAGAGTTGCTTACTGTCACCAGAAAGCCAATTATATTTCCCTTGCCTTTGGGTAAGTAAATCTGAGAAAATACATTGTACAGTTAGTTATGGAGAATGGGGACTTCAAGGAAGAGACTGATGTCAGTAATACCAATACTCCCAATGTTTAAATAAAGCTAACGCTAGATACAAGTCCTGTTTGCTGTTTAAAGAGGTCTACTGTGACACTCCGACGGAGATAGGAAAATGCATATATATGCAAGAGTGTCCGTTGTTTTTAGGAAGGACTGTGGCTAAATGAGCTGGTTTTGTAGAATGATAAGCACCATTAAGTGAAATGCTTTTTTAAAAATGTTTTCTAACTTGTGCTTGAACAGTAAAGTGCAACAGTACATTTTTGTGTCTTATTAATAACTTCTTGAATCATAGAACTATGAGAGAAATGGATAAAAATCCATTTTTATGGAATTCAAGGCAATTGATATCTGGCATCCTAGAAATGTAGGCTGTGCTATTTCAAATTGGAAGGGTTCTTAAAATAATAAATTCTGTAGTTCATCTTATACCAAAGAAAATCCAATATTTTCTGGGCTAGATTTTATACAAATAACAGTGTCCTGATATCTGTTGCAAATGTTCTCTGTTTACTTATATTAGCTGTGTTTGTAAAAAATTAGGATTACTATTACAAAATAGTAGTTTGATTACTTTAGTCCAGTGATAATGGAATGTAGAAGGAAGGGGAAATTGAGTCAGTGCAAATTTTGTAAATTAATTCAATGTGAAACCTTGGAACCAGTTCCTAGAGTCTAAATTGATTAGACATTATGACAATACATTGTTCAAATATAATGGATATGTAGAAATTGGCTTAGATTTGACTGTTTATTATTGCTATGCTTGACAGTATTTTAAAGGAATATCTAAACATATACTAGTAATCTCCTTTTCATTCTTGAATCATTAAAGCTACAAGTTCAGGAAAAATCTAAAGAGACGGATGGACAGACAGAGTAGAGAGGTTGAGATTGTGATAGAGGTAGAATAGAGGTAGAGACGATGAAACAGGAAGAAGGAGGAAGAAAAGGAAGAGGAGAAGGGGAAAATGAGGATTCAAGAAAGGATGGAGGGAGGAAAGGAAGGAGGGAGGGAAGAAGGGAGAGAGAGAGAGAGATGAATTAAATGACACTTGGCCAATGGCCAGAGCAGCTATTACTCACTTTAACTTTTTTTTTTAATTTAATTTTATTTTTAAACTTTACATAGTTGTATTAGTTTTGCCAAATATCGAAATGAATCCACCACAGGTATACATGTGTTCCCCATCCTGAACCCTCCTCCCTCCTCCCTCCCCATACCATCCCTCTGGGTCATCCCAGTGCACTAGCCCCAAGCATCCAGTATCGTGCATCGAACCTGGACTGGCATCTCGTTTCATACATGATATTTTACATGTATCAATGCCATTCTCTCAAATCTTCCCACCCTCTCCCTCTCCCACAGAGTCCATAAGACTGTTCTATACATCAGTGTCTCTTTTGCTGTCTCGTACACAGGTTATTGTTACCATCTTTCTAAATTCCATATATATGCGTTAGTATACTGTATTGGTGTTTTTCCTTCTGGCTTACTTCACTCTGTATAATAGGCTCCAGTTTCATCCACCTCATTAGAACTGATTCAAATGTATTCTTTTTAATGGCTGAGTAATACTCCATTGTGTATATGTACCATAGCTTTCTTATCCATTCATCTGCTGATGGACATCTACGTTGCTTCCATGTCCTGGCTATTATAAACAGTGCTGCGATGAACATTGGGGTACACGTGTCTCTTTCCCTTCTGGTTTCCTCAGTGTGTATGCCCAGCAGTGGGATTGCTGGATCATAAGGCAGTTCTATTTTCAGTTTTGAGAGGCAATAGCCTTTACAGCTGCATCTCAGACATAGCAAAGGGTTCTAATCATTTACTCTTGTAGAAGACTGGCCTATCCTGAGAGATGTCTTAGGCTCTTATGAAGGACCCATATATCTGTTCATCTTTGAGCGCACATTTCACATTTCTGTTTTTCTGTCCAGAACAATGCTGTCCTTACTTGCCTGTTGTGTCTTAACTGTTTTCATTGCCATGTAAATATTTCATGATTTGGAATATCGCCACTTGCAATCATGTCATCTTTAAGAAATTTGAGCATGCTACAAGTACACATTATCTTCAGTTGTGATGAGCTGATTAATTACTGGATACTAGTTAGCCAAAGATAGAAGTCATTTTTATGCTATTAATCATTTTTCCCACAAACTCTATAGTAGTTGTCAAAAAGGAAAATTATATAAACATTGTATCCATTAATATCATCTTAGTTTTTGAAGAATGTCTCATGATTCTTCAAGGATGACATACTATAATTTAAGAACAATTTAGATCTATTAATGTCTAGCTTTTAAAAAGGAAGTAGATGTAGCGTGTGCAACTCAAAAGGAAATCATTTTGACATTAGTAGGGAGATCTATATAAGATTTGAGTATTTTTGGATCAGAAGATAATCTACTTAGATATGTGCCTTGTATTATATAAATAATCTAAGGCAGGAGAGAAGAGTCTGTGTAGGCTGGAATCTATGAGCTAGAATAGAGCCAGGTTTTTAGCCTTATTACCCTTGGGCTTCTGTTATCCTTGGGCTTCTCTTGTGGCTCAGCTGGTAAAGAATCCGCCTGCAATGCAGAAGACCTGGGTTTAATCCCTGGGTTGGGAGACCCCCTGGAGAAGGGAAAGGCTACTCACTCCAGTATTCTGGCCTGGAGAATTGCATGGACTGTATAGTCCATGCGGGTCACAAAGAGTTGGATATGATGAAGTGACTTTCAGTTTGATTACCCTTACGTCAGTCTTGTACAGCTTAATATTGCATGATTTAGCTATCTTTTGTGAAGTAGGAAAATGAATTACATTTATTCACCAGCCACTATGGGATGGCCATCGTGAGTCACAAACTAGGTGAGGCATTGAGGACATAAATATAAATAAGATAAATTCATACCCTTCAGGAGCACAGATGACAAATGAAGGTCGACAGGGTTCTAAACATTGTAAAGGCAAAGGGCAGCCCTGGGAGCCAGTCCAGACTCCTTCTCTGATCAAATCAGTTGCTCAGTCATGTCTGCCTCTTTGCAACCCCATGAATTGCAGCATTCCAGGCCTCCCTGTCCATCACCAACTCCTGGAGTTCACTGAGACTCACGCCCATTGAGTCAGTTATGCCATCCAGCCATCTCATCCTCTGTTATCCCCTTCTCCTCCTGCCCCCAATCCCTCCCAGCATCAGAGTCTTTTCCAATGAGTCAACTCTTCGCATGAGGTGGCCAAAGTACTGGAGTTTCAGCTTTAGCATCATTCCTTCCAAAGAAATCCCAGGGCTGATCTTCAGAATGGACTGGTTGGATCTCCTTGCAGTCCAAGAGACTCTCAAGAGTCTTCTCCAACACCACAGTTCAAAAGCATCAATTCTTCGGCGCTCAGCCTTCTTCACAGTCCAACTGTTACATCCATACATGACCACAGGAAAAACCATAGCCTTGACTAGACAAACCTTTGTTGGCAAAGTAATGTCTCTGCTTTTGAATATGCTATCTAGGTTGGTCATAACTTTCCTTCCAAGGAGTAAGCGTCTTTTAATTTCATGGCTGCAATCACCATCTCTGGTGATTTTGGAGCCCCCCAAAATAAAGTCTGACACTGTTTCCACTGTTTCCCCATCTATTTCCCATGAAGTGATGGGACTACCAACTGAGTAAAGCTGGACAAAGTACTCTGCCTTTCAGAGCCTTTTTTCCTCAGTTACAAATTAGGGATGACAAAGGCAAAACTTGTATCATCTAAATATAATTAACTAAACAAAACCTTCTCTCAGAAAGATTTCAGTAAGTCCAAATAAGAATGGAATAACATCTTAGAAGTGATAAAGCATTAAACTTACAGGAGTTATTTTAGGAAGGAAATATGGCAGAATGGATGGGCTTGGATTTGGAGTTTAACTGAGCTAAATTCAATTCGCATCTCAGCTCTACAACTTAAATTTTATATGGAATTGAGTTGTCATGAATATTAAATAAAGTCACTCATTCATCCATCCAACAAAGTTCTATCATATGCCAGGCGCTATTCTAGAACTAAAGTTGAAAAACTTTCTATGAACAGGCCAGAGAGTAAGTATTTTAGGCTTTGTAGGCCATGCAGTGTTGGTTGCAACTACTGAACTCAGTTGTTGTAGAGTAAAAATAGCCAAAAGAAAACAAATAGGTGTGCTTGTGTTCTGATACCACTTTATTTCAAAAAAAAAAAAAAAAAGCAGGTGGTTGGCTGGATTTGGTTTGTGGGCTGTAGTTGGCCCACTCATGCCTGTTATGAAGCTAAACATGGTCCTTGATTTCATGGTGATTTTATTCTAGTGGGCAATGTAGGCAAAACATAAGAAAACAAAACAAAACAAAAAAGCAAGAGAATGCAGATAGCCTTTCTCTAACCTCCTGTGGAAATGAATGGTTTATCTTTTAGTGCATGATAATGAGGAGGAGCTTGATGACTGCTTATTGAATTGATATGTGCAGAGGTATTTTCTGCTTGTTCTCTTCTGTAACTAAGTTTCCTTCAGTGTTGAATGCGGAATCGGTATTCAACAAAAGGCAGTGAATTTATAAATTCTCACTTAAAAATTGTGTGCCTCAACAAGTTTTAAGACCAAACATCCTGCTAAATGCTGATCTGTTGGGGGTCATTTATTATTTTACAAAACATCAGGTAGGCAGTGGTGTTCACTAGCTTCAAGATGAGTTCTGACTCTGCATCATTTCTGGGGGTCTGGGAACAGAGTAAGGTTATCAGTGCTAGACCTTTGAGAGGTGCCCTCAGTATCTTCTGCACAGGTTCGAAAGGTCTTAGAAAGGCACAGAGGATTGTCTGGGGCCCTTGATCCAACATCTCCTGGAGTCCCTATGTAAGGAGGAAATCAAAAGTGGATTAAAATTAATTTTCAAAGTGTATTTTTATAGCATAATCTGCTGTTGCATTTTCTATGAGTTTGAAAAGCTATAGGAGCAAGGGTAGCCATGAGATCTCAAATTGTTTAAACTCACATTTTCAGACTGTGCTGCATCTTCTAAGACCACAAAACTCAGCCCTTTCCTTATCCTCCTCCTCAAAGATACGTGGGGACACATGGACATATAGGAACAGCCTAAACTCTCCGCAGACCCCCACATTGACCCTCCCAAATCATATGAACTAAAGGGGACAGGGATACCTAGATTGGTCACTAAAATTATAAAATTGTTAACTTGCAAGTACTCAGATTTCATTCACTCAAACTATTTATTTATGTGTAGAGAAACAGTCTCCTGGGAGAGACTGATGTGGGGCTTGGACCCCTCACAGCTTGGGGGAAAACCTCTGCAATTGTGATTATCCTATCATTTGTGGGTCTCATACAGGGGGATTGGCACTTGACTATAATGAGTCTCTGCCTCTCCTACTTATATTGTTGTGACCCAGGGATTAAACCTAGGTCTCCCACATTGCAGGCAAATTCTTTACCATCTGAGCCACCAGGGAAGCCCTTTTTATCTTTAGTTGTGGAAAATCTTTTCTGCTAGTCTTCAAGTTCTCATTGGTAGTTGCTCTATAAATGGTTGTAATTTTGGTGTTCCCATGGGAAGAGGTGAGCTTGGGGTCTTCGTACTCCACCTTCTTGCCCACTTCTCCATGGAAATGAATCCTGAAGGCCATGATTTGATTATTTCTGTCTAAATCTATGTGATACTGAGTTGTATTATGGATGCTATCTGAAGGTACTGGAATAATTTATCTGTGACCACCTAACTGTGAAGCTCTCTGGAAGAGTGTCAAGGACAGCTGCATGTTTTCTTCTATAGAAGAGTTGGCCAGAAAGTTCATTTGGGTTTTTCCGTAATGTCTTATAGAAAAAAGAAACCCCAAGGGAACTTTTTGGCCAGTTCAGTACTTGTCTCATATTGGTATACTTTCAGAGACTGAAAATTGTGAAAATTTGAGGATGTGAAGGTAAGTATACAATGTCTGAACCTAGGAGGTTCTGCAAAAATGCTTTATAATTATTAAGTAAAGTAATAGAATTGAATAAATTAAGAATAAACCCAAAGTTCTCAGCAAGGCCTTTACTAAATTTTGACCTCTCTTTTGACACTGTCTCTAGTCTCCATCTTCTGGCTCTCCAGGCATACAGGTCACTTGCTGTATCTACCAGGTACCCCAGGGCTCTGTTGTATTTCCCTTTGCCCAGGAAGGGTGGTGCTGTTGACTGACTCTCATAGTTACCTCCGGTTCCTGCTCAGTTGTCATCACTCAGAGCAGCCTTCTCTGTCCACCCGCAGTTGAACTGTTCTTACTCACGCTCTCTGTGCTTTTTTCTTGCTTTATGGTCTTTATTATCATCTGGCATATATTGTGTGCTTATTTGATTATTGTCTGTTTCTACCACTAGAGAGTGGGCTTAATGAAAAAGGGAAACTTTTGGACTCACTGACATATTCCCATGCTAGAATAGTGCTGGGGACCTAATGAATATTTGTTGAATGAACGTATAAATGATGAAAGGAGAGGATTATAAATTCAGAACATTTCCACTGTACTTGCTGAGGCTTTACTGAGAATGGAAACAGTGACCACTGGGTGGCCACAGCTACCTTCACCATCCACACGGACCACTCTCCTTGCTGAGAATAACAAGCCGGAGAACCTTGTATGCCGTCATTCTTCTGAAGGGAGGGCTGCATGCTGTTTGTCTTGGTTCTAATTGTCCAGTGCAAATGAGCCTTTAAAAGACATGGTCAGAAAATTTTTACCAGGCTGCTTTGCAATCCAAACTCATTCACTTGTTGATTTATCAACTAAGTACCTATTGTGTGCCAAGTACTTAAGAGATAGAGATGCATGTGCTAGGGAGCTTCCAAGGAGCTGACCCAGGTCTATTGGAGGAGGCTGGGGAAGAAGTCACTAAGTCACTCAGAAGCTCTAAGTCCTCCTTAGAGCTCTGACGCAGGGCTAGGAGATTTTGGAGATGCATTTGGGGTACCGGATACATATAGCTGATAGAGAGCAGAGTGAGACAGCAGACTTCTCAAACAAGATGGCAAATAAACAGAACTTTGAAGAAATCCCAGGCTTACCCAGGTGGAGGTGGTGTTTCCAGGGAAAGGAAACAGTATGCAAAAAAATCAGGAGCTAGGAGAACTTGACACAACTGAAATTTAAGTAGATTATTTTGCCCGGAGAGTGAGGTACCAGGTGGGATGAGGAAAAGATGAGGCTGGATAAAGAGTGCTTAATGATGCATTAAAAAGTTAAGCTTATTTAAAAAAGCAAATTCCAGAAATGCATGTCTCTAGACCTCTGGGTGGGTTTTCAAGGGAAATATAACTTTAGGTGACAGGAGCCTAAAATTATTTCTATGTGATTCAGGAAACAAAATATACAAAACTTTCAAATGCAGTCATTTATTCATTTTATGTTCATCCTACTAATTTTGGTTTGAACACCTGCTTTGTGCCAGGTACTATGTTAGGTTCTAGCAGTACAGAATTAAAATAAATCCTTGGTGTTAGAAGCACATAATTAAATATTATCCGTGTCAGTCAGTTTATATCCAGGAAGGTAGAAATGCAATGAAGATATAAATACATGACTGGCTGGCTTTATGGTCATGTAAGTTGTGAAGTCCCACAACATCTTGTGCTCAAGTGAGTCCCACACTTAGTTTAATGCTCTGCTGTGGCTGTCTTGAAATTTTTAATAATTTTTGAACATCCCACATTTTCATTGTAGGACGGACCCTGCAAATTATGTAACTTATCCATATAGTGGAGATGAAATTGTGAAGTTGATCCAGTGCAGGGGTATGCAAGCAACATCCCATGGACCCAATCCAGCCTACATTCTATTTTCGTATAGTCTGTGAGTTATGAATATTTTTTATGCTTTCAGTCAGTTCAGTTCAGTCACTCAGTCGTGTCCGACTCTTTGCGACCCCATGAATCGCAGCACGCCAGGCCTCCCTGTCCATCACCAACTCCCGGAGTTCACCCCGACTCACGTCCATCGAGTCAGTGATGCCATCCAGCCATCTCATCCTCTGTCATCCCCTTCTCCTCCTGCCCCCAATCCCTCCCAGCATCAGAGTCTTTTCCAATGAATCAACTCTTCGCATGAGGTGGCCAAAGTACTGGAGTTTCAGCTTTAGCATCAGTCCTTCCAAAGAAATCCCAGGACTGGTCTCCTTCAGAATGGACTGGTTGGATCTCCTTGCATTCCAAGGGACTCTCAAGAGTCTTCTCCAACACCACAGTTCAAAAGCATCAATTCTTCAGCGCTCAGCCTTCTTCACAGTCCAACTCTCACATCCATACATGACCACAGGAAAAACCATAGCCTTGACTAGACGAACCTTTGTTGGCAAAGTAATGTCTCTGCTTTTGAATATGCTATCTAGGTTGGTCATGACTTTCCTTCCAAGGAGTAAGCGTCTTTTAATTTCATGGCTGCAGGCACCATCTGCAGTGATTTTGGAGCCCTAAAGTCTGACACTGTTTCCACTGTTTCCTCATCTATTTCCCATGAAGTGATAGGACCAGATGCCATGATCTTCGTTTTCTGAATGTTGAGCTTTAAGCCAACTTTTTCACTCTCCTCTTTCACTTTCATCAAGAGGCTTTTTAGTTCCTCTTCACTTTCTGCCATAAGAGTGGTGTCATCTGCATATCTGAGGTTATTGGTATTTCTCCCGGCAATCTTGATTCCAGCTTGTGCTTCTTACAGTCCAGCGTTTCTCATGATGTACTCTGCATATAAGTTAAATAAGCAGGGTGACAATATACAGCCTTGACGTACTCATTTTCCTCTTTGGAACCAGTCTGTTGTTCCATGTCCAGTTCTAACTGTTGCTTCCTGACCTGCATACACGTTTCTCAAGAGGCAGGTCAGGTAGTCTGGTATTCCCATCTCTTTCAGAATTTTCCACAGTTTATTGTGTTCCACAGAGTCAAAGGCTTTGGCACAGTCAATAAAGCAGAAATAAATGTTTTTCTGGAACTCTCTTGCTTTTTCCATGATCCAGCGGATGTTGGCAATTTGATCTCTGATTCCTCTGCCTTTTCTAAAACCAGCTTGAATATCTAGAAGTTCACGGTTCACGTATTGCTGAAGCCTGGCTTGGAGAATTTTAAGCATTACTTTACTAGCGTGTGAGATGAGTGCAATTGTGCGGTAGTTTGAGCATTCTTTGGCATTGCCTTTCTTTGCTTTAACTAGTTGAAAAAAATCAGAAGAACAGTATTTCATAACTTGAAAATTATATGAAATGGACACAGATTTAAGTATCTATAAAAATATTTTATCACTACATGTGAAGGACAGGGAAACCTGGCGTGCTGCAGTCCATGGGGTCACAAAGAGTTGGACTCGACTTAAAGCACATATGTGCTTTTGGTTTTTGCATTGTCTATAGCTGCTTTTGTGGTATTGTGGCATAACTGAGTAATTTCAGTAGAAATCTTCTAGCCTATAAAACCTAAAATGTTTACTGCCTGAATATTTCTAGAAAATGTGTGCTGAGCCTAAAATAGGATATTCTACTGTTTTAATATTCAGTTAAGTTCAGTTCATTTTAGTTAGTCGTGTCTGACTCTTTGCGACCCCATGAATCACAGCATGCCAGGCTTCCCTGTCCATCATCAACTCCCAGAGTTCATTCAAACTTATGTCCATCGAGTCAGTGATGCCATCCAGCCATCTCATCCTCTGTCGTCCCCTTCTCCTCCTGCCCCCAGTCCCTCCCAGCATCAGAGTCTTTTCCAGTGAGTCAACTCTTCACGTGAGGTGGCCAAAGTATTGGAGTTTCAGCTTCAGCATCAGTCCTTCCAGTGAACACCCAGGACTGATCTCCTTTAGGATGAGCTGTTTGGATCTCCTTGCAGTCCAAGGGACTCTCAAGACTCTTCTCCAACACCACAGTTCAAAAGCATCAATTCTTTGATGCTCAGCTTTCTTCACAGTCCAACTCTCTTATCCATACATGACCACAGGAAAAACCATAGCTTTGACTAGACGAACCTTTGTTGGCAAAGTTAATGTCTCTGCTTTTGAATATGCTATCTAGGTTGGTCATTACTTTCCTTCCAAGGAGTAAGTGTCTTTTAATTTCATGGCTGCAATCACTATCTGCAGTGATTTTGGAGCCCCCCAAAATAAAGTCTGACACTGTTTCCACTGTTTTGCCATCCATTTCCCATGAAATGATGGGACCGGATGCCATGATCTTAGTTTTCTGAATGTTGAGCTTTAAGCCAACTTTTTCACTCTCCTCTTTCACTTTCATCAAGAGGCTCTTTAGTTCCTCTTCACTTTCTGCCATAAGGGTGGTGTCATCTGCATATCTGAGGTTATTGATATTTCTCCCAGCAATCTTGATTCCAGCTTGTGCTTCTTTCAGCCCAGCGTTTCTCATGATGTACTCTGCATCATGAGATCTGTTTTAATATTAGACATCTTATTTTCATTCATTTTCTATTTGCTCTCAGAGTTGTAACTTTATTTTCAATTGCTTTCTGGTTCTAAATAGAATAAGCTTTGAACTTACTGCCATATCCTCGGATCTGACAGGGATACACACTAGGTACTTCAAAATATTTTTAAAAAATCCAGTGTTGTGGGATTATTATTATGTGCACCTTCTCTTTCCCATTGTATTCTATGCCCTCAAGGCAGTGATTATATGGGAGAGAGTTCCATTCCAAAAGACAGCTTGGCGAGTGCTTTGTGCTTAGAATGTGCTTGTGTCTTGCAAGTGTTTGTGACAATGAAGCGGGGCCCAGCAGTGACTGTTCAGCATAGTGGTGCTGCTGGTGCTGAAATCCTTGAGAAGGAGAAAGTTTATGAGTGGATGAATTCTTCGAATATGTTTGGAAGCTTTAAGATCAAAGACTGAAGATAAAAAAAAAAAAACATATCCTTAAAGTTCAAGGCAAAAACAAATACGCAAAGCGCATGAAATGTTTTCTTGTGATAACTAGAAGAACGTGGTGCATCAAGGTGCTGATGGGTGGCCAGCAGCAGTGTTTTGTTTACATACTTGTACCTTTCACATCTATGTTTTTCAGTCCTGATTTCTGAACTTATGTATCCAGTTGTTATTTGACATCTTCACTGAGTGATGAGTAGACTATTCAAACTGAACAAATCCAAAACTGAACACTGATTTTTCCCTTTAAATATACTTCCCCATCCTTCGCATTGTCGATAATACTATCCCAATAGCTACTCAAGGTGAAAACCAGGAGTCATTCTTGATTTTTACCTTTTTCTCACCATTCTCTTACCCCTATTTCATGACCAAGTCCTTTCAGTCTACCTCTGATTTATATTCAGTCTCTCCTCTCCTCTCCATCTGCTTTCTGCTTTCCTGGACTCCATTGCCTCTCATCTGAACCACTGCTGGGGCTTCTTGTGGGCTCCCTGCTTTCACTTATATCCTCACATATTCTCCACATGATAAGAAGAATATTATGAACTATTCTGAACATGCAAAAGTATGGAGAATTGTATAATCAAAGCCTATGTATGTATCACACAGTTTTAGAAATAAATAATGAAAAACAGTGATATCTACTGAATTCCCTGTTATCTCTTTTTCCTCTGTACTTAAAGATAATCACTCTTTTCAATTTATGGAATGCCATTTCCACTGCACTCAATATGCCAGCAAATTTGGAAGACTCAGCAGTGGCCACAGGACTGGAAAAGGTCAGTTTTCATTCCAATCCCAAAGAAAGGCAATGCCAAAGAATGCTCAAACTACTGCACACACAATTGCACTCATCTCACACTCTAGTAAAGTAATGCTCAAAATTCTCCAAGCCAGGCTTCAGCAATATGTGAACCGTTAACTTCCTGATGTTCAAGCTGGTTTTAGAAAAGGCGGAGGGACCAGAGATCAAATTGCCAACATCCGCTGGATCATAGAAAAAGCAAGAGAGTTCCAGAAAAACATCTATTTCTGCTTATTGACTATGCCAAAGCCTTTGACTGTGTGCATCACAATAAACTGTGGGAAATTCTGAAAGAGATGGGAATACCAGACCACCTGACCTGCCTCTTGAGAAACATGTATGCAGGTCAGGAAGCAACAGTTAGAACTGGACATGGAACAACAGACTGGTTCCAAATAGGAAAATGAGTACGTCAAGGCTGTATATTGTCACCCTGCTTATTTAACATATGCAGAGTACATCATGAGAAACGCTGGACTGGAAGAAGCACAAGCTGGAATCAAGATTGCTGGGAGAAATATCAATAACTTCAGATATGCAGATGACATCACCCTTATGGCGGAAAGTGAAGAGGAACTAAAGAGCCTCTTGATGAAAGTGAAAGAGGAGAGTGAAAAAGTTGGCTTAAAGCTCAACATTCAGAAAACTAAGATCATGGCATCTGGTCCCATCGCTTCATGGGAAATAGACGGAGAAACAGTGGAAACAGTGTCAGACTTTATTTTTGGGGGCTCCAAAATCACTGCAGATGGTGCCTGCAGCCATGAAATTAAAAGACGCTTACTCCTTGGAAGGAAAGTCATGACCAACCTAGATAGCATATTCAAAAGCAGAGACATTACTTTGCCAACAAAGGTTCATCTAGTCAAGGCTATGGTTTTTCCTGTGGTCATGTATGAATGTGAGAGTTGGACTGTGCAGAAGCCTGAACGCCGAAGAATTGATGCTTTTGAACTGTGGTGTTGGAGAAGACTCTTGAGAGTCCCTTGGACTGCAAGGAGATCCAACCAGTCCATTCTGAAGGAGACCAGTCCTGGGATTTCTTTGGAAAGAATGATGCTAAAGCTGAAACTCCAATACTTTGGCCACCTCATGCGAAGAGTTGACTCATTGGAAAAGACTCTGATGCTGGGAGGGATTGGGGGCAGGAGGAGAAGGGGATGACAGAGGATGAGATGGCTGGATGGCATCACTGACTCGATGGACGTGAGTCGGGGTGAACTCCGGGAGTTGGTGATGGACAGGGAGGCCTGGCGTGCTGCGATTCATGGGGTCGCAAAGAGTCGGACACGACTGAGCGACTGATCTGATCCAATCTGATTTATATTATCACAATATATGCATTACTAAACAAGATGTAGCCTTTTTCTAGCATGTCGTTAATTATATGAATTATATTACACTGTTTGAATTAGGTCGCTTTTTACTCTTTTTACAGAAAAGCAGACTTTTTCTGGTTTTCTTTTCTCTTTTGGAAACATAGTTGATTTACAATGTTGTGTTAGATTCTGGGGTATACAGCAAACTGATTAAGTTATCTCTATCTATCCATCTTTTTATGTATTTATTTAGGTATCTGTATGTATATGTATATGATAAGTAAATATATCAAAGAAACAGTATAAAACAAAACAGAAATACATGTATACATATATAATCAATTGATTTTGACAAGTTAATCCAAGGGTTAGAGAGTATAATATTTCAACAAGTGGTCCTGGAAAAGCTGAATATCTGTATGGAAAAGCATTAAAGAAAATATAAAGCCTCATACCATAGTATAGCAACACTTTGAGATGAATCACAATTCTATAGGAAAATGTAAAGATATATAGCTTCATAATTAAAGCATAATAGGATATCTATGCAACCTTAATGGTACCCAACAATTTTTATAACATAATAATCTTAAACATAAAAGAAACAAAATAGTAATAACTCACATTTCATCAAAATGGAATGTTCTTTGTGAAAAAATGATACAAACAAAGAAAATAAACAGGTAAGGACAAGCTGGAAGAAATATTTACAGTACATATATTTGACACAGAACTTGTATCCAAAATATATAAAGAATTCTTACAAATAATTAAGAAAAAAAAGGAAAAGGGAACAGATATTTTTTTTAAAAAAAGAAGATCCACTCAAAACCCTGGTAATATCAAATGTTGACATGAATGTTTAATACTCAGAACTCTCACAGGTTGTTGATGGGATTATAAACTGATTGTATCACTTAGTTAAATAGACAATATCTTGTAAACTTAAACATGTATTTATTGTATGAATCAACATTTCTTTTTTTTAATATTTACTCAAAAGAAAAGAAGATATATCTTCACAGAAAACTTGTACAAAAGTCTTTATAGCAATGCTAATCATTAGGACCCACACTGGAAGCAACCTAAATGCCCACTAACAGGTGAATACATAAACAAATGTGGTTCCTTCATACAACAGAATACTACTCGGTCCGCAAAAAGGATCATTGCTGTTACACAAAACAGCCACTAATGAATCTCAGAAAAATTTGTTGTATGAAGCAAATCTGACACAAAAGGATATATAACCATGTGATTCATTTATGTGAAGTCCTCAAACTGGCAAAATCAAATCTATAGTGATGTAAATCTTAAATTGTTACCTCTGGGAAATAGAAGGAGTTGATTAGAAAGGGAATAAGGAAGCCTGGAAAATCCCATGGAATGAAAGAGCCTGGTGGGTTAGTCAATGGGGTTGCAAAGAGTTGGACATGACTTAACAACTAACACTTTCACTTTCAAGGAAGCTTTCCGGGAAGATGGAAATATTCCATGTCTTGCTTTTCACTGGATTGATATGGATTTAAGCAGTTGTCAGAACTCATCGAACTGAATACTTAAATTCTGTATGTTTTGTTGTGCTTTATTATGAACACATTGTATTTCAATAAGACAATTTAAAACAATTGAATGGAGCCAACCAGGCCTTTCAGGAAGCTGTTGCAATAATTCAGGCCAAAGCTAACAAGTTCCTGGATTAAGGCAGAGGATGCTAAGAGAGAGAAGATGGAAACAGGGATTCATCCTTGTCTGGGACTGCTCAGACCACAGTCTCTCTGGTTCATTTGGGGACCACTGATGGAAGAGTGTTCCCTTGCGTTTGAATCTGCTAAGTCTATTCTGGCTCCTTTTTGGAGATTTAGATGATTGTGTACAGTGAGGTTTTGCTGAATCCTTTCCAGGGTCCTACTATGGCTTGCACAGATTCACCAACTTATACTTCAGTCTTTACTTGCATGTCTCTAAACTAAGAGGCCACCAAATGCCAGCCTGCCCCACCAAGATACCATGTCCCCAGGGGTAAATGCAGATGGCTATGTGACATGAGGCAGTTTAACTGGTGACCCAAGATGAGGAAAAAAGAGGACTATTTAATTTGCTTGTCACCTTTGGAGTGATTGAACCAAAAGCCGTTATAAAAAAAGAAAAAGAAATATGATAATGGGCTGAGGAAAGTGCTAAGAATGCAAGGGTTGGATGCGAGTGTTTCTTCTAAGAAACAGTGCTTTGCATAGGACCTGGCTCATAGCAAGCAAATAGTGAATGCTAATGAAAAAAAATGACTTGAATTTATTCATTCTTTTAATAAAATTTGTCAAGGACTTAACGATGTTCCCAGCCCTAGGTTAGACTTTGAGAGTGGTAAGATAAAAGAAGGAGCAGCGGCTGTGTTTTGCTGAGCAGCCGTGAAGAGATACCCCACGTCCAAGGTAAGAGAAACCCAAGTAAGATGGTAGGCTTTGTGAGAGGGCATCAGAAGGCAGAGAGACTGAAACCACAATCACAGAAAACTAGCCAATCTGATTACATCAACCACGACCTTGTCTAACTCAGTGAAACTAAGCCATGCCGTGTGGGGCCACCCAAGACAGACAGGTCATGGTGGAGAGGTCTGACTGAATGTGGTCCACTGGAGAAGGGAATGGCAAATCACTTCAGTATTCTTGCCTTGAGAACCCCATGAACAAAATTGAGGGAAGGAGGAGAAGGGGACGACAGAAGATGAGATGGTTGGATGGCATCACTGACTCGATGGACATGAGTTTGGGTAACTCCGGGAGTTGGTGATGGACAAGGAGGCCTGGCATGCTGCGGTTCATGGGGTCACAAAGAGTCGGACACGACTGAGCGACTGAACTGAACTGAAGATAAAAGATGTAATAGAACATTGCCATTACTCTTAAGTAGCTCACAGATTAGGCAGAAAAACAGGTATTTAAGCAAATAGTTGTAGTAATACACTATTGATCAATGTGTAAGACCGTGGGAGCACAGAGCAAAATACCTGTGGGATCAGGGAAAGTTTTTCCGTATGTAGCAGTGATGACATTCGTTTGTACTTGGAGATGGGCACATTATTCCATAGTGGTTGATATCATTGGTTCTTGTACCAATCTGCTTGAGTACAATTCTTGGTATAGCACTTGGTTAAACCATTTACTGTCTCGAGGCTTCAATTTTTTTCATTTGCAAAATGAGAGTACTAAATGAACCTACTACCTCATAGGATTGCTGTGAAATATGACAGTGTGTTAGAACAATGTCTTGCAGTCAGTAAATGCTAGCTTTATTATTATTGTTGTTACAATTATTACTGTGGTCCTCAGGTCATCTCTATAACCCTAGGATGAAAAGTGAAAGTGAAAGTGAAGTCGCTCAGTCGTATTTGACTCTTTGCAACCCTAGGGACTGTAGCCTGCCAGGATTCTCCTTCGTCCATGGGATTTTCCAGGCAAGGATACTGGAGTGGGTTGCCATTTTCTTCTCCAGGTGATCTTTCCAACCCAGGGATCAAACTCTGGTCTCCCAAATTGCAGGCAGACGCTTTACCTTCTGAGCCAACAGGGAATCCCTAGGATGGACCTTTTCAAAGATACTAGAGTACAAACTTGCTGCTCCAGTTCTTCAACTCTGTTTATGCTTGTGGCTTAAGGATTTGTGATCAGGGTATAGGATTGCAAAAGAGGTAGGGACCTCTTTTGGGGTTGTCTGGGAGAGCATCCATTTTAAAGATCTGAAAAGTTAGCAAATAAACAACAAAAATATCCTAGAATTTGTTGCTAAAAGTACCAGAGAGACTTTCTAATTCCTAGGAGCTGGAGAGAGGAAAAAATATTTATTCTCTTCTACCTAATAGCAGCAGAACTGTCATGCTACAATTCAGCTTTCTCAACTAGATGAGAAAAACAGACTCAGAACCTTCCAATGCCTTGAATGTTTCATGAAAGATGTGAATCTGATGGAGTCCCCTGGTCCCAGTTTGTAGCCTCATTATGCTTTCTCCTGGAATTTTCCGAATTCCTCGTGTGCTCACAGAGATTGGTGAATATAGCCCTGGTTCATCACGGCCAACTCCACCATATGTTCCCTTCTGGGGATTTTCACCAACTCCTGAATAAATGGTCCAACTCTTCAGCTGTAATTTCACAACCACTCATGTCATCCCCCTTCACCCCACCATCCTCAAGTTTTGAAGTTACGTTTTCTACTCTTCAATCAATTCCCAAACTTTGAATTCCCATACATGTATATATTTTGCTTTAAATCCCTCACTTTTTCAAGTGTGGGGGATTTCAGTCCAAGGATGAACCGATCTGACTTAACTAACCTATCTTGCCTGGAAAGAGGACTCTTGGTAGCAATCTCCCTCTGGGCTCTCCTAGTATTTCTGGTTTCTCCTTGATTTAGAGTCTGATGCTGTGCATGCGGACCCGTTGTTCTCAGAGAGAAATGTGATATTCTCAAGCAGCCCCAAACACCTTCCCTGGCTGCCTCTCCGTTTCTCTTTCCCCGTTCTCACCCCCCAGCCTCCAAGGACTAACTCCACACGTTTCCCCTACACGTCTTGGCCTATCGCTTGCTCTACTCCTCCACCCTGGCCTCCCCTTGTCCCTCTCCTGGTGACCTCAGGCTGTAAAATGCTACAGTATCTCTGGCTTGGGTTCCTTATCTGGCCCCAAATTCTTGTCTTCTCCCTGTAAGACACTGAGGAAGAAAGAATGTTCATTTATAATGTTTTCCTTCTCTATCTTTTTCCTCCAGCCTCCTTTAGATGACATTTTTGCTCAAGGCTGCCATAAACTTGAAATGTCCTTTTCTCACTTGTCCTAGGAAATGTGGCATTTCCCCAGAAGGAATTGGGATCTGATCCTTAGGTTGCTGTATATGATGAGAAATGTTTAAACAAAGTTGGTGATGGGCTGTATATCAAAACAGAGAGAAGTGGGAGGCACTGACTGCTTTGAAGACACTATCCTCCTTCCAAAATGGAATTTCTGGCACGATCTTCAAGTTCTTGAGTTCCCTTTTCTCTTTTATTCCCAGGACTGTAGGAAAGAGTGATTTCAAATGATTTAGACTTCTTACTACCACTTTATTGTCCTGCCATGCTTTGTAACATAACGTAAGTGAAACCTGAATATCACCCAAGGCTTGAGAATTGGAATAGTGTGTGTAGTGATTATTCTAATTCTTGTGAACCAGAAATGAAATCATGTAAATAACAGTATCTTCCACTGAGTGTGCTTTTATGTCTTTTCAGAGCACTTTCACACATATTTTAATTTGAATTTAAAAACTGGTTTACCTACTTACTGTCCACTCACTAGCCTCTGACTGAGTGGCTATGATGTGGTCAAGGGAAGATCCACCTCCGCCTATGAAAGTAAAAATTTGAAAGCAACAGACCTGGAAGACTTGTATATGTAATTTTTTTTCCTGGAATACAGAGATACTAGTACCTGCAGGAAAAATGCTATAGGAATTAGAGATTAAATAATATAGATTGCTCTGTGTATATTTGGCATGGAATGTATGGTAGCAATAATCAATAATATATTATTGATATAAGAAGACTTTCACATGTTTTCTATTTGGTTCTCACAACCACACCTTGAAGTTGACTGTTATGCTATGACGGCAGGTAGGATTCAGAGAGTCATAGGCAGTGGCTTATCCAGTCTGTGTACCCAGGAGGTATGAAAGTTGGGACTCACATCCAGGACACCTAATTTTGATCTTCCCATCATACCGTACTCACTCTACAGAGTTTATTTTTGCTTTGTTTATTTAACTTACAGATATTTATTGACCACCAACTGTGTGCCAAGTACTGGACTAAGTACTGGATATACAGACCTACATAGACCTCAAACCCTCTCTCTGTGTTTTCCTCAGAATGTTTCAAACTCACTTCTGATGAGTTTGTGGAAATAGGCATGTCTGCAATAGTTTGAAACCTGGATTTTTGTAAGATATGTAACTTATGTTTCTTCTTTTTATAATAACATAAGCCAAGTACTTTATAAGGCACTAAAAATATTTTATGAACAGTTTATGAAACCAAATACAAATGTGATCATTCATTTTACAATAGAGTTCACATGTAGGTTGTGAGGAATTAAGAAACTGCTGACAGACAGTCTGAATGTTGGGAAGTGGATACATGCAAAATATATAGCCAAATACACATATATGGATAGGTGTATATAAATGTACATGTGTATGTAGATATATTTCAAAACTGACATGGTTTAGGAATCAATTTTGTCTGAATATTTTGCTTTCTTTGTGGATAAGTAAATTTTGTTTATTCTTATAAATGGTACTTCCCAAACAGAATTCTATTCAAGAAAGTCTTGGTTTATTGTTATGATAGGGAGCCTAGTCATTTTGACTTGGAGAACAGGCGTGTCTACTGTCATCACTTGTCACAAAGACCTTGGTGTAGAATGTTCCCCTGGAGGGAGTCTCATGGAAGAGGTTTTTTTTTTTCTTTTTTTTTTTTTCCTTTTTCTTTTTTTTTGTAATGGAGTCTCCCAGATGTTTGAACAGCTGTATTAGCAGAGTTGTTTGGACAATTTTGCACAATAATATTTTGTGATAAAACTTTGGTATGTGAAATGACCATTGTTTCTCAAAGTTATTTTTACTAAGAAATAGAACATGAATTCAAGGGGGCTCACAATTTAATTGAGAAAATGAAATGTATTCTCCTGAAATGTTATGGTAAAGCATAAATGGCTTTTGCTTCATCCCAGACATTCATTTGAAGCAAGGCATTCTGCAGCAGAAGAAACCCATAAGGGCTTCTTTAAATAGGATACACTTTGATTGTGATCCAAGGAAGAACTGATAGTGAGAGATTAAAACATTTCCAGGGTAATTTACAGCTTCCTGCATTTTTTAAGGTTACTTTATTTTGTGCCTAATGGTCAGGGGTAATTTATATATGCCATGGCAGAAAGAAGCATAGCAAGAGGTTTTTTCTGCAGCTCAGAGTCTTGGTTGATTTAAGAGGGGAGATGCTGTCTCATGCTGTACCAAATGGAGCTAAGACATGTAGACATTAGACAGCAGCCAAGTCTGTGCATTTATGTTGACAAATTTTGAAGGCAGTATATTTCTGAGCTCTTGATCAAGATAATAACAAATATTACTATTATTATTCTATTATTGTTCTTGCAACAATAGCAATAAGGATAGAAAAAGAAGAGGAGGAGGAAGTAGAATTGCTACTGTACCAGAAATGCTAAGATTAGCATCAGCAATTAATAATACTAAGACTGCTGTAATTCCAATTTGTACATTAACTAGGTTGAACTCAGCACATGTTTTTTTGAGAGTGTGCCATGTGCCAACCACTGTGCTAAACACTGAAAGGTTTAGAAAGATGACTCAGATTCAGCACTACATGGTCTAGTTGGGAAATTCTCTTATGGGAATTATTCCCACCAAAACCAAAACAAAGTGATATCAAATGTGTCATAGAGGCTCAAAGAAAAATACTGTGGAAACAAAACATAGATATTATATTAGATTTACAGACTGGGAAAGCCATGTGGAAGAAGACTTTATGGGAAGTGTGAATTATGATAAATAGATATGGAAAAGGGAAAAGTCATTCTAGCAAAATATGCCATGAACAAAGGTGTGGGGCTAGGAGTATATAGAGACTGCAGCATGAGGAGCGGTCTGAGTAGCTGGAAGGAAGGCCACTTTGCGGGAGTGTGATAGGGAAGGCTGGGACATCATTAATCGAATGTTTACTCTCAGAGAGCTAGGTTTGCTCTAGTGCCAACTTGTGCTCACATCCTGTTGCTTCAGTCGTGTCCAGCGCTATGCAAACTGTGGACCGTAGCCTGCCAGGCTCCTCTGTCCATGGATTCTCCAGGCAAGAATATTGGAGTAGGTTGCCATCTCCTTTTCCAGGGGATCTCCCGGACCCAGGGATCGAACCTGTGTCTCTTACAATCCTGCATTGGCAGGTGGGTTCTTTACCACTAGCGCCACCCAGGAGGCTCAGTGGCAATTTAGGATATGCCATACACTAAAGGCTGATACGGGTGGACACTGGTTTGGTCCCTACCTCCTGTTCTATTCCATTTCTCCAAGCTACCATCGCATGGCCCATTTTGCTATGAACTTAGATTCTAGGGAACCTACAAAGATAACTAGTGAAAAAGAAGACTTCTCTACCAGTGAAAAGTAAGATCATATGCCAGTCTGGAGAGGGTGGCTAGCTTTTCTTCATTTCTGTTCCAGAAGGGCCATCCTTGGGATATATTTGTCCTCTCCCTGCCTATATCCTCCAGAGACTTTTCATTTAACATCTAGAAGTAATGGCTCCTTTGTACTAAGGAAAGTGAAATCATGGCTATTAGAGATTGTATATGGCCCTGAGAGGTGCTGGAGAAATAAGTTGCAGATAGAGACCCTGACTCTGTGTTCTCTTGCCTGGCTGCAGAGAACCCTGGAAGGACACTGTATTATGATTGTAATTAAGTCACTGTGCTCTGATGCCTACTAACATAATTGGGCTAAGAGTCATTAACCTGGTCTTCCATCCTGGTTTGACTAAGATCTAACCCTCTGAACTTGGGACAGGTACTTAAACTATTTAAACTCCAGGTTTATCATTTATGAAATGATATAGTTATGTTTGATCTTCGAGTTTCTTTGTATCTCTAATTTTTCTCATTGTTCTACAAAGAACTTTTGGCTATAGTTTTTAAAGCATGAAGAATGGGGAGGTGAAATTTCACATTTCATCTTGATTTTTGGATTAAAATATGGATATTATTCAAGTTTGATATGAAATGGCAGACATATCAAACCATTTCTTTCTTGCATGTGTACTTTTAATGTAAGTCTTCAATCCTGCCTAGGAGAAAAAATGTCAAATATTTTTGTAAACAAACAGTTGATAGGAATGCTAGGTTTATTTAATTTTTGAAAATCTGTGTAGAGGAAGTAGTATCCTGTAGTTATTAAATCAAACAGCTATATTAGGAATGCCTTACAAATCAAGTATTTACAGTAAATTTTTCTGTGGAATGTTGGCTGGTTTCTGTACAGTTGTGAGGTAATTTTGCTTCATCTTGAAAGGAGAAGAGTGTAAAACAAAGAGTACGCATGAATATTTTACCCTAAATCCTATACACCTCTTATTTTAGGGAAGAAAAAGTAAAAACTTTGGAATCCAGCAGTATAATACAGCATAATGTTGTATAAAAAGGAATGCCCACATGTTTAATGCCCCACAAATGGAACTTCAGTAAACCACAGTAGCTCTTAAATGGTGCATTGCAAGAATAAAAACATGATCCAATCCTGAAGGCATGCCTGCTGGGTGGCGAGGCCTTACTTTTCTCAGGAGTAAGCGAGATCTTGTACAACCTTTTATAGAGTGAGGCCTAGATTATTTCATTATGCTTATGAAAATACGGAGAAGGAGCTAAATGTTTCAGCAAATTTTTAAGCTAATTGAATCAATAAGGCAGAAGCCAAGGAAGGGAGAACTTCTAATTCCAGGCCTTTGCTTTGGGTGGTGATATGACAGGCTAATACATAAAATGTGAATTATAAATGTCTGTTTGCCTGTCTTCTTGATTAAACTGAGTTCCTTGAAAAAGGGGACTTTGACATATATATTTATGTGTGGTGACCAATACATGCATGGGATGGGACACAGTAGGCCACTAATAATTATAGAATTGAATAGAAGGAAAAAAAAAAAAAAAACCCTCTTTAGGGCAAAAGAAAATAACAATAGCAATAAATAAGTAAGAAGAATAAACCAAAATGCTCAGGATTAAATGAAAGGACATCTTAGTCTTGTGAAATGGAGCATTCTTCAGTTGGTTAGTTTGTTTTTTAGCTTTTATAATATTCTGTTTAAAATGCATTCAAATTATTAAACTCTGGTTATTGTACTGGGATGAAGTTTTGTGAAATAGAGTTGTTTTTTTTTTTTTTCCATTTCAGTGAACAAAGACATAGATCCTGGAAATTAAATACAGATTATCACAAACCTTGTTCTTCTGGGAGCACTGTACTAGATGATATTGTCTCCTGGGACCTTTAGTTGTTGGAAATTGGGCCATTACACAAATACAACATTTTACTGCCCTTTTACCGACTGCTATTAAGTTGACATTTTCATACTAGCTTCCTGATCATCCATCCTGGGGACATGCAGCCTGATGTAGGGTGAGAATGCTAGAGCCCTGGAAACTATTACGTTTGGCATTCTGGAGTGGTGGGTGGGTTCATATATCAGAGTATATTTTCTTGTGTGTGTGTGTGTGTTCACGCGTGTGTTTTGCCTATTTGACTAAGTTTGTAACTACCCAAAGGGAAAGAAAACTAAAGAAAAGGAGTTGTATTCTTCTTTTTATGATATCGGTTTATAACCTCAAAGCAAAGACACAGATGCTGATGAAATATTTAGCGATCAGTTTTCTGTCTCTGCTTTTAAGTATGCTGCTGGTTTACAATAGTGCCTTTAAAAAGTTTGTGCGGTTTAAACACAGATCTTTACACTGTAAATTGAGACCATAATCTCAGTTTTGGAGTGGGGAATTCCTAAAATAACTTTGTTTTGTAAAAAATGAGTTCGCTCAAATGGTAGACAATCCCAAGTGCTTTAATTGTCATCTAAAAACATAAAGAATAAAGTGTGCCATTTCCTTTTTATCTTTTCCCTTTAGCTTTTAGGAAAAATAATTCCCTTATCAATGCTGCAGACATAGTGCTAGCTTCTATCTTAAGAGGGGCTCCTATCAGTTTTAGTGTATTCACTGAAGTTAAACTATCTATATTGAGTAAGAAAAGGGAAATTTTTTGGCATCAAACCCAAACAGAATCTTAGTAAAATTTATAATAAATCTACTTGATTATTGCATTATGTAAATGCTCTTAATCCTACAAATTGCTGTCAATGTGGTATCCTTTTCATAGTTTGATACCACAAATTCAGAATGTGACACAGACTTTAGTGAAAAATGGGACTCATTCATTTAAATGTGTTTGGTTGCTTTTTGTTTTTCCTAGCTATGCTAGAGATTAAAGCTAATGAAATTTCTCTAATTTTTGTATTCTTTAGGTATATTGTAAATGTGTTTATCTTTAGTGGAGATTATATGGAAACACATCATATTAAATATTTATTTGTGAGATTAGTCAGAAAACTTTTAAATTATTATTACTTAAATATGGAGAAATTTACTATCCAGATTTTAAAACTGGATATGCCCCTGATTCAGAGCAAAACCCATGGCAGATGCATGTTGATGTATGGCAAAACCAATACAATATTGTAAAGTAAAAAAATAATAATAATAATAAAATAAAAAAAATAATAAAGTAATTCTGGATCAACCAGGATACTTTTAAAATTTCATTCAATGACAGTTATGGGCTGAGTATTACCAGGAATGGACAGGGCTCTGGAGTACTGTCTCTGCCTTCAACTAAGGCATAATATGTTCCCCTCAAACCATCTCTCCATCCTCAGACTAAGGTCTTGGGATGTCATTCTTCTGGACCCCCATAACATCCAGCTTATATTCCCATTCCTGGATTGATTCTATTGTTTTGAATAAACATCCTCTCAACAAAATTCTGAGATTTTCAAGTGTAAGAGCAATGCTTTGTAAAATCTGATATCTCAAGTGAAAATACGTAGTTTCTAGTACAAACTGTTTTCAATTAATTCCCAACTTTGGGCCATAGTGGGGCTTCCGAGGTGGTGCAGTGGTAAATAATACACCTGCCAATGCAGGAGACATAGGAGATGTGGGTTCGATCCCTGGGTAGGGAAGATCCCCTAGAGTAGGAAATGGAAACCCACTCAGGTATTCTAGTCTGGAAAATTCCATGGATAGACGAGCCTGGTGGTCTACAGTCCATGGGGTCACAAAAGAGTCAGACATGACTTAGTGGCTGAGTATGAGCATGCATTGAGCCATTATATAACATTTTGCCATATATAACACAACAATGAATATTTTTTATTATAAAACTTTGCTTTAGCAAATTCCATTAGTATCATCGCCATATTTATATTTATATAAATTAAAACATAAAATATATTTGTATTTAGGTACATTTCTAAGTACTTTACATGGGTTATTTTGATTACTCATCATAATAACCCTCTGAACTGCTTATTCTGCTATTTTACAAATGAGCAAACTGATGTTTAAAGAGATTAGCAGCTTGTCCAGGTCACACAGCTATATTTTTGCTTATTTCTTAGCAGATGAATTAATTAGTCAGAGTTAACAATGTTCTTGAAATTCTTGAAATACTGAATATGCTATAGGAAAGAAAATATGTTATTTTGCCATAGTTGTCAAAGTGTTGCCTCCCTGGTTTTCTCAGCACTTGGCATAGGTGCCGTACTGTTTCTCACAAGGAGAGGTCCGGACGTGTTCTGAGCAGAAAGAACTGCTCAGAAAGAACCATAATGGTTCAGAAAGCACCATAGCAACTCAGCATTGTAGGCCATCCTGGTCTCTCAGTTGTTTTAACACATCTCCTTGATAGGAAAATTATCACAGAAGGTGGGTCAATCTGAGTCAGTCACACCAAGTGCATTAATGGGCCAAGAACGCATCACTCTGTGGCATTAGAGCTAGGTTTTCTCCATGCACTGACTCTCCCTGGTTTGTTGGTGATGTTTCTAATAAGCTGGTGGGGTGGCGGGGGAGAGGAATGGGGAGGAGGACTGTTCTATGCCAGCCTTATACAACTTTGAAGCACAGAGAGCAGCAGAAACCAAGGAAAGAACTGCTGGTCCAAGGAAGCTACTTGAGCAATGAAGACTTTACAGAATTAATCATCATATGCCTTATGACGAGAAGGCTCTGTCTGAGAAGCATGGGCCTGGGATTTCTATTATATTGGTGTCTCTTTACCTTCTTCCTAACCTTCCAATAAATGCACCAAAGAGTGTTAATGGTGGAGGAAGAGATGTCCTTGGCATGGCATAGTGGAACAAGAGAAGCACCAGAGACCTGTGTTAGCATCATGAAGTAGCTTGTGCATTCCTAAGTAAAATTCACCTACTGTACAAAGGTTTTGGTTTTTTCACCTCTAAAACAAGGAGGCTGGGATAACAGAAGGTGCTAAATTTTCCTCTCACTTTTGAGTAGATTTAACAGAGTCTCCCAAAATAATGTTTAAGAACTGATGGTTCTGATTTAGACAAAAAGTGTATTCAAAATCTGGCTTGACAACTTAAAAGGGTTGTGAACTTGGCAACATTACTGAACTTTTCCTGGTCTCAATTTCAGTTTCTACAAAATGGAGCTGGTAATAACTTTCTTACATGGTTTTGGTAAGGATTAGTTTGGAAATATGCAGAAATATGCATATGCATTTTATAGAAATGAGGGCATGGTAATGATGATGAAAGACTTTCCTGATGGCTCAATTGATACTTTTGAACTGTGGTGTTGGAAAAGACTCTTGAGAGTCCCTTGGACAGCAAGGAGATCCAATCAACCCATCCTAAAGGATATAAGTCCTGAATATTCATTGGAAGGACTGATGCTGAAGCTGAAACTCCAATTCTTTGGCCACCTGATGCGAAGAACTGACTCATTTGAAAAGACCCTGATGCTGGGAAAGATTGAAGGTGGGAGGAGAAGGGGATCACAGAGGATGAGATGATTGGATGGCATCACCAACTCAATGGACATGAGTTTGAGTAAACTCCGGGAGTTGGTGATGGACAGGGAAGCCTGGCTTGCTGCAGTCCATGGGGTCACAAAGAGTTGGACATGACTGAGTGACTGAACTAACTGAACTGATGGCTCAATGGTGAGGAATCTGCCCGCCAGTCAGGAGACATGGGTCTGATCCTTGGGTCAGGAAGATCCCCAGAGAAGAAATGGCAACCTACTCCAATATTCTTGCATGGGAATTCTCATTTCCTCCTAGACAGAGGAGCCTGGTAGGTTACAGTCCTTGGGATCTCAAAAGAATTGAACATGACTGAGCAACTAAACAACAGTTGCTTTTAGAAATCAACAGTCAGAGAGTATACTCTCAAATTCAAAGCTCATCAAAATCATATGACTTTCCCAGTTTTGGAGTATTGTCATATTTCTAAATGACTATTGATTTCCATGGAAATTTTGATTTTGTCTGTCTTTGGAGACGGTGACTGATGAGGGCAATTAAACTATCATAGAATTCCAGGAAGCTTGAAATGATCCATTTTTCTGAATGGCTACTAATTATATGTGCATCAGATTGTGGAGCAGGTGATCAGATAAGAATGTTATTAATATTTTTCTGGCTTTGGTGTGGGCCCTCCAGACAGCTCAGAACTGTTTCACTTGCACTCCAGCCCCACTGGCAGCCTTAAGGCTGCATGACAAATTCCAGCATCAATACCAGTACTTTCTGAACTACTGAGCAGAAATCTTTTGATTTAAAACCCATCAGCATCAAGCCTTAAATTGCCATTTCCTCAGCAAGTGTGAATTTTGGGGGAGTAGTTCTTAAAGTCCCCAAGATATATAATCTCCAGAAAGATGCCAAAAAACTGTGACATTAGGAAGGGCTCTGGGCTAAGAAAAACATCTTTCCCAAAAATCTCTGAGTTTTCTCTCTCCACAAACACATGAATTAATGATCCCATGTGTGAGTTTCAGAGCCAGTCTAAAATGTTGTCTGACAAGCTATCTTCGATTTATTTTCTCTTGTGTCCAATATGCTTGGAAAATAGTATTTTGTTGTTGGTTAATTTGTAATTTCAGTCCTACTGATGAATGTCTAAGGTTGCCAAATCCCTACTGTTTTCTTCTCTCATGAACATATCTGAAATGTTGTCTGTGGATCTGACTTTCAGGGTCCACAGTCTTCCAAGGTCAAAGTATGACATTGAAGCTGCCTTATTTCCATTGAGGATTCATTTAACTCTGGCTGTTTTTTTCTCTATTAACTTCTGAAATCTTATGACTACAATAAAGCCCTTTCTAGGCTCCAAAATCTATATTTATATCTATCTGCAAGAATATGTTATTTCTTTGAATATGTATAAACGTTTTAATGTACTAAAAAATTTAATGAACACATTAGAAAGACTAAAAATAATAATAATGGTAGGTTCTTTTCCAGAAATAATAAACCATCTTTTTTTCCCCCTAAGAGCTTCATTTTCTCCATTATTTTTTCCTTTTAGGCCTCACTGTTCTTGAACTTTTACATTTGATTAACACTTATTTGGGTTCCTCTGGTGGCTCAGTGGTAAAGTATCCACCTGCAATAGAGGAGCTGCAGGAGATGCAGGTTCAGTCTCTGGGTTGGAAAGATCCCCTGGAGGATGGTATGCCAACCCACTCCAGAAAGATCCTCTGTGAGTGGAGCTGTGTGGGTTGGGGACCTGAGAGCCAGGCTGAAGCTGGGAGGGGATTTCAAGATGGTTGGGGACACAGGGGCAGAAAATGGTGTGGTCTGGGGCAGACGGGGCTTGACCTTCTGGTGAGCTGAATCTTTGGATTTAATCATCCTCATATCAATAGGGGACTTCCTAGGTGGCTCAGTGGTGAAGAATCTGCCTGCCAATACAGGAGACACAGGAGACTCCAGTTCGATCTTTGGGTCAGGAAGATCCCCTGGAGGAGAGCAAGGCAACCCCACTCCAGTATTTTTGCCTGGAGAATCCCATGGACAGAGGCGGCTGGCAGGCTGCAGTCCATAGGGTCACAATGAGTTGATCACAGCTGAAGCAACTTAGCACGCACGCACACAACACTTGTATACTCTGCTAGGTTGAGTAGTTTTGATTTTTTATTTTTTCCATCACTGTATCTTTTAGGATTCTGTCTCTTTTTACTTCCTTGCTTTCTTTTCTACCTCCTTCCCTCCTTCCCTCCCTATTCTTCATACTCCTCTTCCTTTCTTCACAAATGCACACACACAAAATGTGTATCTAAAGATTAAAAAAGAAGGAAAGGAGAAGATGGCAGAGGAAGAGGGGAAGGGAGAAGGGAAAAGGCAGAAGGGGAAGAGGAAGAGCAAGAAGAAAGAAAAAGAAGAAGAAAGAGGAAGAGGAGGAGGGAGAAAGAGAGAATGGGAAACAGACATAAGGGGAAAGGAAAAGGAATATAACGTGAGAAGTTGGGGAGAAGGAAACAGGGAAGAATATAGTGCCAAGAAATCCAAGCCCTAATATTAGTGGGCAATATATTTAGCATTGAATTTTGGTCCTGTGAACTCTAAAAGGGAGCTATAATTATTTACAAAATGTACATTGTGCCTAACATAAAATCATACCATTTGCTTCATAAAATGGAAATATAATGAACTTCGGAATTAATGGAAAGCAAGGATTTCTTAATTAAGTAACTTCCCCTAAATTGGCTTTCAACCAACTAAAGTTTTATATGTATCAATTCCAATTCATTGGAAAATATCGAGGCAGATTATGCTCCTAGCACTGATAACTCAGTGCTGAGCAAGGAGTCTGAGATGTGAGAGCAAGAGGGACCAGAGTCCCAAGACCAGGCTCCAAGTGTTTCTGTCACATACATGTTGTGTGACCTCAAGTAAGTCTCATCTCTGCTCCTCCGGACGATAATGAAGAATAAAGTCCTTTCAGAGGATGAGATGGTTAGACAGCATCATCAACTCAATGGACATGAATTTGAGCAAACTCTAAGAGATAGTGAAGGAAAGGAAGCCTAGCATGCTACAGTCCATGAGGTGGCAAAGAGTCAGACATTACTTAGAGACTGAACAACAACAATACATGCAAGTATTAATATTATTAGTTATTAATCATTGTCACTCATAGTTATTGTGTTACAAGAATATCATAAGTCTCAGCACCATTGTATAGTCCGGGAAATTTTGTTAAAATATGTAATTCCCTCTATTTAGTTAAGTTAGCATATTAGATTTGCAAAGAACTTTCAAAACTTTTTTTCTAATGATCAAAGGCTTTTATCTTCTGGTTTTCAGGTCACATTTGGTGTTGAAACATTTAAAAGAAATAAATGCATATGGAGGGCATCCACCGGAACAGCTCAATATTCTTTCAGATTACTTTTTAAGAAAAAAAAAAAGACAGCAAAAAACTTATAACAACACCTGCTATTCGGCAGAATTTGACCTGACCCCTTTCTCCTTTTCTTGTTATTATAAACATCAAGCTCTTTAAGTGAGAGCTGTTTAAAGGATCGAGGGCTGTGAGTGTTCCTTCCTACATCCCAGATGCGCTGGGAGACGAATGGGCTTTTTGATCTTTATTTTATGAGCGTCTGATAAATTGCCTCTGGCACCTGGCAACTGAAATTTCACTATCTGAAAACTAACCCTCGTGTCAAACAATGTGGCCAGCCTCAGCCTCTTAGCCGAGGACCCGCGTAGCTGGGCGGAGGATGCCTTCTATCCACTTCCTGGACAGGTCCATGACCATGCTCAGGGATTTACATACTTTTAATTTTAGAGGGAAGAAGGGATTACTAAGGGCTTTATATGCTGTACAAAAATGTGTTTTTTGAAGGATTTCATCATAGCTTTTATTTTGGGATTTTTGAACAAGTCAAATAAAGGCTCAGCACACTGGCTAGCCGGAAAAAAATGTTGGTAACAGGATAAAGATTTGCAGCTCTGGGTCATGGGCCTCCCCACACTAGGCTCAGTCTGTGTGTTGATATAAGAGAAATGCAGGTGGTCTTTTTCTAGGGACAGAAGAGTTATAAACAAAGTCATCAGCTGAGGCTATTATCACCTTTCTTTTAACATCTTATCCAGCAGAAAGATTAACTCAAGCCCAAGACAGAGCTTATATTTTCTCTATTTATAGAGATTCAAATATATGCAGATTTTTAATTTTAAGAAGAGAGGAAAAGAATGACACGGACACTATCACATTGGGTTTCTATTTAAAGGGAAATGAGAGCAATGGTAAACAAAATATGAAACACCTTAAATCTTCCAATGAGTGTGTCATCCTGAGAGAATGGGGCCATGTCTACCAGCTGGGGCATCTATACATGCCATCCTCCCATTTGCCACTCTTCCCTCTTCCAGTGCTCTCTGAACTTGTCGGTTGTAATGTTGTTACTCAGGGAAGATGATATACTTAGATTTATCTCTTCCCCCAAACGCAGAGTAGGTTGTCCTTAATCTTTTAAGTTTCCCTAGGCTGCCACTTTATTTGCTTTCCTGAGTATCTTGCAGAGATCTAGTGCTGTTGGCTTGATGTATTTGGGTTTCTGTGGACTGAAATTTTATTTATTTATTGCAGCCAGTAAGAGATTTCCATGTTAGGCTTGACTGTACAGATATAGTAAATCTGCTGTAAAAACAGAAACACTCCAGGTCAATTATTTGCTTATCTAGCAGCATTTATTTATTATTAGCAAACAAAATTTATTATGCTTAGCTCTGAGTATAGAGAAGTAAACTGGATATATATCTTGCCCTTAGTTTATAGTTTCACAAAAGAGGTAAATATATATTAATATATACAAGTAACTAAAGTACCATTTTTGTCTTTACTTGATTGAAAGTCCATATTTGAAAGAATAAGTCTATAGAGGAATGGAGGGTAAGTTTAGAGGTGATATTTGTGCTAAGTCTTGAAAACTAAGTCGATAGTGTTTAGGTAGGCAAATCTGTTAAGACAACATGAACAAAGAGAGCCATCAGAGCAAAGTATCCGATCCATGGATATAAAGGGAAACAAACAGATTGTGGAACATAAGGTGCTTAAAATAGGGTGTGGTACACAGTAAGTGTCAATGAATGTTTATTCTTATTTCTAACAATTCTCCCAACATATTTTAGCATATTGTATTTATTCTTGTTACAAACATTCACTATCCCATTGATTTAACTTTTAATCTGAATTCTTGTCACAAGAGTTTGAAATTCACGTGAGTACTGTGACCTGTGACCTTTTTATGGGTGTACTAACTCTAGACTGAGAGATGGGAAATACCATTAGCATCTCTAAATTCAGTATGATAAAATGACTTCTCTAAAATCTCCTGACCACTCAGTGATCAAGACAGGTTAAACTCAAGGCCACCAGTTGCCAAACAAGACCAAGAGCAGAGGAATCCAGTTTCATGGATTCCAAGATGCTGGTGATGTTCCAGTCTCCAACAATCTATGCAAGGTTTCCCTTCTGCTGAATACATTAGTTGAACACATGTGTGTTGAGCATTAGATCTTGGTCATTTCTTTGGGATACAAAGTGCAATGGAAATGGCCTTTCTCTTCAAGGGAGTGAGTGACAGAAAGAAAAACCAGCTATATAAATGTTACAAGTGGGAAGAAAGGAAAAGTGAATGTATTTCAAATTTCTTTTCTGAACTTACCCTCCTTTTTTGTGTGTGATTTTTGAAGTGTAGGTATATGGATATTTATTTCTAATGCTTCAGGTTTTGCTTGACTTCTGACTTAAAGTCAGAGGTTTTTTGTTTTTTTTTTTTTCCTTTTTTTGCCCCCAAAATACTGCATTATCCTCCAAGGACCACAGACTGAAACATACCTATCTCTTGTTTCTCTACTAGGAGAGGCTAGGAGAAGGGTGGGCTCTCTTTCACGGTGCTAAGAAGTTTGGACTTGTAGACTCAGAGGGAAATTTCTGAGGCTACTCGGGTTGATCCTGCAGTGACCTTACAAGTCTCCCTGAAGAGGAGAACAGTACCTGCTGCCAACTGCCATACTGCCACCATGGGAAATCACAAGATAGGATCTGTGGCACATTTTTTGTCCCCTCATGTACTGCCAATACACAGGCAGATGTGAACTCTCTGTTAAGGCTGGACTCACCTTAGTACTGAAACAACCATGCCATACCCCGTTTCCACTGAATATAATTTAAATTAATTTACTAAAGTCAAGATGTGAGAGATATTCCCTCATTAATTGTTGCTCCTGATTATCCAGGAGAGGAGAGTGAAAAGTTGGCTTAAAGCTCAACATTCAGAAAACTAAGATCATGGCATCTGGTCCCATCACTTCACAGCAAATAGATGGGGAAACAGTGGAAACAGTGACAGACTTTATTTTTTGGGGGTTCCAAAATCACTGCAGATGGTGACTGCAGCCACGAAATTAAAAGACACTTACTCCTTGGAAGGAAAGTTATGACCAACCTAGACAGCATATTCAAAAGCAGAGACAGTACTTTGCCAACAAAGGTCCATCTAGTCAAGGCTATGGTTTTTCTAGTGGTCATGTATGGATGTGAGAGTTGGACTATAAAGAAAGCTAAGTGCCGAAGAATTGATGTTTTTGAACTGTGGTGTTGGAGAAGACTCTTGAGAGTCCCTTGGACTGCAGGGAGATCCAACCAGTCCATCCTAAAGGAAATCAATCCTGAATGTTCATTGGAAGGACTGATGTTGAAGCTGAAACTCCAGTCCTTTGGCCACCTCATGCGAAGAGCTGACTCATCTGAGAAGACCCTGATGCTGGGAAAGATTGAGGGCAGGAGGAGAAGGGGATGACAGAGGATGAGATGTTTGGATGGCATCACTGATTCGATGGGCATGAGTTTGAGCAAGCTCTGGGAGTTGGTGATGGACAGGGAAGCTTGGTGTGCTGCAGTCCATGGGGTCATAAAGAGTCAGACATGACTGAGCAACTGAACTGAACTGAACTGATGATCCAAAGCCACATAGGATTTCAAGTATTGAGTGAATGGACTTTGTCAACACACACAACAGTATGAAATTATTTTTGTTTTCCAGTGAGGATGAAGACAATTAATGAAAAACATATAAACGTTTCATTGCAAATGCAGACTTGATACATGTAATACTTGATATTTGACTTTAAGTAGTTTGGATCCATAGGCTAGGTGTTGGGCCCTTCTGAATATATGATAAGATTTCACAGAGATATAGAATCCACATAGTTGACAAAGACCTGCCATTTAACAGCTATGATTTTCATGTTTATAGAAAAATAATTTTGTTAAAGTAAAAAATGGGAACTAATAGGAAATAGAAAGGATTGGGCTTCCTTGGTGGCTCAATTGATAAAGAATCCACCTGCAAATCAGGAGATCCCGGTTCGATCCCTGGGTTGGAAAGATCCCCTGAAGAAGGAAATGGCAACCCACTCCAGTATTCCTGCCTGGAAAATCCCATGAACAGAGGAGCCTGGTAAGTTACAGTCCAAGGGATCTCAAGAGTTGGACATGACTTAGCAACTAGACTACCACAAAAAGGTTAAAAATAATGCAATCACACTCCCCAGCCCTCAGGCTTTCTCTCCTCTCTTGGGCTTCCCTTCTGGCTGAGCTGATAAGAATCCATCTGCAATGCAGGAGACCAGGGTCTATCCCTGGGTTGGGAAGATGCCCTGGAGAAGGGAAAGGCTACCCACTCCAGTATTCTGGCCTGGAGAATTCCATGACTGTATAGTCCATGGGGTCGCAAAGAGTCAGACATGACTGAGTGACTTACACTTCACTTCACTTTGGGTGAAATACCTGAAGCTCCCAGGAGTAAGCTGATTTCTGTTGTGCTGAATGGAAATAGTATGTTGTTTTTTGTTTGGTGGCACAGGGCGGCAGGTGGGGGTATGGAGTGGACATGCATCCTCTTTTCATTGGTAATATAGTGGTAATTAAGCTGGACCTTGAACCCTGGAGGGCTTCAAGGAATATTTGCTGAATGAATGGAATGTCTACATCGACATCGTCTCCTGATATGTGGGATATTTGGCTAGGTGACAGGGAAATTAGACACTGTCAGCTTGATTCGTGAGATGCATGATTTAAAAACAGCTCCTTAGTGAAGGAATCAGGCAAGAGAACCTAACATAGCAAAGTTAGAGGCCTGTGACTATAACCAACTTAATCACTCCACAGTCAAGGGAAGGGTGTAATGGTTACACGTGTGTTTGTGGTGTGCATAATTGAATGCACACACATGTGTAACATGCAAAGACAGCTCTCTGTGGGTAGAAAAAACTTAAGCATCCAGAACGTCTTTGTATTGCCCCTTTCCCTCAGAAACCAGAAGCATGGACATCTGCAGTGTGTCAGGGAATGGAGACATTTGGATGTGTCTGGTTTTGATATCATTCAATGACCAATGAAATAAAGTAAGGGAAGGGATCAGAGTGTGGTTCTCTCTGCTTTACAGATAAGCTGAGATTGGAGTGTGAGATGGAACAGTCTAGCCAGGTTAGGAGTGAAGGATCTGCTGCTGATGAGAGGTAGTTGAAAAATAGTTCCACTTTAATTGTTTTATTGTCTACTTTATTTTATCAAGGCTTGTGGGAGAGAAGAGTTATAGATAACAAAAGTGACATAACCCATGTGCCTAAGAAGCCTCTGTCAAAAGGCATGAGATGTTTTCTCTGGGTATATCACATTTCATTTGGCAAGAATCTCTCCTAGAGTGTCTGGAAAAAGACACAGGAAGGTCCTGAATGTACTCTTTAATAGGAGGCCCACAGAGAGTAGTTTAGTCAATGGTATAGCAAATAGAAATATTTAGAAATGAAAAAGATCACCCAAGCCCAGTCTTTTCAATGTCCCTTGGACCATTCCCAGCCACTGGGGGGACCCATGTTGTCTTAACTATGGAACTTCAGATGACAAATATGTTCTTCCAGTGACTTGCTCATCCGCGTAGTATGTTCATTGAGGAGGGGACCCAGTCAGGAAAGTTACCTGTGTTAATATTCTGTTTTAATCCTTTTGCAGTTGGGTGGTGAAAGCGAACTTCATCTCTGTCTGAATATCAGTTTTCTTATCTGTAAAATGGAAGTAACAACCCCTTATATATGGTCATTGTGAACTTTAAAGGAAAAAATAAAAGCCACAAGAAAAATAATACCTGGTTAGTACCCAATAATTATTCACTTTTATAATTTTAATCACATATCATCAAATCAAGGATACCAACAAAAAATAACTTAATCATCAGATTTAATGATAACATTTTTGACATTTGGGGGTATGGTTTAAATGTGCTATTTTAATTACTTTTAAAACTAATTACCATTGGCATACATTAGTCTGTATTGTACATGTTATATTTGTCTTTAGGTTCAGCATTAATATTTGAGACTAATACTGAAAATATAGAATCTAAAGGTTTTTTTCTTTTTAATTGCAAATCAATTTGGCCATTAGGGATTACAGAGAACATCATGGTGACGGTCTATCTTTTTTCAGCTCATGTTTGTTATCTTGACATAGCACCTTTAAGACTGACGGTATAATTTGAGGTTTGTCAGGGTTTTGTCAGAGAAGACCAGAGTTTCATTTTTTCCCTTTTTAATTGAATTACCTTTCACTGGAGGTTCCATAACTTCTTTTGAGACAAGCCAGAATCTTTCTGACAAATTTTTGGTGTTTGAAAGACAGTATGTCATGACTGGGAGGATGTAGAAGATTCCGGTAGTTGGTTTGTTTAGCTCTCTATTATCATGGCTTGAGTCCTAGTTGCTCCTATGCCACTGCTGCCTCTATAGCTTGAAAAGAATTGTTAATTTGGAGACATCCTCAACTGTTATTGACATTAATCGAATTGCCTACTATGTGACAAGCAATCTGCTTATATGAAAATTTTTTATTTTCAATTTTTCTTCATAGTACAATCTTCCTGAGACATTTTAAGCAGCAGTTGGTGTTATAAATCTGAGTTTTAAGCTGTGTGTGATGTTACCAATGAGAATTATTAACTAGAGTAATTATTTCTGAGCAGATGCCTTGTATACTACCTGTGGTCAAAAGTGTGTGATCTATGACGAGGACCTCACAACTATCTGTCTCTATGGCCACTGACAAGTTGCTTTTGAGAGTCTGTTATAAGCCATATTCCAATTCTGGAAAACAACAAACAAAAAATTTTAAGTGCATCTTCTAAATTGAAAAGAAAAAAAGGAAATATGATTATCTATGGCATATCCTAGCATGTTCTAAATATAGTATATGTCGTTTCCTCATATGCTCATCCTCCATAAGAAAAGCGTACTTGGGTATTTTGTCTTTTCTTTTTCCACCGTATTTCTGCAGTGGATCACTCTACTTGGTTTCTTCTCTGTAAGCGTGCTCTCTGGAGGCAGATACATTAGCCTCTGAGGATTTGAGTTTTAGGAACACTGTGATCTTGTTGTAAGTTGACTGTGACTGATATTTCAGCTCTTGCCACTTAGGAGCTGTGTGACTTTCCTCAACTCACTTGATTTCTGTGAATGCTGTTTCCTCATCTGTACAATAACTATACCATACACTTTTTGGTTTATGTTAGCCCCATATGTTCCACTGTTTGATTATGTGTCCATTTGCCAGGATACACCCAGGTATGGTGCCCAGTAAATTGCAGTTTAAGGTTATTGCCGCAGATTATTACATTGATGACATGCATGCTTGCTGCTTTGTAGTTTACAGCATATCTTCTGGAACACTAGCTGAGTTTTCTAGCCATATGGTGAGAAGGACCTGTCCATCTCGGGTGGCCTCGCACCTCCAGGTGCATACCTTCATTGAGTTACACCAGCCCCTTTGTTATGATAAGGCTGTGATCCATGAAGGGGATGAGAGGGGCAGAGAAGTAATAATTTTTGTAAATGAGATCAAAAAGGGACTAAAAAATGAAATCTTTTTACTTCTCATGCAATCATCTCTTATTTCTTCCTCTGTCTCTCTTAGGGCATAATCGTCTACCTTTTTGGGCATCAAAAATCAGCCATAAAAAGGAATGGATTTGGGCCAGTTGAATTGAGGTGGACTAACATAGAGCCCATTATACAGAGTGAAGCAAGTTAGAAAGAGAAAAACAAATATTGCATATTAAGCATATATATAGAACCTAGAAAAATGGTGCTAGTGAACCTGTTTGCAACGCAGGAATAGAAACGCAGATGTAGAGAATGGACTTGTGGACAGTGAGGGAAGGAGAGGGTGGGATGATCTGAGAAAGTAACACTGAAATATATACATTACTGTGTGTAAAGTAGATGGTGAGTGGGAAGTTGTTATATGGCACAGGGAACTTAGCCTCATGCTCTGTGATGACCTAGAGGGGCAGGATGGTGGGAGGGAGTCTCAAAAGGGAGGGGCTAAGTGTATACTTATGGCTGATTCACATTGTCATAGGGTATGCATGTGTGCTAAGTTGCTTCAGTCTTGTCAAACTCTTTGTAACCCCATGGCTTTTCTGCCAGGGGTTTTCTGTTGTAACTGCCAGGCTTTTCTGTCTGTGGGATTTTGCAGGCAAGAATACCGGAATGCGTTGCCATATCCTCCTCCAGGAGATCTTTCTAACCTAGGAATTGAACCCACATCTCCTGCGGCTCCTCTACTGCAGGCGGAGTCTACTCTGAGCCACCGGGGAAGCCCTGTTTTATGACAGAAACCAACACAGCATTATAAAACAGTGATCCTCTAATTAAAAATTAAAAAAAAGAAAAAAATCTGATTTAATATAGGTATCTATTTATGTTGTATTCGTTCTCTATTAGTAATTTTTGAGAAAATGTAGCTTTCTATTAAGGGCTTCCCTGGCGGTTCAGAGGGTAAGGAATCTGCCTGCAGTGCAGGAGAACCAGTTTGATAGCAGGATTGGGAAGATCTCCTGGAGAAGGGAATGGCTACCCACTCCAATATTCTTGCTTGGAGAATTCCATGGACAGAGGAGCCTGGTGGGCTATAGTCAATTGGTCGCAAAGAGTCGGGCACGACTGAGTGACTAACACACCCACACCAGACCAGAACAGTGTAAAGTAGACATAGGATTGCGAACAGGGTTGCAGGTGAGAAGAGTTTATGCAAAGAGCGCTTTCTTAGCCCTACCCTTAAGACTACCAAAATGGTGCCCTGTGAATTTAAAAATTTTAAATCTCTGTGAGATAATGTTGCTCCTAGACTTTTTAATTTTTCCTGCTGTCTCCTAACCCTAAACTTTTGGTAGCCCATGATCCAAGCGTGATCTCAGGCCTTGAGGCTGGATAAATCTCAGCCCTAGAGTCAGTGGTTGAGTTTCTGTATGCCAAGTTCAAGTAGAGTGCAGGGTTTTTGGAATCCAGCTTTGGTGCATCCCATCCTGTAACTATGATATATGATAAAAGGAAAAATTGCAGCCAAACTTGACTATGTTCAAAGCAAGGTGCTAGTGGAAGGATGGGATGGAAAATAAGTCCTAATGGATTAATGACTCATGATAAATGTTTTATTATAAGAGCTTGTGAATGATTAGATAATTCTTACTTCCAAGAGTAGAATTTAAATATTTTTGTCTGGCCTGTTACCAAAGTAAATAAATCACTTAAATATCTAGTTAATAGTTAAATCTTTATGTGCAAAAATAAGAAATGGAAGAGATAATTTTTCTTATAAATAATCAATATCTTATTTACTCACTGCTTATGGCTTTTTATAACACTTACAGCTGTTTGAACCAACCTACCAGAAAAAAAATAACGCTTTCGAGAGAAAGCTATTCTTTTTGATACCTACATTCATAAAAATTAAGAGAAATGAAGATTTTCTAGGCAGCTGTCATTCTTGGTAGAAACCGAACATTTACTGATATGTTTTACTCAAATTCGTTAAAGCCTCTCTAATTATTCCAGGCCAAATTTTTCCTCACTAACATCCATGCAGTTCCCACTGAGTGTAGCACGTGCCTGTCGGAAGGTTGAACCCAAATGTGGTATCCATTTGAACTTATTTTCTTTCTCAGTGTGCTGGGGTCAAATTATCTTTGACACCCTTTTGAATCTAATTCGTACATTTCTAAAGGCCTGGAAACATATATACCTATTGACTTAGGCTTGGGATAAAATATAAATTTTAACATAATTTGAAACTGGTTCAAATGCTTCTTTTATCTGGTTCAGTAATTCCGTTTTACTGGCTTTTACTTAACTCTTTCTTGTAATTTTCAGATACAATTGTTATAAAGAATAACTGTTTTGTTCTGACCACATTTTTACATACATTATACTGTTTCCTTTCCAAGATATTTCAGAGCTTTACAATGACCATGGAAAAGCTCCCCATAGGCCACATCTGGGAATAAAGTAGAATCCTTTATCCTTTTTTGTCTTTTGGATCCATCAAATCAACCACATCATATTTGCTATAGAGACTTTAGATGAACTAGTGGGGGAAAAAGTAAAATAAGTGAGCTAGTAGGTTGTGAATAGATGACAAATGATAGTATTCCTGTATTCTTTCCTGTTATTGAAGTAATTAATAAGACCATCTGCTGTTAGCTTGTTCAGCACAGGGCATAGTACATAGTAGGTGCTATATATTTCTTTTTTAAAATAGACACTTTGTTGTTTTGTTCACACCAGCAAAACCCATGTAACAGATGCTTCCAGTTTGTGCCTCTTTTCCTGGTCTGGCATAAGTTAAAATTTGCTGTTCTTATTTTCTGTTAGCCAACAATGTGATAAAATAATCTGGATTTGTCTGAAATTTGCAGCTGTGTTCCAACCTCAAGGCTGAAATATCAATAGGAGAGCTCTGATTTATTCTTGAGTGCAAAGATCTGCACAGTTAATTTGACTGCCATTTATTTAAAAACCAAAATGTGTCTTAGGGACTGTGTACCTCTATCCTAATTTAGTATCTGTATAAAAGAGAATGAAAAACCAAGTAAAAAATGGACTTGTCTTTTCCATTCTTTCCAGTTTGGCTGTTTATATAAGATCAATTTGAAACAATTTGAATTATAGAAAGTTCTTAACACTAGGGCACTATTATATTTACAAAGCATATTGTTGTTGTTGTTTAGTCACTAAGTCATGTCCAACGCTTTTCCCACCCCATACACTGTAGCCTACCAGGCACCTCTGTCCATGGGATTCCCATGCAAGAATACTGGAGTGGGTTGCCATTTCCTTCTCTAGGGGATCTTCCTCACCCAGGGACTGAACCCATGTCTCCTGATTGGCAGGCAGATTCTTTACTACTGAGCCACCTGGGAAACCCAGAAAATACATTATCGAGTGCTAATTTTATTTTCCTAGAAAACTGAATACCTGACATCTTAATCACTCTTTGATGAGACAGATAGAAGAAAATGGATACCTGTGGTGGATTCATGTTGATGTATGGCAAAACCAATACAATATTGTAAAGCAAAATAATAATAATAATAATAAATAAAAGAAAACAGAAATGTGTAGTTACTTAAATGTACAGTTCTTATAGCTAGAAAGTCTATCCCAGAGCAATCAGTTTCCCGTTTTTGGAGTTTTCTCTGTGGGACATTATAAGAAATGAATAATTGGAAAAATTACATGCATCAGTCTCTGTTTCCCTATGACAGATGAGGTGTGGGTGAAGATCCCTGTTGGTGTCATGAGAGCGGAGATTGAGAACGGGTGGACCTGATGGGACTAAAGTGGCTTGTTGAGAGTGAGGATTTGTAAGAGGAGTATGTGGTGTGGGATGAGGTTGGTAGGTTTGTAGGTGGTGTTGTCCTTGACTTAATTACATTTTTTTCTATCTTCCCCACAAATCATGATAGAAGTACCTTAGATTATAAAATTGGTCAACTATTCTATTTGCAAGGGACCATCTGAAGTGACTAGTCAGTAGTATGAAAGAAGATCAGGTGATATGGAGCAAATTCATAACATTTTAGAACAAACTTAAAATTCATTGAAAATTCTGGAGAAGTGTGGTCAAATTTAAAGACTTCAGTTCTTGAGTGCACAATAGCATTTTTCATTTCTTTGCTGGAGAACAAGTACACCACATTTTTGGAGAACAAGTATTCCATTTTTAGTGGGACTCACTTGACCAGATTGGTATTGAACTGGAGTACATACAAGGAAGTGTATTCAGTCTCTCAGGCATGTCTGACTCTTTGCAACCTCACGGGCTGTAGCCCATCAGGCTCCTCTGTCCATGGGATTCTGCAGGCAAGAGTACTGGAATGGGTTGCCATATGCCCCTCCAGGGGATCTGCACAATCCAGGGATCGAACCTAGGCCTCCTGCATTGCATGTGGATTCTTTACTATCTGAGCCACCAGGGAAGCCCAAGAATATTGGAGTGGGTAGCCTATCCCATCTCCAGAGGATCTTCCTGACCCAGGAATCAAACAGGTGTCTCCTGCATTGCAGGCGGTTTCTTTACCATTGAGCTACCCTGGAAACCCATGTAAGGAAGGGCATCTACTATATACTAAGCACTATGCTAGCCACTTTATCAATGTCATCTTATTCCATCCTCTTGCTGATCTTGTGATTTAGGGGGTAGCAGGGGATTCTCAAGTTTCTGAAGAAAGGATTCTAAAGAGTTAATGTTATTTGGGTTCATACTGCTGGTGGTTCCCAGATCCGTAATTTGAATCCAAAACTCGGGGTACTAAAAAGTGGGTGTATATTTGAAAAAGTAACTCAATGGTTCTAAGAGGCCTCAAAACTGTGGCCCTTGTTTCTAAAATCTGCTCTTGGCATGGTCACATTTTGCCTCTCTTAAAATAGGGAGTTGTCCACTATGCATGGTAACTTTGCTACAAATCTTCTTTCTCATCCAGTGGGTTAATCAAACAAGCATATATAAACAGACTACTATTCTTGCATCCTCCTTCTTTCACCTTTTTTTTCTTCTCTGAGACAATCATATATGTATGTATGTATATGTGTGTGTGAACAAAGAAAACTATAATTAGTTAAGGTTTCCCTTAGTTCGTAGAATTTTCTGCTCTTCCATTATCCTTAATATCTTCTGAAGTTTAGAAACGGAAAAAATCTACCTTATTTTTTTTAACTTTGCAAAGTAGAGAATCCTGTAAATTATCTTCAGGTTATTGCTTCTTCAGTTACTGGTAGAAGATCTTTTTCAACTGAGTAAAGAATGTGTAATAAGCTCAATTAAATCTGATATTTCTATGGTCCTTTCTAGATCTAATATTCATTGATGTGTTAATTTAATGATTTCACAAAAATTTGAGTCCTATTACATGAATCATACTGTTTTAGGCAGTGAGGTAGAGCAGTGAATGACAAATGTTTTCCCTCATTAAGCCTGCATACTAGTAAGGAGAGATGGATAATAAGCATTAAAACAAACAGGTGATAGAAATAGTAGACCAGAAAGTGTCTGAAAAACACCGTGAAGGAAAGAACAATACAGCCTGGAGTACAGAGAAGTGGGGGTACTTTTTTAGGTGGGAGAGTCAGATAAAACTCCTTATAAGATGGCATTTCAGTGGATGGCCTGGAGCACTTGAAGTGGTAAACTATGCACATACTCAGGAGATGAGCACTGCAGACAGAGGAGAGGCACAGAGGAGAGAGTGACTTGGGTTTAAGAAGCAAAAAGGCAGGCAGTGCACTGGAGCATAGCCAGGGGTAGAGAGAGGTGGGTGGTGGGAAGACTGCACATGGTTTTGAGGACCCCAATGACAACTCTAGGAAGCTATTGGAGAATTTGATCCCAGGATTATCAGGATCAAAACACTGTACACTAAATAATAAAGCTTACTGTATGATACTTTAAATATATAATTTAAATATGTATTGTAAAAGATCTCTTCAGCCACTTTGTGTAGAATATATATTTGGGGTCAAGTGTGGAAGCAAGGAGTTCTAATGGGATGCTATGGCAGTAATCTGGGGGCATGATGATAGTAGCTTGGACTTGGGTGGTACAAAAGCAAGTAAATTCTAGAAATAAAATATTTTGCTGACAGATTGGACACGAGACAGGAAAAAAGGAGAAGCCCAAGAGTTTAATTTCAAGTGAGGAGGGATACAGTGAACCAGAGCATTCCAAAGAATGGAATTGACATTTGCTACGATGGAGAAGACTTCAGGAGAAAGAGTTGTAGGGAATCAACAGATTATGTTTCATATTTCTGTTGGACATTGAGGTGAGAGTGCTGAAGAAGCAGCTGGGGTCTTGAGTTCAGTGGAGAGATCTGTACTGGAGATACACGTTGGAAGTCATCAACATTTAGATAGAATCTAATCCTGAAGGTCTGGATGGAATCACCTAGAAAGAGAGAGTAGATAAAAAAGGAGTTGAAGACTTAAGACTGAACTTCCAGATGCTTCAGCATTTAAAAGTTTGGGATATGAGGAAATATAAACAAAGGAGACTGGAAAAAATATCAGCGAGTGAGCAATGGTCAACATGGAGTCTTCTGGGTGACGTTGAAAATAGCTGCTTTGGTTGATGGTGAGGACAACGGCCTAACTGGAGTGATTCAAGGTAAAAATTGGAGGAGAGGAAATGGAGACAAGGATCAAAACTTTTTCTTTCTAAGGGTTTTACTATAAAGAGGACAGAAATATGGTGGTAGGTATCTGGAGGTGGATGTGCATTAAAGGAGGTGTTTTGATTCTTTTCTTTTTAATTTTAATATGGGAGATGCTTTGACATGTTATATGGTGATTGGAAAAGTCCAGTAGAGAGTGGCAGCAGGTAGAGATTTATAATTGTGGTTTTTGATAAAACATTCCTGTTGAATGTCCATAAAACAGATGCATTTTGACATTTGGGCACCTCCTGGTCCATGGGCGGGTGGAAATTGCCTTTACACTTTGTAACAGAGTCAGCACCATGACAGAAGCTCACCCATCACTCCATTTGCTAAGCTAATAAAGAGGCAATCAAAGGCCTGTGTGTTCACGGGGTAGGTTGGTGTGATCAGAAAAGGAGATTTATGGACCAATGTGAGCCAAGATATTAAAAGGTCACAAGTAACATTTCCCTGTTGTGTATGCTCTCACAGATCCTATGGCCTTCTACCTCTGGCTTCTTTCTGGGAATTCAGTTGGGCACAGTTGTGTTAACCCCTGACTGCTAGCCCATGGGGTAGCAGACTCCCAGGAGTGTGGGATGAAGAAGGATAGTCAGAAACTCCTACTGAACTAGCTTGAGCCCTCCTGAGGAAGGCAGAACAGGAATCCCAGGACAGGACAGTATCTCTTTCTAGAATATTCTATGACTTCCTTCTGGCACTAGCAACCTGTGTTTTTGTGACTGCACGATAGATTTTCAACCACACTGAGAAATCACTCTTCCTTCTGCTAATAAGCAGAGCTGTGCCTTCTTCTGCTTTCGCTGTGTTGTGGCTGTCAAGCTGTTCCTCAGGAAATTTAGCCACGTTTGACTTTTATCTTCTTTCAGCGTCAAATTTGTTTCAGCTTTCATGCCCAGAAGAATGTTCATGTGCCTTCAGTCTTATGGTTTTCTACTGATTAAAGGCATTTGTAGTCTGTTATTATCAGTAGAGGCTAAACCAAAGTTTACTTTTGCCCAATCTGTGGCAGAAAACAGTTTTTTTATGTGTATATATGTATTTGGGTAGAGATGTTGAAGTGGTGTTGGGATTGATAAAAAATTGTCTTTGAAAATATCAGAAGCACCTTTTGGTTCAGAAACAACCATTTATCATTAAAGTAGGTTGAATGGGGTCTCTACTGGTCAATACTCTGGTAGTTAAATGAGTCATGTGCATACAAGTAAAAAAAAGAAAAAGAAACTGCATTCCCTTACATCCTTAATTCACTTCTGCACTGGACTAAGTAAAGGTGGCTATGAAAAATGGTTTCAAGTGAATCAGTGATCAGTAGCACTAAAAGAATTTCTGTCCAGTCTAGGCTCCTAGGCAGATATAGCGATCATGGATATAGAGATAGCATTGTTTTTGCCTGTCCTGTTTCGTCAAAAACTTTAAAAATAATAATTCACATTCTTATCTTAAAAAATAAAAAACAAGGAACTATTTTCATTATCAATTAGGAAGCACTAAGATGTAAGGCATAATCATAGAGATAGTTAAGGAACTAGAAATCTCCGTAAAAGTGGGCTTTTGCAGCATTCGGGCTAATCCCAGTGTTTGCCTTTGATTACTTTGGGTACCATTTAGTCCACTTACTGTATCATTTTGTAATTGCCCTGAACAGTTTTTCATCATGAGAGTAGTTACGTTCTCTCATTGTTTGACACAAAGTGTAAAGAAAAAGTATTTAAAATGTCAGGCTACTTTAGTATGTTATACCACAAAGGATGGAGCAGATGTTTTTAAATAAACATCAGCCCTGGTTGTGCATTGTTAAGACCCTGAGGAGCCTTTTTCAGAAGCAGGGGAAGCTCATGAATTTAGAGGAGGCTTAAATACTGTACTTTCACATAAAACCATAAAAAGTTGGCAGAAGTATCAGGGGCCAATGAATGGGCATAGAGCTGAACATGTTATAACTCAGATTACCAATAAAAACGTCAGCCTCAAATCCGAAGTGAATAGTTTTGTAATTCTGAACTGAAAGCATTTTTTAATTGCTTTCAAATGGAAAAACTTCATATAATTTAATAAAATTTATCTACTTTATTATCAAAAAGGCTATTATTGCAGCAAAGGGAAATGGAGGATTTAAATGTCATTCCTAGCATCTAATTTCCCAGCTCTTTTATTGGGATGTTATTAAAACAAGACCAAATGGACTTTGCTACATCCATAAAAGCCAGTCAAGCAAAAGAGTTAATCTGAGCACCGCCGAATCATTAAACATGGCCCATGGTTGTAGTCTGGCTGGTGTTGGGTGAGATGTGCCCTGGGAAGCAGGTGTGACATGTCAGGAGCAGTGTTTTGGCATTCTATAGCTTGTGGAGCCTAAAGAGCAGCTGGATTCAGGGAGAAGTATGTCAGGGACAATGGCTATCTTTGTACCCAAGGGATCAATTTCATTCATTAATGTTCCCTGTGAATCAGCTAAAGGCTTTGAAACAAATGATGGCAACGAAGGGCTAGGGTCCTAGGCAGGGCTGGAAGGGAGGTCTTCTTCTCTGCTGGAAAGAAGTTCTCCTAACTTGCTAAGTGGTTACTTGCAGTGAGTGTGCTTTCTGTGGACATACGGAGAAAAACATTCTAGGGTTTGTAGGAGGGTGGAACAGCCTGTGAGTGGTAGAGCTATTTACAGTAAAGAAACAAAGGCGATAAGGAAGGATCAAGCTGTCCCTGGCTATGAGGAGGGAGCTGTAGTTAGTTACTAGGAAAGTGCAGAAAGGGAGATACTTATCTAGATATTGCATTTTAATAGTAGTAGTCATAGTAACAAATAACATATGCATGCTTTATAACATTTGCAATGATCTTCTGAGGTATTCTTTCCATTTCACAGATGATTCTAACACCTCAGTGTGTTCTATTCTTTCTTTTTTAAATAAATATCTTATTTTATTGTTTCACTTTATTGTGCTTCACAGATACTGCATGTTTTTTTGCAAATTGAAGATTCGTAGCAACCAACCCTGCATTGAGAAACTCAGTGCCTTTTTCTCAGTACATTTTTCGCCTGTTCTCTGGGTCTCATTTTGGTAATTCTTTCAATATTTCAAACTTTTATTATTATTATTTTGTTTGTTATGGTGATCTGTGATCAGTGATCTTTGATGTTATTACTGTAATTGTTTTTGGATGCCATAAATTGTGTCTAAGTAAGACAGTGAACTTAGTAAGTGTGTGTGAGTTCTGACTGCCGCATGGACTGGGTGTTCTCTCATCTCTCATTCTCTCCTCAGAACTCCCTCTTTCCTGAGATTCTACAGTATTGAAACTAGGCCAGTGAATAATCCTACAGTGGCCTCTAACTGTTCAAGTGACAGGAAGAGTTGCCTATCTCTCACTTTGAAAGTTACTGCTGCTGCTAAGTCACTTCAGTCGTGTCCAACTCTGTGCGACCCCAGAGATGGCAGCCCACCAGGCTCCCCCGTCCCTGGGATTCCCCAGGCAAGAACACTGGAGTGGGCTGCCATTTCCTTCTCCAATGCATGAAAGTGAAAAGTGAAAGTGAAGTCGCTCAGTCGTGTTCGACTCCTAGTGACCCCATGGACTGCAGCCTACCAGGCTCCTCTGTCTGTGGGGTTTTCCAGGCAAGGGTACTGGAGTGGGGTGCCATTGCCTTCTCCGCACTTTGAAAGCTAGGAAGGATTAAGCTTATTGAGGAAGGCATGACAAAAGTCCAGATAGGTCAAAAGCTAGTCCTCATGCACCAAGTTGTGAATGAGAAGTAAAAGTTCTTGAAGGAAATTAAAAGTGTTACTTCAGTGAACACACACAAATGATACGAAAGTGAAACAGCCTTACTGCTGATAGGGGGAAAGTTTCAGTGGTCTGGATAGAAGATCAAACCCATGACAACATTCCCTTGAGCCAAAACCTAACCCAGAGCAATGCTCCAACTCTTATCAATTCTTTGAAGCCTGAGAGAGATGAAGAAGCTGCAGAATAAAACTTTGAAGCTAGAGGAAGTTGATTTGTGAGGATTAAGGAAAGAAACCATCTCCATAACATAAAAAAGTACAAGGTAAAGTAGCAGAGCTTATGTAGAAGCTGCAGCAAGTTATCCAAAGGATCTTTGTTGTTGTTCAGTCACTCAGTCATGTTTGACTCTTTGCAACCCCATGAACTGCAGCACATCAGGTTTCCCTGTCCTTCACTATCTCCTGGAGTTTGCTCAAACTCATGTCTGTTGAGTTGGTGATGTCATCCAACCATCTCATCAAAAGATCTAAGTGAGATCATTAATGAAGATGGCTACACTAAACAATGGACTTGCCTGGTAGCTCATATGGTAAAGAATCTGCCTGCCAACGCAGGAGTTGTGGGTTTGATCCCTGGATCGGAAAGATCCCCTGGAGAAGGAAATGGCAACCCACTGCAGTATTCTTGCCTGGAAAATCCATTGACCCTTGTGGTTGATAGTCCATGGGGTCACAAAAGGAGTCACACACGACTTGGAGACTAAACAGCAACAACACTAAACAACAGGCTTTCAGTGTAGATGAAACAGCCTTCTATTGGAGGAAGATGACGTCTAGGACCTCATAGCTGGAAAGGAGAATGGATTGCCTGATTTCAAAGCTTCAAAGGACAAGCTATCTTGTTAGGGTCTAATGCAGCTGGTGGCATTGAATTGAAACAATGCTTGTTTACCATTCCAAAAATCCTAGGATCTTCAAGAATTATCCTAAATCTACTCTGTCTGTGTTCTATAAATGGAACAACAAAGCCTGGATGACAGCATGTCTGTTTACAAAATGTTTATTAAATATTTTAAGCCTGCTATTGAGACCTACTGCTCAGAAAGAAATATTTCTTCCAAAATATTTCTGCTTATTGACAATGCACCTGGTAACCCAAGAGCTCTGATGGAGATGTGCAGCAAGATTAATGTTGTTTTCATGCTTAATAACACAGCTTTCATTCTTCAGCCTATGGATCAAGGAGTCATTTTGACTTTCAGGACTTATTTTAACAAATATATTTTGTAAGGCTATAGCTGCCATAAATAGTGATTCCCCTGGTGGATCTGGTCAAAGTCAACTGAAAACCTTCTGGAAAGGATTCACTAGCCTAGATGCCATTAAGAATATCCATGATTCATGGGAAGAGATCAAAATAGCAACATTAATAGAAGTTTAGAATAAGTTGATTCCAACCCTCATGGATGACTTTGAGGGGTTTAAGACTTCAGGGGAAGAAAATAACAGCGGATGTGGTGGATATACCAGAAAAACCAGAATCAGAAGTGGAGCCTAAAGATGTGACTCAATTGCTACAATCTTACAATAAATCTTTAAGAGATGAGGAGTTGCTTCTTATGGATGAGCAAAGATAGTGGTTTCTTGAGTTGGAATCTACTCCTGGTGAAGACACCATGAAGATTGTTGAAATGACATCAAAGGATTTAGAATATGACATATACTTAGTTGATAAAGCAGTGGCATGGTTTGAAAAAAATTTCTGAAACCAGTTCTACTGTGGGTAAAATGATGTCAAACAGCACTGCATGCTGCAGAGAAATCATTTGTGAAAGGAAGAGTCAACTGATGTGACAAACTTCATAGTTGTCTTATTTTAAGATGTTGTCACCTCGACTTTCAGCAACCACTGCTCTGGTCCATCAGCAGCCATCAACATCAAGGCAAGATCCTCTATCAGGAAAAGTTTATAACTAACTTAGGACTCAGATGATGGTTAGCATTTTGTTAGCAATACAGTATTTTTAAGTTAATAGATGCACATTTTTTAGACATAGTGCTGTTGCACACTTAATAGACTATAGTACCCTATAAACATAACGTAATGCACTGGGAAACCAAAAAATTTGTATGACTTGATTTATTGTGATATTTGCTTTATCATGGTGCTCTGTAACTGAACTGGAACTATTTCCAAGGTATGCCTAAATGTATATATATACCATGTAAGACATGATGGTTTGACATACGTATACATGGTGAAGTGTATACACTTCAGTAAAGCTATTTAGCACAACTTCTCTCATAGATACCATGTCTTATGTATGTGTGTGTGTGATCAGAGCACCTGAAATCCACTCTCTTAGCAGATTTTCAGTATTCAATGTGATATCATTACTATGGTCATCGTGCTATTCATCAGATCTGTGGACTTACTCATTCTGCATAACTACTGCTTTGTACCCTTTGACCAACATCTGTCTATTTCCCTTTCCTGCCCCTGGTAACCACTGTTCTACTCACTGCTTCTATGTATTTGAATGTTTTAAATTCCAAAAATAAGTGCGATCACGCAGTTGTTGTGTTTTTTTTTTTTTTTTTTGGTATGGCTTATTTCATTGTGCTTACTGTCCTCCAAGTTCATTCATATGAACTTTTTGTTTTGTTTTGTTTTTTTGTTTTGCATATGACAGTATCTCCTTTTTCGATGCTCAATAATATTCTTAATTTTATATATAATGTATATATCTTACCATTTATTTTTTCCATAACATATCTATTTATTTACAGTTGAAATATAATTGACATACATACTACAATTTCCTTATCTACTTATCCTTTGATGGACACCTAGGCTGTTTTTGTATCTTTCATATCATAGGCTATTGTGAGTAATGGTGCAATAACATAGGAGCATCTGATCAAAGTATTAATTTTCTTTGACTATATTTCCTGCAAAGGGATTGCTGGATCATATGGTAGTTCTATTTTCAGTTTTTCAGGAGCCTCCATACTGTTTTCCTTTATAGCCCTGCCAGTTTATATTCCCACCAACAGTGTCCAAGGTTTCCTTTTCTCTGTATCCTCACCAACACTTATTATCATTTATTTCAATTTTTGTGAAGTGAAAGTTGCTCAGTTGTGTCTGTCTCTTTGCGACCTCATGGATTATACAGTCCATGGAATTCTCCAGACCAGAATACTTGAAAGGGTAGCCATTCCCTTCTCCAGGGGATCTTCTTCCCAACCCACAGATCGAACCAGGTCTCCCTCATTGCAGGTGGGCTCTTTACCAGCTGAGCCACCAGGGAAGCCCAAGAATACTGGAGTGGGTAGCCTATCCCTTCTCCAGTGAATCAAACCGGGGTCCTTCTGCATTACAGGTAGATTCTTTACCAGCTGAGCTACTAGGGAAGCCCCTTCATTTTTGAATAATAGCCATCCTAACAGCTGTGAGTTTAGTTTTGCTTTTACAGATGGTAAAGAGCCTGGTGGCTCAGATGGTAAAGCATCTGTCTACAATGCGGGAGACCTGGGTTTGATCCCTGGGTTGGGAAGATTCCCTGGAGAAGGAAATAGCAACCCACTCCAGTATTCTTGCCTGGGAAATCCAATGGACAGAGGAGCCTGGTGGACTACAGTCCATGGGGTCACTAAGAGTGGGACACAACTGAGCGACTTCACTTTACTTCACTTTACTTCACTGTGGGACAACATCTCACTGTGGTTTTGATTTTATTTCCTGAATGACTAATGAATTGAGCACCCTTTCATATACCTATTGGCCATTTGTATGTCTTCTTTGGAAAATGTCTATTCAAGGCCATTGTCTATTTTTTTAATTAGGTTGTCTTGCTGCTATTTAGTTGTATGAGTTCCTTATGTATTTAGGGTGTTTACTCCTTATTGGAGAAGGCGATGGTACCCCACTCCAGTACTCTTGCCTGGAAAATCCCATGGACGGAGGAGCCTGGTAGGCTGCAGTCCGTGGGGCTTCGAAGAGTCGGACACACCTGAGCGACTTCACTTTCACTTTTCTCTTTCATACATTGGAGAAGGAAATGGCAACCCACTCCAGTGTTCTTGCCTGGAGAATCCCAGGGACGGGGGAGCCTGGTGGGCTGCCGTCTATGGGGTCGCACAGAGTTGGACATGACTGAAGCGATGCAGCAGCAGCAACTCCTTGTTAAGTTTATGAAAAGTGAAAAAGTAAAAGTGTTAGTTGCTCAGTTATGTCTGACCCTTTTGTGACCCCACGGACTTAGCCTGCCAGACTCCTCCTCTTCACGAAATTCTTCAGGCAAGTATGCGGGAGTGGGTTGCCATTCCCTTCTCCAGGGAATCTTCCTGACCCAGGGATCAAACTCAGGTCTCCTGCATTGCAGGTGTTTCTTTACCATCTGAGCCACCAGGGAAGCCCTATCAAGTATATGGTTTGCGAATATTTTTACCAATCCATAGGTTGTCTTTCAACTTTTTGAAAATTGTCCTTAGCTGAATAATGTTTTATTGTTTCTATTCCTTGATCTGCATTCTCTTTAATCATGCCATGAGTGTCATGGAGCATGCAATACCAACTCACTGTTAAAAGAAACTTGGTATTAAAAGAAACAATATTAATCCTCAGTTTCAAAATACTATGGACAAATGTTATAACCTTTGTTAAAAAATCATGAACCTACAGTTCTATATACAAGTTGCTATTCTAGGCACAGAAGGTGGGCAATGAATTAAAGCATGAAAGTCACATACTTGCATAATGGAGAGTATCTTATATACACCAATCCAACACCTGACCCAACAATTATACCATCCTCTTCTGCATGTGTTCCATGTTCCATATTTCAGAACAAAAGAAGATAGATGCCATTGTCAATCTATTGGATCATTGGAAATAATATATAATTACTGAAAAGAACTTAAATTATTAAACCATCGCTTTCATTTACTGAACAGGAAACTGAGGCTCAGACAGGAGCTAAAACTAGATGGTTAACTATTAAACACAGAGGCTGTTTTAATCTTCTTTGCAGTCCTAATAGGCACATGTTGTTGTTATTGTTTACCCACTTAGTCATGTCCAGCTCTTTGTGACCCAATGGACTGCAGCCCTCCAGGCTCCTCTGTTCATGGGATTCTCCAGGCAAAAAAACTGGAGTGGGTTGCCATTTCAAGTCTATGCTTAGGTACATGCCCCTTGGTGTGATATATGTCTGTCTGTCATTTAAAGAAAGTGATGAGATGAATATATGCTCAAAAGCCCCTTCCCTGACAAAATATAGTCACAAAAAGAAACTACAATCCTCTAGCAAGTCTTACTCACCTATGGTAGTTTAGTCACTAAGTCGTGTCCAACTCTTGTGACGCTATGGACTGTAACCCACCAAATCCTCTGTCCATGAGATTTCCCCAGCAAAAATACTGGAGCGGGTTGCCATTTCCTTCTCCAGAGGATCATCCCAACCCAGGGATCGAATCTGGATTTCCTGCATTACAGGTGGTCTCCTTGTTTACCTACGAAATCCTACAAAAGGCACCTAGCATTCCAATTGGGTTATGAATGCTCAGAAATGCTTTCTCTCTCTGGCTGGTACTCTTTTAATGAGCCCACAATGTGTGTTGGGGAAATTTAATCACATTGATATCTACTTCTTGGACCAGGAGGGCTTAAGTTTTATTAAACATATTAATATGGATTTGTTTGTTTGCTTATTCTGTTGGGCCTTCAGAAAAGCCAATATCCTTGGAAAGACTGTCCAAAGCATAGAAAGCTTTCCTTGCTTTTTATTGTGTAACATCTGGAATCTAGCTGAAAATTTTGGACCCCTAGATCTTTTTTCATTTTTTTTCTTTTTCTTTCAGGGTGAAAGTCAAATCATAACAATTTGAGATTTCTGGAAATAATATTATTTTACAGTAGGAGTTTTGTGCCCATTTCAGACTATAATTTCCAATTCTCTTTTCACACTCAAGGGTACAGTGATGAACGGTACCAGCTGTGTAATTGCAGTTTCTACTGAGTTTCTCAGTAGACGGCAATGTAATAACGTGAAGCTTCGGTGCTATTGGTGGTCAAGAAGTCTTGGCAGCATTCAGCTCCTGCTTGTGCTTTTGTTCATCACAGTATTTCAGCAGCCCTGAGCTCCATGCAGACTCCCTATTTCAGGGCACACGATGGGAAGGTTCCCCTCCTGTGTGACTCAAAGATCTAGGCTGGGAGTTCCAGCCAATTTTCCACCACTGTGGACCTGACTTAAACCACAGAGACTGGCCTGACTGTTTCTGCATGGAGAATCTTATCCTTACCCAGTTGATCCTTTCTTGCCACCTTCAGGGTATAATACATTTAGTAAGGATTTGATTGGAGGAGAAGAGCCACTCTAGTTGAAGGGCTTTCAGATAAGTTGCTGCCAAGACCTTTTTTAGGAAAATGGTTCTACTGAGACACCTTCTGCAGCTTAGAAATCAATGCACAATCTGTTGGCACACACACATATTACAAACAGCCAAGGTGACATAGAAGAAATATGCAAGTGCCCATCCTGGGTCCTTATCCAGAGGCAGACAACTAGCAGCCTCTTGGCAGGACCTGGCCTCCAGAGTGTTTAGTTTGGCACTCAGTGTTGGCTCACACAGTGTTTTATATTTGAATTATTTAATAACCAAAAAGGGGGAGGGATTTCACATGAATCTTTAAATATCCAAATTCCTTTGAAAAACACTTGGGCAACCCTTGGCCCTGATCCCCCATATCTTCAAAAAGGCTATAAAAAAGCAGCTTTTGCCCTCTTTCAGAAAAGCCCAGTGACTCCCAGTGTTCCCTAGTCCTTTGCACACCCTGTTTTTTCCCCAAACTGATGTCTTACCACCTATTCCCAGATAGAATTTTATATACCAATTTCATTAAGTTCCCTACATAGGGCCTCTAAACATTTGATTTTCTTGAGCAGAATAATACCTTCTGACCTTCTTTTTGGGAACTAGGGCAGAAAAGATCTTCCTAAGGGAATAGTAGGTGGGTTTTCTCTTCTAGGTTCAGGTGACTTTGGGAGTCACATGATTCAATATCACAAGCATAATTTATTTCAGTGAAAAGCACTATGTTATTTACATTTTCAAGCAACATTATAAGATGTCAGGAAAAATAATAAAGACCAAAATCTCTGTTTTATACTTGGTTAATGTATTCATTCACTTATTCAGCAAACATCATTGTGTGTAACTTAAGATTTTCCACCGTTCAAGTCAAGAAATAAAGCTTTGACTGATTAACATCTAATACATTTCTTCAACTACTAATTGGTTACTCAGTTGTACAATTAATACAGGAAAGGCAGAATAAATGCTTCATTCTTTCTCTTTATTCACCAGTTTTAAAAATAATAAATTGGCTCTCTAAAATTCTCTGCTGGTGAAGTTAGTTTTTTAAAATGTTATTATTACCTTATGGATTTAAGCATAATTAATACTTTGGAGCTCAGATTGTTCCATCTTTCACTCAATAAGAGCTCCTTCAAGTTTGCTTCCAGATAACGTTGTTGTACTCTATAGTCTTTGATTGCTTCCTTGCTGTGTGTCATGACATGATGTTTGAGGCTTCCCTTGTTCATTTCTTCTGAGTAATAGATGAAGAATTATTGTTAGTAGCAAAGTATTTTGCATATTTATATTTAAGAACAGTTATACTTTTAGTTTCTATTGATTGGTCTATATGCTGATAAAAATTCTGTTATGATATTGTTAATCATTTTAAATGGACTCACAATTTTTAAACACAATTGCATCTGCATATTTTAAAATGGCTTTCCAAATATATACAGTACATATGATTTATTCAGTCAACAGACAGTGATTGATATATATTTGCATAAACACTGAGCTACAAGGAGATCATCTTCCAAATCATTAAATCCCTGTACTATTGACTGAAGTATAAATGAAGGAAACTTAAGCTCAGGAAACAACAGCTCACTCTTACTCAAAATTCCTCATCACTTTCTTTATCTGGGTAAAGTCAGTGGACCACTTACTGGGTAATATATTATGAACAAGAATATATGTAACATTTTAAATAACATTTTTCTTATTAAATAATTAATTCATGGATTAATTTTTAGAAAACTTAGAGAAGAGAGGAAAAATCATCCCCAAATTAATAGAATCTGTACCACCTAAAAACAACCACATTGTCAGTAATATGAGATACTTTTTTACATTGTTGGAGTTGCATGGGTGTGTGTGTCTGTAGATATATTTATATGCATATGCTATAAATTAGACCATAATGTGTTTATGATTTTACAATTGTTTTTAGCTTAATGTGAGTATATTCCATATTCATGTTCTTCAGCATTGATTAAAAACATGAGCCAGTAAAGATCTATCTATGCACAATTCTGTGTTTCCCTGGTGGCTTAGATGGTAAAGAATCTGCTTGCAATGCGGGAGACTCAAGTTTGATCCCTGGATCAGGAAGATTCTGCTGGAGAAGAGAATGGCTACCCACTCCAGTAGTCTTGCCTTGAGAATTCTATGGACAGAGGACCCTGGTGGATTACAGTTCATGGGGTCGCAAAGACTTGGACACGAATGAGCTGAGCAACTAATACTAATGATAGTCTAATAAAGTGGTGTATATCCTGTTATCCCACTAATGGACCTTACGGCTGATTCCAATTGGTTGAGTATTTTAAGTAACACTGCAAAGACCATGTTTATGAAAAATATTTTGTCCATATCTCTGATTGTTTACTTAGAATAAATTTCCATGTGTAAAAGTATATATAAATGGTATGAAAACTTTCATTGCTCTTTATGCAAATTGCTTTTTAGAAGATTTGTTTTGAAAGTATTTTGTATTCTCACCAATGACATAAGAATATGTAGTATATAAACACTTTTATATGTTATTAATGTTTGTTGCACATTTTTTAAGTTCATAGAATGCCCTTTTATATTTTATCTCATTTTCTCCTCCATGGAAATCAGGGTAGTATCATCTCAATTTTATGTAAAAAGAATCTAAGGCATTAGGTGATTAAGTGATTAATATTCCCCCAAGGCTCTGCTAATAGGTAATACGGCAGAGACTGCTCTGAAGTGTTCTTTCCCCTAAACCATACAAAAGAGGTCTGGTTAGAGATCTGGCTCACTCTGTTTCTCCCTCTGTATCTGTTTCTCTGTCAGTCTGTCTCGCCTTCCTTCCCTCTCTCTCTCTCATTCTCTCTCATTCATCTCTATCTCCTTTGGACTCAATAAATATAGTCTCAATGCTATACTATGACTGTTACTCTATCAACTGAGTTGCATCATAAAAAACTCCCTGTATGTGTGTGTGTGTGTGTGTGTGAGTGTGCATGTGTTTAGGTCAGCTTTAAGACTTAAATCCTAAAACTCAAGCTATTTATGTTTGTTATAAAGCATTACTGCTCCAGCTCATTAGGGTGTTTCCTTCCAGTTGCCATTAGTTTGACTATTATTTATTCAGACTTCTCCAAAAATTGACTCATGTACACCCTTCTCTTTCCTTCCTTGTTACCCTCCTCCCCCTACTAGTCTTCTGTGAGGGATAAATCACATTATTTGTTGGCAATTTTCTTGTAAGGGGAATTCAGCACAACACTGAGATTTACTCTGTCTAAAATTAGCTGGCCCTGATTCTTATTATTTAGTTGCTCCATATGGTTATGTTACTTCACCTAGATGATGCCAGAAATACCTGTGCAGGCTCTGATGTAGAAGCTGGGGAAATGACAGGGGCAAGGAGAATCTAGTTTCCTTATGCCTAGGGCTTTACTATTGACTCAAGCACACGAGTTTTCCCCTGTGTGAAACAAGCACTCACAAGCATATTTAAATAGTTTTATCTTCTCTTCTTATTGGGTGAACGTGCCCAATCAGGAGCAAAAGGTAGAGAAAAGACATTGAGATGCTCATTTCCTGAAAAGGAGTACTGCGTAGATTTGGCCCCTTTGTCCAGGGGCACTTGGGCTATGTATTATTCTTGGACAGGAGCACCAAAGGGAAGGAATTTAGAAACTTGAAATGGAAAGACTGGGTGTTACTCAGCCTCTGATGACTGCCTTCAAAGTCAACAAAGTTAAGCTGCTGGAGTTGAGAGAAGTCATATTTGTAGTGAGGAAAGACTAGACCACTCTTAACTGTTCCCTTGATTTTTATTTTAGCTGCTTCTTTTTAACTTTGTTATTGTAAAGATCACCTATTTTAATGAGCCTTAGTCCTTTAAGCATTTGCAAACACCTCGTTGAGAATTTCTTTTCTGGTGGGAGTGGGAGTGGGTGCGGTGGGTTGAGAATACTGTCTCTGCCTAGTTTCTTCTTAACAAACATTTGGATTCCATTTTATTTTTGGACCCTAAATTCCTAATTTGAGAGGCTATCTTATTTTTGGTATGTGCTTTTGATTGCAAAAAAAGTAGCTTAGTCCAATATTTCCCACCCTAAATCAAGTTTTTGAGAACCATAAATAGGCCATTAAAAACTTTATACTTTTCCAGTGAGATTAGGAGGAGAATGTTCCAATAAGTTCACACCATTGTTTTAATGTCTCTGAGTGATCATAAGAGTAAGCCAAAAATCACACAATCAACCTCTAAGATGAACAAGACCTAGAATAAGAAACAAAGCAGTTTAAAACTGATGTACAATTCTTTTACAAATAATTGAATTATATTCCCCAGGAGTGCCATGTATAGGATAATACTATTATTTCTTGTACTTCTCTCTGTAGTTATTATTGATCTTTCTTGCCACTACCTCAACTATAAAACATGTAGGTTATTCCCTCATGTAACCAGCAATCTTCTGGACCATCCATTTGGCTACTCTAATAGCTACAGAGAATAAATTTTAGCAATGAAGAACCATCAGAGAAGTATAGCAACTACTTGCTTTCATAAACATAATTAGGTATAGCTCTAGATGATTACTTGATTAACATTTATTTTCCAGATATGATAAGATTAGAATTGTAGTAAAAGTAAATATGTTTCCTGGATAAATTTTTATGAGAGAAAAAAATCAGTTTTGAATGTCTGAGTTACTTATTCATCGTAACTTAAAAAAAGAACTAAAGAACAGAGTTGATCATTTTGTAATCCATTTCAGAAACAAGGAAGGTCTGATAAGGGGAAAAATATTTAGTAATGTACATAAAGGATAATCCCAGATTAGATGATCAGAAGTGACATTCCATAGCAATTATTTTCCTGGTTTATTACAAAGCTGATTCCCTTTTTAATCTTTAATATGGAAAAGAGATGTTACTGAGATTGCTAACGTTCATGTCTGACAAAATATCTTGATATTCTGAAGCAGTAAATGTCACTGAGCTTCAAAGGGGCAGAAATCTAAGTGAGATACTCATGGCCTAAGGAGGTATGTGTGTGGTCATATGTGTCTCTCTGTGTGTTTCTGGTTGGAGAAGATTAGCTGAATAGATGGGTCATGTTCCATGGTAAATTGTCAACCCAGGAGATTTTTAATCTTTATGCCTGGAATAGAAACAATTTTGGCTGACATATACTAGAAAAGGGATGATTAATGAATTGGAACTAATTTTAAGGACATGTCAATCTTTCAAAACAAAACAAAACAAAAGTCTGTGTGTGGTATTATTTGCAAGTTGCTTGCATGATGAGTCTTAACAGAGTTCTTGCCACATGGGTTACCTGAATAAATTAATCAATAAGGAGAGAGAGCTAGCTTGTGCCGAGCAATTACTGCATCTGATAATATATTCTAGCATAACAAAAAAATATACTTTATGATACTGGTATAAAATGGATCAGTTAGTTAGAACATACAATATAATTAAAACAGTATGTGTCAAATAAATACCCCAAACAAGGAGAACATCAGGTTTGTTCATTAAGTGGCGGTCTGATAGGATACCAATTTGGAAAATGAAAAGATATATTAAGGCTTATTGAGTCGAACAGCAAGGATTGAACATTTTTACCTCTACTCTCTCTTGAAACTCCAGTAAAGGATTTTCTAAACATAAATATACAAATCACAGAGAAATTGAGAAATGGCAATAGCAACAAGATGGGTGCTAAAATACTTAACAGACCCGAAAACAAACAAACAAAAACTGAATTCTAAGTCAGCAGTGGAGAAAGCTGAGTAGGTCCTCAATCTGTACCACAGATCTCCCAAGAGGCTTAGAAATTGTCAGCACCAGTTACCTCTGGAAGTGTGGAGGATGAGGTGTATGAAGAAGTTGTTGAAAACAGGAGGTTGGATTAAGTTCTGCTTTAAGATGCAGTTAACCCACCAGATTCTTTCCCTTTTTTACCCAGCTGGAAGGCTTCGCTTCTGTCACCCTGGCAGGAGAAGAAGTTTATTCTCTGGAGAGGTTGCATATCCCCGGACTAGGAATATTTGGTGAATTTGAAGGAAGAAAAATCTTACTGCCAAATTGAGAGACTTCACAAAATTTTGTGCACTGAATGTTCAGTGCTCTGTACCATTCTTTTCTCACTTTGATCTCAGAATACTAGGAACCTGGCTTATACTTTCCTTAATACACTGGATGGTTTATCTGTGCAGAATTTCAATGGTCCAACAAGAAAAGACATTAAGGCGTACATCAGTATTTTCTTCATGATATAGCCCAGTCACATCATTCCTAAAAGTGAAGCCCAAAGTTGACAGCATGTACAGTGCCTAGCAGTTCCCATCAGCCTGCACAGACCCACTCTTGACTGTGAGCAGACAGCCAATGATCCCCTGGTATTTGAGCAAAACTGCTAATTAAAAAGATAGAGACTAAAATACATAAGTAGAAGACATCAGCATGGATGGAACTTGATTATACAGGGATACAGAACACATTCAAAATATCATTATATTATAAATAACTAAGAAGATTTTGCATCAATGAAATAAGAATAGTATGCCACACAAAGGGATAATATGACTCCAAGGAAAAAAGGTCTTGAAAATTAAAACTATATATATAATATGATTAAATGATTCTAAGCTTTAAAAGCTAATGATGAGGAATTCTCTCAGAAAGTTAAATAGAAATGGAAAATAGGAAAGAAAAATATTAGAAGATTGTCTTATGAGTATCCATACACAAAATTATAGTTCTAAATAGACAAATCAGAGAAAACAGAAGAGAAAATCATCAAGAAATAATGTTATCTAATGAAAAGTTAGCAAATACCCAGAAAAATGGATCAAAACAGAATGACACCCTGCCAATACAAAATTTCAGTGGTCAAGAAAAGATCTTGAAGCTCCCAGAGCAAGAAAAAAATCAGATATACTAAAGATTATACATAAAGTCTTTGGACTTTGTAGAAACAGAACAATACCTTAAAAACTATTATGGAAAGGTCTTCACATTTTCAGGGGAAATGTTTTCTAACCTATAATTCTGTACTCAGTAAAATTAGCAAATATGAGTATAATAAGGATATTTTTGGACAGACAATATCACTAAAAATTTATCTCATTCTCACCCTTTCTCAGAAAGCTATTTTAGGGTGTGTTCCACTAACCAAGAAAGTAAAAGTAAGAGAGAGGAAGACAGGATCTAGAAAACAGAAGATTCCACTGAAGGAAGTACCACAAAGAATGCCCTTGATATGATGGTGTGGCAGAAATTTCTAGTAGTCAGTAAAAATTCCTTTTCTTTTCCTTTTAAGTACATAGTTAGACTGTATCCACCAAACTCTCTTGCTTTAAATGTGGCCTCAGGTCTGAGTCCTGTGGATAGAACTAATTGTGGTACTTCCAGGCTACTCTTTTTAAGAAGTAGAAGTGCCTCTTCTAACTCTCCTTGAAGCAACTGGATACAGAAGATGATAGATGGTAAATTTACAAGATGAAAGAAACCCAGATTCCAAATTCGCTACATGGAGGAGACACACCCACTAACCAAGGACCACCATCTTAGATGGTTACTTGAGCAGGAAATAAGTTTCTGTTTTCGGAGTCTGTCATTGCAGCCTATGCTAAGTACTAGGAATTCTGAAAAGAAATACTAGGATAAAAGTTGTGTAACAGGGCTAGAGAGTAATCTAACCAGTCCAGAATTGGAGTAGGTCAGAGGTTCTTAAATAGAAGTTTTCCACAAGATGAAACTGATAGAAAACTGGATGTGTTTGAACACTGAAAAAAGATGAGGGTGAATTAGCTATCATAACACAGGCAGCAAAGAAAACAAAGTAAATGACACATTCATTGACTCCAAGGAGAACGAAGTTTATGTGAAATAAGGAAAGTAATTATATCTGGCTGCATGATCAGTTATAAATAGATTGATCTGAGCAACATAAATACATATGTTTATTGGGGAGATGAGAGTATGGAAGTGTGCCTGTGTGTAGTAATGTGGCATAGGGAAAGAGAGTAAAGTCCCTATCTCCCATCTTGAGATGTCTAAAATTGAAAAAATAAAAAAATGAATGATACAAGCACTGTTGTTCATTCTCTAAATTGTGTCTGACTCTTTTATAACTCCATGGACTGTACCACACCAAACTCCTCTGTCCATGGGATTTCCCAGGCAAGAATACTAAAGTGGTTTGCCATTTGCTTCTCCAGAGGATCTTCTCCACATCTCCTGCTTTGGCAGTAGGATTCTTTATCAATGAGCCACCTGGGAAGCCCCTATATATAGAAATATAGACAGGGGATGACACTGAAGAAGGGAAATATCGAGGGGATAGCCGCAAGGGATTCATATTTTATAATAAGCCTCTTAGATTTATTTTGCCATTTAAAAGTATATAGGTATTAAATGTATAAAAAAGACAATAATATTAACATTTATATCCATATTTCTTATAAAAATATTTAGTATGGATCAAAAACAGAGCTAAACATTTTAGCAAAGTTCAATCAGAGTGAAACAGGACACAAATTTAATAATATTAGAGTGAGGGGAAAAACTTCCTCTGTTTGAAGCTGTATAAGTAACTAAGGGGAACACATCTGTGTAATAAAAAGAAAAACTAAAATGAAAGAAAAACAAACCTGAAAAACACTTTATCAATTATAAGAAAGAGTTAATTTTTATGAAATAATTCATTTAAATGTATAAGAAAAATATCAACACCTCAGTAGATGAACAAAAAAATAAATGATAGGGAGTGGAAATGGCTAATTATGATCCAGTTTGCTGTTGATTTAAGTAAGTTAACCAATGAAAAGTTACCTTTATACTTATTTCAACTTAAAAATTGTAACTCTAACGCTCTTGAAATTGTGATAAGCTTATGTTATATGTACATACATAACTAGTCTCAATGCAAATATTTATGTTCTACTTGAGAGTATAATAATTAACAGCAGTAATTAATGGAATCTTCAAACTTTTTGGCAAAGGCCCAGAGACCTAAAGGGCTTCCCTGGTGGCTTAGATGGTAAAGAATATGCCTGCAATGCAGGAGACCCAGGTTTGGGTTTGATCCTTGGGTCGGGAAGAACTAAACATTGTCCTAAGTAAATAATTAACCAAAGAAAATAAAGTCATGCATGGTAGGAGAAAAATAAATTATAATTCCCCACACCATAGAATAGCAACATAATTATTAATAAAAAAACTATGCCACAAGTTGACCAGATTATTATATGTAGTATGAAAATGCAGAATATAATACATATGAAAACACTTGGTAGATGTAAAGACTTTATTAATATGTGGAGTTATTATTATCATCCGTGCTGTTGGGAACACTGCTTTGGCAGAATTATTCTTTCTCAACCACAGACAGAGATTTATCTCCCTGCCTCCATATGTGACACATTAGAAGTTACTTGAGCTCAAGGTCAGTTTTTAACTTTGGCTTCTTAGAGAAGCAATGGAATAAACCAAAGATCAATGTGAATATTTTCCAAGAAAATCATCCAAGAAGAATACCCAGGGAATGATGGAAAGCATTCCAAGGACCCCACAGGAAGAACAAGTCTTTGTCTGAGAGCTCTGGGCTGCTCTAATAACTTCATCTTAGCCATTGTTCAACTCATCATTGGGAAAGACTGGCTCTTTGGTCAATTTCTATTACATTTCAGTATCTATGAGGGGCTGTATGTCTTTGAGGGCCTCAAGCAGAAAGACTTAATCTTTCTATGACTGCAGTTTTTAAAAAGAGTAGTATTTATGCCCAATCATTATAGTTGAATCTGAGATTAAATTTGAATTCTTTTCCTGCAATTTAAAAGTATATATTGGTAATTTTTCAGGTCGGGAAGCTCCCTGAATCCAACAATTAAAGTTTAGGGATAATTGTTTGGGGATACTCCTTTGAGAGTTCTTCTTTTGTTTTTGATTATTGAGATGAATGGACTTCCCTGGTGGTCAGTGTTAAAGAATTTGCCTGCCAATGCAGGAGACATGGGTTTCATCCCTGATCCCTGATCTGGAAAGATCCCCTGGAGAATGAAGTGTCAACCCATGCCAGTATTATTGCCTGGGAAATCCCATGGACAGAGGAGCTTGGCAGGCTACAGTCTACGGGGTCACAAAGAGTGAGAGATGACTTAGCAACTACAGCAAAAACCATGTTGAAATGAACATGGAAAGATCAGAGATAACCTCAATTGCTATTTTCATGGTTTGTTGTTTGGGGAACAGGAAAAATAAAGTGCATGTATATACTGAAATTTCTCAGTCATATTATATGAACAATAATACTTACTGTAAAATGAGTTTTGCTAATGGCTATTTTGTTTGCCATCTCTATATATTTTGCAGTAAAATGTCCACTCAGGTCTTTTGTGAACTGATTGTTACTTTACTACTAAGTATATATGAGGTCTTCCAGAGAACAAAAATTTTAAATTTTGATTAGATCCAGTTTATCAATATCTCCTTTTATGTATCATGCTTTTAGTGTCAAGTTTAAGAACACTGTCTAGCTCTTTATCCCAAAGATTTTCTCCTATTTCTTTTCCCCTAAAAGTTGCATAGAATTACATTTTAACTTTTCATTTAAGTCCACGATGATCCATTTTGTGGTAAATGTGAGGATTTTTGTTTTTGATTTTTATTTTTCACTTGGATATACAATTGTTCCAACCTTATTTCTTGTAAAGACCACCTATTCTGTATTGAACTTCTTTTGCAAAATTATCAGAAATCAGTTGGATATATTTGTGTGAGTCTATTCCTAGGTCCTGTTATGTTCTGTTGATCTGTGTGACCATTGTTCCACTAATACCACATGGTCTTACATAGTGTAGCTGTATTGCAATTTTTAATGTTAAGTATAGAGTGATCAATGGATATGAGTCTGAGCAAACTCCAGGAGATAGTGAAAGACAGGGAAGCCTGGCGTGCTACAATCCATGGGGTAACATAGAATCAAAGACAACTTAGCGACTGAACAATGAACAGCAGCAACATAGACTTATTAAGCCCACATTCTTCTTTTAAAGTTTGTTAAGAATTTTTCTGTCCAAATTTGTGAGAGCTATGACTTTGTTTTTCTGATTAATTAATTTATATCTTTACTTTTCTACTTAACCATGACAATACCATCATTATCACCTTCTGATATCATTTCAATATAAATATCCCATGTTATTGTAAATTCTTCAGAATTCTTACTTTTTATGGCTATTCATTTTAGAGCTATGCCATCATTCTCTTATTGTTAGACATTTATTTTATTAATTCTAGTATTTTCCTATTATAATATTCGTGTACAAATCTCTTAGGGAATACAGTTAGTTTTATGTTTTGCTTTATTAAATATAAAAGAGTCAGAGGAGGACAACCATAAGAGACACAGTTATAAAAAAACATAGACTTTAGTGTCAGAAAAACAGCAATTTCGTCTCTTACTCTATTGCTTTCTAGCTGATACTTGATGTTCCTGAGTCTCTATACTCCTCTTAACATGGAAGCTCACCAAAGCAATGCATATAAAATGCTCAGTCCACACTGGGTATTCATACGTCTTACATAGCAGTTCTTTTTCCCCTTCTCCTGCTCCCTCTACTCCCCTGTCTCACACTCTGAGTAAAATTATAATGTGTTATCTAGCATGACCTTTTAAGAAGAATTTTTAAAATATCAGATTAAAAAAATAATTGATACTATTATTTTAAATAGTTTGCATTTTGCCTCTGTAAAATTATAATCTTTTTAGTAGAAGTAAATTAGTTAGAAATGGGATATGGGATAAACAGAGTGTAGGATTTATTTTGCATGAAATGTGTGGGCAAAACAGAGAGAGTTATTAATTCTGTTCATGAAATACAAAACTAAATAAAAATAAAACAATAAGGAAAACAATGTTAGTTAACATTAAACAATCAACACGACATAGCATGGCAATCAAGTACCTTACAATTTCCAGAAGTCTCTTTATTCCATAGCAACCATATTTGGATGTCTCACAAATGGTGATTTCCCGATGAAGAGACCCAGAGGGTTTCTGCCTGATCTTTATTACTGATGATATGATGATGATAATGATAATTATGAGGCTGAAAATGATAATGGAGGAGAAATGGAGGCCAATGGGAGAAAACAAAAGGGGGGAAAGGAGGTGATAGTGTGTGGAAAAAGATTAGCTAATATACACCAGCTGTTGAATGCCTATTTGGGATTTTTTTTTTTTTCTGATGACAAAGAATCTAGGATCATTTATTCCTTCTACTTTCTATTATCTTCTACTTATTTTCATCTTATTTGTGCATCCTGACAGGATGTGATAGCAATTTAAGAGAAGTATTTCATTTCTCTGTATTTGAGCACAGTGCTTACTCTTCTTTTTAAATCATTTGCTAACTTATATTAGGGCACTAAAACATATTATTAATTTATTAATATTAAATTTCTAGTGAATTCTTCTTTGTAATAAATTATATTTAGGATTAAATTACATCAGAATCAGGAATCAAATTACTCAAATTACTGTGAATAGAGCTTGCTTTCCTCATTTTAAAAATATTCAATTTATTTCAGTTGGTTTTGGTTGAGTTTAGAATAAATTTATGGGGTGATGAATTTTTATCTGTGTTTGTTATTTCTACTCCAACAGGAAATCTGAGGTGCTGGATCACGCACCTTTGGTTTTGGGACTCTGGTGGATTTATTTTGAGAAGTCACGTGTTTCAGCATTTTTGGTACTAACTGTAGTCATGCACAAAGCCCTGCCTTGCCTTCATTTGAACCTGGGTTCCTCGAAGACCAAATTTACTATTTGTTTAAGCTCATGATCCCCAGTGGGAGAGCGAGGCACCGTTCAGCCAAGTTGGCTTAGACAGGAAGAGCGTGTCTTGCCCCAAACAGAATCCAATCATGAGTTTCCTGGAAGAGAGAGCTATTTTGACTGTTTTGTGAGGAAAACACCATTAGGTAAACTCATCTGACTCTACTTGGTCCTCAAGGCCTAATTTTTTATATGGGAAATATCACAGAGACTACTCCATGTCATGAACTCTAATGGGTGCCAAATGGCTCTTGGGGAGAAGAGATTGGTTGGAAGAAATGCTTTTAGAATGTAAAACATAACAGGTGGATATTTAACATAATGCAGTATCTCTTTAATTTAAATAATAACTGTCCTACATCTAAATATGTTCATTAAATGCATCAGCTTAAGAAGTCTACAATGATCATAGTCAAATAATATAATCACCTTATATATAACCATGACAGTCTTGAGATTAACCGGCCACTGGGTGCTATTTTCATGAAGCTTTTGTTAGCAGATCTACTTAGAGATGTGAACATTTGGCAGATATTGTCATATTTAATTTCATATTGTAGAAAGGTCTTAAACCTGAAAAAGTAGCTAGATTCTCACTTGGAAGATCTTGAATCTTTACTGTTCTTTATGCATCAAACATTTTTGAATTGCTACGTACCATATCCTTTGTTAGATATTCTAGTTAGAAGTGATCCAGAAATGGATATAGTAAATCTATTCATTTGTTCATTTAGTTAGTTGATGAATATTATTTAAGAAGCGGTGATTTCCCAAGTTAATAAAATATGGATCCTATCTTGGATAAACTCGGTGCACTTGCAGGAACCCTATTAATAAAATTAGCAAGGTTCTTTTAGGTTAATTATGAAATTACAGCGGAGAAGGCAATGGCACCCCACTCCAGTACTCCTGCCTGGAAAATCCCATGGACGGAGGAGCCTGGTAGGCTGCAGTCCATGGGGTCGCTGAGGGTCAGACACGACTGAGCGACTTCACTTCCACTTTCCACATTCATGCATTGGAGAAGGAAATGGCAACCCACTCCAGTGTTATTGCCTGGAGAATCCCAGGGACAGAGGAGCCTGGTGGGCTGCCATCTATGGGATCACACAGAGTCGGACACGACTGAAGTGACTTAGCAGTAGCAGTAGCAGTGAAATAAAGTTTTGTTCTTGAAGGCCTTTGTTCAGTGTTACACTAGTCAGCCACCACTTTCTCCTGAGTATACGTGGTACTATGAATACGTCTAATTTAGTGTCATTGAGTAAACATTCACCACATTCCAAATTGTGTGCCAGGCACTGGAAACAACAGGGTGAGAGAAACACGTTTCCTGCTTTTGAGGAACGTAACAGTGACAAAGACAAGAATGCTCAGGAATTGTGTAATAACACGAGCAGTGTGAGCACTGAGGAGGGAGGTGAGTAGTTTCTCGACAATAGTGGTGTGTGGACCGAGCCTCAAAACACTGAAGGCGATGGGGCACCAATGTTCCAGCCACAAGTGAAAGAGATCAGAGACCTGAGCGAGCATGCTGTGTTGGAGGGACTGTTTGTCATGTGTTATTACTGGAGTGTGAAGTCTATGGAAAAGAGTTGGGAGAGGCCTTGGATGCTAGGAGAGAGCATTTGATATTCTTTCTGAAAGTCATGGTGAGTCAGAGATCTGATTTCCATCTGACTTGCCAGAATTTCCCAATTCTGGTTCCTTGCACTTCCTATGCATTTGTTAAATTTTACTTAAAATAATAGCAGTATTGTTAGTGCTCTTCCATGGCAGAAAGCAAAGAACAACCATGAAGATAGGTAGGGGAGAAGAAGAACATGGAGCATCTCCAGTGTCAAGACCCTTCCATCACTGATACTCTCTCCTGCCTGGGTTGTATGAAGTATCTCCATGTAAATTTATCTCCTTTGGTCCTCCTATCAGACTTGGATAAAGTGGAATAGCCTTTGTTTGATAGGTGAAGAAATGGAAGTCCGAGGGTATAAACTGGCTTTTGCCAACCCACACAGAGGACCAGTGATGTTTCAGAGCCCAGGACTCCTGGTCCCAGTGAATGTTCCTGTCATGAGTCACCTGGATTCTGTTCTGCTGTGATGCCAGTGAACACTACCCTCAGGCTATATGATTTAGCGCATGAAGCGGCTAGATCCCTTACTAACATGCAGCTGCCCATCTCATATTTCTAGACAAATTCAGTCATTTATTAACTACATACTCTTGCTTTTTCATGTTCAGGAGTGAGTTGGAGGTCAGGCCTAGAATTTGAATTTCTTTGGGCTTCCCTAGGTGGCTCAGATAGTAGAGTCTGTCTTCAAAGCAGGAGACCTGGGTTCAATCCCTGGGTTGGGACTATCCCCAGGAGAAAGAAATGACAATGCACTCCAGTATTCTCACCTGGAAAATCCCATGGAACGAGGAGCCTGGCAGTCTACATGGGGTCGCAAAGAGTCGGACATGACTGAGTGACTTCACTATTTCCTCCTGATTCTACCAACCTCTTAATTATGATCAAGTTGCTCAAGTTTTATTTTTCATTTGAAAAATGAAAGGTCATTGTAAAAATGGGAACAATAAAAGTACCCTCTTTAGTAGAGTGTCTGGCAAATGTTAATTTCTCAAAACCATTATCCAGTAGCAAAAAAATTAATAAGAGCCTAACCCTGCATTCCCCATGCATTAGTCCAATGAGAACTCCAGAATTCAGAAGAGAGATTTAAGATGTTTCAATAGGGTGAGAAGGCAGGAAATCTCAGGCATCCAGACCTTTTCTTAGCACAGTGGAATCAAGCATCTTTGGCTGTTCATCTCTTTCTGTGGCTTCTTTCAATGTTGGCCAAAATGCATGGTTGGTGAAGAAAAATGCCTGTACTGAGGAACATGAATTTACTTAGTCTTGGGAACAGCAGCCTCTTCTTTTTCCTCTATTCTCTCTTGTACTGCTTACTGCTCTTAAAGTTCCTCTGTCCTTCCTTCCTCTAGCTGTTTTTCTTGGCTTACTGAGACTTTTTTCTGATTGGGTGTCTCATGGAATTGGGATTTACTCCATTAGTTCTGACAGTACATACCCGTAGGCCTATAACAGATAAGCAAAAGGTCATGGATAAATATGATTTAGGTCGCGACTGCACACATCCACACATACCATTGCACGCACACACACACACAGACTCACATCATACATACACAGACACACACCCCATATATACAAACATATACGGTATACACAAGCATAGACAGAAAATGCCTGTTTCCACTTAGTTTTGTTTCTTGTATAAAATAGTTTATGTAAGGAAGACTATAGGTTAAGTATGCCCATGTTGAAAGATTTGTCCAATGAGTTTGGCCAGAGAGGCATTTGTGATATCAGAGGCCTTAAACAGCATCATTTTCAAGGGGTCAAACCCTGCTGGGCCTGGCTCAGAGTTCTTTGCCAGTTTTAAGGGTGTGGTATGGAGAATCTGATGTTTGCTTTAACGATTATGAGAAGTCTCTGAAATAGATTGGCTGCCTAGAAAAACATTGCAGATGCTTCACAGTCCTGAACTTTGGCTTCTCCAGCCATGACCAAAGGAACATTAGTATAAGTCTAAAAGCTTCTCCAATCATTCCATAAAACCTGTGGTTTCTTTCCTCTATCAAATTAGCTAATCTCATTTAACCATGACCAACGCTTATACACAGTCCCACTGTAGACAGAAAATTCTGACTTGGCTTTACAGAACCTAAACTGAGGCTCACACACTGATAAGTGAGGCCCTACCAAGGCCGAGGTCTATTCAGGAAAGCTCCGTGAGGGCAGGTGCCTCCCTGGTGTCCCTCTACCTGTCTTTGGAACAGAGACTTCATCTCCAACACAGTATGCATTCTTTCAAGAGGTTTCATTGGTCTTTTCGTATCTGAGGTGGATGTCTACACAGAGTAGACTTTTCAGAAAGTATTTAAGTTTGGTGAGTACTGGCCCCTGGAATTCTATTTTCTGACCCCCAGTAGTCTAGATTCAGACTTTGGTTTTATTAAGACAGCTACTCTCTGGAGAGGTGACTCACAACATTGGTCTTCATGCCTGCTGCTTCTGTATGAAGGAAAGATGGGGAGGTGAGAGAGTGCTGAGGTGGGAGAAGTGGATGCAACTCTGGGGCAGGTTAAGAACAGATAAGACCTTTTCTTTCTTTACCTCTAAACTGCAATCCATCATCAACCAGCCCCATCCCCGTGCACATCCCTCAGGGCTCCCTCACACTGCCTGTTGCACAGAGAGCATTGCTTCTGCTATCTCTTCAGGAATAACAGACTACGGTCTTTCTGACTGAACAATGAGATGCATGAATGAGTGTTTTTCCATGGCTTCAGCTTTTTGTTATAGCTCCAGTGACTCTCACACTAGATTTTTTTTCTCGTATACACATTTTTACTGTAAGAGCAATGTGTACTCATTTGATGAAAATTGGTGCTATATATAATGTATAAATAAATAGGGTAAGATTCTTATTTAGTTGCTAAGTTCTGCCCGACGCTTTGTGACTCCATGGACTGTAGCCCGCCAGACTCCTATGTCCATGGGATTTTCCAGGCAAGAATACTGAGTGGGTTCCCATTCCCTTCCCCAGGGGATTTTCCCAACCCAGGGATCACACCCGTGTCTCCTGCACTGGCAGGTGGATTCTTCACTGCTGAGCCACCAGGGAGGCCCATAGTAAAATTACTTATTAACATTTAGCTATGTTTCATTTCAGTTACTTTATGTCTAGTTTTTTTATGTCTAGTTTTTTTTTCTATTTTCTTGTACAATTAATATCACAATGTATGAAAAAATTATCTTGACTTTTCACCTAATTATATTTAGTATCAGCACTTTCCTGTATCATTAAGTAAAATTACAAATGTATTTTGAAAAACTAGTAACTTTTGTACTGTACAAGTATACCATAATTTATCTAGACTTTCCTCTATTATTTGGTAGTGATTAATAAACAGCATCTGATTGTCCAAGCCAATCTTCTGATCTTACCAGGTTGAGGTAGTTGTTTTGTGTTTTCTAGATCTAGTCTTTGTTAATTAGCCATGTGACTAGGATGAGTATGGATGCAACATGATATATCCAGAAATAAACATATCCTCATTTTATGGCTTCTAACTTTTATAATTTTGAAACAATAGAAATGATACCCAACCTGATGGACGGCTATTGGTGAACAAGTCACAAGCATCATTGCAGATTTTTAACTTTTAAGCCTTACTGAATAGTCAAAAAAAAATACAAAAACATAGTTGATACATTTCAACCTTAATTTAGATGACTAATAGCTTGGCTTGATAAAATTAAATGAACACTAAGTCTTCCATTCTCTGGAAGAGAATACAATTGTGCAGGACTTTGAAAAATATTATCACCAGTTCCAAAAAACCCCAAAGGATTAAAAATAGAATTATTAATACCATAGCCAGGAATTTCTCTTCTGAGTGTATACCCAAAATAATAGAAATCAGGGACTTGAACAGATATTTGTATGACCATATTCATGGCACCATTTTTCACAATAGCCAAAAGGTGGAAGCAACCTATTTGTCCACTGATGGATGAAGAGATAAATAAAATATAGTACATTCATATGATGGAATGTTTTTGAGCCATAAAAGGAAGGCAATTCTGACACACTACAATGTGAATGAACCTAGAAGACATTAAGCTAAGTGACATAAACTAGAAACAAAAAGGCAAATGTTATGTAATTCCACTTAAGTGAGGCACCTAGAGCAATCAAAATCATAGGAACAGACAGTGGTTGTCAGGGATTTGTGGAAAGAGGGATGAAAAGTTGTTATTTAGTGGATATAAAGTCACAGTTTTGCTATAGAAAGAGTTGTGGAGAAGGATTGTGGTGATGGTTTCACAATATTCAATTTAGTTCAGTTCTGTTCAGTCACAGTCCTGTCTGTCTCTTTGCGACCTCATGGACTGCAGCACACCAGGCTTCCCTGTCCATCATCAACTCCTGGAGCTTGCTCAAATTCACATCCTTTGAGTAGGTGATGCCATCCAACCATCTTATCCTCTGTCTTCTCTTTCTTCTGTCTTCAATCTTTCCCAGCATCAGGATCTTTTCCATGAGTCAATTCTTCACATCAGGTGGCCAAAGTATTGGAACTTCAGCTTCAGCATCAGTCCTTCCAATGAGTATTCAGGACTGATTTCCTTTAACATTGACTGGTTGGGTCTCCTTACAGTCCAAGGGACTCTCAAGAGTCTTCTCCAACACCACAGTTCAAAAGCATCAATTCTTGGTGCTCAGCTTTCTTTAGGGTTCAACTCTCACATCTATACATGACTACTGGAAAAACCATAGTGTATTCAACATCACTGAACTTTACACTTAAAAATGGTTGAGGTGGTAGATCTTATGTATATTTTACCACAACTTTGTTTTAAAGGTTTCTGGAAAACCAAAATAAGTGATACAATAAATACTTTATTTTAGGGACATAAAGTAGGGGAAACTAGACTACTTCATAAATTACACCACAGGGAAAGAGTGAATGGGCATGACATTTACCAAAGACAATAAAAACTTAAGTGAGAGTGCATATATGTGTAAGTTGGTAAGTGGGGGCTGAAAATCAGGGAAAGCTTCACAAAGAAAGTAGCCAGGACTTCCACAGAAGGATGTGGAAGATGGATGGGGTAGGTATTGTGGAGAGAAGAGAGGAGTTAATACTTAATCTTTGCAAATTCTTCAAAATAACAGAAATATAAAGAACATTTCCAAACTCATTTTGTGAAGCCAGAGTCATTCTGACTCCAAAGCAAAGACACCACAAAGAAAGAAAACTACAAGTAAATAGCTCTGATGAATATATATGCAAAATCTTCAATAACATACTAGCAATCTCAATTCAGTAACACATACACCATGATCAAGTGGTGTTTATTCCTGGGATGTAAGCTTGGTTTAACATAGGTAAATCAGTGTGATGTATCACATTAAGAGAATGAATGATAAAAACATGGTCATTTCAGTAAATGCACTAGAATCATTTAACAAAGTCCTACATCTATTCATGATGAAAGCTCTCCACAAAATAGGTATACAGGGAAATTTCCTCAGTACAATATAGGCCATTTATTAAAGTCCACAGCTAACATTATGATCATTGGGGGAAAACTGAAAGTTTTTACTTTAAGATAGAATGTCCACTCTCACTACTTCTGCTCAACACAGTACTAGAGGTACTAGCAAGAGCAGTAAGAAAAGAAATAAGGCAATAAATAGAGAGACTTTACATTAGAAAGGAAGAAGTAAAATGAAATACTTAGGAATAAATTTAACCCAGAGGTAAAACATTGAAAACTATAATACATTGGTGAAAGAAAGTGAATCAAGACACAATTAGAAACAGTAAAATTGTTAAAATGCCCCTACTACCTAAAGTGATTTATATATTCAATGGAATCTTCATCAAAATTCCAATGGCATTTTTCACAGAAATAGAAAAACAATTCAAAAATTTCTGTGGAACCACAAAACACCCTGAAAAACTAAAGCAATCTCAAGAGAATGATATAGAAGTACTAAACTTCTTGTTTGCAAATCCTGTTATAAACTGTAATAATCAGATAGTATAGTGCTGGCATTAAAACTGACACGTATCAATAGAGCACTGATTTTGGCAATGATTTTTTGGATGTGACTGCAAAAGTTCAGGCAACAAAAGCAAAAATAAATAACAAGGACTACATCAAACTGAAAAGCTATGCATGGCAAGGGAAACCATCCAGGAAATGAAAAGGCAGCTTAACAGAGTTAGAGAAAATATGTGTGAACCATATATCTCATAAAAATTTAATATCCAAAACATATAAGCAACTCACACAACTCAATATCAAGAAAACAAGCAACCTGATTAAAAATGAGCAAGGGGCCTGAAGAGATACTTTTCCAAAGAAGACATACAAATGGCCAACACTTATAGAAAAAAGTATTTAACATCACTAGTGATCAGGAAAAAGCAAATCAAAACCACAATGAGATATAACTTTGTACCTGTTCATTTTAGTTGCTCAGTCGTGTTCAACTCTTTGTGACCCCATGAACCGAAGCACACCAGGCCTCCCTGTCCATCACCAACTCCCGGAGTTCACTCAAACTCATGTCCATCGAGTTGGTGATGCCATCCAGCCATCTCATCCTCTGTTGTCCCCTTCTCTCCTGCCCCCAATCCCTCCCAGCATCAGGGTCTTTTCCAATGAGTCAACTCTTTGCATGAGGTGGCCAAAGTACTTCAGCATCATTCCTTCCAATGAACACCCAGGACTGATCTTCTTTAGGATGGACTGGTTGGATGTCCTTGCAGTCCAAGGGACTCTCAAGAGTCTTCTCCAACACCACAGTTCAAAAGCATCAATTCTTCAGTGCTCAGCTTTCTTTATAATCCAACTCTCACATCCATACATGACCACTGGAAAAACCATAGCCTTGACTACATGGACCTTTGTTGGCAAAGTAATGTCTCTGATTTTTAATATGCTATCTAGGTTGGTCATAATTTTTCTTCCAAGGAGTAAGTGTCTTTTAATTTTATGACTGCAAACATACCTGTTAGAATGGCTATAATAATGATAATAATAAGCTAATAGGTGTTGGTGAGGTTGTGGACAAAAGGAAATTTCAGGACTGTTGGTGGAAATATAAAGTGGTACAACCTTTACGGAAAACAGTATGGAGGTTCTTTAAAAAACCAAAAGTGGAACTACCATATAATAAAGCAGTCCCTCTTCTGGGAATGTATTCAAAGGAAATTAAATCAATATCTTAAAGAGATATCTGTGCTCCCATTTTCACTGTAGATTTATTCACAATAGCCAATATATATAAACAGTCTAGTGAAGTAAAAGTCACTTAGTCATGTCTGACTCTTTGCGACCCCATGGACTATATAGACCATGGAATTCTCTAGGCCAGAATACTGGAATGTGTACACTTTCCCTTCTTCAGGGATAAACAGTCTAAGTATCCCTCAATGAACGAATGGATAAAGAAATTGTGGTATATATGTATACAATGAAATATTACTTAGCCTTAATAAAAGGACATTCTGCCATTTCTAACAATATGGATGAAATTATGCTAAGTGAAATAAGCTGGATACAGAAAAAAAAAAGCCCCTGCATAATCTCACTTATATGTGGAATCTAAAAATGTTGAGTACATAGAAACAGAGAGTAGAATACGGTTACCAGGAGAGGGGAGGTATTGGTGAAAGGGTACATGGTTATAGTTATGCATGATGATTAAGTCTAGATATTTAATATGTAGCATGGTTACTATCATTAGTACCATATTGAATACTGGAAATAAGCTAACAGATAGATTTCAGGTGCTCTCATCACATACAGGTGATGAGAGCACTATGTGAAATATGTTAATTAGCTTGACCGTAGTAATTATTTCATTATGTGATTTGACTAAATTTCAAATCATGTGTATATCTTAAGTATCTATGATTTTTATTTTAAAAATGATAAAATGTTTAAAAATGAAAGCAAGCATGGAAATTAGCTTAGGGCAAGTTTGGGACATAAGAAAACAGTGGCATGGAACAAGAAGTTCAGGATGCACTTTTGAGTCATGTCAGGATCTGGTGTAGAAAGCTCTGTTACTGATGATTTGATGTAAGGTATCCTAGTCTATCGGAGAAGGCAATGGCACCTCACTCCAGTACTCTTGCCTGGAAAATCACATGGTCAGAGGAGCCTGGTGGGCTGCAGTCCATGGGGTCGCTAAGAGTTGGACATGACTGAGTGACTTCCCTTTCACTTTTCACTTTCATGCATTGGAGAAGGAAATGGCAACCCACTCCAGTGTTCTTGCCTGGAGAATCCCAGGGATGGGGGGCCTGGTGGGCTGCCGTCTGTGGGGTTGCACAGAGTTGGACACGACTGAAGCGACTTGGCAGCAGCAGCAGCATCCTAGTCTATGTTCATCTATCTAGGAAGTTTCAATTAAGGAAGAGACAGAACTGGAGGTTTGGAAACATTTCATTCAAAGTAAAAACAAATCAGTTTTGTTGGAGATTCAGTAGATCTGGGAATGAAGTCTCAAAAATTATCAAATTGGATTTATGGGAATGGAGTGAATTAGACATTATTCAATTGAACACAGAAGTTAGAAATAGTCGATATATTTGAGGTACATTGATACAATTTTTAAAAATATTCCTTTTTTTTTTTTTAGTGTTAATATACCTAGTACCTCCTGGTGAATAAGACTATGTTAGAAGGGAAGAGAGGAGAGGAAAATTAAAAAAAAAATTAGATCTCATTCCTCACTCTGTGGAAATTAGGGTTCAGCATAAAATACAGACATTGCATGGCTAATGTAAGGTAAGATGGGATGGGGCCTGACATATAAAGTGGAACTCAAGATGAACATGACTAACTTTAGGACACCATGTTAGAATTTTGATGTTAAGAAAACAGAGAGACCTCATAAAGCCCTGAATTTCAGCCAAGTGACTTGGACAGTGAGTTCTGTACAGTTTATTGCCGGGAGAAATATCAGTAACCTCAGATATGCAGATGACACCACCTTATGGCAGAAAGTGAAGAGGAATTAAAAAGCCCCTTGATGAAAGTGAAAGAGGAGAGTGAAAAAGTTGGCTTAAAACTCAACATTCAGAAAACGAAGATCATGGCATCCAGTCCCATCACTCCAAGGGAAATAGATGGGGAAACAGTGGAAACAGTGTCAGACTTTATTTTTTGGGGCTCCAAAATCACTGCAGATGGTGACTGCAGCCATGAAATTAAAACACGCTTACTCCTTGGAAGGAAAGTCATGACCAACCTAGATAGCATATTCAAAAGCAGAGACATTACTTTGCCAACAAAAGTCTGTCTAGTCAAGGCTATGGTTTTTCCAGTGGTCATGTATGGATATGAGAGTTGGACTATGAAGAAGGCTGAGTGCTGAAAAATTGATGCTTTTGAACTGTGGTGTTGGAGAAGACTCTTGAGAGTCCCTTGGACTGCAAGGAGATCCAACCAGTCCATTCTGAAGGAGATCAGCCCTGGGATTTCTTTGGAAGGAATGATGCTAAAGCTGAAACTCCAGTACTTTGGCCACCTCATGCATAGAGTTGACTCATTGGAAAAGACCCTGATGCTGGGAGGGATTGGGGGCAGGAGGAGAAGGGGACGACAGAGGATGAGATGGCTGGATGGCATCACCAACTCGATGGACATGAGTTTGAGTGAACTCCGGGAGTTGGTGATGGACAGGGAGGCTTGGCGTGCTGCGATTCATGGGGTCACGAAGAGTCGGACATGACTGAGCGACTGAACTGAACTGAACTGAGAGACTGTATTGAGATAGGCTTGGTGACTTAAATATTCAATTTAGCAGATGTCAAGGTAAAGATAAGGTTCTACTGGGCAGGATTTTTCAAACTGCAGGTTGTTACCAGCATTTAAAAATTAAGAAAAAAAAAGTAGCCTAGAATGGGATGGAATAGAAGAATATCAGAATAATATCACAAAGAGCAAAAAACAGCATGATTTCATAAAAGTTCAGTTCTAGTTGTGAACAGAGTAAAGTAGAAAGTATATTTCCCACTGTGAGTCCAGATCCAAAGTGTTGAAAGCAGTACGCTAGGTCTGCAGGAAGCAAATTAGGAAGGCGTTGGAATTTGTTTATAGGATAAGGAAAAAATTCCTTATGGCATGTTCCTTCTTTTATAATAAAACTTTAATTAAACCCATTTTTTGTGTTTTAAGAAAAATTAATCTTGTCCAAGATGATTTTTTAAAAAATATCTTTTTTATGTATTTTCAAAGAGCAAAGAGTTAAAACAAAAACAAGAAGACACACTAAGGGCTAAATGCTAGTCAAGGAATAAAGCAGCTGTAATGAGATTATGAGTTTTTGTGTATGTGTTCCCGTGTTCGTGTCTGTTCGTAAAATATTACTCAACCTAAAAGAAGAATTAGATTGTCCTTCACAAGTAGCAACTAACCTTTGGGTCAAGTTGGTGTCCAATACATGGCTTTGTTTGTTTGTTAGCCTTATAAAGACGGTTACTCTTATTGTGCAAAAATAAATTACTTAAAATGCACAAGCCTACAATTTTTATTACCAACAATATTAATGGTTTTGTTGTATGTAGGTTGACATAGTGTATGAAAAGAATTATTTTCTAAATGAAGATGGTAATATGTGGAAAAAGTATTGGCAATTAGTAAAATTATATTGATTGTTTTGAAGTCTTGTCTGTTGAGTAGATTTCATGAGCCTGTTTTCCTGTCTACCAGTCTTAATGCTGGTTTAAAAAAATACTCTATTTGTTTTAAAGAGTGTGCACTGCCAGCTGGGTAGAATTCCTTTTATAAAGACTCAACTGAATGGATTGGAGAGGACTCTTTATTTATCTATGATTTCCACTCCACCTGTTTACCATTTTCTTGTTAAAAGGTATTAGTGAGTGTTGGGTATGTGGCTATGAAGCAATTGAACAAATCTCCACTGCAACTATAATACAAATCCATCTTCAATCCCAGAGCAAATTGTTCTCATTTTGGGAGGGGAAAAGGTATTTTCTCAGCTAAAAACAAAAATTAACAAATATTTTGCAGAAGGTGAACTCTAGGGTCCCAACCAAATCCTGGACAAATTAGAGTGAAGCAGAAACAGCTGTTGGGTAAAAAGCACAACGTAGAGGAGGTTCTGGGCTGTCAGGAGAGATTGCCTGGAGCCTGCCTGTCCCAGCTTTATCATTTCGCAGTACCTTGGCAGAGTGGTAAAGTGCAAAGGGGACCACATATTCAAGAAAAACAGAGCTCCGAGTTCTCTTCACTTTGGGACCTAAAGGACTCTAAGGTGCTGCTGTGCTGTGCTCAGTTGTGTCTGACTCTTTTGCGATCCCATGGACTGTAGCCCACCAGGCTCCTCTGCCAATGGGATTTTCCAAGCAAGAATCCTGGAGTGGGTTGCCATTTCCTTCTCTAGGGGATCTTCCCCACCCAGGGATCCAACCCAAGTGCCTTGCATTTCCTGCATTGGCAGGCAGATTCTTTAGCACTGAGCCCACCAAAGGTAGTTGCTTTTATTTGTTTTGTTTTTCCATTTTTTTTCCCCCTGGGAAATAGCCCATGAGCGTGAAGACTTGCTTTTATGACAGGAGGATGCAATGAAACTATGACTGAGCTGTGAAAACTCAGTGGGCTTGTCAAGAAGATTGTCATCTCTTTGCAAGTGCTCTCCCCAGTCCAAACAGGATTCAGTGTGGTAGTGCTGGGACCTTTACCTAGGAAGGTTAAACTTAGCATAAAATGAGTGAAACATCCTCTGGATTTTATCCAACCATAATTTAAGTCCAGAGATATGCAGTAATTAAAAGAGGTTGAAAAGCAAGCTTGGTCAGTTTTCAAATTCTAAATTTGCTTTCACTCCATCTAGAGCTGTTATATTTAGGTCCAAGAAAAGTATCAAATGGCTCCAGCATCCTAACATGTTTTAGGTATGCTGAGAAATTGTAAAATGATCCAGCACTGTTCCTCTCTTTCAATTTTAGTCTTAATTATTTCTCTTGTTAACTGTGTTACAGTGTGCCTAGGGACTCACAGAGAACACACACCTCTTTTCACCCAAGTTTTAAACCAATTAGAAATAAGAACAAAAAGAGTGAATATTTCAAGGCCAAAACATAATCTTGATAATGGGTAAAGCAGATACAGTTTAATATGGCTTATTTCTCAGGGCATGTGGTCTTTGTAACACTGGACTAGAATTAGAAAGACTTATGAAGCCTCTTTCTCAGGTGGCACCAGCCAACCATATGCTTTTTCCAGGAGGAAGGATATTGGGATTGTTTACCATGTGGCCAGGAGCAATCGAGAACATATGCTCTCAATGGAATATTCCCCCAACAGTTTTATACTATAATTTATCTCTTTACATATAGCTAAGTTTATACTTGTAATACATACAAATTGTGAAAACAAATGAGAATTACATAAAATGAGAAGATAAAGCCTTTTGCCCATTTCCTCCTTTTCTCCCCCATCACCCACTTCAGAGGCAACTGCTTTTAAAAAGCTGCTGTTTTCACATTCCATGGTTATTTTTATTATAATTTTAAATGACATACTTTATTTCTGCTTCTAAAATTATTTTAAACAATATCTATTGAATGTCCTCCATAAAATATGAGGCACTTATCATAGTTACACTACCTTCCATTTTCTGGTCCCTTCACTTTCTAATATTTTATTGAGCATTTTATTGATTTATTATTTTTGCTTCTTTTTTGAGAGGGAGCCCAGTTAAAAGAAAGATCCTAGAGTTCAAACTCCACTCATTACTTATTTACTTATTAGCTATGAAATCTTGAAAAAGATGCTTTACCTGTCAAAACTTGAAATTCCTCATCTGTAATTAAGGATAATAATGGAACCTCCTTTATAAATAACTATGAACAACTATACCTAACCGAAAACACCAGACAAACGTTATATATGGCTTGGTGACAATGATATGTTATGGTCAGGACGTTTTCATTCCAAGATCTGAAATCTAACCAACAAAATCAATAATATTATTATTATTTAAATATATTTAGTGGTAGAATCAATAGCATGATTGGACTAAAAGAAAAGAGTTGTAACTTTTTGTCACTAAAACTTTGTTTTTAGAAAAGATCCTTCCCAGTGTTGATGTTTAATAAAACATTTTAATTTCATCTACCTTTCCTTATTTCTTCTGGTCATACTAATTTCTTTATATTTCTGGATTGCACTGGTGTTCAGCTTACAGGTTCCACTGTATATGTGACATTATACAAGTTACTTAGACTTTCTATACCTTGTTTTTCTCATCATCAGATAGGGACACTTATAGTATCTTCCTTATAGTATTATTATGAATATTAGCATGTATAAAAGCACTTGGCCCCTATAGTATTTTGCTGCTATTTTTCCTCTTGGTAATTTTACTAGAGTTTTTTATTCATTTATTTATACTTACAGAATGCTGGGTATTAAATGTTCTGTATCTGTATATATAAAGTATATTTTTATGTTCCTTTCCTCCTCCCATAGCTGGAGCTGCATGCATGCTCATCTGTGTCTGACTCTTCAACCCAATGAACTGTAGCCCACCAGGCTCCTCTGCCTGTGGGATTTCCCAGGCAAGAATACTGGAGTTGGTTGCCATTTCCTCCTTCAGGGGACTTCTCAACCCTGGGATTGAACCTGCAACTATGTGTCTCCTGCATTGCATTTGGATTATTTCCTGCTGAGCTACCTGGGAAGCCCTGCCACAACTGAGTGCTTATAAGATTTGAAATTTAGATCTCTGCTTCTAATAATGATAAAGTAGCTTATTGCAGACCAACACTCCCACCAAAATCATTTGGAGAAGCTGGAAAAATATCCATGCAGGCACCAGAAAGCCACTATGGCAACTAGGACTACCCAGATGAGACAAAGCTCATCAAGGTAAACTAAAAAGTGTGCATTGTTCTTTCACTCAAGATGTTTTATATTCTTGGCATTGAGTCTAAGAGCCTCAAAAGTTGAGCAAGAAGTAGCAGCTAATTGAGAAAACTATTTGGTAACCTCAAAGGTTTGAGGAGATAAAAACTGGATTCAGTCTATCAAGGAAGTGGGCCTCTGGTGAAAGCATCAAATTTCCAATTATGACCTCTGAAATAGTACACACTAGGAGAAAAGGCAAATGGGAAATAGATGAACCCTCCCAAAAGAATAGTCTTGAGCTTTGTCAACTTCAGACTGGATTATGGTGATCTGTACCTACTGTAAATGCGCTGGAGAACAAAATTATCTCCTCACTGGAAGATGAATTAGTCAAATCTCAATTTATTCTATATTTTTTAATTTACATCTGACATTTAAATAAAAACCAATTTGAAAATAGAGCTTCCTAATAACCAAAACCAAGAAGAAATACAGATAATAAAAATCAGAAAAAAAAAAAAATCAGACCAAGTTATTTATTTATTATTTATATTATTACCTTATCTCTTAAAAAATAATTATTTGGCTGCATTGGGTTATAGTTGTGACACATGATGTCTTCATTGCATCATGAGGGATCTTTCATTGTGGTGCACAGACTCTGCAGTTGTGGTAGAAGGGCTTATTTGTTTTCAGTTTGTGGGAATCTTAATTCCCTGACTAGAGATCAGACCCACGTTCCTGACAGATTCTTAACCATTGGACCACCAGGGAAGAATTTCACTAGGAAACTGGGATATATAAAATAATCTAATGATAATTCTAGAACTGAAGACTACATAAAAGAAAATTAAGAACTGAAAATGCAGGTTTAATAGCAGATTAATCATAGCAGAAGAGAAGACTAGTTAATTAAAGATAGATTACTATCTACTATCCAAGCCAAGGCACACAGAGGGGAAAAAAGTGAGATAGATTTTTTAAACATACATTAAAGGCATATGGGGCATGGTGAAAAGATCTGACATATTATACAATTGAAGTCTGGAAGAAGAAGGAAAATTTATGGTAGAAACCAGATTTAAAGAGATTCTGATTAAGAAGTACTCCAAACTAATAAAAGTCATTAAAACACAAAATTTAAGAAAAATTGCAAATGCAAAATTGGGTAAAAAAACCCCAAACAAATACCAAACAAAAACATCCCCTAGGTACAATATAATAAAACTACTGAAAACAAAAGACAGAAGGGAAATTTCTAAAGCAGCCAGAAAAAAAAGACATTTTACCCTTAAATTAGCAATAATAGGACCAGCACCTAAATTCTCATGGGAAATAATTATGGAAATTAGAAGATGATGGATTGACATCTTTAAAATGCTTGAAGAAAATAACTGAAAATCTATGGTTGTGTATCCAACTAAATGTACTAAAAAATGAAGGCAAAATATGAAATAAGAACATCGAAAAGAGTATTTGTTGTAAACAAATCCATGCTAAAAGAAATAATCAGAACACACATGGTCAGATTCTTGATTTAATCCCAAATATTTAAGGAATCATTTTGTCTGTTTCCCTGGGTTTCCCTTTTAATTTACAAGAATGATCAGTGTAAATGAAAACTTACCCTTGTTGTTTTAGGCCTATGATATCAATATATGAGGGTCCTTGATACTGAATAATCAGACCACAATTTTCCATAGATTTCTTCATTTTTTCTCTCCACTGTTTGTAAGTCATGCTGTGCGTCTACGCTTTCAGTGGATATTTTTCTTAAACATTCATAATTAACACCTTCTAAGTACTTGAACAGCTTCTCAACTTTATATATTCAAAATATCTGAGGATTTGTTAACATGAAGATTATGATTCAGGAGACCCTGACAGTCTACATTTCTATCAAACTTATGGGTGATGACAATCCTCCTGATATCTGGACATTTTTTAAATTAACTTATTTATTTTAATTGGAGGCTAATTACTCTGATACTTTGGCCACCTGTTGCGAAGAACTGACTCATTGGAAAAGACCCTGATGCTGGGAAAGATTGAAGGTGGGAGGAGAAGGGGACTAGAGAGGATGAGATGGTTGGATGGCATCACCGACTCAATGGACATGAGTTTGAGTAAGCTCTGGGAGTTGGTGATGGACAGGGAAGCCTTGCGTGCTGCAGTCCATGGGGTTGGACATGACTGAGTGACTTAACTGAACTGAACTGAATTACTTTACAATATTGTGGTGGTTTTTGCAATACATCAACATGAATCAGCCATAGGTATTCATGTGTTCCCCCATCCTGAACCCCTCTCCCATGTCCATTCTCAGCCCATCTCTCTGGATTGAACAGCACTTTTTGAATAGCAAAGCCTAAAAATACTTACCTTGACTTACCCCATATTCAAACTTACTCCTTACTGCTGTTCCGTATTTTAGCTTTATTTCCCCAAGACCTAAAATTAGCATTTTTATATAGTTAATGTTTATTTAAATTAACCCACTTGCCAATTTCTTTGCTTACCATTCCTTCTTGTATCTCATTTTACTTGTTTTAATATTGCCTTCAGTAAAGGTATGTCTGTGATAAATTCCACTTTTCTGTATGCAAAACATGGATTTATTTTACCCTCCTTCTTGAAAAATAATTTTACAGGGAAAAGCATTTCAAGATAGTGCCTTGTCTTCTGATCTCCATACATTCTAATGTGAAATAAGTCATTTGTTTGATATTCAGGTGATTTATCACATCTTTCTTCTTGCTCTATGGACTAATTTCCTTTGATGTTCATAGTTTATGATATGTCTTTGTGTGAAATTATTTTTCATTTATTCTTTTTGGAATATACTAAGCTCTTTGGATATGAGAATTGGTGTTCTTCAGTGGGTCTGGAAAATTCTCAAACATAGATAGTGTCATTGAATATTGGCTTATTCTATCATCTATAATTGTAATCAGCCATTTGTTGGCTCCATTCACTCTTTGCTCTGGCTCTTCATTGCTATTTTATATTTTTTTAATCTCTCTGTCTCCGAGTTGAATGTTGTATATTATCTTTTTATCTATATTCTAGGCCTAAACTAATTTATGTCAAATTTAATCTTATGCTTTACTCATCCATTTTAAATTTTACTTATAGCTTTTTATTTCTAATATGTTATTTGCATCTACTTACATTTAAAATATTTGTTACTTATTCATCTGTTCATGCTTCTTCTTTATTCCTTTAAAGTAAACTTAGTTGTATATTCTCTAGAAATTACAATACATGGTATATTTAGCAACCCAATTCTCCTGTATTTAACTCAAGGTGCCTTGTCTTTTTGTTTTTCTTTTTTCCCAGTAAGTTTTTCATTTTATTTGGAACTTTATCTGTAGGAATTCTTTGAGGCCTGGCTTGAATTAATATTCCTCCAGAAATGATTTGTGTTTGCTTCTGCCAGTTTCCTGGGGGCACCACTGACCTAGGACCACTTTAAATTAAATTGTCCATTTGAAATCTTTCAGACCTCACAGGTGGCGTAAATTTGGATGGCAAACCTGTGAAGGGTCTGTTGTGATTGTAAAATCTCAGGGGAGATTTTTTACCTTCCACTGGTGCCAATGTGGAGACTGGAAAGTTTCCTTGATCTTCTGTTTTTGGCAGTGAGTTTATTTCTCATTCAACCTTCTAAAAGGGCACAGCCCATCGAGATTCTTGCTTTATGCAGGGTTCTCCTGATAGACTATCAATCTGGGAGCGGGTCCTCACCATTTTCTCTTGCACCCTCAACCCTATGGAATTTTTATAATGGGATCTTAGTCTGTCTAGGGTAAAAGAACTCTTTGGATTTCTGGAGACTTATAGAGTTTATCTTCTTTCTCTTCCTTCAGGTACCTTGTGCAAGTCAAAGTTGCCAATGAGAGAGGTGAATTGCATGTTAATTAAGAACATTTAGATACTTCCTACCCATTTCACATTCATATAACACTACTTAATGCTTCTGGGCCAACATGATTGTGGGAGTACTATAACATAGTGAAATTCATTTCTCTATTTTTAATTAGATTGAAACTTCCAGTAAAATGCATGCTATGTAGCTTCAGTCATGTCTGACTCTTTGTGATGCTATGTACTGTAGTCCACCAGTCTCCTCTGTCCATGGGATTTCCCAGGCAAGAATACTAGAGTCGGTTGCCATTTTCTTCTCCAGGGGATCTTCCCGACCCAGGAGTTAAAACTCTTGTCCCAGGCTTCTCCTGCATTTGTAGGAGGGTTCTTTACCATTAGCACCACCTGGGAAGTCCTTCCAATAAAATAGGGGGAGTATTAAGTGTATGGATGTGAGAATTGGACCATAAAGAAGCCTGAGTGCCAAAGAATTGATGGTTTTGAATTGTGGTGCTGGAGATAACTCTTGGAGAGTCCCTTGAACTGCAAGGAGATCAAACCAGCCAATTCTAAAGGAAATCAACGCTGAATATTCATTGGAAGAACTAATGCTGAAGCTGAAGCTCCAATACTTTGGGGACCTGATGAGAAGAGCCAAGTTATTGGAAAAGGCTCTGATTCTGGGAAAGACTGAAGGCAAAAAAGAAGGGGGCGACAGAGGATGAAATGGTTAGAGAGCATCACCGACTCAATGGACATGAATTTGAGCAAACACTGCGAGATAGTGAAGCACAGGGAAGCCTGATGCTGCAGTCCATGGGGTCGAAAAGAGCTGGACACAACTTAGCGACTGAACAGCAACAACAAAAATAGCAATCTTAAGTGTGTTGTCTCAACCAACCTGTATAGTTCATACCTTCTTCTTTGAGCATATCAGCTTTTCACTGAATGTCCAACAAGAAATTCAACTAACATTAATAATGGTAATATTAATACTGTTAATACTAACATTATTATTAATATAATCTGTTAAAATGTGAAAATAAATTAATAGAAGTCTTGAATTTAGCTAATAGTTGGTATATGTTAGCTTGATCCTTTCTCTCCTTTGGCACCTTCAATTAATTTCAGAGAAATCAAGTTCAGTTTCCTGATAGTGTGCTTTAGAATGTTAAACTTCCCAGAGTCAAATCTCCCTCTGATTTCTTTTTCTCAGCCATCTACATTACACGCTCAGTGGATGGAATTAAAAGCTAGATAATCAAGTGGAAGAGATTTAAGATGTATGTTTTGAGAATGTTCCCAGACCTGTCCCTGCAGTTGACACCCACAGATATGTTTCATACCCAAACCATACTGGGAGAATGATGGAGGTCCTCCTCAGTGCCTGAGACGAAGCCTGGGGCATGAGATGAAGCCCAACTGTGGTCAGTTGCAGTGTGATTCTTCATCATTGCAAGGTCAGACCTGTCAGGCTTTCCATAAGTCATGGGTTAGTCATGCACTTGGGACCCAGGCAGCCCTCCAACCTCCCCTTCTGAGAAGCCCTGTGGCTCACGCTCTCTGTCACTTTTCTTCAGCAAACAATCAGCAAGGCTCCCTCTGCCCCTGCTAACTCTTCTTCAGCTTGATTTCAGTCCCCACCAGATGGCTTGAACCCTGTGTTGACCCCCTTCCTCTCTCCTGACAAATTTTATAACTGCCAAATTTCTCAGGGTGAACATCAGAATTAAAAAAAAAAATTACGGATGTAAAGAAACAACATTTTGAAGTCATTGTAGATAATGTCTATGGTATTACTCACAGTTCATGTTATTTCAGAAGAAAGGGAGGAGATGGACACTCAAAGACAACTTCTAACACTGTTTCTTTGTATTGGCTGCTAGCTCTGAAGTTCTGATTTATTAATAGTCCTAGTCTACTCATCTATTCAATATCCTCAGGGATGATTCTGTTCTCTTCTTTCCAGCCTTCCTGGGAGATGAATCTTTTTTTTTTTTTTCCAATCTTTATTTCTTGTTGAATCTGGGAAACTTCTTTTTCACTCAGTCCAAACCACGCATCTCATTCTGTTTCACTGCATGCTAGTGAAATGGGAATAAATGATTCTCCTGACCAGTGAGGCATGCCAGTGGCTTCTTCAAAGACAAACCCGAGGACAGAAATCAATTTCTGGACAGTTTATTTTCAGGTTCCTTAGTCTCTTTGTCACACTCGCATCCCCTGCTTTTTATGTAGACTCAGGATGATTAAATGGAATTAGCTAGCCTGGGTTTGGGAGCCTACGCTCTGTGTTTAAATCATTATTCTGCTATAAATCCAACCTTGTTGCTTTGACCAGATTATTTATTAATATTTATTTCCTTAGTTAGTTACCTTTCTTATCTAGGTATATAAATTAGTATCTACCTTATGTAGTAGTTTAGAGCAATAGAGGCTGTGTGCGATAATCTAGTGCCTTAAATATGGGAGGGACTCAACAAAAGTTAAATATTATTACTCTTGTTCATGTATTCATTCAAAAACATTAATTGTGCGATTGCAATTGTGGCAATGGTGATAACTCATGATTATAGTAACTTGGATTTACCCCAGGGTTCTGGCTAAAGTACTCATCACTCTAAAGAGAAGGTGGGTTTCTAATGTCGTTAAGTGCCTTGAAGTTCAGAGCTAAGTGATCATGAAGCTTCTCTTGTTTAAAAACATGATGGCCCCCAGCCCTGAGACCCAGTAAGGAATTCCTGTGTAGTTAGTCCCCCTCATGCATGGGTTCTGAGGCTCTTAGGCCAGTGTGTCTGGGAAAGTTTCAGGCTGGAGACATCAAGGAGTATTAATGTGCAGATGTAAGATCTGTCAAGAATACGAGCTGTGGTGCAACAAAAACCACCTGCGTGGCTTGTGATGTTTTTGAAACAGAGTGCCGGAAAGAAGGGGCCCAGGGCCAAGAAAGGAAAGCGGAGCTGTGGATTTGTATGCAGCTCAGAGCACAGGCCCAAGAACAGGAGGGGTGGGGGTTGGAGGGACACTGCTGCTGCACCGCCCCCATCGCTGATTTCAGTGTCACTTTTTTTTATGACTGATGGGCCATGTCAGACTGAGGCATGCTGGGTTTACTTCTGTGCATGCAGAGAAGGGACTAAAGAAGGTCAGCGTTTTTCTTAAAACCTCCAGAATCGGTTATTCAAGGAGCAACTCCCCATCCCTCTACATCAGAGTATAATAGGAAGTTTCCAGATGGTAGCACGAGGCCATCTCATGAGTTGCCAGGACGTGGGCTGTATGCCCCTCAGACCTCAGGAGCAGTAAATCTGGAAAGAAGGCAGTTAGTCTCCAATTAGAAAGCTAGCGTTCACCATCTCCCTCCCACTACTTTTCTGAGCTTGCCAAAAACTCAGCAGGGATGCTGCCATAGGTTGGGAGCAGAGCCACCGCAAACAGGGGGCCCTGTGCCTACCAGTGGCTCCGCTTCTGTGGGAGAGAGAAGGCGCAGCTGAGTGATTGGCCAGGTCCCGTCTCCCGGCTGAGAGAGAGAGGGCCGTTGCCAAAGCAGGCCTCACGGCTCTACTGATTGTTTCTCAGAGCCATGAGTTAAAACTGGCTTTTCTGTTCCTAATTTATGCCATGAGAAGCTTGACTACAACTTAATTGGGAGTTCCAGAATGGTAGAGAATTGGCTACTGAGGTACGCAGCGCTGGCAGAAACCTGGAGTCAGAAACTACAATTCAACAAACTTCAGAAAAAGCGATTTGCTGAATGAAGGCTGATCCTAACTAAACGGTTCCCTACCAAGTGGCAAAGAAAGAAGTCCAGCCATGTCAGGAGCACGGAGACGTTGTGGACATTATCCAGGCTGAGGGGAACAGTTTCCAGACCAGCCTTCCCACCTACAGTGCTATCAACATGCCTTCGCCCAACACTCCCACATTTCCGTCACATCCCTCCTGGCCTCCAGGAGACTCTCTGCAGCCCCCCGTGCTCTGTCCATAGCAAGGGCAGTCCCGCTTGACTCCCCGCATTGGTTGATGAAAACCTGAATGGACAGGAGAGAAGGAGTAGGGTCAGGGGGTGTATACAACACCTGGAGGAGAAGAGAAACCTCCAAGACCTGTGACAAGAGTGACGAGTTGAAGATTGCTCCGCCTCTGGAGTATTTCGCCTAGAAGTTAAATGCATTGATGGAGAGGTGCATTATATTTGTATTTATTTATTTTTCTTGAGATGAGCAATTTAGCAAATGTTGAACTCCTGAGAGGATAAAAATGCTGCTATAAAGAAAAACTATTTGTTGCCCTAAGTGGAATATTTGCTTTATTAGGAGAGAGATAATGAAACTAGGATTTTTTTCAAAAAATATACTAATTTTAATAGAATTTCATTCTTATCTCACAACAGTTCTGTGAAGTAAGCAAACAATATGATATTTTTATTTTGTAGGAGAGGGTTGGAATGCTAAGATTATACATGTAGGACAAGCAGAGCTGGGTCCTCAACCCCATTTTTGGAACACAAATCTAATGATTTTTTCCCAAGTTAGACTCACTTTTATTTACTTAGATGCCTAAGTCTAAGACTCCTGAAATAGAATGCTTATTTTATGAATATGCTTATTTAAGGTAACACAAAATATCGCCTGTGTGTATACATCTGTGCATGTGTGTACACATATGTCTAGGTTCCATCTAACATGACTTGACTTTCAGTTGTTATGTATAATCAGAAAGACCTCTATCCTCATTTTTGACTGAAGAGGTAATAAATGCATTTGTAAATATCTAATCTGCTTGAAAAGAAATAGAATTCAAAAGGCTGTCTGATTTCCAAACAATGTTCCTTTCAGGTATGTTCTCATTATTTCAGTAAGTGGAGATGAAAAGCAAAGCAAAAATTGTCTTCAATTAGTATTATTTGTTACTTTGGGGAGTAATTTTTTCTTGAATAACTATCATTGTTCAGTGTAGGTTCTTGCTTCACACTGACTAACTGTTCCCAAAGCAAATGTCAAGTATTTACTGCAAGCCGGCTTGGTTCGTTTCAGGCAGCACATTAAACCCTGGAGCTGTGGCAATACTTACTTATCCCTTTCTCTGGTCAGTTTCCATGGGATTAGATTCTAACCTAGCATTTTTATATGCTCTCTACTTGTATTAGTCAGGATAGCCTTAGTTTCAATGTGATAACAAACAGCCCCTTTGTCTCAATAGCTTAACATGAGGAAGTTTGTTTTGTCCCCACAGAAAATTCACTAAAGGTCCGGGTGATTCTCCAAAAGCTTATTTCTGAATGGTACCTTCATGATTCAGCATATCCCAGCCTTTATCATCTCAATATGAGACTTCACATTAAAGAGTAGAGAAACAAATTCTTTGATATTTCAGGCTTTGACTAAGCAAAACACATCAATTCTCACAGCCCCAAGGCCATGGTCACATGGCTCCACTTAACTGTGATGGCATCCAGGAAATAAAGTCTACCTGGTGTCCAGGAACAAGAAGACAAAGTGATATCAGTAGCCACTAGTAAGGTTCACCACACTGTATCTATACTCAAGAGACCAAAGAAGAGGCTGTGGATAATCACAAACAATAGCATTTGGTAAGAACCAGATGAAGAGAAAATGACACTGGAACAGTTTATAGATGACTGGGCTGAGGTTGTCAGGAAGGTAGAGCTAAGCTGGTCCTTGAACCATAAAGGGGAGCTGGAGAGAGAAAAATGAGCTCCTCATAGGAGGGAGGGTCAGAGGAGTTCTGGGAAAGAAATAAAGCAGGTAAGCTATCCTTAAGCCCACTCCAGGTGAGTGACTCAGCATGGACTATGTTTTAATAGTGCTAAGTTATATAAGCAAAATAAGTTGAGAAGTGAAAGCCAGAGAACAGCAAAAACCCTATGTGGAGAGGCATCTGTGTAGGACTTGAGAATGCATGGTTTTCCTGGGAAAACCTTTATGCACCATCTCTAGGGTATTGATATTTTCCTGAAAAGTATTCCCAGTAAGCCAAGGAGAATGCTAAAGGCTGAATTATCCATCAATCTGTTTAACCAATTCTTAGAGAATTTCAGCTTCCTTTAAAAAAAAGTTTTATTGGAGTACAAGTTACATTCAATAAAATTTACTCTGTTTCTAAGTAGAGGTCTATGGCTTTAAATAAATGCATACAGTTGTATAGCCACCTGCACAATGAAGACAGTGAACATTTTTTTCATCTGAAAAAGTTTCCTCATGCTCTTCTCTAGTCAATATACTTTCTCTACATCCAGCTTCTGGCTACCTCTGCTTCTTTTTTTGTCCTTCTAGTTTTGCCTTTTCTGGAATATTATGTAATGGAAACATACAGTCTGAGGCTTTTTTGAATGTGGCTTATTTCATTTAGCATAATGCATTTGTGATCCATCCGTGTTGTTACATGCATCAGTAATTCATTTCATTTTACTGATGAAGACCATTTCATTCCATAGATGTCCCTGTTTGTTTATTCATTCACCGGTTGAAGGACATTTGGGCTGTTTCCAGTTTGGAGCAATTATGAATAAAGCTGCAATAAACTTTCCCATCTAGATTTTTATATGAACATATATTTTCATTTCTCTTGGGTAAATAGGGATCACTAGGTCAAATGGTAAGTGTATGTTTAACTTTACAAGAAATTGCCAAACTCATTTCCAAAGTATCTCAGCTCCCCTCTTAACTGCAGCTGCTTCTTGCTCTCATGATGCACTAGGGAAGTTTTTAAAGGTAATAATGATATTTAATCCTCATATATTCATGAATTTCACAATTTATAAAGCACTTTCTACCCATTGTTTTATGTGATCCTTGTATTTTTAGCATCCAAGAAAGGAATGATGCCAAATTTAGAGGCAGGAGATCTGAGCTAGGCTCTTCCAAACTTAGATAAACCCTTCAACTTGCCAGGGTCTCAGTTCCTTTATTTGAATAATGGGAATGATAGTCATAGGTGACATTATGGGGATAATTGTGATTAAGGGCTTCGATTTTAATGTCAGTCTTGAATTTGAATCCTAGCATGACTACTTACTTTCTGTGTTATCAGCAAGTTACTTAGCCTACCTGAGCTTCACGTATCAATAAAACATAAAATGGGAATAGTAATAACTACTTTATGGAGCTATCTTACTGATTAAATGAGGTATATGTAAAGACCTTAGTAGAATGCTCACTGTAGATTAAGTGCTTCATAAACAATTATGAATACTATTGATAATCTTATTGCTGTGGAGAGAATATGCCTGAAAGTGACACATAAACAGCAAAACATTATGTGAAAATGAGCCATTTAGGCAATTAATAAAATTAGAGTTCAAGATATCTAATATTACTGATAATCTTAGTCTTAATACTTCTAATATGCTTGAATTTTAAGCCCAGGATTGTATCTGGCTCACCATGTGGCCTCTTTAAAATCTTTAAAGGCATTGTTTTTGTTTTTAAATTAATTTAAATTTTATTAAAAATATTTGCCTAAATTTAATGTTTATTTTATCTTGCAATATAGTTGATTTACGATATTTTGTAAGTCAATATTTGTTGGGCTTCCCTAGTGGCTCAAACAGTAAAGAATCTGCCTACAATGCGAGAGACCTGGGTTCGATCTCTGGGTTGGGAAGATCCCCTGGAGGAGGGCATGGCATGGCAACCCATTCCAGTATTCTTGCCTGAAGAATCCCCATGGACAAAGGAGCCTGGCGGGCTACAGGCCATGGGGTCCCAAGGAGTCAGACATGATTGAGCAACTAAGTACACACAGAATATAGTTGACTTCCAATATTTTGTTAGTTTCAGATGTACAGCAAAGTGATTCAGTTGTATATACACATGTATCCATTCTTTTTCAGATTCTTTTCCCATAAAGGTAATTACAGAGTATTGAGTAGAGTTCCCTGTACTATACAGTAGGTCCTTGTTGATTATCTATTTTATATATAATATAAAGGTATTATTAAAATAGCATCTCCTGTGAATCCAGACTACAAATCTTTAGCACCATGCCCATTTCTCTGTTTGCTCTCTCTGGCCTCAGAATGCATTTGTTAGGGTAGAAATCTGATGACCATGGAAAAATAGAATTCATTCTTACAGCCACAATGCATCTAGAAGGAAGCTGTCTAGGGGTCCTCTGGCCTAAGGCGTTTGGGGAGCCTTTATTGGAGCCCTGCTCTTCAAGATATCTGGGTGCTCCAGGTGCTGCCAAGGCCCTGCAAGGAGTGTGGCATTATAGTTATGCAGACTATGTGGGAGACCCTGATGGAGTAGAATTAAGACAGCTTTTATGAGGTACACAGACTGTTTTATGTACCTTCCTGTAAGTGGCTCTACATGTTTGTACACATTTGGTGCTCAGGTGCTGCTCAGGTGCCACTCTGGCCTGTTGGACTGGTAGCTACGTGGTTAACTAAAATAAGCACAAAGCATGTTGTGTACATCACCATTTGATCATGAATAGCTGTTTGTTTTAACTTTTCATTTTGAAATAGCCTGAAGCTAACAAAAAAACTTGCTAAAATAGTACTAATACTTCGATATACCATTTGCCAAGATTTACCAATTTTTACATTTTGCCACATTTGTTTTACCACAATTCCCTACTCTTTCTTCCTCTCTCTCTCCCCGTGTGTGTGTGTGTGTATGTGTGTGTGTGTACGAGTGTGCATATTTTGTAATTTTTGGAGCCATTCGAGAATAGTTTACATACACTATACTCCATTACCCCTTAACTATTTTGCATGCATTTTCTAAGGAAAATGATATTCTCCTATGTAACCACTGTACAGTTATCAAATTTAGGAAAAGTACCATTGATACAAAATTTGTATTAAACCAGTATTGCATATTCCGATCTTGTCAATTGCCTTAATCATACTTTTAACAGCATTTTTCCCCTCCATTTATGGGATCAAGTATAGGGTCACATATTACATTTAGCTGTCATGTCTCTTTAGTTTCCCATAATCTGTAACAAAGTATCAGTCTTACTGCATCTTTCATGTGATTGATATTTTTGAAGACTACAGAATATTTTATAGAATGTTCCTCAATCAAGATTTGTCTGGATATTTCCTCATAATTATATTCTGACTATGCATCCCTGGTGGGAATACTATAAAACTGAGGTTGTGTCCTTTTCAGACTATCACTTCCGGAAGGCTACCACATTTATCTGCTCTTATTGTTGATGCTAATTTTGATCGCTAGTCAAGTGGTTGTTCAGTTTCTTTCCTTTCAGTTCTGTTCCCTTTGAAATTAATAATCCTTCTCTCCTAGATTTAGCACTCCTTTATGATTCCAAACCAATATTTACTATGATGATTATGTCTCTTTATTCACATTTATCAGTTTTCATTCTATTATAAAGAAAAGCCCACTTTCTTATTTATCCTCTATCATCTGTCAATATAAGTATATATTCATGAATTAATATTTAATCAATGGGCTATAATCCGTTACCCTCCTTTTATTTTGATGCCAATAGAGGTCCTTTAAGCTGCACCTGTGCCTTTCTGACATTTTGTTTGTGTTCTTTTGAGAGATTCATTACTTTCTGGTACAGTTATTTCAGGTTTGTCTTGTACTTTTGTCATTTCATCCTGGAATCGGTTATTTCTCCAAAAATCATTTCTTCTTCTACCAAGGAATGACATGGAGAAGCCAAGATCCAGGTGTTCTCTGTGCTTATTGCTACTGGAATGTCACTTCTTTCATGTACTTTCAGTAGACAGAGCTGGGGGATAAACTGTGTGCATATCTTTGTATTTTTATTTTCTTTTTGCATCATTCATCCTGTGAGATCTTAGTTCCCCTAGCAGGGATTGAACCCATGCTCTATGCAGTGGACGTGAGAAGTCTTAATCTCTGGACCACCAAGGAAGTCTCTACGTGTATATCTTTAGAAATCGCTAATTCACACTGATACCTTCAAATTCCAGTCCACTGCTACATGGCTCTTCCTTGCCTTCCCTCCTTCCTTATTTCCACCTTCCTTCTTCTACAGTGAGAATCTTGACTACCAATTTACATGAACACATTTATAATTCTCAATTCTAATACATGAAAATTACTTTTGGATGGTTGAATGGCATCACCAACTCAATGGACATGAGTTTGAGCAAGCTCTAGGAGTTGGTGATGGACAGGAAAGCGTGGCATGCTGCAGTCCCTGGGGTCGCAAGGAGTCAGACACAACTGACTGAACTGAACTGAAGCCCAAAATATTACGTAGGAAAAAACCCTACACAGACAAGTTCAAGGTTTGTTAGCCATCCCGTTTCCTTCAGGCTGAAGTTGTATATTCATAGAACGGTTCCACCACATTAGTATTAATTCTGTTTTGTTTTTTTTTTTCAGTTTGATCATTTCATTCATTTTAAACACAGTGAATTGATTTGTCTCTCTCTCTCTTTTTTTTTCCATTTGGTTTGAGGTTTGTAAAGAATCCACCTGCAATGCAGGAGACCTGGGTTCGATCCCTGGGTTGGGAGGACACCTTGGAGGAGGGAAAGGCTACCCACTCCAGTTTTCTGGCCTGGAGAATTCCATGGACTGTAAAGTCCATGGGGCTGCAAAGAGTCAGACACGAATGAGCAACTTTCACTTTCCCACTCTCTTTGTTGATTTTACTTTTGAAAGTATAGAACATCACTATGCTTCCATAAATTCAGACTCTACAAAACTCTACACTCAGGAGTGTCCCCCTCTTTAACCTGCTCCTCCTGTTGTAGTAAAGCAAGTTGATTGTTTATATTAATCCTTCCCACATTTCCTTATGCAAAATAATCAGATTTATATGTATTTCCTTATTTCTTTCCCTTTTTAACACAAAAGGTAGCATGTTATATACTCTTTTAACTACTTTTTACAAAGATTCAATATGGCAGTAGATCAAAATCCTACTGTATGCCTTGTTCTTGCTGTGGATTTATAATGCTTTCATATCGTGGCAAAGAAGATGCTTCTGAAGTACCCCAAGGTTTAGCATAGGATTTGTACCATTACACACATTGTCTGCTAGATATTTAATGGATCTGGTCTTTGAAGGGAATGAAGGGACAGCACTGAAATATAACTGTGTATACTGGACCGTTTAAAAATTTTTCTGCGTCTCCTGTCATCTTCAGACAGAAGTCTGAACTCCTCAGCTTGACATATGAAGCCTTTAGAATATATTCCCCATTCATTCTTTTTTAATTACTTAATTTTTATTGGAGTATAGTTGCTTTATAATGTTGTGTTATATTCCCTGGTTCCTTCTTCTTTTACTTGTCCCCAGAGATCTTATGCAGCTGAAAATCATTGAAGTACTTGATCCTCATTTTAACACACTCTTTCAAACTTTGAAGAATTTGAAATTCCATTTTGGTTGTGTAAGATTCTCTTTCTACCTTTTATGCCTGGTTATCATGTAACCATTTTTCCTTACCTAACTTACTTGCCATCATCTGTAGGAAGTCCTTCTTAAACTAGTTTGGCAAACACTATTTCTCTAATAGCACGTGGCATACATCATGGATATAGCACTTACTAATCTGGATTGTTATCCTTGGTTTGTCGCCCCTATGAGCTTTTGAATTCCCTCAGAGTTAGAATCCTTGCTTATCTCTAGTGATTAATACAGCACCTCCCAAAACTGTATTTTAACTGATTGGTGAAAATGATAAGAGACTTCCCTTTCCCGGGTTTTAATCTATTTTATAAGTCCAACGATTGGTCTACATGAAATTTTCTCTATAGGATTGTTACAAAACTTAACATTTTGAGATGCTATAAGGCAATGTGTGTTTTTTTTTTTTCTCCTTCAACAAATTCATCACTGACAGGAAGGGGGCGCCATTTAACAGCTTGTGAAGAAAAAAAGTCAGCTTTTGTAACCGGTCTTACTGTTACAGAAAGATAGTATTGCTATTCTAGATGAAATTGAAATAGATTTCATATTCTTCTCTGAGATTTCAATTTACTTACACTTTGACACTTGAATTGAGAATGAAGGCCAGGATCCTTATCTGAGCTCCATTGTATATGTGCACATAGCATTAATTATACATTCTGGGTGGATTTATGAAAGTTAATAATGGTGATAAGGAAAGAGAAAAATGGTTAATAATCCATTATGCTATCAGATTTATTAATACATATTATACATATGAATGTGTATTTGTGTATATTATAGTATGACATCTGGAATTGGAAGAGGTATTTCTTTGGGAAAAAAAAAATGACACCTCAGTGTATTTTATGTCTGTTTCCATCAGGATAAGCAGCAGCAGGAGAACAGAATTTCTGTCTGTTTCTTGTGTCACCAACAGTAGATGCTTTGTATTAAGGCTGAGCACACATTTCAAGTAACTTCATGCCTGAAGCAATGCAGAGTCCGTGGAGGTCCCCTTGGACCACATGTAACTCTGAGATCCAAAGGATCAGAATGCTCAAGCTGTCTTGTTTAAAGGAGGGGTAGTCTCGGTAAAAAACCTCTCCATGAAATCTGCTCCTGCTTTCCTGGTGCCTGTTTCGATCGAAGTTGCTTTAACGGCCTGGGCCCAGCCCCACGAGGCATAAATAGAGCTTGTTATTGTAAGAGGCAACCTCAAGCCACTCTCTAGTGCAGTTATACATAAATAAGACCAGGACCGGCTTGGAAGGGGTGTAAATCTCTGGCTAAAATGAGAGAAGAGGGAGCCATTCACTTTAAACCACAGTTAACATGCTGACTGAGTTTCCAAATAAACTTTTATCTCTTAAGACTGATTGCTAGTCATGGTTATAAAAGTGAGCGTGAGAAGGTGGCCAAGGAAGAAATGGCCACACCTTTTCAGATTCTTCAGGGCTATCTTCATGGGCATTTTTCTGGGAGCAAGAAAGAGGCAGTTCTGGGTTGGTTCTTCCAGACCCAAAGAGGGATCATTCCCTACCGCTCAGCTTCTCTTGTATTCACCGCCTAAACTTCTTGCCAATCACAGAACCCATAGCAAAACAGGAGAGGTGGTCCAGAAGACAGGTTTTCAGCCAGCTGCTTTCTCCTGCAAAAGGGATGGAAGGCCATCCTGCTTTTGCTTTCAGTGCATTGCACAGAAAACCTCCAGGAGGTCTAATGAAGATGTATCATCTTTGAGTGTCTGCCTCCTGGGTATTGCAATAGGAGTTTGACCGACTGCACTGCCTGCTCTCTTGGAAAACTTTTGCAAGGCAGAAAATGTTGCTGGTAGATTACTGTTGTCAGTTCTCTTACAAAAGTGAGGAAGGCAGCATTTCTTTGAGGTGTTATCTTCATCTAGCTTTCTGGTTTGTTTTCACTTGATTTAGAGTTGTCTTTCCCCTTAAGAACCATCTCTTCTACTGCCAATGTACACAATGCAAAATAGCAAAAATGTGTTTTGTGTTTGAACTTATTTGATTTTTCACTCATAATTAAGCTAAACTTTTCTGCTTTAGGTTAGACCTTTGCTGTTAAGATCAATGATTATGAGTTACTGCTTTTCTCCCACTATTTAGAATCTGCATGTCTTGATGTTGTTTTCAGCACTTTCAAGGAATTTGTTTCAGTTTATTTTGGGATGACTTGTACTTTTTTTTCTTCCTCTGTAATGGATTTTTTTTTTCTTTTCTCCCTCCTTTTGTGGATGTCATAATAGTAATCAAAGAAAGTTTTTTTGAACAAACAAACAAAAAGCCTTTGATAACCGAAGTATAAGTAGCCAAATATGATGTCCTGGGAAATCTTTATAAACATGAGATGCAGATTTCCTCTGACATCCTCAAATGCTGGTCATCTTAGGCAAAGTAAAGAGTTATGACTCAATGAACTGCATGCTGACATATAACTAAATAAGTAAACAATGGGAGTGAAGGCAGACTGCTGTTTAACAGCTTCCCCAGTTACGTATACACTTTCAAACAAGCATGAAATGTGGGTCTCTGGACATCACTTAAAAGAACCACAAATAAACAGTGTGATCCCACACTCCTATTCCTCCTGCACAGTGAGAAAGGCTGGCTGGGAATTGGGGCGTTTTTTGTTGCTCTTCTGTCCTGTGTGCTGTAAACACAAACCCAGTCTCTCAGAAAGCTCAGGGTCATGCGGCTGCTGACAGACCCGTAGAGCCTAGGAAAGCGAGGAGGCAAAGGGTCTGTGACCCGTGTTCCATCAGCTCACCTTTCATTTTGCAAAGAATCCCAGTCCAGACTCAGATATTTCTATTCTAACATCTGGGCTAAGTCAGCCTAGGGGACTGGGAGCCAGATTTACAAATTCTCAAGTGGAGCTCTCTTTTTTCACCTGCAAGATATATGTTAAGCTCAAGCCCTGCAGTCTGGGGTCAAATGGATGCCAAAATAATAATACATATATGTGGAACACATTTCTTTTGCTGTAAAAACAACATTAGAGTGAGAAGGCCCATTAGACAGTTTCTATTCTAGCTTCCTTTTTTTCTACATGTGAGGAAACTGAGACAACAGAGCTCAAAATAGAGGTCAAGGGTCCTTATCCTTGTTCAGTAGCTAAGTCGTTTCCCACTCTTTGTGACCCCATGGACTGAAGCACAGCAGGCTTCCCTGTCCTTCACTATCTCCTGGAGTTTGCTCAAACTCATGTCCATTGAGTCAGTGGTTCTATCTAACCATCTAAGCATGTCACCTTCTCCCGCTCCCTTCTCCTTGGCCTTCAATCTTTTCCAGTGTCAGGATCTTTTTCCAATGAGTTAGCTCTTGGCATCAGGTGGCCAAGGTACTAGAGGTTCAGCTTCAGCATCAGTCCTTCCAATAAATATTGAGGGTTGATTTTCTTTAAGATTGACAAGTTTGATCTCCTTGCTGTCCAAGGGACTCTCAAGAGTCTTCTCCAACTCCACAATTCAAAAGCATCAATTCTTTGGTGCTCAACCTTCTTTATGATCCAACTCCCATATCTCTGTATGACTACTAGAAAGACCATAGCTTTAACTATATGGACCTTTGTTGGCAAAGTAATGTCTCTGCTTTTTAATATGCTGTCTAGCAAGGGTCTTTTAATTTCATGGCTGCAGTCACTGTCCGCAGTGATTTTGGAACACAAGAAAACAAAATCTGCTGTTGCTGTCACTGTTTTTCCCCTTCTATTTGCCATGAAGGGGTGGGACCAGATGCCATGATCTTAGTTTTTTGAATGGTGACTTTGAAGCCAGCTTTTTCCAATCTCCTCTCTCACCCTCATCAAGAGGCTCTTTAGTTCTGCCTATCCTTGGCCTTATCCTTGCCAGTTGCTTTTTACTTTGACATTTAAATGTCTGTATCAGTTACATGTTATTATGCAGCACACTGCCCCCAAATCAAGTGACCTAAAAAGATGATTCATTGTATGTCACAATTCTGTGTCTGCTCAAGCAGTTCTGCTACTCTCACGTGGGCTCACTTGTACAATGATGCTCAACTGGCCAATTGGCTGGAGTCTGGGCTCACCTTTGCAGCTCACTGGGCTGAGCCTCTTGGTCTTTGCTTGATCTTTCACCCAGACTTCTTTGCAGCATGAGGATCTCAGGGCAGAGATCCAGAAGGGGAAGTCTCCAGTGTGGGGGCCCTTATCCAGCCTCTGCTTGTTCTCTTTGCTGCTGTCCTGCTGGCCAAGGCTGATCTCGTGGCCAAAATCAGAACCAATGTAGAGAAAGAATGCCACAGGTGTGGCTATCAAGAGTATGGCAAATAGGGGGCTGTTGCTGTAAAAATCTACCTAATAGCCTACTGTAACATTTCCTTAGCAGTGTTCCACATAAGAATCGTGTCCTGAAAAATGTTAAAAGCCCTGCCCTGAAAAAAAGATTTCTCTGGTCAAGGGTATGTGCAATAAATCCCCCAAACTCTGATGCACTAATGTGCACTGTGCCCCCACCCATATTAGAAGAGGAAGAGGAGAAAATGGTATTTCCTAAAGTATTCGACCTAGATTTCCTTTTCCTTGTGAAACAGCTATTAACACCACAAAAAATAGTTTTTAGAGCACAGGCTTTTAGAATGGTTCCTCCTACCTTTCCACCCTTCCCATTCCACATACTCAGTCAGTGGAGCTTCAGCATCAAATGCTGATTTGTTGACATCATGTGTTTTTGCACAGTGGCCAGGCAGGGGTGCGCTTTCTTAGGGGCTAAACAAAAGCTAAAGTGCCTGAAGCTCATGGACTACAGGGCCTCGGCACAGCCCTGGGGCTTTGAGACAAAAAACGGCTATTCTAAGTCAGAACAAATGTTATTTCCCGAGGAGTTATATAATCCCAAAGACCATGGCTCTGCGTTAGAAAGTTAGTTCCTGAGTATGTCAGATACTGCAGAAAAAATGGTCTGATATTTTCTGCCTGTCTGTTCTGGGTTTTTATTATAAAATACTCTGAGTAAGCATAGAATTATTGTTTTCTTCAAAATATCATATCTTTCATAATTAAACCATATTTTTAATGTGTGACTCATGCACAGTACAAAAATTAAAGCAGCAGCAATGGTTATACAGTGAAAATTAATCTCCTTCCAGTCTCTAATTCTCCCCAAAGGCAGTCACAAATACATTTCTCATACCATTTTTCAGAGATAGTCTATGTTTAGTCAGGAATATATATACAAACAGCACCAGAATACAAGCACTTCTCTGCCAAATTTTACTTAAGTTTTTTTTTAAAACAATTTTGTCAGTGATCAGTCTTTGCAAATAGAAAGAAATTTAGCTAAAGGAACCCCTAGAATTTTCCATGGAATTTCCACACTGACCATTGCATATGAACTTCACTGTTGCCTTTAAAGTCTTCCAGTTTCCAGATTCATGTTTTTGCATTTTTTCACTAAATTTTGCATGCATGTGTGCTCAATCATGTCTGACTCTCTGCAACCCTGTGGACCGCAGCCCCCTAGCCTCCTCTGTGCATTGATTTTCCCAGTCAAGAATACTGAAGTGGGTTGCCATTTCCTTATCCAGGGGATCTTCCCCAACTGAGAATTGAGCCTGCCTCTTCTGTGTCTCCTGCACTGACAGGTGGATTCTTTACTACCGAGCCACCTGGGAAGCCTTTACTAAATTATGTTATAGGTCATAGAGTTCAGTCAGTGGCAGCCAGCCTTTCTGTTTATATTGTCTGTTCCGGGTTGTTGATGTGAGCACAAGGACCTCCCCTCAGTCCTGGACCTTCCTTCTGCCTGTAATAAAGTAATGCTGGAATGAACTCAGTGCCAGCCCCAGGACTCCACTTTATTTTTTTGAGTCTGTTTCTTCTTTCACAAAATGAAGATAACCCCAGTGGCCTTGTAAAGAGTAATGATAATAAAGTGTGAAAATACATTTGGAAGTATTTAGTAACCTCTAGGTGTTACAGAGCTGTTATCCAACTCATGGACTATACAGTCCATGGAATTCTCCAGGCCATAATACTGGAGTGGGTAGCCATTTCCTTCTCCAGGGGATCTTTCCAACCCCGGGATCAAACCCAGGTATCCTGCATTGCGAGTGGATTCTTTACCAGTTGATCCACAAGGGAAGCCCAAGAATACTGGAGTGGATAGCCTATCCCTTCTCTAGTGGATCTTCCCGTCCCAGAAATTGAAGTGCAGTTTCCTTCTTTGCAGGTGGATTCTTTACCAACTAAGCTACCAGGGAAGCCCAAGTCACAGGTTTCAGTCAACAGCAGCCAGCCGTTCTGTTTATATTGTCTGTTCCAGGTTGTTGGTGTGAGCACAAGGCCCTCCCCTCAGTCCTGGACCTTTCCTCTGCCTGTAACAAAGTAATGCTAGAATGAACTCAGTGCCAGCCCCAGGACTCCACTTTATTTTTTTGTGTCTGAATTTCTTCTTTCACAAAAATGAAGATAATCCCAGTGGCCTTGTAGACAGTAATGATACTGAAGTGTGAAAATACATTTGGAAGTATTTAGTAACCTCCAGGTATTACACAGCTATTATCCAACTCAAGTTGCTGTGCTGTGGAATACTCAGTTGTGTCCAACTCTTTGTAGCCCACCAGGCTCCTCTGTCTGTGGAATTTTCTAGGCAAGACTACTAGAGTGGGTTGCCATTTTTCTTCAGGGGATCTTCTTGACCCCACAGATTGGCAGGAAGATTCTTTACCTACTGAGCCACCTGAGAAGCCCCTCCAACTCAAGTTAAATACTGATAAAATTGGTATAATCAAGGCTCCTTTTCTTTTTAGAGTACAGATCTCCCAAGCACCCGACTCATGCCAAGAATGAGTACAATTCTAAAAATGCAAATCTGATCATGTTACTGCCCTTTGAAAAACTCTCCAATGGATTATCACTACCCAAGTGAGCTTACAAGGCTTTACATGATTGATCTTGTCCATGTCTCCAACTTCATGTCTCACCAAACTCCAACTCACCCCCCTTTTCTTCTGTGCTTCAAAAGAATAATCTTTTATTTCCTGAATATTGTCCATGGCTCTGGTCCTTTGCACATGCAAGTCTCTCTGCTTGGAAAATTCTTCTTCCTTGACAAGTGGAAGCCCTCCATACACACACACACTGGTCCTGTTCTCCACCGCCTACCCTTGGTCCCTCCTACAAGTCTGGATTCAGTGCCCCTCTTCTCCAGGAGCATTCATAGCATCAGGTCTTCCAGGATCGAGCCTTGATCCCAGTGAGGGTAATGCTTCATTTCTTGACTCTTCCTAACACTACTGAATTCAGTAGGTACACATGAAACATTTTCTGATGAAGAGACAAATATATTAGTTAATACATTTACAAGGGAGTCAGTGTTGTGAATAACATTTTCTGTGTCCTGGGAAGGGGGCAATTGTGTCCTATGAAGCAAATTAAAGTGAAGGGACTGATATATTTAAGTGATAAAATGTTTTTATTTAAGAAAAGGAAGCAAATGATTGTCTTTACTGTTAAGAAAAGGCAGTTGTAACTTTCCCTTCTATAACAGACTCTTTTTTAGAGGACAGGGCATCTTTGCTGTAAAAGCTGAGGAAGAATTCTGCACCTCATGGGTGGTGGAGAGTGTGGAGGAATCGGGGAGGGAAGGCAGCTAGGGAGCTGTTTGAGGCTGGAGGTGGCCGGTTCCAAATCCAGCCACACACTGTGAAACTGAACCAGCCTAATCCCTGGCTCTGGAATGAGGTGTGGTTCTGAGAGGGAATCTAGGTCTTGGACAGTGGTGATATCCTGATACCATCAGGGCTGTGTGTGAGCCTGTGCGTGTATATATGTGGACGGGTGAGATTAGTGTGGGGAACCTGGGAGATCTTGGGAAGGAGCTCTGTGGTGTCAAAGTCTGCATGTCTGGTTTGCCAGCAGGAGAGGGACAGAGAACAGTAAGAAGAAATAAGTATGTATAGTTATCAAATGCCGTTGATCTATTTAATGTAAATCATCTAATAGATCCCTGTGATGAAATACTTGATTAAAAATCAACACAGCTCTTTGTTACCGTTCTTTCAAAACTTCTTCTCTTCTTTCGCATTCTCTCTGTGTCTCTCTCTGTTTCTTTGTGTGTGTGCATGTGTGTGTGTGTTGAAGCTTTTCTGGATGTAAATATTCAGAATAACTTTAAAATGTTTTAAATGCCTGGAAGCCTCCAAATGGTATTGGTTGATAAAACAAGGGGTCACTTTTTTTTAAATATGAATTTAAGCGTTCATCAATCTTTTAGAAGTTTGATTTTCTTTTTCTTTTCTAAATTTTGGATTGGAGCATGCTGCTTTGCATAGACCTAAAAAAAAAAAAAAAAGCTTATGAGAATCCAGAGCCTCATATTAGAAAATATTAACGAATTGTAACCTTATTAAAATAATTAAATGTTGATGTCATAAGCCATATTATACCTTCAGTGAGGTTTGCTCCTGCATTTCAGCCTTCAGGTTAAATCATCGGAGTCGTGCAGCCCTGTAGAAAAGCAGCAACAACCTCCCAAAGGGTAGGAAGCTTGCTTGAGTGGAGGCAAGGGATGGCACCACATCCTTTTCATACAGCATGGGGCAGCAATGAGGCTCTCCCTGGGGGAAGTGTCTGCAGGAGGGGAGGAGGGGGGTCTTTAAAATTCTGGTTTTTAGATTTGAGCAGGTTGATATGGCCTGTGTTCCTGACATGTGAACATTTTTGAAAGATCCCATTTCCCAGAGTGCCTAAAAGGTCTTCACCTAGACTGATAGACAAGACCCTTCAGGATGTGATGCCACCAACACTGACCTCACCTGAAGGACAGGGCATAGCAAGTGGGCAAGAGCTTGGACTCTGAATCATGGCCGAGGCCATGGATTTCAGTCTTATCACTTATTAGTTATAGGAAGATGGGAAATGTGCTTAATTTATCTTACCTTAGGCTTCTTCACATTTGAACTATGTATAATAGCATGATTTGTTACTTGCCACTTGATTGTCATAAGACAACCAAACAGGGAAATTATTGTATATCTGGCATGTAAAAAGTGCTTGAGAAGTGTTAGTATCGTATTTAGTTCAGGTATCAGTTTCATAGTGTAGTTTGGGTTTTTGTTTACTTTATTTTAGCTTCAGAGTAATATGCCTACACGGTTGACATATGTACCTAGCTACATTGTACCTATCACGTGTAAAATAGATAGTGGGGAGCTGTTGTGTAACACAGGGAGCCCAGCTCGGTGCCCTGTGATAACCTAGAGAGGTGTGGTGGGTGGGTAGGTGGGAGGGATACTCTGTGGAGGGGATACATATATATATATATATATAACATATATACATGTATGTACATATATATGTGTGTATGACTAATTCACATTGTATGGCAGAAACCAACACTTATTTGTAAGTCAATTAAAATTGATTTAATTGTGAATCAATTATCCTCCAATTAAAAATTTAAAAAGATTCAATTAGTTCTACAAAGTTTATTATGAACTATGGTAGGTCTCTGCCCCCTGCCTGTCTCTCACTGCTTCACCCTTCCTTCCCATCTCCTTCCCCCAGAGAAAAAACACTTTCAATACATTTAGCTTGTTCTTTTGGTTATTTACCTCCCTATCTTTAAATCAGTGCCTCTCAAGCAGTAAGCAGCAAATACATTACAGGTGTTGGGAGATATTGATACTTCCTGCCCTCAGGGAGGTCAGGTAGAACCTGGGGTGGCCTGATTCCTGTCTCATTGCCTTCAGTATCAATTGTCTTTTCCATTTGTTCCTGTGTACTCTGTGCGTGTGTGTGTGTGTGTGTGTGTGTGAGTGCTGTCTTGAACAGGATTGGGAAGCATTGCTAAATATAGTGCTACATACAGATGTTTCCGTTTAGGCATTAATTATTGACTTCACACACACATACACACATATTTCCTGTTTCTCCCCCTCTTCCAATTTACTTCTCATAATTTTGGTTATGTGAATATTTAGTGTTTCCTGTATTATGACTAGGTAAATCCTAAATCATATACTAAATCATAATATCTTCTACTTTTCTGCACAGTTTTCCTTTTCTGTTTAGTGAATACTTTTCTTGACTTTTTTCTTTGTTCAGTTTCCTATATACTTACCACTGATTCGGCCCAAATCCTCTACCCATTGCCAAAATCTTTAGGTATTCTTTAAATTTTTATATTCTAGTAAGAAAAAAAATATCAACCAAATCCAAGGAGTCTGCTTCTAGTGGATTTGTTTGTCTTCTCCTCTTGGTGTACATCTTTCATTATCTTGGAGACTTTCTTCCTATTTCCAGAGTCAGATTCCCTCTTTCTATAGTCACATCTTCTATTTTGATCACTTTTTTTTTTTAAACTGGACCACATTATCCAGTAGCTTTACCAAAAAAAAAAAAAGAGAGAGAGATAATGGGGACTTACATTCTGTAAAGAGCATGGCATGCCTTAAATGTTATTATTCTACTGTCACCCTTGATTGAAAGTTTGGTTGGATGCAGAATTTTAGATTGTAGATCATTTTCCCTCAGAATTTTCAGGCTCTGGTTTATTGTTGTCTGCCTTCCAACTCTGTTAGTGCAAAGTCCAAAGCTATTTTTGATTCCTCCTCTTTTGTATAGAACTATTCATTACTCTCTCTGGAAATGTGTATGGTCTTTGAATTTCAAGATGATATATATTTGTATGAGTCTTGCAGTCACTGTGCCAGGCATTTGGCAATTCATATTGTTTAGGTCTGAATACTTTTGATATAGGTTTTCACTGATGACTTCCTTTTAATCAGTGTATTCTTTCTGGAGCTTCTATTGTTTGGATATCAAAAATTCTGGGCTGATTTTAAACTGTTATAGTCTTTTCTCCTATTTTCCATCTCCTAGACATTTTGTCCTGCTTTTGGAGAAATTTCCCTACTGTAATCTTACAAATCTACTGAATTTTTCCTTCCTGTTATGATATTTACTTCCAAGACCCCTTTAATATTGTCAGAATATTTGTTTTTATAAAGTTCATTCAATCCTGCTTTATAAGTATAATATACAAATATGGTTTCTGTTGAAGTTTTTCTTGCATGTTTTATTATCTCCAAGTTACTTTTCTTTTTCACTTACATTCAGGTCCTTATCTTTCATGTTAGCATCTTTTCTGAATGGTCTATTTGTATTTCAGAGTGAGTCTCTTGAAAGCTGGTGTGAACTTCCGAGTGCTTTGGTGGAATTTTGTCAACCAGAGTCTTCAAGTTAGAGAGGTGATCTGGACAGGCTGCCTGGTGAAAATTCTTAATGCCAGTACCTTGGTATCTTCCTTCCTGGGCTAGTCAGATTGCAGAGACAATGTTCCAGTCTTTTCCCCACAGGTTACCAGTTTGATTTTCAGTGTTCTACAAATCCAGCAGGGATAGAAGACTAGGAATAAGGTGGTACAGTGGATCTTAGCACCCAGCATGAAAAAATGAGATAGTCTCTCTAGCTGCAGTAAGGTAATGCCATCATCTGTCTACAATGCGGGAGGCCTAGGTTCGATCCCTGGGTCAGGAAGATCCCCTGGATAAGGAAATGGCAACCCACTCCAGTACTCTTGCCTAGAAAATCCCATGGACGGAGGAGCCTGGTACAGGCTACTGTCCGTGGGGTCGCAAAGAGTTGGACGCAACTTCACTTTCACTTTTTTACTTTTCTCTTCCCCTATTTTTTTTCAATATGGTTTTATGACTTAAACATACTTCCTTCATGTCATTTTCTTAGTGCTTCAGGAAGGAGCAAGAGTACCTGCCTGTGTTTACTTTGCTGCCTTACCTGGAAATTGCACCTGGGTCTTTCTCTTCCATCTTTTTGATTATTCTGTCCTCTCCAGTTATAATGACTTTCTGTTGGCCTTCTTTCCCTTCACTGAAGCCCAGTCCTAGCCATCCTGCATCCTCAGGCCTTCAATCATATTATAGCCCTATCCTACAGGATTCGTTTATGTTATTTGCCCTTAAAGAAACTTGGTTTCTGCTTAGTACCTGAATTTTCACACGCCTTTCCTGTTGAAACTGCTACTACTACTATTTCTAGAAATAATAATTGTATTAGTCATAATTATGTGATTCAACACTAACATCTGCTAAATGCTAAGTACTATTCTAACTGCTAAACCTATGGAGCTTTACTTTCATCCTTACAACAATTCTTTCAATTAGCTGATGCTGTTTTCCTCTCCATTTTACAGATTGAAAGATTGAGGCCCTTGGAAGTTAAGCAAACCGCCCCAAATCACCCAATTCATAACTGGTGGAGCCAGATTTTAAAATGCAATGATTTGATTCTAGTTTCTGTTTTCTTAAGGTTTTGAAACAGTTGTGAGAAGAAAGCACTGTTTGCCTATTTCACACAAGAGGAAATAGTGGTCCAGTGAGCCTGTATGACCTTACCAAAGTAACTTTATGGCCAGTAGGAGACAAAACCAAAGTTTTGCGATAACAGCTCCAGGACTCTACCAGGATAGTGTATTACCAAAATCAGTAATGCCTTTTGGTGATTAGCAAAACGTGTCTCACTGTTTCAATTTTTCACTACATTGTTGATGAACTGATTAAATGCTTATCATATGCTGCTTGAAAATGCAATATGTGGTGCTAAAGATACATTTCTAGCATTTCAGCATTGAATTACAATCTGAGAACATTTAATCCAACAGCCTTGTCTGGCAGATACAGGTGATACTCAAAGAAGTTGAATAACTTGTCCAAGCTTACATGGCTAATTACTAAGGAGGAAGTGTTAAATCCAGTCGTCCAATGAATTCTTAGTTGTACATAATAAAATACCTTTCAAATGACTCATACTGTTAGCAACTTAAAAACTAAACAACATTTTTTTCTAGAATGTTTGTTTAGTTTAGATGAAATGTATTTAGTTTATAGAATGTATTTATTTTTCTTACAAATAAAATTTCTTTGTGTCAGATATTATTTTCCTTAATAAACTAGAGCTGTTTTCCAACTGATGAATTTTGGTCACTAAAGCATGATAAAAATTATACAACATAGCAAACATATCTATATTGTTTTAAAATGGTTTGCTTTTTCCAGCTGAAGCATGCGTGACTCGGAATAAGAGGTCACAGTATCAATGCAGCCCTGAAACTTAAAATACCACAAATCAGAAACAGGATTTATTCTCTTCTTGATCCATAGAAGAGGACTTGTGTTCTGTGTGCTGTCTCTTTAAACTCAGTCTTAGGCTTTATCTCAGTTCCAAGGTAAATATTCTTTAAAAGTCCAAATCTCTTAGCTGTTCCTTTAAAAGGTTTATCTTGTGCACATATTGCTTGTTTATGCAGCAACTCTATGAAGCTATTGAAGTGTTTGTTTAGTAGTCTTTCTAAATTATTTATGGTGAGAGCCAAGTAATCTTTGGTCACAGTGAATTTCATGTTCTGGGAATCACTAGCCGGATTATGTTTCTGATTGGGAATTTCTACAAAGTGAGGACGCTTATATTAGTGTCATATTTTCAAGCACCTTTCTGCAGAGAGAAGTGAGTTCAATCTTTGCACATTTGATCTTATTCCCGAAGGAGAGTTTGGGAAACCAGTGTGACTGCAGATATTGGGAAGGTATTAAAGACCTCGGAGAAGGCGATGGCACCCCACTCCAGTACTGTTGCCTGGAAAATCCATGGACAGAGGAGCCTGGTAGGCTGCAGTCCATGGGGTCGCTAAGAGCTGGACACGACTGAGCAACTTCACTTTCACTTTTCTCTTTCATGCATTGGAGAAGGAAATGGCAACCCACTCCAGTATTCTTGCCTGAAGAATCCCAGGGACGGCGGAGCCTGGTGGGCTGCCGCCTATAGGGTCACACAGAGTCGGACACGACTGAAGCGACTTAGCATTAGCATTAGCATTAAGGACCTCCATAGTCATTTCTGTCTTTAAAATCGTTGAGGTGAAAGTAGAGAACAGAGGGTATCTTTGCGTGGCACTCCAAAGAAACTGGGAAAGTAATGAAGACGGGAGCAAAATATATAAAAACTCACAGCAAACGTGTCTTGTAAGAAATGTCAACAACACAGGGTAAATGCAATCTTTGGCTCCTCATCCTGTCTTAAGTCTTGGCAGTTTTACAATTCAGGGAAAATGACCAAGCATACCCTGAGCTATGCTTCCCTAGTTGATGGAAGGGCCTCAGTACTTTTAAGAAAAGGGAGTGTTCAACTTCATTTTGAGGGCAAAGATTAGAATCATAGAATGTTAGCACTCAAAGGGAATTCATAGATCATCTACTTTCTTGTTCATTTTCTTTGTTTCACAGTTGAGGTCGCTCTGAGGCCAAGAGAAAGCATATACGTTTTTCAGAGTCATACAGTAAGTTAATGGCAGGGCATTGATCAAAACCCACCCAAATCTTGATTCCCAGACGACGGTGTCAGCAATAATGCATTAAAATGCAACTAAAATCCCAGCTACTTAACTTGGCTGACCTTGTCTTCTGTCACTCTCCATCTTACTTCTTCTGCCCCTCACATTGGCCTTCTTGATCCTGGGACACACCAACACATTTTCTGTCTCTAGATTTTGGTGATAGCTGTCCCAGGCCTGGAATGCTGCCTCCTACCCTTGTCTATCTTGACTTATCATGGGTGTTTCTTTGTCAGTCAGATCTAAATCTTAGTCTTAATGCTGTCTCCTCAATGAGCCCTTTCCTGAGCAGGTAATGCTAAGTAGCTTCCTAGGATTTCTTTGTCGTATTATCATATTTTCTACCTCATCATAGTACCTACCAAAATCTATTTTTGGTTGTGGTTCTTTCCCTAATGGAATGTAACCTCCATGAGTGTATTGGTTTTGTTTACTGTGTTCAGCAATGTCTAGGATATACAGTAGATACATTAGATAAAATAAACAAATAAATAATTTGAAAATACATATAGTCAAAAAAAGTCACATGATGCGGACATTTGTTTTACACACTTCAGTTTCGCCAAGTTCTGTGATTTATTCATAATCAGCCTTTATAAATGTACATATTTCAAAATAATATGTAATATATAACTTTATATGTGAAAATGCATGTATATTCATATAAGATTATATGTATATATATGTAAAATACACACACACACACATATATATATATATACACACACACATAAGATTCAACTATTGGATCCTATCTAGTTATTCAAATATTGACATAAAAAGGGAAGAGTCATGGACATTTTATGATTTCTTATTTCACAGAAAGTTGTTTTCCTGGAGTCCTCTTTGAATTGTGCAGGAATCCCAATTCTTGAAAAATTTGAACCTCCTGTGGTATTATTAAGAAAACAGTCACTGAGTCTTGGAAATGCAGAGATTGGTATGTCTGCTGAATTCATCAGCAGCTTCACACCTGAAGCCGCTTGAAGACACAGGGGTCCCTAATGAGAATGATGTCTACCGCTTCCAAACAGGCTACAGAGTTCATCGTCTTTCTGCCTACATGGGAGTCATGCTACACTGTGCTGCCCTTTACTTTGTTACATGCATGCCATTTGTACCCAGCTTAGTGTTAAGCACCCGAAGTAAAATTGTTTTTTATGCTTTTTTACTCCCTTTCTTGGCTCAGGACAGATCATACAGTTTTATTTAGTGAATTCTATGGAATGAATTATTTGCACATACTCAATTCCAACTGGTAGGAACCTCTTCTTTTCAGAGGAGCCAACATGGTCCAGATAGATGAATGTCTAGTTAAATTGTAAATTCAGAAGGATTATAAAAAAAAAAAAAAGAAGGGTTATGAACTTTGATCATTTTATGGTTCTTAATATGTAATGGATCTCAAGTGTTTGCTCATTAATGCCATATTTGCAATTACAGTGTGTGAATATATCCAGTTTTAGTTGTCTAAAACAAACCTCATGTTACAGCAATTGTTCTAAAGGGCCAAGAACTAAAGATTACTATGGTAGTCTCTGTTCTTAAAATCATACTATTTCATTCAACAAATGTGTATTTTTTTGAAAAACTGTACACCATGTGGGATGGTATGGATTTACAAGCTTGAATCAGATACACTATTACCTTAAGAAACTTAGAAGCCAATGAAGAAGATTCTAGTAAGAAAGAAGATAAAACCCCCAAACAGTACAAATATAGGGCAGACTATATCATTGGCATGATATATGATGGGTCTGTGAAATCCCTCAACTGAGGGACCCTGGACATGGAAATTTAGAGCCACACGAAGTTTGCAAAATAGAAGACAGATATAATAGGCTCAGGATTCAGGAAAAGAGGTGAACAAAGTCCCCAAAGGAGAAATCTTAAGAATTTTCAAAAGCTATGAGCTTTCCAGTACATCTGTCTCATAAGGGTCATGATAAGATGGAATGGGATACGGGAACGGACTTTAGGTTGACCAAGATCCTGAAGAATCTCAAGTGGCAAGTTGATGAGTATTCAGCTTATTTTATTTCAGTTCAGTTCAGTACATTCGCTCAGTCGTGTCCGACTCTTTGTGACCCCATGAACGGCAGCACGCCAGTCCTCCCTATCCATCACCAACTCCCAGAGTTTACCCAAACTCATGTCCATTGTGTTGATAATGCCATCCAGCCATCTCATCCTTTGTCATCCCCTTCTCCTCCTGCCCTCAATCTTTCCCAGCAGCAGGGTCTTTTCAAATGAGTTAGCTCTTCGCATCAGGTGGCCAAAGTATTGGAGTTTCAGCTTCAACATCAGTCCTTCCAATGAACACCCAGGACTGATCCCCTTTAGGATGGACTGGTTGGATCTTCTTGTAGTCCAAGGGACTCTCAAGAGTCTTCTCCAACACCACAGTTCAAAAGCATCAATTCTTCTGTGCTCAGCTTTCTTGACAGTCCAACTCTGACATCCATACATGACCACTGGAAAAACCATAGCCTTGACTAGATGGAACTTTGTTGACAAAGTAATGTCTCTGCTTTTTAATATGCTGTCTAGGTTGGTCATAACTTTCCTTTCAAGGAGTAAGCGTCTTTTAATTTTATGGTTGCAATCACCATTGCAGTGATTTTGGAGCCCCCCAAAATAAAGTCTGACACTGTTTCCACTGTTTCCCCATCTATTTGCCATGAAGTGATGGGACCAGATTGCCATGATCTTAGTTTTCTGAATGTTGAGCTTTAAGCCAACTTATTCACTCTCCTCTTTCACTTTCATCAAGAGGCTTTTTAGTTCTTCTTCACTTTTTGCCATAAGAGTGGTGTCATCTGCATATCTGAAGTTATTGATATTTATCCCAGCAATCTTCATTCCAGCTTGTACTTCCTCCAGCCCAGCGTTTCTCATGATAATAAGCAGGGTGACAATATACAACCTTGACGTACTCCTCACCATTAGGATACTGAATGTTTCTTAAACAGGGACTAAGTTATTAGATGAGACTTAGGTATAACTTAGAAATAGTACCTAGAATGATACCCAGACATTTGGCTTTAGAGCCCAGGCATGAGGAGATACCTGTTCTTAATGCAAATGTGGGGCATGAAGATAGATTCTAGTTTGGTAACACTCAAGTTGAAGTTCCTTTGGTTCATCCAGGGGAGATGTGCTCTTGAAGTTATGATTCTAATATGGTTCAAATATTATATCTTATCTGTAATGAATGGCTTTTCATTAATCCTGTACCTATTGATAATTTAGGGTCCCTATTTAGCTTTTGTTCTATGGATAATGGCATGAAATTAGCCTCCAGATCTGATGCGGTTAAGAGAAGGTGAGATGCTGTTTTCTGAGCTGCCACAGTGTCAGAGCAAGCACAAGACTTCACGTTACTTTAGTTTGTCACATAGACTTAAATCTCATATACATACTTCCCACTTTCTCACCCTGGAATGTCCCTGAGAAATATTTTACTACTGCTTCCCTTCTCTTTGATGCGTTGCTTTCTCCCTCCTTTCTACTTCCTCCACTACCCCATCCCTCTAAGTCTTCTCTGCTTTAAATCCTACTCTTTTGAATATTTCAACCTGCTGGGAAACTATCTTTTTTCATGGACATAACCCTAAGACCCCATTTACTCCCCCATTTCCATTTGCTGCCTGACAGCCCTTGGAAAAACCAGCATTTTGGCACTAGATGGAAACTTAGCTAATATCTTGTGTAATGCCTTGATTTTGCTGATTTTGATTTGGCAGAGAGGAAAGAACTTGTTCAAAGTCACATCACTAGACAGTGCCTTACATGCACTTTTGATTATCTAAATCCGTGTTCAATTCTTTTAAAGTGCTTTCTATTTATAGTATAAATATATACATCATGGATTTTTAGAACATGAAACATGGGTTATTGGTTACAAATGCATTTACATTAAGAAACACATTCTGAGACATGTTTTAAAATGTTTCCTCTAGCCCATTTGAAATTTATCATGTTTGTTTATTAACCTAATGAAATTGTATTTAAATTTACTAATAAGTATTCTTTTTAATTTATTGCATACATAGAACTGTTTTCAAATTTGACCAATATCATTAATATGGTTTTTAAGTGTTAATTTGTTGAATTACAGATATATTCTTAAAACTTTTCCTTTTAAAACAATTTATAGTTTTTCTTACTGAATTAATACATATTCATTAAACAAAATTTGGTAAATATTAAAAACTAGATGATTTAAAAAGCCATGCATGGACTCATTAAAATTATGCAACACATTTTTTAGCATAGGGTTTCATTTATTTTTTGTCTACATATTAACATGACTCTTCTATAAGATAAATTTTATTAGTATTTTAACCTAATACTTATGTATATTTCCATGAGATAATCTTTATTAACAACTTTGATGGGTTTGTAATATTCCACCATGCTTTTATACCATAAATATGAGTCTATCAGTGTCTTTATATTTGGGTATTTAGCTTACTTTCTACTTTTTAAAAGTATATATAATTCTGTAAAGAATATTGTTGGATTTAAAGTTTTGCCAAGTTTGGAGGATTATTATATATATCTAAAAGTGAGGGACTTCCCTGGTCGTCAATGGCTAAGACTCCAAGCTTCCAAAGCAGGGGGTTTGGGTTCAATCCCTGGTCAGAAAAATAGATCCCACATGCCACAACTAAGGAGAAGGAAATGGCGACCCACTCCAGTGTTCTTGCCCGGAGGATCCCGGGACAGAGGAGCCTGGTGGGCTGCCGTCTATGGGGTCACACAGAGTCGGATACGACTGACGCAACTTAGCAGCAGCAGCAGCCACAACTAAGAGCTGGCATGCCACAACAAAGACTGAAGATTCCTTCTGCCAAAACTAAGACCCTGTGCAGCCAAACAAATAAATAAATAAAAATAAAATATTTAAGTAAATGTAGAAAACACCGAGTGAAAGGGGATAAACATTTGTATATGAGGTTGATGCTGTTGACCTGGAGTAAGCACAACATACATGCCACAGGGGGCTCCTGAATAGCCTTTATGAATACGGTCTGAGAACTGTCACTCTTGATCTCCCTTGGGACCAATAAAAGTTATGAAGAGTTCCTTCATTTAGCTGGGTTAAGCCTTAGTGGTCTTTACTACATTTAAAAACAAAAAAGACTTATTTGCCTCCAATTTCATTGACTCCACGAAGCAGATTATAATGGGTGAAGACAGACCTCAATTATAGATTGTTTGGGAGCAAAGATACTAAAAATCAGTTTCTTCTATGGCATATCTCTTCATCCAGTTCTTACATCCATAAGTGAATAAATTACAGGAGACTGATATTCTCTATTATGGTAGTGTAGTAGGTGTAAGCTGTAGTCCACTTGCAGAGAAGTATGATGTTGCAGCTCTAGCCAGGGAAGGCCTTGCACAGCAGTGATTCTTAAGCTGGATCTTGAGGATGAGGAGTAACTTGTCTCAGAGACAAACAAGCAAGGGAATTCCCAATGAAGGAGCTGTCTGTGCAGAAGTGCAAAGGCAGGAAACTCATTGCCTTCATCAGACGTGAACATGGCTGAGTGGATGGCAGTGAGGGTAAGAGTAAGGCAGCTACAGATGGTGGTCAGGAAGCCAGCTCATTAAGGCCGTAGGCTCAAAGTAGAACTTTGTTCAACAGAGGATGGTAAGCCAGTGAATACTTCTAACCAGAGAAGAAAGTTCATTTTGTATGTAGAATGGTAAAATGTCATTAAAATAGTTTAACTCGCCACTGAACAAATTGCATGTTTTACATCTCAATACTTTACCAAGTTGACATGTGCTGTAGTTTCATTAATCAGAGAGGAGTTTGCTGAGACTGTATCCAGTGACACGTAATTCATTCTTTTCTCCATGTCAATGAACAGTAATATTTTTAGAAATTACACCCCATTGTTTCATGAGTGAAGTAGCCACAAGAGCTACTAAAAGTGGTGCTTTAGTGAAATCCTTCTCCAAATGATCTTACGTCTGACCTTCTGCACTTTATCTTCCAAGGATCAGCTTGTGGTGTTAATTATGGGGTAAGTAAGCAGTTACTTCCTACAGCAAATCAGCCAAAGTCCAGGTTTGCTCTGGAGGTCCCCGGGATCAGAGCTCTGTGTTTCTTCAGGTTTCAATTTACCAGCCTCAAACCACTTAAAAGCAGGAGGAGGAAAGACTGGGGAGTGATCAGTTTACAAGTGACCTGGGAGTTCACAGCTTTCATCCCTGGAAATCACAGTCCATATAATAAGCCTTGTGCAGATACAATTGGGACAAATTGACTCAGGCGTCTTGCTTTAAAAAATGAAAACCCTTCTTTTCCCTTATCAGTGTCCCCAGGCCTGAATCGTTGGAATCAAGCATTTGATGGAAGATGGTAGTTGTTCTAAGGTCAAATAGAGGATGTAGGTCCTGAGTAAGAGTGTAGGCTGTTAAGTGGCACCCAACTGTGTTAATTGGTTAATAGGACTCTAGCTAGTTTAGGGACTTACAAGTCATGTGAGAGGAACCACCACACCTAGCAGACTTTTTCCTTTCTAGGCAAGCGAGAGATGTAACTAGGAACAATGTACAACTGGCAAACCTTTGAACTAGGCTACTGGTGTACCAAATATTTTTAGAATGACTTTTCAGATATGGTTTCAAAAATTTTGAACATTTTCAGGAAAGGCACTATTTCCAACTTGATACCTTAAGTTGACTTCTAGGGGCAGTTTGAGTCACCAGGAACCCAGGCTAGTGAGTATGGTGATAATCATTAATCATTGCCAATTAATCCTTCTCAGCAAAATGTGTAATTTCCAAAAAAAAAAAAAAAAAAGGAGAATCTGAAGGAATTGCTTTCTACATTCACCTGGATATAGAAGGTCTGACTGTTTATTAAGAATTCAGTGGTCTTGCTTTAAAGTCATTCATCAAGCAACTGGATCAAAACTCTCTTAGCCTTTACTTACCATATGAACAGGTACTTCATAAAGTCACAAGTATGATGAAGTCACAGCACTATCATATTATGACATATTGCACGTGCGAATGATAGTTCTGACTGTTCTGTGCCTTAGTACTGAGAAAGGACATGGCTATTTGTTCTCATCACTTATTGACTAATAGGAATTATTCACTAATTCATTGTTCATTCTAAGCCAAAGATATTTTTAAACATTTAATTCTAAACTTGATACTTGCCTAAGGACTTTCAGTGGCTCCCAAGTGTCCCAGAGAATAATATCTAATCGTTTCACTCTTCTATATTCAAAGGTTAGAATGATGTGCCCTGATTAAGTCTCTATTTTTAAACCACATCAGACACTTCCCTGGTTCCCTTACTAACGATGCAGGATCCCCTATCTTAGCTCTTACTTCTGCCAGAAGTTTCTACTGCTTTTCCTCCACTCATTCTTCAAATGCAACTTCGTTGGTGAAGTTTCTCTATCTTTTAGAAACACCCTTTGTTACCAAATTCGCCTCTGCCTCCTTTCTCATCATCTCAGTGAAACTGTTCCCACTAAATTTAGCATCAATCTCCTTCTTATGAAATCCAAGGAAAATTTTTTAGTATTTATTTGTCTTGACTTTTCAGTATTATTTGATACAGTTAACTCACCCCTTTCTTAAAATATACATATATATTTTCCCTTGGCTTCTGTGACATAACATTCTCTCAATTTTCGTCTGGATTTCTTCGTTCTTCTTTGTGGGAATCTTTTCCTCTGTCCATCCACTAAATTGTTCTACTTCTCAAATGACTATTTCCACCGTCAAAGATTTAATTACTTCCCACATGTTGATGATTCCTAAATTTATATTTTCAGGCTGACTCTCTATTGCATACTTGGAATCTGTATTTTCAACTGTTTGATGAATAGAAACATTTGAGCATCCCACAAGCATCTTAAAGTCAGTATGTCCCATTGGAAGTTATTATTTTTACTTTAAAATTTTCCCTTTTTCAAATGAACATTATTTCTTTCCCATTTAAAAAAAATTGAGATGTAACAGGGTAAATATAATCTTAGACATGCAGATTGACAGTGTTCTCTGGTAGCTTAGCAGTAAAGAATCTGCTTGCAGTGCAGGAAACCCGAGTTCAATTCCTGGGCAGGAAGATCCCCTGGAGAAGGAAATGGCAACCCTCTGCAGTATTCTCGCCTGGGAAATCCCGTGGACAGAGGAGCCTAGCGAGTTACAGTCCATGGGGTCACAAAGAGTCAGACAGGACTTAGCGACTAAACCACCACCACCACCACACAGATTGATGGATGTTTACAACCTAACTCCCACCCTGATAAAATATAGACTATTTCTCACTCCCTGGAAGAATCCCTCAATTCATCTCCTCCTGCACAGGCCTATTGCCATCCCTGCAGAAGGGGAATACAAGTTATTATTTTTTTAAGTGAAAGTGATTGATTGTTTAAAATTTTTACTATCTAATTTCCTTCTGTTTTTGTTGTTTTTTCATTGCAAAACTGCTTTATTTTTAAAAATCCTCTTTTACATTGTTCCCCTGAAAAATAGGGTAGAAAATGGCTGGTGAATATTGTAGGTTTTGTTACATATTAGTTCTTGCTTGTTATATACCTAGGGCTGAATATCACTTGTTGTGACTTATTAGGTTATTAATAGAGAGGTAGAAAGTTTTTAAAAACTTTCTTAAGGATTCCTGAAATACTGCTCACATGCATAAAAGGATAGCATAGTTTTCCATTTTTCCCATCAATGAAGATTTTCCTCATTTACAAAGGTTATTGTTCAGTGTCAGGAGAGGGGTCCAACTCCACCAAATTTTCCTTTAGATCTTCATTTTGTTTTCAGTCAGCAACATTAAATTTTTAAGATGTACTCAGAGAAGAGAACTGAACATGGGCATAAAACACGATGTTGAGTCCACAGTAACTCAATTATTTGCTTAAAGCACAGAAATGGGTTACATTTCCAAGGGGGAAGAAAGGAAGTAGAAATCTACAACATGATAACTTTTGATTTCCAACAACAGAATTGAAAGAATTATTCAGTTTATTTGATCAAACCTGTACAGAGATGTTTCATTATTGAGCTGATATGCTTATCTTTCACTGTAATAATTGATTGAAATTTTGGCTCTTTTTATCTCCTGGTAGCTCAGACAGTAAGAATCTGCTTGCAGTGTAGGAGACTTGGGTTCGATTCCCAGGTTGAGAAGATCCCCTGGAGAAGGGAATAGCAACCCACTTCAGTATTCTTGCCTGGAAAACCCCATGGACTGAAGAGCCTGGAGGGCTACAGTCCATGGAGTCTCAGAGTCGGATACGACTGACTCACACTTTCTCTTTCACATTTTCCAGAAATAATTTTTAAAAAAAATTTGCCTCTTTTATGGCTGCTAAAGTCAGACAATGACACGATCATATTTATCTTCTTGAATTTTCCCCATATTCAATCAGATATAAAAACTAAGCAAATATTTAAGTTAAAAACCTAAATAAAACTTTATTGTCTCTCTAGATATAGATAGGTAGCTATGATGTGCTCCTCTGTTTGCCTTTATCTTATGGTTCTCATGTAGGCTATTGCAATCACTCACAGGGATTTTTACCAGTAGTCTCTTAACTGTTTTTATGCTTCCTGTTTGGACCCCTTCCAGCTATTCTTCTCATTGTAAACAAAATAATCTTTATGAAATACATGCTGATCATGCCATTCTCTTACTAAAACCTTTCAGTTGACTTCCCCTTGTCTTCTGGATGGGGTCCAAACCCCTTAACACATCTCATAAGACCCTGAATTTAGTTTCATTTCTTACTGTCTCTCTCCTGGTATATTGTTCTAGCCAAAGTGAGTCTTTTTCTTCTTCTTAATTTATTAAAATATCTCTCACTGCTCACCTTGAGGCCTTCCCCTTGCTTGGCACCTTCTTGATGCCTACCTTTGCCTTATTCTGGGAAGGTTCAGGGAACCCATGGCACAGTGCAATGCCTCCTCCTGTGAGTTCCCATGAAATCCTCGATTTTCTCAATGAAGTTCTTTGATTATACTATGTTGTGTTGTTTAATGTTATTTTATTATGTTTTTATTTTCGTCCTTTAATCCCTAGAACCTAGCACATACCTTACCTAATCAAAAATTAGAATTTATGAATAATCTCATCCTCCTATTCAATTGCCGGCCTTAGAATAAATTCCCCTTAATCTGGGTGCTGCTTCTTCTATTATAGCATAGGTTTCATCCTGCAGTTTATAACAATTTATTGGCAATTGCTTTTTGAGTTTCATTTGGCTCCAGCCATTGTAGTAGTTGTCTAAATGAAGTCTCAGTTGCTTTTCCTTAAATTAAGGACCACAATGTCCTCCATACAGTGGAGTGTCCAGGTGTATTTGCCAAAGGATTCCATTACTAAAGGGATCCCACAGTCTAATCTTGAGAAAATAAAGTGTAGATATTGAAACTTCTGTTGATGAATGAAATCTCAGAGAAATAACCTAGGCTAGCTCAGTAAGGGCTAGTTACCACAAAGTAAATTTCCAATAAAATACATTTTCAATTACTTGAAAATAATCTTGAATACTTGGTTTTAGGAAATCTGCCTCTTAAGTGACACCTTAAAAATTTCTATGGCTGTGCCCATGTACTCAGTCATGTCCAACTGTTTGCAACCCTTTGAACTGTAGCCCACCAGACTCCTCAGTTCATGGGATTTTTCAGGCAAGAACCTGGAGGTTGGCAGTTCCTCCTCCAGGGGCTCTTCCCAACACAGGGATTGAACCTGCATCTCCTATGTCTCCTGCATCACAGGCAGATTCTTTACTGCTGAGTCATCGGGGAAGCCCTTCCACACTGCATGAGCTACTGAGTGTCCACTGCACATATTTCCTGTCTCCTGTCCTATTCTGAAAGATGTAGAGATTAGAAGAGACAGAGAGTGTCTTCTCCGTCCTCTGAGAGCACCAAGTCTTCCTAGGGAGGTTAAATATGTCCTTATTAACTAGTGAAGATATAAGGTGGCTACAACTATAATGCTTGCTTAAGTCTCTAGGTTTCAAGTTACCCAGAATGTGGACCAAAAGAGGGGTTAGGAAAGGTCAGCATGTGATAAGTTCCAAATCTGAAATGGAAATTGTTGTCATTGGGGCCCATAGAAAGTAACTGATCAACCTATATAACATTAGCAGCTTAAAAGCAGCTTAATATGCTTAAGAGCATATTCTCTTGTTTTATCCTCTAAGCAGGCCTATAATATTTATGTAATTATTGGTATTGCTGTCTTCATGATAAACTGAGGGTAAGCAGAATGCAGAGTACATCTGCTTCCTCACTGAAGCCCACTAAGGAAATGTTTATATGCCAGTAAATATTTCCTTCTGATAATCTCAACTGATAAAAAGTGATGAAATGGCTAATCAAATGCATTTTGCTTTAAAATTTTTATAGCAGTATTTATCCTTTTAAAAAGCATATGGTACTCTCTATATGAAAAGTACCTAGGACACTGCTTAGCAGAGCGAATGGTATTCAAAACATAAAAGATATTATTATTATTATTATCTGTGTGCTTGAAAAGTAATTTTCTGTTACATGCTCAAACACACTCTACAGAATACTTTTCATTTATTTGATGTCAAGTGCTACTTTAGCACCTCGATTTCCTATAGAAGTTGATGATGACAGAGATCTTTATTAATATCAGAAGACTGATACTTCCTTAAGAGGCTTTTCTGGTTTCTTAACTGTGTACATATGATGGAAAATGAATACTGTGTTTATGGAAATGATATTTGAGGAAATTATCTGAATTTGTCTAACCATGTCAATAGTGTGAGGGTTAGAAGAAAAGATAAAGTCTTTTGCAGTTCTAAGAATTTAAGAATTTTCCTTTCCTCGTTCAGTCTTCATGAAATACAAGGATTAAGAGCATAATCCCCTTTATGCTATTTATCACTCTTCAGTTTTGACATCTTCCCTCAAGCATATAAATTTGCTATAAATATTAAATGTCTTGGCCAAAGCCACATTTCAAACTAAAAGTATTCACTATTAATTTTTCCTGTAATTATTGATTTAGAAAAAGTATCTTTGTTTGATAAAACAATTACTACAAGGAAAAGACATCTTGTAAAAATCTGAACGTACCAAAAATTAGTGTAATTATTCATAATGGTTGATTCACTATACAAAGTCATTCAGCATTTTGGGGAGTGTTAAATTTGACAATATTGCTAACTTGATAAATATCTCCAAAAAATTTCTCAGAAACCGCATTTTAGGTGTATACCTATATATACATGACCGTATGTTTAAACTGAAAATCTGAGTGAATGTTCAGTGGGGGGAAAAAACCTCATCTGGCCTAACAGTATAAGGTATTATAAAGTATGATTTTTCCCTATCATTTTTATAATATACACAAATATTTAATTTTGAATGAGCTAATAATATATCACTTTCATAATTTCTAAGTGTATTTCTTTTGTCACATGGTGTGAGGTAAGTGTACAATTTGGCATATTCTTTCTATATTTTCAATTCCTAATGATCATTACCTATTGAAAATTCTCCTAGAAATCTCCACTAGGGCACTGCGGAGAATCAGGCCTCTTTGCAATTGACTTGGCATTTTATAGAATCTCTTCTTCCTTTCTTACTATTTTTAGATAAGTCACTTGACCACGTGGCTTTTGTTAAGCCCTAGTTTATTCTGTTTTATTTAACATATTTTAGTTGTGTCCCCTAAAGTGTGCTACATGTTTCTGTGTCAGGACCTGGCAAACCCAAAGAACTTTCTGAAATTCTAGCCCCTTGTGTAGCTCTCTTGTCGGCCGGTAATTAGATCATTATGTAGTACACTAACAGATTTAGTGTTTTCATTCCCACAGCAGCCCACAGGCTCCACCTGTCAGCTGGGGAAAGACAATCTCATAAAGCTGCCAATACTATGATTTAGCTGAATACATGTTTGTTAATAAATCTTTCATCATATTATAATCAAAGAGGCCTTTCAGTTTATGACCCACCTAATGAAGGATTTGGGGTGTCTGCTCATCAATTTGATGTTTGTAAAGACAAAGCTAACGGGTGTCTTTAGTGTGTACTTACCCCGTTGGCTCAGGTGAAAAGTGGAACAGGAGATGTAGTAAAGGAAATGAGAGAAAATGTTAATTAAAAATAAACGCATGGTGTGAGCCACCTATCCATTACTTTGAAAAGCACTGTCTTGTGAGAAAAATCAAACGGTTTGACATCTTTAAAAGTCTATTAAGCCAATAGGATCTACAGCAGTTCTCTATCAAGTGCCTTTTTTCAAAGATTTAACTGCCACCATTATCATCCCAAAGATTTCATGTAATTCTCTCTCTAGGGGAGTGTAATTATTAATATGGCATGAAGAAAGTGTAGGATTTGCTAGGGGTTGCAATCCTTACTGGAGTACAATAACAAAAATTCGTACTTCCTTTTTGGATATTAATACTACATGTTTAGATTTCAAGTTATGGTTTATTTGTGGTTAAAATTAAAATCAGTTAACGTAGTCCCTTATCTTTCTTAAAACATTAAGGGTAGACATAATGATTATAGTCCTGGTATCTCTTGAAAAGAACAATGCATGATCTCACATTGAAATATACCAAAGATTTTAATGAGTGGAAAACAAATTTAAAGGGATATATAATTTGCTGAAGCGTTCCAGTAGTTTAAAACTTCTGCTGAAAAATCTTCAAAATTGAATCCCCTCACTGTATGATTAATTTCTCACAGTATTCTCTCCCCTGTCAAAGCTCTTCTCTACTGTCCAGTTCTCAGCTGCCTTTGACTGAGATTCAGACAAATAAATCTAGAGAAAGAGACAGTACACTGACCCTGGTTTCCTATGTGTTTCCTTCCAACTGTAGAACAAGTTATATTTCAGCTCCACAATCAACAAATAGCTCTGAAAACCAAATAGACCACACTGTTGGAAGTCAGAGAGAGTGAGGTCAAATAGAAGCCCCAAATGTGTGAATATAAAGTCTTCTTCTCATCTTTGTGGAAATTTCCAGGCTTCACATTCATTCATCCATCAGGATATCCTCTTTGTGTGCTATTATCATTGAAATATGTGGGCTGCTCCAGACTCCACCTGAAGATGACACAGCTGTACCAGGCTGGATGACTTTTCATGTCCTATCTGCATTCATCGCTTTCTCTGTGTCCTTTCCTTTGTGATATTTTCAGCACCAGGAAGTTTCAGTCACCTTGACCATTGTTTTCATACATTTGGGCTGCAAGCACAGGGTTGTTGTTTAATTTGAATCCAAAAGGATAGACAGGAAGGAAAGCAGACAGGAGAGATATCATCCATTTCCTAATTGAATCATAACACTCTTTTTTTTCATGACTTTGTCACACTGCAGAAAAATGCAGGGCATTCGTTTGAAGATGCATAAACACTGAGACTGTGACATGTTCTCTTGTTGTGCATCTCTATACTGGATGCAGACTGACCTTGATTTTGGAGAGAATTATTAGCTTCTTTGATGACACATTCCCCTAATAAGCTCCAGATCTGGCTCAAAATGTATATGTGACTTCCTACTGCTGAAATTAGGAGTTCTTAAATAAAGAGAGCTGATTTTACTATTTTTATAGTGGGTCTCTTGAAATAAGGCTGCCTGACTGATACCTTAACATTGATAGTGAAACTTGTGTGTGTGTATGTGTTGGATTTTGTTTTGTTTTGGTTTTGGGCAAAATCACTGATGCTGGACATATCTGGTTATACATACTGGTTTGGCTACATACTACTGTGTGGCTTTGGGCAAGATAATGAACTTTCCTAAGCCTTGATTTCCTCACTACTAAATTGGAGATGAACAAACTTGAGTTGCTGTAATGATTAAATGAGAAAAAATACATAAAATGCTTAACTCAATGCAAAGCACGAAGTACGTATTCATTTAAGATAGTGTCTGATTGGTGCCTCTTTTCTGGATCTTTTATAACTGCTGGGAAACTTAGAACCTGATTTTGCACTTAATAGGTTCTCATTATATACTTGAATTAATTGATGAGTCTTTTTCAGGTATTACAGAAATTCACTCTTTAGAAGTTTTCCAATTCTACTGTAAATTCTAGTTTACTCACTAGTGGGCATCAGGTATTTAATTATGCTCACAAAGGGAATTCAGTGCATTCCAATGCATTTTTTTTCTAAGTAATTCTGACAGCTGGAAAATTCTTTATTATGATTAGCAAAAATCAGTCATCAAAGTTAACAATTGTTTTCTTCATGTAAAGAGCCCTTTAGGTATTCGTGTAAATGGATATGGCATGGATGCCCTCACAGAATTTTCTCTTCTCCAACTACATGGAACTGATATTTCATAAATTTAGTTTGGGTCAACAACAATCGTTAAATTGGATACAAACACTAGAGGCATTATTAAAAAACAAGCATGGCAGATTGAAAACACACTTTTTGTGTTTTCTTCCAAAACCAAACTAAAATGAAAATAGAGGGATAAAATAAGAAAAGAAAAAAAAAACCATTGAGGACATGGAGAAGTGAGGAGCTGACAGAGAAACGTTAGCAAAAATTTGGAAGGTGGAAAGAAGACAAATGAGTTGTCATTGATTTAGAAGATCAGAGAAAGCAAAAGTGAATTATTTGAGTTTTTTCTTGGTGGTGGTAGAGATCTAGTAGCATTTTCTCACTGGGAATCCCTGTAAAGGCCCAAGAATTAGGTGCTTGAGTGTCTTTGATAGTAGAGTGTTGATGTGACTAGAATCAAGAGGATTGACTGAAAACATTTTCAACAAAGTTTATTTATTCAGGATAGCTGTATGTAGGGTTAGACCCTAAATACCATGTCCCAATTTATGTAGCCATATGACTATGACTCTTCTTTCCTTGCAGATGATGCATAAACTTTGGTGGTTAATTCCATTTATTCTTTCTTTCATTGTGTTTCATTTAATTTTTATTTAAAATAATTTTAAACTTAAAAAATCTTCATGATGAGTTTCATATTATATCTATCATCCAACTTCCCTGTTTTGCTAATTGTCCCACTAACATTCTTTTTCTGATCTTGTGGTCCAGTATTGTGTTTAACTGATATACTGTCTTAGTTTCCTCCAAACTGAGAGAGTTAGTCTTTCTCTTTTTTTTTTTTTTTTCAGTATAGTTGACTGTGGCTTGGATCATGAACTCCTTATTGCCAAATTCAGACTGATATTGAAGAAAGTGGAGAAAACCACTAGACCATTCAGGTATGACATAAATCAAATCCCTTATGACTATACAGTGGAAGTGAGAAATAGATTTAAGGGACTAGATCTGATAGACAGAGTGCCTGATGAACTATGGATGGAAGTTCATGACATTGTACAGGAGACAGGAATCAAGACCATCCCCAAGAAAAAGAAATGCAAATGGCTGTTACCTAACCCTAATCCTAACAGCTAACAAAATGGCTGTCTGTTAGCTATTTGTAAGGGAGGCCTTACAAATAGCTGTGAAAAGATGGGAAGCAAAAAGCAAAGGAGAAAAGGCAAGATAAACCCATTTGAATGCAGAGTTCCAAAAAATAGCAAGGAGAGATAAAAAAGCCTTCCTCAGTGATCAATGCAAAGAAATAGAAGAAAACAATAGAATTGGAAAGACTAGAGATCTCTTCAAGAAAATGAGATACCAGTGGAACATTTCATGCAAAGATGGGCTCAATACAGGACAGAAATGGTATGGACCTAAAGAAGCAGAAGATATTAAGAAGAGGTGGCAAGAATACCCAGAACTGTACAAAAAAGATCTTCATGACCCAGATAATCACGATGGTGTGATCACTCACCTAGAGCCAGACATCCTGGAATGCGAAGTCAAGTGGGCCTTAGGAAGCATCAGTCCAAATAAAGCTAGTGGAGGTGATGGAATTACAGTTGAGCTATTTCAAATCCTGAAAGATGACACTGTGAAAGTGCTGCACTCAATAGGCCAGCAAATTTGGAAAACTCAGCAGTGGCCACAGGACTGGAAAAGGTCAGTTTTCATCGCAATCCCAAAGAAAGGCAATGCCAAAGAATGCTCAAACTACTCCACAATTGCACTCATCTCACACGCTAGTAAAGTAATGCTCAAAATTCTCCAAGCCAGGCTTCAGCAATAGGTGAACTGTGAACTTCCAGATGTTCAAGCTGGTTTTAGAAAAGGCAGAGGAACCAGAGATCAAATTGCCAACATCTGCTGGATCATGGAAAAAGCAAGAGAGTTCCAGAAAAACATCTATTTCTGCTTTATTGACTATGCCAAAGCCTTTGACTGTGTGGATCACAAGAAACTGTGGAAAATTCTTCAAGAGATGGAATACCAGACCATCTGACCTGCCTCTTGAGAAATCTGTTTGCAGGTCAGGAAGCAACAGTTAGAATTGGACATGGAACAACAGACTGGTTCCAAATAGGAAAAGGAGCACGTCAAGGCTGCATATTGTCACCCTGTTTATTTAACTTATATGCAGAGTACATCATGAGAAACGCTGGGCTAGAAGAAGCATGAGCTGGAATCAAGATTGTTGGGAGAAATATCAATAACCTCAGATATGCAGATGACACCACCCTTATGGCAGAAAGTGAAGAGGAACTAAAAAGCCTCTTGATGAAAGTGAAAGTGGAGAGTGAAAAAATGGGCTTAAAGCTCAACATTCAGAAAACTAAGATCATGGCATCTGGTCCCATCACTTCATGGCATATAGATAGGGAAACAGTGGAAACAGTGCCAGATTTTATTTTTGGGGGCTCCAAAATCACTGCAGATGGTGACTGTAGCCATGAAGTTAAAAGACAATTACTCTTTGGAAGGAAAGTTATGACCCACCTAGACAGCATATTCAAAAGCAGAGACATTACTTTGCCAACAAAGGTCCATCTAGTCAAGGCTATGGTTTTTCCAGTGGTCATGTATGGATGTGAAATTTGGACTGTGAAGAAAGCTGAGCACCAAAGAATTGATGCTTTTGAACTGTGGTGTTAGAGAAGACTCTTGAGAGTCCCTTGGACTGCAAGGAGATCCAACCAGTCCATTCTAAAGGAGATCGGTCCTGGGTGTTCTTTGGAAGGAATGATGCTAAAGCTGAAACTCCAGTATTTTGGCCACCTCATGCGAAGAGTTGACTCATTGGAAAAGACTCTGATGCTGGGAGGGATTGGGGGAAGGAGTAAAAGGGGCCAACAGAGGATGAGATGGCTGGATGGCATCACCAACTCGATAGACGTGAGTCGAGTGAACTCCAGGAGTTGGTGATGGGCAGGGAGGCCTGGTGTGCTGCAATTCACAGGGTCGCAAAGAGTCGAATACGACTGATCGACTGAACTGAACTGATGGTAGATAGTTCTACTTTTAGTTGTTTGAAGAAACTTCATACTGTTCTCCACAGTTACTACACCAACTTACATTCCTATCAATAATGTACAAGGGTCCCCTTTTCTCCACATTCTTTCTGATATTTGTTATTTGTGGACTTTTTGATGATAACTATTCTGACAGTGTAAGGTAGTGTTTCATTGTGGTTTTGATTTGAATTTCACTTATGACTAGTGATGTTGAGTATATTTTCATGAGCCTATTGGTCATTTTTATAAAGCATATTCAGGTCTTCTGTCCAGTTTTAAATTCATCTTTTTGTGTATGTAAAGTCATGTGAGTGGTTTATATCTTTTGAATATTAAACCTTGTTGGACATATCATTTGAAAATATTTTCACCTGTTCAGTAGGTTGTCTTTTTGTTTTTTAAATGATTTTCTTGGCTGTAGAAAAGCTTTTAAGTTTAATTAGGTCCCATTTGTTTATTTCTATTTTTGCCTTCTTTCTTTTAGGAGACATATAAAAATACTGTTATGATTTATGTCCAAGAGTGTTCTGCCTAAGGTCTTCTCTAGGATTTTAAATTTTTCAGGCCTTACATTTAGGTCTTTGATACATTTTGATTTTGTTTTTGTATATGGTGTGAGGAAATGTTCTAATCTTATTCTTTTACATGTAGCTTTCCAGTTTCCCAGCACCACTTATTGAAGAGGCTGTCTTTTTTCCATTGTATATGCTTGACTCCTTTGTTGTAGATTAATTGACTGTAGGTTTGTGGGTTTATTTCTGGGCTCTCTATTTTGTCCCATCAATCTATGTGTCCATTTTTGTGTCAGTATCATGCTGTTTTGATGACTATAGCTTTGTAGTGCAGTCTGAATTTAGGAAGCATGATACCTTCAGTTTTATTCTTTTATCTAAAGATTTCATTGGCAATTCAAGTATATATTGGTTCTATATAAATTTTAGGATTATTTATTCTAGTTCTGTGAAAAAAATTTTGAGTCTATTGTTAGGGATTACACTACATCTTCTGACTGGTAGAGTGGACATTTTAACAATATTAATCCATACAACCCAAGAACATGGAATATCTTTCTATTTATTTCTATCGTATTCAATTTCCCTCATCAGTGTTTTATAGTTTTGCAAGCATAAGTATTTTACCACCTTGGTTAAGTTTATTCCTAGATATTTTGCTATTTTAAATGCAATTTTTTTCTTTTTTTGCTTTATCCTTTTGATAGTTCATTATTATAATATACAGAAAAGTAACAGGTTGCTGTATATTCACTTTGTATGTTGCAACTTTACTGAATTCATTTATAGTTCTGATAGTTTTTTGGTGGAGACTTTGAGGTTTCTATGCATAGTATCATATCATCTGGAAAGAGTATCTGTTTTGTTCTTGATGTCATATTTCACATCTTCATGTCTATCTCTTAACTATTTATTGAAGCTATAGTTTCTTTTATAATGTGTTATCTTTTAATCTCTGTACAAGATACTGACTTTTTAAAGAGTACTGTATTCAATAGAATACCCTCAGTTTGAGTTTGTTGGATTTTTTATTATTATTATTTTGAGGTTATGAATCTTTTGCAAGAATAATAGAAATATTTTTTTGCTTTTCTCTGTGCATCTATCAGAAGGCAATGAAGCTAATATATTTTGCTGCACTCAATATTAATTTTAATCATTTTATTAAGTTAATATCTGCTCTATTTCTCTACTGCAAAATCATAATTATTTTCCTTTTTAATGAGAAAGTATCTTGAATTTTATACCTTCAAACATTTAGAATGATAATGATAATCATATTAGATATGTTAATATCCTGTACCTTATCATGCTTTCACCTACTTCTTTCAGCATCCTTTGATGGTTTGCCTGCTATTATTACCGATGATTTGCTAAATGCTTATTTTTATTTCCATTATTCTTTATACATTTATTAATTAGAGTTCTACAAAATGTCCTTCTTCTCCATTTATTTATTTTGTTCTTCCTTTTTTTATTATTCTTATAAGAATGGGGTCTGGAACATTTATTTTATCCTATAGGCTATGGTCTATTACTATCACTATTTACTTTATTGTTCACATTATAGAGATTTGGCCATTGTGTACTCCTTTAAGTTGGCTAATATGATCTTTTGACATAACCCTATCAATTTTTGAGCATTTACTTAATTTCTAGCACCATAATATCTTCTAGATCATCATGTACTTTCCCTATTTCAGTCCTAGAATCAACCATTTCTCCAAATTCCTGTTTCCTTTTATTTATGACTAGAATTTAGAAGTTAAGATCAAGTTCTGTGTATTCACTGGTACCAGGGTATCGTTGCTTTTAGACCCTCTCAGCATTGAGAGCTAGGAAATACATGCATGCAGATGAACACATGCATTATCTACACATGCATATTTATTTCTGTATGAAAGCTATGAGTCCATACTTGTACTTTTGATTCCAGTACAACACCATGAGATTTATTTTATCTTTCTTTATTTGTAATATCTCCAATAGTGAGAAATATAGCTTTTGTTTTTCTTAATATACTCATTTCTCAATTATTTATTTATGTAAAGTAGTTTTAATAGTTTAATCTATACCCTTGTGGAAAATAAAGTACATTTGAGAACAGTTTTTCCCCATCTTTAGCCTTATATTATATAACCAACATACTATAGTATTTCTATAGCATAAGTAGTTATGTTCTTTCTCACAAACGTCACTATGATTACTTTCTTTATAATATAGCTAGATCTATTTGTTACTGTTTTGATTCTGCCTTGAATCACCTTCTCCCCATATACACATATTCTGGCTGATTGGATTTATTCATTTATTTGGGGGATAGGACAAACATTACAGTGGTGGTCAGAGTGCAAATTATACAAATGATAAGCTCAAATAAGTATCACTTCCTCTTCATCTCCTTACTCCCTTTTAATCCTTCCATTCTGTCTACCTTATTTCTAGGCACTCTTCACAGGAAGTTAATCTCACTAGTTTCTGGTTGAACTTGCCTATATTTCTTTTTGCACATTAGCAAATATGTATATATTTTTATTCTCCTTTTCTTCCTTTATTGAAAGATAGCATATTGAAGTATTCTTTGCAATTTCCTTTTTATTTTCAGTGGTTTATTATGAAAACCATGTCATATAATTTCATAGAGATCTTCCTCAGTTTTTCTCACAGTTCAGTTCAGTTCAGTCACTCAGTTGTGTCCGACTCTTTGTGACCCCATGGACCACAGCATGCCAGGGCTTCCTGTCCATCACCAACTCCCAGAGTTTACTCAAACTCATCTCCACTGAGTCGGTGATGCCATCCAACCATCTCATCCTCTGTCATCCCCTTCTCCTCCTCCCCTCAATCTTTCCCAGCATCAGGGTCTTTTCAAATAAGTCAGCTCTTTGCATCAGGTGGCCAAAGGATTGGAACTTCAGCTTCAACATCAGTCCCTCCAATGAACACTCAGGACTGATCTCCTTTAGGATGGACTGGTTGGATCTCCTTGCAGTCCAAGGGACTCTCAAGAGTCTTCTCCAACACCACAGTTCAAAAGCATCAATACTTCAGTGCTCAGCTTTCTTTATAGTCCAACTCTCACATCCATACATGATCATATGGAAAAACCAAAGCCTTGACTAGACGGACCTTTGTTGGCAAAGTAATGTCTCTGCTTTTTAATGTGCTGTCTAGGTTGGTCATGTGGAGAAGGAAATGGCAACCCACTCCAGTGTTCTTGCCTGGAGAATCCCAGGGACGGGGAAGCCTGGTGGGCTGCCGTCTATGGGGTCACACAGAGTCGGACACGACTGAAGCGACTTAGCAGCAGGTTGGTCATGACTTTCTTTCAAAGGAGTAAGTGTCTTTTAATTTCATGGCTTTAGTCACCATCTGCAGTAGATTTTGGAGTCCTCCCAAAATAAAATCTGCCACTGTTTCCACTGTTTCTCCATCTATTTCCCATGAAGTGATGGGACCGAATGGCATGATCTTAGTTTTCTGAATGTTGGGCTTTAAGTCAACTTTTTCACTCTCTTTCACTTTCATCAAGAAGCTCTTTAGTTCCTCTTCACTTTCTGCCATAAGGGTGGTGTCATCTGCATATCTGAAGTTATTGATATTTCTCCTGGCAATCTTGATTCCAGCTTGTGCTTCCCCCAGCCCAGTGTTTCTCATGATGTACTCTGCATATAAGTTAAATAAGCAGGGTGACAATATACAGCCTTGACGTACTCCTTTTCCTATTTGGAACCAGTCTGTTGTTCCATGTCCAGTTCTAACTGTTGCTTCCTGACCTACATATAGGTTTCTCAAGAGGCAGGTCCGGTGGTCTGGTATTCCCATCTCTTTCAGAATTTTCCACAGTTTATTGTGATCCACATGGTCAAAGGCTTTGGCATAGTCAATAAAGCAGAAATAGATGTTTTTCTGGAACTCTCTTGCTTGTTCAATGATCCAGAGGATGTTGGCAATCTGATCTCTGGCTCCTCTGCCTTTTCTAAAACCAGCTTGAACATCTGGAAGTTCACAGTTCATGTATTGCTGAAGCCTGGCTTGGAGAATGTTGAGCAGTACTTTACTAGAGTGTGAGATGAGTGCAATTGTGTGGTAGTTTGAGCATTCTTTAGTGTTGTGAGAAATCTTCAGTGTGAGATTTTCTTACAGTTGCATATAAATCCATTCTGTGATATGCCATGTTTCAACCAGTCTCCCATAGTATCTGTAAGTTGATTTCAGTATTTTTCAATTATGAGTAATGTTGCCATGAGTAAACTTATGCATGTGTCTAAATTATGATTAAGTTCTCCATAAGTTTCAAGGACAGGAAAAGAGAATTTTTTTAACCATCTGAGAGAAAGTTACTGACATGATGCACTATTCTTCTCTAAACATGTTATTATAAATATGCTTGCATTTCACCAAGTAGCCAAATTCATTCCTTTCACAATAAAGATACTGTTTACAACCACAGATTGATTTTAGTCTTCTTCAATGTGAGATTGTTCTTGAACATTTCCTTGACATTCATGACTTTGATTTCTTTAAAGATCATAAGCAGCTATTTTGTAGTATGCCTCTGAATTTGGGTTTGTTTGGTAGTACCTCTTGAGTAGATTCAGACCATATATTTTTGACAGAAATAATGGAGAAGTCATGCTACGTTCTTCTATTTGTATTCGATCAGGTAGCATATGATTAAAATGATTTCTGATGATGTTGTTTTGATCACTTGATAAAAGTTTGCCTTCAGGTTTCTTTTTACTTTACATATATTACCTTTGTAACCTTGGCAAATGGGTCAAACCAAGAAAACTGTTTAACATTTCCATTGCAAGATTTAGGAAAGCTCTGTTTAATGGGGAAGTTTTATATTGAGTTATAAACATAGGTACAATTTTTTCTACTTTTTATTCAAAAAAAAGTTAGATTTACAATAGGGATGCTATATTTTTTCTTCCATATTTTGTCTCTGGGTAATGAGGGATATTTTTCTCTACCTTTCTTTCCTTGCAATGCCTTTGTTTAGTTGATAGTAGAATAGTCCTGGCCTCATAAAATGAGCTGGGAAGTATTATTTCTGCTTTTATACTGTGGAAGATGTATAGAATGTGCTTTTTTTTTTTTTTTTCTTCCTTGAATGTTTGGTAGAATTTTTCAGTGGAACTCTACACTTTACGTCAGTGAATGTTCCATCTACTCTAGAGAAGAAATCCTATTTTACTCTTTTTGATGCTACTATATTTTATTTGGTTTCATGCACTGCACCACATTCTTCCCATTCCTCTAGAGACACCTTGTACTAGGGCAGTGTATGGCGAGACAGAGGAGCGATTCTGAGTTTTTGGTCTTATATTTGTGCTGTACCTGAGACAGTACACGGCAACCAACTCCAGTATGCTTGCCTGGAGAATCTCACGGGCAGAGGAGTCTGGCGAGCTACAATCCATGGGGCTGCCAAGAGTCAGACGTGACTGAGCGAGTAACACACTTTCAAAAAGGATCTCTGAAAACTCCATGCCTCTTCTGCCCTTTTCTAGCAGTATTCTTCTTTTACGCGTTATTCCAAGTGTCCACTCTTGGTGGTGGAATGGGATCTCTATTACTCTAGTTAAAGCTTACCCTTAGGTATGTCCCATGTCCCTGGACCTTAGACAATAGCCTTTGTTCTCTGTCCTTCCCTTGACTGCAGCTGTGGACTCAGCACATAAACTATTCTTCTCCCAGGACTAGGATTTGTCCTCCCACTGCTCCTTGTTCACCTATGCAAAGTGTGTTCATCTGTGCTCTAAGGCTGTCATCGTTGCCCTTCCCCTCAGAGAAAGTCTCTGTTCTATGGTGAAGGTGCCGGGGACAATCCAGCAGTTTCCTGTCCTTCCTGCATGGTTTCCCTTCCTCTAATTCAGATCTGAACTGTGATGGGCCCTTCTGATCTTTTATGTAAACAACCATGGCGTTCACAGGGGTCCACAGTGAACAGACCTGAAAGATACTGGGACTCGCCTCGTTTCTGTGCACTCCCCAGAGGCTTCTTCCGTCCTACCACTCCCATTTGGCCTTTATCAGCTTCTTGACTACTCTAGCTGAAGTTTTGTTGATGTCTCATTCTAACTATCCCAGGTGAGTATATCTTCTCTCTCCCTTCAGCTGTCATCTCCACTTAGATTTTGAGCTAGTTTTCTGCAACCTCCATTCTCTGATGGGTTTGTAAAACTGCTGTGAATTTGAAGTGAGTTTAGCTCTCGTTCATTATTAGCATGAGAATGTTACTTTTTCCTAGATCTTTTTATCTTAGACCTGAAGTGTATGCAATTAACTGACCATATATTTTAAGAAAAAATGTTACCCACTGTTCATTTCTTCATTCATCCATTGTTTTTAATCCAAACAATTACTTAGCAGTAACCATTTGGATTCTGGGGCCATAAAGATAAATAGAATAACATTCTTATATTCATGATCCTTAGTATCTGGTGAAGATAAAAACAGACAAAAAAGCAAGCAGTTATTCCTAGAATGAAATCTAAGGGGCATGTGTTCAAGGGGCCAAGGGAACAGAGGCCAGTAATGTTTGAGTTCTGATTTTAAGAATGTGTGCTAAAATGCCAGGTAGGCAAAAGGTGAGGAAGTGCATTACAATCAGAGGAAACAGAATATGCCATGTACAAAGCACAAAACCAGCATGAACTTTTTGGAACTTTAAGTGGAATAGTGTTTCTTTCCTTTTTATACATGTTAAGAACTGTATCTTTACTTATACTAGTGCATTTTATCATACCATAAATTTTTCAGACTAAAAATGAAAAGCTAACCAAAGTTACAGAGCTAGCATTAAACCTGATAGGCATAAACACACAATTTACACAAACTTTTCCCCTCCACATATATCTTAGGATAAAGGTTGTGTATATCTATTTTTAAAAACTTGTGGGATTTTGATAGCAATTGTATTAAACCTATAAGCCAATTTGGGAAGAATTGACATCTTTACTATGTTGAATCTTCCAGTCCATGAACATAGCATGTCTCTGCAGATGCTGACTCTTGAAAGTCCTTTGGACTGCAAGGAGAGCAAACCATTCAATCCTAAAGGAAATCAACCCTGAATATTATTGGAAGGACTGATATTGAAGCTGAAACTCCAACACTTTGGCCACCTGATGTGAAGAGCAGACTCATTGGAAAAGTCCCTCTGATACTGAGAAACATTGAGGGCATGAGAAAGGGGTGACAGAGGATGAGATGGATGGATGGCATCATCAACTCAATGGACATGAGTTTGAGCAAACTCCAGGAGATGGTGAAGGGCAGGGAAGCTTGGTGTGCTGCAGTTCACGGAGTCACAAAGAGTCAGACATGACTGAGTGACTGAACAACAATAACGTTTATTTGGGTTTTCAATTCTTTCCTGAGCGTTTAATAATTTTCAGTGTATAGATTTTTCATGAGTTTAATAGACAAGTACTTTACTTTCTTGGGAAAAATTGTAAATGATATTATGTGATTTTGTTTAAGTTTTGACCTCCTTTACCCATTTCTTCTTTACCCCCTACCCCAGGAAGACTGCTTCTGAATTATAGATGTACATTCCTATAAAGGATACCTTTAACTGAAGCAAATCAAATACTGCTTTAACATTTCAGATTATCAAAAACTTTATCCTACCTTTTCCTTTTTCCTTGTACTACTCTTAGACTATTCTAGGACTTTCACCATTATTCCATTTAGTCTCTATCTAAGTGACTATTTATCTGCATAAAAACAATATAGGTTTGCTTATTCTCTCTTGTTAACTAGCTGTGCAACTTCATCTATTTTTCCTGGGCCCCGGTGTCCTCATCTGTCGGTTGAGGTAATGTTCCTTTCCCTGGCTCCCTGATAGGGATGGAGTGGATACTGTAAGAGAAAAGACAAGAACATGCTATAAAAAGCAAAAAAACAAAAAAACACCCTTAAAATGCAACATGAACAGATTTCATTCCTGCCGAGAAATGTTTTCTAAGTTTCTGGATTGGCTAAATGTCCCTTCTCTCTGCTCTCACAGTACCTGTACTGGCATCTGTTTTTATCACTTAGAACATTTTACTGAAATGATCTGTTTATATGCACATTTCCACCAGCAGACAATGGACTCCTTAAACCAAGAGGCATGGAGGATTTCTCTTCATAGCTCCTGCCGTTAGGTTCACAATAGTGTCTACTTCACTGCACTGAACTCATCAGTAGAAGAACTGTGTCTTTCCAGAAGCAGGCTCAGCTTCTTGGGGCCTCCTCTCGGCCTGGACATCCTTCTGTTACATATGAAGAGACCTTGTCAGGCTCTCTGGTCAGGCTCCATGATGCTGCCTATTTTCATGAAGACATCCACCATAAAATCTGCCTAGGTAGGGAAGTCCCTACTTCTCCTCCCAAATGACCCCAACATATCTGAAACTCCTTAATACCAAAGCTTCATCTCATGAAAAGAAATTGGATGAAATTCAAATAGAACCATAAAATGTCAGAGTTTTAAGGGCCTTTTGAGACAGTGAATAAATTCTGTTCTGAAAGCAGTTGTTTCCAGGAGGAAGAGGAAGGCTGTGAGAGAAGTAGAAATGGTACTTTGAGGAGGGAAGGGCAGGAAAGGGGAGGACAGAGTCTCTTCATCTTTTAGGTGCTTTATTTTTTCATTTTTGTTTTGCCCAAAAGTCAACCTTTATACTTCCTATTCTCTGAGCTTAAAAGTATCCTATATATCACAAGGCAGAGCATATCTGGCCCACTGGGATAACTAGAGGTCAGTAAGTGGGCACTTCCTCAAAAGATGACCCCTAGTATTTCATTCATATGCAGGTGCACAATAGGTCGAGTACTTACTTGGATACTAATGTCCTGGCTTGATCTATATCAGATCAAGGATGTAACTGTATTTTGTAAACCTTGAAGGATCTTTTCCGTGTGAGAGAGGATGAGTAAAGGTGGCCATGGAAGAGCCGGTGGCCCTCTCTCTCTCTTACCAAGGTCACTTCATAAGGCACTGGTCATCAGGACATAGTTGGCTGGGATTTTTGAGACGCAGATCTGGGGAGTTCAGTCCTGGGCCTGGGTAAACCTTTCATGCTTCAGAATTCAAAGTGTAGCTTCAGCAGGGCCACAGTAGGCCTCCCACTCCCACAACCAGTGACACAGGAAAAAGGGCAGACCCCAGGGGTCACAGGAGAATGCTACAAGGCCCCCAAGTGCTTGGCAGAATGCCCAGTATGCATTTCTTTTAACCAGAGAGAGAAGACAGATCATTGTGGGAATGAGACTGAGAAACTCAGGAATACATTGGAACTGAGCCAGATGTTGAATCCTGGAAGAAAAAGAGAAACTCCAGGCATTGGACCGATGTCCCTGGTTGGAACAATTGAGTTACATATATACATGCTCGTCTATATATACTCACATGTGTTTATGTATATGTGCGTGTATTTATTTCGTATTTCATAATTTGTAACGTTCAGACATATAACAGTTACACTCCAGGAGGTGGATTTAAACAAGGTCCTCAGGAACCTGAAAGTTTTGCCCAGTGAGCTTTAAAGTCTGTCCCTGGATGTCTAAACCGGAAGAGACCTTAGAAGTCAACCCTGGCCCTTCCACTCCTGTTTTATGGAGGAGAATAATGCCGGGGGAAATGATGTGACTTGCTCATCATCGCATATAAATAACTATTGGGAAAATTTTATTTTTCCCCTAAATTCAGGCCAGAAAAAACCTGACTTCCCCCTTTCATTTCAGTGCATCGACCTCTCTGGAACATACGACTAAGGGCCCTGGAAGCCTAGCTCTGTCCAGTGTGTAAGGGCTTTCTCTAGCATTGTCTCTATTTAAGCCTCACCTCCACTTTCGTGTGGAGGTAACTGCTCCTTGATGAGTATTTTACGGGAGAAGCTGGGGTCTACAGAGTTTAAGTGTACTTGTCCACGAAATGGAGGGGAGTGACCAAACCTGAGACCATCTGCCTCTCAGTCCACTGCAGCTTCTCAAGGGAAAAGAAAGCAATGAAGAGGCTAGAGGACTCCTGCCAGGCTCTCGCCACGACCCCCTGCGACGCAGCCACCCTCAACTCGGCAACACTGTGCAGACTTCACCTGCACCCTCCGCGCTCTGTCCTGACAGTTTTCTCTTCACTGAATCATCCCACTCCCGACTTTCCTCTTTCCTTGTCCTAGTTGGTTCAGGCTACTGTTCTGGGGGCTGGAAATCCAAGATGAGGTTACCAGGCCGGTCAGGTTGTGGTGAAGGGGTTGCAGATGGCTGATTTCTCATTGGGTCTTCACATGATGAAAGGGGTGAGAGATCTCTGTGGAGCCTCTTTTATAAGATTACTAATCCCATTCAAGAGAGCTCTGCCTCCATGACCTAATCACCTTCCAGTGACCTCTCCCCTTCCCCAATCCTAATACTGTCATCTCACGAGGAGAGGATTTCAACATGTGAACTTAGGGAAGATGTAAACATTCAGACTGTAGCAACTTTATTTTCTAGAAAAGCAATTGCTTTTGCTTTCTGGGGGCCTGTTAGCACCTCTGTTTTAGCAGATATGAGTCAGACTGTGTTCAGATCATCTCTTCTTCTGGACTAAGGCAGGGATGTTGACACAATGGACATGAGTTTGAGCAAACTCTGGGAGATAGTGAAAGACAAGAAAGCCTGGCATGCTGAAGTCCATGGGGTCGCAAAGAGTCAGACATGACTTACTGACTGAACAACAATAACAATGCAGGAATAGTGTACAAGTCATGATACTCTGCAGAAGATCTGGCACATTGTAGGTGTTCAGTATACACTTGTTGAGTAAACATAAAATGAACATTAGCCCAAGAATACTAGTTCTTTGGAGTCTGTGAGGCACGACTACATACCTAGCACCTTTCCAGAATGAATGTTCCCAGAATGTGCCACCACCCAAGGTCTTGACTCATGTGCTTTTTCTTCTTGCATTATCATCAGCAGGTCACATCTGTCATTCTAGAATACTGCCCTCTAGGTCCTTGGTCACTTTGCTCCTCCACTCTGCTGGCTGGGACTATCAGAGGGGAGATTATTTTGATGGAAAATGTGTCAAATGGATGGAACAGAAAATTGTTTCAACAAGAAGAAATAAAGACATATAGGATCACTGGTGTCTTGAGAGCTCATAGAAGGTCCCTTCACAGCTGAAACCCTGAGAATAACCCTTATGAGTGTGGCGGAGGGTCTGGACAGAGAGATAACCATGGCGTGGGGCTGTTTTTGTTGGTTTTTGTGGCCGTGTTCACACAGAAGGCTATAAATCTGACAACCTGCGGCACTCTGGAGTGAGAGTGAAAGCTGAGGGCTGGAGGTGGAGGGAACTGTCTTCCAGCTCCACTTAAGTGCCCTTTGATCTGGGAGTGGAGACTCCACTTTCAGAGAGGGAGAGCAGGTGGCAAGATGTAAACAAAACAACATCCTGGAGCCTTTGTCAGGCCTTCTGAAAACAAAGTGGAAACATGGTCGGCTCCTGAGCTGACCAGACCTTGAAGGATGAGTCTGACACGTAACCGAGCAGTTCACACCCTCACTCATGCATGGGGGTCCATGACGGCCAACAGTGAGCCCTCTGCAGACAGGCTGGGGGTGACCCCAGCCCCCGTGGACTTCTGAAGGGTTCTGCTGGATTTCCTTTGAACAATCCAGTAGGACAGTCACAATTATTCTTGCACACAAGATTTTGGTAACTAAAGAGAAAAACGTGCATCTCTGACCCGGCTTTACCGCTGTGCATTTCCTGTGTATTCATTCAGTGCAGACTGAGTTCTATAGAATGGCTGTAGGTGGAGGATTAAGAAAGAATAAGCGGTTGACTTGCGATCTCTTTCAGAAACAAGAGCGCAAAGCAGGATATGGGTTTGGACATGTTCGCAGTCTCCCTCCATTCTGTCACCACAGAGGGCCTGAGGCTGGCACTGTTTACTGAGAACCTGTCCTGCCTGGGCTCCGCGCCCAGGTGTTTTCCTGGAGCCCCTACCTGGGGCTCCCAGGGCCTGGCAGCCTCTGAAAGGGGCAGCTCTGTGCGGAGAACAGGCAGCCTTGTTAGGTGTTGGTTCTGATGGGGCCAAGTGGTCGGAGGCGGAGCTGGGGCTCATTCGTTTGGGGACGAGAAGTGGTTCACTGACTTGGGTACCCACTCTGCTCCTCATGCCTGGCCTCACCCCCGTGTTCTCTCATGAATTCCTTCAGAGCAAGAAGCGGCATTTGTGTATTTTGAAAAGTCAAAGGCCGGTGTTAAATGTTCCTACCTCTGAGAGAAAGCACATTGCCTTCCCCATTGTCGTGCAAGGGAAGAAAGCCCAGCTCAGCCCTGTGCTCACGGCTCCAAGTCGGCCCATTGGGTGCCAGGTTTTGGTCTGAGTGAAACTCCTGAGAACGAACAGCAGGGCTTCAGCTGCAGTTAATTTTCGTTTGCTGTTTGTATATAAATGCTTTTAGTACTTAAACTAAATTCAGATCAATTAAACTAATGTTGTTTGACATAATATTCCTTGTTCCAAAATCAATATCCCTTCATTTGACAGACTTATTCTTGAATTCAGGATGTTTATTGTTCTTAAAGCTTACCTATAGACCTGGTTTTTGTCTTTAATGATATAAAACAGCTCTTCCTCGCATACTGTGCGCCAGCATGTAATGGGGTTCAAATTTCTCTGGTAAATATCTTTAATTGTACCATCATGCCTTTTAATCTAACAGCACAGGGCCACTTTCTCTGTCTCCATTTGTCTCCTTGGTTTTAAAGACATTCCTTTAACGGTGTCTGTTTAGAAGGAGTTGGGGTGAATGAAGGAACCAGACCAAGATTTCAAGGCCAGTGCTCCCCACCTTCCCAAGAGCTGGGCCAACTGTGGAGAAGCCCATGGCCTCCGGGCCCCTCCAGGCTGCCTGTGTGACTGTGGCCATTTGCCCTCCACCAGCCCCCCAGTGCCCCTTTGGCTCCCACCCTGCCATCACAAAATAACGTGCGTTACTAAAACACGCCACATTTTCTCATGTGGGCTTTTCCTGCATGCCCTGAGGCTCTTCTTCACTCTGCCTTTGGCTCTTATAAATCTTGTTCTGTTTTCCCTGGCCTTTGTCCAGAGACAGGCCTTGCTCGGCTCTGGGGAGAGCAGGCCGGGGGTCATTTATCACTTGAACAGTGGGAATGGGGGACTGAACAGTAGGTTTTTTTGCCATCACCACAGCAAAGGTCTGTGCGCAGTCACCTAATTGGAAGAATCTGGCCCATGTTCCTCTAATTGTTCCACTGTGATAGTTCTGCCCAGGTCAGACTTGCTCACTTCATGACGAAGAAAAGGATTGTCTGAGAAGAAGGACCCCCTGGTGATAAAACAGGAGTATTTTCTATTTTCCAGTGTTTTGCTTTTTTTTCCAGGCAAATATTTTCTTTAAATTAATAGTCATTGAAATGATGTTAGCTGGCATTTGTGAGAGCTCTAATCAGCCTCTGAAATACACCCGACTTTGCTCTGCGACCAGCACTCAGACAAGACGAGGTCTTGTGAAACCCGAGCTGGGCTTGTCATCTCAGCCATCCTACTGGAAAGTCTCCTGAAGCAAAATGAGCCCAGACCCTGGGAAGAGAGCAGCTCTGCTCAGGCACACACGTGTGCGTGCACACACACGTGCATATACACACACATATGCATGCACACACACATACATTTTTTCCATGTTATTTTTCTAAGGACCATAGACTGAGATCATAGAGACTTGGTTGAACTCAGGAGTCCTTAACTCCAAATACTGATGAGGGTGGGGAAAAGGGCTCTAAAGGGAATCGAAGTTTTGTGCTACCACATTTTGTTTTCTGTGAATGATGTTGTCGTTGCTGTTGTTCAGTCACTAAATCGTGTCCAGCTCTTTACAACCCCATGGACTGCAACATGCCAGGCTCCCCTGTCCTTCACTATCTCCCAGAGTTTCTTCAAATTCATGTCCATTGAGTCGGCTATGAATGACGGACGTGTGACTCTGTCCTTCTGGGAATCAGTTGCCCTCTCCCTTCCGTTTTGTCTTGTGTCCCTCTGCTCTCAAGTTTGTTTTTTCTTCTTTCTTCCTTCTCTTCACACCCTGCCTCTCTCCTCTGTTCTCTTCCATTTGGAAGCATATCCTGGAGAGTCTAAACATGGTCACAGTCAATCTTCTGTATATAAGTGGCATAAAACAGTGTTGGTTAAAACAACTTGCAGGGAAAAGCTTCCCCACAGTCCCTCTCTTCAGTGAGCCATGTTTCTTCTCCTAGGAAGCCTTTGATCATTGTCTTGCTCATAGCTGGCTGCATTTCACTTCCATTTCTCCAGATTCCTGTTGCCTCTGGCTAACTGCTCTGTCCATCTGCTAAGTCCTGTTCCATGAGGATCTAGCCAGGCCGGGAGAGGAGAAGATGCCCTTTTGCTCTTTGGAGAGAAGTTTCTGGAGGCCCATCGGCCTCATGCTTAGCAGCATCCTCAGCAGAAGCCAGAGAGGGAGGCCTGGACAGAGCCAAGAAAAGCCACCAAGGCCAGGGCTCTCACTGTAACGTCCTAGAAAATATCAGGAAGAGACAAGCCTGCTCAGAGTTTTCTCTAGAGATGCCTTTCCTCCACTGCCCTGAGAGGGATACAGTAGCTGCACCTCCTGGTATATCACAGATGGTCAGTGATAACCTCTACCTGATTCTCAGCCCTGCTGAAGAGGAAATTTTCAGTTAGTTTTTTGTTTTGTTTCTTTAATGTTATTTCACTTTTACCATTTCTGTATGAGATAGGAAAGGCTGGCATGATCAGTCCCATTTCACAGAGGAGGAAAATGAAGGCCAGAGTGGTGACTTGGGCAAGGTCACTTTTAGTTTAGTACACAGGAGGGGCGGGAGTGGGGGCAAGATGAATCTGGGCTGCAGCTCACTGCACTGAGCCATGCTGCATCTCTTCTCAAATGAGCACTCCTCTTACTGGTGTCTGCCTACCTGCATGCTTCTCTTGCCCTAAAATTATTGAAATGGGCTGATAGGGTTAGGAAAGCTTAACACTATCCAAAGCCAGACCTTCCCAGAGTGCTGACCAGAGTCATCCAGGTGGCCATGCAAAGAGGAACATTGCTTTGCAGGACACCTCCAGCAGCTCTGCCAAGGCACAGCCCTCAGGTCTTCCCCCCGACCCAAGGCAACAATTAGGGGCCTACCAGGCGACCCTTACTTCCTAATCAGTGTAATACTTGATTTATTTCTAGTTTTAAAACCAAGAAGATCTCTGTGGCCCCCTCAAAATCCCTGGATTAACATGTGTCCAGGGGAGATAAAATGAAATGGAATGGCCCATACAAGGTGGCCTAATTTAGTACAGGAACACGTGGGAGACCCTTGATAAATGAAAGATTGAGTCCTTTCTAAGAAGGATTTTTGAGTCTGATTTCAAAATACAAAGTGACAGACTAGAAAATTGAGGGTGGAGATGTCCAATTCTGGTTTAGATAATTTTAGAGGAGTGTCACTATTTGGCTATCTCTAATAACTGACTAGACAGTTTATAGACTTTCAGAAGGGCCAATGTTTGAAAAAGATGGAATTCTTCTTGGCTTTTTGGGCTACAGGTACACCAAATAGACACCTGGTTTATCCAGTTTCTCCCTCTTTGAGGAAAAATAATGTTCCCAAATTGTATAGAGAATCTATGGGAAATCATAATAAAATTAAAATATGGAGCATGTCTAAGACAACCTTTTAAATATTTAAAGGCCAGAGATGATAAAGATAATGTTTTCAAAATTATTTTGAATATAACTTACAAAACAGTTTTTCATCTATTATCTTATTTCATTCTTATAACAGACTCCTGCTATAGCATTATTGTCATGGCCACTTTGTAGATGTAAAAACCTGAGATTCAAGAAAATGAGTCGTCTTCTTCAAGGTAGATTGTGATTGGCAGGTTGTAACCCATCTGTGTCAGATCCTTTTCTCTTTTTCTCACACAAACACATACTGACCGCACAAACCCCATAAAGGTTGTATAGAGATGATGCTAACCCTTTAAGGTAACATCAGTGCCCATGGATTGTCAGTGAGATTGCTATTAAGATTGCTTAATTATGAGTTTAATGAAATACAATCCCAGGAATAGACTCTGGTAACACACTCAATAATTGAGCATTACCTTCAGTTCATGTAGGTCTTAGCATATAAAGGCTTCTAAGCAAATGCAGAATTAACTTTAATAAGAAGGAGGATCTTAGTAAAAGAACCAGAAGTTGTAGGTGCCGGGTAGGGGATAGAAGGTAGTGGACAAAGAAACAGAGAACAAAATAAATATGGAGGAAAAGTGCAAATGGAAGGCTGTCTCAGCAATTGCCCTGAAGGGCTTGCTGTCTCCCCAGGTAGCTCAGGATTGCAAAACTCAAGGCCAAGGGGACGTTTCTTTTGTATTCATGAATCATCCTCAACCTCTGCCTTTCAATAACTTCTCAAATCTTACTTTGCCTATAGCACCATTCTCCTTTAATTATGTATTAAAAAAAACACACAGCATTATTAAGAGAAATGCATGCCATATGTTTCTGATTCACTTAGAGTTAAATCCTTGGATTGCTGTTAGCAAAGAGAAAGGCAATATTCAAGGAGCCATCTTAAGAAGCAATGTTAGCACGAACCTTCATAAGAAATAAGTTTTGATTTTGCTGGGAAAAGTGAAAGAGTGTGGACCATGAGTGGTTTAGGGAGGATTTGGAACTCAACCACTGAGAACTGCGAAGTGAGGGGTACACAGTAAGAGGCACGCCTTCCTCAGTCTCGACCAAGGATCAATCTTTGTCAAGCTGGAGTTACTTAGGTCTCTAGGGAACAAGGGGAAGTAGTAATTTAGCAGAAAAAGAGCTGTTACCTAGGGTTGCTGTTTACCTTACAGTAAATATGAGAGTATAGTGGTTAATAAAAGTCTTATATTTTCCCTTTAAGAAAATAGCCATCATGTATGAAATATATCAGTATTCAGGGTTTAAAACAAAACAATAGACCTTGTGATTAAATTTTTAAAAAAAGAAGGAAAAACCCTTCTTCCCCTTTCATTGTTTGCAAACTTATACCAACTAGTTATTAATTTGGTCTAATTTTTTTTTAAAGAGGAATATTCATCTTTACTGTGAACTTGTCCCCCCTTGGGCTCATTATGTTAAACATTGCACTTAACCTACACTTCAGCGGGGAAAAAGTAGTATTTCTGTTGGTTTAAACTGTCAGAGTGACTCATATAATGGAACATGGGCTAACTGGAAGAAAATATTTAACTAAAAACAAATATCCCAGGGTTAGCTACACCTCATTCCCAGCAGCAAATTTGGGTTGTATTGGTGCCTCCTGTCCTCTCCCCGGGGAAGAGCCTGAGGAGGGACCCAAGGAAAAGAAGAGGTTGGCTTGCTGCAAATTGCTGCCAGGAAACTGTCAGTCTTCTAACCTAACACCAGTTCTTATCAGAGAAACCCTGGGAAAGATGGCGAGTAACAGAGCGGTTGGTCCCATGCCCCAGGTTTTCTCTGGCTTATGCTGCATCCAAACACACTGCTTTCTGTAATTAATGACAAATTTGCCGTGTCTCTGTGTATTCTTTCTCCTGAGTGACTGTGCAAATTTAATTCTCCATGTGAAGTAAGCCTCTGTGCCTTTTTTGGGGAAATGTTCAACCTTAAGGCTTATCAGTACCTGATATATGGTCAGAGCTCAATATGGTCACTGAATATTGTTGAAAAATCTTCAGAGGATGGAAAAAATGGTTAGAGGAAGGATCATGCAGTAGGCTGTAGTGTTTATTTAAAAATCAGACAGTTGGGTTCAAATCCCGTTTTTGCCACTAAAAAATTGTTCAGTTCAGTCGTTCAGTAGTGTCCGACTCTTTGCGACCCCATGGACCACAGCATGCCATCTTTCCCTGTTCATCACCAACTCCCGGAGCTTACTTAAACTCATGTCCATTGAGTAGGTGATGCCATCCAACCATCTCATCCTCTGTCGTCCCCTTCTCCTCCCGCCTTCAATCTTTCCCAGTATCAAGGTATTTTCCAATGAGTCAGTTCTTTGCATCAGGTCCCCAAAGTATTGGGGTTTCACCTTCAACATCAGTCCTTCCTGTGAATATTCAGGACTGATTTCCTTTAGGATGGACTGATTGGATCTCCTTGTTGTCCAAGGTACTCTCAAGAGTCTTTTCCCACACCACTGTTTAAAAGCATCAATTCTTTGGCGCTCAGCTTTCTTTATAGTCCAATCCTCATATCCATACATGACTAGTGGAAAAACCAAGGCTTTGGCTAGACAGACCTTTGTTGGCAAAGTAATGTCTCTGCTTTTTAATATGCTGTCTAGGTTGATCATAACTTTTCTTCCAAGGAGAAAGTGTCTTTTAATTTCATGGCTACAGTCACCATCTGCAGTGATTTTGGAGCCCCCCAAAATAAAGCCTCTTACTGTTAGCATTGTTTCCCCACCTATTTGCCATGAAGTGATGGGACCAGATATCATGATCTTAGTTTTCTGAATGTTGAGCTTTAAGCCAGCTTTTTCACTCTCCTCTTTCAGTTTCAGCAAGAGGCTCTTTAGTTCTTCTTCACTTTCTGCCATAAGGACGGTGTCATCTGCATATCTGAGGTTACTGATATTTCTCCCCGCAATCTTGATTCCAGTTTGTGCTTCATCCAGCCAGGTATTTCACATGATGTACTCTGCATAGAAGTTAAATAAGCAGGGTGACAATATACAGCCTTGATGTACTCCGTTTCCTATTTGGAACCAGTCTGTTGTTCATGTCCAGTTCTAACTGTTGTTTCTTGACCTGCATACAGATTTCTCAGGAGGCTGCTCAGGTGGTCTGGTATTCCCATATCTTTCAGAATTTTCCACAGTTTGTTGTGATCCACACAGTCAAAGGCTTTGGCATAGTCAATAAAGCAGAAGTAGATGTTTTCCTGGAACTGTCTTGCTTTTTCAATGATCCAGTGGATGTTGGCAATTTGATCTCTGGTTCCTTTGCCTTTTCTAAATCCAGCTTGAATTTCTGGAAGTTCACGGTTCACTAAAAAATTAGGTTAGGGCCAAGCCCATGTGTAAAGTAGGCATAAGAACAGCTACTTCAATTTTTTGTGTAAGAAATACTGAATTATGTATATGTCAGTAGAAGCACATGTCAGGCATCCAGTGGAGAACTGTTCTTTGCTCTTTTAGGGTGTTGTGGAACACTGTACATAACCTCGAGACTGCTTGGGTCAAAATCACTCTTAACTACTAATGTAGATAAGCCATTTAACTTTTCTAAAATCTTAACATCTTCATGGTAAAATAGAAATATGATACTTTCACACAGGGTTGTTGAAAGGGTTAAATAAAACTCAACATAGGAGCAATGTGAACTTGAACAGTGCCTCATATTGGCAAAGCAGACCTCAAACTACCTTACTCCCCCAATTAAGCCTGGTTAAAAATGAGCATTACTTTATTGCTGCAGTTGTACAGTATGGTCAACACCAGAGAAATCAGCAACTGATAGTGCTAAGAAATGATTTTTCCTACACTATATCAATCTTTTAAAATTTGAGTATAAAATGTTGAAGATAAAATTGCAATAATATTTACTTTGTGATAAAACTTCAGATTTATTCTTGTATCTTGAAAGAGCAGTCTGTGATAGTGATACTCGGTCTCTACCTCGGCTTCCAGCCAAATATTGACTTTAGTAATCAGCTATTCAGCACCAGGCCAAAATTTGTGCACCTTGATGAATGTGTAATACCTCGTCAATGGCCTGAAAATAACAAGCACTCCATGGACAGATACTGTATTATTTTTGGTTGTGAGGATGAAGGGAGGTTCCCTGGCATTCAGACATCACAGCAAAAAGGAGGCCGTCATCTAATGATGTGTTGTGGTGCTTGAGCAAGTTTTTTCCTCCTCTGGCATGATTTGCCAAAATGTATTGATGCTTTCAAACTATGATGCTGGAGAAGACTCTTGAGAGTCCCTTGGACAGCAAGGAGATCAAACCAGTTAATTCTAAAATAAATCAACCTTGAATATTCATTGGAAGGACTGATGCTAAAGCTGAAGTTCCAGTACTTGTCCTCTTGATGTGAAAAGTGGACTCATTAGAAAAAACCCTGATGCCAAGAAAGATTGAGGGCTAGAGGAGAAGGGAGTGACAAAGGATGTGATGGATGCACGGCATCATTGATTCAATGGACATGAGTTGGAGCAAACTCAGGGAGATAGTGAAGGACAGGTTAGCTTGGCACACTGCAGCTCATGAGGTTGCAAAGAGTTGGACACAACTTAGCGACTGAACAACAAGAACAACAAGACAAGGAGAAGGTTTAGACTCACACAGCCTTTAACTCTGTACTCTGTTTATTCTCACGGAGCACTTTCAGTGTTTCCTCCAGTAATCACTGTGGTTTGGTACTGATCTGGAAATAGCCATCTCAGGTACATTTCTGGACTATCAGCTCTTTATTACTCACCAAAACTCTAAGAACTCGATTCTCAGCTGAGTAAAAAAGCTGAAGCCTTTAGATAGAGAGAGAAAAGATGAGCCCTTTCCTGACGTTGAAACATTGACATGGATATTTGTTTCTAAAGGCTAGCCCATGTGTCTCTTTCAATTCTGGTTTCCTCGGTGTGTATGCCCAGAAATGGGATTGCTGGGTCATAAGGCAGTTCTATTTCCAGTTTTTTAAGGAATCTCCACACTGTTCTCCATAGTGGCTGTACTAGTTTGCATTTCCACCAACAGTGTAAGAGGGTTCCCTTTTCTCCACACCCTCTCCATCATTTATTGCTTGTAGACTTTTGGATAGCAGCCATTCTGACTGGTGTGAAATGGTACCTCATTGTGGTTTTGATTTGCATTTCTCTGATAATGAGTGATGTTGAGCATCTTTTCATGTGTTTGTTAGCCATCTGTATGTCTTCTTTGGAGAAATGTCTGTTTAGTTCTTTGGACCATTTTTTGATTGGGTCGTTTATTTTTCTGGAATTGAACTGCAGGAGTTGCTTGTATATTTTTGAGATTAGTTCTTTGAACCCCAGTGTTCATCACAGCACTGTTTATAGTAGCCAGGACATGGAAGCAACCTAGATATCCATCAGCAGAAGAATGGATAAGAAAGCTGTGGTACATATACATAATGGAGTATTACTCAGCCATTAAAAAGAATACATTTGAATCAGTTCTAATGAGGTGGATGAAACTGGAGCCTATTATACAGAGTGAAGTAAGCCAGAAAGAAAAACACCAATACAGTATACTAACACATATATATGGAATTTAGAAAGATGGTAACGATAACCCTGTATGCGAGACAGCAAAAGAGACACAGATGTATAGAACAGTCTTTTGGACTCTGTGGGAGAGGGAGAGGGTGGGATGATTTGGGAGAATGGCATTGAAACATGCATAATATCATATAAGAAATGAATTGCCAGTCCAGGTTTGATGCAGGATACAGGATGCTTGGGGCTGGTGCACCAGGATGACCCAGAGGGATGGTACAGGGAGGGAGGTGGGAGGGGGGGTTGGGATGGGGAACACGTGTACACCCGTGGTGGATTCATGTTGATGTATGGAAAAACCAATACAATATTGTAATTAGCCTCCAATTAAAATAAGTAAATTTAAATTAAAAAAGTAAAAATAAATAAATAAATAAATAAAGGCTAGCCCAAGTCTAATATCGTGTCAGCAAAAAATTAAAATAAAATTCATTTTGAAGAGAACCAAGATGGAAAAATATATGAGACAATGAGCAGTGCCAAAAAATGGACCCAATAATCAGTGCTGTGTATATTTCCAGTTCCTTAATCAAAAAAAAAAAAAAGATAAAGAAAAATTGGCTATCTGTAGATCTCTATGTTCCAAGCCATTATTTAATATCAGACATGAAATATCTAGGGACTGCTCATCACAGCACTGTCATTTTTGTATTAAAATATGCCTTTTATTGATGAGTGACCAAGGTTCAAAGAGATTCAAACCCATGCTAAGATCACATAGCAGCAGAGTTCGGTGGCTAAGCCTACCTACCCCAGAGTCAGACTCCCAGGATTTGTGTGCTGGTTTCACCTTTTCCTCATCCTGTGCAGTTTTGTCGTCTGCAAAATGTGGAGATGATAGTGCTCATGACTGGGAGTTCAACTCAGTTTTTCCTTGGATTGTTTTTGGAAAAATCTCTGAGGACAAATTGGTCGGTAAACCAAAATATTATTGTTGTTGTTGCTCAGTCGCTAAGTTGTGTCTGACTCTGTGACCCCATGGACTACATTCAAGACCCCTCTGTGCTCCACTATCTCCTGGATTTTGCTCAAATTCATGTCCATTGAGTTGGTGATACTGTCTAACCATCTGATCCTCTGCCACCCCCTTCTCCTTTTGCCTTCAATATTTTCCATCATCAGGGTCTTTTCCAGTGAGTCAATGCTTTGTATCAAGTGGCCAAGTATTGGCTCTTCAGCTTCAGCAACAGACCTTCCATTGAATATTCAGGATTGATTTCCTTTAAGATTGACTGATTTGATCTCCTTGTAGTCCAAGGGACTCTCAAGAGTCTTCTCTGGCAACACACTTCAAAAGCGTCAATTCTTCATCATTCAGCCTTCTTTTATGTCCAGCTCTCACATCCATATGGACTTCCCCAGTGGCTCAGCAGTAAATAATTCACCTGCAATGCAGGAGCTTCAGGGGACATGGGTCTGATCCCTGCATTGGGAAGAGCTCCTGGAGGGCATGGCAACCCACTCCAGTAGTTTTGCCTGCAGAAACCCAAGAATAGTGGATCCTGGTGGGCTATAGTCCATAGGGTAACAAAGAGTTGAACAGCACTGAAGTGACTTAGTACACACGCACATCTGTACATGACTACTGGAAAAATCATAGCTTTGACTATACAGATGTTTGTCAGCAAAGTGAAGTCTCTGCTTTTTAATATGCTGTCTAGGTCTGTCATAGCCTTCCTTCCAAGGAGCAAGGGTCTTTTAAATTCAAAATATTCTGTATACATGTTTATTGGAAACGTTGACCTGGGAGTCTTACATCTCATGATTTCATGGTCCACGGTCCAAGGAACTTAGCCCCTTCCCACTGCAAGCCCATAAAAGCCTTTGATGTGGGGATCTTGAGTCTGTTATGAAGTTTTAGGTTTTTAAGAAATTCTGTGACAACCTCACTTATAATACCCATAACCTTTGCCTGACATGTTTCCTGGTGATGAATGAAGGGAATCTTCCATGTTACAAGTTCGGCATTAGTAGTCTTTCCTTTACAGAGGACCCTGTTTTTAGTGCTTCTCTGATGGCAGCAGGAATGCAGGAAACAGGTAGCACAGGGGGAAGTCCATTGGTTACTTCCTCCCTCCATGAAGATCTCTTGCTGACTGAACTAGGAGTAGGACAAAAAAAAAAAAAGAAATGTGTGCAAACAGCAATCTGTCATGAGTCAGAGAAGAAAGGGGTTTGATTAGAAGAAACAAGTAGTGGCTTTTGTGTGTGCCTCCTACATCAGCACTTCTTCCGAGTCAGGGAGAATTGCAGCCAGGGAATGAATAATGTTGAATTGACTACAAGTTTACCTGAGATTAAGGGCAAGTTGAATACAGCCAGTATCTTTTGGTCCCGTGTTGACTTAGTCTTGTTGTCACAAATCAGCTATTGATTTCTGGGGTCCCCATTAGTCTTAGGGAAGAGAACTAATCCTTCTTTCATGTATGTTTATATACTATATTTGGCCAGAGCTTGGGGTGCACTTTTCACCTTGATCTGCAAGGAGGAAGGCAAACACACCACCTCAGTACTAGAAGCCACCCTGACTGGTCACTCTCTACTGTTTGTTTAATTTTGCTCTGACTTCTGCCTGCATCCTAATCCCAGGTATTCAGACATGTTACAAGAAGAAAGAGACCCTGAGATCAAAGCATTGGTCACGATTTTACTAGGGGGCACCTCTGAAAGCATTTGTAAGGCTTGTGTGAATGGCTGGTGCTGTGACCTCAAGAAAATACTTTACTCTCCAAATTAGGGCTAACAGATTTATCACTCACTAGGCCTCGACCTTCCAGGTCAGTCTAGGGTTACTTTTGTGTATTAGGGGCAAAGAAATAGTAGTCTTTTTACAGAAGCCTAAAGAGCAAATACTGAGAACATGATTTAGGGATGAAAGGGGATTCTGAAGGCATATTTTTGATTTGCAAATTTCCCATAAAAATGTTAACTTTGTCAGCATCTGCTTGGGACCATTCCCCTTGGACAGATGTCTCTGTCAGAAACCTACATTGTAACAGTTCAGGGTGATGGATGCTTTTGTTTTCTTCTCGGTGGAATTTCAGTTTCTATTCTGAAGGCCCACTCTGATTACAAAGGAATTCTGAGGACAGTTTGGTTGTTTGTGTTTAATTAGTTGTATAAAATGGGTTTCAATAAAGGGGGAATATCATCATATGCAGGATTCCCAGGTTGCTCAGTAGTAAAAGAATCTGCCTTCTAATGCAGAAGAGGCAAGCAGGAGATCTGGATTTGATCCCGGGGTCGAGAATATCTCCTGGAGTAGCCCACTCTAGGATTCTTGCCTGGGAAATCCCATAGACAGAGGAGCCTAGCGGGCTACAGTCCATGGGTTCTCAGAGTTGGATATGACTGAGCATGCACACATGTATCATTATATGCAATATAAATCACTTTGTTCCATCTTGATTTTATTGAAAAGATAGTGATTTTAATACAGTTTGGGACATTCATTGTCAAGTCTGCAGAGTAGGGCATGAATAGGCAATATAGTACAGCAGTTTGGAGCACAGAATTTGGTAGACTTCAGTTTAAATCTTGACTTAATATCTGTGTGAACTTGGGTGAGTTATTTCATCTCTTTAAACCTTCATTTCATATTTTATAAGTGGGAGTATCATTGGCATTGATGTCATGAGGTTATTAGAAGAATAACATAAATGCATGTGAGATAATTAATACCATGCCTTACATATAGTAAACAATCAATAAAGAGTAGCTGATATAGTTATTCACTCTCCAAGACCTCTATTTTACTCATTACAGATGACCATGACTTTTATTTACAAAACAGACTGGACTGCCTTTTTACCTCAAAGCATTTTGGATATCCACCAATTATTTTTTTTTAATGTCAAAAATTTAGGGGGTGCATCCTCTTCCATGTTGTAGGAGGTAGGGGAAAAAGGAATAATGGATAACTCCATTTGGCTTGAATAATTGGTGGATGATGTTGCTATTTACAAAAATCAATGGATTTGGAGCAGCTTTGAGGGAAATGTATGTAGGTTTTTTGGTTAGTATTTTGCATGCATTTTTTTTGTTTCTGTTTTCTGGGAGAATGTTGGAAAAAAGAGACGTAAAAGGATAAGATTCTGGAGCTCATCGAAGGATCTGGTATGAAAATGTCTGTGAAACCCTAGATATCATCACTTAGGGAGAGCACATAGAAGAGAGAAGCACCCTGGTGAAGAATGCTACAATTTAGGAACTGAGCAAAGGATAAGAAGAAGAAAAAGTGAGATAAGAGTAAAATGAAGAATCTGGTACTATTATAAGTTACATGTGTACTCATCAAAGTTATCTGAATCTGTAATGCTGGTGAAAGCATCTACACTTTTATAGACCCTGTCTCCAGTACATACAAGACCTTCCTCAATTTCTCTGTCTGGCAAACTCCTATTCTTCCTTCAAGACTTAGTTCAGTTCCTTGGAAGTCTATTCTGATTCCTCACCTCTTGTTTTCATAGCACTGTGTCCCTACCTCTGTCTTAACCCAAATAACTGGGCATTTGGGATTGTATAATCTGTTTTATAAATGCTCTGACTCCCCTGAAGTCAGCTCCTTGAGAGCAATTGCCATTTTTTATTTCTGAATCTCCAATAACTAGCACAAGTAAATGTGGAAAAATAAGCATTCAACTATACTTGGTTGAATAAAATGTGTGCATGACTAGATTCCCTTTTGAGCTCAAATATTTAATGTCACGCCCATTTAATTTCTACTAGAGGATTCCACTTAGAAGCCCAACACTAAGTTCCATCTATGTATCAAATTCTACGTTTCTCAAATTGAAGTTACTTCTCTCACTTTCCTTAAGACCTCCTTCTTTATTTCTATTTATGGTACAACTATTCTCAAGTCCTTCGAACTTGGAAACAAGAAATCATTTTTGACTCTTTCTCTATATATAGCCAGTCGGCCACTATTCCTGTCCATTTTCCCTCCATATATCTTGAATCAGAATCTTTCTTTGTCCTAGTTAGCGACATGCCCAAGGTCACTGAGCTATTCGGATACAGAGCAGGATTTGAAATCCATTCTGTCTGACTCACTAAGTAATATCACCTTTCTGGCTTATGCCTGGGTAGCTGGGATCCTTTGATAATATGGCAGGCAATTCCAAAACATATAACTTGTAATTGTCTGGAACATTTTGGGAAGGAAAATACTCCACGGACTTTTGTGTTTTCTTATGTCTAAGATGTAAACTGGCTATTTTATGAGGCATTGACAGAGGAATAGATGGATAGACTGATTTATTTCCCTCAATAGGATGTAATCTGATGACTGTGAGGATATAAAAGTTTATAAATATAGTAGGGTATTTGTACCTAGAATATTCCTGTTAAAAACCATCAACTGTATTAACGAGGGTATCTTACTTCTACTCCCAAAGTTCTATTCTACTCATTTTTATGTCTTCTCCCAAGATTAAATTGTTCCCTAGGATCTCATCCTAGCCACAGGTAAACCTTATAATTCTGAATTTGTCCATATTGCTTAGTAAATGAATATGTAAATATGTATGTACAGTAGTACCACTTAGCTGACTGGTATTTTTTCCACTTTCTTACCATGTGGCTGTAAAGGAAATATGGAGAGGAAGTTAGCGTCTCTCACCGTGTCACCTCTAATAACTGCTGCATCTCTAAAACTGTGAGTTCTTACATCTTTCTTTTTAATTTCTACTTTACCCAAATTTTACACTACACCATTCCTCAGACTCACTGGTTCCATTCTTTCCAGGGAAAGTTTGATTCCCTACGTTCAAAAATCCATAGTTTTGGCTTCTAATTCCTGCCCAGTTAATACAACTGAATGTGAACTCTTGCTGTAAGCACTATAAAAACTATAAAAACAAAAATATATGAAATGACTATTTTCAGAGAATACACAACAGGAAGTACAATGCTGTGATTCACATGTGATTGTCCAGTTGGATACTAGGACACAATGCAGTGAGAGGAAACTCAAGTGGATCATAGTGGTCTCACTGAGATGAAGAGGAAACAAAAGAGCTGAGAATGACTAAGGCAGCCAAAATCTGTGGACCAGAGATGAAGCTGAACAAACAAACTGCGATGGACTGAATTATGTTATCCAAAATGTCTTATGTTGAAGCCCAAACTCCCAACATGATGGTATTGGAGATGGGGACTTTGGGAGGCAATTACGGTTAGGAAATCTATGAAAAAATTATAGCTAACATTATGTTTGAATGTGACACATTGAACATTTACCTTCTAAAATCAAGAACAAGGCAAATAATGACTTCTTTGACCACATCTATTCAGAATTTTACTGGAGATTGTCGCTAACATAATTAAAGCAAGAGAGAAAAATAAAGGCAAATATAAGGGAAAGAAAAAAGTCAAACTGCCTTTATTTCATAGAAAATATGTTCATATATGTAAGAAAATTTAAAGAATCTATAAAAAATTTAAAGAAAATTACTCAAATAAGATCTCAGGACAAAAAGCCAGCATGTAAAAAAAAAAAAAAAGCTTTATTTCTATATATAAGCAAATAAATTTTGGAAAATGAAAAGTTTTAAACACTAATTGTAATATTAAAACATGAAATATTTAGGATACATTAAAAATATGTCCAAAATCTTTACACAGAAATTATAAATTACTGCTGAAAGAAAGGAGACCTGAATAAATGGCAAGATGTAACATTATACTGAACTGGAAGATTCAATTTTGTTAAGATGTCAGTTTTCCTCAATATGATCTGTAGAATCTATATAATCCAATCAAAATTCCTATAAACTTTTCTTTATTTGAAGACTTTAAGAAAGTGATTCTAAAATTCATATAAATATGAAAAGGACCTTGAATATTCAAAATGAGTTTCTAAAATAAGGAGAACAAAGTTGAGGTACTCACACTCTCTGCTGTCAAGATTTACTGTAAAGCTTTAGCAATTCGAGTGAGACTGGAGCAAGGACAGACAAATAGAACAATGAAACTTGATACTTATCTCAGACATCTCCCTTAGGCTCATTTTTTAAATAACAATTTTACGTCTCTTCTTGAATGCCTTAACAGCATACTAAGCTTTGTATATCTTAAACCCAACTCATTATCTTTATTCCTAAATCCAATCCTTCATTTATATTTGCCTGCTAGTTGTACAAACCAGAAACTTAAAAATAATCCTCAACCTCTCCCTCTGTTTGATCCTCCGCATTACTCATTCCTTACTAGGAACTTTCATTCTTACCGCCTAAATATACCTTGAGTTTATCCATGTTTCTCTACTTCCATCACCCTATTCTAATATCTGCTACCTGGACTTCTGAAAAAGTTTCCTAAACTAGTTAACTGACATATACTCTTTACTACCTCCAAAGTATATTTAAATAAAAATTGTATCGTGTTAAACCTTGCTTAAAATATTCCAAGGTCTTCATATTGGTTGTAGGAGGAAAATAGATATTACTATGGCTTTTGAGAGTCTACCTGGTCTAGTCCTTACTTGCTTCCCTAGCATCATCTTGCTCTACGTTTTCTTTTGCTTTCTCAGAGAGTAATGCTTATTTATGTTTTCGTTTTTTGTGCAGAGGAATGTTGTTGTTGTTGTTCAGTCACTAAGCTTGTCCAACTTCCTGTGACCCCATGGACCGCAGCATGCCAGGCTTCCCTGTCATTCACCATCTCCTGGCGTTTGCTCAAACTCATGTTCACTGAGTCAGTGATGGTACCCACTCCTCTCAACGTATGCTGTCTACTTCTTCTCTAGCTTTCAATCCTTCCCAGCATCAGGGTCTTTCTAATGAGTCGGCTCTTCCCATCAGGTGGCCAAAGTATTGGGCCTTCAGCTTCAGCATCAGTCTTTCAAGAAATAGCAGCACTCCTGATGTGTTTGTCCATTGAATGAAGGAAGGTGTTACATATCCTAACACTGCTACAGCAAAGATACAATTATATTCCCATTTCTTTTCAGAACTTGGCAATAAGCTGATATTCCATATGAAGTTTTAATATTTTAGACCACAGGTATAGTCAAGTTACTGATACATGCATGTGCTTCAGAATGATAGGAGAGGAACTTCGGAGTTTTCTCTCAAAGTGAAGGTTGGAAAGTGGAGGAAACTGGGTAGATGGCAAAGCTTGGAAGCAGTGTTTTTACAGAAGTGTTATCTGGCTTCTTGCAAAACACCAATGCCTAATGATTTATGAATGACAATTTTATCTTGAATCTGATGGAAAGATTGACTGTGTTGCATTCAGCCCAGGAATGTTTTAAAGCCTAAAGAAGCTGGAGAATCCCTTTTGCTTCATCTTGGTGCTGACTCTGCAGCTTCATTTCTACCTCTACTGTCACCTGGTCTTTCTTTTTTTTTTTTTTTTTTCTGTTGGGAGAAACTGTGGGGGAAGGCAGGACTTCCTGAATCCTATACTGCATTATATTAGCAGGTTGTCAATGTCTCACCACCTTCCCTGCAAGGCAGACACTAATACAGAATTAGCAGACCGCACTGCCATTTCAGGGGCTGTTGTTATCCTCAGCAAAGCTGGGTTTTTCTTTACACTCTCACATAAATGGTAGACTGGAGAAGCCACCCCAAGGAAGGTCCATACAGGGCAGATGGAACATTTGGATGGCTGAAAGCAACTAGTTATGCCTTGAGTTCCTCTTCTGTATCACTGTGACCCTCTGTACTAGGGACAGGGAACACAGGAGACCTCAGCTGCCTTCAGTGCCATGAAGAAAGCACAGGAGATGTTTAGCACATCAGTAAATGAATGGATGGTGGCCCCCTGGGTAGATGCCATGATCTCTCTACTCATCCAGGATTCTGCTCTGACACTTGTATGTGAGGACTATTGGAATTGGAACTGCCTGGTTAGCCTCTCTGATATTAACTTCAAATGACAGGCATTTACTACTACATCTTCCATGGATGGATTCTTCCTGAGTACAAAATCATCCTTGAGGAAACAACCTCCGTATTTTATAAGCACATAAATTAGGGTTTGGTTTTATTTTATCAAAAAGATGCCTTCTTCCTATATTAAAATGTATCCCTTTATCCCCTGGTGGCTTACTGACCAAATATGTGTCCATTGTTTCCAACTCTTATAACTATATTTATTCATTCACACAGGCAGTGTGTGATTTTTAAGTACCTATGCGTACCCAGGCTTGTGTCAGTTACTGTGGAAGAGACCAAGGAAAATATAATGTGTTTATATATCTCCCTAACCTCTAGAAGAGTTTGAGTAAACTCCAGGAGTTGGTGATGGACAGGGAGGCCTGGTGTGCTGCAGTCCTTGGGGTCGCAAGGAGTCAGACACGACTGAGTGACTGAACTGACCTGAACTGATCCTCTAGAATGTAAATGCCTTGAAATTATTGTATTTTTTTCTAATTTCTTCCCCAATGCCTAATTCATTCCTTTATATCTACCATGTAATAAGTAGTGAATAGTGGGTTTGAAGGGTAAGTGAATGAATGAAAGCATGATCTTGCTGAAAGAATAGAGAATGCATTTTTCTCTTTTAAACAAATAGTAGTTCAATGGACATTGAGGAATAGGCTAAAAGTGTCTCTGAAGTCTACACATTCTTAATAGTGAAAGAATCTGTCAGCCCAGAATACAAGTCCCTTATCTGCATAATTCTTCAAAGGAATAGTTTTAGGATACACATGAAATAGTTTTATGTATCTGGTGTTGGCTACATGTGTTCAATAGTCATGTAAGTAACATTCAGAAGGCCATTCAAGTAAATGAATCATGAATTCCACAAAGTTATACTAATGAACAAAGATGAAAAGTTATCCTGTTCATCTGAACACCCAACATTTTCAAGCCAACTATTAAATAAATAAATAAATGCAAATACATTTTAATTACCCTATTTTCTGTACCCACAGATCTCTGGAATGGTCAAGTCACCACAGAACTCCTATAGGGATTTATGAACCCTTGGGAAATATACAAAATGCATATTTTGTGAAGAAACTTTCATTAATAGTATAATAAAATGTTTGTTGATGTAACTTTAAACTGAGCAGAGTGTTTGGTAGCTATGGAATGAACCAAACATTTACTGAGCACCTACTGTATAACAAACCCAATCTTTGGGGATATAATAATTAATGAGATCTTCAAAGGTACCTGCCTCTAAAAGACTTAAGAGACAAGATAATATCACAGTACTAGTTACCACACTTATTTTTTAAAAGCATGATAATAAAAACAAGTGAATGATTCTTTGGGGGATGTCATATGCCCTCATCATTCTTGCCTACCTTGACCTTGAATTTTAAAACTGATGCACTCATCCATGGGGCCAAGAAGATCCTAATAAAAATAAGTGTGGGCCCTTTGATCTTTCTAGCAATGGTTTTAAACTCTCTGCTTCATTCCTATTTGCTTTTTGTTCTTCATTCTACCTGCCATTTACTAGATTTTGGTTCCAGAGTACTCCCTAAAGATAAAGAAATGCTCAGTATCTTGCTTTTACTCTTGGCAATTCTTTTCAGACATAGGTCCACCAACTGGGTCCAGGCCCCAGGACTGTCCTGTAGATAAGCCTCGTAGCTGGAACACTTGTAGTTTTTCCCCAAGTCCCACCTTTGGGAAATATTCAGGGATATTTAATTTTATGATGCTGAAAACCCCATCTTCATTTTAGATGGATATCTTATTTCTACTATAATTTGAATTTGTATTTTTCTGACAGTAAAATGACTTTATTCCTACATGAGAGAACATGAAACTGGATTTTTTAGATTCAAAAGGAGTCCCATTACTGCACTTAGTTGAAACAACCAAATATTTTACTGGCATCTGGGAGTGAAGCCAACAAACACAAGTGGTCAGTTTCTTTACAAGTAGGATGAGGGGATTTAGGTTAAACTATTTCTCAGGGTCTTTATAGTTTTCATTTCCCAAAGCTCTTTAATACCAATTCCTAAGGAGGATGGAACTGTATTGATCTGAATTTCAAAATAAACCTGTTATTTTCAGCCATGTTAGAAAGGAGGAACTTAGGAATCATGCATGACAATCCTCTTACTTTACGGAAATGGAAAAGGAGGCCCAAAGAGAAATTTCTTGCTCAAAATCACACATCCTCTGAGTGCGGAACTAAACTTGGACTCTTGACCTTATTCTGCTGAACTTTCATTGTTTCAGAGACTACAACCTGGAGGACTACTTCTGGAAGCAAGTTCTTAAGTATTCCACAAGAAAAATCTGACACATTCGCACATAGTAAATGTGGGGTTTTGATTTAAATATTCAGCTCTGGTAGAGCCGTTGAGACTGGCAGTTGATCCCTTAGCTTATACTGGTCCACAACCCTGTAAGCTACCTAGGCTTGCTCCTGAGTTTGAGGTGCTCAGGTTTGTTCTTTCTTCCCAGTGGGCATTTAGCCCTTGCCAGAAAAAATGTTCCTAAGCTATCAAGAAGGTACAGTGAATTTTGCTTTCTGAATTTGTTCTTTTCCTACATGCCTTCTCACCGAAGCATCATATTCAGAATTTCTAACTTAGAAAACATTTTATTTCATATCCTAAAATTAAACTTTTTAGAATTCAGGAATGGCATCTAAAAGTTCTAAAAGAATCTTAGGAAAGATCTGATACTCTCTAGGCAAGACCTATGGGTTTAATCAAGGAATGATTAATGGGTGTTCAAGGGACTTCCTCAAACTGAATTTTCAAATGATCAAAATTTGCTTCCATTTCTTCTAAGAACTTGAAGAAATAACACATTTCTTCATGAGAGCATTCTGAAGAACTATGAAAAAAACTGAGCATATTAATATATATTCAGTTTTCCTTGAAGTCATGAAAACTGCATGCTACCTATCTTTGCAGAACAGTTACTTCCTTCCTAGCTACCATTTCTAGATTTAAAACCCTAGAAAAGGTATAATTTCACCAGCCACCACTAGTACCCGGTGTCAGCAGCTCATATAAAACCTGGGAAAATATAGTCAGGATTAAAGAAATCTGTAAAACTGTGAAGTAAGGCCATAGCATGTAAAATGCAATTCCTTTTACTGAGTACATAATTTATTAGGAAAGCTATTTATTTGTAGGAAATATGCTTGACACCTTATCCTTGGCAACTGCCTGATTTTTTTAGAACAAAAATGGATAAAATGTTTCCAAGTAAAAGAATTCATTAATTTCTCAATAAATATTTTTATGTCTGTGCTTCATACCCACTCCTCTATCCCCAAGCACAATTCTTTCTTACCCTTCTTCATCAGTCACAAAATAAGTCACCCTCCTGTAACCAGACTCAGGGCTAGAATTAGCAAGGGATCATCCCTATCCTTCCCTGGGTCCCCACTATCTCTTCCTTCACCCCTCATACTAAATTCAAGCAATGGACATTTGGCTTTTGGACTGCTGTTACTATTATTTTACATACTGCTTGTACTGTGAGCCAAGGTGAACTTTGCAGTGAGGGGGATTTGGTCTTTTTCCATGGTTATTTTCTCAGGAAAGCATCAATTACCCACAATTTTGCACAGTTTTGCAAGTAGAAAGAGTTCTTCATTTTCATACCCCTTTTCTCAAAATACAGTAGACAGAAATCAATGTCACAAGCACTTTCTCTCGGCCAGAGCCCATCTGTTCTTCCAGGTATATATATTTGTTCTTACATATTTCAACTACCTGACACCCTTGGGTCTCTTTTACAAGGTCTTTAGCTACATGTGGAGTGGGACTGTATGAGCATCAGGACTTGGGTGTTGACATTAGTTTTGATTCTCTGAATTTATTGTCCTTTGCAGTCTCCAGGTCTCAGTTTCATTTCTGGAAAGGGAATGCACTGATTTATTTTCTCAAAGTAAAACTCTGAGCTATTATTATCTAATTGTCATCTCTAGGGTTTCTTTCTATTCTAGGGAAAGGATAGGATAAGTTTCACTCATTCATTTCAGAGACAAAGCTACCTTTAGGGAATGACACAGGAGAGTGGGTGGGGGCAGCATAATATGTGGTCATTCACCAGTGAAGGGCATGGCGGAGAGAGAAGGCCCTACCCTGAGCTTTATACCCAGAAGTATAAGTTTATACTAGAAGTATAAGTTTATCCTATGGTTGGTGGAAAGAGTTTATTTGTAGAGTGTGGGGGCTGGGGTATAGATATCAATTAATAAAGTTCATCTTCTCATAAATTCCTTATTAAGAACATTGCACCTAAGGCAATGCATCTCATAGCAAAACCTAGATAGTTACTTGTTAGTTTATTTGTGAAGACTTCATGTGGATAAAAGAAATCAAAATTCAAGTTTTAAAAAATTATTTCAACAAATATAAAAATTTTTTAAACTTTTAAGATTTGCATGTTCATCTATTTTCTCAAATACTAATAGCGTTCAGTCAGGCAAATTGTTTGTCAGAACCCAAAGGAATTTGCACCTGGGCTAGAGTAAGAAGAGAAGATGTTTAAAATTGAAAGAGAGAAGTTAAGTTAGAAAGAGCTATTACTCTTCCTTGGCACTTCTTAACATCGGAACAAAAGCCAGATCAATGCGATGTTTTATTTTGGTGACTTGTTCATTTACCTTGCAAAATAGATTATGAATCTCCTCAGATACCACAGTCCTGAGTATAAAAGCAAGCAAAGCACGGGAGGGTCACAGTCTTCATTTCTACCATCATCATTATTCCTATTTGGCCATCCTATATAGAACACTTATTGTGAGCTAAATACAGTACTAGGTATTTTATATGTCATTTAATAACAACTCTATGAGCTATTATTTCCACCTAAACTCAATGAAGTTAAATACTTCATACAACATTATACTGCTCACAGTTGACTGAACTGCAATCCAAAGGTTCAGGCTATAGATCTTCCTGAAACCAATTTTCTAATGAAAATATGTCCTAAGATATATTCTCTTCTAACAACGTGGACCAAAAAGAAAATTCCAATTTTGGATAAGTTTGTGTTGAATTCAGTAGTTCTGGACTGTGAGTACTTTTTTTCGACACAGAAATTTCTGTGAATCAGTATCGATTCTTTCATACAAGGAGCAGAGTAAATGAGACTGTGGGGCAAGGGCTAGGAGGTAATTTGATCACCTACCAGCTGAAAAAGTAATTATAATTATGTTAAAAATAACTATGAAGAGTTTCATTTCTTTAAAAACCATAACATCTCAAATAAAGAAATTCTGTGGATAATTATTTTGATTTTATGGTGTTTTTTGTTGTCATTGACTTTTGTTTTCTTTTTCCAGCTAGAAACCACCTGCTTCCTCTCCAAATTATTCTATTTCATCATGAACTATTTTAAATATAATGTTAAAAATATGGAATAATACAAAAATCTAGTTAACCAGAAGTAAAATACAATTGTCCTCTATCAAATTGGCAGCTTTTCTTAGTTGCCCTCCTCCTCCTATGTTTTTTTTTTTTTTCTTCCTTTTTCCTTGCTCTATTTCTTTACTTCTCCCGGCCTTGTGAAGCTTTTTGTTCCTAAGTGATTTATTTCATCCCCATTATCAACTGTCTCCACCAAAGCTTATACTCTGAGAAGAATCTAATCTCAAGGGAAAGTGCTTTCTTTCACTCCTGTTTTATCTTATTCCCTTTTATTTTAGAACAAACAAAAGGGTTTTTTTTGTTGTTTGTTTCTTTTAATCCCAGGTGAGAGGTGAAATTTTGGTGGACTTGTCTACTTCCCGAAAGACCCAGACACTTCGTTGCAGTAACATACCACCTTGTCAGGGTCAGTTGGGCAATCAGGATGGACTAGAATACCTGATCAGAGTCTCAAAAGAAGAGCCAGAGTGTGAATAGTCTAGGAGAGAGAGGATGCGACAATAGGTTTGAAGAAGAAAGATGAGCAGGGGAGGAAAAGAAGAGGAGACAATTGCACCCCAGCATCCCTGCATGGAGCAGCTTATGTAGAAAGACAGAAACCTGGGGGCTGCAGGAAACCCCTCAGGAATGATTATTTATGTTCCCTGTCATCATGATGCCAAATGCCAGATTGCATGAGTCAAGAGCTTTGAGAATGGTATCCGGCCTTTTTAAGAAGGGGATTGGCATGTTGCTCCTGTTCTCTTTGGGTATCTGTAGTTGCAGTTTAGTTGCTAAGTTGTGTTGGGCTTTTTGTGATCCCATGGACTGTAGCACACCAGTCTCCCCATCCATGTGATTTTCCAGGCAAGAACACTAGAGTGGGTTACCATTTCCTTCTCCATTGTATTTAGCAAGGCATGTTGAATCAGTCCTAGTCAGAGTGGGCACTATTGGTCAAAGCCATGTAACAATACCTTTTCATTTTAATTAAGTACCAAGAATTCCAGTATTAAGACCAGATTTAAGTAGAGTGCTTTAAGACAAGGAAGTTGTAATAGTTGCTATTTTTACACATTAAAAGTAATTTATTTACTAATTATTCTTCCAAATAAATATAATGCCCCACTGAGAAGAGTGGTTGACTAGAATATGTGATGCTACTGCTAAGTCGCTTCCATTGTGTCCGACTCTGTGCAACCCCACAGACGGCAGCCCACCAGGCTCCTCCATCCATGGGATTTTCCAGGCAAGAGTACTGGAGTGGGGTGCGATTGCCTTATCCAAGAACATGTGATAGCATCCTTATTAAATACCTATATTACTGGCTTATGGAAGTCAAATAATAGTCTGGCATAAATATTGCTATCTGCCTTCCCATTTAAGTATCTGCCTTTGTCTCTCTGGGCTTCCCAGGTGGCATGTGGTAAAGAACCTGCCTACCAATGTAGGAGATGTAAGAGACATGCGTTCCATCCCTGGATCAGGAAGATCTCCTGGAGGAGGGTACAGCAACCCACTCCAATATTCTTGCCTGGAGAATTCCATGGACAGAGGAGCCTGGCGGGCTACAGTCCATGGGGTTACAAAGAATCAGACATGACTGAGCAACTAATGCACACTTGGCATTACATCTATGCCAGTTATATTGTTTTAAGATCCTTTGTAATTTGACATTGCCTTTAATTTATATATTAGTTACTAGAATAGAGCTAAAACACTGAAGTACAGTATGTATAAAAACTGAAGTAATTTAGCTTTGCTGCATTCTAATTGTGTAATTTGATGAAATTCCTTAACTTGGTCTAAGTTTTATTATCTGAAATAACAGCAAGTATTCCACAGAGCTGTGCGAAAATTAAAAGTGATAGCATACTAAGGTAATTAACAAAGAACTTCTCCCTGTAAATATCTAACAGATATTAAGAACTCATCTTCAGGAAGTACAAAGTGAGATCAAGCTAGCAGTAATTGTTTCTATAAGTTGGATTGGTCTCTCCCCAGAGTTCACTGTCTCCTGGGGAAGATATTGGGGTGGGGGAGGCGGAGGCCTTCAGGGATTCTCTGGGCCATGCCCTCATGTACAAAAGTAGAAACTGAAGCTTCGGGGGCTTTGGGGCCTGGCTCAGGCCACACAGGGAGCTAATGGCCAAGCCTACTGGAGTCCTGGCTGTTCCCCGGTTCCCCAGGGTCTGACCTCTCTGCCACCTCTCATTTCTGTGCCTTTTGACCTACAGGAGTGCACAGCAAGGCCTTTGACAAATAAACAGTGGCCTAGAGATTAAACTGCACCTGAAGCTGGTTATGCAGGTTCACTTAGCATTTGAACCAAGGGCGGAAACTCCGCTGTACCCAGACTGCAAAGGGATTAACCCATTCTCAGACTCAGCCTGTGAATTATTGCCCACTTAGTAAATACAAAAAGGAAGGAAAGAACTAAATCTCATTAAAAGAAACACAAAATTACACACATTTTTTAAAACAGGCAAATGAAAAGAAGGAACAGCAACAAAGAACACAGTTGGAAATAAGCAAAATATTTAGATGTATGGGGGAAAAAAATCCAGCAAAGCTTTCTTCTGTCTATCTTACACATGAGAGAAAAGAAGAGAATATAATGGAAAACAGTGGAAAAGATTAGTTTCTGTGAGAAATTTTGGGGAGCATCATAGATTCTGCCAATCAGCCATTATGCTTCAAACACCTTAATCTTTGAAGCCAAATTGGACTTCTTTGTGCGTCCTGAGGGCACTCTGGTGGCTCAGACTGTGAAGAATCCGCCTGCAATGTGAGAGACCTGCGTTCAGTCCCTGGATTGGGAAGATCCCTTGGAGTAGGGCATGGCAACCCACTCCAGTATTCTTGCCTGAATTGCCTGGAGAATCCCCATGGACTGAGGAGCCTGTTGGGCTACATGGGGTCTCAAAGAGTCGGTCATGACCTCATCTACTATTTCTTCCATTTGTGAAAAGGATTTTCTTAGAAGTTACATCCAGAATGAGGCTTTTCTAATCATTCAGGTTGGAGAGGTCCCCTCTGCCTCCTCATGGAAGTACCTTCTTTACCTTCCGATACTTACTGCCACTTAAATGCGACTGACTTACTGGTTTATACGTTTATTGTCTTTCACTGTGCCTCTCTCCCGATACAAGCGCCATAAGGGAAAGGAGTTGTCCTGTTTATTGCCTTATTCCCAAGGCTTGGATCAGTCCTGGCACATAATAAGTGTGTGGTTAAGTTCTGACCCAGCGCATACATGAATGCATGCTTTGTGGAAAGCGAGAAGATAGAAGGGTTGTGGAAATGAGTCTTGAGGAAGGAGGATGTAGTGTTTGGCTAGAGTAAAAGCCTTGAATGACTGGTTAAGGATTTGGATACAATCCTCAGAGCAGTGGGACTCTCTTGGAAAGATATGAAAGTGGTAGAGAATATCAGTCACCAAGAGTGGTCCAGTTCCATATGATCCTATAACACAGCCCCTCTCTCCACATTTATGGAACATTGAGTTCTGGGCATAACACTTTGAAGCCAGGTGACCTGACCCACCTCCCACCATGCACTGTGCTGTTTCCTTTGGGGTCATAGAACAAACCTGCCTTTTCACTTTACCTTGCTCCTATGGAACGACAGATAAACTTTAGTCTTAGGTACATTGGCTCAAAGGAAAAGAAGCATGTACTTGGCTTACCAGTTATTCGATTAATTTCCACATACTTCTACAGGACCTGCACGGCAAACAGCTGCCTTCTTTTCTGTCAAGTCTCACGATGTCAAGCCTCCCTGCAAACGTTGAGCTGGACACAGGGAACGTGGACCTAAGTTTCCAAATCTGCAGTTCATTAAGCTCTTCCTTCGTATATTATTTTTAAAAATCCCCTATGGTTTGCTGTGAAGGAAAAGAATTCCCCCTGTGACACATACTGGGTACGTGTGTATAATAAACTTTGGGATTTTAGCATCCCTTGGCAATTGCATTTCTTGCTATATCAGCTGTTTTAACACATTTTCTTCTTAGTTATTTGTGTTTTAGTTGTAATTATGCCCAGACATTAGCATAATGGGATCAAGTTCCAAATTTTAAGTAAAACTTGTTTGTACCATTTATTGTGAAATGCCACTTTTTCCCATTTCTTATTAAATTTTCCAATAGCTGTATTGAACTGTTATTGACGGAAGGACTGTGTAAGGCACTTTTAGCTTTCTGAACCTCGGATCCTTGCTTAAGCAATATCAGACTCTAGCAGGTGGCATGGTTTTGTATGTCTAGATACATATGTAGATACATACAAATGCATACACATTATGAATGTATATGTGTATGTATATATATGTATGCATATATGTCAATGATGCCTTTTATTTAAGTTTAATGGATGGGTAACCTCAGCCACATATATTTTAATTCATAGAATTACTCCTGTGATACAGCAGACATGTGATCTTGTGCAAAATTTGAGCTGAGCCCGTGTGTGTGTATGTGTGCTCAGTCGCTTCTGTCGTGTCTGACACTGCGACCCTATGGACTGTAGCACACCAGGCTCCTCTGTCCATGGGATTCTCCATACTGGAGTGGGTTGCCATGCCCTCTTCCAGGGGATCATCCCCACCCACGTCTCCTGCATTGCAGGCAGATTCTTTACTGCTGAGCCACCAGGGAAGCCCTGATGGAGCCCAGATCAAAGTAAATGAAAGTGGTGTCTGTTTAGGAGTTTTAATGGTCAGCTGGGAATTTCCTCTCTAGTTACTTCCTAGTAAACAGAGATTTCACTGATGTGAAATGACAGGAATTGCAGGGTATGGTCTGGCTTAACAGATTTCTCCAAGAGAACCTACATCCCCGGTGCCTGAGACCAAAATACATAATTAATTTTTGCCCATGCATGTGGGAATCATGCAGCTTGTCATAAAAGAGGCTACTGGCATCCTTACACTTTGAGGATATTTGTTTCACTCGAAAAACAGAGGAAGAAGCTATTCCTACAATTGTGTTGATCTTCTTTCAGAGGAGGGAAAATTGAGCCTTAGGGTGAGAAGGAGAAGGTTCAGAAGAATATCAGATGGGTCTGAGATAATTATGTTTACATGGTTAAGAGGTGTCAGAGTGGCATTACTCATGAGACTGATCTGAACAGAATGTTGCAAATCACTTTCAAGATTTTTTTTGGACTTCCCCATATTTTTGGAGGTTGGAGTCAGGATTACTGGCTTTGGTAATTAATCCTCCCCAGCCTGCATTCTTTGCTACTGAGCATAGCAGTGATTCAGGGGCCCAACCTGCTAAATCAAGATAATGTTTGACCTCTGGGAGCAGAAGCATTTTCCTCACTGAGCCGGAGAAACTAAACCCAGGAGCACAGTTGGTAAAATCAAGAGAGCTCATATTTGAAGAGGAAACTTAGAATCTCCATTTGGGGCATTTTGAGTGTATTTTAGAATATAATATAAAAAATTATAAATTCAAAAGACAAAGTTAATTTTGTTCTATGTATGAGTATAGGGCCCTTAAAGAGCTGTGATATCTTCAAGGGAACCACTGATTTCTACAAACGTTTATCACAGCTGATCTGTCATGACTGTGTGTTTGTTGGTGTATTTTCCTAGTGTTAGTTTCACAAGAGCATACATTGGTATCACAGGTATGCATGAAAGAACTTGGTTGATTTTGTTTCACTGGAGCTAAGATGTTTGAAATCATTTTATCCAATAGACCATGGGTGTCTTTGTGTTACTTTGCAATTAGCTATAATGCCTTTAGACAACTTCTCTGACTCAAGTGAGATTGTGTGGACAAAATTATCAGTATGTTTTTTGTCAAAAAGGAAAATAGGATCTCTATTTCACCATGAAACCCATTAAGTTTTATAAGAAATTAACACCAGAGTGGCCCCTTTCAAAAGACTTAAGACAAAGAGGCTGAACTCCCTGGCATGGACACCAGTTCTTGGCACTGAATCAGTGCTTCATAAAACATTTGAGTGAGTAAATGAAATTAAATGACAATTTTTTTGTTCTTTTAAAAGTAATTTTACTCATCAGGCAACTTAATTGAGAATTTTGAGACTAGAGAAAAAAAATATTCAGATCAAGTATACTATTGCATTTTTCTAGCTCCACAAACAGATATTAAAGCCTTAGTATTTATTTGAGTTAAATGATCAGTCTGAGGTGGTATAAGCCAAACATGCGAGAAACACCTTTTGTTTTGAAAAACAAATGACACATTAGATATTTTCTCTGTTCACTGCCACCCTGTGTCTGGCCTCACAGAGCAATCTAAATTTGCTTTGATAGTAGCCCTTATCACTCTGTCCTGTAAATGTGGCCTGCACTTGTCTGTCTGTCTGTTTCAGTAGATTGCATACTCTTTGAGAACAGGTTTAAATGTGTCACCTGACTTTGTATTCCTAAGATCCTCTTAGTGCCTAGAACACACTAGGAGCTCAAAAATAGGGGACTAGATGGATACTTAAATGGTAGAATTCTGAAAGCTTTGGGGAAGCTACTGCATCCCTTCAGTTCCTGGGTATGTGTCCCGAGTTGTTACTAGCCTCATTTAATCATGTTTTTTTTCCTGACTATGTTTAGTCTAAATTTAATTTTACACTCATACCCACCCACAATCTAATATACCCACCAGACACATGTCCAGCTATACATACTATTTATACTCTTTCACTTTTAGATTCTAAAAGCAAAAAGCCCAATCTCCATATTTTTTTTTCATTCCCAGCAGCCAAACCTTTCTATCATCAGACACCTGAACCTCTGTCAATGAAGGTAGAGGCCATCCTCAGATATTTTGTTTTTTTATGATTCAGCATGAAGAGCAGTTGTAAACATGGAAAGATATTGGCCCTTCTCCTCAAATTCTTTGCTCAAACATCCTTTGCTTGGCAGTTTCCTCTTAGGGCAGTTCGCTAAAGCCTGACCTTTATAGCCTAAAGTCTCTGGAGACTCAGAATAAGTGGGTGAAACTCACAAATCAAAACCAAAACCCTGTTTTCCTTTAGATCAACTTTTCAATCTTGGCTCATCTTGATATCCTAAGCCCCAGATTAATTCCGAGGGGACAAATGTGAGATTTGTGTACTTCTCTCTGTGCTAAAGACCCAGATTCATTCCGAGGGGACAAACGTGAGGTGTGTGTGCTTCTCTGTGTGCTATAGCACCACATGAAGTTGAGAGGGAGGATTTGCAAGTCGTTTAAGGTCTAAAATATTTGTTCCCTGCTTTTCTAGTACACGTGTTTGAGGCTGAGAATCTTATCAGTAGATAAGAGTAGAGAAGCTGCCATCCCACATTCCATGAACTCACTTCCAGATGGTTTAGAGACCAAGGGGTGAAAAACTCAAGCTCTTCAATCAAGCCAAACAGCCCACACCTTTATTGTCCCCATTTGTTTAGCAGCCTGTCAGGGCCCCCCTAACATCTCAGAATCAGCCATGGGGGCAGCTGTTTAATTAACTCTTCAAGGCTGCATTTTGGTGGGGGCAATTCACTTATTATGAAAAACATATTGAAAGCCCAGAGGGATTTTTTTTTGTTGTTGTTGTTGTTGTTCTTTTCTTTGTTTTGTTTTTTTCTTTAATGGTTACTGTTATCTGCAGCTTCTGTCTCAGTCCAAAAAGCAAAGATGACGGTTGCTATTAAAGGAGTCACTTGATCTTTTGTGTTGTTACTTTTTCTTTTTTTTCCTTTTTATTTTCCTAAATCAGTCTGGCTATCTGACTTGAACATGGAGAGCTTTTTTTCCCCTTGGTGCCAGGAAACAATGGCATTTTTCTGGACTTTTTTTGTTTTAGTTGTAGAAGTACCACAGTTGCAACACCAACTTCTTCTAACAGTGACAAGGTTACATGTTGCTCTAGCCCAGGTTAAAATTCAGTTGTGAATAAGTTTTTGCCAGTTTGATTCTGTTAAGAATTTGAAAACTTACTGCCATATACCTCTATACTAGCTGCTAAGAACATACAAAAGAAAACCCCTGACCTTGAGAAATTCACAGTCCCACTTTCTGGGAAAATATAAACTCACAATTTTATTAACTTGAATTTTTTATATGGTGATAATATTTTATTTAAAGAAGATTTGTAAGACATTATGGAAAGTTTCCATATACTCTTCACTCAACCTCCTCTAATGCTAAAATCTTACATAACTATGATATTAAAACCTAAATTGACACTGACTCAGTACTATTAACTCTAGACTCACAGACTTGACCTAGTTTTTCCACCTACACCACTTTTCTGTCGAGGGTCCCATCAGGCTCCCATACATTGCATTTAGATGTTGTGCCTTCCTGGACTTCTCAAATCTGTGACAGCTTTTTGGTCCCATCTTGTCTTCCATGACCTTCACATACTTGAAGAGCAGTGGTCAGGTATTTCATCAAATGTCCCCCACCCCAAATTCATCCTTTTAGTGCCTACTGAGAATCAGCCTATTTTAGAATGTTCCCTGGAAACAATGAAAAGTTTTAGAATCATACAGACTTAGAGTAAGACCCATAGGGCCTCCTCATTTTTATTTTATTTTAACAGTTTTATTTGTTTCTTTCTTTCTTTATTTTTGACTGTGCTGGGTCTTTATTGCTGCATGGGCTTTCTCTAGTTGCAGCAAGCTGGGGCTACTCTCTAGCGACATTGTGTAGGCTTCTTATTGCAATGGCTTCTCTTGTTGCAGAGGACAGGCTCTAGGGCACATGGGCTCCAGTATTTGCGCTTCCTGGCCTCTAGAGCGCAGGCTCAATAGTGGCACACAGGCTTAGTTGCTCCACAGCACGTGGGATCTTCCTGGACCAGGGGTTGAACCCATGTCCCCTACATCAGCAGACTGATTCTTTATTGTTGAGCCACCAGGGAAGCTCTCCTCATTTTTAAACTGTAGAAAATGAGCTCCAGAGAAGAAAACCAGGATTTGCTCAAAGTGAGAGTGAGGTCAGATTAGGAGGAACCCAGGGCTCCTGACTTCTGAGGCAGTGTGGGGTTTAGCCTCCATTCTTCTTTGGAATCCCAGGGAAACTTAATTCCTGAGCAAGACCGACCTCAAGATGTGTTTCTGTGGTGCCCAGAGACAAGCTCCACATGCTTCATTTCATTCTCAGCACAGAGCCTGTGCAGCAACCACTGTTGAATTATTAAATCATGTTCCAGAGAATCAAAGTGTTGGGAACGGCTAAACATGCTTCTCCCAGATATGAGCTAAAACTGCATGGAAAAATAAAAACTCGGAAAGTGTGAGTGAGGTCAAGAAAAAAAATATAATAATAATGCCTGACTCTATAGCAACCTAAGCTGCTTGTGGCAGAGTCCTGGTGTGGCTATTGACAGGAGGACTAAAGAAGCTCCTCAAACTGTGGGTAATGTTCCCCATCCTGTGGCCAATAGCTTCATTACCCACAATCCTGCAGGAAAGGACCTGTCTGTCCCTTGACGTCAGAGCACTTCCTGCCTATCTTAATTCCTAAGGCTTGATGTCACAGAACTTGGCAGTCACAAATTCTCTTTGACTTGATCTCAGTTGTCTCCCTGATTTCACACCCCATTTGCTGAGATCCAGACAAGACCTAGAAAAGCACTATGATCCTCAAATCTCAGGATTTTAATGTGTGGAGTTAATGACTGGGTCAAGTCAGCAATCCTTAGCCATCTCTTGATAGAGTCCTTGGAGAATCTGTAACTCTGTATCATAAAGTGCTCTGAAAAGCAAGCTCATGCTTCATCATTAGTGATCAGAAATCTGTGCTTGACTTTCAGTGTTTCGTGTAGTCTTCTTGGATATAGAAGGGCTTCCTCCTGATGTCCTCTGTTGGCATCATCCTAACGTGTGCTGGATTCAGAGTGGACTTGCCTGATGCTTTGGAGCAAACACAGAGCAAGCAGGGAAATGGCCTGGCAGTTGAGCCCTGGGTTCTAATTCCAAGTGTCCCATGATTCTGTGCTTTGAAGATAGCACTTGCACATCTGTTTGTCAAAGATGCTCCCTAGCTGTGCTTTTATAGACTTAACTTGATTGGTGTTATTTAAATTGGATAATAAGAAGACATTTAGAGGCAGCCATGGTACAGATAGGGTTATTGAAGTGAGCTAGTCAACATTTTTGATGCAAAACACTGAAAGAAAAGGTTGGAATAACAATCCAAGAGATGTACAGTGCAGTATAAAAAAGTGAAGATTTTGCCATCAGTCAAACAAATCTGGTTTCATATACCAGCTCTGCCACTTACTACCTATATCCTGGGGTGACATTATTAACCTTTCTGAGTCTTAGTTTCTTCCTCTTTAAAGCAGAAATAACTGTAATTCCCTCTGAAGTTATTGATGAGGATTAAATAATTTATAATTATGTAGAAAAAATGCTTTGCACAGTGCCTGGTGTGTTTTAAGGATGCTATTCATGATAAAGGCTCTTCCACTTGTAACGTTCTGTGGTCCTGAGACCCAAATCTGGAGGTTCTACCAGAGCATTGCCACCATGGTCATCCCCTTCTATAAGGTTAAGATAGCTTCTAAACCTGAGATGTTAGATGCTGGCAGGACAGGGTGTCAACCCAACCTGGGAGATAGGAGAGAGTCCATGAAGGTGGCCTCTGCCAGGCCATCTTAGCTTGAGAGCTTTCAAGAAGGTGACAGAACTTTCCTCCAGTTCCCACACCGGGTGGGAGACAGAGTTATTCTCTTCTTGGGCCCCTTCTTCTTTTCTTACCCCAACTGTTCAAGGCTATTCTGGGTCTGTGTATTTTGGGAGCTGTAATGAGGTGCTTCTCATCATACCTTGCCATTTTCAGGCAGCTTTTACTAGCCGCCTGGACATGGGGACAACCTAGCAATTTAAGAGCTATAGTGGACGAGGCTGGAAATAGAGCGGCCCAAGCGACAGCTTGGTGAGAGGGGAGTGGGGGGTTTGTGTTCTCACCTTCATAAAAGAAGAAAGCTAAGATGGCTTACAGTCAGAGACAGGAATATTCACAAAGGGCTAGGAACCAGACATTCTCGTGCCTGGAGAATACAAAAGAATGAGTTGTCTCTTTAGTAGCCAAAGACTTGACTTCAGTGGATGTGGAGCGGAACAATGAGATGGGTTTTCTTCATTTGCCAAAGCACCGGGGCCATCCAAGTTGCCTGATCGTGATTCATTTCAAGCTCAAGTTCTACTGACATGGGAATAAGTTCGAAGAAAGTAAAGCTGTCAGTCACCTCAGCCTCTGAGGCAAAATGCTATCCGTATAAATGCCTTCAAATTCCAACCGACCGGTCATCCTTTCTTTTCCGACAGCACGCAACACTCTAGAATTTCAAAGCCTCTCTTCCTGGACATGATTTTCCAAAGCTGGAACGCTTTCCTTTTTTAGCTCTAAAGCTATGAAAGAATTCCATGGTGCAATTCTTCCTGGACCTACAGCCTTGAGCCCTGAAAGAATGTGTTCTCTGACACCATAATGCAGAATCTTTGCAAAAATATAACTACAGATTGATGTCTAATTTAAAGGACCCCGCATTTCATCTTCTCTTATGGCTGGTGGGGTAGGGAGGGAGAAAAATGCTGCACATATTAACATTTAACTCAAGCTTTCAAACACAGAATGCTGTCCTGGCTTCCAACTCAGGATAAAGGAAATGCTTGTCTCCAGGAGCTGACACTCCGCTGGTCATATTTCAGATACAATTAGCCTCCATTGATGGTGGTGGCTGATCTATCAAATGAGCAGCTAATCTTATCTGTGGTTCACAAATGGCTCAGATGGTAGCTTGTGACTTTGATTACTGGAAGACTGGACCCCATCAGACAGCTTTGCTCCAAACAGTGGTCCTTTCAGCCTCCTGCCCCTGGAGATCAAAGCACTCTCCCCTCTCCATATCTGCAGGGAAGCTCATTAGAGGGAGGCTGTCAGGGTTATAATCATGCAACAGTTTTACTTCTGGGTTATAACGCTTTCCCCTTCTTATCAGCCTGTGAGGTCCAAAGTGAGAAGGATAAAGGAGGTACCGATGACATCTGATACATTTAATAGGCTCACTGGTGACTGCCCGGGCCTCAGCTCTCTGCCACTGCTGCCTCACTGAACGAAGGACTCCCTTCCCCCCTAGACCTACGGGGATTTTGCTTTATTACTGGTGTGGAGAGAGCGGTAAGGGGGAGGGTTCCATAGATCCCTAACAGTCGCTTTACTGCAAGAAATGTAGAAGCACAGTATCAAATAAAATAGGAGTTGCTAAGTCCAAAGATCTGCCTTTAAATTTCATCTCTTTCACTCAATAACTGTGTGAACTTGGACGTTTTGCTGTGATCATCTGTTTCCCCTGTAAAATATGTAAATTAATACTTTCCTCATTGGACTTAAATGCAGACCTCAAAGTCCCCCTATCCCAAAATCCCAAAAGCCTTTTCTCATAACTTGAATTCTTCCCTCCCACTCTCTCCCTCATCTTCTGCTGAGTTAAAGCTCTTGGCTTCTGAGTCAATGTTCCCTCTGTCTTCCCATAGCCCCTGGCATCACCACTAATACTGCACGTATCGAGCTTGGTTTTCTGTTGACTTGCCTTTTTCTTCTCAGTAAACTGTGAAATCCTCAAGGAATAGGGGGCTGAGGCTCTATGTATTAGGATGCTTCCACTAGGCACACGGTTGATGCTAAAAGAGTGTCTGTTGTCTACAATAGTGTATACTAAAATGATATGCAGAGTACATTGGGAGGAAGTTGCACTCAATATAGGACGTGGAACTTTTTAGAACTTCATGAGGACCCATGTAAATGACCTATTAGACCTAGACCTCCGTTCTAGGGTGTGGCCCAAGAATCAACACTTCTAACAGGTTCCCACTTTGAGAACCAGTGATCCAAGCCTGAAGTAATCCAGTCTTCCTACTTTTAGATGAGGAAACTGAGGTGCAAATCTGTGAAATTATGCACTGGATGAAGCACAGACTGGAATCAAGATTGCTGGGAGAAAGATCAATAACCTTACATATGCAGATGACACCAGCCTAAAAAAGCAAAGAGGAACTAAAAAAGCCGCAGAAAGAGAAGAGGAACTAAAAAGCCTCTTGATGAAGGTGAAAGAGGAGAGTGAAAAACCTGGCTTAAAACTCAACATTCAAAAAACTAAGATCATGGCATCTGGTCCCATCACTTCATGACAAATAGATGGGGAAACAATGGAGACAGTAAGAGACTCTTGGGTCCCAAAATCACTGCAGATGGTGACTGTAGCTATGAAATTAAAAAACAGTTGCCCCTTGGAAGAAATGCTATGACAAACCTAGATAACATATTAAAAAGCATTACTTTGCTGACAAAGGTCTGTATAGTCAGAGCTATTGGTTGTTCTGGGAGAAGGAAATGGCAACCCACTCCAGTATTCTTCCCTAGAGAACCCTGTGGACAAAGGAGCCTGGTGGGCTGCTGTCTCTGGGGTCGCACAGAGTCGGGCACGACTGAAGTGACTTAGCATGCATGCATGCATTGGAGGAGGAAATGGCAACCCACTCCAGTATTCTTGCCTGGAGAATCCCAGGGATGGAGGAGCCTGGTGGGCTGCCATCTATGGGGCCGCACAGAGTCGGACACGACTGAAGCAACTTAGCAGCAGCAGCAGCAGACGTAATCTGCTGCAGAGGTACAAAAGAGACTTGTACAAGGTCATATGACCAGTCTGAGGCACTCAAAGTTGTTCTTATTTCTAAACAGTTTATCAAAATAAACTCTTATCTCATATAGGGATTAGTGTGTGTGTGTGTGTGTGTGTGTGTGTGTGTGTGTGGAAATTTATAGGAAATAGGTCTTTTGTTTGTTTTTAGTTTACATGTAATTACTTAAGACTTGGGTCTTTTAATTCTAAATCTCATAGTCCTTTTAAAACAAAGTCATTTACAACATACTGTGATTATGTTAGGAGGCACTATAGTCATCCAACCTAAATACTGGCTAAGTTATTATCTTATGTGTCTCTTATATTCCTTATAGTCATTGATGCTTTCCGAAATGTCTGAGGAGAAATCCATTGGTGAACCCAGATTACAGAAGAATCAGAGAAGGACTCTGATCAGCACAGGGAAGACTGGGTCTCCCTGTCACTTACCCCAGCATCCCCTAGGTCAGGTCTTTAACCCATCATGCTGGTGGGAATGTCGAGCTCCTACAGCAGCTGTCATAACCCTGAAGAATGAGAAGCAACAACCATTGCCTATGGAGGTGGGAGGTTTGAAGCTGGGTAGGCCTAGCTTTTGTTTTCACTTCCTCATATCCCTAGGAGAACAAAATTGCTTATGGGATTTAACCTCTAGGAAGCTCATTTTGCTACTCTGTAAAGTAGGAAACACTTCCTTGATGGCTCAGTGGCAAAGAATCTGCCTGCCTAGAAGGAGACGCAGGTTCTATCCCTGGTTCAGGAAAATCCCCTGGAGAAGGAAATGGCAACGTGCTCCAGTATTCTTCCCTGGGAGAATCTCATGGACAGAGAAGCATGGCGGGCTATAGTCCATGAGGTCGCAAAGTGTCGGACATGACAGTGACTGAGCACACACACAAAGGGGGAAACATGCCTACTTCAGGGTTATCGTAAGACTCCAGAGAAGCAATGTTTAGTCATCTTATACCATGTCTGAAACATACCATGCATGCATTAAACATACCTAGCATGTTTAATGAGGGCTTACCTTCTCTTTCTCTCTTCATCTCCTCCCCATTCCTCTCCCACTATCACCTAAAACCTAATACTAGCAGAACATGAGTGAAAAATGTAACCCAGCTGGAAAAATAAGCAAAATATAATGTCTTTTTTGTTTTTTCAACTTATGTCTTTCTGATTTACTTACTGTTCTTTCTTCATCATTAATTTAGCTATGTTTTTTTTTTTTCATAGAAATCCATTTACAACTTTTAAGAAAGAAATTATTTGTAGTTAAAATGATGACCTTTCCATTAAATATAATTTGGGAGGCATTAGTACTAATTGTAACTATAATGGAATTTATGTCTGACACATTATACTTCAAGTGATGAAAGAAAGCCAGACATTCTTCAGAAATCAGTGACAAGTTTATCAGAATATTAATCTCCTTTAGTTACTCTTTAAGAGAATAAATAACTAATCAGTCACTGACTGCTAATATAACATTTTGCTAAGATGGATGATAATTTAAGTTTCAACGGACTATATTTATTTAACTGACAGGAATCAAGACTCAATTTTGTTTGTTTTAAATGACAATGCAGTAAAAGTCAGGCTAGCTATAATGCTTAGGAAATGAAAACTTTTGAGTAATTATTTTTTTAAGTTAAACTTTGTTAGAAAAGCATTGAACATATATGCAAAATGTTTTTTGATCACCCAGTCTTATTAAGTGGTTTCTAAGAAACATTCTTAAGTCTGTGTCAGGTCTATACTTAGAGTGCGATTATTTTGACCATTGTGTGCATGCATGCTATGTTGCTATAGTCATGTCTGACTCTTTGTGAAACCATGGACTGTAGCCTGCCAGGCTCCTCTGTCCATGATTCTCCAGGCAAGAATACTGGAGTGGGTTGCTGTGCCCTCCTCCAGGGGGTCTTCCTGACCCAGGGATCAAACCTGCGTATCTTATATCTCCTGCATTGGTAGACAGGTTCTTCATCACTAGCGCCACCTGGGAAGCCCCTTTGACCATCGTATCTCATGGCATATAATTTTAGCTGCAGAAATTCTGAGAAATTAGGGGAATGTTTGTTGGCCCAGACCAGAACTGACTGTTGTGATTCTGAGCAGATTTCAGACGTCAGTCACCTTTGTTGTGATCACTTTTTTTCTCCTGTTGGGGAATAAGAGGACAAGGTCCCACTGAGAGAGGAGAACCCTCCCTTGAATTCTGGTTAATTTGATTTTTATGCATTTTCTCCAACAGCAAGGGTAATCTCCATGAACTGTTATTACTTTACCATGATAATGCCGAAGCCTAACTAACGAGGTAGGACTAGCTCTTCTCTTGCTTGGGGAGCAGCAGGTCACAGAGAAGTTGTATGCAAGTATTAGTCACATCAAGAGAGGGGAGTCCTTCTCTTTCTATATGGAGGGGCGTTTAGCCAGTGTAACCCTCTAGGCCTCTCTCTTGTTTATTCCTTGTCAGAAGAGGGAGTGTTCAGTTGGTGATCTGGGAAAAGCAACTGAAATCAGCATTAGCTGTCTCATTAGAGACCAGTCTGCCTGCAGAGAGAGTACCATCTGGTTTGCGCTTGATTGTTTGGAGAGCAATCTTGGAGCAGAAGGTTCTGCCCCTACAGGGACTCCAAGAATTGTTGAGCTCTGCCCACTGCTGCATAGTAAGTTTGTCAAAAATGGGGTAAAATATTCGCAAACCCATTTAGTCAACAATCTAAAATTAAGTTAAGTATCTTGTGAATTAACTCAGGATGAAAGGGGGCACTTAGTTACTTTGCTGGGTCCTCTGTCAATCTCCAACAGAGCCTGTGGGAATCCTAATTCTCCAGGACCTGATGCAAGTAGCTCGGTAGCAAGTAGCATGGACAATCAAACCATGTTAGGGCTCATTCAAGGTTTAATAGATAGAAGACTGAATAGAAGTCTGAAGATTTCTTGTGATTCTCCATTTCCTGATGTTCATTTGTCTAACAAAGCAAAAGCAGTGATGGAAATGCCTCTGGTATTCCATGTCCTCTGTTCTTACCCACCCCCCTCTATCTATCTACACCTCCAGTAGAGGTGTGTGTCTTCCCAGACTTCCATTTCTTGTTGATCAGGGCTGCTCTCAGAGATGGAGTTAGTGTTTAATGTAATGTGAACAAGAGAAGAAGACAGGCTAGTCTGTTTGTGAGCTTTCCTGAGACCAAAAGGAAGGTGCTCTAGATGGCCCTGTGGAATCATTAGCCACACTTATCATTTGGGTGTGTGCCTTTTGCTACCTCCTAGTACAGATAGGCCTTGGTGTTTCTTCTGAAAAACTGTCTTCTTAGGAGTGTAACTGGGCTGACAAGGGCAAGGGTCACTCTAAATCATGATTTTGTCTGAGATAGAAGCACCCCATGAAAATCCCAAGTGAGTGATGCTGGAAACATTTAACAAAGGATGACACATGCTCAGTGAGGAAGCTCTGGCTGCTAAACAATTTTAATTCATCTACCCTCAAGGAAGTAGATTCCTCTCTGCATCTGACAGTGGTTTTCATGACTCCATGATTCCACAGGGTAGACTTTCACCCAGAGAAAAGGAACTCAGAAACTGTTGTTTCTTTGAGATGTGGTTTACTGAGGACTTTCCTGCCTGTGTTTTCATGGTGAGTGACAAGACTGGGGAAACCTGTTCATGACTCAGAAATTTGTCTGAACTTTCAGCTCGGAGATTAAGGAAATGGTTGTCCATTCCATCTTATTCATTTACTCATACATTCATCAGATATATTTGAAATGCTTATTCTATATCACTCTATGTTAGCCATGGGGTGAGTGGAGGATACAGAGATAAATAAGACATAAGTCCCCGGGAACTCACAGGCTCGTGGAGGAAACAGACATGGATGCACAAAATCATAATGAAGTGTGATGTGTTCTGTGGCACTGGGGGCACAGGAGAGGCTGAGAAGGCTTTCTGTCCTCAAGAACCAGTGACGGCTTCTCGGAGGAGTTAGTGTCAGAGGTGAGACCTGAGGGATTATTACTAGGGAGCCAAATCCTTCTTCTGCAACGGGGGCTGTCAAGGGTAGGAGAAATGTCAGCTGAGTCCTGCTTGTTAGGTATCTGGTATGGCTTATTTTACAGGTTTTCTGGAGGATTATTTCTTTAGGGGCCATTATGTATCTTGGCTTCCTTGGTGGCTCAGATGCAATGCATCTGCCTGCAATGTGGGAAACCTGGGTTTGATTCCTGGGTCAGGAAGATCCCTTGGAGAAGGGAATGGGTACCCACTCCAGTATTCTTGCCTGGGAAATCCCATGGACAGAGGAGCCTGTCCATGAAGTTACAAAGCATCAGACACGACGGAGTGAATAATGCATGTATGAATATGGGGGCCTCCCAGGTGGCTCAGTGGTAAAGAATCCACCTGCCTATAGGAGACATAGGTTTGATCCCTGGGTCCGGAAGATTCCCCTGGAGGAGGAAATGGTAACCAACTCCAGTATTCTTGCTTGGACAGAGGAGCCTGGCGGGCTACAGTCCGTGGGGTCACCAAGAGTCGGACACAACTGAGCAGGCATGTAGGAAACACTACAATGCATCTTGAGACAGCTGCCTATTGGTGACATTCCAGTTTATATCAGACACTGTGTTTAGCCATTTTACATGTTACTTTGATTTCTTACAGCAGCCTTGTGAGTTTAAGACCATTATTCAGGGTGGATAAATAAATAGCTCACCCCGATGTGAATATACCCAGGACCAGGATGTAAAACCAGGGTTTCTCAACTTCACTGTCTGGGCTCTTTCCATTATCCATGCTGCCTTTCCAAGGATCAGAAGGTGAGCAGGAGCAGAGAACCTGTGAGCAGGCAAATGCTCCTGCTGGAACCTGGCTGGGCTCCATTGCCTCCACTCTCAGGCCAGCAGCCTTTGAAAGGGAGCAAAGCCTCTTATCCTTAGAAATTTATTATCTATAAATTCACTTGCCCCTCTCCCTGTAGCACTACTCTCACCAATTTTAATTATTTTTTAAAATTTTAATTTAAAAAAGCATTTTTTTGCCACCCATGCAGTATGTGAGATCTTAGATCCAACCAGCACCCCCTGCATTGCAAGCGTGGAGTCTTAACCACTGGAGCGCCAGGGACCTACCAGTTTTAGTTTTGATTTCAGCTTTTTTTTTCCACCCCAGTGGAGTGTATTGCCGAAAATCACATCCCCTAGGAAGCTTCACTCCTCTGCCTCTAACATGCCAGAGAGTCTGGATGTCTCCCTCCTATGAAGCACTTTTCAAAATGTTTGAGGAAGCATAGCTCTCTTCTCTTCACTCACTCCTTTCCCCACGCGGGTCCACACTTAGCATCTTTTACAAACAATGCCACAAACCATTGGGGAGGGGGGAGGGGCTGTACAGCTGAGAAGCTGCTTTCCTGGTTGTTTCTTTGAGTTTCAAATGAAACTGTGTTTAATCGGCCTCCTGGTTCTCAAAGATGGAGTGGGTATTGTTTGTGGCTCATTTTCTCCACGCGGTTTTAACAAAGTATGCCTTCAGAGATATCACATAACTGAAACACAGAATTAAGCCAGAATGGCAGAACGCTGGCAGCAAGTCGCCCTCCCCTCGTGTTTTTCATTGAAAAACATATAGGATTACCTTATTGTTCCAGATATTAGCTTTCTGTACCCAGCTTATACATATTTAAACAGCATAACAAATGGGCTATATTACAAAGCACCTATATGTCACCAAGGCCCAGAAAGCCTGGGCTGTGCCAAGGCCTGGAGACATCCTTCCAAGTTCCCTTCCCCATGCAGAGGCAGATTGTCTCTGTGCTTGGGGTGGGCCAGCTGGCCTGAATTTAATAGCAAACATTCTTTTTTTTTTTTTCAGATCCCGTGTGCAAAAAAAAACTTTCATTTGAACGTGACATCTACCAGCAAAGGAGCAAATCCCAAGCACCACCAGTGTATTCTGTCATGCCAAAAGCCAGAGAAGCTCTATTTAGGGCTTTCTTCCAAATGCCAGGGCTCAGACTGCAGACTGTACCCTTGCTCGTTCTGGAGAACGTTATCAACCTCATGGTTCGGGGTTAAGGGTTGGGGTTGGGGTATTGTTAGTGTTTTCATCACTAGAGAAAATGTATGGTCTGACAATCACCATGCCCGCAGATCAAAGGCAGAGTGAGGCGTTATCTGCTGCCGCCTGTGCCGCGACTCCAAGCACATTTCTGGTGGGCTGACCCCGAGGTGAGCTGGGGTGGGAAAGAGTTCTGCAGCGGGATGGCTCTCTAGGCATGGGCTCACGTAGGGTCGCATTCTAAGAGCAAAATCTTGGTCTCTTCCTTTTAGGTAGTCCCACTCTGCCTAATTTTAAAAGCTCTGAATACTTTGTAACTGGTTTTTGATCAACAGGGAGAGAAACATCAGTTTGTGCAGAGATTGTCCTGGGGGAAGTAGGATGCTCTGAATCATTATCCTAGTGTGCCACTGGTCTGCTTTTTGACTTGGGGAAAGATCCAAGCTGCAGTCACACTGACCCCTCAACCTGTCTCTTCGTGGAGCATAAAATGAAGTGAAAGTCACTCAGTGCTGTCTGACTCTTTGACCCCATGGACTGCAGCCCTTCAGGCTCCTCTGTCCATGGAATTCTCCAGGCAAGCATACTGGAGTGGGTTGCCATGCCCTCCTCCAGGGGATCTTCCCAACCCAGGGATCGAACCCAGGTGTCCCGCATTGCATGAGGATTCTTTATAATCTGAGCCCTGAGCCCTGCTGGTAAAGAATCTGCCTGCAGTGTGGGAGACTTGGGTTTGATCCCTGGGTTGGGAAGATCCCCTGGAGAAGGGAATGGATACACACTCCAGTATTATGGCCTGGAGAATTCCATGGATTGTATAGTCCATAAGTTGGATAATAGCTGTGTAACACCTGGAGGTTACTAAATACTTGCAAAAATATTTTCATATTGAGCATGGCCCTTGCCAATTCTGGTTTACACATGATGCCCCTGTCGATTATTTTGTTCTGTCTTCCCTGCAGGACAAACTGAAACTGTCCCCAAGCCTCAGTTTGTATGTACTTCATTTCTGATTGTGAGCATTTTTACTCCCTTAAAGGAATAATCTTTCCCTTACTCTGTGCTCCCACTGTTGCACATTTCTGTGGAGTTCTTACCTCCAGGCATTCTTCACGCGTCACTGCTTGGTGTGAGCACCTCAAGGCCCACCTAATCACTGTGTTCACCAGGTGCCCATTACGACAATCATAGATGAATAGATGTTGGATGAATGAATGATTGAATGCAGGAGAAGACAGGTAGATGAAGAGGATACAAAATTCTCTGCATCCTTATGGGAAAAAATCATTTCATTTGGGAAAAAGGGTATTTCTGCAGGAGGGGTGTCTCTGTTTTTGATGAAACCTGGGCTCACACACCTCCCTTGCCCACTTAGGTTAAATTGATCTCCTTTGTGCTCTCAGAATACCATGTGCATATCGTTCTCACTTTCCATAAACTATTGCGATTATCTATTTAGGTATATCTTTCTCCTTCTGGATTACATATCTGTTGAAGCAGAGACCACCATGCACTTATTTTTTGAATCTCTGGCCTCTAACACAATACCTGGCATAAATTAGAACTCTGAAAATAGTAAATATTTGCCGGATGACTGCCTAAGGAAGAGAGATAGCTTTCCTCTGATCAGAAGGAATTTCCAGCAGACCTACACAGGATTTTAAATGGCTTGCTGTTTCAATGGGTGGTCTCTTTTGGCTTCACCCAAACTGAGTCAGAGATTATGCTAGCAATTGCCTCACACAAAAGATTATAATTATATCCAATAATTATGAGAATAATTGCTACAATATGCTTGGCACCTATATGTTATCAGGCTATTAGATATTTCACATGTATCATCTCATTATCACAGCAAACATATTAGGTTGTTATTATATACTTTGGGCTTTTTGGAAATGTACCTGGACAACTGGCCTTGACTGAAGACTTTCTTGAGAATATATTAAAAGTCGTTTTAGTTACAATTTTTCAAGGGTGTTGAAAAAGCCCTTAGTGGTTAACACTGCATCTACCATTTACCAGCACATGAACGTTCAAAGGCAGGACAGCTTTAAAAATATATATAATCCTCATTTCATCTGTAATTAATATTAATGTGACTTTATATCCCAACAGCCTTATTCTACTTTTTGTCCATAAAAATGTGCAGATTATACTATGACATTGCTCAGGACCATAGAACTAGTCACCTCACTCACCCTCTTTCTCCCTGTTTCCATTGAGGTTATGGAAGTTAGCAACATGTAATGGAGGTGTCTGTTCCCAGGGAACAGTGAAAAATCATGGGATTCACAGTTGATTTTAACCTATTGCATTAGTCCTTAGAAATTGTACAAATATTTTGCATGTATATATTAAAGGTGTAATTTTCTCATTCAGTTCAGTTCAGTCACTCAGTCGTGTCCGACTCTTTGCAACCCCATGAACTGCAGCACGCCAGGCCTCCCTGTCCAACACCAACTCCTGGAGTTCACTCAAACTCATGTCCATCGAATCAGTGATACCATCCAGCCATCTCATCCTCTGTCGTCCCCTTTTCCTCCTGCCCTCAATCCCTCCCAGGATCAGAGTCTTTTCCAATGAGTCAACTCTTCGCATGAGGTGGCCAAAGTACTGGAGTCACAGCTTTAGCATCATTCCTTCCAAAGAACACCCAGGGCTGATCTCCTTTAGAATGGACTGGTTGGATCTCCTTGCAATCCAAGGGATTCTAAAGAGTCTTCTCCAATACCACAGTTCAAAAGCATCAATTCTTCTGTGCTCAGCTTTCTTCACAGTCCAACTCTCACATCCATACATGACCACTGGAAAAACCATAGCCTTGACTAACTGACCTTTGTTGGCAAAATAATGTCTCTGCTTTTCAATATGCTATCTAGAGTGAGGCTTATATCACATTCTCAAATGAGTTGAGAATCACTGTGTCTAATTCTATGTGAGCCTCCAGTTTGAGGTAGACTATGAACAGGAGGGCAGAGCTCTCAACCTCAGAGGTCACCTTTGGCCGGTTGAACTCTGAATCATCAGGGCCCTCGGTAAAAACTTGCCTAATCACAAACTGTCTTTAGGCACCTGGGTTGGAGCTCTATGCCTCTCGAGAGTATATGCTTTTCTCTCTTAAAAGCTGTGGGAGTCTACAAGACCCAACCTTTACTCTTCGCTTGTCCTCCCTGTAGTGTGGCTCTGTTGTCAAAACTTCATATTATGATGTAACCCAGCACAACTTGTCCAAAACAATATTAGATTTATTCCATTTGTTAAAAGGAAGATATCACTAGTATGTGGCCCTTTGGCAAAATCTCAACTCCTAGTTCTAGGCATGGGTTCAATCACCTGTTGCTAAGATACTGCAAAAAATATTATCTGTTTTTAAATGTTTCTTTTTAATTGAATAAACTGTTGCTTTAAAAAAAAATCAGTGCAAAGGTTAAATAGGTCTTTGAAATTGTGTGTTTTTTTTTCTTTAAGCTGGCAGAGACATTTCTGAACATTTTAAATGGAACAGCTGCCGTCTCAGTGGATTTCCTTGATGCAGTTTTTAAATTACATATAAAGGAGCACTCACAGCACAACTGGATTATGGAAATAGCAGAGAAAGAGGCTTAGTTGGATGAGTATATACTGAAAACGCTGGCCACAGTCATTGATTCTGTGTCATACATGTGAGGGAAAATGCAGACAGGGGTCTACAATCCTGATTAGCAAACCTAATTAGCCAGGTTCAGAGATTTCTGGTTTTTAGAACGGTACTACAGAGCATATATCCCAAGAAGGATCTGGCAAAACATGATGTAATCCAAGATCATTAATGTTTGTCTGACAAAATGTTTTAGTACTTACACAAAGTTCTCACATCCATTCACATCCAGCTCTGTGGTCAAGTGACTTTGCTCAAACTCGTGAAAACACTTGGGTTTGAAGAGCATCTTTGATTTTTTTTTTGTATTACAAATAAGTGATTGTGGACCATTAAAATTGAGAGAAACTCAGGATACACATGATTCAGAATAAACCCAGGATCAACTTAGACCCTACAATGGCCTGGCCTGTAAGCATGGAAGACAGGAGACCAAGTAGGTGGAGAAGCCTGGAAGGAATGGGTTGAATGCTCACACAAAGTCCAGACTAGGCAAAGTCAGGAAAGGTCAGCAGGGAGGGCCAGTGGTCCAGGACTGTGGGAGGACACATAAAAAATTAGAAATGTTGACACTATCCTAGATGTCTGCTAAACCCAAACACTTCTCTTTTCCACACTATGGTTGCACTAGGCCAGGTTTGCTATAGATGCCTACAACAGTCTCCTGACTGGTCTTCTTGTTTTATTCCAGTCTTTTTACCCAACTGGCCCCTTTCATCTGCTTCCATTGAGACTGTTCTATGATGTAAATCTTATCGTTCAACTTTCCCTATGAAACCTCTCAGAGGTTTTCCATGACCAACAGTGCAAATCCCTAATAATGTCTCCATTTTGTTTCTAAGCGTTTTTTCCTCATCTTAAGCAACACAGTCATCTCTGGATCACGTTTACCATTGTTTCTACCTTTAGAAGAGACACTACTTGTTTCTTAACTTGGGCAATACCCACCTGTTCTGCAAGATTTGACATTCATTAACTTCAACCCTGAATATTCATTGGAAGGACTGATGTTGAAGCTGAAGGTCCAATTCTTTGGCCACCTGATACGAACAGCGGACTCATTGGAAAAGACCCTGATGCTGGGAAAGATTGAAGGGAGGAGGACAAAAAGGTGACAGAGAATGAGATGGTTGGATAGCATAACCAACTCAATGAACGTGAGTTTGGGAAAACTCCAGGAGAGAGTGAAGGGCAGGGAAGCCTGCTGTGCTGAAGCCCGTGGGGACTCAAAGAGTCAAACATGGCTTAGCTATACCGAACAACTATAACAACTTCTGTGCCAGGCACCAGGCTGACCTAAGCGCTTCCACAGGTACCCCATACCTATGTCAGTAGAGCTAGCACTTTTCTTAAAAATGTTTTATTTGTTCACTTCCGTCTTTCATGTGGCTATGAGCTTTTAGAGTGAAAACTCCATTTCCCTTCTACTATATTCTCATTGCTTAGCATAGTGTTTGGAATATAGTATATGTTCAGTAAAAAGATAATGAATTGTCAGGTGGAATGTTGAGGCAGACAAAATGGAATCCAGTCATCCAGGGAACATGAAGAAGCAACCCTTGACTTATGGACAAAAAAAAAAAAACAACTCTGAAGTGACACAAGTAAGGATAAGTAAGTGTAGTGTCCTGGAGGTTTTAGAACTATGAGATAGTATGCTATGAGATAGTAGAGGTAGATCCTATAAGTTACTCTTCACCAATAATATGAGCTTTCATTTCTTCTGCCCCTAAGTATATGACGAGGCGCAGAAAAGTTACTTTAACCACATAGAAGAGGTTTTCTTATGGTGAAGTTGGGTGCATAGTGCAGTCACTTTAGGAGAGTCCTTTTGACAATAGATTCTATGCATATATGACCCTCGGGGCTTTCCAGATAGCTAAGTGGTAAAGAACCCACCTGCCAATACAGGAGACACAGTAGATACCGGTTCAATCCCTGGGTCGGGAAGATCCCCTAGAGTAATAAATGGCAATCGACTCCAGTGTTCTTGCCTGAAAACTTCCGTGGACAGAGGAGCCTGGTGGGCTACAGTCCACTTGGGTTGCAAAGACTCAGACACGGCTGAGCACGCACATGTGATATATGACCCTCTACATATAAAGTGTGGAGTAACTAGGGAACTATGTGGTAAATCAGCTTGTCATGGTGCCTAAAATACAATAAATTTTTTTATAGTTTCTTGCTGTACTTCCCCCTCTGTGGAGTAAGCTGGACTGTCTCACAGGAGTCACACTGTCATGATGACCTTGGGATTTTAAGCAGAATCCACAGAAGTCAACTCTGATGGAGTGGATTAAGCACCAGTCCAGGAAACAGAAGTCCATCCAAATCCTAGATCTGTGCTTTACTGTGCCTCTAGGATATTAATTACCATCTCTGTGCCTTTGGTTGTTCTCTAAAAAGGAGATAATAGTGACCTGAAAGAGCTCTTTTAAATTTTGAATGAAAAATTTGAGTGAAAGCATCTGTCAGATAACATGTGCTTAAATATGTGTGGATTCTTTAGAACTTTTGTTACCAGGATGGTCGATGTAATAGATTTTTTAAATCATCCTATTAATATTATAGATGAATTTTAATGTTATGCTAGAGAAATACATTACTTACTTTTTCTTTCCACTTTGGGATATAAATGGGCTTCTCAGGTGACTCAGTGGTAACAAATCCACCTTCAATGCAGACAACTTGGGTTTGATCCCTGGGTCAGGAAGATCCCCTCAAGAAGGAAATTGCAAACCACTCCAGTATTCTTGCCTAGGGAATCCCATGGACAGAGGAGCCTGGTGGGCTGTATATAGTTCATAGGGTCACAAAAGAATATGAACGACCCAGCAACTAAACAACAGCAACACATTGCCAAATAGAACTGTATAAATACAAGGGATGTTTGTAATGTTATGACCAGTGCATTTTCTTGGCAAAACTCTATTAGTCTTTGCCCTGCTTCATTCCGTATTCCAAGGCCAAATTTGCCTGTTACTCCAGGTGTTTCTTGACTTCCTACTTTTGCATTCCAGTCCCTTATAATGAAAAGGACATCCTTTTTGGGTGTTAGTTCTAAAAGGTCTTGTAGGTCTTCATAGAACCGTTCAACTGCAGCTTCTTCAGCGTTACTGGTTGGGCCATAGACTTGGATTACTGTGATATTGAATGGTTGCCTTGGAAACGAACAGAGATCATTCTGTCGTTTTTGAGATTGCATCCAAGTACTGCATTTCGGACTCTTTTGTTCATGGCCATGGCCATGATGGCCACTCCATGTCTTCTGAGGGATTTCTGCCTGCAGTAGTAGATATAATGGTCATCTGAGTTAAATTCACCCATTCCAGTCCATTTCAGTTCGCTGATTCCTAGAATGTCGACATTCACTCTTGCCATCTATTGTTTGACCACTTCCAATTTGCCTTGATTCATGGACCTGACATTCCAGGTTCCTATGCAATATTGCTCTTTATAGCATCGGACCTTGCTTCTATCACCAGTCACATCCACAGCTGGGTATTGTTTTTGCTCTGGCTCCATCCCTTCATTCTTTCTGGAGTTATTTCTCCACTGATCTCCAGTAGCATATTGGGCACCTACTGACCTGGGGAGTTTCTCTTTCAGTATCCTATCATTTTGCCTTTTCATACTGTTCATGGAGTTCTCAAGGCAAGAATACTGAAGTGGTTTGCCATTCCCTTCTCCAGTGGACCACATTCTGTCAGATTTCTCCACCATGACCCGCCCATCTTGGGTTGCCCCAGGGACATGGTTAGTTTCATTGAGTTAGACAAGGCTGTGGTCCTAGTGTGATTAGATTGACTAGTTTTCTGTGAGTATGGTTTCAGTGTGTTTGCCCTCTGATGCCCTCGTGCAAGACCTACCGTCTCACTTGGGTTTCTAGTACCTTGGGAGTGGGGTATCTCTTCATGGCTGCTCCAGCAAAGCGCAGCCATTGCTCCTTACCTTGGACGAGGGGTATCTCCTCACTGCTACCCTTCCTGACCTTCAATGTGGGATAGCTCCTCTAGGCCCTCCTGTGCCCGTGCAGCCTCGGCTCCTTGGACATGGGGTTGCTCCTCCCCGCCGCCGCCCCTGGCCTCGGGCGTGAGGGCGTGGGGTAGCTCCTCCCAGCCACCGTCCCTGACCTCGGATGCTGGGTATCTCTTCTCGGCCACCCCCCCTTACCTCAAACGCAGGGTAGCTCCTCTTGGCCATTCCTGCGCCGTAGAAGTCTGGTACTGTCAGCCGCTGCTCCTGACCTCAGACGTGGGGTAACTCCTCTTGGCCGCTGCCCTTCGGGCATGGGGTCCTCCGGCTTCTGCCCCTGACCTCGGACATGGGGTGGCTCCTGTCTCCTGCACTTAGCGCGCCGGTCGTCGCAGCTGCCTGCGCACAAGAGAAGACTCTATACATGGACATCACCAGATGGTCAACACCAAAATCAGATTGATTATATTCTTTGCAGCTAAAGATGGAGGAGCTCTATACAGTCAGCAAAAACAAGACCAGGAGCTGATTGGCTCAGACCATGAAATCCTTATTGCCAAATTCAGACTTAAATTGAAGAAAGTAGGGAAAACCATTAGACCATTCAGGTATGACCTAAATCAAATCCCTTATGATTATACAGCAGAAGTGAGAAATAGATTTAAGGGCCTAGATCTGATAGAGTGCCTGATGAACTATGGACTGAGGTTCATGACATTGTACAGGAGACAAGGATCAAGACCATCCCCATGGAAAAGAAATGCAAAAAAGGAAAATGGCTGTCTGGGGAGGCCTTACAAATAGCTGTGAAAAGAAGAGAAGCGAAAAGCAAAGGAGAAAAGGAAAGATATAAACATCTGAATGCAGAGTTCCAAAGAATAGCAAGAAGAGATAAGAAAGCCTTCCTCAGCGATCAATGCAAAGAAATAGAGGAAAACAACAGAATGGGAAAGACTAGAGATCTCTTCAAGAAAATCAGAGATACCAAAGGAACATTTCATGCAAAGATGGGCTCTATAAAGGACACAAATGGTATGGACCTAACAGAAGCAGAAGATATTAAGAAGAGATGGCAAGAATACACAGAAGAACTGTACAAAAAAGATCTTCACGACCCAGATAATCACGATGGTGTGATCACTCACCTGGAGCCAGACATCCTGGAATGTGAAATCAAGTGGGCCTTTGAAAGCATCACTATGAACAAAGCTAGTGGAGGTGATGGAATTCCAGTTGAGCTATTCCAAATCCTGAAAGATGATGCTGTGAAAGTGCTGCACTCAATATGCCAGCAAATGTGGAAAACTCAGCAGTGGCCACAGGACTGGAAAAGGTCAGTTTTCATTCCAATCCCAAAGAAAGGCAATACCAAAGAATGCTCAAACTACTGCACAATTGCACTCATCTCACACGCTAGTAAAGTAATGCTCAAAATTCTCCAAGCCAGGCTTCAGCAATATGTGAACCGTGAACTTCCTGATGTTCAAGCTGGTTTTAGAAAAGGCAGAGGAATCAGAGATCAAATTGCCAACATCCACTGGATCATGGAAAAAGCAAGAGAGTTCCAGAAAAAGCATCTATTTCTGCTTTATTGACTATGCCAAAGCCTTTGACTGTGTGGATCACAATAAACTGTGGGAAATTCTTCAAGAGATGGGAATACCAGACCACCTGACCTGCCTCTTGAGAAACCTGTTTGCAGGTCAGGAAGCAACAGTTAGAACTGGACATGGAACAACAACAGACTGGTTCCAAATAGGAAAAGGAGTACGTCAAGGCTGTATATTGTCACCCTGCTTATTTAACTTATATGCAGACTACATCATGAGAAACGCTGGACTGGAAGAAACACAAGCTGGAATCAAGATTGCCGGGAGAAATATCAATAACCTCAGATATGCAGATGACACCATCCTTATGGTAGAAAGTGAAGAAGAACTAAAAAGCCTCTTGATGAAAGTGAAAGTGGAGAGTGAAAAAGTTGGCTTAAAGCTCAACATTCAGAAAACGAAGATCATGGCATCCAGTCCCATCACTTCATGCGAAATAGATGGGGAAACAGTGGAAACAGTGTCAGACTTTATTTTTCTGGGCTCCAAAATCATTGCAGATGGTGACTGCAGCCATGAAATTAAAACATGCTTACTCCTTGGGAGGAAAGTTATGACCCACCTAGATAGCATATTCAAAAGCAGAGACATTACTTTGCCAACAAAGGTCCGTCTAGTCAAGGCTATGGTTTATCCTGTGGTCATGTATGGATGTGAGAGTTGGACTGTGAAGAAAGCTGAGCACTGAAAAATTGATGCTTTTGAACTGTGGTGTTGGAGAAGACTTTTTAGAGTCCCTTGGACTGTAAGGAGATCCAACCAGTTCATTATAAAGGAGATCAGCCCTGGGATTTCTTTGGAAGGAATGATGCTAAATCTGAAACTGCAGTACTTTGGCCACCTCATGCGAAGAGTTGACTCATTGGAAAAGACTCTGATGCTGGGAGGGATTGGGGGCAAGAGGAGAAGGGGACAACTGAGGATGAGATGGCTGAATGGCATCACTGACTTGATGGACGTGAGTCTGAGTGAACTCCGGGAGTTGGTATTGGACAGGGAGGCCTTGCGTGCTGCAATTCATGGGGTCGCAAAGAATCAGACACAACTGAGAGACTGATCTGATCTGATCTGATATTTGTAATGTTTCATTTATATCTATCATGAAATGAATGCCACAGTAGAGATAAAAGAAAAATAAAACTTTTTGCCTTGTGAACAAGATTCTTAGGATTTTGCACTCTTAACTCATGATAATATGCAACAGTGTTAATTATATTTATTATGTTGTACATTACATCTCTGGTACTTGCTCCTTGGAAGGAAAGCTATGACAAACCTACACAGCAGATTAAAAAGCAGATACATTACTTTGCCAACTAAGGTCCATTTAGTCAAAGCTATCATTTTTCCAGTAGTCATGTATGGATGTGGGAGTTGGACCATAAAGAAAGCTGAGCGCCAAAGAATTGATGCTTCTGAACTGTGGTATTGGAGAAGCCTCTTGAGAGTCCTTTGGACAGCAAGGATATTAAATCAGTCAATCCTAAAGGAAATCAGTCCTGAATATTTATTGGAAGGACTGATACTGAAGCTGAAACCCCAATACTTTGGCTACCTGATATGAAGAACTGATTCATTGGAAAAGATCCTGATGCTGGGAAAGATTGAAGGCGGGAAGAGAAGAGGGCAACAGAGGATGAGATGATTGGATGGCATTACTGACTTGATGGACATGAGTTTGAGCAAGCTCTGGGAGTTGGTGATGTACAGGGAAGCCTGGCATGCTGCAGTCTATGGGGTCACAAAGATTCGGACATGACTGAACAACTCAACTGATCTGAACTGATTTATCTTATAACTGGAAGTTTGTACCTTTCTACTAACTTCATCCAATTCCTTCTCCTCTCAGCTCCTGCCTCTGGTAACCACAAATCTGATCTTTTCTATATTTTATCATTTTTGTTGTTGTTTTTGAACTATAATTGACCTGCAACACTATGGTGTTTCTAGTGTACAACATAGTGACAGATTTCTAAACACTGCAAAATGATCACCGTAAGTTTAGCTGCCATCTGTCACCATACAAAGATACTACATTATTACTGACTACATTCCCCATGATGTGACTCACTTTTTTTGCAAAGAAAAGAAGTTTGTTTCTTTGTACCTCTTAATCTCCCTCACCTATTTCTCTCCTCCCTACAGTCTCTTCCTTCTGGCAACCACCTGCTTATTCTCTATGTCTATGACTTTGCCTGTTTTGCTTTTTCTTTTTCTTTGTTTTTACAGATTCCATATGTAAGTGGAAGCATGCTGTATTTGTCTTTGACTTTTTTCAGTTAGCATGATACTCGTAGGTCCATGTTGTTTCAGATTGTTGCAAATGGCAAAACTTCATTCTTTTTTATGGCTGAGTAATATTGCACTGTATTTATTTACTATTTATATTCTTCATTACATATTCATCTATTGATGGGCGATTTAGTTACTTCTGTATTTTGGCTATTGTCCATAATACTGCAATGAACATAGAAGTACATATATTTTTTCAAATTAGTGTTATCATTTTTTTTGATAAATACAGGAGTGGAATTGCAAAATTGGAAAAACACATTAACATGTGGAAGCTAAATAATATGCTACTAAATAATCATACATCATTGAATAAATTGAGAACTATCTGGAGACAAATGAAAACAAAAATATGATGATCTGAAATCTGTGGTACTAAAACAAATCTAAAAGAGAAGTTTATAACAGTATAAGCCTACCCCGAGCAACAGGAAAAATATTAAACAACCATCCTTATACTTAAAATAAGTAGAATAAGAACAAGCAAAACTCGAAGTTAGTAGAAGGAAATAATAAAAATCAGAACAGAAACACATGAAATAGAGACTAAAAACAGTAGAAATAAATTGATGGACCTAAGAGTTTGTCCCAGGGATGCAAGGATGATTCAGTATCTACAAATCAATCAATGTGATATACCACATTTACAAGTTGAAGAATAAAAATAGTATGAGCATCTCAAAAGATGCCCCAAAAAAGCTTTTAGCAAAATTAATTTATCCATTTATGATAAAACATCTCAATAAAGTTTGTATAGAGGGAGCAAACCTCAACATAATAATGCCATTTATAACAATCCCACAGCTAGCATCATATTCAGTGGTGAAATCTGAAAGCATTTCTTCTTAGCTAAAGAACAAGTAAAGAATGCCTACTCTCAAAACTTTTATTGAATGTAGTTTTGAAGTTCTAATCACAGCAATCAGACAAGAAAAAAGAAATTCAGATTGGAAAGGAAGAAATGAAACTGTCACTATTTTCAGGTGATATGATACTAAATATAGAGAATCATAAAGACATCACAAGAAACTATTAGAACTCATAAATGATTTCACTAAAGTGTAGAACGTAAAATTAGAATATAGAAATCTGATTTCTATAAACAACAACAAAAAACACTCTTCAAATCAAAAGTTAAGAAAAAAATTCCACTTAAAATTGCATCTAAAAGAATAAAATTCCCAGGGATAAATTTAACTAGGAGGTAAAATATCTATACTGAGAAATCTATAATACACTGTTGAAATAAAGAGGATGCAAGAAATGCTCCCGGATTGGAAGAATTGCTTTTGTTAATGTGACCATACTTTCCAAGACAATCTACACATTTACTGTAATCTCTATCAAACACCAACAGAATTTTTCATAGAACTAGAAACAAATAATCCTAAAACTTGTATAGAAACACAAAAGGTACCCCAATAGCCAAAACAATCTTGATGTACCATGCTACCATGCTCCCTAACTTCAAACTGTGCTAGAAAGCTACAGTAATCAAAACAATATAACATTGGCACAAAAATAGACACAGAGATCAATGGAACAGAAGAGAGAGCCCAGAATTAAACTCATATTTATATGGGTAATTAATCTACAACAAAAGGGGCAAGAATGTACAAGGAGGAAACAACAGCCTGTTCAAAACATGGTGCTGGGGAAACTAGATAGCTACGTGCAAAAACATCAAAATGGACTGCTTTTCATAACATATGTAAAAATAAACTCCAAATGGATTAAGGGCTTAAATGTAAACCTGAAACCATAAAACTCGTAAAAGAAAACATAGGCGGCATGCTCTTTGACATTTGTCTTAGCACTATTTTTTGAATATGTTTCCTTAGGCAGAGGAAACAAAAGCAAAAAATAAGCAAATGGAATGATATCAAACTAAAAGGCTTTTTAACAGCAAAGGAAGCTATCAATAAAACAAAATAGCAGCCTAATTAATAGGGAAATATATTCTCAAATGATGTATCTAGTATGGGTTTGATATCCAAAATATACAAAGTTATACAACTCAACATCAAAAGAACAAACAACCCAATTTAAAAATGGGCAGAGGCTGCCTGTGTAAAGCAATCATCCTCTAATTAAAAAATAATTTTAAAATGAGCAGAAGACCTGAATAGACATTCTTCCAAAGAAGACATACAGATTGCCAACAGATGTATGAAAACATGTTCAATGTCACTAATCATTAGGGAAATTTAAGTTAAAACCACAATGAGATGTCATCTCAAACTGTCAGAATGGTTATTATCAAAAAGACAACAAATAACAAGTGCTGATGAGGATATGGAGAAAAGCGGACGTTTATGCACTATCTGTGGGAATGTAAATTGGTACAGATTCTGTGGAAAATAATATGCAGGCTTTTCAAAAAATTAAAAATAGAACTTCCAGGCACATATAATCCAGCAATGTTACTTCAATCATTTGCAAAATCATTAGCTCAAGAGTGACTTTAATTGCCACCTGGAGTATAATATTAAAAAGATTCTAAATACCTCAATATACTTATTAATAAAAAATCTCATGCTGTTTTTGGTTTTTATTTTATCTATTCATACAAAATTCAGTGTTATTTATACCCTCGAGGAACAACATGAAGTCAACTCTATTCAAAGTAACTCTATCCAACTATCAGAGTAAGACCATATGTAGATTATCAATATTAGCCCAGCAAGGGTTCACAGAAAATATACAGACCAGAGACTTAACAGATAATAATCAAGTCAATAAGCACAGCACCAAGGTAACAATTTAACAAGGGGTTGGGGATGGGAAGGGAGGAATAATAGAGCTAACATTCTTATGACGCATGACAAGAAGATGAGAGGTTATGTTTAAGATAGGTGAATCAAGAGACCAATTACATGTGTGTTGTTAAATATATGTGATAAATGCCTGAAGGAACAATTCTAAGCTTTGAAAGTAAGAGTGTCCAGGAAGAGAGTGGTTTGTGGAGTGAAGAAGGAAATGTAGATGACCGTGCCTGTATATACACAAATATGTATATGCACAAGTATAAGTATATATGTATATAACCACATGCATATCTACAGTTACATATATAGATAAATAACATATATACACACACAACACATGGACACATTGTATACTTTTCACATTGCAAGCTGTGTGTGTGTGTGTGTGTGTGTGTGTGTATATATATATATATAAAAAGATCATCAAGCAAGTTTTAAACATAATTGTAGTATATGTACACATACATACATTTATATTTCCAGTAGCAGAGACCACACTATATGCTTTAAGATCCAGGACTCTCAGTTTTTAAGTGTTTACTGAATTTAGAAGAATCTTTCATTGTAGAATAATTCAAATTACTCAGAAAGGTATCTTTATATCATTTTTTTTGGTTATTTTGTTGTTAATACCTAAGCTCAATGTCCTTGCTGACAGATTATTGCTTAATACAATTAAATATCTGCTGTGCCCCAGACATGTTATATACGATGTTTAATTTAATCCTCTACTCATCTGAGGTTAGTGGTGTTATCTCTGTTTTTTAGCTTTACTGAGTTATAATCAATATCAAAAAATTGCACACGTTTAATGTATGGTTCTTATGACGCCATCACCACAACAAAGGTGCTAAATATATCTTTAACCTCTATAACTTTGTAGTGCAAGTCACTCAGTCGTGTCTGACTCTTTGCGACTCCATGGACTGTAGCCCACCAGGCTCCTATTTCCATGGAATTCTCCAGGCATGAATACTGGAGTGGGTTGCCATTCCCTTCTCCAGGGGATCTTTCTGATCCAGGGATCAAACCCAGGTCTCCTACATTGCAGGCAGACTCTTTACCATCTAAGTGACCAGGGAAGCCACTAAAACTTTTTGTGTTCTTTTGTGGTTTTTTGTTATTGTTGTTTTGGTAAGACACAGTATGAGACCTGTCTTTTTAACATGTTTTAATGCATAATGCATTTTATTAACCGTAGACACTATGTTCTATAACAGATCTCTAGAACTTACTCATTTTGCACAACAGAAACTTTATACACATTGAAAAACAATTTCCCATTTCCCTTTCTCTCTTCCCAATAGCTCAGCTGGTAAAGAATCTGCCTGCAATGCAGGAGACCCCGGGTTGATTCCTGGGTCAGGAAGATCCCCTGGAGAAGGGATAGGGTACCCACTCCAGTATTTTTGGGGTTCTCTGTGGCTCAGATGTAAAGAATCTGCCTGCAATGTGGGAGACCTGGATTTGATCCCTGGGTTGGGAAGATCTCCTGGAGAATAGAAAAGCTACACCTCTCCAGTATTCTGGCCTGGAGAATTCCATGGACTGTATAGTCCATGGAGTGGCAAAGAGTTGGACATGACTGAGCAACTTTCACTTCACTTCACTTCATTCCCCTTTCTCTCTAGCTCCTGGCAAACACAATTCTACTCTCAGCTTCTGTAAATTTGACTGCTTTATATATCCCGTATAAGTGGAATCACACAGTATTTGTCCTTTTGTGACTGAATTATCTCACTTACCATTATGTCTAGTTTCATCCATGTCACAAATGACAGGACTTTCTTTTTAAAGTTTTTATTTTCTTCTGTAATATGATGTAACACATTTTCTTTGTCTATACATCTGTCAATGGATATTTAAGTTTCCATATCTTAGCTATTGTGAATTATGCTGCAATAAACATGGAAATACAGAAGCCTCTTGGAGATCTTTTCATTTCTTTTGGATATAAATACAGAAGTAGGATTGCTGGATAATATAGTAGTTCTATTTTTAATATATCAGTACTCTTTTCCATAGTGGATGCACCATTCAAAATCCGCACTGCCAATAGTGTATAAAGGCTCCACTTTTTAACATCCACACTGATACTTTTTGTTTTATGACAGTAGTCATCCTAACAGGTGTGAGGTGATGTGTTCTGTGTTTTTTTATTTTAATATCTCTGCTTATTAGTACCATCAGGCACCTTTTCATATGCCTTTGGCCATTTGTATGTTTTCTTAACTGGCTGCCATTCCTCTATGTTCTGATTTGAAAGCCAGCATGGCATAGTAGTGGATTTTGATGTATAAAATTTTGAATTTGTCTTCTAAGTACTACTTTCTCAATTCTCTCATGTAAAAATGATAACCATATATAACTTTTATAGTAGCAGTAGAGACTTAAAGTATATGAAACTTAGACAGCACAGTGTCTGGGTCATAGTGAACATAACATAAATGGTAGGTAACATTCAGTTAGGTATTAACAACAATAATAATTACAATATATTGCTATCACAGCTCACCTCCATAATAAGAACAATTGTCCTTGGTCTTTGCTGTAGAAGTAAAGTTGAATATAGAAGCATTTTCCATAGTCCTCATTGTTCTTAACCTTTTAAAGTCATTTTCTCAATTCAGCCATTACCTTACCTAGAAATTTAAAGCTATTACTCCTACCTCTGTCTTCACTGACTAATCTCTTGATCTGAGGTCTTGACATGAAATGAAAAAGCTGCAGTGCTTCTTCCAGTATTCATTCTGCAGACTAAACATGTCCAAGTTGTCTGATTTTTTTTTAACCATATGAAATAATATGTATGTGCACGGTAGAGTTTTTGAATTCTGAAGCTTGGAGGAGGCTTTAAACTGAAGGCCATGTAGCTAGTCAGCCATTGAAGTTAGTCTAGAACCCCGTCCCCAGGTTCTTACTGAGAACTAAACAATAACATGCATGTGATAGTAACAACCAGAAAATAAAAATATGAGAGTGCTTGGTAATCAAAAATATCTCCATCTAGTGGGCACATGTGGGCTTTGATGTGGGGCTAATTTTGGTCTATCTTGTCAGGTTCTTTGAAGTTCATGTTAGTGCAAGATACTGATATATGCCCAATGGGGCTTCACAAGCATGCCTTGCCCAGATGGAGAATTTCTCCACAAAGTTATTTCAAATTTTCTCCCCTGATTCTAAACTATCAGAAGGGCTCATGTGGGCTGCAATGACACTCAACTCAAACTGCCATTTCTCAGAGGTTGGTCAGTCCTACACCATGATAGTCCATGGAACAAAGCTGTGTGACTAGGAAGAAATGAAACGCCTGCTTTTCTAGCATTTTTTTTTTTTTTTTTTTTGCATTTCTAGCATTTTTTAATGGAGTTAACATTTTTTACTTTCAGTTTCTTTTGTGGGAGGTGTTGAGTGCTTAGGGTTGTCCTTGTCCTCTGGTCCTGACCATTTCTGAATACTGGAGCCCTAGAGCACTGGAATGTTGGGGTTTCTGGGTGGCTCATAGCCTGATGTACAGGCAAGACCTCTCCCCTGGCCCTGAGTAGAAGTCAGACAAAATGAAATTGACTCTCTTGGAGTTTGAATAGAAACTCTTTAGTGATATGGGCTATTTGCTTTTCCTTTTTCTAAACTGAAATATGTATATCTTATTAAATCCATTACAAACAGGGGACCATCACAGGCACTGTTAGGGGGTTCAGTTCAGTTCAGTTCAGTTCAGTCGCTCAGTCGTGTCCAACTCTTTGCAACCCCATGAATCGCAGCACGCCAGGCTTCCCTGTCCATCACCAACCCCCAGAGTTTACCCAAACTCATGTCCATCGAGTCAGTGATGCCATCCAGCCATCTCATCCTCAGTTGTCCCCTTCTCCTCCTGCCCCCAATCCCTTCCAGCATCAGGGTCTTTTCCAATGAGTCAACTCTTCACATGAGGTGGCCAAAGTATTGGAGTTTCAGCTTCAGCATCAGTCCTTCCAAAGAACACCCAGGACTAATCTCCATTAGGATGGACTGGTTGGATCTCCTTGCAGTCCAAGGGACTCTCAAGAGTCTTCTCCAACACCACAGTTCAAAAGCATCAATTCTTCGGTGCTCAGCTTTCTTCACAGTCCAACTCTCACATCCATACATGACCACTGGAAAACCTATAGTCTTGACTAGATGGACCTTTGTTGGCAAAGTAATGTCTCTGCTTTTGAATATGCTATCTAGGTTGGTCATAACTTTCCTTCCAAGGAGTAAGCGTCTTTTAATTTCATGGCTGCAGGCACCATCTGCAGTGATTTTGGAGCCCGGGAAAATAAAGTCTGCCACTGTTTCCACTGTTTCCCCATCTATTTCCAATGAAGTAACGGGACAAGATGCCATGATCTTCGTTTTCTGAATGTTGAGCTTTAAGCCAAGTTTTCACTCTCCTCTTTCACTTTCATCAAGAGGCTTTTTAGTTCCTCTTCACTTTCTGCCATAAGGGTGGTGTCATCTGCATATCTGAGGTTATTGATATTTCTCCCGGCAATCTTGATTCCAGCTTGTGTTTCTTCCAGTCCAGCGTTTCTCATGATGTACTCTGCATGTAAGTAAAATAAGCAGGGTGACAATATACAGCCTTGACATACACCTTTTCCTATTTGGAACCAGTCTGTTGTTCCATGTCCAGTTCTAACTGTTGCTTCCTGATCTGCGTATAAGTTTCTCAAGAAGCAGGTCAGGTGGTCTGGTATTCCCATCTCTTTCAGAATTTTCCACAGTTTATTGTGATTCATACAGTCAAAGGCTTTGGCATAGTCAATAAAGCAGAAATAGATGTTTTTCTGGAACTCTCTTGCTTTTTCCATGATCCAGTGGATGTTGGCAATTTGATCTCTGGTTCCTCTGCCTTTTCTAAAACCAGCTTGAACATCAGGAAGTTCACGGTTCACATATTGCTGAAGCCTGACTTGGAGAATTTTGAACATTACTTTACTAGTGTGTGAGGGGGTATAAAGAAGCAATCTCTCCTTCAATTTCAAAAGTCAGTTGAAATATATGCATATAAATAGTGATATGAGTGACAAATTAGATGGCAAATAATTGTTCAAAATGATGTTGCACAAGTTCCTCTCCCTAGTTTACTAGATAGAACAACTCAGATATTGCATACTAATTAGGAAGGTAAAGAGTTTATGAATAGCAGCAGTTTAAAACAAGGAGGGTTTTTTTTTTCCTAATAAACCAGGAAGCCTGTGATAGGCAACCATTCACCTATCAGTGTTTTGATAATGTTAAGACCAATTGCTCTGTGATTTTCCTGTACCACAAAAGTGTTAGAGTCTCCTGGCCAAAAGAGATCAAGAAAGACTCTGCATGCTTTTGAGAAGGCACTCCTTCTGTGGGATGACATTAGAGTGACCATCAGCTGAGGATGGTGGAATGGATCATTTATGAGATGATCTTATTGGCCATATGCTGATGAATGTTTGATTTCAGCTGTGTAGCCCAGTGTGTCATGTCTGCATTAGAGCTGTTCCACCTACAGACTTGTGTTCAAGGCTGGAAAAGGATGACAGGAGAAAGGACCTATGCCAACCACATCTTTGAAAAACACAGACTCTGTCTTTGGACTCACTGAATGCACCTGGATTATATAGGAATTCTTCCAAAGAAGGCTTGGAAATTAGGGAAAGGGAATATAATAACTGGCCTAAATGAATTATAACTCATCCCTTGGGTCTTGGCACCCTGCTGTTCTGAACAAATGTAGATATGTGTTGTCAAAGAATAAAGGTGGCATGGATGTTGTGCAGCCATTGTCAATATGTGTCACACTCTTCTGTGGCCTTCTAGGTCATTTGCTTTAAGTAGTTGAGTAGATACCCCATAGATTTATAATCAATTGCTTAATTGTTTTCTCTTCCAGTTAAATCATAGCTTCTGTAGGGCGGGAACTGTGTCTTACTTGCTCTTCTATTATGCAATTTATCACAGGGCCTAAAATTTAAATGTTGCTGAGCATTCTATTGAATTGAATTGAAAAGTGCCTTGAGCTTAAGTGCATTGCCTGTGTTGAATTATATAATTATAAGAATAGAATACTGATATAGTATTATAGTTTAGAGGTGTGAGTGACTATATTAACTTTTGGGTGGAGAAAAGAAAAAGGATTTACAGTGTCTCTCAGGGAATGGATAAGATCCAAGTCTGATTTAGTTTTATACAGCAACCATGGCACCTAGGACAGTGTATTTCAATGTTCCTTGAACTGAATTGAATTTGAGTAGGGGGGGATCCAGGGAAGGAAACTTTGCAAATAAAAGTTTATAGGTAGAAACGCAAAGAGGCATCTCTCCTCTTTTTTTTTTTTTTGCTTTCCCTTCCCTTCTCACCTACAAGCTAAGGGTCCCAAGTGTTACCTGATGTTCATCTCTCAGGTACTCTTTTCATGGAATGTAGTGTTGATTTCTTGGGCTGAAAATAAGGCTGTTTTCCACCTGCATCTACTCAGAGATCTGGTACTCATCTAGTATTAATTGGAGGCATACAGGTAACAGAGCTGATACATATATAGCAGTTACTTTTCAACAAACTGAGCTGAACTATAGTCCTTTGCTGAGAATGCTTGTTATCCAGAGGTTGAATGGAGCTGTGGTTTTAAGGTCTTTGATAAGATTCTCCACTACCAGCAGTGATGCCAAGTAAGCTTCTGCTTTATCTCACTGAGGTCATGTCAGCTGGATCAAATTTATTGGGCATTCAGATGGAGCTGTAGGCCACATACCAGACATATTGCTGGTAGTTACCTATTGATTAGGAAGCAAATAGCAAAAAATCTTACTGAGTTTGCTTTGTATGAACAGAGGTTCAGATCATCAAAGTTTTATGATTCTTCAAAAACAAAACAAGAACAGCAACAAAAGCAACAAAAAACAACCCCCTCCCCACAAAAGCCCACACACTGTCTTAGAATTGATCTACTCCTATAATGTTTCAGCAGTACTAACATTGCTGACATGTATCCATCACAGAGATCTATCTTTTGCTAGAGCAGAGATTGAGTGGATACAAAAAGAAGGAATACTGGGACTTCCCTGGTGGTCCAGTGGTTAAGATTCTGCACTTCCACTGCAGTGGGGAACCGGTTGGATCCCTGATCAGGAAACTAAGATCCTATGTGCTGCCTGGCCAAAAGAATGAAAAATAAAAATTGTAGAAAAACTCTGAGGTTAACACAGAAAAACATGGCTAAGCCTCATGTCTAGTTAAGGGATCTTGGTCCTATTCAAACAAGGTTTCTTCATTGCACTTGTCAGTCAGAACTCAGAAGTTCTCAATGGGGCCCTCGTCACATACTGTAACTTATCATTTGGAAATCTGTTTCTGTAAAATATTACTACTCCATTTATTCAACATGGTTTTCTAAAAATATGCTTCATGTGCCAAACACTGCATTCCATATAAAAATTTCTATGCTTTTAAAGCAAAGAGCTTTTAAAATAATTATTACATAAATGCAGCCTGGTAAAATAAGTCTGTCACTTCCCATCATAACACATTCTACAATAGAGAAGACTGTTTGAGTTAAAAATTGCAACTGACTGTTGATAAGAATGATGTGAAATAGTGTCTTAAGCCAATGGGGAGATTACTTTTCTCTTGAGTAAAAGAAATCAGGAGGGATACAGTCCAGAGAGAGTGTGATGGATGGATGCTATCATCAGTGTTCTGGGTCCCTTTTATCTTTATACTCCACTCTCCTTAACACATGACATCCATCCCCAGGATCACAAGATGGCAGCTGGAAGTCTCACTGTTGCCTCCATATTGCAGGAAGAAAAAAGAAGGAAGGGGCAGTGAACAAAACAGAACATCTCCCCAGTGAATCAGACCCCTTGAAAAGCTTTCCTGCCAGTCCCACCCAACTACCTCTGACTGGGGGTCCTCTGGATACAAGAAAATCTATGAAATGTCTCATAGTTGGTAGCATTGCTATGCTCGCTAATGTAGAAATTTTGCTACCAAGAAACACTGAAGAAGATCAATATTAAGGATGTAGTTAGCAATCCTGGCCACAAGGCAGTCTGGAACAGAGAGAAAAACATAGATGTAGCTGTCAGATAAATGTTAGCATTTACTAAGCTAATCTATGGAATCATTTGACCAATGATTCATTTGACACTTCTCAGTTTTCTCACCTATAAAATTGTAGTTTACGGTGAAAATCTTGCAGATTTGTCTTCAGGATTAAATAGGATGCTTCATAGTTTAATGTAGTGTTTGGAGAGCAACTCCTGTTCCTGGTTGTTTTGTTTTATTTTTCTGATTTTCTAACAAAATATGGCAAACATGTATGATGATCAAGATTAAAGACATTGACAAAAATGTCAAAATCTGAAGGGAATTTCCACTAATTGTAAAGTCTATATGATATTAAGGAAATAAAAAAATCAAATAAAAAACACTTTGTTAGTCTTTTGGGGAAAAAAATAAAAGACTATAAAGAAAAAGATAAGAAAATACTTAATCCCATCATTCTTTTCTTCTGATACAAAACCCAATGTCTATATCAATAGGAAAAAAAAAAGACATTGCTCTCCCATTAGAAGGCTGATATTGGTGGTCATCAAAAGACACTCCTTGTGTACTTCTGCCAAATATTACACAACTTCCTTCTTTCAATTTTTGTACAGATGTCACCATCTTAGTAACACCTAACCAAGATGCCCCCACCTAATACTCCCTTGGGCCTGCCTTATCTTGCTTTTTTTCCTTAGAATTCATTATCATCTAATATACCATATATTTTACTTATTTATCTATTTTTGTCTCCTTCTAGAAGAACATGAGCTCTTTGACAATTTGGATTTCTGTCCATTTTTCTTTTCTTTGTATTACTAGTGTCTAGAGAATCATGTAGTATATAGCACGTGTTCAATGAGCATTGAAGTTTTCATGCACTCAGTATACCTCTTTTCATCTTTATTTTTTCCCAAAACACTTGCCACCATCTTATTATCTATCTATCTTCTTGTGTCATTCTCCTGAGTAGAATATAATTTCCAAGAATTCAAGGATGTTGTCTATTTTATTTACTACTCTTTGCCTAGAACCTGCAACAGATCCTCACATATTATAAATGTTTAGGATATATTTGTTGATCTCCTGACAATTCCCCCAGAAACAGCAACTCACTGAAGACATCTAGTTAGAAAATGTGAGATGAGAAAAACCATGATGCATTGTATCTTGAGGCTAGCATCCTTGTATTGGCAGGAGGGACAGAAACAGGAAGAATACTGGTGGTAGCTTTGCTAGAATTTTCAGTTTTTACACACTCTGTAGGTTTAGCATATATATTAAAAAAATGGTACTTCAGAAGTATAAAGATACAGTGCTTGCATGACTGATCAAATGTTATAATTTCTCAAGGGCTGTGCAACCACTGTGTCGATTGTAGCCATTGTATACATATATATTAATATTTATATTTCCTAGACACCCCCTCCCCTTGAAATAAATCCCTTGTGAGCAGGAATTGTACCATATTCTGACTTATATATAACACCTGAAACACTGCTTATTGGACATCTGAGGAAAAAAAATATTATTAGGTAATGGTTACAGACTTGGTAAAAATCCACAGACAGTGAATAGAGAAACTTGGAAATTTAACTGCATTAGACTTTAACCCAGCATCAGGAAAAAGAGAAGGGGAGGGAATATTTGACCAGCATTGGATCAAGCAAATCTCCTGGTGAGTTCTGCTTTGATTCTGTTACAATGAGAAAAGTTCATCTAGGACTTAATGACCACTCTCAAACTAGAAGCAACTGGAGGGTATTTTTGTGGGTTGGTGGAACACAGTGGCAGCCACCTCCGTCCAGGGCTGCGAGACCTCAGGATAAATAGAGAGCTGTTTCAGTCTGGTATATAGAGGAGGAAGCACAAAGCATTGTGGATTTGTTTAGCTTGAAATAGGAAAAAATAAATGATGTTATATAGGTGTATCCTTGACTCTCATTCAATGAGTTAGGATAAGATTCTGAGGCTAGCATGCTTGTATTGGTAGGCAGGTAAGAGAAGTATTAAGTCTCCAAGCTGAGTGTCTTAGGCATGTGAATGATGCCTGTGGGTTCCAGGAAGCAGAGTGTGAACCTTGATGTGTTCAGTCCAGAGACCCCAGTTGCCGTGCACAAAGTTTGACTCCTATGTCCCCATTTGTTAAGTTCACCTTTCTGATTTCATGCAACTTACCTTCCTAGACCAGCATTTCTTTTGAAATGTCCATCTTTCCCTAAGCGTGGCTTTGTAAACTCCTAATCATATTTGTTTGTTTTAATTGAACAAATATGTTCTGTGTCTTGAGTACAAGTGATGGCTCCTAATTGGTTACATGTTAGCTTGGCTCACAGTTTCAGAGGATGGGGTTTCTCTGATTCAGGCTGGATGTGTAGAGGGGGAGATAACTTTAGAGCTTGATTAAAGCAAGTTTCTCTAATGTCAGGGTTCCTATAAAGAAATAGACATAATCCTGGAAGAACAATGGAGGCTTGCTTGCATTTAGAAAGTTAGAACAGAAGTTTAAAAAAACAACCCTTGGTCCAATTTTCAACAGGATTGTATAATGTTCAAAAAATGAAAAAAATCCCCCCCACTTGTAACCACAGGAAGCCAAGCATTAAAGTCAGAAAAAATGAACCCCCCTAATCCCACCCCTAGAATGAACTGCACCATATTGTTTTCCTTTTGTGCTTGCCGATTTCAGATTTTCATTTTCTGTACATTAAAAAGCAAAGGAGACTTAAGAAAAATACATTCGTTAGAGGTTTCTGTCTAAATCTCATCATCTAATTATTTTCACAGTGAACATTTGAAATGGCAGAAGCAATTCTGCCAAGAGCCTTCTCTCTCTGGATTCCAGGAGATGTTTCACAATAATTAGAAACCCCAATGGGTCTCTTAAGAACCCTTAAAGGGTTCCATATGCAGAATTCCATATGAAGTGGTACAACGTGTAGTTCTTCATTTCCCACAATAGGGCCTGACAGGTCTTAATGTATATTATTACATTAAATGAGATGCACATTAGTTGGTTAGACTGCTGGGTAGCTGGCCCCAAATTCACTGAGAAATATAAACCAACCTGGTAACCCCGTTATTTGACCCACCCCACCCCACGCACACAAAATACTGTTAGTCATTGTGCAAACACTCAACTTCTAATTGGCCTCTTGGACCTTGTCCTTGAGTGTGGAGCACTAGTTTCATTGATTTTATGGGAAGATGAATTAATATATCTCAGGAAATATTTGTTGTTATTTAGTCACTAAGTTGTGTCCAACTCTTTTGTGACCCCATGTACTGTAGTCCACCAGGTTTCTCTGTCCATGGAATTTTCCAGGCAAGAACACTGGAATGGGTTGCCATTTCCTTCTCCAGCAGTTCCTCCCCACCCAGGGGAGGCAAGAAGATTATCACTGAGACACCCGGGAAGCCCTAGGAAATGTTTGGGCTAAGTTAAATATCTCTTTTCCATTGAACTTCCAGAAGAGTTTATTTGTCCTTTGGGAGGCAAAATACAGTGGTTTTAAAAGGTCAAAGGATCAGGGTGTCCTGTATTTAAAATACATGGTTTGGCTAGATCTTAGCATTCCCTTATACATTGCTGCTGTGATATTCTGTACTCAGGTAACAGAAAACAATTTTATGTTTTTTATGTAACCAGACATACTGGATACCTTGTCAGATCTGTTATTTAAAATGGCCTGCTAAGCAAGTAGCACTGATTACCAACCATACCACAACCAAGAGAAGTTGAACTGGTACATGTTTGGTGACAGTAAAATGTTGTTTTCTTCTTAAAGGTTGTACATGGTTCACTGAGGGGGAAATGAATATAGAGTATTTGATCCACTGATTGGGGATAGTCTAGGAAACTTTGATTCCTGATGTTTTATGCATCCTAATGACAGTGGAAACAGTGTCAGACTTTATTTTTTGGGGCTTCAAAATCACTGCAGATGGTGACTGCAGCCATGAAATTAAAACACGCTTACTCCTTGGAAGGAAAGTTATGACCAACCTAGATAGCATATTCAAAAGCAGAGACATTACTTTGCCGTCAAAGGTTCATCTAGTCAAGGCTATGGTTTTTCCTGTGGTCATGTATGGATGTGAGAGTTGGACTGTGAAGAAGGCTGAGCGCCGAAGAATTGATGCTTTTGAACTGTGGTGTTGGAGAAGACTCTTGAGAGTCCCTTGGACTGCAAGGAGATCCAACCAGTCCATTCTGAAGGAGATCAGCCCTGGGATTTCTTTGGAAGGAATGATGCTAAAGCTGAAACTCCAGTACTTTGGCCACCTCATGCGAAGAGTTGACTCATTGGAAAAGGCTCTGATGCTGAGAGGGATTGGGGGCAGGAGGAGAAGGGGATGACAGAGGATGAGATGGCTGGATGGCATCACTGACTCGATGGACGTGAGTCTGGGTGAACTCCGGGAGTTGGTGATGGACAGGGAGGCCTGGCGTGCTGCGATTCATGGGGTCGCAAAGAGTCGGACACGACTTAGCGACTTAACTGAACTGAACTGAACTGAATGAGGCCATACTATGTAAGTCAACCAGACCTCCAGAGAGTAAGGCAACTGCTAGATCAAGAAAAAGACATCTTTAATGCTTGAGGGTTTTATGTTCTTAGTAGACTGGATGGCTATAGTCTCACTTGAAAAAATATGTGTGAACTTCTCTGAAAAACAAAATGCTTTACCACTATTTTTGTCTTGATAAACTGTCGACCCACCTCCCACCTTCATCCTTAGGCAACGGCTCCTCTTCACTATTATTATTTTAGTGCAGTGACCAATATGTGTGCCATCTGCAACTTTGTGGATGAGTTGAGGCACGAAAAGAATAGCAGACCATTTCTCTTCATTGTGTAGAAGAAATATAGCTCTGGTCAGCATTTGATACATGATTATTTGTTTCTCTCCATTCTCCCTGCAAATAAGTAGTCAAGATAGAAATGCTAATTTTTTGGAGATGATGTTTATCAATATTATTTTGAAAACATGAAATGGCACCCTCCCACAGTGGAAAGAAGGCAGCAAGTAGATTGATTCATTGAGATACTTAAAATCCTCTTGGTGTGTGTGTGTTAGTTGCTTAATCATGTCCGACTCTTTGCAACCCCATAGACTGTAGCCCACCAGGCCCCTCCATCCATGGAATTTTCCAGGCAAGAGTAGTGGAGTGGGTTGCCATTTCCTTCTCCACCTCGTGGTGTAACTAAGTACAAAATGTGGAATCCAAATGAAAAGACAAAGAGAAGATGTTATATTGCTTTTAGGAATCAGAGTTTCAACATTCCATGTGCTGATAATTTTTTTAAATAAATAGATTATTTATCTCCAGTAACAAGAGCTAATCAAAAGTAAGATAGTATAGAAGATCGCTTCCTCTTAGCTCTTGAGGCCCTCTAGTTCTTTAAATTGTCATATAGTGACATAAAAGGCTAAAATGTCTCCACCAAAAGCTATTAGTTAAACAGCCCTTAGCAGACCTGTTGCCTCCCTTGGCCCTGAAGCACAGAAATTAAGTTCTGCAACTGAAGACAATTTGCATTAAGAGTAAACAGAAATAGGAGAGAGAGTATGAAGGAGGTATATAGTAGAGGACAAAAAGTAAGAATCATACTCAATTGATGTTCCCATCCAATAAAGGGAACAGAGTACTGTATCAGGTCCTCTGAGAGATATAGAAATGCAAAGGCATTTGGAAAGAAAGAGAACAAGGGGGCCTAGATCTCTGATAGTGAAACAGAGAAGAGTCTACAGGTTCTTGCAGAGGGACTCACAAGAGAAGAGGAGAGTGGAAAATTCTAAGAGAATGAGGTTACCAGACTGCAAAGTATACCCCCAAAGACATTCATAAACATTCATATACACATGAATGTGGGCTTCTCTGGTGGCTCAGTGGTAAAGAAACACCTGCAATGCAGGAAATACAGGAGATTCAGGTTTGATCCCTGGGTTGGGAAGATCCCCTGGAGGAGGACATGGCAAGCCATTCCAGTATTCTTGCTGGGAATATCCCATGGACAGAGAATCCTGGCAGGCTACAGTCCATGCAGTTGCAGAGTTGGACACAATTGAAGTGACTGAGCATGCACACATGAGCATGTAGGTACCTCCTCACCACTCACACACACACACACACACACATATACATATACACAATAACAGATTTCTGGGGGAAAAAGAATCTGATGGCAATTTTGAACTCCAGCTGCTCACACTTAGCATAGAGTTATTTTCAGGGTGGCCAAATCCTGTAACCAGTACTGATTCCCACTTGGACATTTGGAGATCTGGAAATCAGTGGTGACAAGATAATCTATAGCATTGACCAGGAAAGGGTATCCTGTGACTAGGGCAACAAATAGAAGAAAGAGCCTGCTTTAAACTCTGAGGTTTCTACATGTCTTTGTGGTGCTCTGTTTGTGTCTGGAATGTGGGAGAGTAGGAAGATAAACTTTATTTTGTGACAGCTTCATGAATATTCATTGGAAGGATTGATGCTGAAGCTGAAGCTCCAATACATTGGACACCTTATGCAAAGAGCCGACTGATTAGAAAAGACCCTGATGCTGGGCTAGATTGAGGGCAGAAGGGAACAGCAGAGGATGAAATGCTTGAATGGCATCATCGACTCAATGGACATGATTTTGAGCCAACTCTAGGAGATAGTCAAGGACAGAGAAGCCTGACTTCCAGGCTGCAGTCCATGGGGTTGCAAAGAGTCGGACATGACTGAGCAATAATGGAACAACAACATGAGGTCACTGTTGGTTCCAATTTTCAGATAAAAATATATTGTATCACAAAAACATTGCTGCAGTTCTCATATACTTATTAGTAGCAAGGGGACTTGAGAGAATCCATGTCATCTAAACTTAGAACAGCAGCCTATAGTATAGATGCTACTTACATGAATATACACTAACTCAGGGCTACTCAAAGTGTGAACGGTGCCATAAGAAAATGCTTGTTTCTGGTTTGCAATGACAGAAATCTAGAAGCTGAGTCTGAGTTTAGAAAATTTAATAGCAACTTAGAGTAATTTTATAATATCTACTGAATCTACTAAGAAAAAAAGTATTGTAGTGTCATAGTTTATGTCTTCATATTATCTTTTTATTGAATTTTATGAAAGTTTGAATCAAGATGGATTAGTAACTTAAAACAAAACCGATCCTCAGTCACAGTTAATTTGAGAACACTTGCCTAATTGAAATGTTACAGCAATCTATGAAATGGACTAAGACTTTGCCTAACATTTGAGCTCATTTTCTATATTTCATTCTCAGATCTCTAGCTTCTTTGATAGCTAGATGCTAAAAACACATAGCATAAAGTATCTATTAAGATAATTAATGTTATTGGAACATTAGTGACTTACAGCTGTTCTGCCAAAATATCCAGAGACAAATACATTCAAGAAAGCTTGCATATGCCATGCTCACCTTGCTTTTGCTGTTGTTCAGTTGCTGTCCAACTATTTGTGACCCCATGGACTGCATCATGCCAGATTTCCATGTTCTTCACTGTCTCTTGAAGTTTGATCAAAATCGTACCCACCTTAGAGATTCACAATGCTTGTTAGCATCCTAAAGATTCTGAGAAATGTTGCAATAAACAAAAAAAATCAGCTTAACAGAGTTTCCCAAAATTACTTGGTCACAGAACTCCTTGTATTCTGTAGCACCTTAGCATATACTAACTTCTTCTGAACATTGTGTTCCCTGGACCGTGAATTCAGTTTATTCATGACTGGAGACTTCAGTGAGAAATGAAAAGAAAAAGGATCATATGGCAGTAGATAATGTTAAAGAAAAGAAATAGATAATGCACATACTTTGTGATCATAACCACATTATATGTTGATTTCACTCAGACTGGATTCTACTATGAAATCTCGCCTTTCCCCAGCCCTCTTTCATCCTCCCACCTAACTTTCCAAATAATTCTACCTTCTCAGCAAGCCCTTTCTTCAGATAATTAGAGAAAGATTTCTGCTTCCCTTGAGTCTTCACAGTTGAGCCAGAAATTATACAGAATTTGGGATTTTGCTAGTTTCTTGATTTTTAGACACTTGATCCTTTCTATACATTTCCAGGCATTTATTCAAACTCCAATGATTTGGACTAACAAAGGAAAAGGTCAACCTAATTTGGTAAGAAGTCTTCTTTATGAGATATTTTAGAAGAGTTTTCATTTCATTGTTTTCTAAAGCCCATCATGTCAGAAGCTGATTTTGGATGTATACAGAGTAACTATTTTATAGAATGACTTCAATGATTTGCATTAATTGAACTTAAAATAAGGTTTTATATTAAGTTTAAATGTCCTTTCCTTCCCCCCAACCCATTATAGTGATGTTAAAACCTTTAATTTGTTTTAAAATATATTTCTAGCTAGACATGTACTTTATTTCAAGTACTGTCTCAAAAACAACTGTTCAAATTAGTGGACCTTAGAGAATAAAGATAGTTCACATTTGGTTTCTAGCTCCACAAGTGTGGGAAATATATGAAACATTGACAAAAGCAAAGAATTCAGAAATCTCCATGCTCCTACTTTCCAAATATTTACTTTGAAAATGATTCTTTATTTTTCAAAGAGAAAAGTATGCTACCTCTCACTGTCTGTCCTCGTAATTATCACCTTATTTTTTATTTCCCTCATAGTAGTAATCACTGTTTGGAATTATGTTGCTTATTGATCTCATGTATTTTTTGCCTCTCCACACTAGCATGTAAACTCACAGAAAGAGGTAAATGCAATCTATGTGGAATACTGTGGGAGATGGTCTTCTTAGGATTAGCATGTACAAAATAGGTGTTGCAAACAGAACTGTAGATCAGTAGCCTTGTTGTATATCTTCATCTTCACCTCCACCCTCACACAAGGACTGCCTGGCAAACCAAAGAAGAAAAAACAAAACAAAAAACGAGTATTCTCCTTTGACAGTATTCCATTTACCTCTTGTGAAAGACTGGCTTCCCTGGTGGCTCACAGGGTAAAGAACCTGCCTGTAATACAGTAGGCTTGGGTTCGATCCCTGGGTCGGGAAGATCCCCTGGAGAAGGGAATGGCTACCCACTGCAGTATTCTTGCCTGGAGAATCCCATGGACAGAGCTACATTCTGTGGGGTCACAAAGAGTTGGACACAGCTGAGCAACTAGCACTTAAGAAAGACTAAGGCTTCTAAAGGCTGTATCATGTCTAGTCTCGTAGCTGTCTTAACTATACCAGCAGACTTCAAAGTAAAACCCTCCAACTGAGAATTTCTACTCTAGACAAAGTTCCAAGTAGCTCATCAAAAAGGAGGACTATAGGAAAAACATTATTCCAGGATCTAAAAAAATCAAGTGTCCTTCATGCTTAAATATAATGGATAACCAAGATTTCACCAGAAGTGTAAGGAAAATAATAGTACTAATGAAGAAAAAATTAAAGTTCAGATCAACTAAACTCAAAACAAATAGATAATTCATGCAATACAAGTGAACTTCTAAAAATTCACAACTATTAGAAAGATCCAGAAAGATATTGTTGCCTCTATAAAATAAGAAGAGTCTGTGATAATGAAAATAAAAATTGAGAAATAAACTGTGAAAATCCTATTGGAAATTAAAGATTGTTTTTCTAAATTTGAATTTCAGTAGAATGGCTAGGAGCCAAAAATTGATAACCTTTTCCCAAAAAGAGTAAAAAAAAAAAAAAAAAAAAGATAAACATGACAGAATGATTAAGCTATATGAAATACTTAAAAAATAACATTTAATAAAATGTTAGAAAGAGGAAAAAATAGAAAATAATTTAAACAAATAAATGATAGAAAACAATTTACCATAGGTTTGTTGTTCAGTTGCTAAGTTGCATCCATCTCTTTGTGATCCCACGAGCTGCAGCATGCCAGTCTTCCTTGTCCTTCTCTATCTCCTTGAATTTACTCAAACTCACGTCCATTGAGTCAGTGATGCCATCTAACCATCTCATCCTCTGTTGCCCTCTTCTCCTCCTGATCTCAATCTTTCCTACAGCATCAGGGTTTTTTTCAATAAGTCAGTTCTTCGCATCAGGTGGCCAAAGTATTGGAGCTTCGGTTTCAGCATCAGTTTTTCCAAAGAATATTCAGGGTTGATATCCTTTAGGATTGACTAGTTTGATCTCCTTGCTGCCCAATGGACTTTCAAGAGTCTTCTCCAGCACCAAAGTTCAAAGTTTTTTAATTCAAAAAGTATGCTCAAGTAATCTCGAGGTAACACAAACACACACACATGTGCATACACTTGGAGTATTTCATTCTTTCTCCAACATTTCAGAACACAAAAGATAAAATCCTTAAAAGACATCATTGCATAACTTCAGAAAATTCAGAGAGTGGAAATCAAATTGGCATCAGAATGCTCAATAACAACAATGAGTGCTTGAAGACAATGAAATTGTCTTCCTTTCAAACACTAAGAATAACTTAGTTTGGATCTAGACTTCTATAAACAGCTCAGTTAAAAGAATATGTGAGAAAAACAATTAAAATGTCTATGGAAATTCTTTATGCACTAGTCTCAGTAAGTTTCCAGATGCTACATAAAAGAAAAGCTTAAAAAGTTGAGTGACAAACAGAAAACATGAAGAACAAGATACACGGATTTAGATGACAGCTGGCCTACTATAGGAAGTTGGTAGGCTGAAAAAAGCAATTTCTTTTTCAAGAAAAAAGAATAGATTATTTTAAATTAGTAGACTGAATAAGCAAGGCTTTTAGTTATAGTGCAAAAACCATCAAATATATTTTTCATCAAGGATAAAGAAATAAAATTAGCAATGCCTTATAAAGATGTATATACTAATCATGATAAAGATATAAAGCAAATAAAAATGTGTCATTGTTTAAAGAAATTTCATGGAATGTAAAAAATCTGCAATGATTTCATTTATGGTTTCTGGTTTCCTGTTTAGCTGAAAAGGCATTCCGTACTCTGAGGTTATATCAATATATCCTCCTAAATGATTCAGTTTAAAGTTTTGTATTTTTATGTCCTTCACATTTAGATTTCTAACTCATATTAAATTTTATTTTACATGGAGTGTAAATAGGGATTATGTTTATTTTTATCCCAATGAGAAGATAACTATGCAAATGTCACTTATTAAGTACATCATTCCTTCTTTAATGAATTAAAATGTCACTTTTATTGTTGTATTCTGGATACTTTAGAAAACAGCTTATGCCAAAGGTAAAAGAAACCTGGAAGAAAGTGAGAGGCTTGTCTTTTTAATGGAGAGAAAATTTATATTTGATAAGTCGAAATAATGAAGTCATAATAACATATATATGGATGACATAATTTAAGTCCCAGAACCATAGCTATAAAAATAGAATGTAAGATTTTCTTAAAACCAGAGAAAACAATTTTAATTATCTATAGGAATGCAGAAAAATGTAAAAGAAAATACATAAATTTAGAAATCTGAAATGATGTGGAAATTTTACTGATGGAACAGAGCATGCACTAATTATAAACTGATTAATCTCCCTTAATAGAAGATCAAATGAAAGACAGGTTTGATTAAAAATATACACATACATACACATAGATACGTATACACTCTACCACTTCATGCTCTATAATAAAATCATGGACTTGACATCTTGAAATAGGGATTTTGTTTACTGAATGAAGATCTGCATTCATGAAGAATGTGGGGAAAGCTTTTGACAAGATGCAACATCCATTCCCCACTAAAAAATAAACAAGCAAAAAGACACACTCAGCAAACAATGATAAAATGGGATCTTCAACCTCTGAAAAATAATAAAGGCCTCTGAGAAAAACCTACAGCTATTGTCATTCTTAATGGTGAAAGGCTCAACATTCTTTCACCAATTATCAATAGCAGGACAAGGATGTCTGTTCTTCTTCCTGCTATTCAGTTGGAGGTTTTAGCCACTACAATAAAGTAATAAAAAAGAATATCTCTAGATTAGGGAAGAAGAAGTAAAATCATTTTTATTCATAGACAACATGATTATCTCTGTAGAAAATCCTATGGCATTCACAAACAGTTATTAGAACTAAAACGAGTTCAACAAAGTTGCAAGATTGAAGCTCAGTATACAACTATTAGTTGTGTTTCTATATACTAGCAATGAACAATAAAAATGGAAAAGAAAAACACCATTTACAAAAGCATCACCAATGTGAAATACTTAGAGATAAGTCTTACAAGAGCCATGTACACCAACATTACAAACACTGATAATTGAAATTAAGACCAAAAAAATGGCTTGATATACTGTGCTGGTGAGTCAAAAGACAAATTAAGATATCAGCCTTCCCCAAATTAATATATAATTTCAAGGCTAACCCGTTTAAACCCTCAGTGCTATTTTTGTAAAACTGACAAGCTGATTCTGAAATTCAAGTAAATCCAAAGGACCTACAGCAATGAAAAGTTTTGGAAAAAAAGAACCTAAGTTTGGAATAATAACACTGCCTGATATTAGGACTTAGTAAAGTCTTCATTAATCAAGGTTCTGTGGTATTAACATGAAAATAAATGAATAGATCAATTGAAAAGAATAAAGTTCAGAAACAGAATGACACATAAATGAAAACTGATTTCTCATAAAAGTACAAAGGAAATTCAGTGTAAAAATGAGAGTCTTTCTTTTTTTAAACAAATGGTACTGGATTAATTGGATATCTTTATACAAAAAAGAAAATGAACTTCATATTTTCCACCACATAAAAAATAATTAACTTAGAATCAATTTTAAATCTACACTTAAAACCTCAAACTATAAACCTTCTAGTAGAAAACAGAAAAGAAAATTTTTATAACTCTCGGTTAGACAAGGAGTTCCTAGTTACAGCATTAAAAAAAAAAGGTCTATAAATGAAAATAAATACGATAAACTTCATCAAATTTTAAATGTCTGCTCTTTGAAAGACAAAGATTAAAAACATAGACCATAGACTGGAGAAAATATTTGCCGCAAGTCATATGTCCAATGAAAACTTGTATCCAGAATATATGTTTAAAAATTCTCAAAACTAATGTAAGAAGACAATAACTAATTTTTAAATATGTAAAATATTTGAACAGATAAGATATATGAATACTGATGTGAAAACAAAATAATTATTGACATCTTTAATCATTAGGTATGTGTTCATTGAAACCACAATGAAATACTTTTACATGATCTTAGAATGCCAAAAATTAGAAAGAATGGCTATATCAAGTACTTTATACAGAAACTGAAACTCTCATATTCTCTTGGTAAGAATATATGGTGGGACAGCCACTGGTAAACAGTTTAGCATTTCCTAAAATGTTAGCCATATACCTGCTATATGATCCAATCATTCCACACTTAGGCATTAGCCTCTGAGAACTGAAAGAATATTACCATGCAAAGACTTGTATATTAATATTCATAGAAACTTAAATTTTAATGGCTAAACTCAGAAAATAGCCCAAATCTTCATCAATAAATTAATGGATAATCAAATTGCAGTATATCATGTAATAGTTTATTTTTCATAAATATAATAAATGAACACATACAACATGGATGAATATAAAAATAGTTAACACTTTCTGGAAAAATTCAGACAAAAGAGTACATGCAGTGTATTTTCATCTATACAAAATTTAGGAACTACAAGTAATTTATAATGGTAATTAAATCAGTGGTTGTCTATAGATGGGAGCAGGGGTTGGGAAAAATATTACTTATAGAGTACAGGGAAGTTTGGGCAATCAAAGGGGAAAATGCACAGTTAAAATGAGAGAGCTACCATATTTGAACTGATCATAATAAAGCAAATAAATTTGCATAAAAACAAAGTTATTTGCATAAATAACTCAACCTTCTGTACCTAAAGACCAAAAATAACAAACTAAGAAACAGAAAAATAAAATTTTTGCTGCTAACAAGTACTAGACACTGCAGTTTTGAACACTGATACTTAGATTTCATTCAAGCATCAGTGGCAGGAACTTGACCTTCCATTGCGGTCAATGCCAAGGACAGAGTTCACCCACCTCTCCCCACTTATATTGCTACCTTCTGGGTGAAACTATGACATGTCTGTGAGTGATGGGTGAATCCCACAACTCAACTCTGTGCCCTAAATACCAGGAAGGCTGGAAAAGGGAGTATCTTATATTTTCATTATTCAAATTACGTTTGATCACTGCACTTTACAAAAACTGATAATTTGGGAAAAGTTACCTAGATGTGATGAATCATTCTGAAGCTGGATGGTCAAACAAATGCCAAATAATATTTTTTGTCAATTTAAGAATTATTTGATTATTTTGTAGGGCATGTCTCTAGCATTACTTTTTATATACTCTGCCTATTAACACAGTGTAATATATATTACATATCTGGAAATTTGTAAAACTCAGCACTGGCCACCGGACTGGCAAAGGTCAAAGGTCAGTTTTCATTCCAATCCCAAAGAAAGGCAATGCCAAAGAATATTCAAACTACCACACAATTGCACTCATCTTACACGCTAGCAAAGTAATCCTAAAATTCTCCAAGTGAGGTTTCAGCAGAAAGTGAACTAAATTTAGAAAAGCTAAATTTAGAAAAGGCAAAGGAATCAGAGATCAAATTGCCAAAATCCATCGGATCATAGAAAAGCAGAGAGTTCCAGATAGAAAGCTACTTCTGCTTTATTGACCAAAGCCTTTGATTGTGTGCATCACAATAAACTGTGGAAAATTCTGAAAAGGATGGGAATACCAGACCAGCTTACCTACCTGCTAAGAAACCTGTATGCAGGTCAGGAAGCAATACTTAGAACTGGACATGGAACAACAGACTGGTTCCAAATTGGGAAAGGAGTACATCAAGGCTGTATATTGTCACCCTTCATATTTAACTTATATTCAGAGTACATCATGCGAAATGTTGAGCAGGATAAAGCACAAGCCGGCATCAAGATTGCCAGGAGAAATATCAATAACCTCAGATATGTAGATGACACCACCCTTATGGCAGAGAGTGAAGAAGAACTAAAGAACCCCTTGATGAAAGTGAAAGAGGAGAGTGAAAAAAGCTGGCTTAAAACTCAACATTCAAAAAACTAAGATCATGGCATCCAGTCCCATCACTTCATGGCAAATAGATGGGGAAACAATGAAACAGTGAGAGATTTTATTTTTGGGGGTTCCAAAATCACTGCAGATGGTGACTACAGCCATGAAATTAAAAGACTCTTGCTCTTTGAAAGAAAAGCTATGGCTAAACTAGACACTTTATTGAAAAGCAGAGACATTACTTTGCGGATAAAGGTCCATCTAGTCAAAGCTATCATTTTTCCAGTAGTCATATATGGATGTGAAAGGAGAACTATAAAGAAGGCTGAGCAACAAAGAATTGATGTTTTTGAACTGTGTTGTTCGAGAAGATTCTTGAGAGTCCCTGGGACTGCAAGGAGATCCAACCAGTCAATCCTAAAGGAAATCAGTCCTGAATATTCATTGGAAGGAATGATGCTGAAGCTGAAGCTCCAATACTTTGGCCTCCTGATGCAAAGAACTGACTCATTGGAAAAGACTCTGATACTGGGAAGGATTGAAGGCAGGAGGAGAAGAGGACAATAGAGGATAAGATGGTTGGACGGCATCACCAACTCAATGGATATGAGTCTGAGTAGGTTCCAGGAGTTGATGATGAACAGGGAAGGCTGGCGTGCTGTAGTCCATGGGGTTGCAGAGAGTAGGGCATGACTGAGCAACTGAACTGAACTGAGTATATAATAATGTTGATCGATCTGTATTATTTTCCCCCTGAAACATGATGTGCCTATTAACTGTGAAGATTAACATATTTCTAGGTTTCAGAAAAGCTTTCCCAAAGTATATATTTGAATATTTTATTCCTTTTCCAGTTCCATCTTTTCTTTGGGGACACCAGTCATGCATATATATATATTGGCACTCCTTCCTATTCATTGTGCACCCATTATTTTTGCACTAATCCTTTAAACTCTTTAAGATGTGTCCTTTATTTCAAGGTTTTTTGAGCCTGCCTTATTATTCCTGATTTTTAGTAATGTTTGCCTATTGCTTTTCTGCTTCCCTCTGATGGTTTTTATTTACCCTTCCACTTCTTTCCTGAGCTTTGCCATTTTGGTGTTCTAATCTTTTATTCATCAATCCTTTCTTGCTCCATATTAGATTTTCGTTATAAAGGTCATATTTCCTTTACATTCTTCAATGCTGTGGGCAATATTTGGTAAAACATATTGCTGCTTTATAGTGTAATTTTTTTCTGGTGTGGTTCTTCATTTGTGTTATTTGTATTGTTCACTTTCTCATTTTCTGATTAAAAATCATGTTCCATATATTTAATGTAAAATTTTATTGTTATTTTATTTTTATTACTACAAAACCTTGACTAATAGTAGTAATAATTGTTTTTGTTATCTTTGAGTGGAGGAATTTCTCCCTTCATTTATGAACAGAATCTGCAGACATGGGACCAGGGGAGAAAGCTGTGGTTGGAAGCAATCTGAGTGGCTGGGAAACAGGGAATTTGAGTCTGTCTACAAGAACTTGACGGAGAAGACAATGGCACCCCACTCCAGTACTCTTGCCTGGAGAATCCCATGGACGGAGGAGCCTGGTGGGCTGCGGTCCATGGGGTCTCTGGGAGTTGGACACGACTGAGCGACTTCACTTTCACTTTTTATTTTCATGCATTGGAGGAGGAAATGGCAACCCACTCCAGTGTTCTTGCCTGGAGAGTCCCAGGGACGGGGGAGCCTGGTGGGCTGCCGTCTCTGGGGTCGCACAGAGTCGGACACGACTGAAGCGACTTAGCAGCAGCAGCACAAGAACTTGATGATCATCACTTTGCCTTGTAGGTAAAATTTAGAGCCAGGAGAACAGAAAAGTTGTTTAGTTTACAATAAAACTCTAATACATGGTGCCATGTGATGAAGATGTATGTATGAGAGTATGAGTGAGTGAGATTGTGTGTGGATGTATGTAAAAGAGAAGTGAGAGGTGATGTCATCTTATTTAAGTTTCAAGGCTGTTTGATTCCCATTCTTTCTCTACCATCATCTGCCTCTTGAAAAATGGTCATTTGCTATTCCCTGCCACTTGGTGGAGGCAAATTGGATTCAAAGAGGCTTATGCAGTGTATCTGTACACACTTCTTGTATCATCCAAAATGAGGAGGTACTAGACTCATCTGGCCCAAGGTCTTTAGAAACAGGGGCCTTTTCTCTTTTTATTTTAATTTTATCTATTTTTTAATTGGTGGAAAATTGCTTCACAATTTTGTGTTGGTTTCTTCCATACAATGATGTGAATCAGTCATGACCCAGGTACCTTTTCTTGGTGTCCTCTCCTATCACCACTTGTTTCATTTCTCTCAACAGCCCTTCTTTGCATATTGTACTTTAAAATTATATGCCCAATAGACTCATCAAAGATGGCATGCCCCTTTCCCATTTCATATTCTCCTGCTTTTTTGAAGTTAACTTTAGAGAGAAGGAAAGAAGACATCTTCTAAAAATTGAAAGAACCTAAGAAATTTTCTAAATGGTGATGTCAGCTCTGTGGCTACGAGCAGCTGAATATTGTGATGTTGGGGTAGCCCACTTAAGAGGAAGGCCAAATTCAGGTCCCTGACTCAAGGTCTTGTCTTCCAGCTGTTAAGAAACATTAAATAGAGAAAATGTTATGTGGAAGAGCTCTTTAAACCATGTTCCCCTCTCAGTGCAATTATTCAGGTATCTTTTACCCAAGAATCACATTTGTATGTTAAGTACAAATTATGAAGATACATGCTTCCCTGGTGGCTGAGTGGTAAAGAATCCACATTGGCAGGAGACTTGGGTTTGATGCCTGGGTCAGGAAGATCTCCTGGAGAAGGAAATGGCTACCCACCACTCCAGCATTCTTGCCTGGGAAATCCCATGGCCAGAGGTGCCTGGTGGGCTACTGTCCATAGCGTCACAAAAGAGTTGGACACAGCTTAGCAACTAAGCAACAACAACAACAAATGAAGATATACTCCTTTGAAAATGTTAGTTTTACTTACCTTTCCACTGAAGATGCTAGGCCAAGTCAGAAGATGAGCTTGAACAGCATTTTGATGTGCTGGCCCCCCTTGCTTAGGCATACATGTTGTTCTGGTATAATATTTATTAGTTGTTTAGAATAGACATGGTCACCATATGTCCAAGTATTCTGGAATATGTGGCTCTCCTGTGGACAGTTGTTTCACATGCTTTGACTTGGGACTAACAAGGGCCTGAGGCTGTAGAATATAGTGATTAAATAAGCTCAGACCCTTCTGTCAAGAAGTTTCTGTGTGATGAGACCTCAATTGAACTCATAATTAAATACAAAGCAAGTCTCTAATTACCACCTCATAGGATTTTTATGTGGTTTAAATAGGAATATTACATGTCATGTACTAAACTTTAAATAAATATTAGCTATTTTATTGCTTTTGTTTTTATCATCATCAGAAAAGAAGCGGGTAATGACCGAATTCTATGAAGGAAGGACATGGAACAATTCTAGACTCCAAGGATATTGACAAGGACTGCACTTGTGGTCTTTGGACAAAGAATAGCCTATTTGGAAAAGCAGAATTTGACATAAAGGCAAACATGAAAGAGAACAGAGCTGTGTTTGATGCTGCTGTATCAGGGTGCATTGTGACAAAATCGGCTTCAGTGTTGGGTCCCATGCAATGAATTTTGGTTCTGTTTCATTCTAACTCACTCACTTCAGCTTGGTGTGTTTTCTTTAGCAGAGCATTTGGCATCAGGCTGGTCCCTTTATAACAATTTTGAGAGGATGAGAGACGTGGATGGAAATAACCCCTCTAAAGTTACGATGACCTTCTCCCATAATGTATTGTAATGTGGTGGTAATGATAGATGCACTAGCTTCTGTATTTGAAGTTAAAAGGAAATTCAGTTGTGTTTTCTTTTCACCATCCACAAACTGTTATTTTGTAATAACAGAGGGAAGAGTTTTCTATAGCAGCCTCGTCAGTGGTTCCAAACTGGAAATAACATCCAACCACTAACTGCTGTTTAATTTTTTTTGTTTTTACTTTATTTCATGCGTAACTATGTTTGCACAGCAGGGCAGCAAACATCTGAGGAAATGTCACTTGGAATAGCAAAGAAGCTAGCAAAGTCATCCCTTCTGCCTGAGGTTTTGCCTTGGTGGGTCTGCACAGTCCCAATTCAGCAGGAAGATATTAGTTCAATAAAATGAAATCTGTGGGAAGATACAGGATAGCAAGTGACACCACTTGCCAAAATATGAATTTTGTGCCTGTGGTGCTTTATTTCACTAGAATAGAAAAAGGTCCCAAGAAAAAAACTCATGAAGAGCATGGTTGACTGCTGAATGACTCAGGAGGCTTAAAGAGGGAAGACCTGGTGAAAACTCAGCACAGGGGCAAACCAACAGAAGCCCACTGTACAATACAGAAGCAGAAGTTCACTGTATAATCTTTATGTGTATGTAACTAAACACCAGACAGACTTCTTGTGTTTTTGAGAGATGCTTCTGGCTTTTTTCAGGGGTTTCTATTTTTTTGGGGGGGCGGGGCAGTTGACACAAAGAGCCATCATGGATGTTGGCAGAAGCCATGTCTCTCCCCAGTTGCCCAGTGGAAATCATCACTTGACAGTGACTCATATTTTTCCCTTGGCCAGTGGGATTTTGTATACCATCTTCTCTGCTCAAAGCCATGCCTAGTAACTAGGAGCAAGACGAATAATTCTAGGGCCCCTGGGATTTTATGATTCTGAGATTTAGGAGCCCCAACTCAAAGGAAAACTAGGGGAAATAAATATTTAGAGATTAAGACTGTATATTTAGAGATTAATACTATGGTCCTCTATGATCAAAGCATTTCCCTTGCACCAGAGACAGGAGAGTGGGGTAGGTAATGGCCTGGAGTTTTGTTTTTCACAGTTTCTATGACATAATTTGCCCTCTTCCTTTACAGCTTAACTCTTGTAGGAAAAAGTATAGCATTTAAATTCATGAGTTCTGATAGAGTCCCAAGTCAGCGATTTTAACTACTTTGCGTTTCAGTTTACAGAACTGTACCATGTGAATCGTAACCACTTCCTCAGGCCTGTTGAGAAGACAAAATTAGATAATTGAGTTTAGTGCATGTGAAAGTTTCCCATCAAATTTCTTCTGGAGGTAAGACTTAGATCCAAGATTTTCAATCAAAGGATTACATTCAACAGAACTCTGGTGGGAAATTTTACATGCATTCAACTTAACTGCTTTATCCATGATACTAATATTTTTCTTTTGTATAATATCTTCATCCAAAGACATATCTTTGTATATAACAAATATTCTACCTAGAGTTTTTCTTTACTCATCATTCCTTATCTAAATATGTAGTAGCTTCCCACAATGTACCCGGAGTAGACATTATGTCGTTTCAAAACTATGCTCTAGATACTATGATGCCTATAAGACTGGATTATAATCATAGAGCAATTAATTAGGCATAATCCTTGCTTTTCAACAGCTCACAGTTTGATAATATGATATTCTAAAACTATGTATTCAGTTCAGTCGCTCAGTCGTGTCCAATTCTTTGTGACCCCATGAATGGCAGCACACCAGGCCTCCCTGTCCATCACCAACCCCTGGAGCTCACTCATACTCACGTCCATCGAGTCAGTGATGCCATCCAGCCATCTCATCCTCTGTCGTCCCCTTCTCCTCCTGCCCCCAATCCCTCCCAGCATCAGAGTCTTTTCCAATGAGTCAACTCTTCGCATGAGGTGGCCAAAGTACTGGAGTTTCAGCTTTAGCATCATTCCTTCCAAAGAAATCCCAGGGCTGATCTCCTTCAGAATGGACTGGTTGGATCTCCTTGCAGTCCAAGGGACTCTCAAGAGTCTTCTCCAACACCACGGTTCAAAAGCATCCATTCTTCGGTGCTCAGCCTTCTTCACAGTCCAACTCTCACATCCATACATGACCACTGGAAGAACCATAGCCTTGACTAGACGGACCTTTGTTGGCAAAGTAATGTCTCTGCTTTTTAATATGCTATCAGGTATATTGTCACCCTGCTTATTTAACTAATATGCAGAGTACATCATGAGAAATGCTGAACTGGAAGAAGCACAAGCTGGAATCAAGATTGCCAGGAGAAATATCAATAACCTTAGATATGCAGATGATACCACCCTTATGGCAGAAAGTGAAGAGGAACTAAAAAGCCTCTTGATGAAAATGAAAGGGAGTGAAAAAGTTGGCTTAAAACTCAACATTTAGAAAACGAAGATCATGGCATCTGGTCCCGTTACTTCATGGGAAATAGATGGGGAAACAGTGGAAACAGTGTCAGACTTTGTTTTTTTGGGCTCCAAAATCACTGCAGATGGTGACTGCAGCCATGAAATTAAAAGACATTTACTCCTTGGAAGAAAAATTATGACCAACCTAGATAGCATACTGAAAAGCAGAGACATTACTTTGCCAACAAAGGTCCGTCTAATCAAGGCTATGGTTTTTCCAGTGGTCATGTATGGATGTGGGAGTTGGACTGTGAAGAAAGCTGAGCACCGAAGAATGGATGCTTTTGAACCGTGGTGTTGGAGAAGACTCTTGAGAGTCCCTTGGACTGCAAGGAGATCCAACCAGTCCATTCTGAAGGAGATCAGCCCTGGGATTTCTTTGGCAGGAATGATGCTAAAGCTGAAACTCCAGTACTTTGGCCACCTCATGCGAAGAGTTGACTCATTGGAAAAGACTCTGATGCTGGGAGGGATTGGGGGCAGGAGGAGAAGGGGACAACAGAGGATGAGATGGCTGGATGGCATCACTGACTCAATGGACATGAGTCTGGGTGAACTCTGGGAGTTGGTGATGGACAGGGAGGCCTGGCGTGCTGGGATTCATGGGGTCGCAGAGTCGGACATGACTGAGCGACTGATCTGAACTGAACTGAGGTCATAACTTTCCTTCCAAGGAGTAAGCGTCTTTTAATTTCATGGCTGCAGTCACCATTTGCAGTGATTTTGGTGCCCCCAAAATAAAGTCTGACACTGTTTCCACTGTTTCCCCATCTATTTCCCATGAAGTGATGGGACCAGATACCATGATCTTAGTTTTCTGAATGTTGAGCTTTAAGCCATTTTTTCATTCTCCTTTTTCACTTTCATCAAGAAGCTTTTTAGTTCCTCTTCACTTTCTGCCATAAGTGTGGTGTCATCTGCATATCTGAGGTTATTGATATTTCTCCTGGCAACCTTGATTCCAGCTTGTGTTTCTTCCAGTCCAGCGTTTCTCATGATGTAGTCTGCATATAAGTTAAATAAGCAAGGTGACAATATACAGCCTTGACGTACTCCTTTTCCTATTTGGAACCAGTCTGTTGTTCCATGTCCAGTTCTAACTGCTGCTTCCTGACCTGCATAACAGATTTCTCAAGAGGCAGGTCAGGTGGTCTGGTATTCCCATCTCTTTCAGAATTTTCCACAGTTTATTGTGATCCACAAGTCAAAGGCTTCAGTATAGTCAGTAAAGCAGAAGTAGATGTTTTTCTGGAACTCTCTTGCTTTTTCCATGATCCAGCAGATGTTATTTCCCTTAAATATTCTGGAGTAGGGTATAGGGAAAAGGTGAAGCAGCACAGAATAGACTCTGTTGAAGAATTGGTCTTTGGGACAGGACTTGAGTTATGTTAAGTTGTTGTTGTTTAGTTGTTCTAAGTCTATCCTACTCTTTGCAAGTACATGGACTTCAGCATGCCAGGCTTTCCTGTTCTTCGCTATCTCCTGGAGCTTGCTGAAATTCCAGTACGTTGAGTCAGTGATGCCATCCAACCATCTAAACCTCTGATGTCCCCTTCTCCTTTTTCCTTCAATCTTTCCCAGCATCAGGGTCTTTTCCAATGAATCAGCTCTACGCATCAGGTGGTCAAAGTACTGGAGCTTCAGCATCCTTTATTCCAATGACTATTCAGGGTTGATTTCCTTTAGAATTGACTGCTTTGATCTCCTTTCAGTCCAAGGGAGCCTCAAGAGTCTTTACCAGCACCACAATGCAAAAGCAGCAATTCTTTGGCCCTCAGCCTTCTTTATGGTCCAACTCTCATATCCATGAAGGGGTTATGTTCAGTGCATTATATATAAATATATGGATTAGGAAAAGATATTCAGGGAATTTGTAACTGGCTGGATGCACAGAACATTTACCATTTAGGCCTTTATTTTTAAATTCAATGGCCATTCTGAAATTCCTGGTCAGTTCAGTTCAGTTCAGTCACTCAGTCATGTCCGCCTCTTTGCAACCCCCCATGAATTGCAGCACGCCAGGCCTCCCTGTCCATCACCAACTCCCGGAGTTTACTCAGACTCACGTCCATTGAGTCAGTGATGCCATCCAGCCATCTCATCCTCTGTCGTCCCCTTCTCCTTGTAGAGACCCATGAATTGTGACTATATCATGGTTTTGAGATGAAAGGAAACAGGGAATGTACAAAATCTCCAAAAGTTATTCTGAGTTACTTTTTCAGTCACTGGTGCTTGGACCAGCACAGAGGGCACAGATTAGTTTATGTCCTAGACAAAAACGTTTTGCTACCCTTACACAAGTTTATTAGCTGTGATCTAGGTGAGTACATTTGGAAAATATATCAATTCACATTAAAAAGAATTTCCCTGATGTTCAGAAGATGGCTTAGACATTTCTGAAAGAGTCCTCAAAAGAAACCAGACCAATCTTTCTTCTACTAAAAGTATTCAGAAATCTAAGAAAAGAGCTAATAAGATAGTTCTTTTTCTGAAAAATGTAGAAAGGGGCCATGCATTCCTTGGTGATGTGCTCCAGAAAAATGTTAACAAAAAGATGGTTTTTACTATTAAACCATCAACTGACTTTGGCCTGCAAAACACCAGCTGGCTTACATTACTTGTAATGTGCTTTGGTGTGTCTCTGATGATAAATATGAAGGGTCCTTTAAGATATACAGAAATATTAAGCAACTAAATACGCTTTTTCCCCTCCCTTTGAAAACTTAAGGAGTTGAAAGAAACATGGAGGCCTTTTAAACACAGGGAAATTGCATATGGCTAACTTAATTTTTTTTTTTTTCCCATTACAGTGAGCCAATGAGCCCATCTCCTTCTTAAGAGAGAGAATCAGACTTTGAGCTCCAAAAGTCAAGACTTCAGCTGTGCATTTAAAAACAAACAAGAACAAAAACAAACAAACAACAACAACAACAAAAAAAAAACAGAAAACAAACAGGAAAAAAACCTACCTTTCACAATCCAACTTCAGTCATGTAGTATCTCACAATTTTATTTTTCTCAACCAGAACTTATTATGCTAATGCTATGCTAAGTCACTTCAGTCGTGTCCAACTCTGTGTGACCCCATAGACAGCAGCCCACCAGGCTTCCCCGTCCCTGGGATTCTCCAGGCAAGAACACTGGAGTGGGCTGCCATTTCCTTCTCCAATGCATGAAAGTGAAAAGTGAAAGTGAAGTCGCTCAGTCGTGTCCGACTCTTAGCGACCCCATGGATTGAAGCCTAACAGGCTCCTCCGTCCATGGGATTTTCCAAGCAAGAGTACTGGAGTGGGGTGCCATAGGCAGGCAAATCTTATCCAGGTACACACCAAGCATATTCCTATTACCAAGTCTTTGTATACATATTTTGTTTTCTAAGAGTAAAGCCTTCCCTAGCCTCTCTAGCTAGCATGGATCTCTACTCACACTAGCCTCCTAATTGCAAGTCTTCCCCACCGCCCCACCGCCCCCGCCACCCCCCACCACACACACACACTGTCTGTCCTCTGGGACCTAGTGCACAGCTTCTGAGTTTGGTGGCTTTTAGATGCAATCCAGTCTCATAACCAATGATGTATATGCCCCATAAGTCCTTTATCTGCTCAACTTTACCTCTGTTTAACATGGAATAGAGAACCTAGGACACACGAGAGACCAAAATTATGTTTTGTTTGGTTGGTTAACTGATGGACTACATTTGGAAATTATGAGATTTTTCTACTCAAGCATGTGTCATATGACAGAGTTTTCCAGTGTGCTTTCCAATTTAACTCCTCTTATAATTTTATCATTGGTATAGAAACGTCAAAGAATTCATACATCCATCCATCCATCCATTCATTTATTAATAGAGCAAGACTTTTATTGCAGGCTCTGTCTTAGGTTTTGTCAGTTAACTTGTAGGCACATGTGAGTGACAGACATGAAGAAATAATAACACAGTCAATGTGAAAATGGATATAGGGGAAATAAAATGATTCCTGTTACCCATATGGTGTTTCTTGAGCTTTCTGTGCTTGTAGCATGCTCTGCTTTGAGTAGAGTACCCTGAAGGTACTTGTGGAAAAAACTAGGTAGAACACAGTGTAAGCACAGAAAAGTCATCCTCAGAGAACTCTGTGGTTTGTGATATACCTATTAACCAGGAAAAAAGAAGAGTTTTCCCTTCAGGAGCACAGACCCCATAGACTAGGGGAGTGCAAGTGTTGATCTGAACAATCAGGGAAGCAGAGCACCTGAAGCCAGTGCTCTGGGACAACAAAGAAGGATAGGGAGTGAGAGGGGGGTTCAGTATGGGGTACACATGTATATCTATGGCCGATTCATGTTGCTGTATGGCAAAAACCATCTCAATATTGTAGTAATTATCCTCCAATTGAAATAAATTAATTAATTTACAAAACACTCTTCAAACTGGGGACAGGTTCTCCAATGCATGCAGAAGGCAATGGCACCCCACTCCAGTACTCTTGCCTGACAAATCCCATGGATGGAGGAGCCTGGTAGGCTACAGTCCATGGGGTCACAAAGAGTTGGACACGACTGAGCGACTTCTTCACTTCAGCTCACTTCTCCAGCGCATAGTATAACCATTCTACTTCTGAGGTAGAACAAAATGTCTGGCAAAGTGAAAAAGATGAAAGTCTCTGTCTTGTCCTTTCTCCTTCTCAGCCTTCATTTCCTTGGAAACCCGGGAGTTGGAATGATTTTGTATAACAGTTTCAGCACTCAGGGCTATATTTTTTTTTTTCATACAACATTTAACTTGGAGAATGATTGTTATCTCATGATCCGTTCCAAGAAGCTAGAATCCCAGCGCCTGTGTCTGGAAGGAGATTCTAGGAATCCCTTAAAGGAGAAGGGGATGATCATCCTTGTAGGATACTGAGGGAAGGCAGGGAAATGGGGGTATAACCAAGCTAAGTACCATATCCAAGGAGCATAAGAACTAGATTCCGAAGTTAGGAGTGAAAGGAAGGTAAACTAGAGCTAACGGGTTGTGATAGGGCCCCTGGAAGACTAACAGACACAACAGGGAGAGAGTTCTGTACCTGACTGGTTCAAACAATCATGAAAACTGATGGTTGAGAAGGTGAAGTACTGAGGACAATGTGTGGTATAGAGCAGACACTCAAAATCTGTCTCTTACCTACAGAGTTGTTCTGGGGTCAAGTTATGGACTATGTAAACAGCTTTAGAGTTTAACACCCTTAGTGCACGTGATCTCAAGGGAATCGGGATCCCGTGTGGTGGCCAAGGCCTCTCTGAGGTTCCATTTCCCCTCAATCTGTGGGATGGAATGTGAAGCTCAGAAGTTTTACTTGACTTGCTCAAGTTTCCACAGCTAATGAGATAACAAAGTACAGAGTTGGACAGACTATCTTGTACAAATCAAACATTGTTTACATGATTGATGGTTCAACATGGCAGGACCAGAGAGTCACTGGAGGGAGTGTTAAACAAAACAAAGATTTCTGAGCCACTCCAAACTTACTAAATTAAAATTCTCGGAGGTTGGTGGGCAGCAACCTGTGTTTAAAAACTCACCTTCAGTAATTTTGAGATAGTTGCTTTGCAGTGCAGGCCAAGTCATCTGGGTACCTCTGCTTTACCCCACACAGGCATCTACACTCTTAAGACCCTGTTATCAACCCTAATTACTCACCCAGTTAAAGCTAAGTTTGCCTATATAACTCTGAGTTTCCCCTTTAAAAGGCTATAAAAGAGACCCTGTTTTCACTCCTGTTTTCTCTGACATTTTTTTAACATTTGCTATCTAAAATTTACTTGTAACAATTAAAAAAAACTTTCTTTTAAAAATAATTGGGGAATTTACTTAATCTAGCCAATCACTTAATATAGATTTGGGAACCTGATGAATAAATACAAGTTTATATTTAAATTTTTCTCTTAAAACTTCACATAAATGGAAATGTCTTCTTGAATTCTATGGTGTAAAAAAGGCAAATGACAAAATAATTTTATACAAGATATTTTATTAAGCATCCAAGAAACTTTGAGGATTGGAATAGTATTAATTCTTCTGTCTTACTCAGTACAATCACATCTAGGGAAATTTTTGCCTCGATGTCAGGAGATTAATGACATGATGCAGGATGAGATTTTTACTTTCTCTGAGCTTCTCTTTCCTCATATGTTAAATACAAAACATTGTATCTGCCTCATAATATGCAGATAAGGGTTAGGAAATATTATATGGATGTAGGTGTCTGCAACTGTTCATAAATGACACTCAACAAAAATTAGCTGTGTCTGACCTACTTTTTAAAAACATATTTGTGGTGAAATGGTTCTTCAGTTAATTCTTACTTTTCCTTCATTTTCTTATCCATAAATGGAGGTTTGTTCAGACAAATTGATTCTTGAATCTCTTACAAAGCTGAATTTCTGCATTTTTATTATTTTAGAAAGATTTTCTGTGTGACTCAAGTTATCCAGAACTACTTCTGAGAAATTGTATTGCTTACTGAGACGTCAATGAGAATCTCTAGTTAATCAGTTAACAAGTTAAAAGATTGATTAGCTAGAGTACAAAGGATTTGAAAAGAGCATGACAACCCACTCCAGTATTCCTGCCTGGAGGATACCATGAACAAAGAACTTGGTTGGCCACAGTCTATGGGGTCACACAAAGTCGGACATGACTGAAACTTCTTAGCATACATACACACAGAATTTACTTGTGTTTTAGGGAATTACAATGCCAATAAAAATAAATTAAACTGAAAAGTGGTATGTGCCATTCTTTTTTGATGTGAAAGGAACTTCAAGATCTCGTACGGCCTTTCATTTACTCTTATAGGATAAGAATTATTGTGCTATTGTCATGTTGACACATCACGTAATGGAAATTTTCAGAAAAAAAAAATTTGGAAACTAGAGTTCTTTGTTTATCTATTCAATGTTAGATGGATTCTGGCTTCATTATCATAAGAGTTAATTTTGCCCACTTCTAATCCTGATGTCTGTGATATTGTTGGTACTCAACAAGTCCAAGGAATCAACAACTGCATTTTTCTACCGCGTTTTGTTAATTAGTGAGATGTAGTGGAAAGGCATTAATTTGAAGTTCTCCTGCTCCAATTCTTTTCTTCCCTTTAATTTTTTAATTTCATTTTCTTATTTCTCTCCCACTTATTTTTCACCCTTCCCCAGGTAATCAGCTTGTCCAACACTGATCTCTTCTGCCATGACGTGGGAGCCACCAGCAGTGGCCTCAGGAAGCTGCAGAGTGTCAACAGGCAGAAGAGGACACAGAGGGCAGCATGGCCCCAGAATCGTATTTTCATCATTGACAATGGAATATGACATTTCATGGGCCAGTGTCTGATTTAGGCATTCAGTAAAAGGAAACTCTGCATGAAGAGTTATCGGCAAAAAACATTCCTATGGTGAATTAAATCATTAAGCAACTTAGTTTATAAATATTCCCATCCCATCGCTTTTGCAAGAATTAAGCCACACCTAAAAGCACATGCCTCATTGTGTAGGGAAATATATGGCAATGCACACTTTGTCCCACTGTGCCAAGACTTCTTAAATTTAATTTCAACCTTCTTGTTTTCCCCCTGTTCTGTAGTATGATTTCACAGTACATCCTCCCATCTGTTGAAACAGAGAAGTGCTTGCATTTTAGACTGAGATGACTAATATTCATGAGGAATGAATCCAAATTCAAACTAAATGCACATTTTTGCATTTGTCCAAACGTAGCCATGAATTATCTCAGGCTATCAATAGAAGAAGAGGAAAGTTACTATCTGTAAATCCCTATTTGTTTTCCCAAATTGCACCCTTGGCAATGGGTGTGACAGAAAAATGTTCAGTATTCCTAGTAGCCTAACCTGCCAAGAGAGATAAAGCCACTTTGATGTCCTGGGACCGGAGACTGCACAGATTTTTACCCAAAATGGATCTCAAATCTTTTTCAGAGAGAACTGGGCTCCAATGGCCGCCTGCTTCCCAGCCTTCTGAACCCAGGAGATAGACTAGTGGCCGTGCCATCTCCAGATGGTGGCAGATCTGAAGTCAATAAAGGTAAAGCTTTTTCAGCTACTCTGACCAATAATGATGAGAGTGATAATGCTAATAGGAACAATCACAGTAAAAGCTAACGCACTTGTAGTTAATACTGCCAAGGTGTACATTTAGCATGTGGTTCCTACTTGCCAGCACTATGCCTAGTGATTTGCCTACGTTATTCCATATGCTCCTTAATGGAATCTCTGTAATGAAGTAAGTGAAGCTCCGGACGGCTAAGTTCCAAAGGTCACCCTGTGAGTAGTGGGACTGACTCCTATCTCCCTCTCTCTGCCTCTGAGACCCCCTCCCCTCCCCTTTTCTGTGTGTGGTGTAAGATGCTGCCTTTCTCAGGTGAGGCCCAACCTCAGCCTCTTTCTGGGGCAGATTCAATACCATTCAAAGGAGCACTTGCCCACATAAACCAGACACAAGAAAATGATCTTTTCTGGAGACCAGGTGGAGAGAATTTTTCTGGAAGCCCCAGAAGAAATCTGTGTTCCAAAATAAATGACATTTGCAACTTTCTTTGACTTTGATGAAGTGTTCTCATGCTCCTGCCCTCAGAGGTTCTGTCACTGCCCGCCTGGTTAGAGGGCAGCTGGTTCCCAGGAGCAAGGTCAGAGGATTCTCAGCTTTTTCATTTTCTTTCATGGGCAAGAAGGTGTTCACTCAGCCATATTGTGAGTGCCTACCTAGCACCAGCTGCTGCTGCTGCTAAGTTACTTCAGTCGTGTCCAACTCTGTGCGACCCCACAGATGGCAGCCTCCTCCATCCCTGGGATTCTCCAGGCAAGAACACTCAAGTGGGTTGCCATTTCCTTCTGTCCCTAGCACCAGCACTAGACTAGATACTGTAAACATTATCATTTCCATTAATCCTCACATAAGATTAAAAACATTTTATAGTGTTTGTTTTTATATTGACTTGTTTTAGCTGGTAGGGAAAATTTGATCAGAAGCATTATATAACTGCCCAAGGTGCTAAGTGCTATTAAACCAGTGGCTTCAGTCCATATGAAGTACTGCCCAGGGTCAGAACCTCAATCAGAAGAGATTTTTCATTCCCTTTATGTTGGCTTGTTTTGGCTGCCTTGTTTCTCCCAGGAGGATTTGGCAATGTTTGGAGACACTCTTGGTTGTTAGGCCTGGAGAGTGAAGTTTGGGGTGGGGGGTAGAGTTTCTACTAATACCTTGTGGGTAGAGGCCAAAGGTGTTGTTAAAGATCCCACGATGCACAGGGCAGCTCCCCATAAGAGCATCGTCTAGTCCCAAATAACCACAGAGTTGAAGGTGAGAAGCCCCAGACTACGCTGAGAGGTTTCTAGCTGGATTTGCTATGTGGCCGCTTTGGCTGGGGGCTTAGATGCTCCTAGATGGACAGCTTTGAATCAGAGCCTCTGGCTCTTCTGCCAGGAGAGTGTCTACTCTCCTGTCATGTGCAATAGCCTTGGAGCTGGGGTCCCCCCAGCTCGGCCATCTGGCTCTCCAGAATGTCCATGGCTTAATGCCTCGATGCTGCTGCAACTAATAAACCCCTCCAGACATGCCAGACTCCCACATTTTGTGGTGATGGTCAGTCAGGAAACATCCATGGTTCAGGACTCTTGGGACTCTGAATGTTCTTAAGATTCAGGGACCCCTTTGCAGAGAGAAACTTTGCTTTGAGGAATGGCCACTTAGCTGGCTCCTTTATACTGGTTCTTGGCTCAAGACAAAGAGGAAAGGGGGCTACCCAGTGCTTTTCCAAAATATAGGCCAATTTCAGTGAGGCAGAAAAAGGACTCTGGATTCGGGCAGCTGCTCTGTCTGGGAAGAAAGAAGGAAAGTTTTATTTCATTTCTGTACCATCAGGTGACCTGACAGTTATAAACAGAGAAGTGATATTCATGATTATTCAGCATAAATAGATGTCTTTTGGGGCAAAACTTCAACTGATGATGTAAAGACCAGGACTTGAGGCCTTTCCTGAGACTTAATCCGTTCTCTTCTTCCCTAAAGAAATACGCTATTGAGCCCTTACAATATGCATGTCTGACACTGAATGAAGCTTGGACTGTGTAGAGTTCAGTCTTGTTAGAGGGAAATCTTAAAGAAAGTGACATAATTAAAATCAGACAAGACAATGAATAGCTATGGCAGAAGGAAATGGGAGCAAACAGGGGAAAGAACTGGAGAGGCATTCCATCGAGGGAACGGCCCATGGGAAGACCTTAAGGCAAGAGAGAGCATGGGAATTAGAGAACTGAAAGCAGTAGAGTGTGTTGGAGCGCAGGAAGCAGAGGAAAGAAACTTGGTGAGGAGGGTGATCTGGGGAGCACAGGCAATGGAGAGTCAGGGCAAGTCTGAGGGTCTGGACTTACACTGATGTCAGGGCCAAGCTGTGAGGACTCCAGGTCAGATCTGAGGGTCAGCAGGAAGAGCCCAGAGAGACCAGTGAGGGCATTGCTGTAAAGATGCCGACAAGGGTGCATGGTGGTTTGACTTGACCTGCGGTGAAGGGCATGCAGAGAAATGGATGGATTTGATGCATACTTGGGTGAAGTCTTCTCTGGTGGCTCAGACAGTAAAGAATCTACCTGCAATGCTGGAGACCTGAGTTCGATTCCTGGGTTGCGAAGATGCCCCCATGCCCCTCCCAGAGAAGGGAATGGCAACCCAGTCCAGCTTTCTGGCCTGGAGAATTCTGTGGACAGAGGAGCCTGGTGGGCTACAGTCCGTGGGGTCACAAACAGTCAGACGCAACTGAGCGACTAACACCTTGGGTGAAAGGAAAGCCAGTTAGGTGGTGAAGGAGCTGTGACAGGTGAGGGAGATGGAGTCAGAAGATTCCATCCAGCTTCCCTTTCCAGGCAAGTGAGAGGATACCATTGGCCAAGACTGCGTCATTCTCACTTTGCTCCTCTGTAAAGTGGGAACAAACTTTCGACCTTTCTTACCTCATAAATCTATTTTGTTGTTCAAGTGATATAATAAATATAAAAGGATTTTATATAAATAAAGTAAATTTTAAATTTTATATAAATAAAATGAAATAAATATAAAAGGAGATTTTAAAGTATGGTCAATATCTGGGCTACAAAGTGATTGTTTCTAATTATTATTACATGTTCATGGCTGTGGCTTCATCATCAATCCCTATATGTTGTAAAACACTGAACGTTTCTCTGTGATAACATCATTTGGGTGCCTTACAGCTTCTTGATCCACAGTTACTGAAAGAGTTTACAGAACATATAAAACAAGAGAAAAGGTGTGGCTACTTGTTCTCTAGCATGAACTTAGTTTTAAATCTTGAAATCGACTCTGATTGCCATGAGAAAACCCAAACCAGCCCAGCTTAGCTGCTAACATGATCAGGGAATTGGGAGTAGACAATGGAAACTGTTTCTCCTGTATCATTTTACTGAGTTGCCAAAGAATGGCTGGGTCTCACCAGTCTCAGCCTGGTAATTATCCAAATGGCTCTGGGTCATCAAAACCGCAAGAAAGAACCTACTGGCTTGCTGCTGCTCCATGGCTCCAAAGCTATGATTTTTTTTTTTTTAATCCTTCTGCAGAGAATAGAATGGTGGTTGGATGAGCCCAACTCATGTTACAAGGAAAATATTTTGGGACCAGTAGACTTGGAGTCAGCCCCAGCTTTGTCACTTATCACTTTCGTCTCATTGAGGAATTCACCTTGAGATTTTCAGTTTCCTTGAGCATTATTCGGGGACATAAATAATTAATCCATTTCAGGAAGAGGAGATAATGAATACACTTGGTAAATTGCAAGATGTTGAGAAAATCAGAAGAATGGATGGGTGGGCTGAGTAATATTGATGAAAATGACTATAGTAAGCATACAGAGACATAGTTATAGATACAGATTTAGATATACCTTTAAGTCTAATGGGCTTCCCTGCTGGCTCATACTGTAAAGAATCTGCCTGCAAAGCAGCAGGATTGGGTTTGATCCCTGGAGAAGGGAATAGCTACCCACTCCAGTATTCTCGCTGGAGAAACCCATGGACAAAGGAGCTTGGCAGGCTTCAGTCCATGGGGTTGCAAAGATATGGACATGACTAAGCAACTAATAGTTTAAATTTAACTCTGTCTGCCATCCCTCCCTCCCTTTCTCTCTTTCCCTCTCCCTCCCTCCCACCTTCCCTGTTGTTTTGTTTAGTTCCTTCAGCCCTGACTGACTCTTTTCAATCCCATGGACTGCAGCCCTTCTTCTCGATCCAGATATATATTCCTCACTTGAGACAGGGGATACTGTTTGTTGGAAAAATTATGTTAGAAAATGAAACAAAAAAGTAAGTGTTAGTCACTCATTCATGTTCAACTCTGTGACCCCATGGGCTACAGCTTGCCAGTCTTCTCTGTCCACGGAATTCTCCAGGCTAGAATACTGGAGTGGGTAGCCATTTCCTTCTCCAGCAGATCTTCCCAACCCAGGGATTGAACCCAGTCTCCTGCACTGCAGGCATATTCTTTACCATCTGAGCCACGAAGGAAAATGAGTAATCCACATTTATCCACTAATCAGGTTTTCAAACTATATTCCTCTGTAGAGATACAAATATTGTAACCTGACTACATTTTAGAATGTTCCAGAACTGGAGATAATCTCAAGGTCTGCACAGATAAGTTTTAGGAGTGGTCCCTGAGAGAGGCTACTTTCTTGATGATGCATCTAGGCAGCAGTGGTTTAGGGCTGAAGCCCAGACCTCTAACTTCTTATCCAGGACTCTTAACTCAACCGCATGCCCTCTCAGGAGTGTTTGTATTTCCTGACAAACATCACAACCCTCCTTGAGCAGGCAAGGGAAGGTCAGGGTCCCAGTCAGCTGGTGGTAGTGATGTCTGTAGGTCTGATGGGGGTGGCATTTCACATTTATTCGGCTCCCTGCTCCGGCCAGGCAATATTACAAATTTAATTGACATAATAGGAGCTTTTTTTTTTTCCTTTAAAACTATGATTTCAGTGTTTAAGATCATCACTTTAAACTATTCATAGTTTTTCAGTGTTATTTCATTTTTAAAATAAAACAAACTAGCTCTATTGCTTTACAACAAAACAAAGAAGCTAGTGAGTGTTACGACAAGAACTATGGATTATTCCATTTGATGGGCAAAAAAGGCTTTCCTGGGAAACTAGCTAGCCTGTGCACCCCAGGCACCCCGATTCTGCCTTCTCTTTGGCAGATCAAGAGTGATGTCAGGGGAAAGGGAAGAACATAGAGGGGCACTCTGTGTTTGTCAAAACATCTTGAACAATTTTTCGAACATTTTGAGTTTGTTAAAATCCAGACTGAATAGTGCCAAGCAGTTTTGCTTAATTTCTAAACCCCTGGGTATTTTAAGGGAAATTTAATCGGTATTTTTCTGAATCGTTTCATTTAACTCATCAGTGTGCTGTTTCATAAGAGCCATTTGATGCCAAAGAAGTCCATCTGTGCCAATTTAGAAATCTTATTCTGGAAGGTTCCAAAGAACTGAGAGCACAAAAAAGAACAGAGGCCCAGTGGTTCTAGAATCTCACAAATCAGGATCTAGAAACAACTACGGAGAGGGCTTGCTCAAGTTCGCTCAAGCCACCGGTGGGAGAGGTGGAAGGTCAAGCCCCAAACATTTCAATCTGCCCTGGGCACTCCTCTCTTTGTGTTCGGATAACTTAAAATTCTGTGTTGGACAAACATGAACTTCTTTTTAGCAGACTATCCTCTTTGTATGGGTGTATGAAGCACCTGACTTTGATAAAAGTCAGGACTGCTGACCCCATGTGATTTTTGCATAACATCTCAGTGTATAAAAGTAGACCATGGAAAATAAAGAATTGGGATCAGTTTCTCGAAATACTGGTCTCCCCATGTCACTCTCTCTCTCACTCTGGCTGAGTCTCCATCTGGAGCGCGGAACCTGCCATGCTTACTAATTTTGCCTGGGCTTCTAAGATCCAACAGGGGAGGCCTCAGTGTCTCCTCTCCTTCGGGAGGACAGAAGGACGCCTGCGGCCTACGTAAGTGGTGCAAGCTTCTTGTCTTGAAGTTTTATTGGTCTCCTACGTAAACCAAGCTACTCAGCCTCTTTTCTCCACTGAATTTTCCTACTGAGGTATCCTCATTCTATTACTCTGTACATCTTTAATTAATATCTAATTGAAGCTATTGTATCCTGATCCTCGCCAAAGCCGTCTCCCTTTCGAATACCCTGGATCAGCCGGGGCTGGACCCTGGCATATGGGGGCTTCCCTGGTGGCTCAGGAGTAAAGAATCCACCTATAAAGCAGGAAACACAGGAGACATGGGTTAGATCCCTGGGTTGGGAAGATCCCCTGGAGGAGGGCATGGAACCCACTCCAGTATTCTTGTCTGGAAAATTGCATGGACAGAGGATCCTGGCAGGCTACAGTCCAGGGGGTCGCAAAGAGTCAGACACAACAGAAGTGACTGAGCATGAGCATGCTGTTTGTAAGAATGTGGCATTTTTGTGATTACAATTCATAGCAAGGACTCTTTCTAAAATGTTTAGCAGTAATTGGCACGCCTATGCACCTTGGCTATAAGAAAGCTTTTGTTTCCTCAGGATCAAGGCCAAGGTCCTCAGGGGTCAACAGTGTCCCATAGCTAAAAATTTACTAAAGTTCTTTTTCTTTCACCACCTCCTTGCCTCTCCACCTATTCAATGGAAGCACTCAGAGCCAGCTTCTGCTTCTGTGCATTCAGTGGTGTAACACACAGAGAGAGATATTTAAATGCCATGTGTACACGGATGTTCTATATTTTGGGAATAAGCTAATGTCCAATAATAGGGACATCAAGCCTATAGTGGTGTGGAAACATTAACACAGAGACTGCTGTTACAAAAGCTTGTTTAGTGACGATTCTGTCCCAACCATGGTGCCCATGGTTTACACATCTTTAGTCATTTCATCTTCTTAATTATCCTGTGAGTCTAACAGTATTAAGCTGATTTTACAGTCATGATATTGATGCTTAGTGAAGTTAAGCAGCTCATCCAAAGTCACCCAACTAGTAATAAGTGACACAGCTGGATTTCAGCAGAGATCACAGAGTTGGTGTCCTTCAAAATGCAGGTTATTTCCATCTGTCATTCTGCTTGCTAAAAACACTGTTCAGTTATTGTTTTTTAGTCACTAAGTCATGTCTGACTCTTTGCAACCCCATGGACTATATACTGCCAGGCTCCTCTGTCCACGGGATTTCTCAGACAAAATACTGGAGTGGGTTGCCATTTCCTTCTCCAATTCGTTATTGGACATAAGTTAATAAAAGTGGTGCACCCACATGAATGTTAATCAGATCTGACTAAAGGAAGCTTAATTAGATAGTTTTCAGGTAAAAATGTAAGTACCTATAGGCTTTGCCTAACCTGTGGACAGTTATGATCTAGAATTTTGTTATAATTCAGCTAGACAACAATAGCAGTGAATTTTCCCATAGAAATAACATGGAAATGATAGGCTTCTGGGCTAATTCATAAAATCTTTGTAACTCAGGAATGGGGAGTAATTCTGGAATTATGGGCAGGGCAGGTGGTTGGTCACTTCATGGGGCAGTGCCATGGGAATAATTGGGGGCATTAATGATGCATGACACTAGCTTCTATGGGCTGCACAGCTCTATCATATAGGATGGGAGCGCTTTGGTCAGAAATACAGCCAACTCACTGAGGCCCGTTATCATTGCTTTAGTTTGCAATGAAAATCTTCAGGGGTAGCATCTATTGTTCATCAAGAATTTGGGGAGACTGAAGATTTGCTCTCTTCCTGTAAGCCTAGGGATATGACAGGCATCACCCCTCTGGACAGATTCACAAGCCTAGCTCATAAGTAGTTTTTCACGTGACCCCTCCACTCCACAGTCCTGTAAGCACTCAAAAGGCAGAAGCTTCATATGTTTTACCCACCTTTGCAAGTTTGATTGCTGTAGGGACTATGAATATGTTATGTTACAGAACAAAGGATAATTAAGGTTACTAATCAGCTGATCCTAAATTAGCGAAATTATCCTCCATTATCCTACACCGAGAGGGCCCAATGTAATGACAAGGGGAAAGGGGGCAGAAGATAAGGACAGAGTTATGCAATGTCAGAAGGACTTGACCCTCCACTGTTGGCTGTGAAGACAGAGGAAAGGAGCCATGAGTTGAGGAGTGCAAGCAGCCTCCAGAAGCAGGAAAAGGCAGGGAAATGGATTCTCCCCTACAGCCTCCAGAAGGGAGCACAGCACTGCAGGTACCTTGATTTTAGCCTGATAAGACTCACGCCAGACTTCTGACCTGTACAATAACAAATTCATTTTATTTTAAGGCATTGCTTGGAGAAATAAATGGCGACACATTCCAATATTCTTATCTGAAAAATCCCATGGACAGAGGAGCCTGGTAGGCTACAGTCCACGGGGTCCCAAAGAATTGGACACGACTGAGCACACATGCACAGTATGAATAACGAACCTGTGCAATGATATCCCAGAGAAGAGTCCTCAGGTTCCCACATTTCCAAATGAGCATAAAGTCTGGTCTCTCGGATCCCTCTCCCTTGTTTGTGCAGGAATTCACAAGTGGTTACTAGTGTCAAACTATGAATCCTGCTGTGTATCTCTTTGATTTTGCTGGGGTCAGAATTTAAGAGCATGCATTTTGGGACTGGACAATGGTACAATGGGAATCAGAATGTGTACTAATGCCACCAGGTGTCATGATGTCTTTACAAAAGGCTGCACCTGTTCCTTCATGAGTGACCTCGATAAAGAAATGTGCTATAGAAGAAAGAGTCAAGGGCAGAACCTCTGTGTCTGCGGGGATGTTGTCAGGCTGGCATTTTGCTCCTGCTACCGCTGCACATGTCAGAGTGGACGGTTGCCCAGGCCACCAATTATCTTAGAGAAATTAGTTTCTCCTTTCCTGGGTCAGACCCAGCCAAAGTCAAGGCATCTCAAGTAAGTATGGCCTCCCTCCATCAAATAGTGCTGTCCGGTATCTGTTTTGAAGTAGGGTCATTAACAAGGGCCCCATTGGAAGCGTCATGGGTAAGGCTTCTGGATGTTGCTAGATCACTGAACCCCGCTCTAATCAGACTTCGAGGCTCCACTCACAATTTCTCTAGGACACCAGTTGGCACAAAAATGGCTGCACCAGAACAGGTTCCAGGCCACACACCTAACATCCCACATCAACATTCCATTTTCGCTTCCCCAAAGTCAGTGCAGGGACCACTTGGACATCCTCAGAGTAACTTGATTTTCCAAGAGGCTCGTTTTTCTTTCTTGATCTACCCCAAACTGTCTCCCTAACTTTGAATCTGAAATGAAGAACCAAATGTATCCCTCCATTTCCTCCTTTCTGCAAGATCCTGAGTCACTTACGCAAAATCTTCTCCTCTCTGCCTTATAATGCATACTGGACCAAGCAGCCTGCTGCCTGCCTCACAAGCTCACACACACACACACACAAACACACACACACACACAAATACACACACACATCAACACCTGACACAAAAATTCTTGTACAACCTTATATTTATATTTACATAACGAGAGCTATTTCATAATAGAAATATTTTTCAATATGTGGAGATAGTGGAATTTTTAAATGTCAGGTTCTTTTTATGAACAAGCCCTCCTTATCAGATAGTCAACATATATATGTTGCTTGACTGACTGACTTACACATGTGTGGATGAAAAGGAGAAACTCCTAAGGATTTTTAGGATAACTGGAAGAAAGCAGAGCTCATATAACGGGGACTCACTGAAGGAAGATGATTTGGGTTGCAAAGGGGTGGGGCGAGGAATTTGTTTCCATCCATACTGATAGCCAGAATGTGAAGAATTCAAGAAAATTAGATACATTTGTTACTCAGGAAAGGGCACAGTCCGTTTGGGTGCAGGGCCCAGGAATGGTGACCTAACTGATTCCGGGAGGAGTCCTGGAAGCACATTCTCCTGGAAGGGTTAATAAGCTGCCAAATGGTTCACCTTCTTCAGCACTCTCTCCTCCCCCAAGTTAGAAGATATAAATCATTGACTATCAGGATAATGAGAAGCAGATTGGCCTCTGCTAATTTCTGGGATGTGGCAGGTCTTTAGAAAAAGCCTCATAAGACATTGCTGAGTGCTATGAGCCCTACCGCCTTGAGAGAGGACACATGTGGGATGCAGACCAGGGAATGTGGGCTCCAGCCTGGCAGATGCTTCAGGGGAAGGTGGGACTGCGCAAATACCTGTAAACCATCACAGGCCTGGGAGATGAGAACCCTCCCGCCTTTAATTTGAATATCAGGGCTGAGAACAAGGAAAATGTAACCAAATCTTCTGGGCAGTCTAAGTGCATACATCCTTCCCTAAGATTGAGGCTGAGCCATCTTTTGGATATATGTCTCCCTGTATTTTGGATAGTGGCTGATCAGAACCTAGAGTCTTCCCTGAATCAGTAGCTAAGTTGAAATGGCTAAGGATGCAAAGAAACAAAAAGTGAGTGCAAAAGTCTGCTTCATGAGAAATTAAGTTACTCTAAACTAGAAGGGAAAAAGCAAGGAGAAAGAAAGCTTCCTGAAGAAAGACCTGCCTCTAGGTTTTGCCTCTAAAAAAACAAAGGCAAGACAAACTGCAGCAGCAGAAGCGAGGTGCCTGGAATCTGCCTTCCTCTTACTGGGCTTCAGAAACTCTTTTCTGTCAACTCTGCCTGTCAACCTGGCAGAGACCTTCTGCAGGGGCTGGTGTCCCTCAGGAGTAGCCGAATGTCTTGCCCTCTGGTACAGAATTAGGCAAGCTCAATGTGGGCTCTCCTCCCTAATGGGTGCTGCATGGTGGGATATTTTGGGCTCTCCAAACAGTATTTGCCAATGCCTTTAAGTTGACTTTAAGTTGCTTAAGATGCTTTAAGCATTTAAGATGCTTTAAGTTGATTTACCCTCATAACTACTTATTCAGGGAAGACTTTGGGTTCTTATCAGGCACTATGCAAAACACAGAGGATGGCTTATTCTCAAAGAACATTTTTGCAATGTATTTTATCCCTCAGACACTGACTCCTGTAAACCTATGGTTGACTCATGTTGATGTTTGGTAGAAACCAATGCAATACAGTAAAGCAATCATCCTTCAATCAAAACTCATTGGAAAAGACCCTGATGCTGGGAAAGATTGAAGGCAGAAGGAGAAGGGGACGACAGAGGATGAGATGGTTGGATGGCATCACCAACTCGATGGACATGGGTTTGGGCAAGCTCGGGAGTTAGTGATGGACAGGGAAGCCTGGCATGCTGCAGTCCATGGGGTCGCAAAGAGTCAGACACAACTGAGTGAATGAACTGATTGAAATCCAAAAGAAAAAAAAATAGGAAAACAATGTACAGCAGAAAGTAACACAACATTGTAAAGCAATTATACTCCAATAAAAAAAGAAAATCTTTCTCTGAAATTAAAAAAATAATAAACTGATTCCTCATTGCAACGTGACATGCAAGCAAAAGGTCAAGGGATGGAAAAGAAGCTGGTATATTTTACTCCATCAAGTTGCTTACAGTGTAATGGAACTCTGACAGGGAATAATAAATGCTATAGAGGGACATGCATGTAATTACTTTATTCTTAAAATAAATTTACTAGGTACCTACATTTCCCAGGACAGAAACATGGCCATGTTCCATGGAGTCGGAGTTGTCAGTTAAGTGATTTTGAATGAGTAGGGTTAGTATTTATACTTGATATATTACAATAAGAAAAGTATCATAAGATGAGAAAGAAAAGAGAGACAAAATAATTTTAACAGCTTTAAATGTTTACAACAATGAGAGAAACTGTATTATGAAAGATTTAAATGTATTTTGAATATTATTGGTTTCATACATTGGCTTAGTTTTCTTTGAACAGAAGAACTCATCACACCTGCATTAATAATATTGGAAATTGTTACCCTCCATGAACTTTTATATTCTAGAAAACATTTGGAAGTAAGTTAATATAATGAGAGCAATTTGCAGCTGATTAATTATTCAATAAATCAAATCAACAAATGTTTTTTTGTCACCCAGTGTGTGTGAGTGTGTGTGTGTGTGTGTGTATGCTGATGCAGAAATTGAATGAAAGTGTGAAGTGAGCCCTGATCAGAGTAAGAACCAAGTGTTGATGAATATTCTGGAGAAGGCATGGCAACCACTCCAGTATTCTTCCCTGAAGAATCCCCATGGACAAGGAAGCCTGGTGGGCTACAGTCCGCAGGTTCTCAGAGTTGAACATGACTGAGTGACTAAGCACAGCATATATATACGGTGGCTTCCCTAGTGGCTCTGTCAGTAAAGAATCTGCCTTCAATTCAGGAGATCAGGAGATTCCTGGGTCAGGAAGATTCCCTTCAGGAGGAAATGGCAACCCACTCCAGCATCTTTGTTGGGAAAATCCCATGGAGAGAGGATTCTGGTGGGCTATGGTCTATGGTATTGCAAAGAGTCGGACATGACTTAGCATGCATACATTCATAGCTATCATGAGGCAACTTTGGTAACACATTCTATCACTTGTGTGAGCTAAGAAATATAACTCATAGCCAATGCCACCTCAAGTTCTCATTATGAGAGGGAATAAAGCCTTACTTAAGGTCCTCATATCTTTGATCCTCGATTTCTTTGCTTTGCCAAGAGTGATATGAAGTGGTACCTGAATCCTGGGGAAAGCCTCAACCCTCATCCTTAAAAGCTCCCACCCCAGATCCTGTGTACAGTCAACTCTTTGACCTCACCTTAGCTGGCATAAAAGGAAATAAGAAGATGAATGCGAGACAGCAAAAGAGACACAGATGTATAGAACAGTGTTTTGGACTCTGTGGGAGAGGGAGGAGAGGGATGATTTGGGAGAATGGCATTAAAACATGTATAATATCATATAAGAAACGAATCGCCAGTCCAGGTTCGATGCAGGATACAGGAAGCTTGGGGCTGGTGCACTGGGATGACCCAGAGGGATAGTATGGGGAGGGAGGGGGGCGGGGGGTTCAGGATGGGGAACATGTGTACACCCGTGGTGGATTCATGTTGATGTATGGCAAAACCAATACAATACTGTAAAGTAAAAATAATAATAATAATAAAATAAAATTAAAAAAAAAAGAAAGACTAAAAAAAATAAGAAAAAAAAATAAGATGAAGAAAGCTTCCAACACTGGCTTCATGTTTTGCTGACACAACACGGTGCCCTGGTGGAATTAAAGGAACAGAAGAATAATGTCCGCAGGAGAATAGAATGTGGTAATTGTGTTTGAACCTGGGCCGAGAAGGTGAAGGTAAAGATGACACTCCTGTACAGTCTGGTAGGGACCTTACAAGCTCCCCCAAACTTATCCTAATGGAATCAAGGAGGGTCTGGAGATGGATGTATTTTTTTGAAAGAGATGAATATATTTTTAAAACTTCTCCAAAGTTGCTCTCGCAAGCAAATTCAGAGAATGAGTCATTTTATGCTTGGTTTCCTCCCAAATTTCAATGATCAACGTAATAATTAATTGTATACATGTGTTCCCCATCCTGAACCCCCCTGTGGTGGATTCATTTTGATATTTGGCAAAACTAATACAATTTTTTAAAGTTTAAAAATAAAATAAAATTTAAAAAAAAATAAAAAAAATAATTAGTTGAATGATTAACGATTTAGTCATTTAAATTTAAATCATTAAATCATGTGGTTTCTGAAAACTGACACTGACCTTCGTTGTGTCTACCCTAAGTGACTGACACTTACTTTGTTTATTTCCAGCATGTGCTTTTTCTTATACCTTTGGGGACAGCTACCACAATTTAATCTAGTACAATCCCACATAAAGTGAAATATATTGCAAAATAACTTATATATATATATATGTGTGTGTGTGTGTGTGTGTGTGTGCGTGTGTCTGTGTCTGTGTGTGTGTGCTCATTCAGTCATGTCTAACTCTTTGAATCCCTGTGGACTATAGCCTGCCAGTCCCTTTTGTTCATGGAATTCTCCAGGCAAGAGTACTGGAGTGGGTTGTTGTGTACTCCTTCAGGGGGTCTTCTCAACTCAGGAAGTGAACCCCCATCTCCTGCGGCTCCTGCATTGCAGGTAGATTCTTGACCACTACACACTGGGGAATCCCGTCCTCAAAGGTATAAGATACATGATCATTCTGTAATATTTCACAAAAGGCAGTGATTGCCAGGTACTCTACTACCTAGACAAATTGAGACTCACTGGGCCAATTGTATCTTGGTTCAAATAGTTATCCCATTAAACATCTACTTTTGTTCTGGGCCAGCCTAGGCCAATACACTGGTGGAATGCGCATATTTACTGCCCGTATAACAATTTCTCTCCGTGCTAGAATGACTCTCAGAAGCTATATTTCTGCACATGCATGCCTCGTCTTCCTTTTAGACTAGGTCAAAATAAAAGAGGAAACTCTGCTTTAAACCTCATTCAAAAATGGCCAACATAGACTGAGTTTTTGGTGTTCAGTTGATTTGATGATCCATGAATTTAGAATGTCTATGGCCAATACGGCACCCGACTCCAGCGCTCTTGCTTGGAAAACCCCAGGGATGGGGGAGCCTGGTGGGCTTCCGTCTAGGGGGTCGCACAGAGTCAGACACGACTGAAGTGACTTAGCAGCATGGCCAATATAGAACATAAAACCATTGGAGAAAGTAAACTCTTGGAACCAGGATGGACTTTAGGAGATGCTCTGACTTGAAAGACAGAGGGTTCTACAGCCAGAAACTCCACAGCAGCTCATGACAGAAATAACTGGGCACAAGGCTGCTAGTCCTGCTCATCTGTGAGTCACCTCCATCCTGACTGCTATGCCAGCCCTCCTAGCAGTTCTTCTAGCCTCTTGGCAATTTTTCTTATTCACTCCTTAATTCTTATCAATACCACCACCATGATTTTGACTATGACCACTAGCTTTTTGCAGAAGAATCCCCAGGCTACTGTCAAAAATCAATTGAGACACTCTAGAACTGCCTTATAATTGTTTTACTTTTTCACTAGAACAGGTGAGGTTATGATTGTTACTCTTTTTTTTCCATGCTAATAATTTTTATTTTTTAATTTTTTTGAGTTTTTTTAAAATGAAATTTATTTATTTTAATTAGAGGCTAATTACTTTACAATATCTTATTGGTTTTGCCATACATCAACATCAATCTGCCACAGGTGTACACGTGTTCCCAATCCTGAAACCCCCTCCCACCTCCCTCCCCATACCATCCCTCTGGATTGTTACTTTAAGGAAGGAATGGATTCCACTTAATAAGCTCAAATCCTTCTTTGAGGATCTCCTAATAGATCAGGGAAAGACATGTTTTTAAATTATACTATGAAAGGAGTTGCACAATGAATTGAATTCATCACTGAATTTCTCCAGGGCTGCGACAGAACTGACAAGTGTCCTTGACAGGATGGCAGACTCTATATTCTCCACCAGAATTTGGCTCCCTTCTGTTTTGACCCCCAGGCATCAAGTGACACAAGACATCTTGATGAATTAGGACTATTTAGATCATTCTAAGCTGAGCCTAAAGGTAATTCAAGGAACATCAATAAATTTTAAGGTTATTACATTTCTGAGATTCCCAAGTGGCTCAGTGGTAAAGAATCTGCCTGCCAATGCAGGAGACCCAAAGAAAGACAATACCAAAGAATGCTCAAACTACAGTACAATTGCACTCATCTCAAAATTCTCCAAGCCAGCCTTCAATAGTACATGAAGTGTGAAATTCCAGATGTTCAAGCTGGATTTAGAAAAGACAGAGGAAGCAGAGATCAAATTGCCAACATCCATTGGATCATTAAAAAGCAAGAGTTCCAGAAAAACATCTATGTCTGCTTTATTGACTATGCCAAAGCCTGTGTGGATCACAATGAACTGTGGAATATTCTTAAAGAGAAGGAATACCAGACCACCTGACCTGCATTCTGAGAAATCGGTATGCAGGTCAAGAAGCAACAATTAGAACTGGACATGAAACAACAGGCAGGTTCCAAATTGGGAAAGGAGTATGTCAAGGCTGTATATTGTCACCCTGGTTATTTAACTTATATACAGAGTACTCTTCAGAGAGTATGAAATGCCAGGCTGGATGAAGCACAAGCTGGAATCAAAATTGCCAGGAGAAATATCAATAACTTAGATACTCAGATGACACCACTCTTATGGTAGAAAACAAAGAACGGAAGAGCCTCTTGACGAAAGTGAAAGAGGAGAGTGAAAAAGGTGGCTTAAAACTCAACATTCAAAAAACTAAATCATGACATCTGGTCCCATACTCCAGGCAAGTAGATGGGGAAACAATGGAAACAGTGATATACATTATTTTGGGGGGCTCCAAAATCAGTACAGATGGTAACCACAGCCATGAAATTAAAAGATCCTTGCTTCTTGGAAGAAAATCTATGAGAAACATAGACATCAGATTAAAAAGCAGAGATATTATTTTGCCGACAAAGGTCCATCTAATCAAAGCTATCATTTTTCCAGTAGTCATGTATGGATGTGAGAGTTGGTCTATAAAGAAAGCTGAGCACTGAAGAATTGATGCTTTTGAACTATGTTGTTGGAGAAGACTCTTGAGAGCTCCTTGGCCTGCAAGGAGATCCAACCAGTCCATCCTAAAGGAAATCAGTCCTGAATATTCATTGGAAAGACTGATGCTGAAGCTGAAGCTCCAATACTTTGGTCACCTGATGTGAAGAACTGACTCATTTGAAAAGACCCTGATGCTGGGAAAAATTGAAGGTAGAAGGAGAAAGGGACGACAAAGGATGCTTAGATGGCACCACAGACTCTATGGACATGAGGTTGAACAAGCTCCAGGAGCTCGTGATGGACAAGGAAGTCTGGCTTGCTGCAGTCCATGGGATCAAAAAAAGCTGGACGTGACTGAGTGGCTGAACTGAACTGAAGAGATATGGATTTGATACCTGGGTAGGGAAGATCCCCTGGATAGGAAATGGCAACCCACTCCAGTATTTTTGCCTGAAAAATCCCATGGACAGAGGAGCCTGGGAGACTATAATCCATGGGATCCCAAAGAGTTGAAGATGACTAAGAGACTGAGCACATTACATTTCTAAAGAAATAAAGGACACACCAAGCAGATAGATCAATCTGTTCTTTGGTGTCTTCAAGATTCTTCTCCTAGCTATCAATTAATTAAGATATATAGTAGCCTTGAGGGAAAACTCATCCATTATTTTGACAGAGAAAACCTGTTTTAATGACAAAATGGGCAGCACTTCACCAACCAGATTGAGCAAATGTCTCAGTAGATTTTTGTCTCACAAGTAGTCAAATAAAAATTTCTTAAAATTTATTTGGATTTGCAAAAATAAATATCTTGCTTTCCTACTTTCTCTTTTGCACATTGTTTTAAAAAAAACTGTCCTTGGAGTGAAAACAAAACTTGAACTCCTCGGGGAGTGTGTGTTTGTGCGCCTGCATGCGCCGGCACGTGCATGCATGCACTTGTGTGCTCTGTCACGTCTGACTCTTTGCAACCTCGTGGACTGTAGCCCTTCAGGATCCTCTGTCCATGGGATTCTCCAGGCAAGGATACTGGAATGGGTTGCCATTTACTTCTCCATGGGAACTTCCCAACCCAGGGATCAAACCCAAGGCCCTCACTTCTGCATTGGCAGGTGAATTCTTTACCACTAGTGCCACTTGAGATGCCATTTATTTGTTTTTTCTCTTTTTTCTTGGACCATTGTTTTAGAAAATTCTTCCTCATACTAGCCTAAACTCCACTTCCCTATCACTCTATTTCTTGCTCCTCTTCTAAATCTCTGGGGTTCCTTCTATTTTACAGTCCTTCAGGGACATGCAGATGCTGCCTTCTCCCTTTCCCACCCCTCAGCCGTTGTCTTCTCTAGGCCAGGCACACTCAGTCCTCACAACCGCTCCCTGTAAGATCTGTCTTCACTCCCCTGGTCTCCCTTCTCTGGACTAATTATAATTTGCCTCAAGAAATGTTTTCCCTCAAATAGGAAAAAAATGATATTCCAGGTGAGTTGAATACATCCCTTAGTCTAAAAACTGGATATTCAACAACTGCAAAGTATAAATATGAATGTTTAAGAATGGCAAAAAGAGCAGAATTTCACTGGTCATTAGACAACTTTAGAATTTTCTTTAAGACCTTAAGATACAATATCAAACAAGTAAAAGTGATAAATTGCAAAAGTACATATACAGATGTAGACATATGTGTACACACAGGGTGGTCCACTTGGCAGAGGGTCCTTATAAACCACATTAGGTCCAGAAGCTTCTACAATGCCTGTAGTTCAATTTATGAGGTAGGCTTTCTTTAGGAGTCTATAATGCATAAATAACTATTGATTAGCTTCCTAGAGTCAGGTTTTTAGTAAAACTCTGAACAAGGGCATTAGAGAAATGCCTCCAATGGGGTCATTTTTGTTGACCTGGGACTACATAAAAATGGGAGTATTGAATGCTTAATGTCACATTTTATTGCTTGGTTCAGCTAATTTGTCTTGTGGGAAGCAAATGTTTTTGAAAGCATTCCAGAGCCTTTGTAGTGTTAAAGCTCATTACCTTGGATTTCATATGAGCCAAAAAATATACAACCAACTAAGTGCTCTGAACCTCAGGAAAATTTCATGACTAGACAGAAGCAAAGCTGCTAGTATCATGTCATGCAAATATAAGGTGAATTGAGCAATTTGCGTTCTTAATAAAATTAAATATAATACATTTGGTGGGTTATTATTGTTTTCTTTAAAGTGCTAAAATAGTTTAATGAACAGATTAAAAAGCAGAGAGAGTATACCTTCTTTAGAGAAATTATATTATGTTTCTGTTATTCTTTAACTTTCATATGAATGTATGAGCTTGGAAAAAGACTTTGCATATTTTATCTAGACAATCCTTTTATAGACCAGAATACATTTTTCAGTTATCTAAAACAAGCCCTGTCCTATGCCAGGTCTGTTCATCTATATAATTTAATTTAAACTATAACTCTTGAGGCATTTTTTATCCCATTTTACAGATAAGGAAACTAAAGTCCTAATGTGTCTATTCTAGTGTTTTTAAAATAAATGATTCACAGGAGCTCAAAGAATTTTATTGTTCCATCTAGTCCTCAGCATACCACAATCTGATCTTATCTACCTTTTTAGACCTGCTGCCCACTCCTATCTTTAAGTCCTGTGCTGTACTGTGCTGTGTTCAGTCACGTCGCCTATTTGCCATCCCATGGCCTATAGCCCACCAGGCTCCTCTATCCGTGGAATTTTCCAGGCAAGAATACTGGAGTGGGTTGCCATTTCTTTCTCCAGAGCATCTTTCCAACCCAGGGACTAAACCCGCATCTCTCGCATTGGCAGGCAGGTTCTTTACCACTGCCCCACCTGGGAAGCCCCATTGTTAAGTCCTTCCACTACTAAATCAATGGATCAGGTAACAGTCATCAGTATGCATGTTCAGAATCCTACAATTTTGCTGTCTCTGAAATATACTTTCTTATCTCTTCTGTCAATATTATTCAACTTCCAATCACTGAATGATTCTTTCTATAGGAAACAAGGCATGAGAATGCTCTCTGTGTCCTTTTAACTCCTTGCCTATAGTACTGAGGGGATATTTCTATAATTTACTATTAATGGGGTAAAACAGATCAATGTATGAAATAAACAAAAAAAATTCTTTTTATTCCATCAGATCAGATCAGATCAGTCGCTAAGTCGTGTCCGACTCCTTGCGACCCCATGAATCGCAGCACGCCAGGCCTCCCTGTCCATCACCAACTCCCGGAGTTCACCCAGACTCAGGTCCATTGAGTCAGTGATGCCATCCAGCCATCTCATCCTCTGTCATCCCCTTCTCCTCCTGCCCCCAATCCCTCCCAGCATCAGGGTCTTTTCCAATGAGTCAACTCTTCGCATGAGGTGGCCAAAGTACTGGAGTTTCAGCTTTAGCATCATTCCTTCCAAAGAAATCCCAGGGCTGATCTCCTTCAAAATGGACTGGTTGGATCTCCTTGCAGTCCAAGGGACTCTCAAGAGTCTTCTCCAACACCACAGTTCAAAAGCATCAATTCTTCGGCGCTCAGCCTTCTTCACAGTCCAACTCTCACATCCATACATGACCACAGGAAAAACCATAACCTTGACTAGACGAACCTTTGATGGCAAAGTAATGTCTCTGCTTTTGAATATGCTGTCTAGGTTGGTCATAACTTTCCTTCCAAGGAGTAAGCGTCTTTTAATTTCATGGCTGCAGGCACCATCTGCAGTGATTTTGGAACCCAGAAAAATAAAGTCTGACACTGTTTCCACTGTTTCCCCATCTATTTCCCACGAAGTTGTGGGACCAGACGCCATGATCTTCATTTTCTGAATGTTGAGCTTTAAGCCAACTTTTTCACTCTCCACTTTCACCTTCATCAAGAGGCTTTTGAGTTCCTCTTCACTTTCTGCCATAAGGGTGGTGTCATCTGCATATCTGAGGTTATTGATATTTCTCCCGGCAATCTTGATTCCAGCTTGTGCTTCTTCCAGTCCAACGTTTCTCATGATGTACTCTGCATAGAAGTTAAATAAATAGGGTGACAATATACAGCCTTGACATACTCCTTTTCCTATTTGGAACCAGTCTGTTGTTCCATGTCCAGTTCTAACTGTTGCTTCCTGACCTGCATACAAATTTCTCAAGAGGCAGATCAGGTGGTCTGGTATTCCCATCTCTTTCAGAATTTTCCACAGTTTATTGTGATCCACACAGTCAAAGGCTTTGGCATAGTCAATAAAGCAGAAATAGATGTTTTTCTGGAACTCTCTTGCTTTTTCGATGATCCAGCGGATGTTGGCAATTTGATCTCTGGTTCCTCTGCCTTTTCTAAAACCAGCTTGAACATCTGGAAGTTCATGGTTCATGTATTGCTGAAGCCTGGCTTGGAGAATTTTGAGCATTATTTTACTAGCGTGTCAGATGAGTGCAATTGTGTGGTAGTTTGAGCGTTCTTTGGCATTGCCTTTCTTAGGGATTGGAATGAAAACTGACCTTTTCCAGTCCTGTGGCCACTGCTGAGTTTTCCAAATTTGCTGGCATATTGAGTGCAGCACTTTCACAGCATCATCTTTCAGGATTTGGAATAGCTCAACTGGAATTCCATCATCTCCACTAGCTTTGTTTATAGTGATGCTTTCTAAGGCCCACTTGACTTCACATTCCATAGATAAGCTAAATTATATATGATAGGACTCTTTACCAAGTGATATAAATTGTGGTCCAATTTATCCATAAAGTCATCCTCATAATTTCCAGGTCACTTAATGTTGTTAACACATTGGTGGCATGAGTGTTTCTTTGATACATGTGTCACCAATTAACTAATGCCCCTGTTTGCTATTGTGACAGGGATACACACAGCTTTCCAATAACCTCTCATAGTCATTAGATGACTCAGCTCAACAAGTAAAACATTTCTCTTATCATCAATTTTGTTATTCATGGTACCAAAGCCATGAAAAAATTTTAGTTCTAAAATTTATACAATTACATTAAATTACTTAGGCTATTTTTTTATTTGACTGTTAACATAATAAATATCTCTACTATTAAGGAGATCATGAGATCATTTCTTACAATGATATGTTTATGAACTTGATTTTCTTATATTTTGTTCACCTTGATTCCACAAAGATATGAAAACTGTCTTTGATCAAATATAAATTCATTATGTTTTTTTTTTACTTTTGGTCATCAAATGATGGTCACAGTTTCATATATTAAACAACTTAATAGCTATTTTTCTTGGAATAATGCATTTTTATAAAATTTTATTGTCTTTATATATCTTTCACTGCTCTTACCTAATTACTTTCTAAGTTTCTCTAACCAATAACTAAAAGATTGAAATTCTGTAAAGCTAAAGAAAGAATTGAAACTAGAACTCCCTTTATTAAATGTCCATTTTTGATTTGTATAATGTCTCCAATTCAGAATTTTTATTACTATTCAAGGTTTGTTTCAAATCAAAGTCTTTTGCAGCTCTCACACCATAGGCAACCACTGAGATATAAATATCCTCTCAAAAGTCATGGTTTCAATTCTATCTATATCTCTCTGATGTTTATTTGATACATAATCAATAAGATTTATTGATCTATATCTTTATTGTATTTATTTTCATTTGACTCGAATGGTGCCAAACTAAGAGATCCAGAAGCATTTCTCAAACTGTGACTGCCTCTCCAACCTGTCTTCCCAGCCATGGCACATCTATTAATATACAGCCTGAGTCTTTGATCTTTAGTTTCTTCACCAATGCAGGGGGGAGTTACTTTCTCATGTATATTTGTTATAAGAATTACCTGAAATGCAATTGTACATAAAAACATGACATACCTCGAGTTTTTCACAAATAAGGCAATAATCATAATTATCTTTGATGTACAATTATTTCTACATGCCCAGCATCTTTGCACCCTTATTTTCAAAACCTTTATTTTAGAAACAGTAGAAACCCTTTCTTTGGGGAACTTCTGCTCTCCTACTCAAACTATGGATTTCTGCCTGTTGCCAAGCCCATGACCCCACCTCTAAGCATGAGCACATGGCCCAGACCTGGATAATAATATCGTCCCAGGTTCTGCTGACAGTGTTTGATCTGGGAGTGGAAATGTTACCCAAGCTATAGCTATCAGAGTTTCCCCTTCTATTCTCTTAAGTGAAACAAGCAGAGAAAGCTCCTTTTCCTCTCTGATAAAGGCGCATCATGGACATGATGAGTGGCAACCTAGTGGTGACCTTGTCCTCTACACACTCAAGATACCGGAGAGAGTAAAGCTGACGCCTGAGGACAAATTGCACAGACAGCATCCTGGAAATGGTAAGTCCCCGTCACAGAGGTTTCCAGTTACTGCAACTCTGCCATTACATTTATGAGCTTTCATCTATTCTTACAATGAGCATGTGTTCAAGCAAGTTGGAATCCAGTTTTTGTCATTTGTACCCAAGAGCACTTTTGACAAGCACATCAGTTTGCATAAAGAAAGGCAGTGCTGTTCGAAAAAGCAGCAGAGAAGACCCATTTCAAGTAACCTTGGAGGTGTCAGCGACTTTCAGATGTGGCAATCTCTGCAACATGAAGAGGGATGACAGAGCCCAGGCTTTCCAAAACATAACAGTGTAGTTAAAAAAGGAAGGAGGCAAGATGGAACACAGGTGCAGATCCTTGAAAGAGATAAACTCCCCCAGATGCTCGCCTGCAGGCACCCTGTGGAAGGTTGCATGAAACAAGCCACTCAGGTTGTGGAGATAGAGCCTGGCAGAAAGGGAAATTTGTAAGGAGGATAGTGCACTGTGCTTTCCCCTGACCTAAGGTGTCATTTGTGTGATGTAGATCTCTGAAAGAGCTCAGTTACAGTCAATAAATGTTACTTTCCTTTCTGTTATTCTGTCTTGTACAAGGCATCTAAATTTTCTGAAACTCTTCCCCATATCTGCTAAATTCCAAAGACCAAGCTCTCAAGCACTTAAAGGTATTGGATTGGCATTGTTTGAATGAGCCGGCACTGAGCAGGTAGGCATTTTTGCAACCACTTGGTAGTAACATGCTCTACTTCTGGGAGCAGACCAACTCTCCTAGTTTGGAACTATGGGGAGGCCGATCCCCAGATATAATGTGGCGTGACTCTTTAGGCTTGATGAGTTTCCTTTCAAATGACCTCAGAAGAGCTCTTAAATTTCTCACGTCTTCATCATGGATATTGCTGTTCAGTCACAAAGTTGTGTTTGACTCTTTGTGACCACATGGACTGCAGCACACCAGGATGTTAGCCTCGTGAGAACTGGCCCCTCACCTGTGTGTGTAGGGGAATCTCTCTTGCAAGGATGTGTTTCCCAAATTCCCACACATCAAAATATTCTAAGTCACTCACATCTCAGGGTGAAGTGTTGTGGGGGTTTGGGTGGGTTTTCATGCTACTCGCCACCTCCAAGGAGCAGGTAGCCTCCTATTATCTGATCTAGGGTATAACCATGGGATGTTAGAGCAAAATGAGAATGAAGACACCACCTTCCCCACAGTTTGATCTTACTATGCTTGGACATCAAGGTAGAGTGTCCCACATGTGGCTAGTGGCAGAGCTAGGCTGATAACCCAAGCATTGTGATACCACATCATACCGCTTAGGAGGTCTAAACTTGATGGAGTTTTGCTCTGCACTGAAGCTCATTCTGTGACCAGGTTAAGGTCTTGGTCATTTAGTGGCTTGTCTGTGCTTCAAACTGTGGTAAAAAGGTAGGTTGAGTGAGACCTCTGTGCCTGAGACGACAGAGTCCTGGTTACTTAGGGGAACAGAGGCACAGGTTCATGGAAGCCCAGTGCCTGGGAGTCCAGGCCTGTGTGCACTGCCATGGGTGTCATTGTAGAACCACAGGGTGATTAAAGAGACAGAGCTTCTGCCAGTGTGGAGTTTCTCATCTAAGTGGCTCTTTGATCCTTTAATACACTTACCTTGAACACTTTCTGTGTACTCTGTTCAGTTCAGTTCAGTCATTCAGTCATGTCCAACTCTTTGCGACCCCATGGACTGCGTCATGCCAGGCCTCCCTGTCCATCACCAACTCCTGGAGTTTACTCAGACTCGTGTCCATTGAGTCGGTGATGCCATCCAACCATCTCATCCTCTGTCATCCCCTTCTCCTCCTGCCTTCAATCTTTCCCAGCATCAGGGTCTTTTCAAATGAGTCAGTTCTTTGCATCAGGTGGCCAAAGTATTGGAGTTTCAACTTTAGCATTAGTCCTTCCAAAGAATATTCAGGACTGATTTCCTTTAGGATGGACTGGCTGAATCGTCTTGCAGTCCAAGGGACTTTCAAGAATCTTCTCCGACACTACAGTTTAAAAGCATCAATTCTTTGGCACTCAGCTTTCTTTATAGTCCCGCTCTCACATCCATAGGTGACTACTGGAAAAACCACAGCTTTGACCAGATGGACCTTTGTTGGCAAGTAATGTCTCTGCTTTTTAATATGCTGTCTAGGTTGATCATAACTTTTCTTCCAAGGACCAAGTGTCTTTTAATTTCATGGCTGCAGTCACCATGTTCAGTGATTTTGGAGCCCCCAAAGTAAAGTCTGTATACTAGGTAGGGCCTGTGCTAAAACCAGGTGTGCAGTACAAAAGAGATCGTCCCATCCTCAGTAAGCACCTAGTGCAGAAGGATAAGCTCCGTGTAAAATAGGGAATTCCTCTGTGCTGTGGAAACAGGCCACATGCACTTCTCAAGGTTTGAGCTTCAGATACTCCAACTCTTATCTTGATTTGACTGAAAAATAAGAAAGCACATGGCCTCCACTTTTACAATCCATTTCTACAACAATTGATCATGGGTGCCTGCCATTTTATTACATTTTTACTTAATCACAAGACTGGGGAGCAGGAGATTTGGGAAACAGGCTTTTTACAGGTACCAGTGTTCCCCTTCCACCCCTGCCACCCACAACACTTATCCCAGGAGGGGTCCATCTCACACTGAGCCACCAGTGCCCGTTCTTCTGGCTACCTCCTAACCTCCACTGTTGGCCCATGAGGACATGAATCTTAGGATCGTTCTTTTTATTTCCTGGAGCAAACATGGTCCTGCACAAAAAAATAAAGGACTCTCAGAATATCTGTGGAGCAAAGACAGTTCCCTTTCATGTCTTCTTTAACCTTTCTTCAGTCCCTGGACCTCAGCATACTTAGTAAAATAAGGGTGTTGAGGTTTATGAGGCCTGTGGTCTCTGCACTGATATTTGGTGCTTTAATGAGCTATCAGAGTTTAGCATAGACTAGTGCATCCATGCGGGTATGTGTGTGTGTGTGCACGCATGTGCATGTGTGTGGCAGGGTGGGGGCTCAAGTAAACATACTGAGATTTGAAAGTAAAAGTTACAAGGGTTTCAAGGTTGAGGCAAGGGGGCAGGTGCCTATGCATCACATGAAGAAAGCACCACTGGATAGAAAGATACAGAAAAAGGTGAAGATTGTGAGCATGGGGCTTTCAAGAACTCAGAAGGGAGGGACAGAGGAAGGCACTGTGACCAGGAAAAAAGTCACACCATGGTCAGCTGAGATCATGTGTTCAATCCTCAGCATTTTTCTGTAGGGAAGAAGCATGGGTTATAGTACATTTGCTTTAATGAAAAATTCTGAGTTCTGAAGTTATCATGCATTTGGGAAAATTAACTCAGTTTTTGTATGTGCAAAATGGGGGAAAGAATACCTGCTTCATAAAAGAGTGGAGAGAAATCAGGAAGGACGTGGCAGTAAGCCAGCTCTTACAGTGCCTGTTACAGAGAACATCCTCAGGAGCATTATCACTGTGGTTAGTACTGTCACTCTTGCTGTAGATATTTCTTCTAGAGAACAGTGTTCAAGGCCAAGGCATGCCCTTGGCAGCAGGATCCAAGGATTGTGAGTGTGCCTTGTCTCCTCACCTGATCTGGACCCTGGGCTGCAGAAACCAGACCTGACATCTGTAGCCTAAGCCAAGCTAGATGTGAAAAGAGAGGGGATGGCCTTTAACATAAGCATACAAAGGAGCCAGCTCTTGCCACTAACAGCCTGGCCTGACCTGGGTCTTCGCTGGCGACTTGTGTGTTCTCAAGGGGAGGGAGCTTACCATCAACCCTGTGGAGCCCTTCCTCCTGAAAGCCACACTCCAGATTCATGTGCCTCCCACACAGCAGTCTGGCTTTGTGCCTCTTTTATTTTGTGTCTTCTATCCATCTGCTCCATCACATAGCATCCTCCTGAGGCTTCTAGAGGCTTCTTGATATCTTAAGCAAAGCCTTGAATGGCATTATCTATGAATGGTAATATCTATAAAATTGTCTAAGCATATGTATGTGTTATGTACAAGTGCGTCTCCATGGATGCATGTATGGTATAAAACACTCTCTGAAACGCCAGGTATGGTTCCAGGGTCTTTACTGGGGCAAGCCAGTGGTTGATTCTGAAAACTTTCTAATGTCCCTGGTCTGTGCTGTGCGAGGGAGTTTCTTGTATCCACCCCTCCCAACTCTAGACTCATTATCAGTCATGGTATCCCTGGAGAAGCAAATGGGAAGGAAGATTAAATCATTTCCACATATGCAGAACCATCGATTCACCAAATGCTAATATGAATTAAATAAATGCGTACAGATTCAAAGCATATTATCACGTTTGGACCAAACTATAGCTATTACCAGGCATCCGGGCCAGAGGTTTTTCAAATTTGTTATTCTTAAAAAACATGATTGATTTTGGACTTTTTTTTAAAACTTCAATGTCATGAACCAGACATCCATAATTATATTATTTGTCTTATACAAATGAAAAAGAATAAATTAAAAGTGGACATGTTGCAAAAGGACTGTTGACATTATATACAAAGCCTGCTTATTGTCATGAGATACTCTTAACCTTCAAGCCAAAATCTTTCAAAACTATTAGTGTTAAATCTAGCAGCTGTTGTCAGAGTTCTCCTGTTCTCTGTTTTATGCACTGTGCTTTATTTGAAATGTTTGTTATATTTGTGTATAGAACTTTCTGTGAGCTGTTCCCTGAAAGCTCCAAGGATTAAACATGAAGGTTGAGCTAGTTCAAAAGGAACAAAGTTAAGAAAATTAAAGAAAACTTGCTAAAATGAATGTTTAAACCATTAAAATATTTAGTAAGGTTTGCCTGGAGCTGTTTCCTTTATGTAAAACATAATGCATTTCTTTTTTCTCTTTCATTCTTTCTCCTTTAAAACAAATGGGGTTAAGGGAAAACATTCTTGTGCTCAGAAGTTTTCTTTTTTAAAGCATTGGAAATTTAATATCTAAATATATTATGCAAATAGATATTCTCGATTGAGGCAGGACTATCTGAAACATCCCAAGTATTTGGGCTAGTGGTTTATGAACATACTGGATAGCTGAAGGAGATGCAGAAGCTAAAGGGCTATCATCTTTGAATTTGAATCAGCCTGTGACTTTAGTAAGTCATTAAGAATTAACCATATGGTAAGAGAGTATATGGGGCTTCCCAGGTGGTTCAGTGGTAAAGAATCTGCCTGCCAATGCAGGAGATGCAGGTTCGATCCCTGGGTCAGGAAGATCCCTGGAGTAGGTAATGGCAACCCCCTCCAGTATTCTTGCCTGGGAAAATCCCATGGATAGAGTAGCATGGTGGGCTACAATCCACGGGGCTGAAAAGAGTTGGACATGACTGAACAACTCAAGATGCACACAAGAGAGGATATAGTCTTTCAAAATGCAAAAGAAAAGATAAATTTGCAAAAGTCAGTGTAGATTTATCTGGAATTCTGGGTTTACTTGCTCAGTCTCTAATGAAAAGTGATTGATATATTTGATTTCGCACAAGGGCCTATACTGTCCAGCTTTCTCCACAAGCCTGTGGCATTTGGAGTTTCCTCTCTATCCCCTTTGTTTAGAAATGTTAGATCTTTGATTTGTCCAGGCATCTACCATCTAGCCATCCATCCACCCTGCGGAAGTGTGGTGTAGCAGAAATAGTATGAGTTTCAAATCAAAACCTTACGGGTTCAAATAACATATACTAACTGTGTGACTTAAAAACTTACTTAACTTCTCTGAGCCTTGGTTCACTCATCTGTAAAATATAATACTAGATAGGATGCCCATTCACTGGGGCATCATGAGAATTATACAGGGCTTCCCAAGTGGTGGTAGTGGTAAGGAATCTGCCTGCCAATGGGGGAGATATAACAGAAGCGAGTTCCATCCCTGTGTTGGGAAGATTCCCTGGAGGAGGGCATGGCAACTCATTCCAGTATTCTTACCTGGAGAACCTCAAGGACAGAGAAGCCTGGCAGGCTATGGTCCATAGGGCCACAAAGAGTCAGACACGACTGAAGTGACTTAACAGGCAGGCATGCAGAATTATATAATATACTTATTTTTTACTGCCTATTTCAATAAATATTAGGAGAAAATATTCATGAACAAATATTGAGTGGGTACCCACTGGAGCGAGTTACTTCCTTTATCCCCTCAGGTCTAAGCCTAAGCTAGAAATAGGAGGCTTGTGGGTTGTACTTTCACAAAATCTCCAGCCATCTTTGCCTAGGGAAGACGGTCTCAAGCTTTCTTAGATTGCAGTACCTTTAGTGACTCAAAAATGTTTTCAGGGTATCCCTAGACCAGAAGAAATACCCAATATCTCAACATCTCCATTTATTAAGTAATTAGGTGCAAATAACTTAATACAAATTTATGTCATAACAATTTAATACTATTTCCAGTTTTTTAAGGAATCTCCACACTGTTCTCCATAGTGGCTGTACTAGTTTGCATTCCCACCAACAGTGTCAGAGGGTTCCCTTTTCTCCACACCCTCTCCAGCATTTATTGCTTGTAGACTTTAGGATAGCAGCCATTCTGACTGGCGTGAAATGGTACCTCATTGTGGTTTTGATTTGCATTTCTCTGATAATGAGCGATATTGGGAATCTTTTCATGTGTTTGTTAGCCATCTGTATGTCTTCTTTGGAGAAATGTCTGTTTAGTTCTTTGGCCCATTTTTTGATTCGGTCATTTGTTTTTCTGGAATTGAGCTGCAGGAGTTGCTTGCAATACGGCCCAGTAATCCCACTGCTGGGCATACACACCGAGGAAACCAGAATTGAAAGAGACATGTGCACCCCAATGTTCATAGCAGCACTCTTTATAATAGCCAGGACATGGAAGCAACCTAGATGTCCATCAGCGGACAAATGGATAAGAAAGTGGTGGTACATATACACAATGGAATATTACTCAGCCATTAAAAAAAATATATTTGAATCAGTTCTAATGAGGTGGATGAAACTGGAGCCTATTATACTGAGTGAAGTAAGCCAGAAAGAAAAACACCAATACAGTATACTAATGCATATATATGGAATTTAGAAAGATGGTAATGATAACCCTATATGCGAGACAGCAAAAGAGACACAGATGTATAGAACAGTCTTTTAGACTCTGTGGGAGAGGGCGAGGGTGGGATGATTTGGGTGAATGGCATTTAAACATGTATTGAAATGAATGGCATTGAAACAAGTATTGAATCTAATCACCAGTCCAGGTTCGATGCATGAGACAGGGTGCTTGGGGCTGGTGCACTGGGATGACCCTGAGGGATGGGATGCGGAGGGAGATGGGAGGGGGGTTCAGAATGGGGAACACATGTACACCCATGGTGGATTCATGTCAATGTACGGCAAAACCACTACAATATTGTAAAGTAATTAGCTTCCAATTAAAATAAATAAATTTATATTAAAAAAATACAATGAGTAGGAAACAAAAAAAAACAATTTAGTAGCATTTAAAATATGCATACATATTGTACTGTATAAAACTGAAGAGAAAAAAGGAAAAAAAAAAAAACATTTTATTTCATTTCTTTCAAAAGCTCAGTTACTCACCAGCGAGATATGTGTGCTTTTTGAGCCCTGTGTGACCTCACGGAACTGGGAATCAGCTTGGATGCCTCCACTCTTACGTGCTGCTCCATGGTGATTTTCATACAGTGCTCACTTTGGCGTTAGTGGTAAAGAGCCTGTCTGCCAAAGCTGTAGACATACGAGGTATGGATTCGATCCCTGGGTTGGGAAGATCTCCTGGAGGAGGGCACGGCCACCCACTCCAGTATTCTTGCCTGGAGAATCCCATGGACAGAGGAGTGTGGCGGGTTACAGTCCATGGAGTCGCAAAGTGTCAGACACCACTGATGACTTAGCACACACACAAGGACCAAAAACCTAGCTTTGCAAATCTAGGTTGTGTTGAAACCATGCCCTGCGTTGAGTCAGTAGTCCTCATGCTGTGCAACAGATTCAGTGTCATTACGCTTCCCTTGATATTATTTTTTAATTAAAAATGCAAATTGTCTACTGAACCCCTGTGTATTTGCTGCAGCATGCTAGGGCACCTCGGCACACAGTTTGGGAACCTCGGCCCAAGAATATCCTCAGAAGAATTTTGTCTTGCTTCTGCAAAGAAATGATCTTTCTTCCAGCCCCATATATGGATTCCACAAGGAAGACTGAGGAGCTTGTGAAAAGACTGAAATTGTAAAGTCTAGAGCTTCTGCATATTTGCATCTGTCCAGTAGCTCAGGGTACCAATTCCAGCCTCAGCTGTATGTATCATGAGCCCTCTGACTGGGACACTAAAGACAGAAGTCAAATTGAAATATAGGATCTAAAGAAATGTAGCCAGCCACCAACTGACCTGACTGTCTGGAATAGCCAGCCGTCTCCAAGTAGCTTTCCAACAGAATGACCAATCATTGTCCTTCTCTCTTTAGAAAGTTCATCGTATTTATCATCAGTAGCATGAAGAGTCAGAGTGCCATTTGCAATCATCCACCAAATTATCTACTGGTTCAGTGCTTGGCACTGTGTTGCCCATCTATGTCTAAGTTTCCTGTTTCTAAACTTTATGGGGCCCATAATCAAGTTCATGTCTTTTCCATACCTCATTCCATTCTACCCTTCACAGGACCACTGCCCCCATCCCCCACATTGTGGCTCAGTGTCTTTACAATATATTTCAATTAGCAACATTCAGAGGTGCTGCAGAGACGTGCTCTGGGCTACAGTCTGTTTATTCTCACACAATTGAACATATATATTTTGTGTGTTTCAATTTAGAAATTTCCAGATGTCTGCAACTATATTATATTCTGTGGGTGTGAAACGAAAAGCCTCTGACATTTTCTCTTGCCCTTGGATAAAGAAAAAAAAACGCTTCAATTTCTGTTTAGCTGTTCATTCGGCTAGTCTTACCTTCTTTGACAAATACAAGTCCTGGGCTTTATTTTGAGGCTCTGGGACCTTTAAGGCACGAAGCCGATCTGTGGGCAGATTGAGAGGGAAAGGAATCGGAGAGGACCCTCTCCGGGAAAGCTAACTTTTCCTTCAACTCTGACCTGAGAACTGAGCACAGCAGAGGCCAGAAGACCACAGTCACATTCATCTTTATCTGCTGATCTTTTAAAAATTTTAATTTATATATTCATTGACTGTGCTACATCTTTGTTTCGAGGGCGTTTCTCTAGTTGTAGCGAGTAGGGACTACTCTTCAGTTGTGGTGCACAGGCTTCTCATTGCAGCGGCTTCTCTCGTTGCTCTAGGGCACATGGGCTTCAGTAGTTTCAGTGTGGGAATTCAGCATTTGTGGCTCCCCAGCTCGAAAGCACAGGCTCAATAATTGTGGCACATGGACTTACTTGCTCTGCGGCATGTGAGATCTTTCCAGCCCAGGGATCAAATCCGTGTCTCCTGCATTGACAGCCAGATTCTTTACCACTGAGACACCAGAGAAGCCCTCTCTGCTGATTTAGATGCCCTGTAGACCTGCCAAGAAGAAATGAGCTCCTGGATTCTCAAAGCTTTGACTTGGCCTCTGACTTACCAAGAAGACCATTCTAGAACTTCTCTTCCTGCTAGTGAATAGCTAGAAAAGCCCCCTCCCCCAAGCACAATAGTGCCAGAATAACTCCCCCCGCCCCGAGTCTCAAAGTTTAAACTGCCTGTTTTCAATGATATTAAGCTGTAAGAAAAGACCCTGATGTTGGGAAAGATTAAAGGCAGGAGGAGAAAGGGACAACAAAGGAAGAGATGGTTGGATGGCATCACCAACTTAATGGACATGAGTTTGAGCAAGCTTCAGGAGTTGGTGATGGACAGGGAAGCCTGGCATGCTGCGGTCCCTGGTGTACAAAGTCAGTTCAGTTCAGTACAGTCGCTCAGTCATGTCTGACTCTTTGCTAAGCCATGGACTTCCGGATACCAGGCCTCCCTGTCCATCACCAACTCCTGGAGCTTACTCAAACTCTTGTCCATCAAGTCAGTGATGCCATCCAACCATCTCATTCTCTGCCATCCCCTTCTCCTGCCTTCAATCTTTCCCAGCATCAGGGTCTTTTCCAATGAGTCAGTTCTTCGCATCAGGTGGCCAAAGGATTGGAGTTTCAGCTTCAACATCAGTCCTTCCAGTGAATATTCAGGAGTGATTTCCTTTAGGATGGACTTGCTGAATCTCCTTGCAGTTCAAGGGACTCTCAAGAGTCTTCTCCAACACCACAGTTCAAAAGCATCACTTCTTCAGCACTCAGCTTTCTTTATAGTCCAACCCTCACATCCATACATGACTACTGGAAAAACCATAGTTTTGACTAGACAGACCTTTGTTGGTAATGTCTCTGCTTTTTAACATGCTCTCTAAGTTGGTCATAGCTTTTCTTCCAGGGGGAAAGCGGTCTCAGAGTCAGACACAAAAGAGTGACTGAACAACAAAACTGCCAGTCAAACAGAGAAAGAGAAATATCATATCATATCATTTAAACGTGGAATCTAAAAATAAATGATACAACTGAATTTATTCACAAAACAGAAAGAAATTCACAAGCTTAGAGAATAAGTTTATGGTTACCAGGTAAGAAGGGTGGGGAAAGGGGTAGTTAGGGAGTTTGGAATGGACATGTATACACTGCTCTGTTTAAAATGGATATGGATAATCATCAAGGACCTACCAAATAGCACAGGGAACTCTGCTCAATGTTATGTAACAACCTAATTGGGATAAAAATTGAAAAAAGAATAGATACATGTATGTGTATAACTCAATCACTTTGCTGTACACCCAAAACTAGCATCAACTGTTCCCCAATATAAAATAAAAAACTTGAAAAATGTCTATTTTATATTTAAAGAATGCATCTTAAGTATTGAAAATAGAAATTGTTCATTACTAAAGGGAAAAAAAAGAAATCCTACCAAGAATCTTATCAAAATATCACCTTTCCACACATCCTTTTCTTTAATGAAAATTCTGAAAGATAAAGAAAAAATCTTGAACTCTGCATACATGGCATCCCAGCTCCCAGTTCCATCTTGAGCTCAGTTGAGATCCCTGCACTTCCAGAGCCTCTAGGTCCAATGATAACACACTCCATCTCTAATCTTAACCCTCTGCCCCTTTCTGCCCACACAGCCCTCTCCACTCATACCCATGAACAGCCCCTGCCAACTGTGTGAGGGGAAATGTCACCTCCAAATGGTTTCGGGGAGGAAAAGCCTAATGAAAGAGGTGGAGAAGTGGTGGCAAGAGTATGTTGGACTCAAAAAGCAGGTACTGTTTTAGGAGAGGGACAGTGTTTATATTTTCCAGAACTTCCATTCCCTGAATCGATTTGCAAATACAGGTGTAGGGGCAAAAGACCATTCTACTTTTTTTTTTTTTTTTCATGCCAGCCAGCTCACTCTTCTCTAGAAGCATAGCAAGAATAGTCCTAAGTTATCTTTCCTGATACATTTTTTGTGAGACTTACGGTAAGTGGAAATTTTTCCAAGATTTTGGAAATAGGATGAGCTTCAGATCTAGTTTTTGAAGCCGATGTCAGGATGAAAGTTATGGATGAGCTTCAGATCTAGTTTTTGAAGCTGATGTCGGGATGAAAGTTATGGGGATGGCATATCAAACTCACCCCTTGGAGACAATGAAAATTCAATGACATCCAGGGACCGCTAACCAAAGGCCATTTTAAACCTAAAGTTTATATAGATCATTTATTCATAGATTTATTCATTCATATTTTTGTAGAGACTATGTTTCAGAGCTTGTCCTAGCTTTGAGGATGAATACAAGCAGTCGTGGACTTTTCTGGTGTCTCAATGGTAAAGAAGCTGCCTGCCAATGTAGGAGATGTGGGGCAAAATTGAAAATAAATATTTACAGCATGAAATTTTATAAATTATGTAATAAAGGTATATACAAGGGCCTATAGGAGTCCTAACTTTCCTGGAATGGTTATCAGACAGACTTAATGGAAAATACAATATCTGAATTGAGTTCTGGGTACTAATCGCCCAAACAGTCAATTATGAGGTGAGGACTTCACAGGTTGGAGAAAAGTCATGGGCTAGGGCAAGTGTCCTTGGGCATGGTGTGTGCCAGAAGCTGTGTGTAGTTTGTTAAGATGTAAAGTGGATGTGTCTGGAGAGGGTCTTAGAAGATGAGAAGCAAGATCACAAAGGAAACTTCAAGTTGTTTTAAGAAGGTTAGACTTGCTTAATCATGAGGGAACAAAAAGAGGAATTTTACATATATTTTTGGCTTTGTTGTTGTTCAGTGGCCAAGTCATGTCTGGGTTTCTGCAACCCCATAGACCACAAGTTCTTCTGTCCATGGCTTCTCCCAGCAAGAATACTGGAATAGATTGCTATTTCCTTCTCCACAGGATCTTCCTGACCTAGAAATAGAACCCACATCTTCTTCATTGACAGGTGGATTCTTAACTACTGAGTAAAAAGTATAATTAAAGTATAATTGACAAATAGGAATTGTGTAAATTGAAGATATACAACTTGATGTTTCCATATATATATATCCATTATGAAATAATCACTACATTCAAGCTAATTAACATACCCAGCACCTCACATGGTTGTCATTTCCTCTCTTGTGTGTGTGTGTGTGTGTGAGAGAGAGAGAGAGAGAGAGTGTGTGTGTGTGTGTGTGGCGGGGGGGGGCGGTAAGAACACATACGATCTACCCTTTTAGTAAATTCCAAGTATACAATGTGATATTGTTAGCTATAGTAGCCACACCAGTGTACATTAAGTCTCCAGAACTTGCTCATCTTACATAATTGAAGCTAGTTGTTGTTGTTTTAATATATCACTTTACCTGCAGCATGGTGAATAGATGGAAATGGGACAAGACTTCAGTAATAAGACAATCAGAGAATGCCACCAGAATTCAGTTGAGAATACTACACCGGGCTAGAAATGAAGGGGAAGTTTGATAATTAAGATGTAGAATCAACTGGGCATGCTGATAGAACTGATACAGGAATCCAATCCTCTGGGTCCATCTCATTAAGCCCTTCTCTCTCTTGCTATACTACTCTCAGCAAACAATGGAGTGGCTCTGACCAGTTAGACAACCCTTCCTTGACTCAGGTCACCCGAGGTTGGGGACTATGAAGACAGACTATGAAGACAGCCTTCCCTGCCCACCCCCCACCCCCCCTCCATTGCCAAACTTGGCAGACCCTATCTCTGTTACTGAGTGAGGCAAAGGTGGTTTGCTCCCTGCTTCGAAAGGCCACGCAGACTCAGGGCCACGCTGCAGAGAACATGTGGTTGCTATTTCATTTATGCTTTATCATTTTTCATTCTGACATTAAAGCTTCTCTGTAGCAGGGTGAGAGCGCTGTACATTGTAAGGCGTAATGTGAACCGAGGGCTCCTGCTTCATGCCAGAGGAAACGTGATTCAGAAACAATTTGAGGGCAACTGCAAGGTGATGTGGCCCAGAGAACCAGAAGCTATTGAAACTTTAAACATCATTTCTGGACAGTATAATATGTTATGCAGGGCAGCTTGGAAAAACAGGAAAACCCTCCTTGGCCAATCCTTAGAGAATTAGAAACCTTTAAATATTATCTGAAGCAAATCTTTCTTAAAGAGCCCCACACCTTAGTAATCAAAGACCACAAGTTAAGCTGGAAACACCTTCATCTCATGACCCCCCAAGAAAGTTGAGGCCATGGGAGTGGATGGACTTGCCCGGGGTCTCACACACCCCCCTGTAGATGTGAGCCTCCTGACTTTCACCACCTCATAGCAGGCTTTCTCTGCAATGGCCAGTTCAGCCAGTTTCTCCTTGCTAATATCCAGCCAGGGGAGAGAAAATTCATTTGCACATCTCTCTCCCACTAGGGGGTGTGTTACTTGTATGTCCCTCATCAGCACAGTGTCTGGAACAGAGTGGATGCTCAATAGTGTGGAAGCAAGAGTGGGAAAAAAGGGAAGAGGAAGGATGGGAGGGGAGGAAAGGAGAGTAAGAGGGCCATGGGGAAAGATACATTTAAGGAAAAGGAGAGTAAGTAAGCCTTCTGGAAATCGATGTAGTCAGAAATTTAAATAAAAGACAATATGTATATATTCAATGCCATCTTTTAAAATCTCAAGTTCTGTTCTTCAGTTCATCATTGAGAAATTATGGTTTAGCCATGCGCCAGGAACAATTACTAGCAAAATACATCAAGGTATTTGGTAAATGCAGGCTTCAAATACCAATGTGTGTGTGATAAGTTGCTTTTAATTGTGTCTTACTCTTTGCAACCCTATGGACTGTAGCCTACTGGGTTCCTCTGTCCATGGGATTCTCCAGGCAAAAATAATGGAGTGGGTTGTTGTGCCCTCCTCCAGGTGATCTTTCCGACCCAGGGATCGAACCCACGTCTCTTATATCTCCTGCATTGGCAGGTGGGTTCTTTATCACTAAGGCCACCTGGGAAGCCCTTCAAATACTAGTGACTCTAACCAAATGCAATTGCTACTCTTTAGTGGACTCCAGAGCACCTCTCCCATATTTTCTCCTTTTCATAAAATCTATTCTTTCTGACTGATGATTCAGCAGGAATGGGTACAATATTCACTGTGATATGTAAAATAAAATTTTGCAAAGAATGTCTCATCCTAGATTTTAAGTAAACATTTTGAAATTTAGAACAGCTTTAGATTTACAAAAAGCCTGAAAGACAGTACAGTCAGTTCCCATATACCCTTACCTCGTTTTCCCCTTTATTATTGTTTTATGTTGCTATGGTTACAATTAATTGACAGTGTGACACATTAGCCTTAACCAGTGTCCACACTATGTTCAGGCTTTCTTAGCTTTTGCTTCATATCATTTGTATATCCTAGGATCCCACTGAGAACACTACATTTCATTTAATTGTCCTATTTCCTTAGCCTCCTCTTGGCTATGACTGTTCTCATGCCACAGTTTAATAGAGATGAATAAAAATTTGCTTTCTAAACTTGCAAGTGATAAATAGCTTTTCTGCCCAACATGAGTCTGTGACTGTAAACACATTTTCCACAAATGTCAAGCTTTAAACATGTTTACTGTTACAGGTAAGTTAATGGCTATTTCTCTTAAAAGAGATAAACATGTACCATACCCTAGTATATGAACATATTTTAGAATGTACAGAAATTTATGAATGTGTTCATAAAGAGTGACAAACAGCATGTATACCTAATGATGTAGCAGTTAATGTACCTTTTGTTGTCAGCAGTCAGAAGCCATCATCTGAATGAGAGGCATCCAGACAGCCCAGGCTCCTAATTAGCATATATGCCCAACTCCCACCAGACCACGAGGAGCATTATACTCTGTGTTGCTCCAGACCTGCTATCAGCTTTGCAAAAATTAACCAAAAGCTAATAGAGACCAAGAAACACTGGCCGGTAGTGAGTAGAGGCCAAAGCAATGAGACACTAGCCAGTTTCTGCACAGATGGGATGTACATACCTTGTAGCCCTATCCTTTATTGCTTGCTAACAGTTGCTACTTAACTTTTTGAAGGAAATTTTTAAATACTTCAGCGAAAACTATTTAAGGTACATGGTATGTGTGTACGTGATAAGTCGTATACAACTCTTTTCAACCCCAAAAACTAGCCCATCAGGCTCCTCTGTCCATGGAATTCTCCAGGCAAGAATACTGGAGTGGGTTGCTATTTTCTCCTCCAGGGAATCTTCCCAACCCAGGGATCGAACCCATGTCTTCTGCATTGGAAGGAGGATTTTTTAAAGCTAAGTGGTAGCTATACACATTCCCTCTTAGCATTGTTTACCCTCCCATAAAATGCTCATGCTGAGTTCACTGGAGTATTTCCTAGGGACTTTTTCTACCAAGGAACAAAAACTAATAAGGAAGGCCCTTTTCTGCACAGCTTCAATTGAAGATGGAAGCCCAGAAGTACCAGAATAGAGAAAGGACATTTGTAATAGAAGCAAAAGAAGCTACACAGAGAAAAGTGGGCAAGAGAAGTGGAAATCAAGGATAATGATATCAGCACCAAACATTCAGAGTCCTCAGATTCAGTTGCTCCTAAAGGCTGGTGTCATTGTTCTTCCTAACTTTCTAATCCTTTCCCTTGTGTTATCACGTTTTCTCCCAGGTGAAAGCTTTCTCTCAGCTATAACTAAAGGAGTTCTGACTAATACACGCACTAAAAATATAAACCACTCAGTTCATTTCAGTTCAGTTCAGTCGCTCAGTCATGTACGACTCTGTAAACCCATGGACTGCAGCAAGCCAGGCCTCCCTGCCCATTGACAACTCCCAGAGTTTACTCAAACTCATGTCCATTGAGTCAGTGATGCCTTCCAACCATCTCAACCTTTGTTGTCCCCTTCTCCTCTGGCCTTCAATCCTTCCCAGCATCAGGGTCTTTTCCAATGAGTCAGTTCTTCATAATAGGTGGCCTAAATATTGGAGCTTCAGCTTCAGCATCAATCCTTCCAATGAATATTCAGGAAAAATTTCATTTAGGATGAACTGGTTGGGTCTTCTTGCAGTCCAAGGGACTCTCAAGAGTCTTCTCCAACACAGTCTTTCTAACCACAGTTCAAAAGCATCAATTCTTCAGTCCTCAGTTTTCTTTATGGTCCAACTCTCATATCCACACATGACTGTTGGATGGGCCTTTGTTGGCAAGGTAATGTCTCTGCTTTTTAATATGCTGTCTAAGTTGGTCATAGCTTTTCTTCCAATGAGCAAGTGTCTTTTAATTTCATGGCTACAATCACCATCTGCAGTGATTTTGGAGCCCAAAAGAATAAAGTCTGACACTGTTTCTACTGTTTTCCCATTTATTTGCCATGAAGTGATGGGCCAGACTAAATGATAGTTTTCTGAACATTGAGTTTTAAGCCAACTTTTTCACTCTCCACTTTCACTTTTATCTAGAGGTTCTTTAGTTCTTCACTTTTTACCATAAAGGGTGGTGTCATCTGCATATCTGAGGTTATTGATACTTCTCCCAGTAATCTTGATTCCAGCTTGTTTTTGATCCAGCCCAGCATTTTGCATGATGTACTCTGTATATAAGTTAAATAAGCAGGGTGACAATATACAGCCTTGACATACTCCTTTCCTGATTTGGACACAGTTTGTTGTTCCATTTCCAGTTCTAACTTTTGCGTTTTGACCCGCATACAGATTTCTCAGGAGGAAGCTCAGATGGTCTGGTATTCCCATCTCTTTAAGAATTTTCCACAGTTTGTTGTGGTCCACACAGTAAAAAGCTTTGGCGTTGACAATAAAGCAAAAGTAGATGTTTTTCTGGAACTCTTTTGCTGTTTCAAAGATCTGACAAATGTTGGCAATTTGATGTCTGGTTCCTCTGCCTTTTCTAAATCCAGCTTGAACATCTGGAAGTTCATGGTTCATGTACTGTTGAATCCTGGCTTGGAGAATTTTGAGCATTACTTTGCTAGGGTGTGAGATGAGTGTAATTGTGCAGTAGTTTGAGCATTCTGTAGCATTGCCTTTCTTTGGGATTGGAATGAAAACTGATCTTTTCCAGTCCTGTGGCCACTGCTGAGTTTTCCAAATTTGCTGGCATATTGAGTGCAGCACTTTCACAGAATTATCTTTTAGGATTTGAAATAGCTCCACTGGAATTCCATCACCTTCACTAACTTTGTTTATAGTGATGCTGCCTAAGGCCCACTTGACTTTGTGTTCCAGGATGTCTGGCTCTAGGTGAGTTAGGCATCTGGTTTAATACTACCATTTCTTATACCACCCATTTTTTTTTTCCTCCTAATATCTATCAGAATTTGTAATTATGTATTTATTAAATGTTATTTCCCCATTAGACTGGGTATAATGAGAGAGTGGGGACCATGTTAGTCTGGCTCACTCCTGAATACACAGCACCCAGTATCATGCTTAGAAAAGAGTAAACATTTAATAAATATCAGTGAGTGAGTGATTGAATGAGTAAATAAAAACTTCACTAGTTATTCAAGTTATTTTAAGTATTGAAAGAAATAATGAACTTTCAACAACTTCCATAAAAATTAAATTAGGTTAGGTGCTTATGGATAAGTCATTCAAATTTAACAGAATGGGTTGTTTCATTGGGTTACTGTGCTGTGTAGTATTGTTTTTATTTTTAATTATTATTTTTTTTCAACTGCTCTTGGTGTTAGTTGCAGAACATGGGACCTTTAACCTTCGTTACAGTATTTGAACTCTTAGTTGCAGCATTTGAACACTTAGCTATGGCATGTAGAAACTAGTTCCCTGACCAGGAATCAAACCCAGGCCCCCTGAATTGGGAACATGAAGTCTTAGCCAATGGACCACTAGGGAAGTCCCCTTGTATAGTTTTTAAGTTTGTCTTTTATGTTTGTTTTTGAAACTCAAATCTCCAGTCTTGGTCATTGTAGCCAATTAAAATAAGGATGCCTGTGATGTGGCAAATGAGGATGCCTGCAAAGGGTTTCCCTGGTGGCTCAGATGGTAAAGAATCTGCCTTCAGTGCAGGAGACCCAGGTTCAATCCCTGGGTTGGGAAGATCCTGGAAAAGGGAATGGCAACCCACTCCAGTATTCTTGCCTGGAGAATTCCATGGACAGAGAAAAGGATCCTGGCAGGCTAGGATCCATAGGATTGTAAACAGTTGGACGTGACTGAGCAACTAACACTATCACTAACAGTGACCAAATGAGCAATGCAATGTAGATAAGGTGAGAATAATAGGATTCTGTTGTCTCACAAGGTGGTTGGGTAGCCAAATTAAAAATAAGATAATTATCTATGCAGTACCTCATGCCAAAGCCCTATAGAAGTGTGATAGAATAGAATTTTTGCATGAAAAACACCACCACCTCTAAGAGCTAAATTGGTAAAATGGAATCTGAGTGGATGATTTTAATTTCTGCAGAAGTCCTTATAGGTTACAGAGTATCTTACAAACCAAAGCAGGAAGAGTAGAAATCTAGTTAAGTATGTGGTCTATGACACAGAAAGAAAAATTCAGACATACACATTCACAAATATCATGGAACAAAATCTGTGTATTAGCTTCCTAAGAATGTACTTACAAGTAGTGCAAACTAAGTGGCTGATGTAACAGAAATTTATATTCTCATAAATCTGGAGAGTGGGTTTCCTGGTGGCTCAAACAGTAAAGAATCTGCTTGCAATGCAGGAGACCTTGGTTCGATCCCTGAATGAGGAAGATCCCCTGGAGAAAGGAATGACTGCCCTCTCCAGTCCAATATTTTTGCCCGAAGAATTCCATGGACAGAGGAGCCTGGTGGGCCACAGTCCATGGGCTTGCAAAGAGTCACACATGACTGAGCAACTAACACTTTCACTTTTTAGTTCTGGAGACTGAAAGTCTGGGATCAAGGCATCCAGAGCTTTGCTTCCTTTTTAGAGCTCTAGACGACAGTCTGTTCTGTGATTTTTCTCCTAGCTTCTAATGGTATTCAAGAAACCTTTCGTGTTCTTTGGCTTGTAGAAGCATCACCTAGACCTCTGTGTTCATCTTCAGTGGTGTTCTCCCTGTATGTGTGTCATATTGAGTTAGAGTCTAACCCTAATAACCTAGTCTTAACTTGATTATCTGCAAAAACCCTGTTTCCAAATGAAGTTATATTCTAGGTACTGGAGTTAGGAATTCAATATATGAAATTTGGGAGGACACAATTCAACCTATAACAAGTTAAACCCACAGAGAAAGGATGCTGCACTTGGAGATTTTAGAAAAAGGGAGCAAAAGGGCATATCTGTCACTCCTTCATTGTCCAGGGGAAAGAGTGCTCAGATGGACTGAGCTTAGAATTGACAGGTCTAGAGAAGACTCTGGAGAGTCCCTTGGACAGCAGAAAGATCAAACCAATTAATCCTAAAGGAAATCAATGCTGAATATTCATTGGAAGGACTGATGCTGAAGATCCAATACTTTGGCCACCTGAGTTGAAGAGCCAACTCATTGGAAAAGACCCTGATGCTAGGAAAGACTGAAGACGGGAGGAAAAGGGGATGATAGAGAATGAGATATTTGGATGACATCATTGACTCAGTGGACATGAGTATGAGAAAACTCCATGAGATAGTGAATAACAGGGAAGCCTGGTGTGCTGCAGTCCATGGAGTTGCAAAGGGTCGGACACCACTTAGCAACTAAACAACAGCAACAACATTTCTAAGGTAGAGGTGAATGATCATATTTCTGTTGCTCCCAGTTCTGACCATATGCTTATGAAACAGAATTCTGAAAACTATTTTAGTGTTTCCAGTCAGCGAGAGCACAGATGACTGATGTCTCATCCATTCCGGAATGTTCACTCTCAGCATAAGTTAATGTCATTGTCTCACCTATATGTCCTGTGAACTTAAGTTAAATCAGCTGTTCTGAGCTCAGTATCTCCAAATGTCGTGGCTGAATCCATTTTCTGGGTGTTTCATCTCCCTGCATACAACCCAGATGGCTTGGTCACCTTTTTCCAGAACACTAATGATAATGGAGGCAACTTTTAATATAATTTAAGTAATATTTCCTTATTATTTGTGTATATGATCATTGCTAAATACCTCTCATTCATGTCTATATTCCCAAAGCTTATAAAAATGTTCAGTACATAATAGGAACTGAAAAGTTTTTTTTTTTTGTAATAACAGTTCAGTTCAGTTACTAACTTGTGTCTGACTTCTTGCGACCCCATGAACTGTAGGACTCCAGGCCTCCCTGTCCATCACCAACTCCTGGAGTTCACCCAAACCCACGTTCATTGAGTCGGTGATGCCATCCAACCATCTCACCCTCTGTCATCCCCTTCTTCTCCTGCCCTCAAAGATCCCAGCATTGGGGTCTTTTCCAATGAGTCAGCACTTTGTATCAGGTGGCCAAAGTATTGGAGTTTCAGCTTTAGCATCAGTCCTTCCAATGAACATCCAGGACTGATCTCCTTTAGGATAGACTGGTTGGATTTCCTTGCAGTCCAAGGGACTCTCAAGAGTCTTCTCCAACACCATAGTTCAAAAGCATCAATTCTTCGGCACTCAGCTTTCTTTAGAGTCCAACTCTCATATCCATACATGACCACTGGAAAAACCATAGCCTTGATTAGATGGACCTTTGTTGGCAAAGTAATGTCTCTGCTTTTTAATATGCTGTCTAGGTTGGTCATAACTTTCCTTCCAAGGAGTGTCTTTTAATTTCATGGCTGCTGCTGCTACTGCTGCTAAGTCGCTTCAGTCATGTCTGACTCTGTGTGACCCCATAGACGGAAGCCCACCAGGCTCCCCCGTCCCTGGGATTCTCCAGACAAGAACACTGGAGTGGGTTGCCATTTCCTTCTCCAATGCATGAAAGTGAAAAGTGAAAGGGAAGTCGCTCAGTCGTGTCCGACTCTTAGCGACCCCATGGACTATAGCCTACCAGGCTCCTCCATCCATGGGACTTTCCAGGCAAGAGTACTGGAGTGGGGTGCCATTGCCTTCTCCAGCATAATTTCATGGCATAATGGGCTAAAAAGACCATGCTTTCTCTAAGTTACTGTTTACATGCCTTTTGTTGAATCTGTAAAAAAAAAAAATATGCTCTGCTTTTTCACGATTCTTTCAAGTTCTGTCCAGTCATTGCACTGGCATTCGGTTTCCTTGCTGTGAATTCCTTCTTTGTTTTTAAAAAATGTGCCAAGATCATATCTTGCCTTATTAGTCTAGAAGGATGCTTTAGGAAGGAGCTTAGAGGATATTGCTACATCCTATGTTCCCACAACACCCTCACACCTTCCCCTTTATTAAGACTCATCACAACTATAAATGATTTTAACAGCTTCATTGAGGTACAATTGACATAAATAACCTAGACATAAATAGTATAATTGGATATCTTTGACGTATGTATATACTTATGGAAGCATCATAACAATCAAGATAATGACATATCCATCACCTACAAACATTTGTTTGTACTCCTTTGTAACCTGTCTCTCCTGCTCCCATGCCCAGGCAAATCCAGATAGACCTTCTGTCACTACAGGTTAGTTTGCATATTCTAATATTTTATATAAATGAAGTAATACTCTATATTCTGTATTTGATCTGTCTTTTCTCATTTACATTACATATTCTGAGGTGGTATCTATGTTGTTCAGTATATCAATATTTCATTCTTTTATTTTTGAGTAGTACTTCATTTACTTCATTGCACAAATATGACACAATTTGTCTATTCATTTAACTATTGATGGTCATCTGGGTTGTTTTTGCCTTTGCCTTCTACAAACAAGGTTTCTATGAGTACTTGTGTACAAGTCATTTTTGGCCATATGGTTTCACTCCTATTGAGTAAATGTATAAGAGCAGAATAGCTGAATTATACAATAACTGCATATTTAACTACAAACCTGCCAAACACTTTTGCAAAGTGATTGTCCCATTTTGCATTCGCATCAGCATTGCAAAAGAGTTCAAGTTCCTCCATATCCTTTCCAAAACGTGATATGATTTTTTTTTCAATTTAACCATTCATTGTGGTTTTAATTTCCATTTCCATAATGACTATTGATATTAAGCATCTTTTCATGGGCTAACATGATTCATGCCACTTCTTTGGTAGAATGTCCAAATAATTTGTCCAGATTTTGTTATAGAGTTGCTTATTCACCTTCATATATTTTAAATATAATCCCTTTATTAGATATATGATTTACAAACATTTTCTTTCAATGTGTAACTTTGTAAAATTATTTTAATAATGTCTCAAAAAGGGAAGATTTTTATTTTGATGAACCCATTTTAGGGATTGTTTTCTTTGAAGAATAATGCTTTTGTTGTAATATTTAACAAGCTTTTAATGAACCTATGAACATAAAGATATTCTCCTGTTTTAACCTATAAGCTCTTTAGTTTTAGCATTTAAATCTAAAGTATAAAATTCATTTTGAATTAATTTTTATACATGGTGAGATATATTGATTGAAACTTAGCTTTATTGCTTACAGTTTTCCAATTTCTTGAAAAAAATATTCTTTCTCCACTGAATTGCTTTTGTACCTTTGTGGAAAATTTAGTTATCCATACATGCGTGAGTCTATTACTGGACCCTCTCTCTGTTAATCTGTTTGCCTATCTTTATATCAATATTACACTGTCCTGATTACTTTTATGGTAACTTTTTAAAGTGAATAGTGTTAGTCTTCCTACTTTGTTAATTTTATGCAGTTGTTTTGTCTCTTCTAGGTCCTTGTAGTAGCATTTCTCCTAAAAACATTTTTACTGAATGTCAGAATCAGTTTTAGAATCTATTGAATTTTAGAATCATCTTCTCTATTTAAAAACCAAGAAAAAAATTAAAGACAAAACAAAAATCTTGTGTATTTTAAATAAAGATTATATTAAATTTCTTAGATCAATTTATAGAACATTGACATTTTAAGAATATTCAGTTTTCCAGTTATGAACTCAACATATCTCTGGATTTCCTTTGAAAGTCTTTTAAATTCTCTCTCTGTATGTTTTAAAGTTTCAATATACAGAACTTGCACACCTTTTATCAAATTTATCCCTAAGGTTTATATATATATATATATATTTTAATTTGAAGATATTGTGTACATTTGCTTCAATTTCTGATTGTCTTTGCTTGTACATATAAATAGAATGAATACTTGTACACTGATGTTGTGACTACTAATCTCACTCATTCTAGTAGCTTTTGGGTGAGTATATTTTGGAGAAGACTCTTGAGAGTCCCTTGGACTGCAAGGAGATCCAACCAGTCCATTCTGAAGGAGATCAGCCCTGGGATTTCTTTTGGAAAGAATGATGCTAAAGCTGAAACTCCAGTACTTTGGCCACCTCATGCGAAGAGTTGACTCATTGGAAAAGACTGTAATGCTGGGAGGGATTGGGGGCAAGAGGAGAAGGGGACGACAGAACATGAGATGGCTGGATGGCATCACTGACTCGATGGACATGAGTCTGAGTGAACTCCGGGAGTTGGTGATGGACAGGGAGGGCTGGCATGCTGCGATTCATGGGGTCTCAAAGAGTCGGACATGACTGAGTGACTGATCTGATCTGATCTGATTTCATCAAATGCTTTATACAGATGGTTATGATGTCTATGAGTTTAGAAATTTTTACTTCTTTCCCAATCTGGATGCCTTTTATTTCTTTCTCTTGCCTGACTTCATTGGATGGAATTTTTAGTACAACATTGGATAAAAATGATGAAAGATCTGAGTAACACTGAGGACTATTTCAATGATATCATCAATTTCAAAGTCTCCAAATTCCTGCTTTCTAAATACTCATTCTAAGGCCCAGGTTCTGTATTTGCCAATAAGGTGAACATAATAGCTCTCATTAAGTTCCTGCTTCTGTGCCAGGTTTTTGATTAGGCAACTTATGCATATTATGCCATATCATTTTCAAAACAGCTGTGTAGAGAGACAGCTTTTGCAATGAAGAGGCTTTGGGCCCCATTAAGCATGGTGCCCAAAGTCTCTTCAGTGGTCTTAAAATATTCACCTAAGAGATGAATGAATATTTTCCGCATGACAAAATAGATCACTATACTGGTTAAGTAACAGACTCGATGGGAGTGATGGAACCAGGATTTAAATGAAATCTCTGAATTCAAAACTTGTAATGGGAAATCTTTCCATCATGATCACCTGCATGACTCTGTTGCTGAGTCATCTGTTGTCCATGGCCCCAAGCTCTCAGTCATGATGTCATAACTCTACAAGGAAATATGGAAGTCACCATTTATACCCATCTGTTTTAGGTGGGGGTTGTACCCATCTTGCAACCAACAAGTTGACGCTAAAGGAAGGTTTACATCAGATGAGTGTATATTTTTAACAGTATGTTTATATTTTTATTTATCCTCTAAGAAGCATTTCTTGAGAGCTACTCAGTTACCATTAGAAAGCTAGGAAAGGTACATAAGGGTGCAAATCTGTGACTGTACTCCTACTTCAATCAATATAGCATTTATATCTGTAATATATGTTGAAATGATACTTCAGATTTCACTTTTAAGGTGATAGATCAAGAAAATAGGTAGATAGTAGATAAATGGTATGTAGTTAGGGAGATAGATAACCTAAACAATAAAATGTTTACAAAATTTCTTCTTTAAATAAAACCCTAGCTTTAGGGTCTCCCTGGTAGCTCAGACGCTAAAGAATCTGTCTGTAATGCAGGAAAACCAGGTTCAATCCCTGTGTTAGGATGATCACTTGGAGAAAGGAATGGCTACCCACTCCAATTAGAAAATTAGAGATACCAAGGGAATATTTCATGCAAAGAAGGGCTCGATAAAGGACAGAAATGGTATGGAACTAACGTAAGCAGAAGATATTAAGAAGAGGTGGCATGACTACACAGAAGAACTATACAAAAAAGATCTTTATGACCTATATAACCACTATGGTGTGATCACTCACCTATAGCCAGACATCCTGGAATGTGAATTCAAGTGGGCTTTTGGAAGCATCACTACAAACAAAGCTAGTGAAGGTGATGAAATTCCAATTGAGTTATTTCAAATCCTAGAAGATGATGCTGTGAAAGTGCTCCACTCAATATGCCAGCAAATTTGGAAAACTCAGTAGTGGCCACAGGACTAGAAAAGGTCAGTTTTCATTCCAATCCCAAAGAAAGGCAATGCCAAAGAATGCTCAAACTACCGCACAATTGCACTCATCTCACACACTAGCAAAGTAATGCTCAAAATTCTCCAAGCCAGGGTTCAACAGTATGTGAACTGAGAACTTCCAGATGTTCAAGCTGGATTTAGAAAAGGCAGACGAACCAGAGATCAAATTGCCAACATCTGCTATATCATCAAAAAAACAAGAGAGTTCCAGAAAAACATCTACTTCTGCTTTATTGATTACACCAAAGCCTTTGACTATGTGGATCACATCAAACTGTGGAAAATTCTTAAAGAGATGGGAATACCAGACCATCTGATCTGCCCCCTGAGAAATCTGTATGCAGGTCAGGAAGCAAGAGTTAGAACTGGACATGGAACAACAGACTGGCTCCAAACTGGGAAAGGAGTAAATCAAGGCTGTATCTAGTCACCCTGCTTATTTAACTTATATGCAGAGTACATCATGCAAAATACTGGACTGGATGAAGCACAAGATGGAATCAAGATTGCTGGGAGAAATATCAGTAACCTCAGATATGCTGACACCACCCTTATGGCAGAATGCAAAGAAGAACTAAAGAGCCTCTTGATGAAAGTGAAAGAGGAGAGTGAAAAAGTTGGCTTAAAACAACATTCAGAAAACTAAGATCATGGCATCTGGTCCCATCACTTCATGGCAAATGGATGGGGAAACAATGCAAATAGTTTCAGACTTTATCTTTTTGGGGTCCAAGATCACTGTCGACGGTGACTGCAGCCATGAAATTCAGACACTTGCTTCTTGGAGGAAACACTATGACCAACCTAGACAGCATATTAAAAAGCAGAGATATTACTTTGCCCACAACGGTCTGCCTAGTCAGAGCTATGGTTTTTCCAGTAGTCATGTATGGATGTAAGAATTTGACTGTAAAGAAAGCTGAGCGCTGAAGACCTGATGCTTTTCAACTGTGGTATTGGAGAAGACTCTTGAGAGTCCCTTGGACTGCAGGGAGATCCAACCAGTCCATCCTAAAGGAGATCAGTCCTGGGTGTTCTTTGGAAGGACTGATGTTGAAGCTGAAACTCCAATACTTTGGCCACCTGATGTGAAGACCTGACTCATTGGAAAAGACTCTGATGCTGGGAAAGATTGAGGGCAGGAGAAGGGGATGACAGAGGGTGAGATGGTTGGATGGCATCACCAACTTGATGGACATGATTTTGAGTAAGCTCCAGGAGTTGGTGATGGACAGGGAAGCCTGGCATGCTCCAGTCCATGGGGTCACAAAGAGTTGGACATGACTGAGCTACTGAGCTGAACTGAACCCACTTCAATATTCTTGCCTGGAGAATTCCATGGACAGAGGAGCCTGGTGGGCTCTAGTACTTGGGGTCACAAGAGTTGAACATGATTGAGTGACAGACACTTTCTTTTTTTTTTTAATATAAATTTATTTATTTTAATTGGAGGCTAATTACTTTACAATATTGTATTGGTTTTCAGGAATTCTTCAAAACAAAATGTAGCCATATGGGATGAAATCATTTTACAGTTGACTCAGTGGAAATAAATCCAGCATTATGTGCAATTACTTATCAATTGAATGGCTCTTTTAAAAAAAAATCTGTGTAACAAACAGCACCTAACCCCCGAACCTACTCTGGGGCAGTCCACAAGGAATAGCTTGTCACTTGTTGTCACCAAAGTAAGGCAAGAGAGAAAATTTGCTGAGAAAGCACTGTTCCTGCCCTTCTTCCAAGGGCATGACTACCTGAAGTAAATTGCCCCGTGCTTGATACACATTTGTCAACCATATCATTAAGCTTCTGAAGGACTGTCAACAAATGCATGAATTGAAGTCCGGTTTACACATCTGCTGTCAACAGTCAGCAAATTGTTGAGATTGAATTTTTATTGCTAGTTATTAAATCATTAAATGTCAAAGGTTTATTCATCCAAACTCTGCTCAGTACAAGTCAATTTTATTTTTCCAATAGTGAAAAATATGTCTTGAAACCACAAGATCTTATGAAGCTAACAAATTATCACCCTTCTGAAAGGAACTCACAACAGAGGCACGATTTATAACTAAGAATAATTATTTGTTTACAGATATCAAACTTCTTTGCAAGCTAATACCTACTTACTGACTTACATTAATTTAACAACCCCATGTCCATCAGTGAGGAAACAAGAGAGGTAAACTGAAATTTGCCACTTATTATGGTATGGTATAAAGGTTAAATTGCTTTCAGCTGCAAGTTTCAGAAAACCACACCTCTAATTACCTTAAATAATAAGGAAATATTTCTCATGAGAAGAAATCCAGAATAATACAGTGGAAACATTATCTCACTCATCATACAGCCTTTCTCAACAGGATCTCCAGAGAATTTAGCCTTAATGCCCCAAGTCATATATATTGAGTATAATGAATCAACTTTTCTCCTATGCATCTAGAATGGTACGATTATAACCACCCTTGAGAGAATTAAGAAAATAGCCACATATATCATTTTCTTTGTCTGGTGGTTCCAAACAAGAAACCCAACTGAGGAAAGCTGACAACTTCGGGGGCAGGGAGAAATATTTTTTTTTCCTTTGACCCTTTCTTAGAAGAAAACAAGAAACCCCCTGCACATTTTTATTCACATATTATTGATGCAATGGTAAATCCATCAAATCTAAAATATTTTTGCCTAATGAACTTCCACAGAGAATCAAACTTGTATCTTACTGTTCTTAAATCCCCAGTTGCTAACAGTTTTCTCAGAATGGTATAGATTGTGAAATAGGTTCTGTAATATAAAATGTGTCATAATTATTAGTTCTGATTCTCTAAGGAAGAAACATGCCTCTGAATACAAACTCTAGTGCTCCATTACAAAAATGATACAAGTTTTGGATATTTTAGAATATTTTTCTAAGATGTAGCTGTTTTACAGATGCATATTACATTAGCCACAAGAAGTTCAATGTATTAAAATATTTAAGCACAACTAAAAAAAGGTCCCAGAATTTGTCCTTGAAAGTCACCTCTACTACGTGGCAACTGTGACTCAATTGCATATTCTTTAGTAAATCACACAATATGTCACTAGAGATTCAGACTTGTACATTTCCATCCATGTGTTTCATAGTTATTTATGTATATATATGAATACATAAATATATTCATCTCCCAAACTTGTTTACAGGTCAAGAAGCAACAGTTAGAACTTACATGGAACAACTGACTAGTTCAAAATTGGGAAAGAAGTATGTTAAAACTGTATATTGTCACCATGCTTATTTAACTTCTATGCAGAATACATCATGAGAAATGCCAGACTGGATGAATCACAAGCTGGAATCAAGATTGCCAGGAGAAATATCAACAATCTCAGATATACATATGATACTACTCTAATGACAGAAAGTGAAAAGGAGCTAAAATGCTGCTTAATGAGGGTGAAAGAGGAGAGTAAAATAACTGGCTTAAACACAACTTCAAAAAACTAGGATCATGGCATATGGTCCCATCAGTTCAGTTCAGTTCAGTTCAGTCACTCAGTCGTGTCCGACTCTGCGACCCCATGAATCGCAGCATGCCAGACCTCCCTGTCCATCACCAGCTCCCGGAGTTTACCCAAACTCATGTGCATCGAGTCAGTGATGCCATCCAGCCATCTCATCCTCTGTCGTCCCCTTCTCCTCCTGCCCCCAATCCCTCCCAGCATCAGGGTCTCTTCCAATGAGTCAACTCTACACATGAGATGGCCAAAGTATTGGAGTTTCAGCCTCAGCACCAGTCCTTCCAATGAACACCCAGGACTGGTCTCCTTTAGGATGACTGGTTGGATCTCCTTACAGTCCAAGGGACTTGCAAGGGTCTTCTCCAGCACCACAGTTCAAAAGCATCAATTCTTCGGTGCTCAGCTTTCTTCATAGTCCAACTGTCACATCCATACATGACTACTGGAAAAACCATAGCCTTGGCTAGACGGACCTTTGTTGGCAAAGTAATATCTCTGCTTTTTAATATGCTATCTAGGTTGGTCATAACTTTCCTTCCAAGGAGTAAGTGTCTTTTAATTTACTTCATGGCAAATAAAAGGGGAAAAAGTGGAAACAATGACAGATTTTATTTTGGGGCTCTAAAATCACTGTGGATGGTGACTGCAGCCATGAAATTAAAAGATGCCTGCCACTTGGAAGAAAAGCCAAGGCAAATCTAGACAGCATATTAAAAAACAGACATCATTTTGCCAACAAAGGTCCATATAGTCAAAGTTATAATTTTTCCAGTAGTCATGTACGGATGTGAGAGTTGGATTGTAAAGAACGCTGACTGCTGAAGAATTCATGCTTTGGACTGAGGTGCTAGAGAAGACTCTTCAGAGTCCCTTGGACAGCAAGGAGATCAAACCAGTCAATCCTAAAACAAATCAACCTTGAATATTCAATTGGAAGGACTGATGCTGAAGCTGAAGCTCCAATACTTTAGCTATGTGATGTGAAGAGCCAGCTCATTAGAAAAGTCCGTGATGCCAGGAAAGATTGAGGACAAGAGGAGAAGGGGGCTACAGAGTATGAGATGGTTGGATGGCATCACCACAGACTGCATAGATATGAGTTTGAGCAAACTACGGGAAATTGTATAGTACAGGGAAGCCTGGCATGGTGATGTCCTTGGGGTGGCAAAGAATCAGAGATGACTTAATGAATGAACAGCAACCACTTATTTACCTGATAGCATCTTAAATGAATTAAGGTGCAGATAAAAGAATCCACTCTACCAAGTTTAAAGAGAAGATGATTTACTGCAAAATATCATCTGACTTACAGGATGCTTTGCAGAATTAAAAAGGAAGACTCTGGCTAGAGCAGAGCCAGGCCAGTTCATAAATTCTTTTATTATCAGAGAGCTACTTAATTAACTAGGAAATGCTACTACTACTGCCAGCCTCAAAATAGGCAAAGTGGTATATATTTATGGTCTTCTTAATGCTACATTCTTTTGCCTGCCTTAATGTTTTAGACATTAAGGCACAGTTCCATTTCTTTACTCTTCAACTATAACTGTTACAATTTAAAAGGTAATCTAGTCCCAATTTTTTCCTTTAAATCCTTAAGTTAATTATCTCCTACTATATCCCACTCTGGAATCAAGTTCAAAACAAAGTTGTCTGGATTTCTCTCCTTCAAGATCAACTTGAATTTAGACACTTTCCAGTTCTTCTCTCAACGCTTAGTGACTTCTCTTAAAGACATGGAATTTCTTGTTCTCTAGTGTATCTTTCCATAATCCTTATTATCTCTCCCTCCACCCTTCCTGTTTGACAGAAAAATATTGCAGAGGTATAGGGTTGGGTAAAGGGAGAAAAATGAAAATGTTTTCTTTGCAGAACTCTTCTCAGTTCTTAATTTTCTTGGCTTATAGAAATATGACAATAGGAAAAAGTTAATAAACTAAGGGATTTATTTTGTGTACCAAGAGCATGGCATTTTAATAGAGTCTCAGTATTCTTGGGCTTCCCCGGTGGCTCAGCTTGTAAAAAATCCGCCTGCAATGTGGGAGACCTGAGTTCGATCCCTGGGTTGGAAAGATCCCCTGGAGAAGGATAGATTACCCACGCCAGTATTCTGGCATGGAGAATTTCATACACTGGTCCACGGAGTCTCAAAGACAATTTTCACTTTCTCTTTTTCTATTTAAAAGGCAGAAATTATATAGATTCTTAAAGATAAGTAAAAGTATTTCCAACTTCCAACTGCTACTGCTAAGTCGCTTCAGTCGTGTCTGACTCTTTGCGACCCCATAGACAGCAGCCCACCAGGCTCCCCGGTCCCTGGGATTCTCCAGGCAAGAATACTGGAGTGGGTTGCCATTTCCTTCTCCAAAGCTAGTTACAATTGCTCACAATTAGGCTATGGATTGCAAGATACTCTAAAATGTAGCACTTTATTTAACAAGTAAGATTGCTCCTAGAAATAAACATATTTTATTGCCTATCTTCTGAAAACTTGGGATAATGCAACAACACTTATCAATAACAAGTTTTGTAGAGGACATATTAAAGGATTCTATCCTGGCTGAGAAAGCTGCTACTGCTGATTGTGGGCAAATATTGTTCTAGAGATGCCATAGTAATTAAGATATTGTGTTGATATACTCTTGAGACTTATACAGTTTAAGATTAGCTAACTCCAAAGAAAGGGGAATTCTAAAATGTAGTCAATATTACTACTGTACTAATGATTAAAATTGCTTTACAGCAGCAACCATGTACGAACTCTACTGGATTTACTGACCAAGATAGAAAATAACTTGTCTTATCATCTCTGTGCAACTGCACACTTTTGGTATGCCTAACTAGCTTTGAAATGTCTGCCATTTAATACTTAACCCAGCTTTGTGCTACTTTGTATGGAATTTGTACTCTGGATATGTATAAAAGATCAAGCGTTAGTCATTCAGTCATGTCTGACTCTTTGCAGTCCCATGAACTGTAGCCCCACCAGGCTCCTCTGTCCTTGGAATTCTCCAGGCAAGAATACTGGGGTGAGTTGCCATTCCCTTCTCCAGAGGATCTTCCCCACCCAGGGTCTCCTGCATTGCAGGCTAATAGTTTGCCATCTGAGCCACCAGGGAAGTCTTGGATGTATATGGATCAGGGACTATAGAAGAAAAAAGTAGGCTTTCATTTCATGTCACTGAGAAGCACAAACAGCAGAGAGATTTTCTCTCCTTTGATACATTAGGGTTTACAAAATATATGTCTAATAATATCCTTCTTCTAAAAAATAATCAAAAGATCATTAAAATTTAATAATTCAAGATTGGAGATAATTTTAATCTACTGATATTAAGTGTTGGAAGGAGAAGTGCATATCACCTAAATAATAATTGTAAATTTGGTAACAATATAGAGACCAAATACCAAAATTTACTCTTGCGAGTACACACACACTTAACAAAAATTTGGGCTTATACCTGCAAAAATATTAACAAAAACTCAGGAGTTAATCAACTAATTTTTTTCTTATAATTAATAACTTAAATTTATGTCATTGGGATAACATTAAAAAAACAAAATCAATAGTTCCTTCATGTACATTCACAATTCAGTTTGAAGGTGATCTGGGAAATGCCCTATTCACACTAATAATATAATATCCATGAAATATCCAGTCAAACAAGATGTTCAAAGCACACATAAAAACATAATAAAAGTTTAATAAGTTTTTTAAAATTTTATTTTATTTTTAAACTTTACATAATTGTATTAGTTTTGCCAAATTAAGTGAAAAAAAGAAGAGTCATATTCTGTCCTTGGATTGGAATATTGGACTTTATGGATACTGTAGCTCAGTCTGTAAAAAATCTGCCTGCAGTGCAGGAGCCCCGGGTTTGATCCCTGGGTTGGGAAGATCCCTGGAGAAGGAAATGGCAACTCACTCCAGTATCCTTGCTTGGAAAATCTCATGGACAGAAGAGCCTGGTGGGCTGCAGTCCATGGGGTCACAAAGAGTCGGGCACGACTGAGCGGCTAACACTTAATTCTTTTAAAATTAATTTTTATTCACCAGCAACAATAAAAATGACAACTACCTTGAATATATATATATATATATATAAATAAATAAAATTAAAATCCTGACTCAATTTGTTAGTTGGAGAAGGTAATGCAACGCAACTGACTCCAGTACTCTTGCCTGGAGAATCCCAGGGATGGGGGAGTCTGCTGGGCTGCTGTCTATGGGGGCACACAGAGTTGGACATGACTAAAGCAACTTAGCAGTAGCAGCAGCAGCAGCAGCAATTTGTTAGTTAATTCTAAATTAATATAAGATTAAATATAAAAGGAGAAACTCTGAAGGAATCATAAAAAGCATTAAGTTTTTAGGTGCCTCATCTTGAGGTACATGAGCCCTTATGTGTAAAAAAATAAATGGCAACCAAAGAGTCAATAAATAACAATAATATAAAGAAAAGATTACTAATGAAATTAAAATATTTTATTGCAAAATTATGCTCATCAATGTATCTTATAAACAAAATCTACAAGCAAGAAACCTGGGAAAATATTTGGAACAAATATTAAGCTTAATACTTAATATTTTATATATCCTTAGAAATAAATATTAAAAGCTTGTTGGATCACAATGAGGAAAAAAATCAGAAATAAAGAGTAAATTTTAAAATATCCCAAGTATTTATGAAAACAAATTTAATCCCACAAAAAAATGTATAAAATTTTAAAAATACCATTCTTCACCTCTCATACTAATAGAGATGAAAATCACCTGGTGGGTGAATGTGTGAGCAAATAAAGACTTCAGGCTCTACTACAAAGCCACAGTCATCAAGACAGTATGGTACTGGCACAAAGACAGAAATATAGATCAATGGAACAAAATAGAAAGCCCAGAGATGAATCCACGCACAAATGGACACCTTATCTTTGACAAAGGAGGCAAGAATATACAATGGATTAAAGACAATCTCTTTAACAAGTGGTGCTGGGAAAACTGGTCAACCACTTATAAAAGAATGAAACTAGAGAACTTTCTAACATCATACACAAAAATAAACTCAAAATGGATTAACGATCTAAACATAAGACCAGATACTATAAAACTCCTAGAGGAGAACATAGGCAAAACACTCTCCAACATATATCACAGCAGGATCTTCTATGACCCACCTCCCAGAATACTGGAAATAAAAGTAAAAATAAACAAATGGGACCTAATTAAACTTAAAAGTTTCTGCACAACAAAGGAAACTATAAGCAAGGTGAAAAGACAGCCTTCAGAATGGGAGAAAATAATAGCAAATGAAGCAACTGACAAACAACTAATCTCAAAAATATACAAGCAACTCCTACAGCTCAACTCCAGAAAAATAAATGACCCAATCAAAAAATGGGCCAAAGAACTAAATAGACATTTCTCCAAAGAAGACATACAGATGGCTAACAAACACATGAAAAGATGCTCAACATCACTCATTATCAGAGAAATGCAAATCAAAACCACTATGAGGTACCATTTCACGCCAGTCAGAATGGCTGCGATCCAAAAGTCTACAAGCAATAAATGCTGGAGAGGGTGTGGAGAAAAAGGAACCCTCTTACACTGTTGGTGGGAATGCAAACTAGTACAGCCACTATGGAGAACAGTGTGGAGATTCCTTAAAAAACTGGAAATAGAACTGCCTTATGATCCAGCAACCCCACTGCTGGGCATACACACTGAGGAAACCAGAAGGGAAAGAGACACATGTACCCCAATGTTCATCGCAGCACTGTTTATAATAGCCAGGACATGGAAGCAACCTAGATGTCCATCAGCAGAGTAATGGATAAGAAAGCTGTGGTACATATACACAATGGAGTATTACTCAGCCATTAAAAAGAATACATTTGAATCAGTTCTAATGAAGTGGATGAAACTGGAGCCTATTATACAGAGTGAAGTAAGCCAGAAAGAAAAACACCAATACAGTATACTAACGCACATATATGGAATTTAGAAAGATGGTAACAATAACCCTGTATACAAGACAGCAAAAGAGACACTGATGTATAGAGCAGGCTTTTGGACTCTGTGGGAGAGGGCGAGGGTGGGATGATTTGGGAGAATGGCATTGAAATATGTATAATATCATATATGAAACGAGTCACCAGTCCAGGTTCGATGCACGATACTGGATGCTTGGGGCTGGTGCATTGGGATGACCCAGAGGGAGGGTATGGGGAGGGAGGAGGGAGGAGGGTTCAGGATGGGGAACACAGGTATACCTGTGGCGGATACACTTCAATATATGGCAAAACCAATACAATATTGTAAAGTTAAAAAATAAAATAAAATTTAAAAAATAAATAAATAAATAAAATTTATTTATTTTAATTGGAGGCTAATTATTTTACAATGTTGTATTGGTTTTGCCATACATCAACATGAATCCACCATGGGTATACACGTGTTCCCCATCCTGAACCCCTCACCCAAATAATTTGCAAATAGTTTATTTGGGGAAAATTAGCAATGTTTTTATAAGGCCTTAAACTTTTTTATATTACTGCTCTAGATATTCCATTGGGAAAAAAAAATTATGTCCTGACAAATAATAAAAAGTAGGTAAATATATATTTGACTATTACCTGAAAAGCTAGCAAAAATCTAAATGCCCAAGAAGAAAATAATAGCTAAATAAATTATGAACTACCATAAAATGAAATACACTTTTGAATTTAAGAATTGTGGTTTCAAAAATGTAAAGAATGCGACTAAGGAAAAAGACAGTAACAAAAGAGCTTTGTACAGTTTTATTAAAGCATTCTTCCACACAGGATGTCTACATTAGATGGGAACAGCATACAGGAAAACAAGAGCAACTTTGATTTCTATGAAATAGGAATGGGGGAGGAATTTTATTTTTTTATACAAGCACTATCTATGTGTTCTCAATATTTGTCTAGAACATGTACTTCTTTAAAAAGAAAACCTGAAAAGTTAACAACTTAAAATGTAATTATTGTCTCTCCATCTTAGATTGGATTTTCATGTTGATATAGTGAAAAAATAGGATCCCTGTATGTCAGATTTAATAGTTTCTAACAACGTGGAAGGTCCATATTTTTCTGAAAGAACTAAATGTATCTCACATACTAGTCAATATTATGAGGATATTTTATTCATGGTGATTTTCCCTTTTCTTGGACTATTTCAGATCTCTCAGTGTTGTATCATACAGTACAGAGGCAGGGAGCTGCCCTTTGGACTAATATGAGCTGGACTCTAACCGTTTCGTTGCCATAGGAAAATTACTTATTCTCACCAAGCTTTGTTTCCTCATTAACAAAACTGAGATAACACCTACTTCATGGGTTTATCTCATGGATAACATGAAATAATATATGTGAAGAATGTATTGCAAAGATTCAACAAATATTAACCATTATTTTTACTTTTAAGGGTACTATTCAACTGAACAGCTCAAATCTGTGTAATTATACTATACTCAACTCCAGTTATAATTATTACATAGTATAAGTTTACTTTTTGAGCCTTTGGCTATGCCCCAGGCAGGATTCAATATAGCAGCTGTTGGGGCTGGATGAGCTTCACGGTTTATGGCACAACTTCAGTTGGCAACTTTTTTCTTTCTTTTTTTTTTTTTTGAGAATTTAAAGTAAGCCTAGTCCAAGCTGGTAGGAATCATGTATGGAGACAGGGCACCTTCTCACCAGACATTGGATGTGGAAGGGCACCTTCTCCCATAGACCACACACTGGATGTGGAATTTTGGGAGCCTCATGTGTAGACGGGATGCTGATGAGTTGGGTCATCTACTATCAGGAAGAAAAATATTGTAGTGAGCAATACTGTGCAAGATTAAGCATTAAAAAAAATAAACAGCTTTATTAAAGTATGCTGCTACTGCTACTGCTGCTAAGTTGCTTCAGTCGTGTCCAACTCTATGCAACCCCATAGACGGCAGCCCACCAGACTCCCCTGTCCCTGGGATTCTCCAGGCAAGAACACTGGAGTGGGTTGCCACTTCCTTCTCCAATGCATGAAAGTGAAAAGTGAAAGTGAAATTGCTCAGTCGTGTCCGACCCTCAGCGACCCCATGGACTGCAGCCTACCAGGCTCCTCAGCCCATGGGATTTGCCAGGCAAGAGTACTGGAGTGGGTTTGACATTAAAGAACTGCACACATTTAATGTATGAAATTTGATGAGTTTGGATATATGTAAGCACTCATGATACCATCACCACAGTAAAGGGAGTAGACATATTAAAAAAACAATTGAAATGGAGATTTAAAAGAAATATCTGAATTCCGTGTTCATTGCAGCTTTATTCACAATAGTCAACATATGGAAACAATTAAAGTGTCCATTAACAGGTGCATAGACAAAGGATGGATCTATAGATAGATAGATAATGGAATATTAAGCAGCCTTAAAAAAGATTGACATGCACATACACGCTCAGTTGCTCAGTTCTATTCAACTCTTTGTGCCCCCATGGACTGTGGCCTGCCAGGCTCCTCCGTCCATGGAATTTCCCAGGCAAGAATTCAGAAGTGGGTTGCCATTTCCTCCTCCAGGGGATCTTCCCAACAGAGGGATCAAAACCGCGTCTCTTGTATCTCTTACAAGGCAGATTCTTTATCACTGTGCCACCTGGGAAGCCCTGATATATACATACTGATATATTTACAGTGAATAACCAACAAGATCCTCCTACTGTATAGCACAGAGAACTATGCCCAATCTTCTATAGCAAACTGAATGAGAAAAAAATTTGAGAAAGGATATGTGTATATGTATAACCGAATCACTTTGTTGTTCATCTGAAATTAACACAACATCGGTAACCAATTGTACTCCAATATAAAACAAAAAGTTCAAAAAACAAGGAAATCCTGGCATTTGAGACAACATGATGGAACCTAGAGAATGTAACGCTAAGTGAAACAGACTGGTCACAGAAAAACAAGTAGTGCATAATTTATTTATATGAGGAATCTAAACCAGTCAAACTCAACAAAGCAGAGAATACAGTAGTGGTTCCCAGGGCCTGGGAGATGGGAGAAATGTGGACTTGTTCTGGGTGTAAGGCTTCAGGTAAGCTGGATGCTAAGTTCTAGAGATCTGCTATACAGCATTGTATCTACAGTTAATAACACCCCATCATATGGTTTTATAAACTTCAAGATCAAGCACTTTCTGAAAGCAAAGCTTCATGGCTTAAGGAAGAAGATTTCTTGGTGCACTTGAATGCTGAGCTCAAGGGAGAAATCCAGAGAGGGGAGCAGCAGCACATGTTCCCTCCACAGTGAGGCAGCACACAGAGCCTTGTGTTGGGGCCACTGAGAAGAGAAGGGAAAAAAGGAACCTGAGGGAAAAAGGAGTTGCTGTCTTTCTTTAAGATGGAGTGTAACTGGAAACAGCCTCCAGCCAAGGTCAAGGTCAAGAGTAATAGAATCCTGGCAAAATCTGCTAGTTTATCTTCCCCCAATGAACTCCTGCCAAACAATATACATAGTGTCGCACAGCGCTGGAGAGTGTCTGATGCATCCCCAGAGTATTTATGAGGACTTCTGTTTTGAAGATAGTCTCTTAGGTAACAGAGAGAAAACACGTGTGGACGAGCTCTCATTTATCAGTGCAGTGGCTTCCTGTGAAAATTAAACATCAAGAATTGTGGCATTTTCTCCTGAGCAAAGCAAGTTCTTCAAAGGGGCGGATGGAATGGGAGTCCTTTGAAGATGGTGTGTGCCCAACAGACTCAGCAGAAGGCCTGACATCTGCATAAGTTAAGGAGGTCTCAACATCTCAGAGAGAAAAGGCAAAGGCAGCTGGAGGCCTGGGTGAAGCGGCTTGTTAGGGTACATGGAGCGCCCCTGGCTGGGGAAAGTGCAGCTTCACTTTGCTTCATTCCCACCTTCCGATGTCCCTCTGTTTCTCAAATTTCCTTCAGCTGCTCTGATGGCTAGAAGCTGTCAGACTGGAAATTCCAAATGATAGTTAGGCTTGAATCATGTACTTTTTAAAACAATTCCTTTGATTCTATAGCCTGAGTCAGTCCTCGTTTCCAGAGATGAATTTTATGTCAGCGGAGAACAACCAGCAAATGACCAAGGAACCAAGGAGAATCCAGAAAACAGGGAACTCTGACATGGGTATACAGGAGACAGCCAGCATGTGCCACAGGAGGCTCTTCCTAAAATCCCCCCCTCAAAATCATTCATTTTAACATTTAAGAGCATCTATTTTTTATTACACAATATACATCTTTAATCAACATCAGAGAATTAGATTCTACTTCATAAAAATATAAAAATCTAATCTAATTCCAAAATGTATAGGTAATAGTCACATTTTAGACTGTTACTTTTCAGGGTTTTTTAAAAGATGTATTTAATTATCTGACTGCCTCAGGTCTTACTGTGGCACACGGGTTGTTCATTGTGGCTCTTGGGCTCTAGGGCATGCAGGATTAGTGGCTGCAGAATGCACAGGCTTCACTGCCCCTTTGGCATGGGGGAAATCTTAGTTTCCTGTTCAGGGATTGAACACGGGTCTCCTGCATTGCAAGGCAAATTCTTAACCCCTGGACTATTAAGGAAGTCCCCAGGATTGTTTTCTTTAAAGGAATACATGTTCTAGATAAAGAAACAGAACACGTAAATAGTAATGCAAAATAATCACTCATAATCTTACCACCCAGAAATAAAAGTTATTTTCCACTATTTCATTTTAGTCTACTACAAGCATCCTTCTTGATGGAGTGCTTTAATAAGATAGTGAAGAAACCATTTGTCTCTTTTCAATCAGGCACATCTTTACAGTTTTTGAAAACGCTATTCTTAAATCCAGTAGTATATTGCATTTTTGCTAATATTCCATAATATTGTGAGTCCCCAGGAAACAAATTAAATAAACAATGCTGAGATTCCTGACCTAGTCAGGTGGTAATTCCCAAAGATTTAGTGGCCATTCTGAAAAATGCAGAAAGTGGGTCTTACTATAATTAAAATACTTCATTTCAATTATATAGAAGATATAAGAAGATCCAAAGGCCAGGGGAGCTAATCAACTGCTTGTTGTTCTGTTGCTCAGTCATGTCCAACTCTTTGTGATGCCATGAACTGCAGCACACCAGGCTTTCCTGTCCTCTACTATCTCCCAGAGTTTGTTCAAACTCATATTTACTGAATCAGTGATGTCATCCAACCATCTCATCCTTTGTCATCCCCTTCCCCTCCTGCCCTCAATCTTTCCCAGCATCAGGGTCCTTTCCAATGAGTCAGTTTGTATCAGGTATTGGAGTTTTTGTTTGCCGAAGTATTGGAGTTTCAGTTTCAGCATCAGTTCTTCCAATGAATATTCAGGACAGATTTCCTTTAGGATGGACTGGTTGGTCTCCTTGCAGTCCAAGGGACTCTTACTCCCAACCAGCGTTAGGCCAGTCTGTGCTTAGAAGCCTTTGTAAATGGTCCACAGGGTAAATACCATGCACAAAACTCCTGAAATACCACTCTTGTATATTGAACCAACAGTCCAGGTAAAGCCGTCCGGTATGAAAAAAGAAGGGAGACTGCAGATGGGTTTGACGTTAATAGTTATAGATTTAGCTGTTTGAATCTGTCACCATGCTCTGGTCTCAGTGTTTCTACCTATTATGATGTCAGAGTCAGACTTTGTGGGACCTGCTCACTGAAAGTCCACATTTGGAAACCATTTGCTCTTACAAAATGTTTACTATTCCAGCCCTTGTTAGTTATTGTTACTGGAGTCATTATTGACAGAGTCCAGAGAGAAGAGGGTTTCAGAGAACCGACGTGTGGAAACGGATGTATACAAGGGGGCACAGACAGAAAGCAAGTGCATGCCTGCCGCTAGCGTTGCTGCTGCTAAGTCGCTTCAGTCGTGTCCGACTCTGTGCAACACCACAGACGGCAGCCCACCAGGCTCTGCCATCCCTGGGATTCTCCAGGCAAGAACACTGGAGTGGGGTGCCATTTCCTTCTCCAATGCATGGAAGTGAAAAGTAAAAGTGAAGTCGTTCAGTCGTGTCTGACTCTTCACGACCCCATGGACTGAAGCCTACCAGGCTCCTCCGTCCGTGGGATTTTCCAGGCAAGAGTGCTGGAGTGGGGTGCCATCGCCTTCTCCACTAGTGTTAGTCTACCTGTTACGAAACACTGGCTTTCTCATCACATCCCATAAATTGAGAGCTTTAAGAAGAAGCATTCATGGCCATGTTTCTTCCAAAAAGATAACAAGTCTATCTTTTTTTTAACTTTTATGGGTAATTCTCCAAGTGTAACACATTCCTAGTTGCCAGAAATAATCCCAACCTGATTATTGCTTTGTACTTTGTTCGTGATGTATCTTGAGGAATTTCCTGATGAGAAGATAAGTGTGAGTAATAAGAACTAAACTAACTATGGGCAGTTCCAAGTCAGGGAAGTCACCTCATCACATCCTAACCATGGATGACCCTTTGCATTCGCAGAATCAAGACAACCAGGGCCCACTTGCCTAACCTCTGTTGTTCTTAATTTTTAAAGTATTTATTTCATGTTGTTTCTAGTTTTTATCAAAAAAAAAAAAAAAACATAAACAGATATGTAAAAAATATATCCCACAAACTAAAACAAAATTAACATTTTGGATAATATTTTCCAGCTATATGTGCACTCTGAGATAATGCATTTAAACCATACTTTATCAAGTTTAAGGTGTTTTGACTGACCCTTCTGATTTAGGTACCATCAGGAAAACCTATAATGCAGTGCTTTCTTAAAAAAATGTACTTCCATTTTTAAATCATACCACCTAAGTAGACCTCTGCAGAGATATAATTCAAGGCTATTTAAATTACCATAAAGTAAAATTGATATTTTGGAATATACAGTTCTATAGTTTTACCTCATGGATAACCATTACTACAGTTAAGATACAGGACATCCAGGACACCTCCATCACCCCAAAAGCTCTTTATGCTGCCCCCTTTCAGTCACACCCTTGCCCACATCCAGTCTCTGGCAATGACTGATTTGTTCCTTGCCACTATAGTTTTGCGCTTTCTAGAATGCCATGTAGATGGCATCCATACCAAATGTCAACTTTGAGACTTTCTTTCACTCATCAATATGCCTTTGAAGTTCTTCCAATGTATTCCAGTGTGCATCAATAGTTTATTCCTTTTTATTTATTTACTTTCTATGATCAATATTCCATTGTGTGCATATGCAAATAGTTTGTTATCCCTTTATCATGAAGGACATCTGGGCTATTACGTTTTCTGGGATTATGAACAGAACTGCTGTGAACATCATCTGCAGGTCAATTGTCCACTGTGAATGACAATCACTGGATTAAGATGGTTGTTTTGTACTAGTGACTGTTCATAAGTAACTGCCAAATTGTTGAGTCTATGAATAATTTTGTATTCCCACTAGCAAGGTATAAAATTCTAGCTGCTCCCCATACTTGCCAGCACTTTGGTGCTGTTTCATTTTATTTCAGATACTCATGCATATGTATATTCATCTCAGTTTTAATTTGAAGTTTATTAATGGCTGATGATGACAAGCAGCTTTTCCCATTGACATAATGTATTCTGTGAAGTGTTTTGCCTATGTTTTTAGTTGTATTGCCTATTAAAATTGAGTTTTGAGAGTTCTTTATTCAATCTGGATATGTCATTGGTTGGATATATGATTTCCAAGTGTTTCTCCCAGTCTAAAGCCTCATACTTCATTTCTCTTAACAATCTTTCCTAGAAGAAAAGTTTTAATTTTCATGAAGTCCAATTTTATCAGCAGTTTATTTTCTTGATTTCCTTTGTTGTGTCTGAAAGATCTTCACCCAACCCCAGGTTTCTAAGATTTTTGCTTCTATTTTTATCTAAAAGTTTTAGAATTATATATTTTATACTTTTCTGTGGCTCATTTTGACTTACTTTTTAAATAAAAATGATGCTGAGGATTTTTTTGCATAAAGACATTAATTGTTCCAACATACTTTTTGAAAAAGCTAATTTTTTTTTCCTTTTAATTGGTTTGTTGTTGTTGTTGTTTTCAGTTCAGCTCAGTCACTCAGTTGTGTCTGATTCTTTGTGACCCCATGGACTGCAGCACACCAGGCCTCCCGTTCCATCACCGGGACTGGCCTTCCAACTCCGGGAATTGGTCCATCACCAACTACCAGAGGTTACTCAGATTCATGTCTATTGAGTTGGTGATGCCATCCAACCATCTCATCCTTTGTCATCCCCTTCTCCTTCCACCTTCAATCTTTCCCAGCATTGGGGTCTTTTCCAGTTCTTCATATCAGAGGGCCAAAGTATTGGAGTTTCATCTTCAACATCAGTCTTTCCAATGAATATTCAGGAATGATTTATTTTAGGATGGACTTGTTGGATCTCCTTGCAGTCCAAGGGACTCTCAAGAGTCTTCTTCAATACCACAGTTCAAAAGCATCAGTTCTTCAGTGCTCAGCTTTCTTTATAGTCCAACTTTCACATCCATACATGACCACTGGAAAAACCATAGTTTGACTAGATGGACCTTTGTTGGCAAAGTAATGTCTCTGCTTTTTAATATGCTGTCTAGGTTGGTATTTCATAACTTTGCTTCCAAGGAGTAAGCATCTTTTAATTTCATGGCTGCAGTCACCATCTGCAGTGATTTTGGAGCCCCCCAAAATAAAATCTGTCACTGTTTCCACTGTTTCCCCACCTATTTGCCCTGAAATGATGGGACCAGATGCCATGATCTTAGTTTTCTGAAAGTTGAGTTTTAAGCCAACTTTTTCACTCTCTTCTTTCACTTTCACCAAGAGACTCTTTAGTTCTTCTTTGCTTTCTGCAGTAAGGGTGGTGCCATCTGCGTATCTGAGGTGATTGATATTTCTCCTGGCAATCTTGATTCCAGCTTGTGCTTCAACCAGCCCAATGTTTCTCATGATATACTCCACATATAAGTTAAATAAGCAGGGTGACAGTTTACAGCCTTGACATACTCCTTTCTCTGTTTGGAACCAATCTTTTGTTCCATGTCCAGTTCTGGCTGTTGCTTCTTGACATGCATCCAGATTCCTCAAGAGGCAGGTCAGGTGGTCTAGTTTTCCCATCTCTTTAAGAATTTTCCACAGTTTATTGTGATTCACACAGTCAAAGGCTTTGGCATAGTCAATAAAGCAGAAATAGATTTTTTTTTTCTGAAACTCTATTGCTTTTTCTATGATCCAGTGGATGTTGTCACTTTGAGCTCTGGTTCTTCTGCCTTTTCTAAATGCAGCTTGAACATCTGGAAGTTCATGGTTCATGTACTGTTGAAGTCTGGCCTGGAGAATTTTGAGCATTACTTTACTAGCATGTGAGATGAGTGCAATTGTGCGGTAGTTTGAGCATTCTTTGGCATTGCTTTTCTTTGAGTATGGAATGAAAACTGACCTTTTCCAGTCCTGTGGCCACTGCTGAGTTTTCCAAATTTGCTGGCATATTGAGTGTAGCACTTTCATAGCATCATCTTTTAGGATTTGAAATAGTTCAACTGTTGTTTTATCTTGGACAAAAATTGATTAATCATTATTGGTGTAGGTCTATTTCTGGACTTTTAATTCTATTCTATTGGTTTATAATCTCTGCTTTACCAGCTTAGGTTATTATAGTATTGGAGTAATACTATAATAATTGTACGACATGAATAATATGCTATAATTGAATAATATGAATAATCCCACTTTCTTCTTTCTTTTTGTTTTGGCTCCTCTTATTATTGTGCCTTACCATATAAATTTTATAATCAGCTCATCTATACAAAAAGTGTTTTTCATTTAATTGAAATAGTTGCCAAACTATTACTAAATTTGAGTAAAATTGACATCTTAACAGCATTGGGTCTTCCAATCCATGAATACATGTGTCTTCCTATTATTTTTATGTTTGATTTCTTTCTTCAGTGTTTTGTAGTTCTTAGCATGTAGACCACATACCTATTAATGTTCTGTTAAATTTATATCTACCTTTTTGGAAGGGAACTGAGACTTCCAGGACTACTTTTTAATACAATGGTGAAAGTAAGCACCCTTGACTTGCTTCCTTTCAATTTTGGTGGGGAAATCATTCAGCCTTTCACACTTAGTGAGGTTTGTTGCTAGCACCATTTTGCTCTAAGGAGATTATATTAGAATTTCCATCAACGACCCAAATTTTAATTTCTTCTGACTGCTGTTCTTAAATTGCTGCAGTACTCTTCCCTGGAAAATCCCATGGACAGAGGAGCCTGGTGGGCTGTTGTCCATGGGGTCCCTAAGAGTCGGACACGACTGAGCGACTTCACTTTCACTTTTCACTTTCATGCATTGCAGAAGGAAATGGCAACCCACTCCAGTGTTCTTGCCTGGAGAATCCCGGGGACAGGGGAGCCTGGTGGGCTGCTGTCTATGGGGTTGCAACACAGTCGGACACGCTGAAGTGACTTAGCAGTAGTAGCAATATGACTGAAAAAGAAAAAAATGAGGAGTGTTAGTTGTCCAGACATTTCGACAGGAGTAACAGCTAAGTTCATATAATTAAAAACAATATACCATTAAGAACAATGGCCATCACTGTCACCTGATCGACAACGATTACAGGACACCATGAATTTTAAGATGCATTGTGATTTTGCAAATGTTAAAAGGTGAAAAATGTGTATCTTGGAACTGGTAACATGTAGCAACTTCTATAACAGGCTTTTAGAAAATTAATCCTATTTCATGAGCAATTTCCCAGGTTATAAGAAATATTTATAGGCATATTATTTTAATGGTGTCTAATATTTTATCATAAGAGTCTATCAAAACTTATTAATCACTGTCATCTATTAAAAATTTGTTTTGTTTTCAATTTTACTATTACATATCATACACTCATATGCATTTTTAGCCCTATACTTAGCATTTATAATTATATGCCTAGAAGTAGATTTGACAAAAAATAGTTTATCTAATTCTTAAGATCATTGTCCTTCCAAGAGTTTGATTTTATGCCAGGAGAAAGCCAAATGATTCCTGAGAAAATATGCCAGTGCTCATAATATAAACTTGTATTGTAAGAAGAACTTTGGTTACCACATCATGAAATCTGAAATAAAATTTAAATGATCATATTTTTCTTGTTCATCTGCCTAAGAGTAGAGTACAGGCAAGGGATTATTCTTTGTTTTTTCATAAAATTTACTGGTAAGATGAGAAAAAATAAATTTCATAACAATCCTCTTTTGTCATATTTCCACTGAGGAACTATTGCTCAAATCGTAGGCTAAAATGGAATGTTTACTGGATGAAGCATAAGGATTTTTATATCTGACACAGAGCAAAGTAATTTAATAGGGGAAAAACGCAAATTTTGAATTGTAAAAAATTGTAAAACTTTTATTTCTACTCAAATTTGTAAACCAAAATACTCCATTTACTCCATTTCATCACTATACGGGTAACTACAGGAAAGTTTGTTAACATATTTTGGATAAGAGTATCAGTTGTATTGGAGTTAAAACAAATATGTGTTGCAATACAATTTGCTCCAATGTTTGGCTTAGCTTAGAAACAGAAAATGTTAACACAGTAATTTCAAACTGTTGATACTGGTTTGTATTTTGGGGGCCAGCACTGAAACTGATATAAACAAAAAGTACTTACATTGGATTTTTAATTCATTCTGTCTTGAGGTTCAAGCTGCTGGCTGTTTAAATGAGAATGTAAGAGGGAAGAGATTAGGAATAATTGACAGCCACATGTATGCATTTCTTAGTAAGTGTAATTATGAATAACGTAGAAACTGAATTTATAAAGGTACATATTTTTAGAAAGGGAAGCATACAGATGCAACGTGGTATTGCAGAGAAAGACTTGGATGGAGTTACAAACTCTCTGGCCTCACATGGCTTTTTCATCTGTGAAGCAGGGATCTCTGACTCCCTTACAATCTTATGCAAATCAGAGGATAACTGATTAATTAATGGGAAAGTCTCTATTTTTAGGCCTTTTATAATATTATGAAAGTGAAAGTCACTCAGTCGTGTCCAACTCTTTGCAACCCCATGTACTATACAATCCATGGAATTCTCTAGGTCAGAATACTGGAGTGGGTAGCAGTTCCCTTCTCCAGAGGATCTTCCCTACCCAGGAATCAAACCGGGATCTGCTTCATTGCAGGCAGATTGTTTACCAGCTAAGCTTCCAGAGAAGCCCTATATACTACTATACACAACCTTTATTACTAATGAAGGGCAAAATACTCATCTTTACTACTTAACAACATGACCTTTAGCAAATAATTTAACTTTTATAAGCTTTGTTCTTTTAACTGGAATATTAATATTTACCCCTCTAAATTTATTTTTTGGAGAAAGAAATGGCAGCCCACTCCAATATTCTTGCCTGGGAAATCCCATGAACAGAGCAGCCTGATGGGCTACAATCCAAGGGGTCACAAAGAGTTGAACATGACTTAGAGACTAAACAGCAATAGCAAAGTCATTTTAAGGGTGAAATGAAATAATTTTCTGACAGGTTTGACACAGGAAACAAGACGAGGAAAATTTCGATGCATTTTCTTTAAAGTTTCCCTTTATTTGGTTGACTTGCAAATATTGACCAAGCTCCTCTCCATAGTAGCATTTATCAGCTTAGACTTTCCAAATGTCACCAAATGATGATTCAGGATGAACTAGAACTCTTTTGTGGGATGTGTCCAAAGAATTATGGAAGCAATTTCTGTAAGAAAAAAATAAAAACATATTAACACCACACTTATAGATGTGTGGTGTTACTAGATAAGTAACTGTAAGAAAAAAATAAAAACATATTAACACCACACTTATAGATGTGTGGTGTTACTAGATAGCCTAGAGGAGCTATCCCACATTGAAGGTCAGGAAGGGCGGCAGTGAGGAGATACCCCTCGTCCAATGTAAGGAGCAATGGCTGCGCTTTGCTGGAGCAGATGTGAAGAGATACCCCACGCCAAAGGTAAGAAAAACCCAAGTAAGACAGTAGGAGTTGCAAGAGGGCATCAGAGGGCAGACACACTGAAACCATACTCACAGAAAACTAGTCAATCTAATCACACTAGGACCACAGCCTTGTCTAACTCAATGAAACTAAGCCATGCCCGTGAGGCAACCCAAGATGGGTGGGTCATGGTGGAGGATCTGACAGAATGTGGTCCACTGGAGAAGGGAATGGCAAACCACTTCAGTATTCTTGCCTTGAGAACCCCATGAACAGTATGAAAAGGCAAAATAATAGGATACTGAGAGAAACTCCCTCGGTCAGTAGGTGCCCAATATGCTACTGGAGATTAGTGGAGAACTAACTCCAGAAAGAATGAAGGGATGGAGCCAAAGCAAAAAGAATACCCAGCTGTGGATATGACTGGTGATATAAGCAAGGTCCGATGCTGTAAAGAGCAATATTGCATAGGAACCTGGGATGTCAGGTCCATGAATCAAGGCAAATTGGAAGTGGTCAAACAAGAGATGGCAAGAGTGAATGTCGACATTCTAGGAATCAGCAAACTGAAATGGACTGGAATGGGTGAATTTAACTCAGATGACCATTATATCTACTACTGCAGGCAGGAATCCCTCAGAAGAAATGGAGTAGCCATCAAGGTCAACAAAAGAGTCCGAAATGCAGTACTTGGATGCAATCTGAAAAACGACAGAATGATCTCTGTTTGTTTCCAAGGCAAACCATTCAATATCACAGTAATCCAAGTCTATGGCCCAACCAGTAATGCTGAAGAAGCTGAAGTTCAACGGTTCTATGAAGACCTAAAAGACCTTTTGGAACTAACACCCAAAAAAGATGTCCTTTTCATTATAGGGGACTGGAATGCAAAAGTAGGAAGTCAAGAAACACCTGGAGTAACAGGCAAATTTGGCCTTGGAATACGGAATGAAACAGGGCAAAGACTAATAGAGTTTTGCCAAGAAAATGAACTGGTCATAACAAACACCCTCTTCCAACAACACAAGAGAAGACTCTATACATGCACATCACCAGATGGTCAACACCGAAATCAGATTGATTATATTCTTTGCAGCCAAAGATGGAGAAGCTCTATACAGTCAGCAAAAACAAGACCAGGAGCTGACTGTGGCTCAGACCATGAACTCCTTATTGCCAAATTCAGACTTAAATTAAAGAAAGTAGGGAAAACCACTAGACCATTCAGGTATGACCTAAATCAAATCCCTTATGATTATACAGTGGAACTGAGAAATAGATTTAAGGGCCTAGATCTGATAGATAGAGTGCCAGATGAACTATGGGATGAGGTTCGTGACATTGTACAGGAGACAGGGATCAAGACCATCCCCATGGAAAAGAAATGCAAAAAAGCAAAATGGCTGTCTGGAAAAGCCTTACAAATAGCTGTGAAAAGAAGAGAAGTGAAAAACAAAGGAGGAAAGGAAAGATATAAAGATCTGAATGCAGAGTTCCAAAGAATAGCAAGAAGAGATAAGAAAGCCTTCTTCAGTGATCAATGCAAAGAAATAGAGGAAAACAACAGAATGGGAAAGACTAGAGATCTCTTCAAGAAAATCAGAGATACCAAAGGAACATTTCATGCAAAGATGGGCTCGATAAAGGACAGAAATGGTATGGACCTAACAGAAGCAGAAGATATTAAGAAGAGATGGCAAGAATACACCGAAGAACTGTACAAAAAAGATCTTCATGACCCAGATAATCATGATGGTGTGATCACTGACCTAAAGCCAGACATCCTGGAATGTGAAATCAAGTGGGCCTTAGAAAGCATCACTACGAACAAAGCTAGTGGAGGTGATGGAATTCCAGTTGAGCTATTTCAAATCCTGAAAGATGATGCTGTGAAAGTGCTGCACTCAATATGCCAGCAAATTTGGAAAACTCAGCAGTGGCCACAGGACTGGAAAAGGTCAGTTTTCATTCCAATCCCAAAGAAAGGCAATGCCAAAGAATGCTCAAACTACCACACAATTGCACTCATTTCACATGCTAGTAAAGTAATGCTTAAAATTCTCCAAGCCAGGCTTCAGCAATATGTGAACCGTGAACTTCCTGATGTTCATGCTGGTTTTAGAAAAGGCAGAGGAAGCAGAGATCAAATTGCCAACATCCGCTGGATCATGGAAAAAGCAAGAGAGTTCCAGAAAATCATCTATTTCTGCTTTATTGACTATGCCAAAGCCTTTGACTGTGTGGATCACAATAAACTGTGGAAAATTCTGAAAGAGATGGGAATACCAGACCAACTGACCTGCCTCTTGAGAAATCTATATGCAGGTCAGGAAGCAACAGTTAGAACTGGACATGGAACAACAGACTGGTTCCAAATAGGAAAAGGAGTACGTCAAGGCTCTATATTGTCACCCTGTTTATTTAACTTCTATGCAGAGTACATCATGAGAAACGTTGGACTGGAAGAAACACAAGCTGGAATCAAGATTGCCGGGAGAAATATCAATAACTTCAGATATGCAGATGACACCACCCTTATGGCAGAAAGTGAAGAGGAACTCAGAAGCCTCTTGATGAAAGTGAAAGAGGAGAGTGAAAAAGTTGGCTTAAAGCTCAACATTCAGAAAATGAAGATCATGGCATCTGGTCCCATCACTTCATGGGAAATAGATGGGGAAACAGTGGAAACAGTGTCAGACTTTATTTTTTGGGGCTCCAGAATCACTGCAGATGGTGACTGCAGCCATGAAATTAAAAGATGCTTACTCCTTGGAAGGAAAGTTATGACCAACCTTGATAGCATATTCAAAAGCAGAGACATTACTTTGCCAACAACGGTCCGTCTAGTCAAGGCTATGGTTTTTCCAGTAGTCATGTATGGATGTGAGAGTTGGACTGTGAAGAAGGCTGAGCACCGAAGAATTGATGCTTTTGAACTGTGGTGTTGAAGAAGACTCTTGAGAGTCCCTTGGACTGCAAGGAGATCCAACGAGTCCATTCTGAAGGAGATCAGCCCTGGGATTTCTTTGGAAGGAATGATGCTAAAGCTGAAACTCCAGTACTTTGGCCACCTCATGCAAAGAGTTGACTCATTGGAAAAGACCCTGATGCTGGGAGGGATTGGGGGCAGGAGGAGAAGGGGACGACAGAGGATGAGATGGCTGGATGGCATCACTGACTCAATGGACGTGAGTCTGAGTGAACTCTGCGAGTTGGTGTTGGACAGCGAGGCCTGGCATGCTGTGCTTCATGGGATCGCAAAGAGTCGGACACAACTGAGCGACTGAAGTGAACTGAACTGATGCATTTGGAGAAGAAAATGGCAACCCACTCCAGTATTCTTGCCTGGAGAATTCCATGAACAGAGGAACCTGGTGGGTCACAGTCCATGGGGTCACAAAGAGCTGGACACAAGTGAGCGACTAACACCTTCACTTTCATGCATTTTGGTTAGAAGAAAACATGGGATCTTAGGACCCTTATGTGCTCAGTCATTCAGTCATGTCCAACCCTTTGTGACCACATGAACTCTAGCTCTCCAGCCTCCTCTGTCCATGGAATTCTCCAGACAAGAATACTGGAATGGGTTGTCATTTCCTTCTCCATGGGATCCCTAAGACCCTCTCAACTCAAAAGTCTTCCAGCCTAGGGTTACATTTAATGTCATGGAATCAGATGAATTCTCCTTCAGTTATGTCTCCTTGTTGCCTCATTTAGTCTTTTAATCTCCATGCACATATGGCTTTCAAAAGCACTTTGTAAGTTAAAATTCAGTAGATGGGTATGAACTGGATTGTTATTACAGTTTAAAATTCGATCCTGTCTCTGTTGTATCTAAGACCTTAAGACAAAATATGCCACCTCTGTTCTGAAGGAAGGTATGAAGCAGCCTAAGCAAGACTCTGTATGGGCCTCACAAGAGAGTCAGCCTGGACTTGTCCTAAATCCTGCCCCCAGAGGCCACCTGGAAGATGAGGAGGTTCAGCACACAGGGGCCAGAGATTTTCTTGCGGATACCCTCAGGCTGAAGGGCATCCTTAATGCCCAGCCAGAGTGAACCACAAGGAGAAATCTCCAGTGATGGGGGATAGTTCTCCAAAGAATCCAAAGAAGCATCTAGAAGAGAAGGAACCCAGATAGTCTGACAGTGTTTCCAGGAGGACCAATCAAATAAGGCCTTTCCTGTCACTTACCTCTTGTCTCCCCGCCTCTCCATTTCTGAAGGAATCAAAAGGCATTTCTGAGGTTAGGGAAGGAAACGAGCAAACACCAACTAGGGAAGCAGAGGAGCTTTTTCACTGCAAGGCCCTGCCCGGAACAGGCCCAAGCAGGGAAAAGGAGAGATGGAATTTTACATGAAAGGAAGAGCTTATTTTAATAAATTCATTTGTGTCATATTTTATTTTTTAATCTTTCAGCTGCATTGTGTCGCATGTGGGCTTTAGTTCCTTGACCTGGGATTAAATTAGCAGTGTTACCCTATATTAGCAGTGTGGAGTGTTAACTACTGTATACCATGGTGGTGGTGGGGAGGGGTGGACCAGGGAAGCCCCCAAAGGAGTTTTGACCACTATATATGTTTGGACATTTTAATGAATGACATATTACATTTTTTGCAACTAGCAGAAAACTAAGCAAATTGCAGGAAAGTCATGACCTGTGTCATATTTCACAAAAGGCATGAGGAAAATTAACTCTGCAGAGCACGTGTGACCAGGCAGTGGGTGGGTAGGAGAAACAGGTTACTTTCTGAGTGTATGCTCCTGCACCAGTTGTGCAAAATAGTGCTTGAAGCACTAGGGCAGTAAATGACCAGCAGCACCAAGAATCAAGGACATTGACACAAAAGCTGCTGTCTTATTTCTCCCCCAGGGCACAGCTCTAGCCACCCAAAGCACCATGGTTAATAGCCAGAAAGATTGGTGAGGAGAATCATGAAGTCGATATCTGCTGATGGTCCTTCTGCAAGTGAGGGGCAGGCAATCAACCCATCACAGGCACCTTCAGGAATGGCTCCTCTACACGCCTGTTCTCACACGATTTTTTAAAGACCATTTGTTGGTCACAGAGAAAAGACTTTTCTTGAAATGATTTCACAAATACCAAGGGCAAGACCTCATTTAGATAAAGCAAAAACTTCCCAAAGCCCAGCAGAACATTCCTCGCAGGGCTGTGCTTTCTGCTGAAGAAAGGGAGGTGTCTGAGATAAGCAGAGCAGACTGTGCTGGAAGAAAACAAACGTATTTGTTGTTCCCCTGGTGCATATATTTCCTAATATAGTCCGGGACCTTGAGAACTCTGGCTGCCCCTGCCCTGGCAGAGAGACTCAGAGTGAGTGCTGTCCTGTGGAACCCAGAGGCCTGTGCCCAGTGAAAACCCAAGCACCACAAGTCCTCCCTGAAAAGGGCGGTCCAGAGTGGCCTGGCCCAGGGGAGGCGCTTCTCAGGTTCTAGGGGATGAGGGCTGTCTACTCTCACCTCCCTGTAGCGGTTGAGCTGAATCATCAACAACCACCTCACCTCTGACATCAACCCCTGAACCGCTAAAGAGGAAATGCTCACTGTGTTGAGATGTGTTCCACTTAAATTCACTGCAGGGAGTGGGATTCCTTAGATATTTACAGGGGGGAAAAAAATGTTGCTCATTCAGTCGTGTCTGCTTCTCTGCAACCCCATGACTGTAGCCCACCAGGCTCCTATGCCCATGGAATTCTCCAGGCAAGAATATGGGAGTGGGTTGCCGTTTCTTTCTCTAGGGGATCTTCCCTACCCAGGGATTGAACCTGGGTCTCCTGCATTGCAGAGAGATTCTTTATAATCTGAGCCACCAGGGAAGCCCTCAATATTCATGGACCACCTGCCAAACAAGAGGCTCTGCTGGGCATTGGGAATAAAACATGAGTTAAAACAGCCAGTGGTGTAACTGCAGCAGGGAAGTGAGAGCAATAAAAGTGGGCGTTGTCTGTAGAGAATTTTTTTTAATCGAATTATAGTTCATTTACAATGTTGTGTTAGTTTCTGGTGTACAACAAACTGATTCAGTTGTATATGAAGTCCCTCAGTCGTGTCCCATTCTTTGTGGCCCCATGGACTATACAGTCCATGGAATTCTCCAGGCCAGAATACTGGAGTGGGTAGACTTTCCCTTCTCCAGGATATACACATGTAGATGTATACATATATATACTTTAATATATTATTTTCCATTTAGTTTATGACAAAATATTGGATATAATTCCTGTGCTAAATATATATGATATGAAATCCCACATATGTAAGCCTTAAATGTGGACATCTCATTACTTTTCCTTTAATAAACATCCAACATAATTAAGAGAAATTCTTTGACACACATACATTCAGCTACATATCTATTGGAAAACATATGCTTAATGGCATTGAGAATTCAATGGTTCAGAATTGTTGGACCTCATTTTTGTCCACTTTCTATGTTAATAAACATTCTTGTGTTTAAAAGGAGGATTGGAGAAAAAGCAATGATGATATCATGATTTTTTTTAAGACACAGAAACAAAATCTGAGTGATTTCTGTAACTCCAAGTTTTATTTATTTTAAAAATTTGAATCAGAGTGCAGATTACAAGGTGATATAGTATCTCCTCATTTGGTAAGTTCACATTTTGGTTCATTCATGAATATTTTACTGAATTTGAACAACTCAGATTGAAATTTGTTCCTTAAAATGGTTAATTCTTACAGAACTAAAGAATTAATCAGTAAAATAAAATATCACATCAGTGGCATGACATAGTTATTGTGCTTTTTGAGATCATTTTTGTTAAATTTCAGTTACTGAATGATTGTTTACACAAATTATTTTCAGGCTATAATCAAAAAATCAAAATGCAAATGGTTAGATACATTTAATAACTATTAAGCAATAGTTGCATTTTTGAACTATATTACTAACATTATTTTTATGGATATGATTATGTACATGAATAAAATTTGTCACTGGGATTTTTCAATACTTACTATTATTTGTCTTATTGTTGCTGTTGCTATTTAGTTGCTAAGTTGTGTCTGACTCTGCAACCCAATGGACTATAGCCTACCAGGCTCCTCTCTCCTCGGGATTTCCCAGGCAAGAATATTGGAGTGGGTTGCCATTTCCTCCCTATGATCTGGCTATACATGAAAATAATTTTGTCATGCAGAGGAAATGAGTGTGAAAAGTGATCTTCTGTCTCTAATACAAAAAGTATGCCACTGACCACAATATTATTGACAATGACAAATGGTTACTAAGCAGCTACTATGTGCTGGGCACTGTTCTAAGGCTACAGATACAGCAATGAACAGAGCAGACAACGTGTCTCTGTTAAGCTTATTATTTAATGAAGAAAAATAAATGATAAATAAAATAGCAAGGTAAATTATATACTATGTTAGGAAATGATAACTGCTCTAGAAAATGAATAAAGCAAAGAAAGCAAATCAATATCTACTTTGGGATGGGCTACCATTTTAAATAAGGTGGCCAAAGCAGACCTCAATGAGAATGTCATTTGAGCAAAGACATGAAGGAGGTGAAATACATTTTTTTCCACTAGGATTTTATATGTCAGATCATTTAATAATCTCGCTAGTGTCTACAGTGGAGACAAAGTAATCAAGGTCCAGGGACATGACTTATTTGAACAAAATTTAAGCCTATTTAATATTATTTCCCTTTTTCTAACTGGTAAATTTTTTTTAAGTTTATTTTTAAGAAATTTACATAATCTCAATCTATAGTGATTAATAATAATAGATATATTATTAGAAAAATATTCAATGAATACCTACTCTATACAACACATTTTGATAACTACTCTTTGTTTCTACTATGAACAAAATCAACCTTTATTTCCAAACCTTCAAGTGAAGGGATAAACTTATGCTGAGGAGGAGTGCTATAAACTGCAAAAAGCATTAGTACTTGAGAAGTTGAGGGAAGGCAAGGATAAACTGGCAGCATGATGTCAGAGGTGGCTTCATGAGGCAATGACTTTTAAATTGACTTTGAAACATGTCTAAGACAGGAGTAAATAGAGATCAAGTGGTCAGTCCACGTGAGCTAAGGCACAGAATGGGAAGTTGGGACAATTGCTTGCTTGTAGATTCTTGTATGAGATGGAGACAAGCAAGTGATCAAGAAGACTTGAGAGAAATCAAGGACTCTTGCTAGACTGCAGGTGTTCAGACTGGAAAATATAGATTTAATCAAAAGAGTGGGGGTTTGGTTGTATGGTTTATTACATGTAGGCACATGTTTGCTTAATGACGAAAGTCAAAAGATGGCCATGCTTGAGGTTTGCTGAAATAGGCTGTGGTTAAGAGCCAGAGGATTTAAGAAGCCAGAACCAATGGGTGGGTGGTGGGAATCATCAATGTGGGGTTGAAGTCATGGAAGAAGAACACAGGGGATAAGCAGGAGGGGAAGACTATCTGACATTGATGTCTGCAAGAAAGTGGAAGCATAACCCAGTCTATGTAAGAGAGTCATGATGGTGGGGAAACATTTAGTTGATGGCTCCTTGTTGAATTGGTAAGCTTCCCAGGTGACACTAGTGGTAAGGAACCCACCTGCCAATGCAGGAGACACACGAGATGTGGATTCAATCCCTGGGCCAGGAAGATCCCCCGGAGGATGCAATGGCACTCAATATTCTTGCTTGGAGAATCCCATGGACAGAGGATTCTGGTGGGCTATGGTTCATAGGGTCACAAAGAGTTGGACACGACTGAAGTAACTTTGTTGTTGTTGTTTGTTGAATAAGACTGGAGTCCAGTCTTTCTTCTCCACTTTGATTTTCTATAGTTTTATTGTGTTGACTGGGGTTGGGAGGGAATTCAGGGGGCAGGGATTAGAAATGGGAAAGCATATATTTCTCATGGCATCAGATTAAGTAAATGTAAAATTCAGTTGGGTCATGCCTGCAGTCAAATACCAATGGACTAAAGTGCAAAAACTACCAAGATGTTGTGCCTGTTCTTTTAGGTCCCCCATTATGTTTATATGATTCATAGCCAATTGACAAGGGATGTGTTTTATAAACCAAATGTAGAAACTTAGACATTCTCAGTAAATATGACCCTCTAAGAAAACCCCAGGAGACCTCCAAACAGGGCAGTGTTTACAAAAGACACCATAGATGCCTAGCCCTTTATCTTCTGGAAGGAAGGTGTATAAGGGGCAACTATTTCTGAACACTCGAGTACATTCCCTTGACAGCATATGCTAAGAGATTTCCTTAAACGTACTGTTATTCTTCCAGACCATTTGAATATTGTAATATTCTTATCCAGCTGAATAATGCCACTTAAGGAGAAAAGAGAGGAGGCCTTTGAGCTGAGGCTAGATGCACCACAGTCATTTTCTAGGCCAGCCCTTTGTAAGTTGGCAATTGAAGAACCATCAATCTATATGTGCAAAGTTGGTGAAGAATTCAATCCATTCAGTGCTTAGATGCCTCATTAACATTTCTAGGCTTTACCAAAATAACTTTTAAAAGTAATCCATGTCCAGTTTTAGAGGAAAAAAGTGATAATGTTCGTCAATGAGCCATGTCCAACTTTTTGTGACCCCATGGACTGTAGCCCACCAGGCTCCTCTGTCCATGGAATTCTCCAGGCAAGAATACTGGAATGGATTGCCATGCCCTTTTCCAGGGGATCTTTCCAATGCAGGGATCGAACCTGTATCTCCTGCAAGGCAGGCAAATTCTTTCCTGCTAAGCCCTGGGAATATAAAGGGCACCTCAAAACATTTCCAACATTTTTGCTCTTTGGTGTTGGGATTAACACTACAAATTTTAGAGGCATAACATTTTCACTAACGCTAGTTCAGGATTCAGGACAAACTGCAAGAACAAGTTCCCTAGGGAAGTCCTAAAGATCCATTTTTGGAAGAGAATGTCTGTGTTTATATTTCCAGTTTATAAAACATTTACCAATCACTTGGCCTCAGATCATGTTTACAGAGGAGAAAAACACCCAGAAAACAAATAAACTGCTTCTTGCACAGTGTGGATCAACAAAGCTTAGCTCTCCCCAACAGAAGGGCACGAGATTTCCTTGCCTGATAGAAACCCCCCATCGAGGGGTTTCTGTGGAACATCCATTCTTATAACCAAAGGTTTAGTTCAGATTGCTTCCGGTCAGATTTGCTGACAGCTGACTGAAATTTGACCTAAAATGTTCTCAGTGAGTAGGTCCACTTACTAATCAACAAACCCCAGGTAGTCTCTCTCTAGGGCAGCATCCTGGACCGTGCAGACAATTTCCTGAGTCTGTTCTCCAGGGGGAGGTTCGGGTTAAATGGAGACTTGAATCAGCACTTCCGATTTTGATGCAGTTTCTCAAGTGGAGCATGGCCTCAGGACACCAGTTTATCTGTCTTGTCACTGGAGAATGGCCTTTGAAAACCAGTTTATCTGTTTTGGTTTGTAGGTCCTAGGGAACAGATCACTGGAAGATGCACTAACTGGTTCCTTTCAGCCTTTGGGTGGTCACGAAAAAACATCACGAAGCAAAATCAAGGCCATGAATATTGCTTTTAAACCTGGTGAGAAAGAGATCCTTGGCTAATGAGACCAAAATGATGAATGTAAGAAAGGAAGTTTGAAGGAAGATCTGTGAGAACCACCTGCAGAGGGATCTGAGTCATACCCAGGAAAATATGAGGATGCCTGCTCCCTGGGTAGTTCCTGGGTCTTTAATGTCAGACGGAGCAGCTCTGACCTTTTCATTAACTAGAATTAGCTTTCTGAGCTCCTAAAATGCAGCCAGCAGTAACTCTCCAAATAAATTTCAAAGAGTCATGCTTTGTGAAAACCTATCACCTTCCTGAGTCATTAGGAAAATGTTGTGTGTCTACTGTGCCAAATGTAGTGTTTCATGAGAGCCCACAGTTCTGCAGCATTTGAGAACAAATCTCTTCTCTAGTCATTGCTGCTGGGCATGTAGTTAATTTTAAGCAAATGCTATTTAGAACCAAATCAAGCACAAGTGACTCATATGAAATGGGGATCCAAGAAATATTAATGAAATGAATTCATCAATTAAAATAATTTTCTGATGCAAAAAGAGCAGTCATGTGTAAGTGATGTAGGGTGGTCACCAGTGTTTCTATGTATTTTTATATTTTCTTCCTGTTTGGGGGATATATATATCCTGAGTGTTGGTTGGGCTTCCTGTACTCAAATGTCTGTGAATTTATTATCATTTACTGACAACTTGAACTTGCATTGCAGATAGTCTTTCTCAATTTATAAGTTCCCTCAGTTGGGAAGATCCCCTGGAGAAGGAAAAGGCTACCCACTCCAGAATTCTGGCATGGAGAATTCCATGGACTGTATAGTCCATAGGGTCACAAAGAGTCAGATGCTACCGACCAACTTTCACTTTCACCGAATTTCAGGAAGAAATTCTGGAAGGCTCTTCTTTTCCATCTCCATGAATAAGTTATCATTTCAATTCAGATGGAAAGTGAAAATGAAAGTTACAGTCACTCAGTTGTGTTCAACTCTTTGTGACCCCATGGACTATATAGTCCATGGAATTCTCCAGGCCAGAATACTGGAGTGGATAGCCTTTCCCTTCTCCAGGGGAATCTTACCAGCCCAGGGATCGAACCCAGGTCTCTCGCATTGCAAGCAGATTCTTTACAAGCTGAGCCACAAGGGAAGCCCAGATGGAAAGGGATCCTAAATCTTATCTCTAGGACTCTTCTGTTAGAGTGCAAGTTCTTTGAAAGTGAGAGTTATGTCTGTTTTCCCCACTATTCTGTCATGCATTTATCATAGTGCTTTGCACCAAATAAGTACTTGATCATTTTTTATAAATTAACAGCAGTTAATATATATTTAATATTTTTTGTTGAATGAATAAAGGAATAAATGTATCAATTTCTTTTCCAAACATACGTCAAATGAGTATTTTAGACTAATCCCCTACACATTAAGAAATTGTCCTAAATCCTGTGTTCATCATTTCCTTGCTTTATTTTTATGGCATCTCTATATACTCTTTAAAAATATTTATTTAGTTTAATAATTTTAACCCTAAAAAGCTGTGTCACTATACATAAAATAGATAAAGAATAAAAACCTACTGTGTAGCACAGGGAACTAGAGTCAATATCTTGCAATAACCTACAATGCAAAAGGATCTGATACAGAATGTGTATATAATATTATTAGCATATATGTGTATGTATAATCACTTTGCAGCATAACTCAACATAAATAACACTGTAAATTAACTATACTTTGAGTGAAAATTATTTTAAAAAAATAAAGGTATCATGCAATACTATATGGAATATGCATTGATTTCTTTTGGTTTTTATTTAATATTATATTACCAATGTGAATTTCTATTGTATTTTGTCATAGTTCATATTTTTGGGCTATTGTAGAAAAGTGCTTTTAACACTTTATTAATTCTAATGTTGACGGGTATCCAGGCTTTCACTACTAAAAATCAAGTTTCTGTGAGTATCCAAGTACACATCACCTTTGTATGTGCACAAAAATGTTGATGGGTGCATAGTTAAGATTTTGTTTGTTGAGTCATAAGATATATGAAGGTATAGATTTATTTAAAAGGAAATAAATTATTATTTATTTAGAAAAACATGCAAAGCTGTTTTCCAAAGTGGTTGTAGCAATTTTATAGTCCCATCAGCAAAGTTAAGAAAATACTATTGATTCATCCTTTCAAACACTTAGAAATGTCATATTTTTAAAAAATGTACCAATTGTAGAATTTATATGGTTGTTAAATGATACCTCATGCAGTCTTGATTAGCATTCCCCTAAAAACTAAGATCATGGCATCCGGTCCCATCACTTCATGGGAAATGGGGAAACAATGGAAACAGTGTCAGACTTTATTTTTCTGGGCTCCAAAATCACTGCAGATGGTGATCGCAGCCATGAAATTAAAAGATGCTTATTCCTTGGAAGGAAAGTTATGACCAACCTAGACAGCATATTCAAAAGCAGAGACAGTACTTTGTCAACAAAGGTCCGTCTAGTCAAGGCTATGGTTTTTTCAGTGGTTGTGTATGGATGTGAGAGTTGGACTATGAAGAAAGCTGAGCACAGAAGAATTGATGCTTTTGAACTGTGGTGTTGGAGAAGACTCTTGAGAGTCCCTTGGACTGCAAGGAGATCCAACCAGTCCATCCTAAAGGAGATCAGTCCTGGGTGTTCATTGGAAGGACTGATGTTGAAGCTGAAACTTCAATACTTTGGCCACCTGATGCAAAGAGCTGATTCATTTGTAAAGACCCAATGCTGGGAAAGATTGAGGGCAGGAGGAGAAGGGGACAACAGAGGATGAGACGGTTGGATGGCATCACCAACTCAATGGATATGGGTTTGGGTGAACTCCGGGAGTTGGTGATGGACAGGGAGGCCTGGCGTGCTGTGCTTCATAGGGTTGCAAAGAGTAGGACACGACTGAGTGACTGAACTGAACTGAACTGAATCACTAATGACATTGATCACCTCTTCATATGTTTATTGGTCAGGAGGTCTATTTCTGTATTAACACTTACACTAAAGATCCCCACTTTTTTCAGGTTATAGGATTTTTGGTGATTTCTTTTTGAAAATTATTGGTCATTTATGACAGTAAAATGGATTCCTTTGTAACAGTCCTTTCAAACTCTTGTTTGTGGTCACAGTCCTATCATTTCTATTAATACCTCAATATTCTAAGACAAATAAACAAGCATTTGACACCTTACATTTGTCATCTGTAAAATGGACATGAGAATAAAATAATCATAATAAATATTCAATGGCATTTCTGTAAGTACTTTATCTGCTTTGTAATTTGTTCCTCCCTCAAAGCCAGGTTCTTAGTTATGCTCCTCTCATCTTGTGTCTCCCTCTAACATAGTCTGTATTAAATTTGTGCTGACTTGTTATTTCATATTTTGACTGTTGGAAAATAATTATGATATTATGATACTGATAATAATACCTAACCTTTACTAGACAATGTACCAAAGACTACGATAAGCATGTTACAGATGTTACCTCATTTATGTCCTCATTATGAGGACATAACCATTTTATGTAGTAGATACTATTATTATTCTAATTTATGTATATCCTCTAAAACAGTGATCAGCAAACTTTATCTATAAACAGCTAAGTAATAAGTATTTTTGGAGAAGGTAATGGCCCAATAAAGCTATTTGCAAAAACAGGTTATGGCAGATTTGGCTTGTGGGCTGTAGCTGATCTACCCAAGGACATGACCATGTATGCAAGAGTGGAAGCCACATCTCAAAATGCCATGAGTTCTATAGGTTTACCTTAATAATTGATTTTCTAGAAAATATTACTGCAACACATGCTCTTCCCTTAAATTTAGGAAATATTTATTGAATACTGATGCTGAAGCTGAAGCTCCAATACTTTGGCCACCTGATGAGAAGAAGTGACTCATTGGAAAAGACCGTGATGCTGGGAAAGATTGAGGGCAGGAGGAGAAGTGCGGCAGCAGAGGATGAGATGGTTGGATGGCATCCCTGACTCAATGGACATCAGTTTGAGCAAGCTCCAGGAAATAATGAAGAACAAGGAAGCCTGGTGCATTGCAGTCCTTGGGGTCTCAAAGAGTCGGACACAACTGAGTGACTGAACAACAACAAATTGAGTACCCGGCTTGTGCTAAGCACCTACCCCTGGAGCCAAGGATACAGAAATAAATTAAGTCAGATCCTCTGCCTTCTGGGCTCAAAGAGTAGCAATAGGAAGGTCAATTAGACAGACCTGGAATTCAGCAAGTACTGTGATGGAAATATACAGTCAGGATGTACAAAACATAGACAAGCGCCCATCAGTTCATAGATGCCATCAGGTACCTACTATGTTCCAAGTGCTCTGTTAGACCCGGGGATGGATACACAGTACACAGAACAGACACAGCCCTCACCCACATGTACTGACAGCTGAATGGGAAAACCATTTCAACAAATAATTTAGTAGTAAATATTTACCAGTGTGCAAAATGTTGAGAAGTAACAAGTACGAGGACAGCATATGAACATGTGGAACCTGGGAACAAGGAATTTGTCTGGGGTGACTGGATTATGAGGTGGGGGATATGAACTGAAAGGTGAATGAAGGCCAGACCAGAAGAGCTTGAACACCAAGTTAAGGAATTTGGACTTTATTCTGGAGACACCTGGTAGGCATCAAAGATTATTGAACAGGTGAATGACAAGACGAGTCCTTTTGAAAGAAAACTCTGGCAACCATATGTAGAGTAAATTGAAAGTAGAGAGGACTGAGGCCAACAGTCTCAGCCTCATCCTAGCCTTAGTGGAAAACCATTTAATGAATGCGTAAAGATGTTGGGAGGGCAGACTATTGAATAAACTCAAAAGGAGATGTGAGTATTCCTTGTTCAGGCTTTAAATATTTTTAAATTAACAGCATATTAACTTTTTGCATAATTTTTTATAAAAGAGTGGGATATCAGTTATCTGTAAATTACTTCATCATTTGCTAAAACACACTGGACTAGAGCTTTAGTTTTTAAAGTATTTAAACAAAATATCTGCTATCTATTTGCCTATTAATTTTCTTAGTATCTACTTTCTGCATGTATCATAGATCAGTGTGGTTACAGACTGCAAGGTAGTGGCATTCACATATGTAAGATTTCTCCTTTGATCTGCTGATGTGCAGCCCTGGGCCACCTACTTTATAAAAAGTATGCCAATCATGTATTTCCCCTGCTCCATAAGGCTTCATATTCCAGGAGATTCCTAAAGGCAGTTTTCTCATTCATTCACCATACAAGAAATCCTTGAAATTCAATTCTAAAAGTTGACATTGGAGTTTTCTCTTTCTATAGCTAGTTACCAAGTCCAGTTGAGACTCTGTTCAAACTGTATCTCAGATTCAGTTTTTTTTTCCCATTGTCACCTCTGCCATGCCAAAGGATCATTCAATTTTGTGTGTCAGAAAAAAAAAAAAAGAGAGATGGTAAGAGACAACAAGAGCCTTGATGAGACCAGTGGCTACTGGATAAAAGGTCTTGGCCCAAGGAAGCCCCAGCTGGTGTCTGCCTGGTGGCACCAAAGGTTTCATAGCTGATCCGTAGCAAAGAAGGAATCCCCTTTGGGGCCCAAAACATCTCAAAGGCAGAAAAACAGATGCAAGAACTGTGAATAACAGAAGGTCTTGCAGAGTTGAATCCCAAAAAGAGAGAATGCCGGTGAGTGAGGAAAGGGTTACAGGTCCCCTGGGGCTCTCTTCATGCACACATTCATGGACTGGGTATCCGCAGAAACACCCTTCTAACCAGAGGGCAGCTGATCACTTCTGCAGCAGTCGTTGGTTTTAATATCTGTATCCTAATTTATTTGACATCTGCAGAACATCCAAAGAAAATATTCAAGTACAGGATGGGCAATCCGGCTGCTTTCTGAGTTCATCAAATATCTCACACTCCTTTTTCAAATGTTTTCAGTTTTGCAAAACTCAAAATGCATTCTGCCAAACATGTTCTCCGTTAATGTTTATTTAGAAGGGAATTTAATCCGTATGCTGCTGATGCATTTACACTTAACTCATCAAAATGTTTTACTAGAGTCATTTGATGTCCAAGAAACCTTTTGAGTCTTTTTTATAAGCCTCTTCAAGCCCATTTTGCTTCGAAACAGGAAGTCGCCTGTTACTAACCATAAACGAATGCAATCCCCAGAGGATTTGGTTTCATTTAAGACACTGAGAGAACACAAGTTCTCAGCCTACCCTGAACTCCACAGAAAAGATTTTCCTCCTGAATCTACTGAGAATGGGCCATGCACAGATGAGGTGCTGTTATTATTTTCCAAAACAAAATCCTTTATGAAGAGGCATCTTTCATACAACTCTGGGAAAGACGTTTACCAAAGCAGAGCGCTAAATCACTGGCTTTGCAGGCCGCACCTGGTCAATGTAACTGTCTGCCATGATCCACTTACCATTCAGAGCTCGTTTGCTCGTATTAATAGAACAAATAAAATAGCATGGGAGATAAAGATCCCAGGACAGTGATTTCTTGCTTCAGGAAAACCATCCTGGGTTACAGACCAATACAATGTTCCCAGCCATGAGCCAGGGAACCGAAGCTGATATAAACACAGCATCCAAGCCACAGAACATGACTTGTTTAAGGCTTAATTCTGTGAAGTAAGGCAGGAAACAAGATTTATCCTTCTGGGAAACTTTTGGCATTTGCCTCGAGCTGGGCCTGACTGCTCTTTGCCGTCCTCACCACCCATTACAGCTATCTAAAGGAAATCAATTTTTTTGCCCAAACTAAGGCAAAAGAGCGACGTCTCCATCTGAGTCCCGTAGAAATCCTCTGTTTGACGTGGCGTTAAACAACGGAGTGCGAGGAGCCCTGATCTGTGAGGATGGACCGTTGCTATCTTAGGCCTTTTGGCTGTGAAGGGGAGTGAAACGAGTTGGGCGAAAGCCATTTTACAAACACAGTAAAAATAAATTTACTACGCTCAATAATTGAATCTTAAACTTGTCACTATGGCAAACTTTAAATTATTCCAAGAGCCTTCACTGGGACTTGGCAAAAGCCGTGGGTGCTGGAGGTCAGTTTTCATGTATGAAATCCAGCTTAGGTTATAACTGTATGGGCTACAGAGTAAACGTTCAAAGGATGAATGGACCATTCAGAAGTAAATCAGGCTCCCCAGACGCTTAGATAAGTCCTGGAAGGGTTTAAGCCATCAGTTTGGTGGGCTACCAATAGAATCGGGCTATTAATACAAGAGAATTTGAGGTTGTTAATACCAGGCTTTTTTGTCCCTGTGTGTGTGTGTGTGTGTGTGTGTGTCTGTGTATACAAAGAGTTTGTTTTTTTAACATGTCTTTAGTTTCATGTTGCTTTCGTTGTATTAAGTGAACTCTGATTGGGCAGTGAAAGCTGTGTGACTTGGTCTATGGCCCAGGCTCTGACTCCCGGGCACAAGGCTGGAGGGGAATATTCAGACTCTGACCCAACAGGGACACATTTAGGTTAACATCTGGCTTTGCTTACTTGTCCTAAATATTAAATTATTAATGGACTATTAATAGTAGACCTTTTCATTGGTTCATTTTTTTCTCCTTAAAATCATATTTAGAGGCCACTTCCCTTTCATTCAGAATTCAGCATTTGTAAAAATCTTCAGGGGACTCAAGCAAAAGAATTATCAAAGAAACAAAGGTACAAAATGAACTCTTTTTTTTTTTTTTAAGTTAGGTTGGGGAAAACAAATTCATTTATTACTCACACTGCAGAGGTAAAAACTTTTATCTCCAAAGCTAGCATGACTGCTAATAGTTCATATGGCCCTAAGAAGCCACCTGATTTGTAGCATAAGTAGTTGAATATGCTGCCCAGAAATAAATATTTTATAGTTTTATTCATATTTGTCTCATGCACTGTTCTTTGAACTAGGTCTAGACAGTCACAATTGCCTAATTACTTATGGTAAGATCACCTGTGCTTTAGAGCGAGGCATATATGTATTCATTGAGTCAATGCAAGTCGGCCCTTGCCAGAGTAAGTCATGGAAACTTCATGTCTAATGGTAGGAATGGCCTCAACTGGGAGACTGTTTTACGAGATTTACCCAGTGCATTATCACAAGCATGCTTGTAATATTTAAATGGGACGCTTTCAGAAAATACTAAAGTGCTTTGTATCACAGCATATGTGGCACATATTTCATATTTGAATATAGATGTGGGGCTTCCCATGTGGTAGTAGTGGTAAAGAACCTGTCTGTCAATGCAAGAGATGTAAGAGAGTCAGGTTCGATCCCTGGGTCAGGAAGATCCCCTGGAGAAGGGCATGGCAACCCACTCCAATATTCTTGCCTGGAGAACCCCATGGACAATGGGCTACAGCCCATAAGGTCACAAAGAGTTGGACACAACTGAAGCTACTTAGTACACACTCATGGGTATAAATTATTAGGAAATGGTCCCCTTAATTTTAAAGTGCTTTCTTTTTTTCCAGAGGAATTCAAATTTGAATGGATCATTTTGCCCCCATATCTGTTGTACCTCCTGAGTCCTCAGTTTTCTGTTAATGATATAAAGATATACTAACTTCCATATTTTCCACCTTGAAAGTGCACATAACCTTGACTCCAAATATATTTTCAATGTTCCTCTTTCCGTATTGGCTGGAAAAACTCAGAATGAATCAATCTCTTACTAGCATTACAGGGATAAGAGCCATGCATGTGCAGGAACTTTAACGTGATTGTATATGAAATGCAGGAGACCTGGGTTCAGTCCCTGGGTTGGGAAGATCCCCTGGAGGAGGAAACGGCAACCCTCTCCAGTATTCTTGTCTGGAGAATCCCATGGACAGAAGAGCCTGGAGGGCTACAGACCATGGGGTGGCAAAGTGTCAGGCACGACCCAAAGCAACTTACATTCAGAGATATACAGATATGGAGTTCTGTATTTTAACAATTTCTGTGAATTACAATCACACTCATAAAAGCAAACCAAGATGATTATTAACCAAAGAAGTAAAAATAAGTTGCATTTAAATAGGGCTTTGTGTTTTTACATATTTATTTCCAATCAGTTCCCATTAAATCTTCATGATTTTTCTCCCTTTTTCTTCTCTTCTTCTTCTCCTCCTTTTCTCCTTCTTCTTCTCATTCTTACTATTTTACAATTCTGCCAAATAATATTTAGAGATTAAGATGACTCAGGTGGTGAAGAGTAAATTTGAGCTCTGAATCAGGTAGGTCTGATTCACTTAGGCTCTTCTTCTGATGATGTTTTTGCAGCTATTGTAGGGAAACCTTTAACCTCTTCATATGCAAACACACATGTGGGTCCTCTTTATGACAAGCTACAAGAAAAAAACAAAGTCAGTATCTACTTTTACTATATAAAGACAGATCATAGAAATGCAGATCAAAACCACAATGAGGTACTGTCTCACAACAGTCAGAATGGCTGCTATCAAAAAGTCTACAAACAGTAAATGCTGGAGAGGGTGTGGAGAAAAGGGAACCCTCTTACACTGTTGGTGGGAATGCAAACTAGTATAGCCACTACAGAGAACAGTGTGGAGATTCCTTAAAAAACTGGAAATAGAACTGCCTTATGACCCAGCAATCCCACTGCTGGGCATACACACTGAGGAAACCACAACTGAAAGAGACACGTGTAACCCAATGTTCATTGCAGCACTGTTTACAATAGCTAGGACATGGAAGCAACCTAGATATCCACCAGCAAGTGAATGGATAATAAAGTTGTAGTACGTATACGCAGTGGAATATTACTCAGCTATTAAAAAGAATGCATTTGAATCGGTTCTAATGAGGTGGATGAAACTGGAGCCTATTATACAAAGTGAAGTAAGTCAGAAAGAAAAACACCAATACAGTATATTGATGCATATATATATGGAATTTAGAAAGATGGTAACAACGACCCTATGTGCGAGACAGCAAAAGAGACACAGATATGGAGAATAGACTTTTGGACTTTATGGGAGAAGGTGAGGGTGAGACGATTTGAGAGAATAGAATTGAAACATGTATATTACCATATGTGAAATAGATGACCAGTACAAGTTGGATGCATGAAGCAGGACACTCAAAGCTGGTGCACTGGGACAACCCACAGGGATGGGATGGGGAAGGAGATGGGAGGGGGTTCAGGATGTGGGACACATGTACTCCCGTGGATGATTTGTGTTGATGTATGGCAAGAAACCACCATAGTATTGTGAAGAATTTAGCCTCCAATTAAAATAAATAAATTGATATAAAAAAAAAAGACAGATCGTGCAAAAATACTTCATAATACCATAGTCAGGGTAGCTTCGAGAGTGAGGCAAGTGAGGTGTCCAGGACACAAAATTTAAGGAGGGCACCCACTCTTGGGGTCCTACAAGTGCAAGACACACCTGAGAGTAAAGGCCTCCTTAAAGTTTGCCCCCTGGACAGCTCCATTGTCTTTCCTAGCCATAACCCTGCAGGCAGAAATTCTCCTATGCTGGTCACCTTGCCCTGCTGCTGCTGCTGCTGCTGCTGCTGCTAAGTCACTTCAGTCTTGTCCAACTCTGTGTGACCCCATAGACGGCACCACCAGGCTCCGCCGTCCCTGGGATTCTCCAAGCAAGAACACTAGAGTGGATTGCCATTTCCTTCTCCAATGCATGAAAGTGAAAAGTCAAAGTGAAGTCACTCAGTCGTGTCCGATTCTTAGCGACCCCATGGACTGCAGCCTACCAGGCTCCTCTGTCCATGGGATTTTCCAGGCAAGAGTACTGGAGTGGGGTGCCATTGCCTTCTCCACACCTTGCCCTAGTTCCACAGAAATAAAAGCGAATCAATGAGTGATTTATTAAATATTTATTATGTGTTGTAGGTTGAGAAAAAAAAGGAAAACACTTTAAATTATGTTGTGTCATCTTCTACTGAAAGATGTTATCTAGCTAAAAAGATAAGACTTACATATGGAAAACAGTCAAATTAGATACATTGTTGGCTCTATAAAATACCACACTCCCGTGAGGTCACAGAAGGTAGGTCCAGGATGGTAGAAAATGCGAGGTTACTGAAGATGCTCTTAAGGATAAGCCCTTGTGCTGTAAGTAACATATAGGTGGGTGAGGCAGGGCTGTGCTAGGGAGACTGTGTAATTCCAAGAAAGGCTGATTGATGTTGATTGTAGGAAGCCATTTATGTGTTTGAACAGGGGAACAATGTGCAGAAAGCTCTGTGATGGATTATGCATCCTTTTGCTGGAGTGGGTCAGGGTGATGGATGGATGGTAGGTCCATCCAAAATAAGAATATTGTTTTAAAGTGGGGGCATATTAGTATAAAATTTATTTTAAAGTGATTACTGCTACAAAGTGGTTTTGATCTGTTACAGGGAAACTGAAGTTGGAAGAAAGGAAACAGTAGAGGTTGAAATGTCCAAATCAGGCATCTTATTTATACTATTCTGTCACATTCCCATTTCTCCTGAAGTTGGCTCCACGATGCACTTAGCTGTTGTTGTTGGCTCTGAACTCCTTATTGTCTGACCCACAGGGCTGGCTGCTCCATCATGGGCTGCCTAGTTCATGGAGCAGTTTATGTGGGTGACTCTGGTCTTCCAGACTAGATCACCAAGTCCTTCAAGGTCAGGGCTCAGAGCTAATTCTGGAATGTTCTCTCTCTCTAGACTCTAAGCAGGAACTGGGTCCATGAAGAACAGTTAATAAGGGTTGCACAGCTGTCTGCCTTGGAGAAAAGACATGGAGAGAAACTGAACTTGATTACCAATGAGGAAAGGTCTGCATTTGTTGTACTTTGCAATGTTTGGACTGATCTGAATGAAATTTCCAATGGCTAATTTCATTTCTAATCCTTCCATGAGCCAGAAAACTCCACCTGTGAGGGAACAGTTTTTCACTGCCTTTCTTTTGAAAAGGGCAAGGACCCCATTTCCTGTCAACAAGAGCTGCAGTAACAGGTGGGAATTGGTTTCTTCTATGACAGTGGAGGTTGCTTGGGGAGGAGGCCCAGGACTCAGGCTTCTGCAAAAGTTCTTGGCTTGGGGTTAAACCAGAATGTACAAAGCAAGACCCGCATGTCTCCTGATAGATATCTGAGCTGGGGGCTCTGAGGCACAGGACAGTTTACTAAGAAGGTAGAATTATGTAATCCTGTCACTCAACAGGGCTTCTTTCCAGGTCAAGGTATCCTGGGACTAAACAGTACACATAGCAACAAAACAAACTGAACCTGTACACTCTTTGCATTGTTCAGTGGAGCACACTCCCTGTGTCGATCATAAATCAACAGAAGTGCAGTGGAGTGGTGCCTCATTTATTTACCATCGCTGGGGAATGGACTATTTATTATAGATAAATATTCCAAATAACTGAAGCCCATGACTTTAAATGCCAAAACTTTAAAAAATGTTAACTGTGTATGATGAAAATCCTCTAAACATTTCCTACTGTCTTAAAGAATGTACTTAGAATATACTTTGACCTTAGAAATGTTTGGAAGGAAAAAAAATGGAAGAAGGAATGGACAGACACGCCGGTAGATCTGAGGTCTTAATGCTAATGACTAATCAGGAGCAATGAAGGTTTCTAGACTTAGTCTTCTTTTTATTTTGAGAGGTGTTATTGGTGGACTGAAGCTGTAGTTTGGATGTTGCTGGGGAGAAACTGAAGCCTTATGTGGAGCAGGCAGCAGCAGGAGAATGCTGATGCTGCTGATATATATGTATATACATATATAACCAAAATACTATATAGATACATGTACATATATAACCAAAATACTATATATATATATAAACCAAAATACTAAAAATGGAGAAGAAGTGAGCTAAATATCACTCTAAAGTAAAATTCTAGAAAAAGATACTTCTGGGCACATGGGTAAGTAATGTCATCCTCAAGATCTCTTTTTCTCTCTAATCTCACGTCTATTATACTTAAAAATCCTGTTAGCTCTATCTGCACAGTTTGTATACAACTTGATCACTGCCTGCCTCTTCACTATTCCTTTTAGAGCCCAAGCCGACTGATGCAATCACTGGCCCTAAATCATCACTTCTCTCTGCCTACATGCTTTTATCATGGGGTTCTGATGAGAAAAGTCTACTTTCCTGTCCCTTAACTTTGAGCCCCACTATATGCCCTCCAAGCAAGAAGGCATGATCTTGAAGTGTGCCTTCAAGAGTGCCTTGATGGAGCTTTCCTTCTGGCCTTTGCTTCCATATCAAGAAGTGTTTATACACACTCACTGGCACACTCTTTCCTGGGGTACAGAACAGCATCAAGTAGCACCTGAGGGAGATGCCCATCACAGTCAGACTCACAGCTTGAATGGAGTGGTCAAGCCCAACCCAGCTTAGGTCAGCCAACTCCTAGATCACCCGTTGATCCTTGTGGATCAAGGCTGTTGTTTCAAACATTGCATTTTTTAGCTGGTTCTTATATAGCCGTAGATTATTGACTCAAAGGGATTTTGCACTACCCCCCGGAATCTTACCTTCCTTGTTCTGCTCTAGTCTCTTCTCAACTTAGAAATCAGCATGATCTTCTAAAATAAAAGTCAGATCACAGCCTCCTCTGCTCAAAATGTATGGTCGTTACAATGCCCTTCAAAGCCCTACACAGTGTTTCTGATCTTATTTTCTGTTCTGCCTCTTCTGAACTCTTCTGTAGAGACCCTGGTCTCTTTCATTCTTCCTCCAGCATGCCAGCCTTTAGCAGAGACCATCTCTACCAGAACACTGCAATTCTGTTTTTCTAAACCATTATTAGTGCAACCAAGTTGAAAAAATAAAGATAACTTTAAAATGTGGGATATTAACTTAGAATATTTTAGAAATGAAAAGGAAATTTTAATACATCCTTAAAAGGGACAAATTCATCCTATGAAGATTTTTGATGCAGCATAGTAATCTTTAGAGGCAAGTGTTCTAAAATCATGTGGGTCTGAGGTCAAAACATGGTTCCATCAACTTACTGATAAATAGATCATTAGCAAGTTATGCAACTTTTCTGAGCCTCAACTGGAGTCTCTATAAAGACGTGTGGACACTGTGGGAAGGAGAGTGTTGGATGAACTGAGAGAGTAGCACTGAAGCATGTACATTACAATATATAAAATTAGATAGTGGAAAACTGCTGTATGATGCAGGAAGCTCAAATCAGGTGTTCTGTGACAGCCTAGAGGGGTGGGGGGGAGGGGAGGTGGGAGGGAGGTTCAAGGTGGAGGGGACATATGTATACCTATGGCTGATTCATGTTGATATATGGCAGAAACAAACACAGTATTATAAAGCAATTATCTTCCAATTACAAATAAATAAATTTAAAAATACCACATGCCTCAATAAAGTTGCTATATGTATTAAATTAATGTGAACAGTAAATGCAAGAGCTGGCAGATACCTGGTAGTTTAAGAGTTGCAACTAGAGTTTTGTTTGTCATTATGATTGCTACTGATGTTAATACAATAGTTATTCCAAATTTTGTACATAGACTTTGTAAAGTCCTATGCCATTCTAAAGGAGATCAGTCCTGGATGTTCTTTGGAAGGACTGATGCTAAAGCTGAAGCTCCAATACTTTGGCCACCTCATGCGAAGAGTTGACTCATTGGAAAAGACTCTGGTGCTGGGAGGGATTGAGGGCAGGAGGAAAAGGGGATGACAGAGGATGAGATGGCTGGATGGTATCACCGACTCAATGGATATGAGTTTGGGTGAACTCCGGGAGTTGGTAATGGACAGGGAGGCCTGGCGTGCTGCAATTTATGAGGTCCAAAGAGTCGGACACAACTGAGCGACTGAACTGAACTGAACTGTTGCAAAACTCTAGGAGGATTTTTCAAGAATTATTACTGAAAGTTTTATAAAATATCTACTTAAACTCTGAAATCATTGACTACATCATAATCATCAACTAACTGAAAAAAGAGTAATCAAACTATAAAATTTAAATAAAAATGAGTTAAATGGGTTTTTCTAAAGATGAATAATTGAGTACTTAGAGGAAGACAAAATTTTAAATACAAAAAAAGTACAACTAGGAAAAATATTTGAAATCAAATATGACAGACAAATAATTACATTTCCTTATGATTAAAGCTCTCATTGAGCTTATCTCAAAATTTAAAAATATAATTCAAGAAGGAAAAATACAAATGATTCAAAAGTAGTTTTAATTATAACAATTTTCAAGGAAGTGTAATTTCCTTCCTTTCAAATCAAATAATTATAATAATAATAATAACAATGCATGCATGCTAAATCGCTTCACTCAAGTCTCACTCCTTGGGACCCAATGTACTGTAGCCCGCCAGGCTCCTCTGTCCACGGGATTCTCCAGGCAGGAATGCTGGAGTGGGTTGCAATGCCCTCCACCAGGGGATGCTTCCAACCCAAGGTTCGAACCCACATCTCTTGTGTCTCCTGGGATTGGCAGGCAGATTATTTTCCACTAGCACCACTTGGGAAGCCCAATAATAACAATAATAATAGTGAAAAAGGAGAAAGATGAGGAGGCTCAGTGCAGAGAGGCACTCATGTCCTGCTTCCAAGAATAGTTATTGGGGCAATACTAAATTTTTAACAACTAATAACAAGTATTTTAAAATGTGTACTCTACTAATTTTATTTCTGAGACTCTAAGGAAAGTATCAGAAATGTAGACAACAAGGAAGGTACAAAAATAGAAAATAAAGCATTATTTATAGACATGAAATGGACTCAATGGACATGAGTTTGTGCAAACTCTGGAAGATAGTGGTAGACAAGGAGGCCTGTTGTGCTACAGTCCATGTGGTCAAAAAGAGTGGAACACAACTTAGTGACAACAACAAATAGATGTGAAAAGAATATGAATGAGGGATATTGTTACATAAATTGTGGCTTATTTATATAAATAGATATTATTCAGCCTTTTAAATGGTACTTAGAGAGTTTTAGAAATATTTCTGTCGTATTTTGTTGTAAAATTAGGTTGCCATATCATTTAGACAGTACTATTTTAAACATATAAATATTACAGAAGAAAAACAGCTAAATGTGTTAATCACAATAACTCCTCTGCTGTTATATATATTTAAAAATTCTATTTCTGAAATTTCCTGGCAGTTCAGTGGTTAGGACTCCACACGTCCACTGCCAGGATGAAGCATGGGTTCATTCTCTTGTTCAGTGTCTTTATTTTGCTTCATGGTGTGGCCAAAATGAAAATAAATTAATGAACTGAAATTATGCCTCTTCATGTATTTTTAAATTTTTAATTGTGACCAAAACCCCCCCATGTAACATAAAATTAGAGATACCAAGGGAACATTTCATGCAAAGATGGGCTCAATAAAGGACAGAAATGGTATAGACCTAACAGAAGCAGACGATATTAAGAAGAGGTGGCAAGAATACACAGAAGAACTGTACAAAAAATATCTTCACGACCCAGATAATTACGATGGTGTGATCACTCACCTCAAGCCAAACATCCTGGAATATGAAGTCAAGTGGGCCTTAAGAAACATCACTACAAACAAAGCTAGTGGAGGTGACGGAATTCCAGTTGAGCTATTTCAAATCCTAAAAGATGATGCTGTGAAAGTGCTACTCTCAATATGTCAGCAAATTTGGAAAACTCAGTAGTGGTCACAGGACTGGAAAAGGTCAGTTTTCATTCTAATCCCAAAGAAAGGCAATGCCAAAAAACGCTCAAACTACTGACAATTACACTCATCTCACATGCTAGTAAAGTAATGCTCAAAATTCTCCAAGCCAGGCAATACGTGAACTGTGAACTTCCTGATGTTCAAGCTGGTTTTAGAAAAAGCATAAGAACCAGAGATCAAATTGCCAACATCCACTGAATCATGGAAAAAGCAAGAGAGTTCCAGAAAAACATCTATTTCTGCTTTATTGACTGTGCCAAAGCCTTTGACTGTGTGGATCACAACAAACTGTGGAAAATTCTGAAAGAGATGGGAACACCAGATCACCTGACCTGCCTCCTGAGAAACCTGTATGCAGGTCAGGAAGCAACAGTTAGAACTGGACATGGAACAACAAACTGGTTCCAAATAAGAAACAGAGTACATCAAGGCTGTATATTGTCACCCTGCTTATTTAACTTCTATGCAGAGTACATCATGAGAAATGCTGGACTGGAAGAAGCACAAGCTGGAATCAAGATTGCTGGGAGAAATTTCAATAACCTCAGATATGCAGATGACACCACCCTTATGACAGAAAGCGAAGAAGAACTAAAGAGTCTCTTGATGAAAGAAGAGAATGAAAAAGTTGGCTTAAAGCTCAACATTCAGAAAACTACGATCATGGCATCTGGTCTCATCACTTCATGGCAAATAGATGGGAAACAGTGAAAACAGTGGCTGACTTTATTTTGGGGGGTCCAAAATCACTGCAGATGGTGAGTGCAGCCATAAAATTAAAAGACACTTACTCCTTGGAAGGAAAGTTATGACCAAGCTAGATAGCATATTAAAAAGCAGAGACAGTACTTTGCCAACAAAGGTCCATCTAGTCAAGGCTATGGTTTTTCCAGTAGTCATGTATGGATGTGAGAGTTGGACTATAAACAAAGCTGAGCACAGAAGAATTGATGCTTTTGAGTTGTGGTGTTGGAGAAGACTCTTGAGAGTCCCTTGGACTGCAGGGAGATCCAACCAGTCCATCCTAAAGGAGATCAGTCCTGGGTGTTCATTGGAAGGACTGATGTTGAAGCTGAAACTCCAATACTTTGGCCACCTGATGCGAAGAGTTGACTCATTTGAAAAGATCCTGATGCTGGGAAATATTGAGGGCAGGAGAAGGGAACAACAGAGGATGAGATGGTTGGATGGCATCACTGACTTAATGGACATGAGTTTGAGTAAACTCCGGGAGCTGGTAATAGACAGGGAGGCCTGGCATGCTGCAGTTCATGGGGTCGCAAAGAGTTGGACACAACTGAGTGACTGAACTGAACTGAACATAAAATTTACCATCTTAAACATTTTTACGTGAACAGGTCAGAAATGTTAAGAATATTCACATTGTTGTGTGACAGATCACCTGGACTAATTCATTTTGCAAAATTGAAACTCTATACCCATTTAACAGCAACTCCTCACTTCCCTCTCCCCAGCCTCTGGTAACCAGTGTTTTATTGATACTTCTGCTTGACTATTTTAAATATATTAGTGATTGGAATCATACAGTATTTCTCTTTCCAGAACTGACACATTTCCCTTACATAATGTCTTCAAGGTCCATCCATGTTGAACATGAAACAGGATTTCCTTCCTTTATAAGGATGAATATTATTCCATTGTATGTATAGACCACATCTTATTTGTCCATCCACCAGTTGACATTTGGGTTGCTTCCACCTATTGGCTTTTCTGACTAATGCCTTCATGAACATGGATGTACTAGTATCTCTTCAAGAACCTGCTTTCAATTGTTTGGATATCAACCTGGAAGTGGGATTGATGGATCCTATGGTAGTTCTATTTTAATTATTTAAGGGGCCACCATACTGCTTTCCATACCAGTTGTACCATTTCACAGTCCCACCAACAATACGTAAGGGATCAGATTGCTCCACGTCTTTGCCAACACTTGTTCTTGTTTTTTTTTTTTTTTTTTTTTTCCATTTTGTTCTCCATCTTAATAGATGTGTGATGGTACCTTATTGTGTTTTGGATTTGCATTTCTTTAACAACTTCTAATGCTAAATATTGTTTCACATACTTGTTGGCTATTTATGTATTTTTGAACGTGTCAGAATTTTTAGCATTAATTGCTTTTGTGTCAAACAAATAAAACATGATGCACACAATTAGGATCAGTTTTGCCTCCACTTTTGTGACATTAGCAAGAGTAGAGAAGGTTTCATTTTCCAGATCCCCAGATCCCCATTTGTGAAGTTAGAAAGCTAGACTAGCTAATCCCATATTCTTTTTAAAATAAAGAACAAGGAGGGTAGACTAGCTAATTCCATGTTTTTTAATGAAGAAAATAATCTTCCCTTGTTTCTTCAGTGTCGTGAAAGTAGTTACATTAACTAATCTCCTAAATGTTGGAATAATTCTGAGAAGAACAGGTGAGTGGGTAAATTGATAATTTGGTGGTAGTTTTTTTCAGCACTTCTTTTCATTAAGCACATTTTCAGTGCTCCAGCTCTGTAGGAAGCATTCAACCAGGGGCCAAGAATACAAAGATAATTCAGTCTTGACCTTGCCTTGTTAAGTTACAAGTCTATTTGGAGAAGAAAGGTTGTAAGTAAACATAATGCAACTTGAAGTTGATATAATACATGTATAAATAAGGTTCTTTGGTGTTACAAAGAAGAAGACATCTGCTTCTAAGATGCTAAAAATGTGAAGAGTCATCTAATAGTGGGAAAAAGCTCATAACAGTTGTCCCCCAGATCCTGGTGTTTACAAAATCCATGGCATTCAAATTTAGTGAGAAGAAATGTAATATTTACCCAGCAAATACAAAGCAGAATTTCCATGAGCATTTAACCATTACATTTTTTTTTAAACTAACAAATGGCTAAAATGTTTTCCATTCAATCAAATGGTATTTTAGAAATTGTGGTCTACACAAAGGATGTCTCTTGCTGGGCAAAGTAATATAATCCGTTCTGTGTGGAGTAGGAAACTTTAATGATATATGCAGTTTTGTTATTAAAACTGAGTTATATATTTTGCTCTGTTCTGGAAAATTGTGACCCAGTATAACATATCTTCACATTGTTTATAACTTGAGGAAAATCAACATTTTGGGTTCCCAGTTCACACAGTAGGAATTACATTTGTTTTGGCCAAATATAATTTATATAACTGCAAGGAACAATAAAACATGAACTCTCCAGTGTTTTCTTACCTAAAAATAATATAGACCTTGTAAAATTGAAGAGATTATTATTATAAAGGAAAAGACAGTAACTTAAAAGGCCGAAGCTCATTTTACAAGACTCTTTAATGCCTGTGCAAACAGGCAGACACCTGTGTCCTCGTTTTCCTCGACCCTAGCCACAGGATTGAAATTCCACACAGTAATAAATAACCTTGCAAATAAAACTTTGAAATATAATTTGCTTGAACAAGCTCAGTTCTTCTTTGTTGAAAAGTCATTTTCAAAGTGACTTCTTAAAATGACTCAGTATTCTTAATTTCCACGCCTACAAAGATCTTTTGTATGTGATGAAATCATCTGGTACATCTTGTTAATAAGGTCCTCCTAGTTAGCAAAGGGACCACCCTGAATTTGGAGTTGCGAGTGAAATGAATGAATGAATGCATGCATGAATTGATCAAACATTTAATCAATAATTAGGCATTTATCTTTGAAGTCAACTAGTCTATGCAAGAATTGACTCTCCTACTTCAACATCATAATATATAATGTGATCCTACTCTCAAAAACATGGAGATGGTGAGGAAAAATAGTGAAACTTCCTTTGAGGAAATAAGTGCAGAAGTCAAGTTGAACATATATTATAAACCTGCTGAATACCAAATCAATCAGACAACTAAAAAAAATATTGACATTTTGTGGGCAAGTACTATGTTCAAGGAACTGGTCCATGGTATCTTTTTTAATCTCTAAAGTCTAAACAATCCCACAAAGTTGGCAGAATTATCGTTGTTTTACATGTGAAGAAACTAGGGTCATGAATTTTAAGTGACATGTCCCAAATCACATAGCCAAGTATGTGTTCGAGTGGACCCTCGACCACAAGTTGTCTGATTCTACCCACTGCACTCTTGCCCCACTTGAGAATCTGTTGGGTGGAGACGACAGGCTAGTACCAGTCACAAGATAATCAGATGGCAGATGGGTCTAGCATGGCATTCCTACTGGAGGACACCTATCTAGTCAAGCAAGTCTTACCTTTTCTTACACTCAAAACTTTCTCACTTACAGAACAGATTTTCCTGCCCTGTGATTTGCTTAGATTTCAAATTCTTCAGATTCCCAGTATAATTTTTGATTCTGTCTTTCGTCTTCATGTCTATTTTAAACTGAGCTTTAAATTATATTTAATAGTATTAGGATTTCTAACTACATTGATTTTTTCCTAAAACAATCTATTCTTAATACCTTTGAGAAAGAGTCCTAAGGGCTTCCCTGGTGGCTCAAATGGTTAAGAATCTGCCTGTCAATGCAGGAGATGGCAGGTTCAATTCCTAGTTAGGAGAAATTCCCTGGAGAAGGAAATGGCAATGGGTACTCTTGCCTGGGAAATCCCATGGACAGAGGAAGTCTGGTGGGCTACAATCCATGGGTTGCAAGCGTCAGACACAATGTAGCGACTAAACCACCACCACTACCACCAAGGAATCCTAAATGGTGCAGAGTTGTTTCTCAGGAGTCAGTGTGAGAGTTCATTTTTCTTTTTTTTAACAAAAAAGTTTGCAGCCTCTCCAGGCATTGAATCATCTGGCTTAGGGCCAGACACTAGAGGGTGCTTAAGAAATATTATTTGATGATGAACTCGGATGTTGTCTACTTGCTTTTCAGAAATCATTCCTATAAATCATGACTTTGAAAACTTGTCAGCATTTTTCTCTCTCTTTTGTGGATTTCTTCAAAGGGAAAAGGAATGCCTGAAAAGTAAACATTCAAACAGCCATAACTACATCCCAAGGAGTGTGGAATAAAAAAAAATTATAGATACTTATAGATATATAAATATGTCTGTGAGATAAAAAGAGAACCCTGTGGATAACTCACAAAAAGCCTACTGGAACCTTATCAGTAGACTGGGCTTTGTCAGAGTGAAGCAGGTTTGTGAGGGGGCCCAGGCAACATGTGTTTCTTCGGATTCCATATCCTTCTTCTCTGGAAGCTTGCTGTTAACATGACACCTCACATTTATATGAGAATTCTGGCTCTTTGTTTTAAAGTCACAATTTTACATATATTATCTCTCGAGCGATAGTTGCAAAACCTGTACATTACTATTAATAGCATTACTATTCCTATTCTCTAGATGAAAAAAGAAAAAAAAAAAAACAGAAAACTCTGAGGTTTAATGAGGATAATTATTACACTCAGATCTTTAAGACTAAGTGGCAGAATCAGACTTTAATTATAGGGCTTTTGTCTAGTATATTCACAGGGCAGCAACCCCATCCTTCTTCTTTCATACTTCTGACAAATGTATATTTCCACACTGTTAACATAACCATGTTTCTTCACTTTTTCCTTCCAACTTAGTCACCACATGTATCTTTCCTCATGAATGTCTTCAGATTTTAGATAAAAATAAACTCATAAATAACAAAAACAAGAGGGCATTAAATAAAAAAACAAGGATGCCCACACCACCTTTGTTGTTTAAAAAAAAAAAAAGCATAACCTGGTAAATGAAGCGTGATTAAGTAGTGCCATGAATAAGGTGTGGTGTGTGGTCTGGGGTTTCAGAGAAGGCAGAACTCTGGGAAGTTTGAAAAAGGAAAATGATCATCATTTTCTTTAGGAAAATACCTTTCTTCTAAGTCTTGAAAGACAGCAAAATTCCCAGAGAGCACCCCAAGCTTTGGTAATAGCAAAGACAATGTTGGTTAAGTTCAGGGCATTTGCAGAAAACAATGAATATTCAATTTATTGGAAGATTGTTTGGATGAGCGGGACCATGGGGAGAAAAGCCTAGCAAACAAGGGTTTAACCGGGTTTCAGACCAGCTTGGAGATTGGGGAAATATTTTCTAGCGAGCATTGGCCATCACAGTAACCATGGGCCACTTGCGGCTACTGAATAGTGGTTGATGTGACTATGAAACTGAAATTTTGTCTCATTTACTCTTATTTTTAATGTAAAATCCACATGTGACTAGAAACCACCATTTTGGACAGGGCAGTTCAAAGGGGCCTTGGATGAAAAACTGAGGCTATCACAGAGTTATACATTTATCCCGGGGGAAAGAGACGCTTGCTGACTGAAAGAAAGAGACAGACTAAGAGACTTCGGAGAGGCTAAGACTATGGCCCAAATCATCCCCTTGCCTTTTTTAGACCTTAAGGGAAAGTGAATATCAGCCAAACAGCCACTGGAGTATCTCGGAGATGGAATTCTGGATATATGTACTTCAATGCCTTCTTTGCTCACAACAATGAAAATCTTCAAACTTCCAGAGGTACTACTTTCTGCCATCTTAATCTCACCCAAACTGTACAGTATTTCTTTGAAATATCAGCAGCAGAACTTGTGAAAGGATTTTAGCTCTGAATCCTCAGTTATAATTTTATTGTTTCAGTTTTCTTATAAAAAAAATCTGTGATAAGGAATCTTGGCTTTTTCTATGCATTTACCTGAATTCAGGCACTTGACTATATAAACCTAAGGAAAACAGTGAAGTCATCAATAGCAATGTGTTAGTTAAAGCTGTCACAGAATATTGAGATCTTAAAATTGAAACTGACCATAAAAGAAGCCACTTACGAATGACTTCTTTAAATGACTTCTTCTGTAAATGGTTCTTACAAATGACTATTGCAAGTATTGAATGCCTGGGAGCAGAAATGGGAAGAATGCTCGTTCATGTTCTGTTCTTTGCTTTTCTTTTTTTTCCAAATGTCCAAGTAGCCAAGTCTCTGGTATGTATCAGAGGAACAGGCAGTTTTCAGAGTGAAGTCAACTGAAAAGTATGCAGATGGCAGTGTAAATGTTAGGAGAGTTTAGAAGAAAGTATGCCAACTATGTGCTGTTTTGCTACAGTAAGTATAGAACCATCTCTTCAATGCCATGAACAAGATCCATGCCAAGTGGAATACCCTATTTATAACCCTATCAAGAAGAGGAAATAGTGCCAGGAACAAGATAAAACTATTAGCCATATTAACAAAAATACTTAAAAGCATGTTTGTATTTGAAAATAAATGTTAGTGGTTATGAAAAAAAATATAAGTAGTTGTAGATCTGGGTGTTGAAACCTATTGCAAGACCATTAATTAGTCATCTTCTTATCTTCACTGCCATGTCTCTGCCAACTTGCCTGTTTGAAGTCGTAAATGGAGCTCATAAATGGACTCTCTGGGAGATATGAGGAAAATAAACAATTCCCCCTATTTGGTAAATAGTTAAGAAATCTCCCTGAGCTCACATGTTTTTTTTCCTCCTGTTGGCACTGTTGATCCAGTGCCCATCTGGGATGTCCTCCCAATCTGCCTGAAAGCTGCCAGGCTTTCCAATGCCAAGTATGTAGGCTGCAATCCCAGAAGCAGGAAAAAGAGACGGAGGCCAAGGGTGTGTCACTGAGTGTGCAGACTCTGGTCACAAGGGTGTCATGCTGGGCGGGGCCTGACAACCAGCCTGCACGTGCCAGCATCAGGATGTGGCCATCAGCTGCCACCCCATGTCTTTCCCTCCCCTTCAGTACCCTGGGGAACAACCTTAAATCCTTAGCAAGTGGCTGAAGGAATGGCTGGATTGGAGCCAGGGTCAGCTTCTTTTGCTTTCTGATTGCATCAGTGAAACTTGCTATATGCTATACTGTCCTTCACTGTAAGGAGTGGGCACGCATCAAGATACAATTTCCTTTTCCTTCCTTTGTTTTGTCACTCTCTTTTCTCCAGCTACTTATCTCACCTGGTAGGGTACAAAGACCATATGATATGGAATCAGACAACATCAGGCTTACGTATGGCTCTTTTACTAGCTCTGCGTCTTGGAAGGTAAAACAAAACAGAACATTTAACTCATCTGAACCTCAATTTATTTTCCACTGTTGGCATCTACCTTGCTGGCAGTTGTGAGGGTTATCAAAGGTGATGTAAGTGCCTAGCACTGATTCTAGAATATGATAGGCAATATATATGAACTTGCCATAGCTAGAAGTGCCTACATAGACTATGGCTATACCAATTTATTAATGATTTATTAATTGAATTATTTAATAATAAAATTCACTTATCACTATATTGATGATATGGAATATTACCCTATAAGTATTAATGTCTACTTATTCAATAATTATTAATCCTCTATCAAGTTATATGAAAATGTTAAATATAATTTTATATTCTTGTTTAAAATATAATTGCCACATATTATATATTATATTTATATAAACATTACCTATATCATATATATTATGTATTATGTTTTATAGATCATTATATAGAATTATATTACGGTTTTTATAATGAATCTATATTGTCTATGTGCTCTATATCAAGTATCATGCTTTATATATTATATTAATACATATTGTTTATATTTATATAATTTATATACTTATATGTAATTTTATCAGCTTAAATGATTTAGGATATAAAGTGACAAAACAATAATTATATTACTAGTATATTATATGTAGTATAATGCATATTATGTTATAACATAATTTGATTATATGATTGCTGAAATTAAAAAAACAAATTTTAATAGCATTCTATTTATACATGCTATTACATTAACTGAAGTGTAAGTATACAGACACAAATGTAATTATTTAATAATATTCTGGTGCTACTCAGGCCGCAGTTCTCATGGTTAAGAATTGCCACAAACACGGACAGTAACATACCATGAAAAGACCATGTGTCTCAGAGTAAAAAGCTTAAATCCAGTCCACGCCAGGTGTGGGAACCTGGATATGCCAATTAACCTCCCTAAGTCCCTATTTCCTTACTTTGTTAGAAAGAGGGAAGGGAACTTATGGACTTGGATTAAAATACTAATAATGTATGAAAAATGTACAACTCAACTGCCAGCACATCAGTCCTTAATAAATGAAGGATATCGTTATTCATATTATTGTTCAAGTTATTATTGAAAAGTAACTATTATTGTTGTTTTCAGTGGAAGTCTTCGAAGTACACTCAAGAAACAGCCCCTTACCTTAAGGGATTTCTCCATGAACAATTAGCTCCTGCCATGTCCATTTCGCTTGGGCCTCATTTGGAGAGCAGGGCCAGTTGTCCTCAATCTCCAGAGATCGGAGAACACTCCAACCAATACTCCTCGTGGGATAAGATCTTGGGGACAAATATTTCTTCTATTTCAAGGTTTCTTAAATTTCACATGTGATTTAAAAAGCAAATAAGCCCTTTAATTGCTTCGTTAAGCTAGTCAACATTAATTAAGAAAAATCAAGGGGGAAAATATTAGAAACTGCTGTGCTTGAGTTTTAGTCTCCGCTCTTTCTTCCCGAGTATGTCTTGCTCTGCTGAGGAAAGGGAGTTGGTGATTTTCTGTGATAGGACCGACCCACTCTGACCGCCTCAGTTCTGAGTTTGAAACTGAGCTCTAGTCTTTGGGGGTTCGGCTCTTTCTACTCTGTTTATTACTGGTGAAACATGATTTCCCAACCCCATGAAAAAAATGCTTAAAATGCCTTGTAAAGTGCTGCAGGGGGTAACCTGAACTATTTTGATGAGTTAGACTTCAACAGGCTTGAAACAGCAGTTTCTTTTCCTTTGGCCCAGCCCAGGGGCTTAAGAACAGGGTGCAGGGATCAAGGAGGGCACTCAGGCTTAAAGTGGGAGAGGCTTTTCGTGTGTATATGTCAGTGTGTGTGCATGAGTCCTTGAGGGAGTGCGTTCGCCAGTGCCATACACCTCTGTGCGTATATGTACTGGAGGACGTGTGGTAAGGAGATTCTACTTGTCTGCATGACAACTGGAACCTGAATTCAGCTTTTTGCTCTTCTTCAAACTTTGGAAGAATTAATCCTCTTAGCTCTGCTAAAGTTTAAGAGAAAAGTTAAGTTTCATCGTAGGTTTTCCTAGAACTAACTAGGCCATCTCCCTGGTTACATCAGCTCCCTTGGAATCTCGCAGATGTAGAGAGAATGATCCAATAAATCCAGCAACCTGCCTGAATTCTCCTCTGTGGTAGGAAATAGCTTCTATATATTGAGCACTTCCTGTGTACCAAATTTCGTTTAGGTATTTGATAACCGTGGCCATAATTCTCTCAGTAACACTTAGAAGTGCATCTGTTATCCCCTTTAACTCTAACTATCATGCAAGTGAGAATGTGGGCAACATTCTTTCTGATTCTAATCCCCTAGTCCTTCCTCCTTTTCTACTCTTGCAGCAGATTCCCATAAGCAGCCCAAGTTCCTGTGAAGGGTTCCACATGCACTGATGTCCTGAGGGCTTTGGGGAAAGATGGCTCTGGATCTACTGGAGTTGTTCATATGCTGAGCACAGGCACTGTCCCACTCAGCATTTTTCAGAACAAGGAGGGACTCGGAGTCTCCTCATTTGGAACTGGGAAGAATTGCTGGTTTAACTCCAAGGATCATGGTGATAGAGCCTTTTGAATGACAAGATAAGGAGGAGATCACATTGGTTTTGCAGTGGACAGCTTGGGGTTCTAATTCCTGCTCAACTACCTTCTGACTCTGAGGCCATTAGCCCTTTTCTTTATTTCTCTTAGCCTCAATTGCTTGATCAGTTAAACAGGAATAACAAATACACATCAAGGAGTTACTGAGAGAATTACACAACAAACTCAACAGAAACCCAAAACTGTTTAATGAATATGCATGCTCAGTTGTGTCTGACTCTTTGTGACCCCATGGACTGTAACCCGCCAAGCTCCTCTGTCCTTGGGATTTCCAAGGCAAGAATCCTGGAGTGGGTTGCCATTTCCTACTCCAGGGGATCCTCCTGACCCAGGGATTGAACCCAAGTCTCTTACATCCCCTGCATTGGCAGGCGGGGTCTTTACCACTGCACCATCTGGGAAGCCCCTAAAGCTATTTAACATAAGACTCAACTAGTTAGTTTTCAGTCATTGAAAGCATTCTGGAACACTGTTGCATGGGCCCATTGGGGTGTATCTTGAGTGGAGCTGTCATGTAGAGGCCCTCCATGGATGTGGTCAGGGTTCCAGTTCACAGGTTTCAAAGCAGTTCCATTAACTTGGTACTGACTAGCTCAATGATATCAAGAGTATCCATTTTGCTTGGCATGGCAACTGGCCCCTGCCTATAACTGGCATAATTCTGGGGAGTGAAAGGCCTCCCACTCCATGACTCCTAGATGTTTAAGATCTGTTCCAGTTTCCTTGGGGCCCAGGACTTGTGGGAAAGGACAGATTCCAGGTTCCATGCATAGTGGGTCTGAGCCAACTGACAGTTCCCTTGGCTTGGACTGAGAAAGACAAAGTCTGCAGGGTGCAGGGGTAGGGATGGGGGGTGGGGGAAAGACAGAGCCCATGATTCTGATACTTCAGACATGTGGACATTCTCTTCAGAAGACAAATTACCTCTGGCCGGGGACTGCATGTAGGTAAACTAAGGCACAAAGTGTGCACAATTAAAAAGACTACATTTGTGCAGATGCTGACTTTAATGAAAACAAGCAGCTAAAGGAACAAACAAACCTCACACATTTCTTTTCATTTCTCGGTGTTCTGAAGATCCATAGCAACTGATTATAAGTCTAGAAAAATGTTATCAAGTAGTTATCAAATATAATTCCCATATGAGTTAGCATCAGAAGAGTCTTTCATAAGAGTAAAAGGAGGTCTTAATAAAACAGTTTCTGGTATTTCTGTGGGGCCACTATTGTTCCAACTGTCTGCAAATCAAACCAGGATTGCAAATTCTTAACCCAGGATGTCTTCCATGACTTTCTCTTGCCTAAGCAATTCAACTGGCGAGCCAAGCTTGGGAAATATCTAATTTATACTTCATGTTTTCAGAGAGTTTATAAGGAATGAGTCAGAGCTCTTTCCTGATATTCCAGTAGCTATGACTCTAGTGAAGGACCCTGCCTTTGCAGCTCTGGCTAAATCATGAGATTCTTGTATAAGCAGGAAGAAGCCAGGCCTGGGTGAAGCCATTGCTAACATACTGCACCCCTTCCTGGAGGGAAGAGAAGGAGATCCACTAGGTTAGTCTTGAGATTTACCCCCATGCTCCCTTTACGGCTTCCTCCTTCACGTCATGTCGAGTTCTGGGATACGAATGTGCTTAGGGGTAGGGAAGATTGTAATCCCCAGGGCCTTGCACTATAAACTTCATTTCCTCCCTTTATTGCAGTTAACTGCCCATGAACTCTATTAATATTTTGCAAATTGAGATCCCTAAAACACATGGTATAGTTAATTTTAACCTCATGCTAACTAGGATGTGGTCAAATTTTCACAACAAATTCCAAGGATATTTTGATATGCCTCGGAAAAATGCATTTAAAGGTGGCTGTGGGGTATTTTATTTTTTTTCCGAATCCACACATTTCAACTCCTGTATTTATGGAGCAGGCAGGAGTAAACTGTTTTAGGAGAGAAGGTGCCAAAATACTTAACTGACTCAGTTATGATGCAAGAGTGGCCAGAAGCAGCATCTGCTAGACTCAGAGAGACAGAGGATTCTCCATTTCTAAATTTGCCATAGTGGAAGTTTGATGTCCCCTTAGTCAGCATATGGGTGCACACTTTCCACATAGGATCATTTTTCTTTAGAAACATTTACCATTCTTTATATTAAGGAATGGTAAATAAACACAGTCCTTATATTAAAATGATTGCTTTGGGCTTTACAAGTTCAGTGGGAAAAAACAGATTTTTCTTATCTCTAATTAGGCCAAATGCTTTTTCATGGAATGAAAAATAGTGATGGAATGATCACAAGTATAACTTCTAAAACTGATCAGTCAGAACAATGAAACCTTTTCTCCCTTCCTTTCTTCCCTTCTTTCCTGCTTTCTACTTAGCAAGCATTTTCTGAGCACCTACAAATGTTAGAAATTGCTCTAGCCTTTGTCTATATGGTGGTAAGCCTACCCCTGGAAAACACTAACCACATAATTCCAAATTTAATCATTTAATTACCCTTCTAAGTATGCAACCATGGAGATGGATACCCTTCCCCAAGATCATCAATCTGTTGAAGGCACTCATCTCAGCACAAAGATTTGAGAAAATGTCAGCTATAGGAAAAAAAAAACAAACACAACTTTCTATTAATCAGTAGGTCGAATCACTTTTCTTTTTTTAAAGAGTTTTTTTCCCCTAAAATCAATACAATATTGTAAAGTAATTAACCTCCAATTAAAATAAATACATTTATATTTTTAAAAAAAGATTTTTTTTCTAATGATTTTTTTCAAATGATTCCTCATTTTCCTTCACCCATGATCTTGAGTTGAGGTTCACCTAAATTTGGGTTCCTTTAAATGAGGAGATGGTGTGGTATAGGGACAGCATTTCTCCCCCAAAACCAATTCTGAATTAGACGAGGGGAGCAAGGCCATTCCAGAGAAGAATGTCCAGCTCCCTTTACTTCCTGCTCTTACAGTAGCCAGGGTCACTCCTGGACCTAGACAAGAGACCCCCCTAATCCACATGTGTCCTGTTGAACCCATTCTCTAGCCTCCACTCCTCTCATCCTATTCTCCCCCACCCTCTGATTCCAACACAGCAGGTAGCATTCTTAATACATAAGTGCCAACTTCCCTTGATATCTTCAATAATCATTTAGTTATTTAGGAAGGAGAGTATCTCCAGAGGCAAAGGAAATATTCTTCATGAAGGACCTGTGACCAGTGAACTAATTAATAACCTTGACAAAACTATGGTTACATTTGATCAAGTACCAGGGAACATGCCACAGATTTTATTCATCAAATTATATTTTGCCAAGATGAAAGCATGGGAGTTGTCCAGATTATAGAATGAAATAAACTAAAGGTTCTCAAACTTTTTAGTATCAGAATCCTTTTACACTCAGAGCTACAGAAGAACTAAACATTTTATGTAGATTATATCTATCAATATTTCACATAATAAAGACTAAACTGAGGACAGTTTTTTAATATTTATGTGTTCATTTAAAAATAATCATAATGATCTCACTATATTTTGATATAAGTAACATAATTTTATCAAAGTAACTATAATTTTTTAAAAAGGCAAGTATGAGAAAAACTTGTTTAATGTTTGGTTGAACAGAAGAAGGCTGATTCTCATACAAGCTTCTGTGTTAATCTACAGTAATATCACACATCATGTAGACTCTGGAAAACTACTGCACGTTCATGAAAGACTGCAATAGTCAGAAGCAACATGGAATTCCCATCAACAGAAGAATGGATGAAAAAGTTGTGGTACATATAGACAATGGAATATTATTCAGCCATAAGAAGGAAAGATTTTGTGCCATTTACAGAGACATGAATGGGCCTAGAGACCGTCATACAGTGAAGTAAGTCATAAAAAAAAATGCCGTATATGAATTAACACAATAGGTGGAATCTAGGAAAATGGTAGACAAACCTATTTGCAAACCAGGAATAGAGACACAGGATATAGAGAACAAACATATGGTCACCAAGTTGGGGGTGGTGGTAGTATGGATTGGGAGATTGGGATTAACATAATACACTGTTATGTATGAAGTAGATGGCTGGTGAGGGCCTACTGTATAGCACAGGGGTGGGGGTGGAAAGAAGGGACAAAAAAAAGAAAAAGACTGCACATTGCTTAACTTATCTGTGCCTCAGTTTCTTCACTGTTCAAATGGATATGATAGTAGTCCTTATTTACCTCATAGCTCTAAAATTAAGTGAGCTTGCCACATAAACTGCTTGGAGCAATATCTGGCACATAGTAAGAACTGTTATTCTCATCAACACCATTGTTTTGCATTTTCTCTGCTGACCCACTCCCTGAATAAGGCAAGATTTGTGGGGTCCTCCTCCATATCTAGATGGAAGAAAAATCAATGTTTATATGCATTGCACTCGAAGGGAAGCACAATCCTCTCTCTCTGCTTTCTGTGATGTCCCTCTGAGACAGAGCGCTTGGGGCCTCTGATCTGTAAACGTCGGCCTAGTTTGGACAAGCAGTCATGCAGTTACTCAGACTCAAGGCAGTCAGACCGATCCATAGAGGGTTAAGCCATACAGGCCTAGCCATAGAATTCTCATGATCATCAAGGTGTTGAGCTGGATGGAAACTCAGGGATCTGTGCCTGCTACTCGCCTCTAGCTATGGTTATTTTCCCTGCTCTGTCTCTGGTGTTTATGCTCTGGTCTTGGTGTGGGCACTTTCCAGGATTAGGAGATTACCTAAAATGTTCTCTTAATTGACAACGTATCAGGGCTTTCCAGACCTTAATCTCCCCTCTCTGGAGCCTTTTCTTCTTGAAGTCTCTTTATCCAGGGCATTCCCTCAATAATAGGGTTTGCTACTATTTCTACAGCATTAAGCTACACTATTTTCATTTTTTCTGTAGGAATGAACATGGGTGAGAGCCAGGGGCTTTGGAGACAGATTTACGCTTGACTATGAACTGCACAACTTCAAGTTACTTCACTACTCTGAGCCTTGGTTTCCTCAGATTGCTAATAAAGATAAATGGGAAATACTATCTCACAGGTTTAACTGAAGATTTTGTGAGATGATGCATATAGAAGGCCTCATAGGATGCTCAGTCTGGTAAGCAGGGGGTTGACTTAAGGCTTGTGCCTAGAAACAGAGCCTGAAATGGGGATCAGAGTGTTTGGTTGGGAGAAAAGGAGAGAAGTGAAAAGGATTTGACAAAAGAGAGTCTAAGCCTGGCTATAGTCTCAGCTGGAACTCACCTTCAGCTTTATCCCATAGTGAACTCTGGAGCATGAATGGTACCCTTAGTTCCCACCTTAACAATGGAGCTCCATGCTTTTGCAATTTTGCATCAGGTCATCATTGGCTGGGGCTTCGCTGGTGGCTCAGACAGTAAAGAATCTGCCTGCAGTGTGGGAGACCTGGGTTCAACCCCTGGGTTAGGAAGATCCCCTGGAGGAGGGTATGGCAACCCACTCCAGTATTCTTGCCTGGAGAATTCTCATGGACAGAGGAGCCTGGGGGGAAGGCAGGGAGCTTCAGTCCATGATGCCACAAAGAGTCAGACACAACTGAAGTGACTGAGCACACACACGTGCAATCATCGGCTGGGGCATGAGAGATGGAGGAGAGGGGAAGGGGTGGGAGAAGGAGGGCTGGAGGATGTGCATAAGGTCCTTGATGATGTGGCTCCCAATCAATAGAATGTACTCCTCTAGAGCAGGGAGAGGCTGTGGGAATCAGGTGCACCATCCCAGGAAAGAGGACGCTAGAGGCACTCACAGCACTTACAACCTTCACACTCTGTCCTGCTCTGATGCCCAGGCTTCTTACATTAAGGTTAGCTCATCCAGGCACAGCTTCTTCAAGAGCCCAGTTGATCACAGCTCCCAGGGACACAGATTAGAGAGGTTTCATGAGACTCACTCCAGGTCTGACACTGCGGTCAGTCCTGAGAGGATGAGGTTCACCACCTCTGGTCCTCCCTGCTTCCAGGTCCATCTCCCCAACTCTCCTGGTCAGCACCTCACCAACCTAGGTAGCTTGCATCCTGTGGTAACCAGTCTCTGAGGGTCTGAGTCCCGGGACACCATGCCTTTAAGCCTAAACATTTAGTAAGTGCCGGGCAGAGTAGAAGAAGCTAGGGGACGACCTGAGGCCACACACATTCTGTGCTTCATTGTGAAATAGCAGCCCCTTCCTCCGCACTGCTGCTGCTACTGCTAAGTCGCTTCAGTCGTGTCCAACTCTGTGTGACCCCATAGACGGCAGCCCACCAGGCTGCCCCGTCCCTGGGATTCTCCAGGCAAGAATACTGGAGTGGGTTGCCATTTCCTTCTCCAATGCATGAAAGTGAAGTTGCTCAGTCGTGTCCGACTCTTAGCGACCCCATGGACTGCGGCCTACCAGGCTCCTCCATCCATGGGATTTTCCAGGCAAGAGTACTGGAGTGGGGTGCCAACGATCACAGTTAATTACAACTGCTGCTATGGTAACTCCTTTCCTTGCCTGATGGTCTAGTGGTACAGTGGGCCCCAGGTGACCTGGGATCCATCATAGCTGTAAGTTATTATGAGTCTCATGTTTCCTCAGCCCCCAGAATCTAAAGTGTCAGGGGCCAGAAGCATATCTTCCCCAAGTAGTTCACTGGCAGTAATAGTAAGGAGGCACCCAAAGAAATTCACAACTGGGCTCCTCAACCAGGATAGGTATCTATTCTTCTCCCACTCCCACACCCTCCAGTGATTACCAGGGCTACCTGGGAGCTGGTTGAGAAGGTGCACAAGGTTCTACTTCTGGTTGAGAGAGCTGCTTGATAGCTCCTGGCCACACAGGCATCCAATTTCTTCCCTGGTAGCTCAAATCAGTAAAGAATATGCCTGTAATGCAGCAGACTGGGGTTCGATCCCTGGGTCAGGAAGATCCCCTGAAGAAGAAAATGGTAACCCACTCCAGTATTCTTGCCTGGAAAATTCTATGAACAGAGGAGCCTGGCAGGTTACAGTCCAAGGGGTTGCAAGAATCAGACACAACTTAGCAACTAAACCACCATCATGCAGGCATCTGGGCCCTGGGCCTCCTCAGCTCAAGTCAGCGGCCCCCAGAGCATCACAAACCTGCCGCTGGCCTCAAAGCCCCACTCGCTTGGCCCAGGCCCCACATCACTGTAGGACATGCAGAGCTTCAAAGGAGTGCCCCTCGGAGCTGCCTCCTCCTCCAAACATGCCTTGCCAAAGCCCAGCTGAGGCAAACTCGAAGCTAAATATTTGGATTGAATGGGAGGGAGAGTCCAGTCCCTCTGAGGGGTGTTTTACCCAGGCCATCAGGAGAGGACCAGCTCAGAGCACAAGCATGCTGGGACCTGCGGCACTGGAAAGCCACGAGATTGCTGTGCGGTCAGCCGGCAGGAGCAGCCTTGCCTGTCCCTGGGCTCCCCAGCCTGCCTCCCTCATCCCATTTCAACCTCAGAACTGTCCTGTGAGGCTGCAGGGTAGGAGGCCTCTCCAGCTGTGTGTGCTGAATTTGAGCCCCCCACCCCAAAAGGGGAAACGACCTTCTCCCGTGCATATACCAAAGACAGGTTGAGACTCAAACTCAGGTCTTCCATGGGCAGTTTCATCCCCTTCCTTAGTGATCAAGGGTTTCTACCTAAGGATGACTGTGCCCAGTGGAAACATACGATGCCATGAGGGCTAGAAAGATCACAGATTTGGGAGACAAGAGAGTTCACCCTTTGTCAGTTCTGTGACCTCAGGCCCATCAGAGTCAAACTTATGGAGCATCCAAATCATCTGGAAAGTGCAGGCAGTAATGGATGGCCTCCCCCAGCCCCACCACTGGACTGTACTGAAGACGGGCTGCGTCAGTGTGTATTTTAAAAGCCCTTCCCACCCTGCACCAGGCAAAGAGGACAGGGGTGATTGTACCAAAGAATTGATCTTCACAGCCTGAAAGAAATTGAAGACCTTAGACATCCTCTTGTCTCTGCCTTGCATTTTGTAAGAAAAAGCAAAAAGCTTGCTTAAGTTGACCTAGCGAAAGAGTAGCAAAGCCAGGCTGAGCTCTCCCAGGCCTGGGCCGTTCCATGACCCTCCTCCTTCTCTGAATGTTCTCAAACACTGAGCACAACATTTGTTCTCCGTGAAGTAGATGGGTTAGATGATATGCCTCTAAGTTTACAGATTAGGAAATGTGACACAGGGTTACCAGAATGACCTCAAACGGCATGGTGAGTAAGTGGTGGCTGAGGCTCTTGCTATTCATTTGCCCAAAGCCATTTCTTTTCAAACTTTAAAGGAAAACAAACCTAGAACTACTCACCCCAAATATTTGCCATCCAAATGTTCAAAGGTCCCTGTTCGTACAGATCCCTACCCAGTGCAGTTTCCCTTTATAAATCTCTGCCTGGTAGGCAGCCTGCCCCTGTCCAGTGAGCTCCTGTGTAGCTCTCATTAGACAAATAATTTAGTTGTTAAACATCCCCAGCTTTAATATTTACCAACAGCCTACTGCCTATAGGACACTAGATGTATTGATTGTTGGGAAGTTCTCCCCTGGGTTGGAACACGATCTGACTCCCTGTGGCTGGTGGCCATCTTGCAGTCAGACTTGAATCCAACTGCCCAGTGTGATTTCTTTGCTAAGGAATTTGGCAGAGTTAACCATTCCCTTCTTCTTCTTGATACTCTGTCTTCCCTGTCTGCTGGCAATCAGGCTCCAGGTTCTTCTCCTATACCTCTGGCTCAGTCTTTTCAGCCGCTTTCACTGGCTACTCTTCTTTCTTACCCCTTATATATTACCATTCAGGACAGTGTTGATTCACAGCCTCAGAGACTCAATTCCCAAATAATAAATCAGCCCAGACCTCTCTACTGAGCTTCACATTAAACAGCACGAAGACATCTCCATTTGGATGTCCCACAAGCATCTCAGATTTGGCATCTCTAAAGCTGTTTCTCTAATCCCTTGGAAGCCTCCTCTCTATCTTGTATGCCTTAATATTCTGCATCCAACCCCAAAACTTGGACATCATTTTATTCCCCTTTCCTTTGTGCATAGTCTAATTCCTCAATTCTTCCCCCAGCCCTACGCCTATTGGTTCAGTTCTGACCCCATTTTAGTTTCCCTAGAAGGGAATGACAGAGGACGAGACGGTTGGATGGCATCCCCAACTCAATGAACATGAGTTTGAGCAAACTCTGAGAGATGGTAAAGGACGGGGAATCCCAGCGTGCTGCAGTCCACAGGGTCACAAAGAGTCGGACATGACTGAGTGACTGAACAGCAACAAGAGGGTGTAACAGACTTCCTGCTTGCACCCTGGCTTTCTCGTAATGAAGACAATAAAACAGGAGCGATCTTTCTTTTTTTTTTTTTTTCTTGATCTTTCTAAAATGTGGTAAGTTCAGTCATTCCTTCCCCGTTAAAAGTAGTCAGTGACTTGCATCTTCAAAGAATAATGTCCAGGGACTTCCCTGGCAGTCCAGTGGTTAAGGCTTAATGCTTCCACCGCAGGGGGCATGGCTTTGATGCCTGGTTGGGCAGCTAGGATTCCACATGCTGTGTGACGCGGCCAAAAAAAAAATGTGTCCAAATTTTATATCATGAGCTAAGGAGCCTTGTGATCTGGCCTCTGTCTGCTTTTTAGATTTATTTTTTATTTTCTCTCCCCATGTCATCTGAGGTCTTCTTACACTTGAGTCTGATCATTTCTTAAATATTCTCTGCTTTCTGTAGCTGCTGGCACTTATCAAAGTCTATTTTCATGTGCTGAGATGCTCTTCTTTCATAGGGTACATTTGATGGTCTCTTGCTTCCTGAGGGGCTTCCCAGGTGGCTCAGTGGCAGAGAACTTGCTTGCCAATGCAGAAGACCCAGGTTTGATCCCTGGGTTGAGAAGATCCCCTGGAGAAGAAAATGGCAACCCACTCCAGTATTCATGCCTGGAGAATTCCACGGATAGAGGCTTTCTGAAGCATCTCCTTTGTGAAGCCATCTCCACTTTCTCCAGGTGGAGCTGGTCTCCTTCGATGTTATATCATGACGCCATCCTATATAATATGACCAGTCGCTGGGCCTCTCATCTATGTCCTGGTGACATTCCTGATGTCATATACTGATGTTTATTCATCTCTCGTAATCTGTTGCTTAGCACAGGCCTAGAACAATACAGGTGTTCAAAAACTATTTGCCAAATGAATTAGGTAGCAAGATGAGTAAACGAGTGATTGTATCTCATGCCTCCACACTATTTCAGCCTTTCTAAGCACACCCCAAAATGCTTATATATGACATTGTTCATAGCTGCCCAGCCAGCAGAAATAGCCCTTTATCATTTAAATTTAATTAGAATGATCTTTCCATGTACAGAAAATAGTTCCAACAGTCCACTCGAACATGAGTGACATTGAGAAAATTAAAGACCACAACATTTTAAAATAGATCTGCATCTCCTCTTCACAGACCCCCAACTTCCCAACAGGCCATGTCCAAAAAGGATTGTTGCTCTTGCTGTGCCCATCCCTACTGCAAACACAAAACTTGGTAGCAGCATCCTTCCCATTGTGTTCTCTTCCACCTGCTGATGGGTGCTTCTCTGTCCATGTTGCCTAATTCATCCTATTAGATACTGCCTGTTTGCTTGAGCTGGGTTTGTCCTTCCTTGTTATTGAGGGCTTCAGATTTGTTCCCAGCCTAGATGATGATCACCTCGAATTTAGGAGAATACGTCTTTCTACACTATTCTGCCCTCTTACCTATAGCAATTTTCAGAAGGTAAACTAAGGAGAAAGAAAAAAAAAAAAAAAGCACCTTGAATTAGATTTGACTTAGGGCTGATTTTCTACTTGAACTCTTTGAATGTTGCTTCTGCTACTCCTACTGACTTATCCTAACATAAGACATTCACCACCATATTTTTTTTCTTCCTTTGCCCTCCCGTATGATCAACCTGCCCAATTAAGGATTTTTGCCATGGGGACAATTTGTCAGACTAGAATCGGAGAATAGAGGAGCTAATTTTGAACAGTTAAATTTAACCATCTTGATGTTGTGAGTAAAAAAGATGTAGAAGCCAACTGTGTTTACAGCCATTGGGGTCTCCTGTCCTCTACACCTGAGCTCAGACAAGCTGGAGACCCACCAGCTGGGAGAGGAAAGGAGAGTGAGGGGAAGTCACCAGTTCAGAGATTAGTGTACGGCTGAGTCCAGGCCACTCCCTGCAGGTTGGCTCTTAAGGGAAGACGAGTAGGGAGACCAGAGCTCCCCATGTCAGTCTGAGTGTCAGAGCCATCTTCGCCTTCTTCCCAGAGATGCGGGCATGCCTTGCTGCCAAGAGGCTGATTAGCTGCAGGCTTCCTCTCAGTGGGCCTCTGGTGGGAAAGTTTTGTGCTGTGATTACTATTTGTACTGGTAATATTTTCATGCATTGGAAAAAATCCTGAGGATATTCATTTTTCAGGTAATCCATTAAAAAAAAGTGAAGGAGAGCAATTTTTGAGAAATAGAAAGATGAGGGAGAGAGAGATAACTAAGAAAGGAGACAGATGTAGAGACAGAAAAAGAGAAATGGGGGCAAGAAAAGGGAGAGAGAGTGTCTCCTGAACTCAGCTTCCCCAGAAGTACATCCTGAGCAGGATCTCTGGGTAAGTGGTTTGATAAGGAATTGCTCCTATGGGGCCTGGCAAAGGAGAAAGTGTTAGTCCCTCAGTTTTATCTGACTCTTTGCGGCCCTGTGGACAGTACCGTGCCAGACTTCTCTGTCCGTGGAATTCTCCAGGTAAGAATACTGAAGTGGGTTGCCATTCCCTTCTACAGAGGATCTGCTCGACCCAGGGATTGAACCTAATCCTCCCTCATTACAGACAGATTCTTTACTGTCTGAGCCACCATGGAAGCCCTGGTAAAGGAGAAGGGGGACATTTTTACATTTACAAGAATGATGTAAAGGAAATCTGAAGAGGTCTGTATGGAGGGTTGCCAGATTTAGCAGTTAAAATACAAGACACCCAGCTTAATCTGATTTTCAGATAAAGAGTAATTTTTTAATGTAGGTATGTCCCATGCAATATTCATTGTTTACCTAAGCTTTGAATTTAACTGAGTGTCCTGTATTTTATCTGACAATCCTATATGGGTAGAGCCCTGACATTGTCCACTAAGACAGAGGTATCCAATCTCTGGTATCTAATGTCTGATGGTCTGAGATGGAGCTGATTTAATAATAATAGAAATAAAGTGCACAATAAATGCAATGCACTTGAATCATCCCAAACCATCCCCCCTCCCTGGTTCATGGAAAAATTGTCCTCCACGAAACATGCTCCTTGCGCCAAAAAGGTTGAGGAGCGCGGCACTAGGAGACCGAAGGAGATCACATGGAAAAGAGAGGCCCAGTCGCTCTCGCTCCCTGGGCACTGAATTCCGAAATGCAATTTAGGGGTCAAAGAAATGAGATCAAAATACATAGTAGAAAGACCGCATTTCAATTCCATCACCCTTCTCTCAAGTTTTCAAATCCAGCTGCAGCCGAGGTGATTCTTGAACACATTTGATCTTAAAATAATACACACAACACACAGCATGACAATCTATTCCCTCTGATTTCAAAAGTAATGAGTGCCCATTTTAGAAAATTTAGAAAATATATAGGATATTTAGAAGAAATAAAAGATAATCCATTATTAGTAGAATGGTACATTTCTTTCTGTTCTTTTTCTAAATATATGTGTTTATGAGGTTTTGGTTTTCCTTTCACATTTTTTTTTTTCAAAATTAAGACAAATATGGCTTTAAATCCTGATTTTTTAAAAAATGAGCATTATTGAGAGAATTTCCTATCATTATTCTTTGCAAACATTAATTTTAATGAATTTATATTAAGTCATACTGGGCTTCCCTCATAGCTCAGCTGATAAAGAATCTGCTTGCAATGCTACTGCTAAGTCGCTTCAGTCGTGTCCGACTCTCTGTGACCCCAAAGACGACAGCCCACCAGGCTCCCCTGTCCCTGGGATTGTCCAGGCAAGAACACTGGAGTGGGTTGCCATTTCCTTCTCCAATGCATGAAAGTGAAAAGTGAAAGTGAAGTCGCTCAGTCGTGTCCGATGGACTGCAGCCCACCAGGCTCCTCCATCCATGGAATTTTCCAGGCAAGAGTACTGGAGTGGGGTGCCATTGAGATCCCAATTCTATTTCTCAGTCAGGAAGATCCCCTGAAGAAGGGATAGGCTACCCACTCCAGTATTCTTAAGTTAACTTATACCGGTTAGCTTATAATTTGTGAATTCCCTTATCTTGGACACTTACATTATTTCTAATTTGTGGGTATTAAATGACACTATGAATAGCTGCAATAAATATTTCTCAGCAAGCTTACTATTTCCTTGTATTATTTCTAATGCTCTTTCACTTCATTTTAGACATGCCTGTTACTAGAACCTGGAGAGGTGGAGAGTTGTTTAATTATCTTTTGCTACAGTTTTTCTACTAGGATAGGGTTGCTTCTGCTCACTGTGAAGATAATATTCAATGCAATGGATAGGATCAATTGACACCTGCATACCTCTGGAGACTATTAGGAGAACAAAAAGGATACAAACCATGTTCTGGATGGCTCAGGAGGTGGAAAGAAGACTAAAATAAGAAGTGAGGGACAGACAGATTTAGTTCTATATGAGGAGAAGTGTCCTGAATTCTGGAATCCTTCCAATAACAATGAACACTGGCTTCCAAAGGCATTTATTGGAGGAGGGGGAGCACCTATCCTGGGAGAAATGACCAAGCACAGTGGCTAAGAGTGGGGACTCTGGAGCCAGAGGGTTAGGGTTTTAATGCCAGCTTTGCCATGTTCTGGTTGTGTGCTTTGCAGCAAGTGGTACAACCTCTCTGTGCTGCAGCATTTCCATCTGAAAATGAAATAGAGTCCTAATAGTTGTTGTGAGAATTAGATTAATGACTCACGTGTAACACCGAACCATACTAAACATCTACTACATGTTCCAAAATATTAGCACTTGTTTGCCATGCTGGTACTTACTGTAGACAGGATTGATGATGCAATATGATTGACTGATAATTCTCGGCCCTTGGGAGTCTATACTTGGTCTCCAAAGCTCAGTGTTCCACTACAGTGACATCAGTCCCATGGATCCTACCAGCATTCTTCAGGGCACACTCTGGTTCTGTTTGTTTTCATATCTGTGTGTCATTGTGTCATTGTTTACCTTTTTATGAGCAAAACCAACTCTAGGACTCTGTTCTTTTGCAGCCGCATGGAGGCCAACTGTAGCTTTGTAGCTTATCCATTTTGGAATCAAATAGCTGCCTTGTAAAAGTAGTGTTGCAATCTTTAAATGCCCGTAAAGAGGGATTTGAACATTTATCTCACATCATGTGATTTGGTAAAAGTAAACAGAAAGTCTTTCAGTTGAAGAGTGGAAGTGATGACTGAGTGAAATGATATAAAACAGCAGAGTGAGGTTGAGAATGTGTGTTAACTGTAAATAGATGAAGGAGCAAAGTGGGCTTGGTACAAGAAAAGTCAGATTTTTGTATGGCAAGCAAGACAAGGATAAGGGCAAGTAGGTGTCACCAGCAGAGGGTGAGCACCCTCTTCTCTATTTATGTCTCATTTCTTGGCCCCTCCATCCCATGAATATTCATGAGGATATACTAACACAATGTATTGTTTACCTGGGAAATGAAATCGCCTTGTTTCTAGGACTGAAGTCCATGAGATACTGTTGCTGCTGCTGCTAAGCGCTTCAGTTGTGTCTGACTCTGTGTGACCCCATAGATGGCAGCCCACCAGGCTCTCCCATCCCTGGGATTCTCCAGGCAAGAACACTGGAGTGGGTTGCCATTTCCTTCTCCAATGCATGAAAGTGAAAAGTGAAAGGGAAGTCGCTCAGTCGTGTCCGACTCTTCTCGACCCCATGGACTGCAGCCCACCAGGCTCCTTGGTCCATGGGATTTTCCAGGCAAGAGTACTGGAGTGGGTTGCCATTGCCTTACCTCAGCAAATATGATCACTCACTAACTCACTGAGGCTGGTTTAGGGAAAGCCAAACACTATGACCAGTTGTTCCCTTAAACTGCCCAAGACTGAAGGTAAATAAAGACCCACTTCATTCATGTAGTATAAATGAATGTTAGGAAACCATTTTAGAGGACAGCCAATTGTTAGAAGTAAAAATTAAACTGTTACAATTGCAAGGTCAGAGAATGCATTAAACGGTAAATTACATTGTAGAGAGAAAGGGGTGAGAACTGGAGAGACTGAGAGGGGTGAGGATGGTAAAGATGGGGAGAAGATACATCCCTGTTATGGGAACTCTCCTCATACATCTTCTCTGCACACGGTGTACCTCAATAATGCTTAGAATCAAGAAAATAAAAGGGTCGAATTTGCTTCCAGTGACTCGCAATCCACCAGAGCTTCTGGAATTCAGACCTCTTTTGTCCAAAATCCTAGAAATATCCAGCCCTATAATAATGCAAGTTCACAAGGAAACTTGTAGCCTTTCACTGTGGTAGTGTTTAAAATACTGAAGTATCTGAGGATTTACAGCTTATTTTTCTTTTTTTCAGAATGTCTCTTGTGGATAGATTTGGCCTGATGGCTAGAGAGGAGACGCCATCCCTGGCCACTGAGACCATCAGCTCCCATGACCTAACACCGACTCATGATAAAGACTCTTAAATGTTTCTTTTACCCTGTATTTTGGTCACAAATATTTGTTATTTGAAAGGGCTTGTAAATTTTTTTTTAAATGTCAGCTCTGGAACACCATGTGAATCGTAAGCTTAAAATTCAAGCTGCTTTTAGAGAATGGCTCCTGGGGGGGGTACCTAAGGGTTAGACTGTGGAATCTGATGTCTTCAATTAAGGACAGTCCTCAATTTCAGGGGAGGCAGGGAAAGCCCAGAGGGCATGGATACTCACGGAGGGACTAAGAGGTGGCTGCCAGGAGACTGCAGGGAGGTCATGGCCAAGGGGCCCAGGTCAATGGAGTGGTTGAAGAGCTGTTTGCTGGCATTCATATACATATACGGAAGATGCAAGTGGTTTTCTTGGTGATATATGAGCGTTCCCAGAGAAAAGGAGGAAAAAGTGGCAGTAATAGCCGTGTGTTTGTTATCAGTGGGAGCAGTGATGGTGGTTTTAAACTCAGATCCTCAGCCTGCTGAGCCAGGCTTATCTAAAGCACATCAATAACTGTAATCACTCTCTTCTTGATAAGGCTGATTTTACACCTCTGATAGGTTTACCTCTCTTAGCCACCCTCTAGCCCTCCAAAATAACAAGGGGACATTTTATAGATAACTTTCTTCTTTAGAGGTGGCTGGAAACTTCACCCACCACCTGGAGGATGCTGGCAACAATGTTAAGGGGGACAGAGAAGGTTCTAGAGGGTGAGAATATTAGGCTTAGATTGTGCCACTAGTATAAACTCTTTTCAAATTAATTCAACCAGCACTCACTGCATACCTACCAGGATCCCCAGGCTTTGCCAACCTTAAGATGATTCTAATGTCAACAAGAATAGTCTTTCCTTCCATGCCTCTATGCTCCAAAAGTTCCTAGAACACTTGTCCTAGCATCCTCACTTCTGAGAGGTATCAGAGTGTGGTAGGAAGACCATGCATGGGCTTCAAAGTCAAATCTAGACTCTGCTACAACTTAGCAGTATAACTAAGAAAGCTACCTCATCACTCTGCACTTCAGTGTCTGCAAAATGTGGATGGGATCTATTTTAGATCACAGCTGTGAAGGTTAACCATTGTGCAGATAAAGCACCTGGCCACCTGCCAGATTCAGAGTTCAGGTGCTCAATCAACGATGCCTGTTTGTCAGGTTCCCTGCGGGCCCCTAGCCCCGTGTCTGCTGTTGCGATGCTGCCCTCTCACTGTCTGTCCAACTCTCCCTGTTATCAGGGCTGCCATTTTTCCTGTTGCTTTTGCCATCACCCAAAGGTCTCCCAATTATGTGAATAGATTCCCCGGTGGCTATAGTTGACCACAAGACAGAGGGCTTTTAGGTATAATTATGGCTGATTCCCACTGGTGCACAGTAGAAACCAACAAAACACTGTAAAGCAATTTTCCTCCAATTAAAAAATAATTTAAAAACCTAATCTGGACTTTGGGGTGTTGTCATCCTACAGGAGAAAAACTTGAAATGATTTACCAGGAAACTATTTGAAGGGTAATCAAGTGAAATTGCTTTGTTTCATCTCAAGCATGTTTCTTCTCTAAATGTTCCCAAATAGGACCTCAGAACCTTGACATTCTTCCTGTTCAAAGCCAGTTTCCTATTTACCCAAGATTTTTTTACACTTTTTATATTTCTTTTATTATTACCAATAAGCCTGGTACAATGCCAGGAAGATAGTAAGCACTCAGATACTTGATATAACATGTAATAAATACTACACACTGGACATACTTCAGGTAAAATATGAACTGAGCTAAGAATTGTTCTCTTCTTATTTTCATTGAGGGCACCCTGTTCAGATGCCCTTATAAGCCCTTAGCACACTTTATTTGCCTTGTCTATTGGAATTAGGCCTTTAATAGTTGTTCCTGGAACAAAATGATATATTGCAACTTAGAATATGAAAAACATAAGATAAAATATGATGAAATATCAAACAAATAAAGACGGTTTTGACAAAATTTTGATAATTCACCTACATAAGGATTTTTAAAATCATTTGTCTGGGAATGCAATTCAATATTATATTCAGTTTATTTTAGAATAGTTGTCTTTATCTGAAAGTCAATACTCAAATGTCACCAAATTACTGAGTAATTATTTTCTTAATCTAGTTTGCATATATTGAGAGGTAACACATTGGTCACATCATAGAGTGTACTCTGAGGCTTATGTGGAATTTTAATTGCTTTCAACTATTATTGAAATCTCTTTTCAAAGACCCCAAAGCAGATTTTATCACTCTTATATTTCAAGTGACCTTAATTTCTAATCTTGAATCCTCAGACCCCTTCCATTTCTTCCAGAGGTGTAAATCTTAATAAAGACTCTAATGGCATCAGTGTGTCCCAGTGTCCCTCAGGCTTAAATAGAATATTCCTTCTTCCCTGACACTGTGACCCTCAGTGCCTGTGGAAAGTTCAAGACGCAGAAACACAAGTCATCCTCAGGCTCTGTTGCTTTGCTCACTATTTGGTGGGGGCATCAAATACTCACCAAACTGTATTATAGTCTTTTTGTGACATGTATCAGAGAACAGGTTAGTACAGGTTCTCAAAAGGTACTGGGATGAGAAAGGTCAATCATAGTTCAGGAAAGACCTCACAGAACAGAAGATATTTAAGAAGGCTCAGTGGGAGATATTGATTGGCCTAAGACATGTGAATATATTTTCAGGCTTAGGGGTCAGTATGATGTAAAATTGTATAGTATATTCTAGAAAGTGGCAAATAGTGTTATAATGAAAGAATACAGGATGTTTACAGAGGAGTTACTGGGATGAGCCTACAAAGCATGGTTGAAAACACACTGAAGACCCTTGAAGTCTTTGAATGTGTAGTAATGAGGTAGTCTTTTTCTTACAAGCAGTAGGAACTTAATAGGTTTTAAGCAAGACAGTGGCCATAAGAAATGTATAATTTAGAATGGCATTGTGTAGAGGATGACACTTGTCAAGGATGAAATGGGACATGTAGAAGATAGCTTCATAGATAATGCAGTTTTGAGGTTGCTCCTGGAGGAAGATACTAAGTTTTAATAAGAGAAGATAGGGATTGGGAAGGGAAGTTTTGCTGTTGCTGGAATAGTAATTACAGCTATTGCTATCTCCAAGCATGTCCTATGCAAGCCTAGGGCTGGGAGTGACCACTCTGTGCCCCGAGTTCCCAGGTTTCACACCTGGCTAATAGAGTCCATACGTTGGGACGCAGTACACAATTCTCACAAGAAATTACCAAAGGAAAATGTCTTTCAGAGTTGCAGGAGAAATCGTCTTCAAAATCATCTTAAAGAACCACGTGAGAGAGCACTTAGCCTTCCTGCTGGCTTTTGAGGACAACAAGGGGCCTTGAATTTATATCTTGTCTGTGGTGATAGAAGCAGACTTATGCATGTGATAAAATTGCTGAGAACCTAACACACACACACACACATGCACACACACACACACACACACACACACTCATAAAACTGGGAAATCTAAGTAAGACCAGAGGATTATACCAATGCCTATAAAACCTAGCTGTGATATTGTACTATGGTTTTGTAAGACATTGCCATTTGGAGAAGGCGATGGCACCCCACTCCAGTACTCTTGCCTGGAAAATCCCATGGACTGAGGAGCCTGGTAGGCTGCAGTCCATGGGGTCGCTAAGAGTCGGACACGACTGAGCGATTCCCCTTTCACTTTTCACTTTCATGCATTGGAGAAAGAAACGGCAACCCACTCCAGTGTTCTTGCCTGGAGAATCCCAGGGAAGGGGGAGCCTGGTGGACTGTCGTCTATGGGGTCGCACAGAGTTGAACATGACTGAAGTGACTTAGCAGCAGTAGCGGCAGCAGCCATTTGGGGAAACTGAATAATGAGTGCATGAGGTCTCAGTATTATTTCCTAAAACTGAATGTGAAACTATATTGATTTCAAAATAAGTTTCCTTTTTTAAAAACTGGGCCAGTGGGCTATGACTGAAAAATGTTTGAAAGTTCTTTCTATACTGCTTTTGTCTACTGTAGAGACTGGAGATTTAAAGGCATCTTACGTTGAGACTAGGGCTCCAAATGTGATATAGATTTTAGATGCATTTCTGGGATGTGAAGAAGGTGGATGAAGTGAACATGGGCATGAAGGCATCTAGTTAGACCCTTCCACTCCCCTACTCCTGGTTTGAGCAGACATCCTGGTGTCTAATCACTATTCAGTTCAGTTCAGTAGCTCAGTCATCTCTGACTCTTTGCAACCCCATGGACTGCAGCACACCAGGCCTCCTTTTCCATCACCAACTCCCGGACTTTACTCAAACTCATGTCTATTGAGTCAGTGATGCCATCCAACCATCCCATCCTCTGTCTTCCTCTTATCCTCCACCTTCAATCTTTCCCAGCATCAGGGTCTTTTCAAATGGGTCAGTTCTTTGCATCAGGTAGCTAAAGTATTGGAGTTTCAGCTTCAGCATCAGTCCTTCCATTGAATATTCAGGATTGATTTCCTTTAAGATGGACTGGTTGGATCTCCTTGCACTCCAAGGGACTCTCAAAAGTCTTCTTCAACACCACAGTTCAAAAGCATCAATTCTTCAGCACTCAGCTTTCTTCACAGTCCAACTCTCATATCCATACATGACTACTGAAAAACCATAGCTTTGACTAGATGGACCTTTGATGGGAAAGTAATGTCTCTGCTTTTGAATATGCTATCTAGGTTGGTCATAACTTTCCTTCCAAGAAGTAAGTTTTTTTTTTTTTAATTTCACGGCTGCAGTCACCATCTGCAGTGATTTTGGAGACCCCCAAAATAACATCTGTCACTGTTTCCACTGTTTTCCCATCTATTTGTCATGAAGTGATGGGACCAGATGCCATGATCTTTGTTTTCTCAATGCTGAGTTTTAAGCCAACATTTTCACTCTCCTCTTTAACTTCCATCAAGAGACTCTTTAGTTCTTCTTCATTTTCTGCCATAAGGGTGGTATCATCTGCTTATCTGAGGTTTTTGATCTCTCTCTTGGCAATCTTGATTCCAGCTTGTGCTTCATCCTGCCCAGAATTTTTCATGGTGTACTCTGCATATAAGCTAAATAAGTAGCAAGACAATATGCAGCCTTAACGTACTCCTTTCCTTATTTGGAACCAGTCTCTTGTTCCATGTCCAGTTCTAACTGTTGCTTCCTGACCTGTATACAGATTTCTTAAGAGGCAGGTCAGGTGGTTTGGTACTCCCAACTCTTTCAGAATTTTCCACAGTTTGTTATGATGACTAAGGCTTTGGCATAGTCAATAAAGCAGAAATATATTTTTTTTTCTGGAACTCTTGCTTTTCTGATGATCCAATGGATGTTGGCAATTTGATCTCTGGTTCCTCTGCCTTTTCTAAATCCAGCCTGAATATCTGGAAGTTCACAGTTCACATACTATTGAAGCCTGGCTTGGAGAATTTTGAGCATTACTTTACTAGCATGTGAGATGAGTGCAATTGTGTGGTAGTTTGAGCATTCTTTGGCATTGCCTTTCTTTGGGATTGAAATGAAAACTCATCTTTTCCAGTCCTGTGGCCACTGCTGAGTTTTCCACATTTGCTGGCATATTGAGTGCAGTACTTTCACAGCATCAGCTTTTAGGATTTGAAATAGCTCAACTGGAATTCTACCACCTCCACTAGCTTTGTTCATAGTAATGCTTCTTAAGGCCCACTTGACTTCGCATTCCAAGATGTCTGGTTCTGGGTGAGTGACCATACCATCATGATTATCTGGGCCATGAAGATCATTTTTGTATAGTTCTTCCATGTATTCTTGCCACCTCTTAATATCTTCTGCTTCTGTTAGGTCTGTATCATTTCTGTCCTTAATTGTGCCCATCTTTGCATGAAATGTTCCCTTGGTATCTCTAATTTTCTTGAAGAGATCTCTAGTCTTCCCCATTCTATTGTTTTCCTCTATTTCTTTGCATTGATTACTGAGGAAGGCTTTCTTATCTTTCCTTGCTCTTCTTTGGAACTCTGCATTCAAATGGGTGTATCTTTCCTTTTTTCCTTTGCTTTTTGCTTCTCTTCTTTTCACACCTATTTGTAAGGCCTCCTCAGACAGCCATTTTGCTTTTTTGCATTTCTTTTTCTTGGGGATAGTCTTGATCCCTGTCTCCTGTACAATGTCAGGAAGCTCCATCCATAGTTCATCAGACACTCCATCTATCAGATCTAGTCCTTTGAATCTATTTCTTACTTCCACTGTATAATCATAAGGGATTTGATTTAGGTCATAGCTGAATGGTATAGTGGTTTTCCCCACTTTCTTCAATTTAAGTCTGAATTTGGCAATAAGGAGTTCATGATCTGAGCCACAGTAAGCTCATGATCTTGTTTTTACTGACTGTATAGAGCTTCTCCATCTTCGGTTGCAAAGAACATAATCAATCTGATTTCGGTGTTGACCATCTGGTGATGCTTATGTGTAAAGTCTTCTCTTGTGTTGTTGGAAGAGGGTGTTTGCTAAGACCAGTACGTTCTCTTGGAAAAACTCTATTAGACTTTGCCCTGCTTCATTCTGTACTCCAAGGCCAAATTTGCCTGTTACTCCAGGTGTTTCTTGACTTCCTACTTTTGCATTCCAGTCCCCTATAACGAAAAGGACGTCTTTTTTGGGTGTTAGTTCTAGAAGATCTTGTAGGTCTTCACAGAACCGTTCAACTTCAGCTTCTTCAGCATTACTTGTCAGGGTGTAGACTTGGATCACTGTGATATTGAATGGTTTACCTTGGAAATGAACAGAAATGATTCTATCATTTTTGAGATTGCATCCAAGTACTGCATTTTGGACTCTTGTTGACTATGATGGATACTCCATTCCTTCTAAGAGATTCCTGCCCACAGTAGTACATATAATGGTCATCTGAGTTAAATTCACCCATTCCAGTCCATTTTAGTTCACTGATTCCTAAAATGTAGATGTTCACCCTTGCCATCTCCTATTTGACCACTTCTAATTTGCCTTGAGTCATGGACCTAACATTCCAGGTTCCCATGCAATATTGCTCCAAAACTATTAGTTTTGTGTTATCAAGAAGCAGTGCATGGGCATCAAACATTTTTATCAGTGTTCATGTAACAGACATTGTGTGGCTCCATATATAGCAGTTTTGAAGATAGCTTTTGGGTCCTTGGGTTATGAATAAGATTGGTTGTTCCTAAGCAGAAGATATTAAGAACAGATGGCAAGAATACACAGAAGAACTGTACAAAAAAGATCTTCATGACCCAGATAATCATGATGGTGTGATCACTGACCTAGAGCCAGACATCCTGGAATGTGAAGTCAAGTGGGCCTTAGAAAGCATCACTACGAACAAAGCTAGTGGAGGTGATGGAATTCCAGTTGAGCTATTTCAAATCCTGAAAGATGATGCTGTGAAAGTGCTGCACTCAATATGCCAGCAAATGTGGAAAACTCAGCAGTGGCCACAGGACTGGAAAAGGTCAGTTTTCATTCCAATCCTAAAGAAAGGCAATGCCAAAGAATGCTCAAACTACCGCACAATTGCACTCATCTCACACACTAGTAAAGTAATGCTCAAAATTCTCCAACCCAAGCTTCAGCAATATGTGAACCATGAAATTCCAGGTGTTCAAGCTGGTTTTAGAAAAGACAGAGGAATCAGAGATCAAATTGCCAACATCTGCTGGATCATAGAAAAAGCAAGAAAAAAAAAGAAAAAGCAAGAGAGTTCCAGAAAAACATCTATTTCTGCTTTATTGACTATGCCAAAGCCTTTGACTGTGTGGATCACAACAAACTGTGGAAAATTCTTCAAGAGATGGGAATACCAGACCACCTGATCTGCCTCTTCAAAAATTTGTGTGCAGGTCAGGAAGCAACAGTTAGAACTGGACATGGAACAACAGACTGGTTCCAAATAGGAAAAGAAGTTCATCAAGGCTGTATATAGTCACCTGTTTATTTAACTTCTATGCAGAGTACATCATGAGAAACGCTGGACTGGAAGAAACACAAGCTGGAATCAAGATTGCCGGGAGAAATATCAATAACCTCAGATATGCAGATGACACCACCCTTATGGCAGAAAGTGAGGAGGAACTCAAAAGCCTCTTGATGAAAGTGAAAGTGGAGAGTGAAAAAGTTGGCTTAAAGCTCAACGTTCAGAAAACGAAGATCATGGCATCCGGTCCCACCACTTCATGGCAAATAGATGGGGAAACAGTGGAAACAGTGTCAGACTTTATTTTTCTGGGCTCCAAAATCACTGCAGATGGTGATTGCAGCCATGAAATTAAAAGACGCTTACTCCTTGGAAGGAAAGTTATGACCAACCTAGAAAGCATGTTCAAAAGCAGAGACATTACTTTGCCAACAAAGGTTCATCTAGTCAAGGCTATGGTTTTTCCTGTGGTCATGTATGGATGTGAGAGTTGGACTGTGAAGAAGGCTGAGGGCTGAAGCACTGATGCTTTTGAAGTGTGGTGTTGGAGAAGACTCTTGAGAGTCCCTTGGACTGCAAGGAGATCCAACCAGTCCATTCTGAAGGAGATCAGCCCTGGGATTTCTTTGGAAAGAATGATGCTAAAGCTGAAACTCCAGTACTTTGGCCACCTCATGTGAAGAGTTGACTCATTGGAAAAGACTCTGATACTGGGAGGGATTGGGGGCAGGAGGAGAAGGGGACAACAGAGGATGAGATGGCTGGATGGCATCACTGACTCGATGGACGTGAGTCTGGGTGAACTCCGGGAGTTGGTGATGGACAGGGAGGCCTGGCGTGCTGTGATTCATGGGGTCGCAAAGAGTCGGACACGACTGAGCGACTGATCTGATCCGAGGGCCAATTCTTCCTTTTCCCGATTGTGGGAGAGGTGACAGCTCCCCTGATGGGCCAGTTCAAGAGTATTGTTCTGGGAGACCTACCTAAAGCTTCCCAAGGTTTCCCTGAGTTAGAAACCTTGTACTTCTTTTCAGGACATCCATTATGCTTAGAAGAGCTAGAGTGAGGTTTCTGCTGTTTGTTTTGTTTTTATCTTCAACTGAACTCCAGTGCTGGTGCCCTGTGACTTTATAAACGCATCATTCTTCCACTGTATTCCCACTCCCCAAAACAAGATATCTTCAGTCTACTAGTCTAAAAATGTCTACAGCCAGTTAGCTAATATCACAGAATGGTCCATGGAAGTTTCTAACAGGTAGAGTTCTCTGGGGTGTTATCTGAAAGTGAGAAGAGAAAGCAGGAGGAAAAAATAGGGTCAAGGTTATGTGACATTTTTGAATGGGAGTATCACTTATGGCAGCACAGGTGAAATGTTCCAGAGAAAGCTTGCCTGAGTACATGCTCAGTCGCTTCAGTTGTTTCTGACTCTTTGTGACCCTGTGGACTGCAGCCTGCCAGGCTCCTCTGTCCATGGGATTCTCTAGGCTAGAATACTCGTGTAACTTGTCATGCCTTCCTCCAGGGCATCTTCCTGACCCAGGAATCAAACCCTCATCTCCTGTGGCTCCTGCAATGCAGGCAAATACTTCACTGCCGAGCCACCAGGGAAGCCCCAGCTTAAGGGGTGCTAGATGCTGTTTCAATAAGATTGCAATTATGTCCAATGAATAAACCTTCAGATCTAATGTAGCATGATGATTACAGACAGCAACAGGGAATTTGCGAAGATAGTAGATTTTAGGTGTAGTAGCCATACACACAAAGATAACAGTGAGAGGAGACAGATATGTTAATTAGCTTGTCTTAATCATTTCACTGTGTATCTCAAACCGTAGTGTTTTATTTCTTCAATATATACAATTATTATTAAAATATAATTTTTTGTAATTGCAAATGCATTCAAACTCTTCAGAGCTTTATTATATTTGTTCGTTCTTGGTGAAAATCTTGGTGTGATTGTGCTGTGCATCCCCACAGGAAATTAAAAGCAGCTGAGGGGGGAGTTAAGCTCCTATCTCTTCCCTTATGGTATTCTTTCTCTCCATCTCTTAAAATTTTAAGAGTCTCCCCTCCACAGTAAGTAGAATGAAATGGAGGTGTGCTTGCAGGCCAGGTAAATGGGCCAGCTAGAACCAAAGAGGTTGGGCACTACAGTTGTGGTATTAGTGGGACTCTGTGGCTTTCATGTTTAGAGAAAGGAGGCTGGGAGCGGCTGGACCCTGGAGGAGGGCCGCCTCCTCTATGGCCTGAGCTTCCCTGTGTGTTTCTTCCTTTTCCCATTCTCCCCACCCACCTTTCATCATCCTCAGAAGCCCATGTGTGTGAAAAGCAACAGAGGAATGTGGGTGGGTTGACTTGTATAATTAAATCCATGTTGCATCGTGTTCTTTAGAATTAATAAGGAATTCATCCCATTGAAACTCACCATGACATCTTCCCTCTGACTCAGATTTCTTTTACTTTTCTCTCCTTTCCTCAGCTAAAAGCATTAGACATGGGGCTATGGTTCAAATTAGTATCTTACATTTCTCTCCTCTTTTTTTTTTAATTGAACTTTTCTGTTCAGTGAAGAGTTTAGTTTGTTTAGATTACATTTTTTTTCTTCTACTTGTTCACCAGTGTCTTTTTTTTTCCTTCCTTCCCTTGGGAAATGTGCACAGTGAGGGAGCTAATATGAGAGCTCTTTATCTCGCTTTTGACTACAAAGTTGGAGAAAGCACTGCTGGCCAAAGTTTGCTAATCCAGGCACTGTCCTTTGAGGCTATTCATTCTTTGGACCTTCATATCCTGACACCATGAAAACCATGCTCTCATAGACATCCACTGAGGCCAGAGGGAGCTGCGTCTGTGGGGTCACAAGACAGAGAATAACAGGGAATAAACCGTACTTCTAAATTCCTGGGTCATGTTGCGAAACACCTTTTTATTGGGGGTAAAAATCTGACTTCATTCCCTTATAAAAGTGGATTTATGTGATGGATACGTGATATATATTTTTCTGCCACTGTTCTTGTGGGATAGTGGTTGTATCAGCTAGGATTAAATTCAACTGTGAGTAACATAAACCCGAAATAACAGTGGCTTAAACCTGATAAAAAGTTTTTCCTTCTTCATGTAGAAGACCGACTGTAGCCATCCAGGGTTGGGATGCTGGCTCGGTTCCATGAAGTCTCCCTCACAAATCCAAGCCACTGTATGGCTCAGGGTGTGGCCCTCAGCTTCATGGTCCAGGTAGGTAGTCACATGGTCATCTTAAGCACATTTGGGCTTTCTGGGTGGTTCAGATGGTAAAGAATCTGCCTGAAATGCGGGAGACCTGGGTTTGATCCCTGAGAAGACCCCCTGGAGAAGGGAACAGCAACCTACTCCAGTATTCTTGGCTGGGAAATTCCATGGAAAGAGGAGCCGGGCGGGCTGGAGTCCATGGAGTGGCAAACAGCTGAACACAACTGAGCAACTAATATTCTTTCTGAAGAACGTTCCCATGAACCACCTGAGAGGGCTCATCCGCTGGCTTGGCTTTACAGGTTCCTGATAACAGGGGGCAGGAGATTTGGGGCTTTGGAGTGAGACCAACACAGTCTTGAGTCTCGCTATGCTGGCCTAAGGGACTTGCACATTTGAACAAACCCCTTAACCTCTAGGAGGTCGTATGTAATGTAGGTATGCTTTCTCATATGTACAAAGGAAATTATATAGAGAGAGCCATAAGAGGATAGAATAAAATATGTTAAAGAATTGGCTTTCTGATTAGCATGATAACAGACAGCATTCTACAGAGCTTTGAAATTTCTCCCTGAGAGGTGTTTCTATTTTAAAAGAAAACTAATTTCGTGTTTAAAGACTGGTGATTTTCTCCTCCTGAGAACATCCCCCAGAATGGGCTGCAAGTTCTTTACAAGCCCTTCTCCCAGCTAGGAAAAAAAAAAAAAGCTGATGTGAAGCAGGCAACCCTCTTGGTCATTCTGCCTTCCATGAGGCAAGTTTCCTTCTCCTCTGTGGCGGATACAGTGAATTAATGGCAAATATCCATTCCCCATTCCCTTCTATTGCGGTATTTTTTAAAATGGCAAGTTGAGAAAGAAAATAGTATAAATATTGTGATAGGCAAAGATGTACGGGTAAGATGTATTCCTAAACTACTTGAAAAATAAATTCTACATTGAATTTGTTAAAAGTTCAAATGAAACCTTGCAAGTTGAGAAATCCATTGGTGGTTCATGAAATCAATTTAGTGGGTCATGAACAGCACTTTTCAACGAAAGAATGAAATAGAAGAGGTTAGAAAAAATCAGGGCACATCACAAGTAGTTAATACAGTTTTTCATGAAATGGGTTTCATATATGTGGGTGTGTTCATATATGTGTATTCTGTGTTATTAAGTAAAATATGTTTCTTAGAATGGGTTGGGAATTCTGAAAAGAATAATAAAGTCAGAGGAATCACTCTACCTGACATTAAAGCTTATTATGTAGATACAATCATTAATACAGTGTGGTATTTGCAGAAATATTGATGCATAGATCAGTGCAACAAAATAGAGAACCCAGGATAGACCTCCATAAATATGCCCAACTGATTTTTTATAAAAGTGGGAAAATTAAATGGAGGAGAATTCAACTGGATTTTTCAGTTCAAATGACCTTTTTAAAAAATGCCCAACGAAGCTTGTCATCACACCCGCATTCCAAGTATCAAGGAGAAGACAAGAGAAGCTAACCAGTGTGCCCACTGTCTTTTAAGAAAAATACATGGGAGCTTCCCTTGGATCTTTGTCTACATCCAGAACCTAGTCACATAGCCACATCAACTGTAAGGAAATTTGAGAAATGTCTTCATTCTGAACATCATGACCAGTTAACTTTTCTACTACTCCATAGAAGTAGAGAAAAATAGATATTGGTCGCTATCTGTGCTACGCAGAAACATTGTGCAAGTATGGAATTCCATCTCTCCTGGACTTCAAAATGAAATTTCTGCGGCACATATTTGATCTCTGAGTCAAAACCTCAGATACCTCCTCAGTAAATATAGAGTCAAGTACAAACTCCTTCATAAGGATATTTAGGTTCTTGAAAATTGGTCCAAACTCAGATTTCTATCCATTCTCTGTCCACCACATTCTCCCAAATGCTAAGACTCTACCACCTCAGTGATCTGACTCAAACTCTACCCTAGCTCGGATTGTATTCCCACACCCACCCACCTCCTATATCTGATGGACAATGCCTCAGCCTTGTAGACCTAGTGAAATTAGCATTTCCTCTCCCTGATGACCTTACTGACTCCTCAAACCCAACAGAAGTAACTATTCCCTTCTCTAAGCTTTCATTAACCTATATGTATGTCAATCTTAGAGTTTCCCAGGTGACGCTAGTGGTAAAGAACCCTCCTGCCAATCAGGAGACATAAGATATGTGGGTTCAAACCCTGGGTCAGGAAGATCCCCTGGAGGAGGGCATGAAAACCCACTTCAAACCCACTTCAGTATTCTTGCCTGGAGAATCCCATGGACAGAGGAGCCTGGCAGGCTACAGGCCATTGGGTCACAAAGATTCAGACACAACTGAAGCGACTTAGCATGCATACACGCACATGTCAATCATGGCACTTAACCTCATGTCTTACTGAGACTTACCTGGTTTTTGCTTTTTGATTTTGTTTTGTAAGCTCCTCCAATACCAGGCCTATTTTTCAGATATTCTTTGTTCACAGATATTAGAATCGCTCCACATCCTTCAAATTATTTGTTGAATTGTTGAGAGGTTTCTTGTGGTCAAAAAAGAAGAAAGAAAAAGTATCTATTTACAACAGGTGTGCTTTGAAAGGGCAAAGCCGGTATTTCACAGGTTCTGTTGTGAAGAAATAATCTGTGCTTAAAGACTAGAGTGAAAAGGATGATTCTTTGACATCTTGAGATTCCTATTTTACTACAGTGAACAGGTCAGGCTCAAAGTCGGTCACAGGAAAGTCCTCCTGCACTTTATGTTCCCATCGTGGGCACACCTGTCTGCTTGAGGGAAGGAGGTTGTCTTCAGAGTTGGCCTGCAAGGACAGCTTCAAAAAGAATCATTGCTCTGGTCATATATCTGGAAGAAAATCCTCTTCTCTCTAAGGGGAAACAGAAGTTTTATTCTTGGAAGCCATGCTTTTTAAAATTAATTAATTTATTTTAATTGGAGGCTAATTACATTACAATATTTTAGTGGTTTTTGCCATACATTGACATGAATCAGCCATGGATGTACATGTATTCCTCATCCCGAACCCCCCTCCTACCTCCCTCCCCATCCCATCCCTCTGGGTCATCCCAGTGCACCAGCCCTGAGCACCCTATCTCATGCATCAAACCTGGACTGGCAATCTCTTTCACATATGATAATATACATGTTTCAATGCTATTCTCTCAAATCATCCCACCCTCGCATTCTCCCACAGAGTCCAAAAGACAGTTCTTTACATCTGTGTCTCTTTTGCTGCCTTGCATCATTACCATTTTTCTAAATTCCATATATATGCTTTTTTGCATAAAAGACTTTTATATTTCATTATTATTTGTAAATTTGTGCTTGACATCCTTATCAAGAGTAAAATTTATTGTATGGTTTTTGTTTTTTGAGAGGTGGAGACATTTAAATAAAAAACTTTATACCCATTAAATAACACCTTCCATTTCCCCCTTCCCCAGCCCCTAGCAACTACCATTCTACCTTCTTCTACTATGAATCTGACCATTTTAGGTTCTTCGTATAAGTGGAATCATGCACTATTGTCCTACTGTGACTGGCTTATTTTACATTTCATAATGCTTTCCAGGTTCATCCACACAGTCACATATGGCAAGTTTCCTTTTATTTTTTAAGGCTGAATCATAACCATTGCAGGGCTTCCCTGGTGGCTCAGACAGTAAAGAATCAGCCTGCAAAGCGGGAGACCTGGGTTCGATGCCTGGATGGGAAGATCCCCTGGAGGAGGGCATGGCAACCCACTCCAGTACTTTTGTCTGGAGAAGCCTCATGGACAGAGGAGCCTGGCAGGCTGCAGCCTATGGGGTCACAAAGAGTCGGACACAACTGAGCTACTAAGCACAAACACACAAAACTATTGTATGTATACACTACTTTTTCTTCATTGAGGGACATTTAGATTGCTGCCACGTCTTGGCTGTTGTGAATAATGCATGCCTTCCTTTTCTGGATGAAATACCAGGTGACATTCTTCATGGGTGATATTCTCCAAATGCAATCCCACTGTTAACCGGCTTTCTCGAGCCTCAGTCTCATAAAACTGTAACATTTAGATCCCCTACTATGGCGGAGAGTGTTTTGTTTATTAGATCTACATGTACCCCTTTACAGTTCTGTCCTCTACCTGGATCAGCACCGCGACTTATCTGAACCAACAGATTGTGAACAGAAGTGACGTGGGTTACCTCCTGTCATGATAGGTAAGATCCAGTGTCTCCTATCTTTGTCTTCTCATGAGGGGCACCTGTTCAAATGACATAGTAACAAACTGAATTTTACATGAGTGTGAAATGAAACTTTGATGTATTATTAGGCCACTGAGATCAGGAAGTCTGTTATAGCAGGTAGAATTACTAACCATCTCTAATATACTGACAGTGTAAGGCTTTGGGAGGATTAAACAGATCATTTAAATATAAGCTCAAGCCCCATGCTTGATAAAAATATACATCAGTCATATGGTAAAGTAAGATTGCCATTATGTGATAAAATGGTTACACTGAAAGAAAAATTCTGCGACTTCCCTGGCAGTCCAGTGGTGAAGGCTTCACATTCCAATGCCAGGGATGTGGGTTTAATCCACATGCCTCTGGGTTAAAAAACCAAAACATAAAACAAGCAATGCTGTAACAAATTCAATAAAGACTTTTAAAATGGTCCTCATATAAAAAATATTTTTAAAAAACAGAAAAATGTCTAGAGGACAGGAATCTTGGTTCTAGAGTTGTAGAACTTTAGACCTGGAGTTAGAAGTCCTTTAATCTTGTGGTTTTCAAACTTGTGTGATTACAAATCTCAAGTTCTTAGGAGAAATACAGATTTCTAGGTCTTGCCTCCAGTTATGATTCATTATCATCTCTAGGGGAGGTTTTTTTGCTTTTTACATGGAAGGAAAGTGAGTCACGAGAGGTTAATGACTTTCCTAAGGCCACAGAACTGATTCTTTAGCATGCTGGGACTAGAACCCAGCTTCCACGAAGTAGAATGCTTTACTTCTGGGCTCACATAATAATGTTCTAATAGAGCAAGGCCGAGACTGACCTTTTGTCCCTGTTTTTCTGATAAATCATGTCAAGACCTGCAAATGATTTTACCCCTTAACAATGAAAAGAAGATGTAATTTTAAAATTACCTTGGATGTACAGTAAAAGCAGCATTCCCATAATCAATCATCCAAAATCATGGGGTTATTTGGAGCTATTTGAAGGAAAGTAAATTGAAAACATGTTTTTAAACAATGCACCAAAGAGTTATCAAATCATAAACATCTAGATTACTTTAACATGTTGATTATTCCACATTTAGGGTCTCTTTACAAAGTAACTCTGGACATGAAGAGACCTGGAAAATTCAATGAATCCCTTCCTAAGTTGTTAACTGTATTGAGTTTAATCATTTGGCCTGTGGGAACATGTATTAAACTAAATATATACATATACATATATATATATATATATACATACATACATACACACACACTCACACACATATGTACATACGTACTTTTTGGAGCTATTGTTCACACTTTTCGCTATGTATAAGACATGGAGGCCTGTTACTAAGATATGTCTCTGAGGATATAGAAATAGCTTAGGGAAAGCAGTGGTATAGCATTGAACACATTAAAACCTATCTGGAATTTTAGAAATCAAATACACAAGCATTCCATAATAACCCTTGGGTTTTAAAATAATTTCTGAACCTGAAAATTCATAACTAAATAATGGCAGCACATTTATGACATTAAATGCCTTAAACCATTTGTTTATTATTATATGTGGATTTTAAATTTTACGTTTAAGAAAATTGAAAGCCTACCCTATTCTCCCCCCTTCAAGGGGTGATATACCAATTACCTTTGAGAGGCTTTGTTTTTCTCACTGGAAGAGAGCTAAACCAAGACTGAAATTTATGTTAAGACATCTCTTTGGTTATCAAATCTTTGATCATACACTCTTGTTAAACTAAACCAAATTAAATTAATCTTTGTTGAAAAATAAATGATGTAATTCCTGGAGGGTCCTGTTTTACTCCCAAGATGGTGTTCTGGTTTTTCTAAGTAGCTTAGAAGAAAGCAAAGTCTGAAATGGCTCTTGAAACTGAAAAGAGGAAATTGCCTTGAGTGTGGCAGGTGTCTAGAAGGAACCACTATTCATGAGTGATCCATGACCTAAGGGGTCATCATCATAAGACTAAATTATATGTGCATTCTTCCTGAGACCGGAATCAAAGACCAAACTCTAAAATTAATCTAGATGTTATTTCTTCTTTGAGTTCTAAAACGAGCCCAGGGAAGATTAGAAGTCATTCATCTGACTCTGAGAATCACAGTGCATCCTCTGATTTTTCCTGGAATGGATTCCTTATGTGGACGCAATGTGAGTTGAATTGCATCTGGTTATTGTTTTTAGAGAACTTTGCTGAAATTCAAACTGAGCCCATGTATTGTGAGCTGATTTATCAGCGCCTGCCCATATGAGAACCAGGATGAAACTGGGAGCCCTGACAACTAGGAGTTTGCAGTGAGAGCCAGGTACATATTAAAATGGTATGGCTCTGGGGCCAGGAAGGGTGAATGCAATGCACTCCTAGAAGTCTTCTCTTAGGGCCCTGACAAGGGTGGAGGGAGGGAGAGAGAGTGACAACAACGTGGTGGACTTTGAAATCATCTTTGAATCCTGATTATGGCTCTACCATGGAGGAGTTCGATGATTTTGGATTACGTTTTATAACCACTTTGAGCCTCAATTTTCCTCTTGGTAAAACAGTTATAATAGTGCCTGTGTTATGGAGTTGTGAGAATTAATGGGAGACTATGCCTAGGACCTGACATCTGGTAGGTCAGTGAAAAATAGAAAAGTGGTCAGTCTTCAACAATCTCATTGGCCAGTAACACATACTGAACATTTACTATGGCCCAGCACTTTGCCACTACTGATCCTGAGCACACAACTGGCATCACTGCATACTCAGTAAATGTCATGGAATAACGAAATGATGACCGAATCCCTTTCAATGTTGACTGTCCGTGACCATGAAAGAGAGAGGGCAAAACCACAGGGGAAGCGCCCATGCACTGGTGCACTGATGTTGGAGTTCCCCAATGCAGGCCAAGCTCAGGGTTTCTAGGATAAGGCCTCTCATCACTTTGTTTTCCTGCCCTTCTGCAGAGAGCTGTACCCCCACCCCCGGGGTGGTAGGCCTCATTGAGTGTTTTGTGGTCTTGCTTCTCCTGAGTCGAGAGGGTAAAAACTGAAACACAAACTAAAAACGTCAAATTCGATTCTGCTCCAAGAGCTCCCGAGGGCTGGGCAAAGGGTTTGCAGTTTCACCGCAAAGCATTTACAAGGGCCGCGAACTCTGGCCGGACCAAGAATCCAGATAGCATAACCTGTGCAGACCCAAAGTGCCTCTGGATTGCAGGGGTCGGTAAAGGGGAAGGTTCTGGGGGGTCCTGGAAAAGACTCTTTCCACCTCGGTTCACCATCCTGCTATGCCTCAACCCCTGTGCAGCCAGGGCACACTTGGTTTCTGGTTTCAAAATGAAATTTTCACACGGCCCAGATCTCAACCCACCCTAATTTAAAGAAACAGGCGCTTGGCATGTGATCCAGAGAGATCAGCAGTGGCTCACATACAGCTGTGCACATCTGGCACACAGGTATGTGATTTCGCATGAAGATAAATTGTGTGGGGACCAAATGCACAGTTGTTAAACCAAAAATGAATTGCTTCTTGGAAGCAATCTTCCTGCACAGCAGGGCCTCTGTGTGAGCTTGATCTTTTTCATTAGGCCCTTCTCAGAAAGCACAGCTTTCTCCAGAAGGTCTGTGGGTGAAGCAAGGGCCATGCCCACACCTGCAGTTGGCCATCTGCTGCTCCCTACAGAACTAGGATGCAATCTCTGACAACGTTGCTCAGGCAGCCTCCCCGAGGGAGTTCATCTGAGCCCAGGATCCAGGACAAGGCCAGATGCTTCCCTGGTACTGCTTCATTTTCCATAAATTGTATTTTGCTCAGGTGTTTCTTTTTCGGAGGGAAAGTCCTTTTGTGAACAATTGCTGAAACATTAGAGTCCTTCACCAAACTCAAGTGGACTTCCCAGGTAATGTGGGGGTAAAGATTCTGCTTGCAACGCAGGAGACATAGGAGATGTAGGTTTGATCCCTGGGTTGGGAAGATTCCCTGGAGAAGAAAATGGCAACCTATTCCAGTATTCTTGCCTGGGAAATCCCATGGACAGAGGAGCCTGGTGTGCTATAGTCCATGGGGTTGCAAAGAGTTGGACATGACAGAGCACACCCACACACACGCACCAAACTCAATGGACCAAGAAGTCTCCCTCCCTAAGGAACATTATGGAGCTGATGGCATCCACCCCAAGGGAGCATCTTGTACCTCTGTAGAGAACATCACACTCAGATGCTCTTCAGATCAGAGGTTCCACTTCAAGATGCTTCATCGGTCTGAAGCAAATAAAAGAATGAATCTTGAATTAAGCAGTCTCCTGGATTCCATAAAGCACTGTTCTTCTGATTCAGTGGCTCAGTGACTAAGACATGGTGTCGAATGTTCCATTCCAGGCTACATTTCACAATCTCGGCAACAGAAAGTTACTGGTTATTGGCACAAATGAATCAATACTTTTGAAGAAGATTCTTTCCATCTTTTTCCCGTGTGATGCTACTACAAGCAATGGTCTACCAATTTGACTTTATTTTTGTTTCTCAGTGTCTTCCTCTCTCCCTCCCTCTCTTTCCCCACACCCTCATATTTATTTATTTCTCTCATAAATGGAAATACAATCTATGTCTTATTCTGTTTGAGTCAGAGTATCAGATTAGCCTTAATATCTATTACTGCAATGTTGCGTATGCTGTTTTTTGTCTAAAGTTTTTGTATCCATTTCCCAGCTGGGTGAACCCAGGGTCATTCTTTACAGTTAAACTCAAGGTCTCACCTGTTTTATGACTCCTCCTCACATGGGAATGACTTTATTCTCTATGCTACCATTATAGTTGATACTTATGCATGTATTAACATATGTCAGCCTTATAATTATCTGTTAATACATCTGCTTTCCCACCACGCCATGAGCCTCTCCATAGCAAGGACTGTCCAGTTCTTTCAGTTTTCAGTTCCTAGCCCTGTTCCAGTAAATAAATATTTGGACAATGAATACCAGTATAGCTCTTCCTTTCCTTGACATGACTTTGTTAGAACCCAGGCATCCCCAGTTTGTGAACTCCACGATAGCCCAGGATACCAACACAATGGGTCATCCATAAAACTGACCTGGATGTGACCCAGAAATCGAACAGAAAGCAGTAACACTCTGAGGCAGCCTTCAATGGCCAGAATTAGCTGGGGGCCCTCACAAGGGAGCAAATAAGAAGAAACATGTGGATGAGTGGGAGCTGGGTGAACTTCCTTTGTTCTGACTGTAGAGAATCCTAGAAAATGTGAGTATTTTTAGACCTTGTTGCTGGGAGCAGGGTGCGTGCAGGGAGGCGAGTCACTGCGGAAGCTGTTGAGGGTATTCAGGGCCAGCTGCTGCCAGAACTCCCTGAAGGGCTTCCAATGCAAGTGCCATCCACAGCAACACCTCCCGACACACTGTCCCTATTAGCACACCCCATTTTGCCCATTTCTCCAGACTTGCCTTGGATTGGTAGTTTATAGCTCTACTAAACCTCAGAGTGAGCAAAAGCCTTGAGGGGGAAGGTCTGTCTTCTGTAGAACTCAACATAAATTCTACACTTATGTGGGAACAGAAAACCAAGACGAACTGGAAGCATACATGAATGTGCTGATTAAAAAAGCCTACCGATCTATTTTGGCTTCCAGGATGGCTCAGTGGTAAAAAATCCAAGCGCCAATGCAAGAGACTTGGGTTCAATCCCTGGGTCAGGAAGATCCCCTGGAGGAGGAAGTGGCAAACCACTCCAGTAGTCTTGCCTGAAAAACTCCTTGGACAGAGGAGCCTGGTGGGCTACAGTCCATAGGGTCACAAAGAGTCAGACACAACTGATGGACTTAGCACACGCACACACACATCTGTCTATCTAATCTACCTATCTATCTGTTGGCTCATTTACCAACAGATAGTTGTTTTTCTATTCAGTTTCTAGGAATTCAATCCACCAAAATTACTCACCAAAATTAATGACTGATAACTTTGTCGGTCACTCTCTTCCTGGTAGATGAGTTTTATCTCAGGCTCCAACCTGATAACAAAATCTCATGAGCATGACAGCTCAGAAAAGAGTTTCAAGAAGAGTTTCCCATAATTTCTTATCCTGACACTGAAAACTCCCTGCCCTTCACCTTGCACTTCATGGTCTCTCCTGCCGGCCTCTCTCCCAGGATTCCCTGAGTTCACATGGGCTCTGTCCCCACGTGGTCTGCCGAGGGGCCAGGTACCAGCACGTCTCAGGGACTGGCTGTCCTGTTCCTTACAGTGTGTGGAGAGAGATGTGGACACGTGGAGTCATGGAAGAGATCACACAGCACGCTCTCATTGCTTCTACGGAAAAATCCATGTTGAAAAGGTAACCCTTGGAGGAGGCGACCAGATTCGATCAGAAGTTTTTAGTCATCTAGAAATGTTCGGTTCTTGCTATCATGCATAGCACCCAATCAATAACAACAGCCCACGTTTCCAACTGAGGGAGTAAGAAGACTGGTCGCCCGTGTGCAATAAAGGGATAGCTTCCTGTATGCTTCATTTTAGCCTCTTCAGAGCTTTTACACAATGAACTAAAAATTGTTAAGTGTTGTTCTGGAGGGCAATGGAAAGAAAGTGAAGGTTGTGAGGAAGGGAGGAAGCACTAGATTTGGAATTAAGAAGTTGGAAACTCACTCCATTTTTCATTCTGCTACTTCAAAAAACCCCTTGCCTTCTCTGAGCCTATGTTTCTTTCATTACAAAATAAAGAAAATCAAGACACAAGTCCAGTTTGGTTTACTTTTTCTTTTCTCACTTTCTAGGGTCTTTATAAAACACGATTTATTTGTAGAACCTAAAATTTTTATTTCCACTGCGCATATTCTGGCTTCTTTTCTCTTGTTTCTTTTCATGGATTTTGTTCAGAAGGATACTGTTGCACTGGGTTTCCTTTCAGTCCAATTACCAGTTTTGCTCTCTAGAAGCCATTGCGCCTGGGTGGGCCTGGCCCCGCAAAGCTAAGTCTGTTTTCGTGTTTGGGTTACTGATCCGTTTAGAGGAGCTATTCATTAAACACTTGCTAACTAAAATAATCGCCCTTCTCTTAAAACCAACACTGAGAAATGTTCTCTCTAAAAGTTCAGCCTATACTGAAAACCCCTCTGTATCCTGTGGTTCACAGAAACTGGTCCACTATGAACTGTTTTCTGAATTAGTTCCAGGAAGACCTCCTCTGTTGAGAAGGAGATACCTGTTATCAAGCAGCTTTCTTAGGCTGGCTGATCTTTAGGGCATCCATGTTAAAGTCTTCCATGGTGTTTGTGACATTCTTCAGTTCAGTTCAGTTCAGTCTCTCAGTCATGTCTGACTCTTTGCGACCCCATGAATCGCAGCACGCCAGGCCTCCCTGTCCAATACCAACTCCCGGAGTTCACCCAGACTCATGTCCATCGAGTCAGTGATGCCATCCAGCCATCTCATCCTCTGTCGTCCCCTTCTCCTCTTGCCCCCAATCCCTCCCAGCATCAGAGACTTTTCCAATGAGTCAACTCTTCGCAAGAGGTGGCCAAAGTACTGGAGTTTCAGCTTTAGCATCATTCCTTCCAAAGAAATCCCAGGGCTGATCTCCTTCAGAATGGACTGGTTGGATCTCCTTGCAGTCCAAGGGACTCTCAAGAGTCTTCTCCAACACCACACTTCAAAAGCATCAGTGCTTCAGCCCTCAGCCTTCTTCACAGTCCAACTTTCACATCCATACATGACCACAGGAAAAACCATAGCCTTGACTAGACAAATTTGTTGGCAAAGTAATGTCTCTGCTTTTGAATATGCTATCAAGGTTGGTCATAACTTTCCTTCCAAGGAGTAAGCATCTTTTAATTTCATGGCTGCAGTCACCATCTGCAGTGATTTTGGAGCCCAAAAAAATAAAGTCTGACACTATTTCCACTCTTTCCCCATCTATTTGCCATGAAGTGATGGGACTGGATGCCATGATCTTCATTTTCTGAATGTTGAGCTTTCAGCCAACTTTTTCACTCTCCTCTTTCACTTTCATCAAGAGGCTTTTGAGTTCCTCTTCACTTTCTGCCATAAGGGTGGTGTCATCTGCATATCTGAGGTTATTGATATTTCTCCAGGCAATCTTGATTCCAGCTTGTGCTTCTTCCAGCCCAGCGTTTCTCATGATGTACTCTGCATAGAAGTTAAATAAACAGGGTAACAATATACCACCTTGACGTACTCCTTTTCCTATTTGGAACCAGTCTGTTGTTCCATGTCCAGTTCTAACTGTTGCTTCCTGACCTGCATACAAATTTCTCAAGCGGCAGGTCAGGTGGTCTGGGATTCCCATCTCTTTCAGAATTTTCCACAGTTTATTGTGATCCACACAGTCAAAGGCTTTGGCATAGTCAATAAAGCAGAAATAGATGTTTTTCTGAAACTCTCTTGCATTTTCCATGATCCAATAGATGTTGGCAATTTGACCTTTGGTTCCTCTGCCTTTTCTAAAACCAGCTTGAACATCAGGAACTTCACGGTTCACATATTGCTGAAGCCTGGCTTGGAGAATTTTGAGCATTACTTTACTAGCGTGTGAGATGACTGCAATTGTGTGGTAGTTTGAGCATTCTTTGGCATTGCCTTTCTTTGGGATTGGAATGAAAACTGCCCTTTTCCAGTCCTGTGGCCACTGCTGAGTTTTCCACATTTGCTGGCATATTGAGTGCAGCACTTTCACAGCATCATCTTTCAGGATTTGCAATAGCTCAACTGGAATTCCATCACCTCCACTAGCTTTGTTCATAGTGATGCTTTCTAAGGCACACTTGACATCACATTCCAGGATTCTGGCTCTAGGTCAGTGATAACACCATCGTGATTATCTGGGTCATGAAGATCTTTTTTGTACAGTTCTTCTGTGTATTCTTGCCATCTGTTCTTAATATCTTCTGCTTCTGTTAGGTCCATACCATTTTTGTCCTTTATTTAGCCCATCTTTGCATGAAATGTTCCCTTGGTATCTCTAATTTTCTTGAAGAGATCTCTAGTCTTTCCCATTCTGTTGTTTTCCTCTATTTCTTTGCATTGATTGTTGAAGGAGGCTTTCTCATCTCTCCTTTCTATTCTTTGGAACTCTGCATTCAGATGCTTATAGTCTTCCTTTTCTCCTTTGCTTTTCGCTTCTCTTCTTTTCACAGCTATTTGTAAGGCTTTTCCAGACAGCCATTTGGCTTTTTTGCATTTCTTTTCCATGGGGATGATCTTGATCCCTGTCTCCTGTACAATGTCATGAACCTCCATCCATGGTTCATCAGGCCCTCTGTCTATCAGATCTAGTCCCTTAAATCTATTTCTCACTTCCACTGTATAATCATAAGGGATTTGATTTAGGTCATACCTGAATGGTCTAGTGGTTTTCCCTACTTTCTTCAATTTAAGTTCAGTTTGGCAATAAGACGTTCATGATCTGAGCCACAGTAAGCTCCCAGTCTTGTTTTTGCTGACTGTATAGAGCTTCTCCATCATTGGCTGCAAAGAATATAATCAATCTGATTTTGGTGTTGACCATCTGGTGATATCCATGTGTAGAGTCTTCTCTTGTGTTGTTGGAAGAGGGTGTTTTCTATGACCAGTGCATTCTCTTGGCAAAACTCTATTAGTCTTTGCCCTGCTTCATTCTGCATTCCAAGGCCAAATTTGCCTGTTACTCCAGGTGTTTCTTGACTTCCTACTTTTGCATTCCAGTCCCCTATAATGAAAAAGACATCTTTTTGGGGTGTTAGTTCTAAAAGGTCTTGGAGGTCTTCATAGAATCATTCAACTTCAGCTTCTTCAGCATTATTGGTCGGGGCATAGACTTGGATTACTGTGATATTGAATGGTTTGCCTTCAAAACGACCAGAAATCATTCTGTCTTTTTTGAGATCACATCCAAGTACTGCATTTCAGACTCTTTTGTTGACCATGATGGCTACTCCATTTCTTCTAAGGATTTCCTGCCTGCAGTAGTAGATATAATGGTCATCTGAGTTAAATTCACCCATTCCAGTCCATTTCAGTTCGCTGATTCCTAAAATGTCGATGTTCACTCTTGCCATCTCCTGTTTGACCACTTCCAATTTGCCTTGATTCATGGACCTGACATTTCAGGTTCCTATGCCATATTGCTCTTTACAGCATCAGACCTTGCTTCTATCACCAGTCACATCCGCAGCTGGGTATTGTTTTTGCTTTGGCTCCATCCCTTCATTCTTTCTGGAGTTATTTCTCCACTGATCTCCAGTAGCATATTGGGCACCTACTGACCTGGGGAGTTCCTCTTTCAGTATCCTATCATTTTTGCCTTTTCATACTGTTCATGGGGTTCTCAAGGCAAGAATACTGAAGTGGTTTGCCATTCCCTTCTCCAGTGGACCACATTCTGTCAGAAATCTGTTTGAAATCAAGGTATTGTGAAATCTGGCCTTAGATATGAGTGGAGTCAGCAGTTGTCTGTTCTTAATGCCTTTTTAACAAATATTTATTTATTTATTTTTGTGCATCTAAGCTGGGCATGAGGGCTTCTCTCTAGTATGGCACATGGGCTCCAGAGTGCCTGGGCTCTGTAGTTGGCAGTGTGTGGACTTAGTTGCCCTGTGGCACGTGTGATCTTAGTTCCCCGATTTGGGATTGAACGCAATCCTCCTGCCGTGGAAGGAGGATTCTTAATCACTGGACCACCAGGGAAGTCCCAGTTCCTAATGCATTTGAATTGCAGCTAAAAGAACAAGATACCTTCCCAGAGACACCCACGATGTGAAGTGTCATTGGCTCCCAGAACTCATTTCTAACTCTGGTCATGTATGTATGGTCCTAGAAACTTCTCACCCCAGGAATTCAATTTCCAACAAACAGGTAGGGAGTCCTTATTGTAAATTTAAAGCAGAGATATTTCTTCTTCATCTCCCATTGTTCTGCCTCGTCTTGGTAGGATCACCTTCTCTCTTTTCTCATCAGCAAATACACAAGATGATACCACATATAGCACTGTCAAAGCTACTTTTGGGGAAAAAAAGACTATGTAAGGCCACTTATGAGAAGTGGAGGATGACTGAAAGAATCTTAAAATGAGATATGGGGTGGGCGGCAGCCAAGTAGAGAAAAAAACTTCAGCTAAAGGGACAGTGACATTACAGACAGTGGCCTTTGGTAGATAGAAGAGCACAGAGCCTACAGTAACTCGGAGAGAATATGAAACACTGGCTCTGCCAAACTTGGCTGAGCAAACGGTGTATTTGAGCCCCTTAGTTCCATGATACACCTTCAGCAAAATCTTAATGTGAATCTACTTTCTTATAACAGAGAGCAGTCAAAGAGTTATTGCCCAATTTAGACTCACCGCAGACAAATAGGAGCTAGCTTCCTGAGAGGGGTGCTTTCAGAAAGCACCCCCACAGCCTTCATGGGGAGAGGTGACGTGCACCTTCTAGGGGAGGACTAGGTCCACTGGTCCATCCACCCCTGAGATACTCGGGCGGATGGAGGCCCTCAGTGCTCTGTGTGCTAGACAGGGTGCCCATCTGTATGTGTCTGAACAGACAGCACTGAGTGGAAAAGTCTAGGGGCAGGCCAGGGGGTAATTTAAGAATCTAGCTACTCATGGCTACTGTGAGAGCACAATTCATCAACTCCTAAGTGTTGAAAGTTTAGTCACTCAGTTGTGTCCAACTTTTTGCCACCTTTTGTAGCTCAGTAGGTGAAAAAATCTGCCTGCAGTGAGGGAGACCTGGGTTCAGTCTCTGGATTGGGAAAAGCCCCTGGAGAAGGGAAAGGCTACCCACTCCAGTATTCTGGCCTAGAGAATTCCACGGACAGTCCATGGGGTTGCAAATTCAGACACAACTGAGCGACTTTCCCTTCACTTCATGGACTGTAGCCCACCAGGCTCCTCTGTCCATGGGATTTCCCAGGCAAGAACACTGGAGTGGGTAGCCATTCCCATTTCCAGGGGATCTTCCTGGCCCAGGGATCAAAACTGGGTCTCCTGAATTGCAGGCAGATTTTTTACCATCTGAGCCATTGTCCACGTATCATCTCCTAAAACACAGTTTAAAGTAGTGTGTGGTCCTACTCCCTTGGATCTTTCTTAGCCTAGAATTTAATCAAGATCTTTAGGAGGAAAACTGGGAAGTGAAACAACTCATGGGTCCCAGAGTATACATTTTAAATATTCAGAACTGTGCGATCCACAAGTTAGTTTTTATTTATGAAAAGCCCCAGTGAGAATAAACTAAGCAGAGGGCATAATACATGGCATCTTTATTTGAAGCAAGCCAGGCAGACTGGGCCGGCCATTTGTTTCCTTCAGGGACTTTGCATGTGTGTCTGCCATTCAATCAGCAACATGTGGTCGAATCAACCCCAACCCCAGGCCGCTTCCCATCAGAGTGCATAGTTTTACCAATTGTCCCCAGTTTCGATGAAGGCACTCTAACCCAAACCCAGTTGCCCAATGATGAGCCTGATATCCCTAGGAAAGACAGTGAACACATGCAAAGTCTATTTGGTTGTGTCCATCTCTTTGCAACCCCATGGACCGTAGCCCACCAGGCTCCTCTGTCCATGGTATTCTCCAAGCAAGGAGTGGGTTGCCATGCCCTCCTCCAGGGGATCTTCCCGACCCAAGGATCAGACTCACATCTCCTGTGGCTCTTTCACTGCAGGTGAATTCTTTACTGCTGAGCCACTGGGGAAGCCCGGAAAAGAGGGTGCCTACACACTACCATCACAACCTACCATCCTAAAAATCAGAAGGCCAGATTCTTCCTAGGTGGCAGCAGCCTCAGTGATGCTGAGGATGCCAACAAGAATCAAGAACCCTTGTTGCAGGATGGTGTAGCTTCACCTGAGAAATGACAATAGTTTTATGACTTGGGGAACAGAAGAAGTATTTGAAGCAATATTTTTATTAAGAACGTATCTGCTGAACTTGCTTCATTTCTCAGGCTTTTTCCAAAGAAGTGCAATGGATGGGCTTCAATGGTTCATCCTTCTGTAAGTGTGAAGGCTCCTTGTAGTATCGAAATGTCTCAAAGTTTACAGCCTCAATGGCAGTTCTTTGACTTTCTGTGCTTTGTTTCAGATGAACTGACTTTTAAATAAATTAGCATTTTGCTTCTCCCAACAGTGTCTATGTCGATTTTAAGGTTCTCATACATACATGGAAAATACAATTTATTCAGTCTACAGATAATATTTGGTTTGTGTTAAAATGTACAGAGATCTGTGTTAATTCTACAGTTCCCAGTGGCCACTGGGAATCATGAAGACCAGACATTAGCATAACAGAATAGCTCATGATACACTGTGAAGACCAGAGAACAAAGGCTGATTTTGACTTGATAAGTAGTCACCTATCTGTGACTTGTGGGTGAAATAACTACTTCTAAAGATGCTGATTATAACCGGGGTGAATGGATTGGTGTCTCTTATGAGTAACTAAAACTGTAAGCTCTACCCAGGTTCCCTTCTCTTTCATCCTTCATAAGTCACTGTCTCAAGACATGGCTGAGGAAATGTCATTTCCCCCCAGTTTTATTGAGAAATTATCAACATACTTCACTGTGGAAGCTTAAGACATACAGCGTGATGGATTGATCTTTTTTTTGTTTTGTTTTTGTTTTTTGATGTTCCAAAACCTTTTTAATTCAGTACCTTATCTATATCTATATTATGAAATGATGACCACAGTAGCTTTCTGCTAACACCCATCTTCTCATATAAGTACAATTTAAAAAAAGAAAAGTAAAAAATTGTTCCTTCTAATGAAAGTTCCTTGGATTTCTTCTTCTAATAACATTCCTATGTATCAAACAGCAGTGCTAGTTATAGTTATCATGTTGTACATTACAACTCTAGTACTTTGTTTTCAAACTGGACGTTTGTACCTTTTGACAATCTTCTTCTAGTTCCATCTCTGTGTGGTAACCACAAGTCTGATCACTTTTCCCGTGAGTTTGGGGTCTTTTTGTTGTTTGCTTTTGGCTTTATTTATTTACTTTTTGTCCTAAGAGTCCACATATGAGATCATACAGTACTTGTCTTGCTCCATCTTATTTCACTTAGCATAATGCATTGAAGGTCCATCCACATTGTTGAAAATGGTAGAATTTCCTCATTTTTTATGGCTGAATAATATTCCATTTGTATATATACCACAGCTGCTTTATCCATTCACCCATCAATGGAGATTTAGATTGTTTCTATGTCTTGTCTACTGGAAAGACTGATGCTATGAACATGGGAGCACAGATGTCTTTTTGAGTCAATGTTTTTGTTTTCTTTGGATGTGTCTAGAAGTAGAATTTCTGGAGCATAAGGTATCTCTATTTTTAATTTTTTGAGGATCTTCTATTCTTTTTTCCACAGTGGCTGCACCAATTTACATCTCACTAGCAATGCACAAGGATTCATTTTTTCTCCACATCCACACCAGCTTTTGTAGTCCCCTCTCTCTCTGGATAGCCTTTCTAAGAGACCTGAGGAGATATCTCCCAGTGGTTTTAATTTGCATGGGAAATGCCATTATTGCTCTCTGAGACTCAGTTCTTCCTATGGGACACAGTAGGTAGGATGTGAAATAGAACAGCAGTTCTAAATCCTTTTTGATTTATACATCTCATCGAAATTTTTATGAATGCTAAAAGCCATCTCTCTGGAAAATACTTATATGCACAATACTTACCGAATATTCAGGGGACTCGTGGATCTTCCAGAGCCATGGTAAGAACCCTTTTGGGTTAGAACCACTGGAGTACCTGCAGCAGGGACCCTGTGGTTCTAGAGAGTCGTGGTTACACAGTCATGGAGCCATGATGGTCTCACTTTTATTTCAAGCACCTCCTTTGCAGAGAGATAATAGGAATCGGTTCCAGAGAGGCATCTGGAAAGCATGTAGCATGACCTCCAGCTGTGCTCGGTTTCAGTTTGTTCCGACTGGTGACCCTGCAGTGCTCTTTTTTTCTCTCCAACCCAGACATGCTCTGTCTCCCTGGCTGCCCTGTACCTTCCCTGGCCTTATAAAAATGATTGTGCCAAAGGCAAGCTGACTCCACCCAGGAGCAGGGCCTTAGAGCAGTGTCTCCTACTAGGACAACTCTTTCAGCTGATTTGGAGATGTCCATTTCCTCCTTCTGGATTTGCTTCTCTTCCTAAAGGCCTCTTCATACTTGTGAGAATGGACTCTTCACAGGCACGTGTCAACCACTCAGGTGTGGAGGCAAGTCAGAGAGAGAACACATAGCTTCTGTGTGCTGATATCTTCAAGCTTCCAAGTCGAGTAGGAGACTCTGTGACCTACACTGTGTAATGGGGGACTCTAAATGCTGGGCAAGATGTCCTTTCTCATACCAAGTCTCACTCCTTCAGGTTGATAGCTGCTGAAGTTCCCATCTCCCATTATCACTTTGTCTGGTTGCTGGAAGACACAATATACGGTTTATATCTGGGTTTAGCTAAGCATCTGGAAGCTCAGAGATGTGGCTTAAACTGACAGCGAGGATGATGTTTACAAGCAAGATGAAATAGGACAATGTCCAAAGAGAAACCCTTAGCTGGTCATGGGAACTGGTGACATTTTCTTAGACTCCATCGTGGCCATTCCCCTATCATTACCTCGATCTGTGCTGTCTAAGCACATTCACTACTTACATGAAAAATAAAACCCCTCAGCTGCACTAGCCACTTTTCAAGTGCTCAGTCATTACATATGGCTTGGATCTATTGGATTGGCAGCACAGATATAGAACATTCCCATAGCCACAGAAAGCTCTATCAGACCCCAGGGATCTACACAATGTGTTCAGTAAATATGCATTCTATGTCCATACCTAGAAATGAACAATATGAGTTCCTGCTCTCAAGGGGGCTTATGGGGTATAGTGGAGGTCAAAATAGGATGTTACCATCACAGTAGTCTGAGCTCCTGATGTGGAGATGGGGAGCTATTCCAAGTAGAATTCAATAAAGGAGAAATTTTATTTTTTCAAATATAGAGTAAATGTGTCTAGTAAGCAAAAAAAAAAAAAAGTGGTAATAATGACTGATTAACCAAAGATAGAAGATAGGCAAGGACTAGATTTGATGGGATTTGTATGCCATGCTTATTTGGTAAGTGTTTTAGAAAGGATAATTCTTCTACAACTTGATCTTTAATTTTGGTTTCTTCAAGTTTTTTTTTTTTTTCTCTCAAAATTGAATACCATTTTGCCCTTTCTCAGAACATTTTTCATGGTCTTATTGCAAAATTTAGAGTACTGAGCTCCCATCCTCTCTGTAGCTTAGCTTATCATGCTTCCAGGCACTCCCCCTGGGGTTCACATCCCCTGTTGTCCCATTGTCTGGTTGCTTAAAGGCATGATATATGGTTCATGTCTGGGTTTAGCTAAGCACCTGGAGGCTCAGAGATGTACCTTAAACTGACAACGATGATGATGATTACAAGCCAGATGAAGCAGAACAATGTCCAAAGAGAAACCCTTAGCTGGTCATGAAAGAGAATCAAAGAAAACCAGTGTGAGAACAAGTGGATAAAGATATTAGGATTCTACAAGAGACATTCCTGCAGTTCTTCATCTCAAAGACTGGGGACTTCCTTTCAAACTATTGAAATCCCTCTATCTGTGATTGAGATGCTATCTGATAGCAGATTTCTATCTCTCCTATAGGCATCATGATGACCGTTAGAGATGCACCCCATGAAACTATAGTTGCATTCCAGTGAACATTTATTGAGCATCTTGATAAGTGTCCAGACCTTGCTGCATTCAATGGAGACAATCTCATGGTTCCAGGGAGAGAAGGCTCTTGTTGTTATCATGATCCTAACATCTGGAATGTTCATTATAGATTTCAAAACTCTTCCACCACTGTCATCTCCTGGTCTCAAAATATTCCTGCTAGGTAGATAAGATCAGGTTTGCTATCCTAGTTTTACAGATGGCAAAACTAAGGTCCAGAGATATGAAATCACTTCCTGATATCACTTCAAACTAGGGACTTGGAGCCAGTTCTCTTATTCCCAGATCTAAGCTTTGAAACACGTTCCCAGAAAGCAAGTTATGTAATTACAACAAATTCCCCTAAAATCAAATTTTCCTAGTACATTGGGATAAAACATCCAATCTGAGGCAAAAATGCCATGAGATCCTTTACAATTGCATGTGGTTAAAAACAGACAGAATATTCACTGCAGCTCATAAGCCCTAAACACGCCTCTTAATGATCAACAGAAGTTGGAAACTGATTTCCTCTGAAAGTCATCAAGATTAAAATGTTCAGGTGGCCATAACCATCAGTGACCTTCCTGTTACATAAGAGTTTCATGTTTAAAAATATCCTTTAAAGAATGTAAATAAAAGTACATCTCTACTCACCATTTCAGTGAATTCCAAAAGTTTGTGACAAAAATAATGTCACACTGAGCTGGGGCTGCAAAGCAAACACTAAATAAAGACGTCTGTTTTGAGCTTTCCTTGAATTGCAACTGCATAATTGCAAATAAATCCCAGACATACTGTTTTAATTAATGGAAAATAATAAGATAACAGTCATAAGCATGAGGCTTAACCAACCATACGGCTAAGCATACATTTGTTTTCAATTACAGTTAAAATGTATTCAGCTGAATACAGCTTAAGTGGTAATTGCATTCTTTACAAGTTGCTAATAACCCCTGGAATGGTCACTCTAATAAAAATTTGCCTCTAATGGGTACATGTCCTGCTTCCTCACATGTCAAGGCCAGCGAAGTCATTAGGAGCACTTGCAGTCCAATAGCCTATCTGGAGATTAGACTTCTGTCCAAGGCCCACACATGAACCACTCACTGTGTACTTAATGTGGGATGCAGCGTGGCCATCTGATTGTGGTTTTATGCTCTTTCCCAGGAATGCTTCTCAGGGGCAATTCTTCTATTGCAAAGTGACTGTTCATCATTTCTTATCAGATGAAGCCTCTGACAGATGCTACAGGAGGATGCAAAAGGCTTTGCTTAACCATCCAGGCTATAGGGACATCTTTTTGAGATAGTCACTGACCTCCACCCAAATTTCCAGGACATTAATCTGCGTTTAATGGGTGGTTGGTTGTAGGACTAGTCTGTCCAGAGCATTCCAATCCAGGAAAATATGTCTGGGTGCACACACAGTTTGATAAATAGTTTTTAATGTTATGAGTCAGAGGAAAATGTGAAGTCTAACATTATATGTTCCCTTTCTTTCTTTTTCTTTTTCTTCCAGTTTTGTTGAGATATAACTGACATACAGCACCATATATATTTAAAGTGTGAAACATAATGGACATAATGATTTGACTTACATATATCATGCAATGATTACTAAGTTTAGTGAATATCCATCATCTTACATGGACACAAAGCAATAAAACAAATTTCCTCATGATGAGAACACTAAGGGTTTACTGTGTTAACATTTTGCATTATTAATTATGTTTATCATGTTGTGCGTGATATCCCTGGTATTTGTCTTATAACTGAAAGTTTATACCCTCATCTCTTCCTTCTAGTGATTAATATATGTTTCTTTTTATCTCTAAGAAGGAAATCTAGAATGGGACAGGGTACAGGGTGGAAGCAGATGTTGGTCACCAGCTATGACTCTCCAAAACTAAACCTGAGTGGTCCAGCATGTGTAGAAGTAAAACTACAAGCCGTCGGTTGAATATTGCCTGTCTTCCATGTCTTTGTGAAAGCGTTCAACTCCATTTGTGGATCAATGGTGCTATACTTAAGTCTGGCCCAACTTTTGCATCTTAGAGTCAGTCATTAAATATAAAATTTTCATTTGTCTTTTCATAATACTTTTATTATCTGGATCACTTTTCCTAAACATCTCATTTTCTTTTTTAAAAAATTAGTTTCTGTTGCTGTGCTGGATCTTCATTGTATCATGCAGGATCTTCGATCTTTGTTGCAGCATGCAGACTCTTCACTGTGGCATGTGGGATCTAATTCTCTGACCAAGGATTGAACCCACGGCCCCTGTATTGGGAGTCTTAGCCACTGGACCACCAGGGAAGTCTCCTCAATGTGGAGACTCTTATCATGTTTCCCTTTCTTCTCTCCTCCTTCTACCTTCCTCTCTGTTCTCCCTATGAAAAAATTTCAGAGCAAATAATAGTGAAAGCTTGTCTTAGAGTTAGTGCCTATGTGGGGTGGCTCTGAGCTGCAGTATTTCCTCAATTGCCATCTCAAATATTTGTCACTCTAGCTCAGATGGTAAAGAATCTGCTGGCAATGCAGGAGACCTAGGTTCAATCCCTGGGTTGGGAAGATCCTCTGGAGAAGGTAATGGCAACCCATTCCAATATTCTTGCCTGGAGAATTCCATGCATAAAGGAGCCTGGAGGGCTGTACAGTCCATGGGTTCGCAAAGAGTTGGACACAAATGAGTGATTAACACTTTCATTTTCTGACAATATTGTTCTGCATCTCTGGCTTTGGAGAGCTATTACAGTCTAACTGTTGGAAGATGATTATTTCCAAGTCTACTTGAAATTGAAGGAAGACCTTGGGAACTACGTATGCTCAGAGAGAGGAGAGTAGACATGGAGAAAAAGGGATGATATCTCCCAATTTTAACAGAGTCCAACCCCTAGAAACAAATTTGAGCCTGTGATTAGCAATGCTCTCCCAAAGGAAAATGTACAAAGCAATGAGATTTCATTCTGGAATGCATTAGAATTTGCAAGATTTTCTCCCTAGGATGCAAAGACCTTCTTCAGAGTAGGGAACTAGATTATATCCAAACCTATACTCCCTTCCCACCCCCACCCTCTACCATAGCACCCTGCATCCTGTTTTCTACATAGGCAGTAGCTGGCAAATAAACATTCCTGGTGGAATTCAATAACTTGAACCAGAGTGTAGAATTACAGAATCTGCAAGGTTGGAACAAAGTTTCGAGGTCATCTAGACCAAACTCTTTCTCTTATTGCTCTTGGCTGGAGCCTATTGGCATCTCTTCACGTTTCTATGTCCCATCTGCTATCAAACATTTTTATGACATTTATTTCCTCATTATAGTCCTTATTGTGCTTTATTTATATATCTGTGAGGCACATGAGAGTTGGAAATTCTCCCTTCCCTAGCAATCTTTTCTTCCCCAAAGCCCCAGCCAGCCAGACTCCCTATGCCCGGGACAGGCCTCGAGGGCTCCCATGACAGCTTTACTCCTCACTTCCCTGTACATCTCTTTTGTCTCCTCCATGCCTCCATCATCAATTTCAAACTTCCTGTCCTGACATTCAAGGCCTCCTTACACTTTGAATCTGTCTTTATCGCCTCCCTTATTTTCCCTTCGTCTCCCTCCCTAGCTCCCACTCCAAATTCTGGGCATTCCTCCAAGTTTCTCCATATTCCTGGAACCATCATCCCCCACTTTCCCCCTCCCTTGTTTCCCCCATCATCTGTCAAGCTTTCTCTTATTTCTCTTATCTTCCCTAACCCTAAAAAAATTTTGAAGAAACTCTCCTTTGACACAATAAACAGATGTATATTTAATCTTCTATTAGCAAACACTGGCCCATGGATGCTTGATCATTGACATACACACGCTGCAGAAATACTCATACCTTGGTCTTTACTGCAGCAAAGAATAGAGGCAGCTTCCTATGTTGGACACAGTAATGTGGGAAGGAAGCATTCAGTGGAACAGAATTAAGTTGTCTTGATTTGCCTCTGTGTGGGACCAAGTCATGAGAACAAGAATTATTAGGGTCTTGATCTATCACACCAATAGGTCTTCCATCATTTCAGGTAAAGGGCAGGCTAGACACTGGAGATATCTTTAGGGTTAGCTCTCATAGTAGAGTGCTTTGAGATAAATTATGCAAGCTCTCTGACATTCAGTTTCTTTACTTCTAAATGGAGATGATCTTAATGATAATATCTAATAATGTCAATGAAGTAAGTTTAAAAAATGCAGGTAAAATTGCAAACAAATTGTAAAATGGGTGTAAATGACAGAATCATAGCAACATTTCTGACTGCAGCTGTGTTAGATTGTCAGCTGTGACTAACAATGGGAGAGCCACTTCACTTATGATCTCAATTTCTTCATCTTTAACACAGAGGCAACAAATTCCTGTAATATATATTCCAGAAAGCTGTTTAAAGATACCCTAAGAGAAGAGACATGAACACTGTAACTTCTAAATGTGTGAAAACATTAGATATTGTTTTCATCGTGGTTGGCAACATCCCCATCTGGGTAAGAAATAACATGAGAAGTCTACAATCCCTCTGTTTTCTCTATCAGGAACACGCGCCTTCCCTACACTTCCCCATCTCATCTGACTCACCAGCATTTATTTTTTAATATTTACTTGTATATTTATTTATTTATTTGGCTGCACCAGATCTCACTTGTGGCATGCAGGATCTTTGATCTTCATTGCGACGTGTGGGACATTTAGTTCCCCGACCAGGGATCAAACCTGGGCCTCCAGGATTAGGAGTGTAGAGTCTTAGCCACTGAATCACCAAGGAAGTTCCAGGGAAGTTAAACCAGGGAAGCTCCTCACTAATATTTATATTTCAGGTGTCAGTTACTGCTCTGATCCCTTCCCTGAGGGACCAGCCCAAGCCAGCAGTCTCCTATGCTCTCATTCATTGTAAACCCCAACCGAGTACACCTATCCAGAGATTTCCTTTAGGATGAGTTTAGCAGTCAGGTCGCACAGAGTTGGACATGGCTGAAATGACTTAGCATGCATGCATGCATTGGAGAAGGAAATGGCAACCTACTCCAGTATTTTTGCCTGGAGAATCCCAGGGATGGAGGAGCCTGGTGGGCTGCTGTCTATGGGGTCACACAGAGTCCGACACTACTGAAGCGACTTAGCAGCAGCAGCAGCAGCAGCAGGGAAATCTGAGAAATTTCTGAACATAGTCTCTCTCTCTCTCACAGTCTGAGATTTTCAATTCCCTGGTTTCAGACATGGTTTCTATTCTTCTTGGTATGTGCTAGACAGGGGCCACGATATTGCTAGACTATCACATTATTATATTTTTCTTTCTATAAAAAACAAGTTTGTTTATATAACAACAAGTTTGGATCTGCAAGTGGTATGCAATTCCGAGATCTCTGGAAATGAAAACACTTAGGTAAAAATCTTCAAATTGCTAAATTTAAATTTTGATTCCTGAAATCTATAGATCTTCTTTTTCACAGAAGGTGCTTCCCAAATTAAATATTTTCAACTTTATCCATAGACAAAGGATTAGAACTTATATTTCATTGATTTGTTTTATGAAATCCTTTTGAGAGTTTCAAAGCTTCAGAATTATTTGCTGTGAAATTCTCTTACAGCCAACTTCCTCTCATCTCTAATTTTATTTTTCTGTTAAATCGTGTTTAATACTCACAGATTCATACTATCGGAGTAAGAATTCAATTTAATTCTAGAGTTTCCTAGTTCCTTCTTCACTTTGTAGTGAGGCAGAAAGAAAAGACAACTAAGATGATGTCTGGAGTTTGCCTAAATATGTAATTTTTTTTCTCTTCAACTTAATTTCCATTACTACTATAAGGAATGGCTATTTTGTAAGAAGTTTGAATCAATTCTCAGAATTTACCCATTAATTTGTCTACAGCATTTTATATTCATTCCACTCTAGTCACTTTGACCTTTGCAAGTATTTCTTACTCTTTTTACTTTACTTTTAAAATTGCACTAGGACACATTTTTCATATGATTTGTCCAATATCATTCACACTCACTTTCAGTGCTTCATTACTCCCTGCTTCCAACTGTGTCATTGAGCTTAGAGTATAATTTGCTAATTTGGAGATTTCAGTTACTGGTATCTGAGTACAGGAGACTATGCCAGGCTGTTCCCAGTTCTCTTTAAATAAAGTTCAAAGAAACTTTAAAAGTTCTCTTTAAAAAAGTTAGAACTATGTTAAAGATTGATTGGAAGCTTCTCCTAATCTCAGTGTTTGAAAGTTCCTGAGATCTGAAACAACCTTAACTCAAACAACCCAGAGATCCCACTTCTGTAGGTACTAAATTCAGAGGTGGGAAGACAGAAGTACCATGAGAGCACAATAGCTGGTGATATTAGTTTCCTATAGTTGTGTAAGAAATAATCACAAACTTACCAGCTGGAAAGAACACTAATTTATTATGTCCCAGTTTCAGTAGGTCAAAGGTCTGCATGCCATGTAACTGAGTTCTCTGCCAAGGATCCTATAGGACAAAGTCAAGGTGAGACACTCATCTGCAGGTTCTAGGGAAGAATCTGCTTTAAAATTCATTTGGGTTGTTGATCAAATGGGCATACTCCTGGTTGATTGTTGGATGAAGGTTCTCATTTCCTTATTGTTTGTGGGCCAGAGGTTGCGGTCTGTCCCATGGCCACACATATTCATCTTCATGCTTCCCATATGACCCTCTTCATCTAGTGAAGACTTTTGAGAGCCCCTTGGACAGCAAGGAAATCAAACCAGACAATCCTAAAGGAAATTAGTCCTGAATATTCATTGGAAGGACTGATGCTGAAAGTGAAGCTCCAATAGTTTGGCCACATATGAGAAGAGCTAGCTCATTGGAAAAGACCTCAATGCTAGGAAAGATTGAGGGCAAGAGGAGAAGGGGGCAACAGAGGATGAGATGGTTGGATGGCATCACCGATTAAATGGACATGAGTTTGAGCAAACTCAGGGAGATAGTGGAGGACAGGTAAGCCTGGGGTGTTGAGCAAGGAGTTGGACATAACTAAGTGACTGAACAACAGCAGCAATCTTCATAGCAGCAACAACCTGTCCAGTCCTCATGCTATAAATCTCTGTAACTTCCCTTTCAGCCTTTACAGACTCATGCTTATGCCAAGCCCACCTGGATTATTTCCCTATTTAAAAAAAAAAAAAAAAAAACTATTTTGATGGAGAAATATACCATGTTCATGGATCAGAAGAATAAATATAGTGAAAATGAGTATACTACCCAAAGCAATCTATAGATTCAATGCAATCCCTATCAAGCTACCAACAGTATTTTTCACAGAGCTAGAACAAATAATTTCACAATTTGTATGGAAATACAAAAAACCTTGAATAGCCAAAGCAATCTTGAGAAAGAAGAATAGAACTGGAGGAATCAACCTGCCTGACTCCAGGCTCTACTACAAAGCCACAGTCATCAAGACAGTATGGTACTGGCACAAAGACAGAAATATAGATCAATGGAACAAAATAGAAAGCCCAGAGATAAATTCACACACCTATGGACACCTTATCTTTGAAAAAGGAGGCAAGAATATACAATGGATTAAAGGCAATCTCTTTAACAAGTGGTGCTGGGAAAACTGGTCAACCACTTATAAAAGAATGAAACTAGAACACTTTCTAACACCATACACAAAGATAAACTCAAAATGGATTAAAGATCTAAACATAAGACCAGAAACTAAAACTCCGAGAGGAGAACATAGGCAAAACACTCTCCAACATAAATCACAGCAGGATCCTCTATGACCCATCTCCCAGAATATTGGAAATAAAAGCAAAAATAAACAAATGGGACCTAATTAAAATTAAAAGCTTCTGCACAACAAAGGAAACTATAAGCAAGGTGAAAAGACAGCCTTCAGAATGGGAGAAAATAATAGCAAATGAAGCAACTGACAAACAACTAATCTCAAAAATATACAAGCAACTCCTGCACCTCAATTCCAGAAAAATAAACGACCCAATCAAAAAATGGGCCAAAGAACTTCTCCAAAGAAGACATACAGATGGCTAACAAACACATGAAAAATGCTCAACATCACTCATTATCAGAGAAATGCAAATCAAAACCACAATGAGGTACCATTTCACGCCAGTCAGAATGGCTGCAATCCAAAAATATGCAAGCGATAAATGCTGGAGAGGGTGTGGAGAAAAGGGAACCCTCTTACACTGTTGGTGGGAATGCAAACTAGTACAGCCACTATGGAGAACAGTGTGGAGATTCCTTACGAACCTGGAAATAGAACTGCCTTATGACCCAGCAATCCCACTGCTGGGCATACACACCAAGGAAACCAGAATTGAAAGAGACACGTGTACCCTAATGTTCATTGCAGCACTGTTTATAATAGCCAGGACATGGAAGCAACCTAGATGTCCATCAGCAGATGAATGTATAAGAAAGCTGTGGTACGTATACACAATGGAGTATTACTCAGCCATTAAAAAGAATACATTTGAATCAGTTCTAATGAGGTGGATGAAACTGGAGCCTATTATACAGAGTGAAGTAAGCCAGAAAGAAAAGCACCAATACAGTATACTAACGTCCATTCTGAAGGAGATAAGCCCTGGGATTTCTTTGGAAGGAATGATGCTAAAGCTGAAACTCCAGTACTTTGGCCACCTCATGCGAAGAGTTTACTCATTGGAAAAGACTCTGATGCTGGGAGGGATTGGGGGCAGGAGGAGAAGGGGACGACAGAGGATGAGATGGCTGGATGGCATCACTGACTTGACGGACGTGAGTGTGAGTGAACTCCAGGAGTTGGTGATGGACAGGGAGGCCTGGCATGCTGCGATTCATGGGGTCGCAGAATCGGACACAACTGAGCGACTGAACTGAACTGAATGCATGTATATGAAATTTAGAAAGATGGTAATGATAACCCTGTATGCAAGACAGAAAAAGAGACACAGATGTTTAGAACAGTCTTTTGGACTCTGTGGGAGAGGGAGAGGGTGGGATGATTTGGGAAAATGGCATTGAAACATGTATAATATCATATAAGAAACGAATTGCCAGTCCAGGTTCGATGCAGGATACAGGATGCTTGGGGCTGGTGCACTGGGATGACCCAGAAGGACGGTACAGGGAGGGAGGTGGGAGGGGGGTTCAGGATTGGGAACACATGTACACCCATGGCAGATTCATGTTGATGTATAGCAAAACCAATACAATATTGTAAAGTAATTAGCCTCCAATTAAAATAAATAAATTTAAATTTTTTAAAAAATCTATTTTTAGGGCAACAGTACCATGTTGCAAAACAAACAACCCCCAGCTTGATACAACATCACATTCACAAGTTTGGAGAATGAGGTCAGAACATCTCAGGAAGGAGGAGGTCATTTTAGAAATGCTGCTTACCACACTGAGGCATTTATCTTTTCCATTTTATGAGAAAGTTTCAGGAACAAAGAAAAATGACATAGAAGATGACACCTCCTGAGAATAAGAAGACCTTGAGTGAGAAGGAAGTTTCCAGTAAACAAACAGGAAATTTTTAAACTGCATTGATAAATTCTCTGCAATTACCAGTGGAATGAAACTACAGAACAGGCACAAATGATTTCACAAAGATCAAAGAGGGAAAGAAGAAAGGGGGGAAAAAAAAAACCGAGTTTTTTTAGAAAAGATCCAGAAATGCCTGAGTTTAAATACACTGACGTGATCAACATGAAACAAATGAGAAAAGATGAGCCGTGAAGGGAAACCACGTGATCGAATAATCAGCAAGGACGCTGAGAGCAGAGAGACCAGGCAGCCGATGAACACGGAACAGAGTCCCGAATGAGAATTCCCAGGTGATGAAAAGCACCAAGGAAACAGACACCCTCCTCAGAGACAACAAGCTGCTTCAGGCTGAGAAATTTCAAGATCTAGAAAATGGAGATGGTGGTGGTAGGAGAGGAACCCATACACTTCACTGTGGGTGGATCCAATAGATTGCAAGGAAGGGATCTTAGGTAACTATGAGTAGTGCAGCCTAACGAGCCCATTAAAAGCAAACAGAGGCAGCAGGATGAATACAGAAAACACATAGACTAGGTATCTTTTACTCTTCAGAGACTCCCATACTATTAGAACAAATATGAATATATATCTTTACCTTCTACCTGAGCAAACATGGTGGCTCAGTGGTATAGAGTTAGCCTCCCAGTGCATGAGATGCAGTTTGATCCCTGCACTGGGAAAATCCCCTGGACAAGGAAATGGCAACCCACTCCAGTATTCTTGCCTGGGAAATTCCATGGACAGAGGAGCAACTAAACCACAACAGCAACCTTCTACCTAATTCTAGGAAAATGAATTGCAAACTATTAATGATGATTCAAATACTTAGGGATCATCAAGCCTAACCTCTTCACAACCTGGCAAATCTGGGACAAAAGAGGACACTGAACATGTCTGGGTCAGACAAGGAGTCTTAAAGATAGTTTATTCTAGGGATATTTCCAGTCCATTTCAGTTCGCTGATTCCTAGAATGTCGACATTCACTCTTGCCATCTCCTGTTTGACCACTTCCAACTTTCCTTGATTCATGGACCTGACATTCCAGGTTCCTATGCAATATTTCTCTTTACAGCATCAGACCTTGCTTCTATCACCAGTCACATCCACAACTGGGTATTGTTTTTGCTTTGGCTCCATCCCTTCATTCTTTCTGGAGTTATTTCTCCACTGATCTCCAGTAGCATATTGGACACCTACAGACCTGGGGAGTTCCTTTTTCAGTATCCTATCATTTTTGCCTTTTCATACTGTTCATGGGGTTCTCAAGGCAAGAATACTGAAGTGGTTTGCCATTCCCTTCTCCAGTGGATCACATTCTGTCAGACCTCTCCACCATGACCCGCCCATCTTGCGTGGCCCCACAGGGCATGGCTTAGTTTCACTGAGTTAGACAAGGCTGTGGTCCTAGTGTGATTAGATTGACTAGTTTTCTCTGAGTATGGTTTGTGTGTCTGCCCTCTGATGCCTCTAGCAACACCTACCATCTTACTTGGGTTTCTCTTACCTTGGACGAGGGGTATCTCCTCACAGCCGCCCCTCCTGACCTTGAACGTGAAGTAGCTCCTCTCGGCCCTCCTGTGCCAGCGCAGCCACCGCTACTTGGACGTGGGGTAGCTCCTCCCGGCCACCGCCCCTGACCTCGGGTGTGGGGTAGCTCCTCTCGCCCACGCTTCTGCACGGTCCGTCACAGCTGGTGCACTTCTGTTGGAGAAGACTCTTGAGAGTCCCTTGGACTGCAAGGAGATCCAACCAGTCCATTCTAAAGGAGATCAGTCCTGGGTGTTCTTTGGAAGGACTGATGCTAAAGCTGAAACTCCAATACTTTGGCCACCTCATGGGAAGAGTTGACTCATTGGAAAAGACTCTGATGCTGGGAGGGATTAGGGGCAGGAGGAGAAGGGGATGACAGAGGATGAGATGGCTGGATGGCATCACTGACTCGATGGACAAGAGTTTGAGTGAACTCCGGGAGTTGGTGATGGACAGGGAGGCCTGGCGTGCTGCAATTCATGGGGTCTCATGGACTTGGACACAACTGAGCAACTGAACTGAACTGAACTAAACTGAGGGATATTAGCCTGCTGCTTCCCAGACTAGGGTTCTAGCACAGGGGGCTGTGGTCCTCTCTTTGAATAGATAAGCTGGCATCCAAAGACACATCTTATCATTTTATGCTACTTAGTAAAATAGCAGCTGGAGTGTAGGTTTTGCCCAAGTTTGGATACTCTGTACATAGTCATCATGGGTCTCCTTTTAGAACTTTTTTTATGAACGTGTGTGTGCTTCTCTGTTTAATGTAATTCCTACTTTCCCTTAAGAACAGTATTTATTTTTTTCAGACAAGGAATTTTAAAGTAAAATTTTTATTTCACTTCAATTCTCAGTGGCTTTTGAAGGATGAAGATTTCTCTGTTGGTCATGATAGGTCTTATTTTACCAACCCAAACTATTTTAACCAACTTTATGTGATGTTAAAGAAGTTTATTTTCCATCAGGTGGTTTTTGGCTTTTGAGAATAACAGAGAGGAGATGTGTGCTCTGTGCATAAATTCACAAATTCACTCAATAAATGACTAGGTATGAGAGTACTTAACATGTTTCAATGTTGGACCTCAGGTCCTCATCTGTGAAGGGCAGAAAAGTAGGACTAGATTATTTATACTCGCCCTTTTAGTGTGAAAAGACAATGAGTCAATGAGTCCAAGCATCTAAGTGCCATGTAGATGGTTCCAGGGCTATGCTTGGCAACATTTAAAGACATGCCATTCTCACCACATTCTATCTAAACAGGACCCCTGTAGGGATAGAAAAGTGTGATGCTATGTAGGGTGTTGTACAGGAAGACTATATCTCAAAAGGGAACATTATGAAAAATGGAAGATCAGTAATACTAGTACATGCAGCCTGATAAAGAATCATCTCACTTTTGGCTACAGCTCTCCATTAATCTCTTGGGATTGGCTGAGAAGAATAGAAGAGGCTCCTTTTGTTCTGGCTGAGAAGAGCCCGCTTGCTCTTGAGATACCATCTTAATTTAGTGAGAATTCTGCTAGCTAACTGTCCAGCTTACAGACAGGGGCATGGGAAACAGCCCAACAATGATTGGGGAAGGAAGAGTGTAGTGATGAGCTCAGATGTCTAAACATAGATAGAAGAGAAGCCAAAAGTTGAGGAGGAGATTACATGGGGAGCAGGCCAGTGGAAAGGCTGTGTATCCCGTAGGCATGGTGACAAAAACCAAGAATTAAAAATGCTCAAAATTAATCCAGCCAACTTTATGAAGAATAACAAGAAAAGGACTTGAGTTAAAGGCGCATCCCCATATGTAACTTGTAATGTAATATTGATTCTTTTAATGGCAAACACACTTTTGAGTTATAATTTCTGAAACAGACTTTTTTTTCAATTTTTGAACTTACCTTGGGCAATCAAAATAGTAGTGGCAGGTATGTGAAGTGTCTATTTTAAGGCAGGAAGGGACACAAAAAGAGAAAGTATGGATCATAAAAGACAAAGAGAAATCCAGATCAAACCTTTCAAGAATCTTTTTGCAGATTTACTTTTAAAAAATGTTCTCTAGTTTTCAAAGAAATAATCAAACAGTGATTAGTTCAGTGATTGGAACAGTGATTATTTGAATAATTGAACAATAATCAAAAAGTTCAGTGATTTTCAAGTTAGGGAATCAGCTTTAGCTTGACTCTCTCCCAAGATGATCCACACACTTCAGTCCTATCAGATCAGATCAGTTGCTCAGTCATGTCCGACTTTTTGCAACCCCATGAATTGCAGCACACCAGGCCTCCCTGTCCATCACCAACTCCCGGAGTTCACTCAGACTCACATCCATCGAGTCAGTGATGCCATCCAGCCATCTCATCCTCTGTCATCCCCTTCTCCTCCTGCCCCCAATCCCTCCCAGCATCAGGGTCTTTTCCAATGAATCAACTCTTCGCATGAGGTAGCCAAAGTACTGGAGTTTCAGCTTTAGCATCATTCTTTCCAAAGAAATCCCAGGGCTGATCTCCTTCAGAATGGACTGGTTAGATCTCCTTGCAGTCCAAGGGAATCTCAAGAGTCCTCTCCAACACCACAGTTCAAAAGCATCAATTCTTCGGTGCTCAGCCTTCTTCACAGTCCAACTCTCACATCCATACATGACCACAGGAAAAACCATAGCCTTGACTAGACGAACCTTTGTTGGCAAAGTAATGTCTCTGCTTTTGAATATGCTATCTGCAGCTGAGTCACTTCAGTAGTGTCCGATTCTGTGCAACCCCATAGATGGCAGCCCACCAGGATGTCTCGTCCCTGGGATTCTCCAGGCAAGAACACTGGAGTGGGTTGCCATTTCCTTCTCCAATGCATGAAAGTGAAAAGTGAAAGTGAAGTCGCTCAGTCATGTCCGACCCTTAGCGACCCCATGGACTGCAGCCTTCCAGGCTCCTCCATCCACGGGATTTTCCAGGCAAGAGTACTGGAGTGGGGTGCCATTGCCTTCTCCGGAATATGCTATCTAGGTTGGTCATAACTTTCCTTCCAAGGAGTAAGCGTCTTTTAATTTCATGGCTGCAGTCACCATCTGTAGTGATTTTGGAACCCAGAAAAATAAAGTCTGACACTGTTTCCACTGTTTCCCCATCTATTTCCCATGAAGTGGTGGGACTGGATGCCATGATCTTCATTTTCTGAATGTTGAGCTTTAAGCCAACTTTTTCACTCTCCACTTTCACTTTCATCAAGAGGCTTTTGAGTTCCTCTTCACTTTCTGCCATAAGGGTGGTGTCATCTGCATATCTGAGGTTATTGATATTTCTCCCGGCAATCTTGATTCCAGCTTGTGTTTCTTCCAGTCCAGCGTTTCTCATGATGTACTCTGCATAGAAGTTAAATAAACAGGGTGACAATATACAGCCCTGACGAACGCCTTTTCCTATTTGGAACCAGTCTGTTGTTCCATGTCCAGTTCTAACTGTTGCTTCTTGACCTGCATACAAATTTTTCAAGAGGCAGATCAGGTGGTCTGGTATTCCCATCTCTTTCAGAATTTTCCACAGTTTATTGTGATCCACACAGTCAAAGGCTTTGGCATAGTCAATAAAGCAGAAATAGATGCTTTTCTGGAACTCTCTTGCTTTTTCGATGATCCAGCGGATGTCGACAATTTGATCTCTGGTTCCTCTGCCTTTTCTAAAACCAGCTTGAACATCTGGAAGTTCACGGTTCACATATTGCTGAAGCCTGGCTTGGAGAATTTTGAGCATTACTTTACTAGCGTGTGAGATGAGTGCAATTGTGCTGTAGTTTGAGCATTCTTTGGCATTGTCTTTCTTTGGGATTGGGATGAAAACTGACCTTTTCCAGTCCTGTGGCCACTGCTGAGTTTTCCACATTTGCTGGCATATTGAGTGCAGCACTTTCACAGCATCATCTTTCAGGATTTGGAATAGCTCAACTGGAATTCCATCACCTCCACTAGCTTTGTTCATAGTGATGCTTTCTAAGGCCCACTTGACTTCACATTCCAGGATGTCTGGCTCTAGGTCAGTGATCATACCATCATGATTATCTGGGTCGTGAAGATCTTTTTTGTACAGTTCTTCTGTGTATTCTTGCCATCTCTTCTTAATATCTTCTGCTTCTGTTAGGTCCATGCCATTTCTGTCCTTTATCGAGCTCATCTTTGCATGAAATGTTCCTTTGGTATCTCTGATTTTCCTGAAGGGATCCCTAGTCTTTCCCATTCTGTTGTTTTCCTCTATTTCTTTGCATTGATCGCTGAAGAAGGCTTTCTTATCTCTTCTGGCTATTCTTTGGAACTCTGCATTCAGATGTTTATATCTTTCCTTTTCTTTTTTGCTTTTTGCTTCTCTTCTTTTCACAGCTATTTGTAAGGCCTCCCCAGACAGCCATTTTGCTTTTTGCATTTCTTTTCTATGGGGATGGTCTTGATCCCTGTCTCCTGTACAATGTCAAGAACCTCATTCCATAGTTCATCAGGCACTCTATCTATCAGATCTAGGCCCTTAAATCTATTTCTCACTTCCACTGTATAATCATAAGGGATTTGATTTAGGTCATACCTGAATGGTCTAGTGGTTTTCCTTACTTTCTTCAATTTAAGTTGAATTTGGCAATAAGGAGTTCATGATCTGAGCCACAGTCAGCTCCTGGTCTTGTTTTTGCTGACTGTATAGAGCTTCTCCATCTTTGGCTACAAAGAATATAATCAATCTGATTTTGGTGTTGACCATCTGGTGATGTCCATGTACAGAGTCTTCTCTTGTGTTGTTGGAAGAGGGTGTTTGTTATGACCAGTTCATTTTCTTGGCAAAACTCTATTAGTCTTTGCCCTGCTTCATTCCGTATTCCAAGGCCAAATTTGCCTTTTACTCCAGGTGTTTCTTGACTTCCTACTTTTGCATTCCAGTCCCCTATAATGAAAAGGACATCTTTTTTGGGTGTTAGTTCTAAAAGGTCTTGTAGGTCTTCATAGAACCGTTCAACTTCAGCTTCTTCAGCATTACTGCTCAGGGCATAGACTTGGATTACTGTGATATTTAATGGTTTGCCTTGGAAACGAACAGAGATCATTCTGTTGTTTTTGAGATTGCATCCAAGTACTGCATTTCGGACTCTTTTGTTGACCATGATGGCCACTCCATTTCTTCTGAGGGATTCCTGCCAGCAGTAGTAGATATAATGGTCATCTGAGTTAAATTCACCCATTCCAGTCCATTTCAGTTCGCTGATTCCTAGAATGTCGACATTCACTCTTGCCATCTCCTGTTTGACCACTTCCAACTTTCCTTGATTCATGGACCTGACATTCCAGGTTCCTATGCAATATTTCTCTTTACAGCATCGGACCTTGCTTCTATCACCAGTCACATCCACAGCTGGGTATTGTTTTTGCTTTGGCTCCATCCCTTCATTCTTTCTGGAGTTATTTCTCCACTGATCTCCAGTAGCATATTGGGCACCTACTGACTTGGGGAGTTTCTCTTTCAGTATCCTATCATTTTGCCTTTTCATACTGTTCATGGGGTTCTCAAGGCAAGAATACTGAAGTGGTTTGCCATTCCCTTCTCCAGTGGACCACATTCTGTCAAATCTCTCCACCATGACCCGCCCATCTTGGGTTGCCCCACGGGCATGGCTTAGTTTCATTGAGTTAGACAAGGCTGTGGTCCTAGTGTGATTAGACTGACTAGTTTTCTGTGAGTATGGTTTCAGTGTGTTTGCCCCCTGATGCCCTCTTGCAACGCCTACCATCTTACTTGGGTTTCTCTTACCTTGGGTGTGGGGTATCTCTTCACGGCTGCTCCAGCAAAGCGCAGCCATTGCTCCTTACCTTGGACTAGGGGTATCTCCTCACCGCCGCCCTTCCTGACCTTCAACGTGGGATGCTCCTCTAGGCCCTCCTGCGCCCGCACAGCCACGGCTCCGGGTAACTCCTCTCGTCAGTCCTATAGCTCCACAAAAAACTGCACAAGTGAGTTCCAACCCGGGCCACCAGGACAGGCATCATTCCTCCTCTAAAACTACTGACCGCTGACCAACAAAATCTATCTGCTTTGATTTCCTGTATGTAGGTGTAAAGAAAGAACACAGGAAAGCTGCCACATGTAAGTAGGAAGGTCTTGCTTTGGTCTTGGGATCGTCTCTATGGCTCCTTGAGATTGTAAATCTATGATCAGAAACTATGCTGAATTTACAAAGATTTCATTGATGTTTCTCATAATCTCTAAAGGGAGAGTGAGTCCTTCATTCATTGTTATTTATTTATTTGGCCCAAAATGCATATAATAAAAATGCACATATTCTGAGCTAGATGCTGGAAATAAACAGAACCTTAAAGACTAGAACAACTCTGCTCATAGATGTATTGAAACAAAGGATGAAATTTAATGATATTTTTAGGAACCTCAATAACTGAGAAATTATTCAAGATCTTTGATCTTTGATATTGTGGATCTCTGCCTACTATGATGGGAATGATGTTTTTGTGAAATAAGAGCTACAAAGTGCATAGCATGGTGACTCCTGTTATCAAATGAATGTGCTTTGGCATACTGCAAATGTTTGATAATATTAGTTCATTAATTCATAGACTCACACATTTCAATTGCTCAGTCCCTTTCATTTACGTTAATATGATTCTTACATGTTAAACTATCTATTTTGAGGGTGAGCATGAAATGCCCTGAAAGAGATCTCATTTTACTGAGGTTACCCCTTTCCTTATTCAGCCACCAGACCTGAATCCAGAAGATGACATCTAAAGCCCCAGTGCAGGGACAAGACAAACAGCACTAGCATCCAAGCAAAAAGTCAGTCATTAAATGTCTGCTGTTCTTTTCTCGCCCAGCTATCTTGCCTGTGCCCCCTGCCCAAGTCCTCCTCCACTGTTCCTATGTGGTTAAAAAAGTCACCATTTGGGGGCATATTTACTTAGCCACCTACTTCCTGGCTCTGGGGTTCTATTTTGTTAGATCCTGTCGTCACTACCAGGCTGGAGGCCAATGTTTGTACTGGGTGGGAGTTACAGGGAGGCATAAACAGAATCAACCCTCTTGTGCTTTAAAAAATCAGGCTAGGATTATATACATATTTCATGTCAGAAAAATGAAATGTGTCTTGGCGGTGGATGGGAAGCTGGAGCGCTTGGAGGGGGAGTGGAGAATTGGCAGAATCGCTCCCCTGTTCCTTGGCCCCCAGCCTGACAATCATTCAACCTTACTCTTGGACTCAGCTTCTTCCCCCTCTTCTGAGGCCTTCCAAATGCCCCAGCTTCCTTGCTGTCATCCCTAGCATGTTGTCCGGACCCAGAATGCCTCATAAAGGAAGAGCACATTGACAAAATGGTGTATGTTCCCCAAATTAGGTAAGGCTTAGATTCTAGTTGCTAGAATGAAGCTCCTCAGCTTTGCTTTGAGGCTCATATGGCAAGACTGATTCACCCATTTAGATCATTTATGACCTAAATGGGGATATAGGTGAACATCTACCATTTCACTGGAAGTGGAAATCCCACTTCTTGGGTTTGTAAAGCGCTGAGATTATTATCTGCTGAAACTGTTTGCTAAATTTCTCTAAATTCCATTTATTCTGGCCAGCTCCCATGGTTCTGCTTCTCTAATTCCTGGTGTTTTCTAGCATCATTCAGAGTTGCAGTCCCTTCCGAATTGCTATCTGCACAAAATGTGGCCCTTGCCTAACTCCTTTAGACTCACCCTTTCACTAACTAGCTCCCAGTTCCTCCCACTATGTTCCCAGGAGAGACCACCCTATTTTATACTGTCCTTGCCCTAAGCCCTCAGACTCCTCAGAAAATGTTCTTCCTGCTACTCATGGTCTCAGAAATCCTGACGATCTCTAGTGACAGTGCTGCTTCTGTGCATGTGACCCCTAGATACTGGTTCCCAGGGGCATAGATACATTTCTAGAGACCTACATGACAGCTTTTAGGCCACCGCTTCCCACCCACCTTGAGAAAACCCTCCTCCTTTGAGACTCAGGTCACAAGCATACTCTTCTCACCTGTATGTCTGCCATCTGCCAGCCTCTGGGTAGGTCATTTCTTCATATTTAGCACCTCTTTGTAGCCAGGCAGAACATCTTACTCTCCACCTTAAATACTAGTGGTGATGTCACTAACCATAACCATAAACCTTTGCTGATCTGATTGGCTTCAAACTATCTTCCCCATCTAAACAATTCATTCCAAACACCACAAGCCAGACCCTGGACCTCTTCATCTAAGTGCCCTTGTTGTTGTTGTTGTTAAGTCATTAAGTCATGTCTGACTCTTTGTGACCCCATTGGACTACAATATACCAGGCTTCCTTGTCCTTTGCTATTTTCTGGAGTTTGCTCAAACTCATGTCCATTGAGTCAGTGATGGTATCTAACAATCTCATCCTCTGCTGCCCCTTTATTCTCCTGCTTTGAATCTTTTCTAGCATCACAGTCTTTTCCAATGTATCAACTCTTTGCATCAGGTAGCAAAATTTATGGAACTTCAGCTTCAGTATCAGTTCTTCCAATGAATATTCAGGGTTGATTTCCTTTAGGATTGACTCGTTCGATCTCCTTGCTGTCCAAGGGACTCTCAAGAGTCCTTCTCCAAAACCGCAGTTGAAAAGCATCAATTCTTTGGTGCCCTAACTTTCACCAAAATATCACCTTTGGAACAACACCCTTCTAGCTTTATTCAAACAATGCAAAGATATGATAGTTTAATAGAGAATGAAATCTTCCAATTTCAGGTGATGAATCTGAACATCAAAATAGAAACAAACACTGTAGTTAGCCTCAAAGTTTTATTTGGGAAGGAGTAAAAACAGTGGGAAGAATAGAAGGAAAAGAATATTGTTGAGGGGTGGGGTGAGAGAGAGGCTCAAGAGAGAAGGAACATATGGATACATATAGATGATTCACTTTGTTGTACAGCAGAAACTTACACAACATTGTACAGTTGTAAAGCAACAATACTCCAATTAAAGAAGAGTGTTGATGACCTTTCCCTTTAAAAGAAATGCTTACATCATCTTATTGAGAAGATAAATTCAATATTGAATATCAAATAAATTGGATACAGTTCATTTCTTCTTCAGGAGAAAATAGCATTTCTGCTAGCCCTCCATAGAGCTGCAATGAAGGATAATATGAAGGGCTCATATGTGGTGATTTCTTGGTTTGTTAGTGGTGAAGAATCCACCTTGTACCAGTGTGCCAGAGACTAGTCGACCTAGCCCCTGTGCCATGGTCAGCCCACCAAAGGCCACCTAAAGGTGAAGTGTTCCAGCCTACTGAAAATGTGTGTGTACTGTTCCAGAATCTGACATGTCTAAAATAGGAGGCTGGGAAACTTGCCTTATCTAGAGTTGAGTCCCAGATCTTGGCATTGTCCAGAGCAATCCAGGAATTCAAGTTACACTAATGTAATCTTCCTTCTTGTGCCAAAAACAACTTTTGATTGGGTCTTCTACACTTACTTTGCAGGTCATACGTTCTCCCCCCAAAATGTGAACGTTGATGAACTAGCATCAACTGATTTCTGAGAATTTTCAAGGCAAGGGAATAGCCCCCAAACACTTCTGAATTTTGCTGACTTTTTGTCAAATGGCTATGCCTCCCTCAACTCTGTGTTGTCAGCAGAATTAACCAGTATATACCATTTTTTTATAGATTTTGAGCAGGGAGGACCTCAAGTCTGACCCCTGTCGGGCCCCAGTAAATCTCACGGTGCACAATTAAAGACACTCCTCTGGGCTTTGTTTTTCTACCAGTCCATCATCTCCTCCCATGCGCTCTGAATACTAGCAAAACTTCTTTTCATCAGAAATTCACGGTAGGATTTTTTTTCTACATCTGTGCAAGACCCAAATAGGTTATTACATAGGATGTGATTTTTCACATGAACCCCCCCAAGGAATATTTCAGGGTCTTCCATTAAAACGGTCCTTTTCTCATGTGAAAGACTTCACATTTCTTTCCTGCCTGTGTCCCTTAGCATCTTCATTTTTAAACACTAATGCTCTGGAACTGCTCCTCCTAGAAGACCTCTCTCCATGTAGAGTGTACATACTTTACTTGTTCTTTCATTTAAGTTCAAAATAAAATCATTCAAAGTAGGAAACAATGCAATTGCCAGTCCTGCCTTTATTCAAGGACCACTTAATTTTGTTACCACTTGGGTTTAGAGACTCTTGGAATATTAACTTGGAAATTTCTTGAGATCTTTGTTTCTTTAAGTGGTTTGTTCCTGGGGTCTGCACAACAGTATTATTCTTATATTAAGACCACTGTTAATCTTCTAGAATAAGTTCATGTTCATTTTGAGGCTAGACCAAGACTTCAAAGATATCTTCTAGATGGGCGGTATCTACTTCAGTCTCTCACCCCAGAAGGTTTGGAGTTGTTCGTTCTGTCTTCTCTTCAGGAGGCGAAGTAGGACACATGTTCTTTTCCAAGTGCCTCACATGAAGCTGAGGAAGACAGTGAGACAGAATTAGAGCCTTGGCACTAATCACATGATAGTTGACCTCCTCCCTCTTACTGTAGAAAATACAGCAAAGTGGAAAACATTAGAAACTATAAAGAAAATGATAAGGGTAACTCATATTTCACAGCCATGGATATATACTGTTCATGTCATGGGGAATGTCAGATTTTATTATGAAAAATTTATTTTACATAATTTGGCATGGCTTCTCTTTTACACATAATAATATAAGTCAAGTATTTTCCAACATGAGTCAAAACTCTAGTATATTTTTGATGATCATTTGATGTATTACCAAACATACCATAACTCAACTAATTGCCCCGATTTTCTAGAGTTTTTAATATTTTAAATAATGTAACAGTGAGTATCTCTCTACAAATATTTTTTCCGTTCTATTTGATAATTAACTCAGAATAAATTCTCAAAGGTTTGGATTAAGAGGATAGATATTCTAAGATCTTTGGTATTTATTAACAACTTTCTACAGATAACTTATGCCAATTTATATTTCATCCAGGAACATATTAAAACCACTAACTTGTTAGATTGGCATGAGTATTAGTTATTCTAAGTCTTTAGAATTTTCATTATGAAAAAATTCAAATTGACAGAAAAGATACAAAAATAGTACAATAAACTCCTCTTTGTTCTTTGTTTATATCCCCCAATTATTAATATTGTTGTTGTTGCATGAATTGTCTCTCTAACCATATATCATTATTATTAATGCTATCATTATTATTATTTGCTGAAAGATTTAATAATAAGTTACAGGCCCTTTATCCCTAAATATTTCAATTTTTATATACTAAGAACACTCTCTTATATAATATTATATTTTCAAATTAAGCACATTAAAACGTTATCTTTAAGTGCACAGTCCTATGCTGAAATTGTCCTAATACTGTCCTTTGTTTTGTTTTCTGATCTAAAATCCAATCCAGGATGACATATTGTGTTTTCTTTCATGTTTTTTTAATCTCTTCAATCTGAGATAGTTTCTCTGTCTTTATTTTTCATGACATTGACATATTTAAAGACTACGGACAGGTTGTTTTGTAAAATGTTCCTCCACCTGGGTTTTCTGAGTTTCCTCATAGTTAGATTCAGGTTTTTTAAAAGGATGTCACAGAAGAGATGCTGTGTTCTTCTCAGCAGGTTATATCAGGATGTCATTTTGTCCTATTTTTGGTGACTTCCACTTTGATCACTTGGTTAAAGTGGTTCTGCCATGTTTCTCTGCTGTTAAGGTAACTTTTCCCTTTTGCAATTAATAAGCAATCTCTGGGAAGTTACTTGAGACTACATAAATATTCTGTTCCTCCACAAACTATTCCTCTTGAGTTTTAGCATCCATTTTGATATGTGTCTGAAATCACTATTACTATGATTTTTGCAAAATAATAGAATTCCTTCTGCATTTATTACTTGTCATTTTACTGTTACAAAAAGCTTCTTTTTCTTGCTATTTTGTATGTAGGAACGTATCTGTATCATTCAGTCATTTGTTCATTTGTATTTTAATATCAGTATGGATATTTGGATTATTTTTTTATTCAGTATAACCCATTACAGATATTATTCATTTTGACAATGTAACTGTTGCTAATTTGGTTAATGGAATCCTATAAAAGACTGTCTCTAAATTCCTTAAATATACCTTTGTCATTTTCTTTTAGTCTTTTCTTATATTCTGTACCTCCTCCTCCACAAAAACATTCCAGAGTTTGTCTCTTTATTATCCTCCTCTCATTCTGGAATTGGTCATTTATACAAGGAACCTTGAATTCATTCAGTGGAAAATGGAATTAATTCTAGCTTTTTAATGCAAAATGTCTGTTTTTAATTTTTGTCTCTTTGGTTATTAGTGAAGTTATTTTTTCAATTTTTTTTTTTTTTTGCTTTATGTTTCTTTTGTTATTGTCTTTTTAATTTGTACAATGTTTTCTTTGGGATACCTAGAATACACACTTATGAATGACTTGTATTCCAATATTTTGATTGAATCACTTGTTTCTAAGGGTAAATATACATTTTGGACTGAATACTGGAGTGGGTAGACATTACCTTCTCCAGGGGATCTTCCCAACCCAGGGATTGAACCCAGTTCTCATACACTGCGGGCAAATTCTTTACCATCTGAGTCATCAGGGAAGCCCAATTATGCTTTTAATATGATTATTTTAAATGGTGAGTGATTGATGCTTTTGAACTATGGTGTTGGAGAAGACTCTTGAGAGTCCCTTGGACTGCAAGGAGATCCAACCAGTCCATTCTGAAGGAGATCAGCCCTGGGATTTCTTTGGAAGGAATGATGCTAAAGCTGAAACTCCAGTACTTTGGCCACCTCATGTGAAGAGTTGATTCATTGGAAAAGACTCTGATGCTGGGAGGGATTGGGGGCAGGAGGAGAAGGGGACGACAGAGGATGAGATGGCTGGATGGCATCACTGACTCGATGGATGTGAGTCTGAGTGAACTCCGGGAGTTGATGATGGACAGGGAGGCCTGGCATGCTGTGATTCATGAGGTCGCAAAGAGTCAGACATGACTGAGCAACTAAACTGAATTGAACTGAACTGACTTTTCTTTAAGTCTTTATTGAATCTGTTACAATATTTTCTCTGCTTTGTGGGTTTTTTTTTTTTTTTTTTTCTCTTTTGGCTGAAAAGCATGTGAGGTTTTAACTCCCTGACCAGGGATTGAATCCACACCCCCTGCATTGGAGGATGAAGTTTTAACCACTGGACCATTAGGGGAGTCCCAACTACTATCAACTTTTAATGTGTATCTTTCTATTCATTTTCTCTCATTCATATGTCTTTTTTTATAAGTCTTTATATAATTCTCTCTCTGTATGTGTCTATCTCTCAGTATGTAGATATATAATATACAACATATATATAATACACATACATATATATTGAGACAGGGAGAGACAGAGAGAGACAAAGAGATAGAAACAATGATGCAGTCCCTCCAAAGTGCGCACACACACACACTCACACACAAGAAATAAATTTCTATTTTATTAAGCCACTGAGTTTCAGGTTTATGTGATAAGCAAAGATAACCTAACTAATGCAGATATCCCAGGTAAGGTAGTTGGTAACAGATGGGTGCACTCAACTGTAAACAGAGCGATGGAGGGTGGAGGAGAAAGCAATAAGAGGGGATTATGAACACTACCTGTGTTCATAATTAAATGAGGAGACTGTGATAAGCAGGCCACCCATTTATGTGTGCTTCAGATCCAAATATATTTAAAATAATCAGCCAACGATTGAGAAATCAAGGTTGGTCTGTTGACCCTTTCTTTCATTCAAAAAGCATTAGTTCATTGCCTGCCACATGTTAGGTTATCAGATTGATCAAGGATTAATACTCAGTCCCTTCTCTCAGGGTGGAATTGTCAGGAGAAAGATCAGCTTCTTCATAACTCAGTCAGTAAAAATAGCTGTTTTCTATATAGACCTTCGGGGAAAAAGAAAAGTTAAACAACAGACTTGAATAGTCTCACATTTCATTAAAACCTAGTCTGGTTGTTTTTCCTCCTTCTGTAATAAATTGAGATTTTAAATGGATTAGCCTCAAGCTTTTGCTATTTTTTTTTTTCACTTCTGGCTTCTAAGAAAACTCTAAGATCCATAAACTGATCAAAGTTCTCAGGTTAGGGGTTTTTTAAAAAATGAAAGTAAAGAGCCCAGATAAAACAGTGATGGGAAAATCAACACTTGCTTGGCTCATCTTGGCTAACTGTATTTAATTAGAAAAGATTCTTTAGAATCTGGAGCAATCTGAAAATTAACTCTCAGAAGCTCTGGGTCATTTGCTATTTGACTTGCCTCATTTTGCTAATCCAGGTTACTACTGTGTGTGGTGAGAAGACAAACAGGGACCTCACCAGAAGGAGCACACTGTCTCATGAGAAACAGGACAGACTGAAGGGGTTTGCTCTCTGTGCTGGGTCACAGAGGGAAGCAGGGCAAGGATGCAGGGAACAGCTACCTGCCTGAACAAGAGCCATACTGACTGCATGCCTGAACAATGAGCAACAATTTATGGATAATCTTCATCTTCACTGTTCCTGGGAGTGTCTCTTCCCTCTGCTATGTGATAGAAGTGACTCTTCTGCATGAATTCAAAGAAGTGGAACAAGAACACTGCTTCCTTTTTAGAAATAGTTAAAAAAAGTCTTTTCTATTATGGTTTGTTACAGGATATGGGACACAGTTCACTATCCTATAGAGTAGGACATTATTGTTTATCTATCCTACATGTAATAGTTTGCATCAGATAGTCCCAAACTCCCAATCTGCACGTCCCCCAACCTCTTGTCCCCATTGGCAGCTGCAAATTAGCCCTCTATGTCTTTGGGTCTGTTTCTTTTTTGTAGATATGTATGCTTCTGTCATAGTTTAGGCTCCACATATAAGTGCTATCATGATATATTTGTCTTTTTCTTTTTCACTTCTTTCATTTATTATGATAATCTCTAGGTCCATCCATGCAGCTGCAAATGGCATTATTTCATCCCTTGTTATTTGTTGTTGTTGTGTTAGTCCTTCAGTCGTGTCCAACTCTTTGCAACCCCATGGTCTGTAGCCTGACAGGCTCTTCTGTTGAAAGGTAATATACCATTGTGTATATGTGCCATATCTTTATCCATCTGTCAGTGGACATACAGTTTGTTCAGAAAACTTTGCTTCTGTCACTCTGAAATAGGCTATTAATATGCTTCCCTGACCATGTCATTAACCAGAAAGCCTGATCCTGATGTCATTTTTTTTTTTTTTTTTTTTGCACTTTTGGCCTCTTTGTTCCTGGAATCTTGTCCTGCCACTGAGCTCTTCCCAACTATATGATTATCTTCTTATTATTCAATGCTCCTCTGTGTTGGAAAGTTAATGAAGATAAGGTTCAGAAAATAATTGTGTTTTGCCTTCAAATCTAAAATACCACTCGGCTCCCAGGTGACACAGAGGTAAAGGATCTGCCTGCCAATGCACGAGACACAAGAGATGAGGTTCAGTCCCTGGATTGGGAGGAAATGACAACCCACTGCAGTATTCTTGCTTGGGAAATCCCACGGACAGAGCAGCCTGGCAGGCTATAGTCCATGTGGTTGCAAAGAACTGGACACGACTGATCAACTGAACACACAAATTACAACATCCTTGAAAGGTAAGTGATGTTTTGGAAAGAGAGATAGAATGTTGGTAATATTACATGGTCTCCTCCTGGAAATAGGAGGCGGGGAACATCTGAATACTGCCCTAATCTCACAGCTTCTTCCCTTAAAGTACCCAAAGGGATTATAAATGCAAGGGGCTACAGCAAATGGGAAATTAAAGTATACTGTATTATTAGTCTGGCCAATGCCAAATAAACAAATGCAGAACTTTCTGGTAACATATCCAGGACACATGGCATCCTCTCAGATCCCCATCCAGATCCCCAGGTTCTAAACCTAATATTTTATCTTGGAATCTTAACATCCTTGGGCTGCTCACATGGAACAGGAGACACAACTCATAAATAAGGAAAGTACAACATGGAAAAAGAAATAAAATTAATCTGGAGAAATTTCAGAGAAAATCTTTTATTAAAGAAAACAACAAACAAACAAAAAGTACTCAACCATCTGTCATAAAAAGTGAATTCTCATCATCAGGCAGATACGTATCCTGGACCTAATTCCTAATTTATAGACGTAGAGGGCTTGTGGGTCATTCCAATATCAACCCTGAGAACAAGAAAAAGAGAAGAGATGGGTGACAGCAGGCCCCCTCACTGGTGGAAAAAGAAAATGTTCATCTATGATGACCTGCCCACTAGTGAATATGACCCAAACAGCAGCAGAACATCTGGCACAGTCTAGTACTTTATTCTGTTAGAAACCGAGAAATGGAACAAGAGAATGAAGGGACAGTTCTACCAAGCACTCACAACTCTGGGATTGGTTGGGAAAGAAAGAAAGGCTATTGTTTATGTTAAGGGTTTTGTTTTATTAGGGCTTTCCTAGTGGCTCAGATTGGAGAAGGCAATGGCACCCCACTCCAGTACTCTTGCCTGGAAAATCCCATGGATGGAGGAGCCTTGTGGGCTGTAGTCCATGGGGTCGCTAAGAGTCAGACACGACTGAGCGACTTCACTTTCACTTTTCACTTTCCTGCATTGGAGAAGGAAATGGCAACCCACTTCAGTGTTCTTGCCTGGAGAATCCCAGGGACGGGGGAGCCTGGTGGGCTTCCGTCTATGGGGTTGCACAGAGTCGGACATGACTGAAGCGACTTAACAGCAGCAGCAGCAGTGGCTCAGATGGCAAAGAATCTGCCTGCAACGCAGGAAACCTGGGTTTGATCCCTGGGTCAGGAAGATCCCCTGGAGAAGGGACTGGCTACCCACTCTAGAACTTTTGCCTGGAGAATTCCATGGACAGAAGAGCTATTGTCATGGTCAATACTACCACTGTGAGCTTCTTGCTCTTTGTAGGAGAATTTATGTAGGTACTCCTGCAAACTCAGTTACTGCTAAAATTAGCTAATCCAATACTCATTATGTATAAGGGAAAAAATGTGCCTATGAAAGATTATTTTGACCAAGATCTCAGAGCTCTTAAGCGTAGATTTTTAGTTATCTGAATCCAGAGCCTATGCCATTGTCATTTAAAAAAATCTGAAGTTATGCATGAATTGCATGACATTGATTAACAATTTGGGGCTATCACTTGATTTTTTTTTATTAGTCATTGGGATTTGGCCTTTATGAAAATATTCAAAGTAGGTACTGAGTTATAATTTCTGTACACAAGTGACACAAAGTTCAGTTCAGTTCAGTCGCTCAGTCGTGTCAGACTCTTTGCGACCACATGAACCACAGCATGCCTGGCCTCCCTGTCCATCACCAACTCCCGGAGTTCACCCAAACTCATGCCATTGAGTTGATGATGCCATCCAACCATCTCACCCTCTGTCGTCCTTTTCTCCTCCTGCCCGCAATCTTTCCCAGCATCAGGGTCTTTTCAAATGAGTCAGCCCTTCGCTTCAGGTGGCCAAAGTATTGGAGTTTCAGCTTCAACATCAGTCCTTCCAGTGAACACCCAGGGCTGATCTCCTTTAGGATGGACTGGTTGGATCTCCTTGCAGTCCAAGGGACTCTCAAAAGTCTCCAACACCACAGTTCAAAAGTATCAATTCTTCTGCGCTCAGCTTTCTTTATAGTCCGACTCTCACATTCATACATGACTACTGGAAAAACCATAGGCATCACCTATTGTGCCCTTTGCTGCATTCTCTAAAGTTTGTCTTGATATCATCAAGAACAGAAGCTTCTGTACACTGAGTACTTTTACATCTTTCAAAAGAAAGCATTCTCCCTTTTAAGCATTCATCATCACCTTTATTCCTATGCTAGTAACCCCACAGTGCTAGGAACCTGAGTTGAAACAAATATTTAGTGGAAAAAATTATGGGAATATATAGCATTTATTTTCATTAAATATATGCATATTTCCTTCTCATTAAGGGACATATGACTGAACCTCATTAACAGGTTACAGAGACATGAAAGTTTCCCGTTCTATGCATAAATGTGTATGAACCTGCTTTCCAGCTTTTATATAATTTTACCATCTATGTATTGACATATACAAGTGCATATATCCACATTCATATGGCACACACGAGATGGATAGTATTGTTATTATGATTGACAGACAGGTGGAGACATCTGGAGTGTCACTCCTACCCTTACAACAACAACAAAAGTCAGACAGTCCCCAAGTTTATGGCTTTTCTTGATTGCATCAGAGAGCTGAGGTTGCGGGGAGAGACAGGACAAGAACCATGGTTTAGCTGACACAGACGCAGTCAGACCCCAGTTAGGAAATTCCACGCACTATAGTCAGGGGACTGATGGCAGCAAGTGTCAGATGGTAAGAGACTGTGAGGCTCCTTAGTCCTGAAGATGTCAAAGAAGTTTGTTCCTTCTTATTCTGCAGTCACACTGGGTATTGACAAGATGACTGGGCAGTATCTTGAGAAAGTATCCCTCGCAGTGCAGCCTGGACCCCTCTTCTCTTGCTCCTGACAAGGGAACACAACCCTTAATATTTAAGGTGGGGAGAGTGGTTTTGCAACACTGTCACCCTTGGGGCACAGGAGAAAACCCATTGCATGTGGACTAAAGACATCAGAAGAAAACCTCTGCTCCTGGGGCAGAAGCAAAGATTATTTTCAGGGCCCAGAACTACAGCTGAGGGAGCATCTGGAGCAGTGGCTTAGAAAGGATCACTGAAGAAATTTGCAGTCTCTGGTGTGGTGAGTGTAACCGTAACCTCAGACCCATCCCTGCCTCTGACTGGAGGAACTCAAACTCCCACATTAAAACCATGGCAGAAAGGAATATATAATCACTCCTAAGAGTTAAAAAAAAAAAAAAAAAAACTATTTAACTCAGCTCCTACTGTCCTCTGGGCTTCCCAGATGGTGAATAGTGGTAAAGAACCCACCTGCCAATGCAGGAGACATAAGAGACATGGGTTCCATCCCTGGGTTGGGAAGATCCCCTGGAGGAGGGCATGGCAACTCACTTCAGTATTTTTGCCTGGAGAATCCCATGGACAGAGGAGCCTGGTGGTCTATAATCCGTAGGATAGCAAAAAGTCAGACATGACTGAAGTGACTTAGCATACACACATTACTCTCAAGGTGTTTGGCTTTAAACAAAAACTTACAAAGTGTTTGAAAAAGTAAAGAAAAACAACATGATGCTAAGAGATAAATCAGTTAATAGAAGCAGACTCAGATATGACACAGATGTTGGGACCATCTGAAAAGGAGTTTAAGAAATAGCTAAACATCACTATTACTGATTTTCAAGCTGCTAAATTGTGATGTTTCTATAGGATATTGCAGCCTGTGAAACCAGGAAAGGCCAAGCCAAATTAAGCATCCTTTACTTGATTATAGATAGATAGATAGATAGATAGATTTGTGTTGCTGTGCAGCAGATACCAACATAACATTGTAAAACAATTATTCTCTGATTAAAAAAAAATTTAAATAAAAAAATAAAATGAATACAATTACATGTTAGATTCAACTCCTATAAGCCCTTTGGACCTCAAGATTATATTCATTTATGTCATCATTCATCTTGGCCTCACAGTATCATGTGATGGCTTTTCTTGGCCATCTGCTTGTGTACCTTGATTCCACTTAGCAAGTGCAATAGGACAGACTCTTACTACACAACATCATTTGTACATTTAGAAATGTGCATCTGGACCCAAGAATGTTTCTTGATGAAATAACTCCTTTATCTGAGACCAGTGTAAGGTGAAGACCATCACTGTCTGTGGACATTTAATTTGGTCTACAGTTTAGTTTCTGAGTTATCTATTCTGCCCCTATAATTCTGTTTAAGCCTGTATTTTATTAATTTATTCATTCAATAAACCAGTCTCTAGGGCAAAAAGCAAACAAATGTGTGTATCATAAAATGCACAGGCAGTAACTCTGTCAACTGCAGGATTGTCAGGAACTGTTGTGCGTATTTTTCCATGAACCATGTACTACTCACCATAATGCTCTAAATATTATTAAACTCATTTTACTCTTGAGGAAACTGGACAGAGTTTGAACATTACCCAAGTTATCATCTCGTAACACTAATGACAGAGCTGGCTTTGGAATATTGCCTTTTCAAATTAGTCTCTAGTAGGCCATGGCTGAGTTCATAGAGATATTCAACAAATCTCCATAGAGAGACATTTCATATTGGGACGACTTCTAGGATGGTCATCTTATTCTTTTCACCTCCTCTGTTGTACTTTTGGAAATGAATCATATGAGAGTGCTACAAAATGAGAAGTTAGAATATTTGGTCTCAATAACAGCTTCCATCTGTGACAAACTTGAACTTTAGAAAGTTCCTAAATTTGAGAAGCTTTGCTTTTTAAGTTATCATCAGAGCCAGGCATCCTGGCTCATGGAACACAAGTCCATCTGTTAAATGAGGACAGAGTCTCATGAGGGACTGAAAAGGACCAGTGGGAATAGTCTGCATACAGTCACAACTTCTAAAAGCTGTGAAACTAAACACTAGAAGAAACTCTTCCTTATTTACATCCCCGTTGGTACTTTTCCCATGTCTTGTCAAGTGCTAGGTCCTGTATCTTAGCCCATATATCTTTTCATTTTCTTCACAGCACTAATCATGTTCACTGATGCTTTCCCTTTGTTTTCTCTGGTTTTCCTTCCCGACTCAAACACAAATTCCACAATAGCAGAAAGTTTGTCTATCTTGTTCGTTGTTGTCAGAATCCAGTAAATATTTGCTGAATGCCTGAATCTTGTCTAGTATGTGGTTAAGTACGCTCTTTGCAATGTCTGTGGCATTAAGGGTCAGACCGTCTCTTGTAAGTAGGGAGCAGGATCTCCCCTGTGGAAACTCAGTCCTAAAGCCAACTTGGAACACAACAGAGAAGGAAGACAGATGCTCCCATATAGAGTCAGGGAGGGGTCTGGCTTAGAGTCTTAGATGTGAAGATTCAGTTCTGCCTCAGGGAGATCTTTCAGGACAAGTTTAGGGTTTGGGGCACAGGCACTGCTTTGTGGGTTTGTCTCAGGCCTTTGGTAGAGTCTTGCTAAAGTCTTAGCCTGCTTATTAATATCAATTGAGCTATGAGGATCAGAGGAGGACTCACTCTTTTAGCCTGGAGGGGAAGGGATCTTCAGGGTGGACCTGCATGCAAAGGACAGCATCAGCAGAACAAAGATCTCATCTGGGGATTTTCAGAGGGAAAGACAATAGGAAGATACCAGCAAGACAGAAGGTCAAAGCAGAGGGAGGAAATTGATTGTTTAAGAAAAGGTGAAAGTCTGAGAAATGCTTGGGGCTATTTTCAGGGGAAGGGATAATTTCTGACAAATGGATCAGCCAGGGGGTTTTGCTTTAATATCAGGAGGACTGAGGAAATGTTTTGTGAGGCAGCTGCGATATGACCCACAAGCATTTCTATTTAAATCCATCCTACAGTGTTTCCTCAATGTTAGCAAGTGACAACTACTAAATTGTTTTGTTTGTTTTTTTGAAATAGAGAATCGATCTTTTCTTTTTTGAAGCATGTGCTTTAAAAGTCCATGTCACATGATTTCCTTGGATAGCTACATTATGCACATATTCCTTCCTTCCTGAATCAACTGATTTTGGGACTTTCCTGGTCCAGTGGTTAGGGTTCCACACTTCCACTTCAGGGGGCACTGGTTCAATCCCTGGTTGGGGAACTAAGACCCCACAAGTTGCTTGGTGTGAACAAAAAAAGAGGAAGAGAGAATGAACTGATTTTGATTCCTGATGAAGCACTTATTTGAGTTCTAAGTATTCGTCAAACTAAAATCCTTTCAGGTTCATTATCATAAAATCAATTTGCATTTGTAAAGTACCAAATAGCCAGTCTTGGACAGGAGAGTCATCTTATGTAAGTCAGAACCATCTGGAGTGCCATTCCTCTGGGCTGTTTTGTGTATATTTCCAATCTATTTTATATTCTGCCCCCCGCCAACCCCATCAGTCAGACACTCTCACTCACTTTCCCTTCTTCCTAGGCTTCAAAGCTGGCTTCATGATCTGGCAGCTTTTTAGTTTTCAGGAGCTGTGTAACAAAATACTGCAAACCGAGTGGGTAAAACAACAGAAATTTATTCTCTCCTAGTTCTAGAAGCTGGACATGTGGAATCAAGGTGTCAGCAGATTTTGTTCTGAGGGCTGTGAAAGAGAGTCTGTCCCACTCCTGTCTCCTAGCTTCTGGTGGTTACTGGCCATCTTTGGTATCTCTCAGATTGTAGACTCATCACCTCCATCTCTGCCTGTGTGTTCCCATGGGTATATATATATATATACACACATACATGGAACAACAGACTGGTTCCAAATAGGAAAAGGAATTCGTCAAGGCTGTATATTGTCACCCTGTTTATTTAACTTCTATGCAGAGTACATCATGAGAAACGCTGGACTGGAAGAAACACAAACTGGAATCAAGATTGCCTGGAGAAATATCAATAACCTCAGATATGCAGATGACACCACCCTTATGGCAGAAAGTGAGGAGGAACTCAAAAGCCTCTTGATGAAAGTGAAAGTGGAGAGTGAAAAAGTTGGCTGAAAGCTCAACATTCAGAAAATGAAGATCATGGCATCCGGTCCCACCACTTCATGGGAAATAGATGGGGAAACAGTGGAAACAGTGTCAGACTTTATTTTTCTGGGCTCCAAAATCACTGCAGATGGTGACTACAGCCATGAAATTAAAAGACACTTACTCCTTGGAAGGAAAGTTATGACCAACCTAGATAGCATGTTCAAAAGCAGAGACATTACTTTGCCAATAAAGGTTTGTCTAGTCAAGGCTATGGTTTTTCCTGTGGTCATGTATGGATGTGAGAGTTGGACTGTGAAGAAGGCTGAGCGCTGAAGAATTGATGCTTTTGAACTGTGGTGTTGGAGAAGACTCTTGAGAGTCCCTTGGACTGCAAGGAGATCCAACCAGTCCATTCTGAAGGAGATCAGCCCTGGGATTTCTTTGGAAGGAATGATGCTAAAGCTGAAACTCCAGTACTTTGGCCACCTCATGCAAAGAGTTGACTCATTGGAAAAGACTCTGATGCTGGGAGGGATTGGGGGCAGGAGGAGAAGGGGACGACAGAGGATGAGATGGCTGGATGGCATCACTGACTCGATGGACGTGAGTCTGAGTGAACTCCGGGAGTTAGTGATGGACAGGGAGGCCTGGCGTGCTGCAATTCATGGGGTCGCAAAGAGTCGGACACGACTGAGTGACTGATCTGATCTGATCTGATATACAGTTTGCATATATCTGTATGCACATCTGTTTCCAAATTTTCCCTCTTAGAACAAGGTCATATCGGACTTGTGTGTGTGTGTGTGTGTGTGTGTGTGTGTGTGCGCACACACGCTAGGTTGCTTCAGTCGTGTCTGACTCTATGCTACCCTATGGACTGTAGCCCGCCAGGCTCCACTGTCCACAGGATTCTCCAGGCAAGAATAGTGGAATGGATTGCCATTCCCTTCTCCAGGGGATCTTCTCGACCCAGGGATTGAACCCAGGTCTCTTACCGTTCCTGCATTGTGAGGCTGGTTCTTTACCACTGGCACCACCTGGGAAGCTATTGGACCAGGGGCCACCCTAAATGACCTTATCTTGACTTGATCATCTGTAAAGACTATTTCCAAATGCAGGCACATCCACAGATACTGGAGGTTAGGACTGTAACATTTTGCAGAGGGACACAATTCAACCCATGAGAAGTGAAGTGAGGGGAGTGGGGGGCATGAGAAGGAGACTATGCCTGAATGTACTACTATCCCTTCCCTCCACCCCCATAATGGCTCCAGAAGTTAATTTCTCAGGCTACTGGTCATGCCTGAGACTTCCTCTTTCCTTCTCAAACACTCTCACTCCTATTTCAAAACCCATAATTTTAACTCTATATATCACAGCTCAGATCTTAAAATCAAATCTTAGTTTGATTTTCCTCTGAAAATGAAACCAAGATTCTCTCAATAAAGATTCCACCGTTAGGAATTCTGGGTGATTTTTGTCTCTTTCAAAAGCATTCAAGAAAAGGCAACGTTAAAGCATAGATGAAAGACAGGTGGAAATTTATTTGGTCTTCAAGGTTGTTGCCTTGTTTTTCTTTCTTTTACCAGTTATCCCCATCTTTATAAAATGTGCAATCATCCTACTCAACCTTCATCCACCATCCTTTTTAAGTCATGGTCAGCCACATAAAGATGCTAAGCCTTTCTCCACCCAGGATGCACAGTAAGTTGTCTTCTAACCTACTGTTTCCTCTGCCTGGAGTAACCAGAGCTCGCTTGCTCTGGAAAACTCTATCCAAATTTCAAGACCTGGATTAGGTTTCATCTTCCCCAACTTCTTCAGGGATTTGAACTCTACCTACCTTTTCCCTCCTCAATAGTGTTATAAGAAGCTTCAATCCCCACAGCTTGGCCATTTTTTGAGGTTACTTGTCGACCTAACAATAATTCTGAATTATACCATACCTCTGAGAGAATGGACTGTCACACTTACCACTGTATGTGGACCGTTTGTTATTGTTCAGTCACTAAAGTGTGTCCAACTCTTTGCAACCTCATGGACTGTAGCATGCCAGGATTTCTTCTCCTTCACTATTTTCTGGAGTTCACTCAAACTCATGTCCACTAAGTTGGTGATGCTATCTAGCTATCTCATCCTCTGTCACCCTTTTCTCCTCCTGCCCTCAATCTTTCCCGGCATCAGGGTCTTTTCCAATGAGTTGGCTCTTTGCATCAGGTGGCCAAAGTATTGGAGCTTCAGCTTTAGCATCCGTCATTCCAATGAATATTCAGAGTTGATTTCCTTTACGATTGATCTGGTTTGATCTCCTTGCTGTCTGAGGGACTCTCAAGAGTCTTCTCCAGCACCACAATTCAAAAGCATTAGATCTTTGGTGCTCAGCCTTCTTTATGGTCCAATTCTCACATACATACATGACTACTGGAAAAAACATAGCTTTGACTACATGGACCTTTGTTAGCAAAGTGGTGTCTCTGCTTTTAAATACGCTGTCTAAGTTTGTCATAGTTTTTCTTCCAAGGAGTAAAAATCTTTCAATTTCATGGCTGCAGTCACTGTCCACAGTGATTTTGGATCCCAAGAAAATAAAATTTGCCACTATTTCCACCTTTCCCCTATCTATTTGCCATGAAATAATGAAGGTCAAGAAAGTAGTATGGCAGGGCTGTCTACTGTCACTCTGTTTAAACTATACACTGAGCACATCACAAGAAATGCCAGGGCTGGATGAGTTACAACTGGAATCAGGACAGGCAAGAGAAACATCAACAACCTCAGATATGCAAATGATACCACTCTAATGGCAGAAAGCAAAAAGGAGCTAAAGAACCTCTTGAAGAGGGTGAAGGAAGCGAGTGAAAGAGCTGGCTTAAGACTAAACATTAAAAAAACTAAGATCATGGCATCCACCCCCATTACTGCATGGCAAATAGAAGGGAAAAGGTGGAAGTAATAACAGGTTTCCTCTTCTTGGGTTCCAAAATCACTGCAGACGGTGACTGCAGCCATGAAGTCAGAAGATGATTGCTTCTGGACAGGAAAGCAATGACAAACCTAGACAGTATGTTGAAAAGCAGAGACTTTACACTGCCAACAAAGGGCTGTATAGTCAAGACTATGGTCTTCCCAGTGGTCATAAACAGTTGTGAGATCTGGACTGTAAAGAAGCCAGAATGCCAAAGAATTTATGCCTTCGAACTGTGATTCTGGAGAAGATTCCTGAAAGCCCCTTGGACAGCAAGGAGATCAAAACTGTCAATCTTACGGGAGATCAACCCTGAATATTCACTGGAAGGACTGATGCTGAAGCTGAAGCTCCAGTACTTTAGTCATCTTATATGAACAGATGACTCATTTGAAAAGTCTCTGATGCTGGGAAAGATTGAAGGCAAAAGCAGAAGAGGGTGTTAGAGGATAAGATGGCTGGAGGGCATCTCCAAAGCAATGAATGTGAACTTGGGCAAACTCTGGGAGATGGTGAGGGACAGGGAGGCCTGGCATGCTGCAGGCTATGGGCTGCAAAGAGTCAGACACGACTGTGCAACTAAACAATAACAAATGGGGCTGGATGCCATGATATTAGCCCTGGCTGGCACTTTATGTTTGAGGGACATATACAGAGACATGATGTATAAGTTACAGAAAAGTGCCTCACAGATCTTCACAAGCCTTGTGTGCAAGAATAGAACATAATCACTCTCTGAAACTTTCCCCCAGTACAATCATTCTTGCTATGAGTGAGCTCCAGGGCAGAGGAAGACATTGCCATTAAGTAAAATAAATACTGAAGACTCACAAGAGCTAATTTTTTAAATGGATATACCTTCAGAGAGGAGTGTGTGGGCAAACTATTAAGGACATTGGTTACTCTCAAAAACGTCTGGTCTTTTGTTCACATGAACCAAGTTCTAAGCTGCAATTTAAACGCCAACATCCAAGCAAAATTATCTTGCTTTCATGAAAAGCAAAGAATCCAACTCATTTAACCATTTGGCCCTTCACTGTAATAGTCTACGATGGCTTGTCATGTGACAAAAGTGTCATAAGTCTCAGCAGATGTATGGGCTGAGTCCTGAAGCAGGATATGAGTTAGAGCTGCATGTTCACTGGGCAGAGACACTCAGAATGGGCTTTGTGCTTCACGGTTCCTGGCATGAGTGGCTGCTACTTCTTGCCTCAAACATTAACATCTAAACAACCAGCAACTTCTACCAATAACACTTTAACAAACTCCTTCACATTCTAAACGTAGCATCTGAAACTCCATAAACAGGAGGGAACTAGTAGCAGTCTGAAGTTGTCATCATTGACAGCTTATGATTTATCTTAACTCTCCCTCGCCATTTGGCCATGACTTTAAGTAAACACTTTCCGTCTTCCTCGTGTTCTCGTTACTGCCACCTCCCACTAATAAGAGAGGCTGCCAAGAAAAGCATCCAGACAGTTCATTTACCTCCCAAACTCGCCTGAAAGTAGCCGCCCCAGTTTAGACAAGGGGCGAAGCAACTACTGCACATTTTCAACAGATGGAACAATGCTTCCCAAGTTATTTACATTAACATTATTTGCTTTCAGGATATGTGTAACGAACGGGTAGTTGAATGAAATATTATGGCGCAGACTGAACACCAGCCGCTCAGGCTGGCCATTTATGGTGATAGATGGAGATGGGCCACTTTGCTTTCTAAGAAGCTCAAGAGCTGCGGGTAGTCCATCTTTGCTAAATTCTTGGCACCATCTTGTTCCGCCAGGTGGCTGGAGGCTTAGTCCACATTCTCAGGGAGGTTCCTGTGTAAAGCATGATGATCAGAGGACTCCAAGACTGTCTCCTCCTCACTCATCAAACAGTGAAGGAAGATTGATCAAGTGAGTTAGTGGCTGTACAGCTGATCCCAAGAATGATACATAATCCCTTAGTTTTATAGAATGTCACATCCTGTCCTTAGCATAGGATGAGAGACCTTTCTTCACCAGATGGATGAAGCCCACATATGACTCAGCCTTCCTGAAAATGTTTAGTGGCCTGCCGGATCCAAGGTGACATTGGGTATCATAGGGTAGACCTTCCCAAGGATCATATGCCCAGTTGTATTCTTTTCACATCTTTTATTTATTTTTTAACTTATTTATTTATTTATTTTTGGCTGCACTGGGTCTCCATTGCTGTGCATGGACTTTCTCTACTTGCTGCGAGCAGGGCCTACTCTCTAGTTTGGGGCTTCTCGTTGCAGAGGCTTCTTGTGGTGGAGCACAGAGTCTAGGATGTATGGACTCAATAGCTGTGGTGCATAGATTCAGTTGTTCCGTGGCATGAGGGATCTTCCTGGACCAGAGATTGAACTTGTGTCCCCCTGCTTTGGCAGACAGATTTTAAACCACTGGACCACCAGGGAAGTCATTTTCATACCTTTTAAACCAAACTGAGGGAAGAGTAGAATGGCCTCGGGGAGATGACCAGCTACAGTATGGCAAAGGGTGAGCAGAGCCTTTTTGTGTCTTCAGGTGCCCATTCCCCGACCCCACACCCCAAGGCTTATGTCAAGCACATCACTGACATGACAGTCAGAAGCATGACAGGGTGAGGATGACTCAGTGCCAGAGTCAGTCTGGTGGCAAGACTTTCTGAGTTTTATTTGGAGACTCTCATAATAGTTTCCCATGTGGAATGACTTAAGTGATCATGTATTTGTTAAGTATTTATTGAGTACATTCAATACCCACTACTCTAGGTCTTGTAGGGAACCTCTTCTCCAGAAGCTGTCTCAGCAGGAAGGAGGTGAAATGCCAGCAAAATACTAAGTGCTGGACCCGGAGGGTGTTTCTCCCATGTTCTTGAACTGGCAGCAAAGCTCAGAGGCACTGGCCTGTCCTTGGTGTTGGTCAGAGGACAGCAGAGGGTGTGGAGGGTGGGGGCTGGGCTTGTTGCATGGCTGCATTACATCAGTGGGTTTTGCGTTGTACAAGGGATGAGACACCACAGGTTGTGCGAGCTGGGTTTGTTCAGAAGTCCTCAGAGAAGCTTGAAATGTGAGAAGAGGCTCCAAAGCATAGTCTCTAGGTTTGTCATCAGGGTATTTGTCTCCGGTTTCATTTTCCCCCTCGCACTCCCTCTTCCTTCTCTCCTTCTCTACGTTTCTTCTTAAGGAACCCCCACCAATACCTTGTTTTTTCCTCTAACCTCTTGTTAAATCCTCAGAGACTCCCAGCCTCGAGGTCCTGAGTTTCTCATTCATAGTTGAGTTGCTTCCTCTTAAGGAATGCCCCCCTTTCCCAGATCAGAGATGGTTTAGCCCAACTGGATCCCCTTTGCAACATCTCTGCCTGACTCCACAGCACCCTTAGTCCAAGCAGCATGATAAGATGCCAGGAATCTTCGCCACATGAAGAGGAGGAGGGGACCCCAGACTGGGCCGTAGCGACCATATGCTAGACTTCCTGTCCCCTTTTGGGAGTCTGGATAGTTCTGGGGAAACAGAGCCAGAAAGTGACATTTCACCTCTATCATTTGGACAGATATTTTTAATATCATGAAAGAAAAGCACCAAGTTTCTGTATTTGCCTGAGGGTGAAATGCTTGAAAAACCTGGCAAGCCCTGTTGCACAACTGCCCTGCCCCCACAGGTGCCTGAGGCCAAGGCAGGGACCAGGCTCTGCAGTGCCTGTCCCCGGTGCCCCTCAAACACTCCTGGGTGGCAAGTTCAGCTCTCACAAGAAGGCATGTTGTCCTGGCTGGCCACACACCCCTGAGTTTAAGGGCTGGTTCTCTTCCGTGTCCTGAAGCCCCTTCAGTCTGTAGCATGAGGTCTTGCACATAAGAAGGATTTTTTTAAACCTCTTAACTGTCACTGCTCTTTGACCAACCAAATTTTACAACAAGGTCAATTATGCTTTCATTTTCCGGGGATAACATACTCAGACACATGAGCCAATAAAACACACAGGCATTAACACAGACATATGTTGGGTTTTCCCAGTGGTTCAGATGGTAAGGAATCTGCCTGCAGTGCAGGATACCAAGTTTGATCCCTGGGTTCAGAAGATCCCTTGAAGAAGGCCATGACAACCCACTCCAGTATACTTGCCTTGAGAATTCCATGGACAGAAGAGTCTGGTAGGCTGTAGTCCGTGAGGTTGCAAAGTGTCAGACATGACTGGGAAACTAACACTTTCATATTGTACATAGATGCCTGGGATGTCCACTCAGACAGTCACTGGAAAACACACACAAGGCAACCGATTACACTCAGATGCAAGGATCCAGGAGCAGAGGCCATGAGGGCTGGGCCCACATGCACTCGCCTTCCCTGAGGTCATCACCCTTGCTCAGAACTCCTGGCTCTGCAGTTTGGGCTCAGTTCCTTTGGGCTGGAACCCAGTGCTATGCTACACAGGGCAGGGCAGGGCAGGGCTGGGCCATGCAGAGCAAAGCCACAGACGGTTCAAGTGTCAGCCTCAGCCCAAGAGGGAGGTCCCTGAGTGTAGGGTGACTCAGGCCTTGCCATACTCGGATTACTTCAGCTTAACCGCCCTGAAATGGCCCTGAACCCCCCACTGAGCACACCAGCCCTGCCCACCTTCCCACTAGTCAAATGTGTGTCAGCCTCAAGCCAAACACTTGAACCTGTCCCTGCACTCCCCCAGAAGACGCAGGCGTCTTTGCTTCCCCCTGGACTTCAGGGAAGAGGCCTCAGTGTTCCTGCCTTGGCCAGGGGCTCCCAGGAAGATACCTCGGGGCTCTGTCAGGCCTGACCATGTAGGCAGGCTCCATCGGCTTCACTTCTGGGGCCCCAGGAAGCTGGGGCTGCTCACTTCCGAGTGGGGGGTCTGGGGACAACTGTGGGTCATGGTTCCTTTACCACCATTTGCCTTCCACCCGTGTAGATCGAGGTAACACCCTCAGGCATCCATGTCTTGATGCAAGCAGGTTATTCATCAATGGTATGAGTTGTTTTCACAGGTTCACGTCACAAGCATTTATAGGCCACTGGCCACGTGGCTGGCTCCGTGCTAGATGCTGGGGGCAATGGAAGAATCAGACTGGGACTTCTTCCTGGGAATTATGGTAAGCCTGGGGAGTCCAGAAGTCAGAGCAATAAAATAGCAAAAATACCAAGGCCTGGACTTCAAACAGACTAGGCATTGACTTCTGTCTCCATCTCCGACTAGGTGTGCAACTTTGGAAAGTTACCTTAAGGTGTGCTAAGCCTCTATTTTTCTTCTCAAATATAAAAATGAGAAAATCTGTTTCACACAGGTTCTGTGAGAACTGTATTAGAGTCTGTTCATGATAACAATATTGCTAAAGACAAAAATAGTGCTGGTTATTTACTGAGTGCTTACAACGTAAAGAAATTGGATGAAACGTGGCTCAGACGGTAAAGCGTCTGCCTACAATGCGGGAGACCTGGGTTCAATCCCCGGGTCGGGAAGATCCCCTGGAGAAGGAATCCACTCCAGTAGTATTGCCTGGAAAATCCCATGGACAGAGGAGCCTGGTAGGCTACAGTCCATGGGGTCACAAAAAGTCAGACACAACTGAGTGACTTCACTTTACTCACTCAGTCCTTACAATGGGCTTCCCTCATGGATCAGATGGTAAAGAATCTGCCTGCAATGCAGAAGACCCAGGCTCTATCCCTGGATCAGGAAAATCTCCTGGATAAAGGAATGGCTATCCATTCCAGTATTCTTACCTGGAGAATCCCATTCACAGAGGAGCATGGCAGACTACGGTTCATGAGGTCCCAAAGAGTTGGGCATGACTGAGTGACTGAACACACACACACAGTCCTTACAACTGCCTTTTAACATGCCTAACTAGTTATTAGTATTAATGTCAAGGATAAAGAAAATGCAGTTTAAAGAGGATGAAAGATAAAGTCAAACAACTGGTGCATGGGAAACCAGGATTGGTGCAAGATCTGTTTCATTTTGAAGCCTGTGAACTCCTTATAGCGCTTTCTGCCCTCTCTGAGCCTCAGCCTTCTCATCTGCACAATGGAAATAATATTACTGCTTTTCTAAGATTGCTAATTGAACCAAAGGAGGTGTGTATGTGTGTGGTATGTGTTTCTGTTAGTTACTCAGTCATGTCCCACTCTGCAACCCGGTGGACTATAGCCTCAGGTCTCCTCTGTCCATGAATTCTCCAGGTAAGAATACTGGAGTGGGTAGCCATTCCCTTCTCCAGGCAATCTTCCCAATCCAGGGATCAAACCTGGGTCTCTTGCTTTACAGGAATATTCTTTACCATCTGAGCCACCAGGGAAGCCCTTCAGATCAGATCAGATCAGTCGCTCAGTCGTGTCCAACTCTTTGCAAACCCATGAATCACAGCACACCAGGCCTCCCTGTCCATCACCAACTCCCGGAGTTCACTCAGACTCACGTCCATCGAATCAGTGATGCCATCCAGCCATCTCATCCTCTGTTGTCCCCTTCTCCTCCTGCTCCCAATCCCTCCCAGCATCAGGGTCTTTTCCAATGAGTCAACTCTTCGCATGAGGTGGCCAAAGTACTGGAGTTTCAATTTTAGCATCATTCCTTCCAAAGAAATCCCAGGGCTGATCTCCTTCAGAATGGACTGGTTGGATCTCCTTGCAGTCCAAGGGACTCTCAAGAGTCTTCTCCAACACCACAGTTCAAAAGCATCCATTCTTCGGCGCTCAGCCTTCACAGTCCAACTCTCACATCCATACATGACCACAGGAAAAACCATAGCCTTGACCAGACAAACTTTTGTTGGCACAGTAATGTCTCTGCTTTTGAATATACTATCTAGGTTGGTCATAACTTTCCTTCCAAGAAGTAAGCATCTTTTAATTTCATGGCTGCAGTCACCTTTCTAATTCCTTGGCCTTTGTGTCTAGCATTATCAAGGGACATGAGCTTAGCATTCAGCACAGACAGTTTTGTCTTTTCTGTCCTTGAGAAATCTATATTTTTTTCAGTTTCCCTGATGTCACATGGTTATATGCACAATTAAATCTCATGTATCCAAAGTTGATTTCACTTTTCACTTTGCATGTTAACTTTGCACCATTGTCCAAGGCTTACTTGCCTAGAAAATTAAAGAAAATCTGCTTTCAGTTAGCCCATGCTAACTGAAGTCTGTTGTCAAACTCTTCCTCGAAGTTGGGGCTTCTTCTTCATGTGACTTAGGAACTTCAGAATCACGTTTGCTCTGCTAACAACACCACTTTGATCACTTTAACTATCACTAGCACCACAAGTCCACTATCAAAACCTCTACCCTTATTGCCTCCTCCAACACCATCCCTACCACCTCCATCCCCACCACCTCCATCCCCACCACCACCATCCCCACCACGTCCATCCCAACCAGATCCATCGCCACCACCACCATCCCCACCACCTCCATCGCCACCACCTCTATCCGCACCACCACTATCCCCCCAACCTAAATCCCCACCACCTCAATCCCCTCCACCATCATCCCCACCGCCTCCATCCCCAACACCTCCATCCCCACCACCTCCATCGCCACCGCCTACATCCCCACCACCGACATCACCACCACCTCCATCCACACCACCACCATCCCCTCAACCTACATCCCCACAACCTCCACCCCAACCACTTCTATCACCTCCACCACCATCCCCACCGCCTCTCTCCCCAACACCTCCATCACCACCACCACCACCATCGCCACCGCCTCCATCCCCACCACCACCTCCATCCCCCCCACCTCCGTCCCCACCACCACCTCCACCCCCGCCGCCCCCATCCCTGCCTCCACCATCCCCATCGCCCCCATCCCCACTGCCTCCATCCCCACCTCCCCCATCCCCACCGCCTCCATCGCCACCACTTTTCCCACTTCCACCATCACCTGCACCACTACCAATCCACGAACTCTAACCACCAATAATACCTCCATCTTCACTTCTGTTATTACACCTTCCCCACCATCATAATCATCTCCACCATCTTACCAACAACTCCATTAACACCATCTCCAGTGAGAATTCCACCACCACAACCACTAGCTCTACACTACAGCCATACTTACACTAATCAAAACACCTGACACTTACAACCCCTAATCTTCACTAGAACCCTACGAAGAAGACATTTTAATCTTGTTTTGCTCACATGGAGACTAAGTCCCAGAAAAAGTGAATAACCTCTCCGAAGTGTCACACTTCCAAATATTTGAGATGGGATTTGATATCAGGACTACTGGAACGGGAAAAACTGTCATCTTTCCACTATGGTCATCTTCCCTTTGGCCATGCATTCATCTTCGGTCTAAAAGGACAGACTCTATTTTTCTTTTCTGGAATATAGAATGCAATGTCCTTTTTCAGCCTTGGTGGACTACGGATATGGTGAGATAATCTTACCAGAGAGCGATTTCTTTATTACTGAAATGATAGGAAGTCAAAGTCTCTACAGAGAGGTACAGAAGGAAAACTTGGAGTGGAGAGGGTAGGGGGTTAGATTTGGTAAATGTGTAACAATCACATGTGAGGTTTAAAATGTCATAACCATGGTCTCCGACTGTTGTATAAAAGACAACCAAGTCTTACCGGCTGGTGAGGCAAGTCCAGCTGAGGTGGGGGAGGAAGAGGGGCCTGGCAGTGAGGCCATCTCCCTGTCAGCATTGGGGTGTAGGGTTGCTGTCACATTGGAAATGAGGGCAGGCTGCAGACTGAGGTTAGCATTCAATGGGAGGATTGAAAGGAAACTTTGAAGTCTAGATAGCATTTCTAAAGAATCCCTGAGGAGAAGTCCAGACTTTTATAGAGGGATATGGAGATTGGTTATGTTTTGCTTTTGACCACTTTTTATTTGCAACTTTATAGTTCTTTCTGCCATAAATTTGAACCGAGATGGATATTAAATTGCAAAAACAACACAGTCCATGCTTATTTTTTTCACACACACACAAAAGACTCAGAACAAACTTTGTCTTGACTCGCACGTATTAATAGAACAGAGTTTGGATAATGCCTTTATGCAGGTTTTACTACTCCACTGGAACTATTACCTCCTCTATCCCATTAAAGAGAAAATTGATTTATTAACTGTTGATATTTGCACTTGGGAAATTCATCAGACCCTTGATCAGTACAGCTAGGAATTGTGGACAGCATCTCTGTACTATAAGAGACAGTACCCATGAGATACAGACGACATACACGAAGTTGAGAGTGTTTTTGTGATAGAAAGGATAACATCTCTACCTTGCTTGTTCATCATGGAAAGCATCTTATTTTCTAAACCAAGCATGACCAGACTATTTCATTCTGAAGAATCTGAGCCATATATTGGCATTTTTATCCAGGTTCCTATAAAATCGTTTTATAAGTACCTTGCAAACTTACTGTCAATAAGAAGACACAGCAAGGGCAGATATTTGCATATTGTTTTTACGTGATTGTGCATAGAATGGAGCTCAGAAAATGGGTGTTCAGAAACTGGGTCCCATAAGAATAATTGGGGGAGAAATCCTGATGAGCTACTTCGTTTGATCCACTAAAATAAACAGTAGGAATGGTGGGATTTGCCTGTTCTTAAAACTCTCCTAAGCATTTCTTCTTCCTTACATTTCTTAAAATAAACAAATAGCTTCATCTGAGAGATATCTTTGAACCTATCATACAAATACGCCCTCTGCAAGAGCTTCCATTTGAGTGTATTTAACATTTAGAATGTAAATGTATTGACAGGGCTCACAAAGTAGTCCCTGGGAAACAGTTCTGGGGTGCTGGTAACTGCTAAGACTGATATTTAAGAAGCCATATTCTGCTGATGAATGAGCTGAATCATCTTATGTGAATATTGAGAAGGCCCCAGAGTGCCTATAGGAAGCCTCCTGGCTGGGTGAAAGCCTCTGTGAAGGGAGGAGACCAGCCCTTCCTCTGCGGAACCCATGTCTCCTGCTGCAGCCTGAACTACACAGTGGGCATTTGTGGCTATATTGGCTGCTTTTAATCCCTCTGGGTAATAATCTGAAGGTTGTATTCATAGTGTTAACACCGGCGCCCATGGCTGGCACCAAGTATGGCGTGTTGACAATTATCTTTGGTCCTAAAGAATGAGGAGCACAGGAGGCCTGTGTCCCACTCCATAGGAGGCCTTCTCTCCCCTGCAGAGTATGTTGGCATCTTTCTTTGGCTTGTTTCAGAGAATGGGTTTCCAAGCCAGCCATGAACAGTCTCTGGAGCGTTTCCTGAGCCAGCTTCTGGTGGGGTATTGGGCTCTGGTGTATTCTGAAAAGAGCAGTTGGCATACTCAAAGAATGAGTATATTTGTAACCCACAATCACATCAACGTGAGGCAACACACAATGTCTGCCAGCAGTGTCTGGTCTGTGTGGAGTAGACTAGCGAGCAGTGAAATAGACTCAGCCAGGAGTGTCAGAGCTGGAAGGACCTCAGCATCTCCAGGGCCAAGGCCACAAGGATGACAGAGAATGAGCAACTTTTCCAAGGCCACTCAATCATTAAGTGAAAGATCTGGGACTAAGACCTGGTCTTCCAGCTCCAGTCCAGGGGTCTTACTATTGCACCAAGGTCCCTTGGCTTTCTCATTTATTAAAAAAAAAAAAGGAACAACAACACTTGTCTGGCAGAATACCTGTCCTGATTAAATGGGCTAACATCTATGTAAGTGCCTCATACAGAGATTATTGTTCAATCACTCAGTCGTGTTCGACTCTTTATGAGCCTGTGGACTGTATGTAGCTCACCAGGCTCCTCTGCCCGTGACATTTCCTAGGCAACAATACTGGAGTGGGTAGCCATTGCCTTCTCCAGGACATCTTCCCAGACCAGGGGTCAAAGTCTCATCTCCTGCACTGCAGGCAAATTGTTTACCACTGAGCCACCAGGAAAGGCCTCACACAGAGACTGGTCCCCAGGAAATGTTTAGTAGATTCCTTCTTGCAAGGTTATTTCCCATTAGGACCACAATTCTAATACCACCCATTCCTGCCATGTGTAGTGCTGTGGCTACCCTACCTTCTCATACATGTAAAACCTGGTGTGACGCTTCCCGGTCACACGTGCCAGATATGAGTTTCTGCCACAGAACTTAAGATTCTGGCAGTATAATAGATGAGTTAGTCATATAGAAAATGATATCCTTTTAAAAGCTGGCTTTGTATAAAAGTCATTTTCCAATTCCACAGGATAGAAGCACACAGACAACCAAGTTCGGTCAAGGCTAGAGCCTTTTACTTGCTTTCCTTGATATTTCGAGCTTGGCTTCTCATATCAAACACTCATGAATCCTATTCATCTCAGGAGTACATTGCTGTCCATTTTCTCTCCAGTTAGAAGAAAATTACTTTTCAAGCTCAAGAATTTCATTTCCATACCAAGGAAAAGAAATCATGCCCCTTCACCATGAATAGCATTAGTAACTAACAAAATGGTATTCCAAAGTTTGAGCTTCTCTGTGGAAAATTCTGAAAGAGATGGGAATACCAGAACACCTAACCTGCCTCTTGAGAAACCTGTATGCAGGTCAGAAAGCAACAGTTAGAACTGGACATAGAACAACAGACTGGTTCAAAATAGGAAAACGAGTACGTCAAGCCTGTATATTGTCACCCTGTACTGCAGAGTACATCATGAGAAAGGCTGGGCTGGAGGAAGCACAAGCTGGAATCAAGATTGCCGGGAGAAATCTCAATAACCTCAGATATGCAGATGACACCACCCTTATGGCAGAAAGTGAAGAAGAACTAAAAAGCCTTGTGATGAAAGTGAAAGAGGAGAGTGAAAAAGTTGGCTTACAGCTCAACATTCAAAAAACTAAGATCTTGGCATCAGGCCCCATCACTTCATGGCAAATAGATGGAGAAACAGTGGAAACAGTGTCAGACTTTATTTTTGGGGGCTCCAAAATCGCTGCAAATGGTGACTGCAGCCATGAAATTAAAAGACGCTTACTCCTTGGAAGGAAAGTTATGACCAACCTAGACAGCATATTAAAAAGCAGAGACATTACTTTGCCAACAAAGGTTCGTCTAGTCAAGGCTATGGTTTTTCCTGTGGTCATGTATGGATGTGAGAGTTGGACTGTGAAGAAGGCTGAGCACCGAAGAATTGATGCTTTTGAACTGTGGTGTTGGAGAAGACTCTTGAGAGTCCCTTGGACTGCAAGGAGATCCAACCAGTCCATTCTGAAGGCGATCAGCCCTGGGATTTCTTTGGAAGGAATGATGCTGAAGCTGAAACTCCAGTACTTTGGCCACCTCATGTGAAGAGTTAACTCATTGGAAAAGACTCTGATGCTGGGAGGGATTGGGGGCAGGAGGAGAAGGGACGACAGAGGATGAGATGGCTGGATGGCATCACCGACTCAATGGACATGGGTTTGGGTGGACTCCAGGAGTTGGTGATGGACCAGGAGGCCTGGCATGCTGTGGTTCATGGGGTTGCACAGAGTCGGACGCAACTGAGCAACTGAACTGAACTGAACTGGTAGCTCAGTGGTAAAGGATTTGTCTATCAATTCAGGAGATGTGGATTCCATCCCTATATCAGGAAGATTCTCTGGAGAAAGAAATGCCAACCCACTCCAGTATAACGCCTAGGAATTTCCACGGACAGACAAGCTTGATAGGCTACAGTCCATGGTGTCACAAAAGAGTCTGACAGGACTTAGCAGCTAAACAACAAGATCCCAAAGTTTATCACATAGATGAAGTTTCTGAAATATCTCCCTGCTTTGTAATTACAAATGTGAGAAAACAGAATGTACCTGTTTTGGGTTTTGTGTTTGGTATACTTGTAAGAGTTTAGAGATAATTTTAATAATAGCATACCAATGCTGGTAAATGTAGGCAATTTTCTTGAGCCTGATCTCCTTTGAGGATATGTTTTAGGCTTGAATAGAATACTGTCATTAAGTATTTAGTATTTTGATGCAATAGAGAAAATCTCTGTTGGTAACAGGGAGATATCAATTAGCCAAAGATGACTATCATAGAATCTGTATCACACAGAAATTACAGACAAACCATACTTTATAATATTTCACATCATGAGAGCTTAAATTTCTTTTTATTCGCAAATTACAAATACCTTGAAAAATCAAACTCCGAAACAAAATTCCCAGCTATCTTTCCAAAAAGATCCATACTAGCCTACTCTAATAGCCTAGTGCACTAGAGGAAGCAATCCTCGATGAGTTGTAATAAAATCAAAATGATTGATTCAAAAGCCACAAGTAGAAAAGGGAAAGTTATCAATATTAAATCCACTATACCTGAAAAGATCATGTAGGCAAGGAGAAATCTTCTGAAGCAAAATCACTGAAATAAACAATATTCCGAGACTACAGGAACCCCCATGTTCACTGCAGCACTGTTTACAGTATCCAGGTCACAGAAACAACCCAAATGGCCACCAACAGAGACATGGATAAAGAAATCGTGGCACATACATGCAATGGAGTATTATTCAGCCATAAAAAAGAATAAAATAATGCCATTTGCAGCAACATGGGTGAATCTAGAGAAAGTCATGCTAAGTGATATAAAAGACAAACATCATATGATAACAATTAAGTGTGGAATCTAAAAAAAGAAAAAAAAGTACAAATGAACTTATTTACAAAACAGAAATAGCAATACAGATGTATAAAACACACTTACGATTACTGGGGCAGGGGAGGACGGGTTGGGGAAGCAGGGTTGGAGGGGGAGGGATAAATTGGGAGACTGTGATTGACAAACACACACTGTTATGCATAAAATAGATAACTAATAAGGACCTACAGTATATCACAGGAAATTCTTCTCAATACTTTGTAATGACCTCCATGGGAAAAGAATCTTAAAAAGACTGGATATATGTATTGGGTTGGCCAAAAAGTTCATTTGAATTTTTCCATGTTACAGAAAAACCCAAACAAACGCTTTGACCCACCCAATGTACATATAACTGACACACTTTGCTGTATAGCAGAAGCAAATGCAACAGTGTGAATCAACTATACTCTGATAAATTAAGGAAAAGAAGAGCACACAGCTTTTGAAATCAAAATACTGCTCCAGGGGGGAGACTGTAACCTGACAAGACAAAGGGAGAAGTAAAGAGATACCCTGGAGGTGTTGCTTTTTAATGTGATAGCCAAATTTAAACACACACATACAAACACACACACTGTCATCACATTGAATTAACACCACAAAAGACAAAACTGAAATGTGGCATTCCATGGAGAAGGGAAAGAGGCAAAAATAAGAAGGCACATGATGATGTATATGGTGAGAGGCTAAAAAGATAAAGTATGGATTCAAGTTCAGAAAAGCACAGAAGAGAAGCATAGCCATTTACCGAGTGTCTGCTGTATACCTGTTCCTCTGAGAGAGTGTTTTCTGCTATTGTTTAAAAACCAATACATGACAGAATTTTAGAGAAGAAAATATTTAAAATGCAAACAGCAAGTACTCCTTTAAGAATTTGCCTGTCATACTTTTCAGTTATATTGCTAATGTGGACACATGATTTATTAATGTGGCACAGGGCGAGACTCGTTACATACTTTTGCATGACTAATTCTCAGTACAATCCTGTGAGATAGGTATTATTTTTCCTAATTGTTAAATGAGGAAATGGGCTTACAGAAATTAAGAAAATACAGCAAGTAGCAGTGTCTTAACTCAGGCTGCTATGACTGATCACTATAGACTGGATAAATTAAACTAAGATTTATTTCTCACAGTTCTGTGAGATCTTGGGAAGTCCAAGATCAAGGAGCTGGTAGATCCTGGGTATGGTGAGGACCCGCTTCCTGGTTTGCAGATGGTTGTCTTATCTTTGTATTCTCACCAGGCAGAGAAGGAGAGAAAAAAAAAAAAAGCAAGGTCTTTTCTTATAAAGAAACTAGCACCATTCAGGAAGCCTCCACCATCATGATTCAATTACCTCCATTTCCCAATACTTTCACAGAGTCATCTTTTAGGACTTGAAATATCTCAGCTGGAATTCCATCACCTTCACTAGCTTTGTTCGTACTGATGCTTTCTAAGGCCCACTTGACTTCACATTCCAGGATGTCTGGCTCTAGGTCAGTGATCACACCATCGTGGTTATCTGGGTCATGAAGATCTTTTTTGTATAGTTTTTCTGTGTATTCTTGCCACCTCTTCTTAATATCTTCTGTTTCTTTTAGGCTCGTACCATTTCTGTCCTTTATTGTGCCCATCTTTGCATGAAATGTTCCCTTGGTGTATCTCTAGTTTTCTTGAAGAGATATTTAGTTTTCCTCTATTTCTTTGAATTGATCACTTTGGAAGTTTTTCTTATCTCTCCTTGCTATTCTTTGGAACTCTGCATTCACATGCATATACCTTCCCTTTTCTCCTTTGCCTTTTGCTTTTCTTCTTTTCTCAGCTACTTGTAAGACCACCTCAGACAACCATTTTTCCCTTTGCATTTCTTTTTCTTGGGAATAGTTTCAATCACTGCCTCCTGTACAACATCATGAACCTCCGCCCATAGTTCTTCAGGCACTCTATCAGATCTAATCACTTGATTCTATTTGTCACTTATACTGTATAATTGTAAGGGATTTGACTCACATCATACCTGAATAGTCTAGTGGTTTTCTCTATTTTCTTCAATTTAAGTCTGAATTTTGCAATACAGAGTTCATGATCTGAGCCACCTAGAGCCAGACATCATGGAATTCAAAGTCAAGTGACCCTTAGGAAGCATCACTATGAACAAAGCTAGTGGAGGTGATGGAATTCCAGTTGAGCTATTTCAAATCCTAAAAGATGATGCTGTGAAAGTGCTGCACTCAATATGCCAGCAAATGTGGAAAACTCAGCAGTGGCCACAGGACTGGAAAAGGTCAGTTTTCATTCCAATCCCAAAGAAAGGCAATGCCAAAGAATGATCAAGCTACCACACAATTACACTCATCTCACATGCTAGCAAAGTAATGCTCAAAACTCTTCAAGCTACGCTTCAATAGTATGTGAACTGAGAACTTCCAGATGTTCAATCTGTATTTATAAAAAGCAGAGGAACCAGAAATCAAATTTCCAACATTCATTGGATCATAAAAAAAGCAAGCGAATTCCAGAAAAACATATACTTCTGCTTTATTGACTATGCCAAAGCCTTTGACTATGTGGAGCACAACAAACTGGGGAAAATTCTTAAAGAGTTGTGAATAACAGGCCAAGTTACCTGCCTCTTGAGAAATCTGTATGCAGGTCAAGAAGCAACAGTTAGAAATGGAGATGAACAACGAACTGTTTCCAAATTGGGAGGGAATATGTCAAGGCTGTATATTGTCACCTTGCCTATTTAACTTCTATGCAGAGTACATTATATGAAATGCCTGGCTGGATGAAGTACAAGCTGGAATCAAGATTTCTGGGAGAAATATCAATAACCTCAGATATGCAGATGAGGCCACCCTTAAGGCAGGAAGCAAAGAAGAACTAAAGAACCTCTTGATGAAAGTGAAAGAAGAGAATGAAAGAGCTGGCTTAAAACTCAACATGCAAAAAACTATGATCATAGTATCTAGTCCCATCACTTCATGGCAAATAGATGGGGAAACAATGGAAACAGTGAGAGACTTTATTTTGGAGGGTTTCAAAATCACTGCAGATGGTGACTGCAGCCATGAAATTAAAAGACACTTGCTCCTTGGAAGAAAAGCTATGACCAACCTAGACAGTGTATTAAAAAGCAGAGACATTACTTTGCTGACAATGGTTCATCTAGTCAAAGCTATGGTTCTTCCAATAATCATGTATGGATGTGTGAATTGGACCGTAAAAAAGTCTGAGCACCAAAGAATTGATGCTTTTGAACTGTGGTGTTGGAGAAGACTCTTCAGAGTCACTTGGACTGCAAGAAGATCAAACCAGTCAATGCTAATGATAATCAGTCCTGAATAGTCATTGGAAGGACTGATGCTGAAGCTGAAACTCCAATACTTTGGGCACCTGATGTGACGAACTGAATCATTTGAAAAGACCCTGATGCTGGGAAAGATTGAGGGCAGGAGGAGAAGGGAATGACAGAGGACAAGATGGTTGGATGGCATCACTGATTCAATGGACATGAGTTTGAACAAGCTCCAGGAATTGGTGATGGAAAGGGAAGCCTGGAGTGCTGCACTCCATGGGGTCGCAAAGAGTCAGACACAATGGAGCAACTCAACTGAACTGATTTCTCTATACAGTCGGGCCTTCCCTGATCACTCAGACAGTAAAGAATCTGCCTGCAATGCGAGGCAAGAGTTCGATCCCTGGGTTGGGAAGATTTCCTAAAAAAGGAAATGGCAACCCACTCCAGTATTCTTGCCTTGGAAATCCGATGAATGGAGGAGGCTGGCAGTTCATGGGGTAGCAAAAAAAATCAGATATGACTTTAAGCAATAGCAACCAGATACCATTACCTTGGATATTAATCTTCACCATATGAATTGAGGGTGGAAACACAAATGTCCAGCCACAGAGGACAGAAATAATAACCAAGTATATTACAAAAGGCTGCTGCTGCTGCTAAGTCACTTCAGTCGTGTCCGACTCTATGAGACCCCATAGACAGCAGCCCACCAGGCTCCACCGTCCCTGGGATTCTCCAGGCAAGAACACTGGAGTGGGTTGCCATTCCCTTCTCCAATGCATGAAAGTGAGAAGTGAAAGTAAAGTTGCTCAGTCATGTCCGACTCTTAGCGACTGCATGGACTGCAGCCCACCAGGCTCCTTCATCCATGGGGTTTTCCAGGCAAGAGTACTGGAGTGGGGTGCCATTGCCTTCTCTGACATTACAAAAGGAAACTTTCCTTATTGGAAAAAGACCTAAGAAAAGACACTGAGATATATTAATAATGAGAATTCATGAAAAATATTCATTACCTAGACATATCGTATTTTCAGGACAATGAAATTGTTCCAACGATGGGGGAAAGTAAATAAACAATTGTTACTTGCCAAAGAATACAAATCAGCCTTTTGTAAAGCTGATAGGAAATGAAAAGGCCTCTGAGGAGGGTGTGGAGCAATGATGTGAGGCCCTAAATCTGTACCTACTTGAAGTTTTGTTCATTTGCAATGGAAAATAATTATAATTTACCATACTCAAAGCATCAGAAAAGTGATTTACATACACAGTTTTCCTCCATATATGGGAGGCCTTGGTTCCAGGGCCTATGACCTATGCTTAAGCCCCATAGCTGGCCCTACATATCCATGGTTCCACATTCACAGATTCAATCAACCACGAATCACATACTACTGTATTTATTTTTTTTAATTCTTGTATGTGTGAACACATGAAGTTCAAATCCATGGTATTCAAAGGTGAACTGTATTAACTTTTTTCACCATGTCAACAACTCCTTGAGGAAGAAACTATTATCTCTATTTCACAAGTGAGGAAACTGAGGTACACATAAGTAACTGACTTATCCAAACTCACACAGCAGTGGAATCATAATTCTATTATGATTCATATTTATTTCTTAATATTGCAATATTTCTTAATATTGCCTATTAAGGCAATCTGATTTCTGAGACCTCACTCTTCAATACCCTGAGAGTAAATCAGCAGGCAAAATAAATGTGATAATTCACACCCATATATATATATATATATATATATATATATATATATATTCATATAACAAAGAAGCCAGAAAGAAACATTGAAATTAGAATGTTCAGAATGCTAGAAAAAAATAAAAGAAGGAATAGAATTCCTGAGAAAAGTATTGGTTGTTTTAGGGGGAAAAAGAATAGACAGAATTGAAAAGGAGCAAGTATAAACTCTAAATTGAAAAATTTTACTCAGTCACTAAATTTAAAAAAATATATCAATAGAAAGGTACAATGGTATACTTAGAAAAAATATAAAACTCCTAGAGGAGAACATAGGCAAAACACTCTCCGACATATATCACAGCAGGATCCTCTATGACCCACCTCCCAGAATATTGGAAATAAAAGCAAAAATAAACAAATGGGACCTAATTAAACTTGAAAGCTTCTGCACAACAAAGGAAACTATTAGCAAGGTGAAAAGGCAGCCTTCAGAATGGGAGAAAATAATAGCAAATGAAGCAACGGACAAACAACTAATCTCAAAAATATACAAGCAACTCCTACAGCTCAACTCCAGAAAAATAAATGACCCAATCAAAAAATGCGCCAAAGAACTAAATAGACATTTCTCCAAAGAAGACATACAGATGGCTAACGAACACATGAAAAGATGCTCAACACCACTCATTATCAGAGAAATGCAAATCAAAACCACTATGAGGTACCATTTCACGCCAGTCAGAATGGCTGTGATCCATAAGTCTACAAGCAATAAATGCTGGAGAGGGTGTGGAGAAAAGGGAACTCTCTTATACTGTTGGTGGGAATGCAAACTAGTACAGCCACTATGGAGAACAGTGTGGAGATTCCTTAAAAAACTGGAAATAGAACTGCCTTATGATCCAGCAACCCCACTGCTGGGCATACACACTGAGGAAACCAGAAGGGAAAGAGACACATGTACCCCAATGTTCATCGCAGCACTGTTTATAATAGCCAGGACATGGAAGCAACCTAGATGCCCATCAGCAGATGAATGGATAAGAAAGCTGTGGTACATACACACAATGGAGTATTACTCAGCCATTAAAAAGAATACATTTGAATCAGTTCTAATGCAATGGATGAAACTGGAGCCTATTATACAGAGTGAAGTAAGCCAGAAAGAAAAACACCAATACAGTATACTAACGCATATATATGAAATTTAGAAAGATGGTAACAATAACCCTGTGTACGAGACAGCAAAAGAGACACTGATGTATAGATCAGTCTTATGGACTCTGTGGGAGAGGGAAAGGGTGGGATGATTTGGGAGAATGGCATTGAAACATGTATAATATCATGTATGAAACAAGTCGCCAGTCCAGGTTCAATGCACGATGCTGGATGCTTGGGGCTGGTGCACTGGGACGACCCAGAGGGAGGGTATGGGGAGGCGGGAGGGAGGAGGGTTCAGGATGGGGAACACAGGTGTGCCTGTGGCGGATTCATTTCGATGTTTGGCAAAACTAATGCAATGTCGTGAAGTTTAAAAATAAAATAAAATAAAATAAAAAATTTGGCAATTTTAATTTGAAGTTAAATTTAAATACTGAATCTACAGCAGGAGAAATAAATTAGGATTGGAATTATCATATACATACAATTATGTACAAAATAAATAAACAACAAGGTCCGACTGCACAGCACAGGAAACTATATTCAATACTTTGTAATAACCTGTAATGGAAAAGAATCTGAATCACTTTGCTGCACACCAGAAACTGTCACACATTGTAAACCAACTATACTTCAAAAAAGAAAGACTCTAGACCGGAGGAAATCTCCCAGAATGCCACCAGAAATCTACTAGAGCTCATCAATAAATTGGGTAAAGTTTCAGGATACAAAACTAATATGCAGGAATGTGTTGCATTTCTATACTATAACAACAAACTATCAGAAAGAGAAATTAAGAGTTCCACTTATCATCACAGCCAAACATAAGAAGCAAAGGTGAGAAAAATTCATAAAATAATTCTCTCAATACTGCGTTAGGAGTGAATTTAAATAAGGAGTTAAATAAAGACTTCTACTTGGAAAATAAAGTTAGTTCTGAAAGTGAAGTTGCTCAGTTGTGTCCGACTCTTTGTGACCCCATGGACTGTAGCCTACCAGGCTCCTCCCTCCATGGGATTCTCCAGGCAAAAATACTGGAGTGCGTTGCTATTTCCTTCTCCAGGGGATCTTCCCAACCCAGGATCCAACCCGGGTCTCCCACATTGCAGGCAGATGCTTTAACCTCTGAGCCACCAGAGGAAAACGTACAAATTAAAAACAAAGAAAGAATAAGAAAATAGATGGTTCTTTGAAACTAACCAATTAATTGGATAAACTTTCAGAATACTAGGCAAATATGACAAAACTAGAACTAAGATGCAGAGACAAAAGACTAAATTACAAAGAAAATTAATTATATATATATATTTTTAAACTCATATGAAATCCTGATGAACTAAAAACACTGTTTATTCACAATAAAAACTCAACTTGGAATAGAGGGCCTAAATGGAATATAACCAAGGACAAAAATTGACACTACCCCTAAACATGCAAATCATACTTAAAAACTCTGGAATTCCCTGGTTGTCCAGTGGTTAGGGCTCCAGGCTTCCACTACCTGGCCCTCAGGCTCAATCCCTGATCAGGAATCTAAGATCCCACAAGCTGTGCAGCATGGCAAAAAAAAAAAAAACTAGAAAAACCAAAACAAGAGAGAGAACGAACTTATTTTGATTCTTGGTAAAGTACTTATCTGAGTTTTACAGTACTCTTCAATTTAAAATCCTTTCCGATTTACATGGTGCAGTAAGAAAAAAATTTCTATATATATATATGTATACTATGAAAGTATGTATATGTATGTATACTATGAAAGTATGTATTATATAAACATAATATTGCATGTCAACTGTATTTCAATAAGATACATAACAAATAATTTAAAAAGAAATAATAATAACAAACTCTAAGCTTGAATGGTTTAATTGGAAAAGTATTTCACATATTTAGAAAGATTACCTCTCATGTTACATGAGCTATTCCAGCAACACACTCTAAGTCTTTGTTCTAAAACTATTATTTTTTAATTCGTCAAACTTCATAGATTAGAAAGAGACCTGGACATCCTCTCAACTTGTGAGGAAACTCAAAGTGAAACAGAAGCCATGCCAGGAAGCAGGCTGGAAGACAGCCCCCCTTTCCCAAGAAGATTTGGGAAAACCAAACAGATTTTCTCTGCTTCAGCTTCAATTTTGCTTTGTCCCTGAAAGGACTTTTCCCAGTATGATCCCTTTACTCCACACCCGTCAGTACTCCCAGGCCAGCCCAACTCTGAGAACATGTGGACAATCTTTGTTTATAGTAACTCTGTCCTCACAAATGGGAGATAATGGACATTTTACCAGAATGATTATTCAAAACAAAAATCCAGGCTTCTGGTTTAAATGAAAAAACAAATTCACATTTATCTCTGCCCCATCTTGAAAATACATCCAAGCCCAATAAAAAGTACAGAATGAGAAAAAGTGCATAAACTGGTCATTTAGAAAAGGGGACATCAGCAGATCAAAGATACTGTTCTTTCAGTGTTTCTTCCATTTTCTCTGTATTGCAAAATAACACAAATTCATTGTAACTAGCAGGACAAAATGAGACAATCAGCCCCCTTCCTCCTCTTTCAATCTTTCTTATAAACTTAAAGCCACCAATACCAACCTGTTGGATAGAATCCTTTCAGGATTATGTACCTTTTAAGTATAATCTTTTAGGTATAATCTTCATCCTTTCTTATGGCCAAGGAAGACAAATATAGACCATCCATACACATATAAAAGAATTCAGAATGAACGTCATGGGGTCTTTGATTTTTACAGAAATATTTATGATACTACTGGGCAAATTGCTTATTTTACTAAACAATGCATTCTGGGCATCCCTTCAGGACTATGGTATCTAACTCACTCTTTTAGATAACTGCATAATATTCTACATGATCAGTATTAACATAATTTGTGCAAGCATAGTCAAAGCTATGATTTTTCCAGTAGTCATGTACAGAGGTGAGAGCTGGACCATAAATGCTAAGTGCTAAAGAATTGATGCTTTTGAATTGTGGTGCTAGAGAAGACTCTAAAGAGTTCTGTCGACTCCAAGGAGATCAAACCAGTCAATCTTAAAAGAAATCAACCCTGAATATTCACTGGTAGGACTGATGCTGAAGCTGAAGCTTCAATGCTTTGGCCACCTGATGTGAAGAGATGACTCATTAGGAAAGAGTTGTCTTTTCCCACCTGATGCTGGGAAAGATTGAAGGCAAGAGGAGAAGAGGGTGGCAGAAGATGAGATAGTTAGCATCACCAACTCAATGCACATGAATGTGAGCAAACTCCAGGAGATAGTGAAGGACAGGGAAACCTGGAGAGCTGCAGTCCATGGGGTTGCAAAGACTCAGACACGACATAGTGACTGAACAATAGCAACGACACACTACTGATGGATGTTCATTTCCAGTACTTTGCTTCTAAAAACAATGCTGTAATGAACCTTCTTAAACATGATGCTTCTATTTTTATAGAAGAGAGTATCAAAGTAAGATTGCAAAATTTTAAAAATGTGATTTTTAAATAGCTATTACCAAATTATAACAATACAGCAATTCATGTGCTGAGCAGCTACATATGAAAGTATCAGTTTCTTGTTAACCTTACCAACACTTTTATTTTTGACAATCTAAGGAGTGAAAAATATGATCTTTGTTACTGCATACATCTTTCTCTGAATACTAGTGAAGTGGGTATTGTTTAGTATGAATATGATCAGCTTAGATTTTTCTCCTTTGATTTTTCACATCTACCCATTTTTGTGAGTTTATGGGCTTTCCTGATCAATTTGTAAAACTCTATTGATTATAAATGGCTCAGCGGGTAAATAATTCACCTGCAATGTAGGAGATAGGAGATGTGGGTTCAATCCATGGGTTGGGAAGATCCCTTGGAGGAGGAAAATGGCCAACCAATCCAGTATGCCTGCCTGAAAAATCCCATGGACAGAGGAGCCTGGCGGGCTACAGTCTAAAGGGTCACAAAGAGTCAGACATGACTGAGAGACTAAGTATAAGGTTTGTAGTGGTATTAACTTCTCCCATTCAAAAGGCTGGGAAATCTTTCACCTATTATCTACTTTTTAAACACACTCATATGTAAACTATACATTATAAGTATTATATATCTTTCACCTATAATCTATTTTTTAAACACACTCATATGTAAGCTATATGTTATAAATATTATATACTTATATATGTTAAGTATAGATAAGGTTAAATAAAATAAGCAGGATGACAATATACAGCCTTGACAAACTCCTTTTCCTATTTGGAACCAGTCTGTTGTTCCATGTCCAGTTCTAACTGTTGCTTCCTGACCTGCATACAAATTTCTCAAGAGGCAGATCAGGTGATCTGGTATTCCCAGATCTCTTGAAGAATTTTCCACAGTTTATTGTGATCCATACAGTCAAAGGCTTTGGCATAGTCAATAAAGCAGAAATAGATGTTTTTCTGGAACTCTCTTGCTTTTTCCATGATCCAGCATATGTTGGCAATTTGATCTCTGGTTCCTCTGCCTTTTCTAAAACCAGCTTGAACATCAGGAAGTTCACGGTTCACATATTGCTGAAGCCTGGCTTGGAGAATTTTGAGCATTACTTTACTAGCGTGTGAGATGAGTGCAATTGTGTAGTAGTTTGAGCATTCTTTGGCATTGTCTTTCTTTGGGATTGAAATGAAAACTGAACTTTTCCAGTCCTGTGGCCACTGCTGAGTTTTCCAAATTTGCTGACATATTGAGTGCACTTTCACAGCATCATCTTTCAGGATTTGAAATAGCTCAGCTGGAATTCCATCACCTCCACTAGCTTTGTTCGTAGTGATGCTTTCTAAGGCCCACTTGACTTCACGTTCCAGGATGTCTGGCTCTAGGTCAGTGATCACACCATCGTGATTATCTGGGTCAAGAAGATCTTTTTTGTACAGTTTTTCTGTGTATTCTTGCCATCTCTTCTTAATATCTTCTGCTTCTGTTAGGTTCATACCATTTCTGTCCTTTGTCGAGCTCATCTTTGCATGAAATGTTCCTTTGGTATCTCTGATTTTCTTGAAGAGATCCCTAGTCTTTCCCATTCTGTTGTTTTCCTCTATTTCTTTGCATTGATCGCTGAAGAAGGCTTTCTTATCTCTTCTTGCTATTCTTTGGAACTCTGCATTCAGATCTTTATATCTTTCCTTTTCTCCTTTACTTTTTGCTTCTCTTCTTTTCATAGCTATTTGTAAGCCTTCCCCAGACAGCCATTTTGCTTTTTTGCATTTCTTTTCTATGAGAATGGTCTTGATCCCTGTCTCCTGTACAATGTCACTAACCTCATTCCATAGTTCATCAGGCACTCTATCTATCAGATCTAGGCCCTTAAATCTATTTCTCACTTCCACTGTATAATCATAAGGGATATGGTTTAGGTCATACCTGAATGGTCTAGTGGTTTTCTCTACTTTCTTCAATTTAAGGCTGAATTTGGCAATAAGGAGTTCATGATCTGAGCTACAGTCAGTTCCAAGTCTTGTTTTTGCTGACTGTACAGAGCTTCTCTATATTTGGCTGCAAAGAATATAATCAATCTGATTTTGCTGTTGACCATCTGGTGATGTCCATGTATTGAGTCTTCTATTGTGTTGTTGGAAGAGGGTGTTTGTTATGACCAGTGCATTTTCTTGGCAAAACTCTATTAGTCTTTGTCCTGCTTCATTCTGTATTCCAAGGCCAAATTTGCCTGTTACTCCAGGTGTTTCTTGACTTCCTACTTTTGCATTCCAGTTCCCTATAATGAAAAGGACATCTTTTTTGGGTGTTAGTTCTAAAAGGTCTTGTAGGTATTCATAGAACCGTTCGACTTCAGCTTCTTCAGTGTTACTGCTCGGGGCATAGACTTGGATTACTGTGATATTGAATGGTTTGCCTTGGAAACGAACAGTGATCATTCTGTCGTTTTTGAGATTGCATCCAAGTACTGCATTTCGGACTCTTTTGTTGACCATGATGTCCACTCCATTTCTTCTGAGGGATTCCTGCCCGTAGTAGTAGATATAATGGTCATCTGAGTTAAATTTACCCATTCCAGTCCATTTCAGTTTGCTGATTCCTAGAATGTCGACATTCACTCTTGCCATCTCTTATTTGACCACTTCCAATTTGCCTTGATTCGTGGACCTGACATTCCAGGTTGCTATGCAATATTGCTCTTTACAGCATTGGACCTTGCTTCTATCACCAGTCACATCCACAGCTGGGTATTGTTTTTGCTTTGGCTTTATTTAACTTATTTGCAGAGTACATCATGAGAAACGCTGGACTGGAAGAAATACAAACTGGAATCAAGATTGCCAGGAGAAATCTCAATAACCTCAGATATGCAGATGACACCACCCTTATGGCAGAAAGTGAAGAGGAACTCAAAAGCCTCTTGATGAAAGTGAAAGTGGAGAGTGAAAAAGTTGGCTGAAAGCTCAACATTCTGAAAACGAAGATCATGGCATCTGGTCCCACCACTTCATGGGAAATAGATGGGGAAACAGTGGAAACAGTGTCAGACTTTATTTTTCTGGGCTCCAAAATCACTACAGATGGTGACTGCAGCCATGAAATTAAAAGATGCTTACTCCTTGGAAGGAAAGTTATGACCAACCTAGATAGCATATTCAAAAGCAGAGACATTACTTTGCCAACAAAGGTTTGTCTAGTCAAGGCTATGGTTTTTCCTGTGGTCATGTATGGATGTGAGAGTTGGACTGTGAAGAAGGCTGAGGGCTGAAGCACTGATGCTTTTGAACTGTGGTGTTGGAGAAGACTCTTGAGAGTCCCTTGGACTGCAAGGAGATCCAACCAGTCCATTCTGAAGGAGATCAGCCCTGGGATTTCTTTGGAAGGAATGATGCTAAAGCTGAAACTCCAGTACTTTGGGTACCTCATGCGAAGAGTTGATTCATTGGAAAAGACCCTGATGCTGGGAGGGACTGGGGGCAGGAGGAGAAGGGGATGACAGAGGATGAGATGGCTGGATGGCATCACTGACTCGATGGTCGTCAGTCTGAGTGAACTCCGGGAGTCGATGATGGACAGGGAGGCCTGGCGTGCTGCGATTCATGGGGTCGCAAAGAGTCAGACACGACTGAGCGACTGATCTGATCTGATCTGATAGATAAGGTATATATACTATATATTTGGGCTTCCCTGGTGGCTCAAACTATAAAGAATCTGCCTGCAATGCAGGAGACCCTGGTTAGATCCATGATTCGGGAAAATTGGAGAGGTAATAGCAACCCTCTCCAATGTTCTTGCCTGGGAAATTCCAAGGACACAGGAGCCTGGTGGGTTATAGTCCATGGGGTCGCAAAGCATCAGACATGACTAAGTAGCTGACACTAATTTTCACTATATGTTTATATAACATAACATATATTACATTTGTGTGTATTCTTAATGTATCCTGTCACCATATAATAGTTATTACAAAGATTTCCCGTTACACATTGTACTTAGAAATATATTCTATTGTTTTTATTTCTGAAGTTTTCTTTCTTTGAGCAATTTCCCCCAGCTTTTCTAAGCATCCTCTTGATTTCTTTCTGATATAGTTAATCTACTGACTAAGGGTATAGATATAAAGTAAAGAGCTTAGGTTTGCTTCAATATTGCCTGTATATCAGAATCATTTCATAAGTGAACATTCTTTATCCACTGAAATAAAATACCATGTTAACTTCTCATATTTACTTGGGTCTATTTCCAAAAGTTTTTAATTCTGCTCCACTGATTCATTTCTCTATATCTGTCTGGGTCAAGACCACATTGTTTCATTTACAGACGACTTTTTTTTAAGTTTTACTATCTGGGAAGATATTCTTTACTGCAATTTTCCTAGCCATTTTTGGACATTGATTTATCTTTAAAAGCTTTAAAAACATCTATTTGATGCCATTCCTCCTTCTAGTTTTCTTCATAGATCCCCCCCATATCTTTCTTGTTGAAATGACTCCTATATAATTAAATTTTTATTGCTACTATGAAGATAATTTCCCCTCATTTCTAATTGGCTCTCACTATTATAGAAAAAAATAATTATATGTGTATGTACTTCATTTAGTAATGTGCAAGGTTTAGAGTTTTTTTAATTGAGATATAATTCACACAGCATAATATTTACCATTTTGAAATATACAAACAATGCAGTGGTTTTTGGTATTTTCACTACATTTTACATACAACCACCAACACTAATTATGGAACATTCCCATTACCCCAAAAAGAAATTTCATACCTATTAGCAATCAGGAAAACTCCAACTCCCTTGACTGTTAATATAGCTCAAATCTTGATGAATTTGCCTATTCTGCACATTTTATAGAAAGGGACTCATATAATAAATGGCCTTTTGTGATTTGATTCTTCGCATGATATTTTAAAGGTTCATTTGTGTACATAACAGCATACTTCAATCTTTTTTTACATTGCATATACTATTTCAACTGTATAGACACACAGGCATAGCTGAGGACCAATGTAAAACTGAAAGATCCAGTGGACAAGTTAGTCACGATACAGAGCAAATATTCAGAGACTGATAAGCCTAACTCAGTTTGCCAATCTCGTATTGCTACTGCTTGTAAAACTGAAGCATCTGTGACTAAGACTCACAACCTCACGTAAGATTCTTGAGGTATATCCCAGTTTCAGATGCCTAATAAGGCATTCACAATTTTACCCAAACATTGTATTTTTAAAATCCATTAATTTTATGCAAAGTGGTAAAAATGAACACTGATATATGAGCTAGTAGTTTGTTGGCGGTTGTTTCTGTGTGAATGTGTGTGTGTGTGTGTGTGTGTGTGTGTGTGAATGTTGCCCCCTTAGTTGGGATTCCTCCTGTTTAGGGAAATGACAACTGCCTTCCCCAAAGATTGTTTTTTTTTTTTAATTTAATTTTATTTTATTTTTTAACTTTACGATATTGTATTGGTTTTGCCATATATCAAAATGAATCTGCTACAGGTATACATGTGTTCCCCATCTTGAACCCTCCTCCCTCCTCCCTTCCCATACCATCCCTCTGGGTCGTCCCAGTGCACCAGCCCCAAGCATCCAGTATCACGCATCGAACATGGACTGGCGACTCATCTCATATATGATATTATACATGTTTCAATGCCATTCTCCCAAACCATTCCACCCTCTCCCTCCCCCACAGAGTCCAAAAGACTGTTCTATACTTCAGTGTCTCTTTTGCTGTCTCGTATACAGGGTTATTGTTACCATCTTTCTAAATTCCATATATATGTGTTAGTATACTGTATTGGTGTTTTTCTTTCTGGCTTACTTCACTCTGTATAATAGGTTCCAGTTTCATCCACCTCAAATAGGACTTTCTGCCATTTCTTTGTTATTTGTTATACAAAGGTGATGCTTTGGTATCTTTTGCAATTGAATTTTTAAGACTGAATTTCCTGTAAAGTAAATGTCTGACTCAAGGAAATGAATAGTTTCATGCTATAAGCAGTGTTAAACCACTATTTTCAAGAGCTCTGATCAGCAGAAAGGCAGAAGCTTGGAGGTAAGGCTAACGAGATAACCTATGAATGCTTGTGGCAAACCACAGTGAAAGATATGGTGGCAAATAGCTTTAGGAGTTGGGGCAGTAGCTGTAGCAGTGACTCCTGGGAGTCAGTCTTTTTGCTCCATCAAAATGTATTCCACATCTCTCCAGAAAGACTGTGAGGCAACTGGACAGAAACAGATGACAACCAAGGGAAGAAAACAGAGAAACTGAAACCTATCAGTCCTACCATGAAGCAGAAATAAACAAGGTACCCAAGACTGAGTATCACCGGTGGCTCTGAGATGTCTGGTAATTCAAGTGAAAAGTAAAGCATGGTGAATTATGTGGTTCTTCTTATTAGAAAGGAGCAAGCACACCTATGTTTTTCTTGGTTCTTCTCTATAATCTAAGTCTCTCAAATGATTCCTTATACAGGAGACATGAACAGTAAGCATATCACATGCAGAAATAAGTTATTTAAAGTGGTACTTCTGAAGAGCTAGAATCATCGTCTTCCACCAAAGCTCTGAAGATTCTTTTATTCTTGATTTAAAATAAATAAATAAATAAATTTACAACAGCTCTTTTCCTTCGTAGTTTGGAAACCAGGTTGTTTTTTGGTTGAAAACTGCCCCTCCCCTGCCAAATTCGTAAATGGAAATGATGATCCACTGGACGTCAGAACATGACTTGATTACAGAGTTAATCAAGTTAAGATAAGGTCATTATTGTGGGCCTTAATCTAACATGACAGTGTCTTGAGAAGAAGGAGAACTTGGACATAGCCCATACACAGAGAATGCCACATGAAGAGGAAGCCAGAGACCAGGGTGACACTCCTATAAACCAAAGTGCACGCACATGCTCAGTTGCTCAGTTATGCCCAACTCTTTGCAACCTCATGGACTGTGGCCCACCAGGCTCCTCTGTCCATAAGATTTCCCAGGCAAGAATACTGGAGCAGGTTGCCATTACCTCCTCCAGGGGATCTTCCTGACTCAGAGATCTAACCTGAGTCTCCTGCATTGGTAGGCGGATTCTTTACCACTGGGCCACCTATGAAGCTCCATAAGCTGAGGAATGGATGCCAAAGATTGCAGACAAGCCACCAGAAGAGAGCAGATACTCTCTGATACCCCTCAGGAGGAACCAAGCCTGCTGACACCTTGACCTTAGACTTCCCAACATCCAGACCTGTTAGACAATAAATTTCTGTTGTTTAAGCTGGTTGTGGTACTTTGTTCAGGCAGCCCTAGGAAACTAATATACATGTTCTTATATTTTTTAGGTCAGGAGATCCTCCAATTCAACTTCTCCTGGTAGTGAACATTTCTGATTAGGGTCTAAATAGACAATTTTAGTGACTTAATTGAAAATAAAATCACCGAGAGAAGAATGCAGTCTGGAGAATTCCAAGAACAGTCCATGACTGGGAACATTTTCTTAGTACCCAGCTTCCCCAGCAGTGATGTGGTCACATCAGGCCTCATTCTCCCATAAAAAGTTCCCATTTCGACAATAAAAAGTTCACATGTTTTCTTTGGTCTTGTCCTACTTTATACTGGTTCCCCTTTATGACAAGAGGCCAGAGACCAGAAAGAACTGGCCCAGGACCAAATGTAAATAAAACTCAAAATCTCTGTCGCTTACCTGATCCCTAATTAGGAGTGGCGAAGCTCTGCACCCTAGCTTTTGCCAGCACAGGTAACAGGGCTGCATAGTCCCAGCAACTCTTTTTATGATTTGGCTAAATTTTGCCAAGTCTTTGCTTGGTGTCACATTTATGAGCTGACTTAAGAATCTTTTGTGCAAACGTTTTGAAGGCTTACTTTATGGACCTGCTCCAGAACTAGATTCCTGGGGCCCGCCGCACAGTCTTTTAAGGAGGCCAAAAGGTAAGCTTTGTCTTCTGGTTATTTTCTCCCATCTTCTCTCCTGCCTCTCCTCTTCCTGCTGAGATGTCTCTTTTCCTCCAGGGGTTTCTGCTCTTCTAACACACAAGTCAGTGATTTACAAACTGGCAAAAATCTCTTGAGTACCTATCATTGCCCTGCACTGTTTGGGGGCATGGACCTGATTTCCATGGGGAGGCTTACAGTTTTAGAACATCTATGCCTATAAAAGCTTCTCTGTGTGTGCGTGTTTAAGAGATAACTCTTTCACTGGCCACATATTTCTAGAATCCAAATATCTTAGCATTGCAAGCAACCTTCTAAATTTCTGATCCAACTCTATTCCACCAGTCTCTACCTCAATGAAAATTTAACTTTGCCAGCCAGTCATAGAGTCCTGATGAAGTTTCCCAGGTGGCTCAGCAGTAAGAATCTTTCTACAGTTCAGGAAAGGCAGGAGACACAGGTTCGATGCCTGGGTTGGGATGATCCCCAGGAGGAAATGAAAGATCCCTTGGAGGAGGAAATCCCACTCCAGTATTCTTGCCTGGGAAACCCATGGACAGAGGCGCCTGGTGGGCTAGAGTTCATGGGGTCATAAAGATTCAAACACGACCAAGCACGCACCCACAGGTAGTCCTGATTGAATTCTTCTCCCTGAAAACTGAGCTCAGACTTTCACATAGCCTACAAATTCCACAGAGTTCTCACTGTTGGCATTTCTTTAACGTTCAAGATAAACTTCTTTTTTGGCTCTATCCACTGTATCTCTTCTAGATGCTGTCACTCACATGAGCACGCATTTATAACAATGTTAAAGAGACGGTCAGTAGAAATTCAGATATAAAACAGTTCATAATTCTTAGTCATTTAGACAGAAGACACCCCTGATTCTTTTGTCAGATACGCCAGCCATCTTGGTCCAAGTATCCTCAGATATCTGTAGAATTTGTGGCAGGATGCCATCTTCTTCTTTGCAGGTTATTATGAAATCCTTTGGCACAGAACTGAGCTCAGCTGGGCAGCTCTTACCCAGTCATGTGGCAGTGAATGAATGGCAGAGTCAGAGGAAACAAGAAGTCTATCATCTTCGTGGTACAAACTATAAACAGGACCTACAGATCCCAGAAGTCCTAGATACAGGGTCCACTTGTGAAACTTTGACAGACCCAAGTCAAAATCAGCAGGCATGAAGGCATGCCACACAGGAAGAGGGAAAACCTAGTAAAGAAGGCTGAAGCCCGTGTGAACCCGAGGAGTGACATGGGAAGAGGGGCCTACAGAGGCCAACTTTTTGGTATATCATGGGCATTTCTGCTTCCTCTTTTGATTTATTGACCCTAAATATTATTATCTCCCATTTTGAGCTATTTAAATGTACGGTCTCATAACATTCTGAGAGTTCCTGCTAAGAGGTGCCTGTTCCTTAAACATGTCAAATGTGGCAAGGATGGCTGGGAGAGGAGCTGTGGGTGGGACTAAGACAGCAATGGTAGTGCTTTTTGATCCCAGCTGCAGAGGAATTGTGGAGAAGGCAATGGCACCCCACTCCAGTACTCTTGCCTGGCAAATCCCATGGACAGAGGAGCCTGGTAGGCTGCAGTCCATGGGGTCGCTAGGAGTCAGACATGACTGAGCAACTTCACTTTGACTTTTCACTTTCATGCATTGGAGAAGGAAATAGCAAGCCACTCCAGAATTCTTGCCTGGAGAATCCCAGGGACAGCGGAGTCTGGTGAGCTGCCGTCTATGGGGTCGCACAGAGTCGGACACGACTGAAGCGACTTAGCAGCAGTAGCAGCAGCAACAGAGGAATTGTGAGGAAGGTCGGCTGACCCAGGGAGAGGCTCCAGAAACTTCAGCCCAGAGTCTGAGGATGCTTTGCAGAACTCTGCTGTCCACCGAAGAGTCGTTTGGCATATTCCCATCACTTTGCAAAGTGTTTCATTGCCCCCTTGAACTTCAACAAAACTTTTTCTTTGAAAAACTTGGAAGACAATGATATTGGGGGTCCTAAACTTTCCGATAGATGAGAGAATTGAGATGTTAGGCTACTTCTTCCAAGCTATGTAGGGTGTTAATAGTAGAGGGAAGAATTTAACTCCTGTTTCTGTGATCTTTCTGTTTTTGCTTATACAGGTGAATAAGAGGAGGTAGTTTGATCTCCTGAATTGTCCTGGCAACTGTCCCATTTTATGCATTTGCCCAATATTTGCTCAATACCATGTGGCCCTGACCAAAGGGACCACATGCAGGACCATGTGACCTGCCAAGTCTTGTCCGAGGTGACTCAGTCTCCCCAGGTTCCCCACAGGCCTTTTGAAAGACTTAACCAAAGTTCCATTTATCAAATAATTTGGTCAATATATTTTTGTATTTTCTTCATAAGAGTGAAAATATTGATAGATTTTAGATGTTACATCATGTATTCATGCAAGGGTAAAGGCAGTGTCCTTTAATAATAAATAAAAGTTGAATCCTCCTTGTTCTATTTATATGGGTAAATTATTTAACCACACAGGTTACATTACCAGTTGAGAATGCCTCCACCTGACTAAATATATATTAGTACACATTGGCATCAATCTCCATCAACACAATATTAACCATTATGGGAGCATTACAACATCATCCCACTCACAAATGTGACACAGAGCAGAGTGTCACAGACACCTCAGTGCACTGGGCCCTTAAGTCAGAATGGAAAGTTAAAAACACCTTCTGCAGGCAGCCACTGGCATGACTTCATATTTACATTAGTTTTGCTAATCTAGTCAAGTGAACTTTTTCCCTAAGAAAATGTAATCGGAATATTTTATTTGAAAATTTTATGCGGTCAGCAGCTGTCTAAAGTCTTAATTCCTGTTTTCAGGAGGGTAAGTGGCAAATGCAACCAGGAAGAAAAAAATAGCGGTTTCCCAAGTGCTAGTGAGGGCAGCAGGCAGTGGAAAATCCGTGCAAAGTCTTTCCAGGAAAACGTTCCTACGGGTCACTGTATAAGTACTTAAAGGGTGGTGTAAAAAATAGACCCACACGTTTCTTAATGAGATTGAGTAAAGGAGCTGGAAAAGCCCCCCAGAAATCAGGAAACCGGGGCAGAGAGAGGGAAAGCAGCTTGAGAAAGTTACACAGTGGGGGAGTGATGCCATTCAAGGAGCCAGGCCCAGCATCCACTGTCCACTCACTGCCCTCCCTGTTCTGCTCCCTTGGGGCCACTGCATTTGTGCAGGGATGAGGGGAGCTCCACGATGCCCCTGCTACGGTTCCACTTGCAGAGGTTCATCACAAGCCAAGCCAAATGACATCCTGCTGTGGCCTGTATTTCCTCTCGCTGATACCTGTCTGATCCATTACAAAAGCAACCATAGGGCCATGTCACCATTTCTCCATTTTTCCATCATAGACATTCATGTAGAAGAATAGTGTGTGTTTACATTCTCCATGATTTAAAGAAGATAAGCCAGTGAAATAGAAAGTTTGAGGGATGGCTGGATGAGGGTTCTTCTTTTCATTCAAACAGAACTTGGAAAAAACTGCCCAATCCTTGAACCTCTTAAACCATGACAATGATATTTTCCTGATAATTTTTGTAAGAACAATATGGGATACTGTACAGAATGTTTATCCTGAAAGAGTTAGTAAATCAAAGCCAGCAGTATATATAGCAGTATAGCTACCAGTACATAGCAGGATATGACAACATGCAAAAATTCCTTTGATTGCCATGTCTTGATGTAACATGTACTCTGAGTCAGAAGAAGTGATGGCCTCAGGAGTAGATGTAGGACTTAAAGTGAATAAAAAAGGCATAGAAGCTCTGAGTCCTCAGTGGGCTGCCATGCCTGCTCCTCTATCTTTGTTCTGGGTGCAGGCTCTAGCAGAGCTTGTACAGAAGAGGTCTATAACCCACTCCATCCAGGATTTTACTTTCCTGATCTCTAATTTCCTCCTTTTAAAAAACATGTTCAAGACCAACCCTTGCCTCACAGAACAATTTTTTGGATTAAGTGGAATCGTGTATGTAAGAGTTCTCCAAATATAAAGTAGTGCCTTTTTTTTTTTCGAGAGACAAAATTTAATATATGCACACGGTTTTATATATAATGCAGCATCACACCATGTAGGGCATTTATTCTCATTTTATACATTGAGATATGTTTGAAACACTTCTTAAGGCTACAAAACAGAACATAGAAAAATAAACAGGAATATATTCAACACTTACAAAAAGTGATATGATAAAGAATATAAAGTACTATTTTCCTTTCAACACTTCAAAAGATGTATAAATACTTTTTTTACAAGTAACATCACAAATAATCACATCTTCACGTGTTTTAAGTATTATTTTTCTTAATGAATGAGATGTACCTGAAGGTGTTCAAAGAACAGTAAAAAGAGAATAATATTGAGGGAGATGACCCTACAGAGAATGTACTGATAAAATGTTTCCAGAAAATTATTGAAATCAAATAGTTGGAAAAGTATGGCTGTGGAAGTTAGAAACTCACCTAGTTGGGGGGTATCTTTAAGACTAGACCAGCTGCCTGTCTGGAGACAGTTGGAAGGGAACATAGAGGATGGTTTGTGATGGACTTCTCTGCCTCCCTTGGAGAGAGCACCTGGAAGCCAGCATTGGCAAGAACCTACTTAGGGTGGCAGCATAAATCAGTGTTGGGAGACTACATGGAGAAGTGGTGTGAAGGGTGGGAAGGCCCTGGTTTTCCCAGACCACATCCCTACAGCGCGGGCAGCCAGAAAGGAAGCCGTCAGGGACTCCCTCAGCATGCAGATCATGGTTTGATTTTGCAGGATAGTTTTGTGTTTAAGATGCAAGTGTATGTTCACCTGGGGCAGAGAGGAATAGGAGAAGCCTAATATTTGGGGGTGTTTGGCATTCTTCAGTAGGTGGTCAGTCAGCTCTGACCACAAGAGGGTGCCCAGGAGAGGCACAGGAAAACCAAGTTTATCATTACTTACAGGATCCTAAAGAGACAGTCAGGGCACTCCCTGAGGTACCCACACAGTGGGGTGCATCAAGGAAGGGGGGGGTCCGCCAAGCAGCTATGAGAGCTGAGAGAGAGTGAGGGCCTGTGGACCAACCAGGGCCTTCATGGGAGTCAGGGTGGCGCACACCAGCAAAAAGCATGAGGGGATTCCATTGCTGTGTATGATTACCACTAGTCCACAGTCAGGGGACCTTGTGGGAGTGACTGGAATTATCACACGGGTGCACCTGGTCACCTGGGCAGGGTGCTCACAGTCTGTTTATGGGGATATGGAAGCAGCAGGAACATAAGAAGTTTTAACATTTACAGTACACGGGGTTAGTTGTTTAATCAACATTTTGGTTCCAGCTGCAAGAGAAGTCTGTATATCCTCCACTGAAACATTCAAACTAGAAGATAGAAGAAGTGAGCCTGAAAGTAAAAGTCACTCCCAGGCTAAACGGCATTGTGGGCAGATTATGGGAAAGTTGTAGAAAAAAATTGGAACCAAAAATATCCTTAGGAAATGTTTTTTCTCTTTATTTGGTATAAGAGGCATTGAAACTGATACTCTTTGTATACGAATTATAGTAATGATAAAGGTGACTTAGTTCACAATATGCATTTACAGATACATGTGCACACACCCACCCCTCACACACACACATGCACACACACACACACATACCACACCTGAGCAATGAATCTTTTGCTTGCTGACGATCCCCAAGGGACTGCTGCAGCACTTGGTGCAGAATTTGTACTCAGTAAATACTCAAAAACTCATGTAATAAGTTAATAGATGAAAGAACGGAAGAAAGAGAGAGTGAGAGTTTTCAGAGAGAAGGAGAAAAAGACAGAGATATACACACCCAGAGACACACAGAGAGAAATGTAAATCACTGACTCTAGAACTAATAGTCAGAAATGTAGAATATAAGCCAAAACTCCCATTCAATGGGCCTTTAGTCTGACTCAAGAGGAAGCTCTTCAATTCTTTGGATAAAGGGAAATGTGTGCATATGAAAGGAGCAACCTGAAGTCAGCCTGGCCTTAAACTAGCAAGTCCAAGTCAAATCAAAGCTCTACAGAGCCAAAATGTTTACAACATCTTTGTGATGCAATTTTCCTTTAAAAAAAAAAAAAGCTCATTTTTGAGAAACCTACATGTAACAAATGTACCAAAAACTCTGGCCATGGAGCTATGGAATGTTACATGTGGTTTTAAGCAAGTCATTTTATGTCCCTCTGACACAATTTGGCCATCTGTTAAGTACAATAAAACCCACCACTCACACTCCTTACACATATCCTTGAAAGGTTGAGAACCACAGGCAGTAGCTCTGAAAAAAACACGCATTGGAAGAAATCTGCGGGACAGTCCCTGGGCTGCAGTTGTCCCACATGATACCAAGGGGCTTTCTCATCACAGACAGGGTCCACATATGCCAGTGAATGGCTGAGTACACCTCTCCTCAGAGGAATACTTTAAGGAGATTAAAAAAAGCCACCTCCTACTCATCATTAAATTGGGGACCCCATTTGTTAATCTCAAATGAGCTAAACGTCAGTTATCAACAGGAGCAGAAACCATAGCTCTTTGGTAAAGTCAGAAGACCCGGGTTTAAGTCCAAGCTGTATCATGTAGAAGTCATATGATCCTGGTTAAGTTACTTGACCTCACTTCCCAACTAATCTGCCAAGTCCAGTGCCTGTTACATGAATGAGTGAGTGTGTGAAAGTCTTTCAGTCATGTCTGACTCTTTGGGATCCCATAGACTATATGCTGCTGCTGCTGCTGCTAAGTTGCTTCAGTCGTGTTCGACTCTGTGCGACCCCATAGACGGCAGCCCACCAGACTCCCCTGTCCCTGGGATTCTCCAGGCAAGAATCCTGGAGTGGGTTGTCATTTCCTTCTCCAATGCATGAAAGTGAAAAGTCAAAGTGAAGTCGTTCAGTCGTGTCCGACTCTTAGCGACCTCATGGACTGCAGCCTACCAGGCTTCTCTGTCCATGGGATTTTCCAGGCAAGAGTACTGGAGTGGGCATGGACTATATAGTTCATGGAATTCTCCAAGACAGAATACTGCAGTGGGTAGCCTTTCCCTTCTCCAGGGGATTGTCCCAACCCAGGGATCAAACCCACGTCTCCTTCATTGCAGGCAGATTCTTTACCAGCTGAGCCACCAGGGAAGCCCAAGAATACCAGGGTGGTAGCCTATCCCTTCTCCAGTGGATTTTTCCCACCCAGGAATTGAACCGGGGTCTCCTGCATTGCAGGAGGATTCTTTACCAACTGAGCTATCAGAGATACTAGACTGCTAATGAATGAGAGCATGAAGAGTATCACGCAGATCAAACAAATGAGTTCATGTGCATATTCTCTGTAACACTACGTAAGCATATGATTACTCTGATTACTAATAATAGATATCCCATAACTCAACCTGTATCCTTGCAGATGGATCTATTGTTGAGGGCCATCAAGGCAGAGGTTGAAATTTAACTTGAGGTGCAAGTTGGCTTTTTCTGTTATGCAGATCTGCCCAAGTAGGAGTTTCACCAATTGAAGCCAAAGGAATCTTTGTGTTGTGTGTGTGTGCACATGTCTGTCTCTGTGTGCATGAGATATGTAGGAGATAAAAAAAAAAGGGTTATCAATGAGACAGTCAGGGTAGCACAACTTCTCCCATTGCTCAAGTACATTAAAAAATGAATTTTTTCTTATTCTTGCCTGCTTGGTTTTAACTTTCCCCCCAACCAACTCACTGGAGCCAAAAGCAAGGCAAGCATTTTCCACCTTGCTGCCTAATTGGCAGTCTCACAGTGGCCTCTTGCAGCCTCTCACAAGTTTGGCTACGATGACTAGCCTTCTTCACTCCAAGCAGCATTAGTGCTGTTAACACCAGGCAGCGGTACAAGCAAAAAGTCTCCTTGTGGTTATGATGTGACTTCATGCTGCTGACATCTGAGCAAAGAAAACACTGAAGAAGTCTGGACAGTTTCTTTGTGTGCAAACAGGAAGAAAAGCAAGAGCTATGGCGTGGTCTAGTTTAAGAAGAAGTTGGTGAGTTGCTGGGGATGCATCGCTGATAGACTCTGCAGGGACCATAAGGATGTACACAAGTTTAAATATCAACATAGCAATAGCGGGAGGGGGTTTATGATCATGGTTGATAGGAGAAAGAGAAAGCCTGCAAAATAATGTACTCCCTCTCAGTACCTTCCTTGCGTGTGTTGATTCACAGTCTCGATTTCCACTGATTTCTCTAATGTCTTTTGTACATTACTTTTTTTGTTTAGTTGCTAAGTTGGGTCTGACTCTTTTGCAACCCCATGGACTGTAGTCCACCAGGCTCCTCTGTTCATGGAATTCTCCAGGCAAGAATAGTGGAGTGGGTTGCCATTTCCTCTTCCAGGGGATCTTCTGACCCAGCGATCAAACCCATGTCTCCTGCATTGGTAGGTGGATTCTTTACTGCTGAGCCACCAATGAAGCCCAGTGTCCTTTATCATAGCCTAGTAATTAGGCAATGTCTTTCATCATAGTCTGATAAAAAAAGCTGTCAGGTCAAGCTTTCATTGAAAATTATTGAATATGCATCACTTTTGGAGAATTTGCTTGGGGACATGACTGTTCTCCAGGTTTTTTCCACCATCACTTTTTAAAGATACCTGTCTGTGAACTTACGAGGGTTTTGAATCTATCATCTACAAATTAGGAAGGACAGGGACCAACTTCTTCTGTTGGTTTGGAGTTTCACATACAATTGACTCATATCCTGATAACTGTGTTTGCCACAGAGACAGAAAATGCAACTGATCGGGGGAAGCAAGTCTATCTTTCCCCACAGAATCTGATGGAACCTCTCGGCTGGTACAAGCTGTTCACCTGGGTTCATTTTACCTTCTAGGGAAATCTTTTCATGTGCTTTCCACCAACCAGGAGTAACATCTGAGGACACTCCTTTTCTTTGTTGCATTTTACCCTTTCTGACCTTTAAACAAAACAAAGTCCTGGAAACCATACTCTTCTAGCATAGCTTCAGGGCTAATCCTCAGCAAAATGAGAAGTTTTCTATTATGTGTCCTCTGTACTTACAGTTCCTAATGAGGCGCCAGATTGCCCACACTTCTTTCTCTCCCCACATTAGTAAGCCCCCTTTATTCACACCCAGACAAGTTTCTCCATCCCAGTACTCTTGACATTTGGGGCTAGATGATTCTTGTGGGAAGTTGCCCTTGACACTGTAAGATGCTTAGCAGCATCCCTGGCTTCAGCCCATTAGATGCCAGTAACACCTTCTCTTTCCAGTTATAGCAATTTAAAATTATCTTTAGACTTTAACAAACGTTACCTTGGAGACACCATTGCCCCAGGTAAATACCTGTTCCACTGAAAGAAACTTCAGTAATGATTCATTTCTAAGGAATTGTCCATAGGCTGTATGGAAACTGAGTCCCTGGTCCCTGGTGGCCCAGAAGGTAAAGAATCTGTCTGCAATGCAAGAGACCTGGGTTGGATCCCTGGATCAGATAGATTCCCTGGAGAAGGAAATGGCTACCCACTCCAGTATTCTGCCATGGACAGAGGAGCGTGGTGGGTTACAGTCCATGGGATCTCAAAGAGTCAGACACAACTGCACGACTAACACTTTCACTTTTGCTATGGAGACTGTCTAATAATGGTGGAATTACAGGCATTCACCAGCGTAATGATCTTCTTGGTGACCATAAAGTCACCTAATGAAGGTAGCCCCTTCTTGAGGTTAAGGTAGCCCATACAGTCATTAGCCGGTTTATCAGAATTATATAATTGAGACCTATAATAAAACAATCACAAGCTTTTGGCCCAAAGCAGTAGCAGTTTCAGGTGTAAAACCTCCTATTCATTGGATGTCTGGGCCAATGCACTCCCTTAAGATCCTGGAATGACTCTCAGTGAGGCAGAAGGGATGCTCCCCATCCCTCAAATGATGTATTTTCAAGCCCCAAATATACAGCTATAAAACCCAGTACTTAGGAGCCAGTATCTGTGTGCACAGTCTCACACAATTTACAGCTGTAAGCAGAAGGTGATGTCATCAACGGAGACACATATTCCACACCTCGTTTTCCCGTGGTAGGATTTACACTTTCTTGGAGAATGTTGAGTTGGCAAAGAGTGTCGAAAGTGAGCAACAAAGACCTGGGGCAGGCACAAACTATTCTATAAGAGTAAAGCCCTATTCCTGTGTGGTTTGTGATCCGCCAAGATGTGAATGCTTCAGCACATTTTGTGCAATGTAAAATCATTTACCACGGGATGACTGAGGGTTGCTTTAAATAGAATGTGAAAAAATTACTATTGCAGTAAGGAAGCTGGCTAATGAATGTTAGCTTGTGGCAGAGTCCTTTTGGGGATCTGGCAAAGTCAGGCAACTGGCTGAAACTTAACACTAGGTCTACAGATTGGGCTGGGTGACTCCAGCTGTAGCACATCAGGCAGGTAAGCAAAGATTCTGAGCCTAGGAATTCTTGTGAATTTAAGTCAAAGATTCTGCCTTCTTCTCTTGGGGGGGAAAAAAATCATCTCCTAATGAAAATGAGAAGGACATTACCAGAACTTTTAAGGAGAATTAAATTTATATATTTGACCAATTATTTGTTTTAATCGACCATTTATAATCCTTTCATCTGAAGATTTTAGTTTCCCAGTCTATTATATTTGTATAGTGAATCATCTAATATTTATATTGGTTCCCCTGCTACTGATGAAATTTAAAATGTTAAATGATGTGTCCTAAATCTTCTGAGGCTATTCATTCCCAATATGTAGTTTTTTAAAAAAAAGAAAACAGAAGAACCCACCACTTACTAATATCTGAAAAGACTGATTTTTTCCCCCCAGTTTGAGGATAGCTCATAGAATCACAAAGTCAAACTTGAACCTGGCACTTAACAAATGCAAAGGCACTTCATTTGTTTGGCGTTTGACGAGTTGATCCTCTTGCTGAAAAAAAAAATTAACTTGTGGTGAGATTTTTGCAAATCTATGGCTTTGGGATTAGTGCTAGGCAACTGAGGTAAGGGTGGCACGTTCTTTCTTTGCCATGTGAGCTACATATTAATCACAGTGTGGAGAGTAGACAAGATCCAAACGTGATGCCAAAGCCCAACACTTCTAACCAAGAAGGAGAGAAGCACATCACGGAAGGTGCAATATCTATGATACCGCTTGAATTAAAAAATACAGTGTTAGGTCTGAGAGGAAATGGGGGGTTACTAACTTGAGTCTTTGAAGCATGGCCATCAGACAGTCCTGAATGTACCCAGCACACAGCATTGTGTTTCCAGCCAATCCCTCTTCTCTTAGCAACCAAGGGACAGCCTTAATGAATGCAAATAGAAGAAGGTTTGGTCCATAAAACCCTCTCTCAAAATTTCAACAAGTCATGTATTTAGGGCATTTTTTCTTTTAAAAATAGTAACCAAAGTCATGAATTCTTAACCAGAGTCATGAGGGAGTCTGATCAGCTTTGTTCTGAGCCCCTCAAATTTTCTCTGTTGCCCCAGTACATGCTTCATGTTTGTTCACAGCTGTCTCATTAATACACGTTTTTCTCCATGAATAATCTCCTTCCAAACTATCTTCTTGAGGGGTCCCATCAGGACTGGAATCAGCTCCAGCAAGAATCCATCCATACCTTCCCAGACAGTGATCAAGTTCTTCATCCCCTCCCCTTTTCGCATTAAGACATATCCCTGTGACAACACCACTCCTGTTGGGCTGTGATCATCTATGGACATTTTATCTTTGATGCATAAGCTCTTCCAGGGTAGCACTGTACCTTACCCATCTCTGTGTCTGCAGGGCCAGGAACACAGTGATCATCTACACATTTCTGATGAAAGGATGAATGAACAAGCACCAAATGGATGGGTACAATTATCTCATGGACTACTCTCTGTCTGAAGTTGACAAGAATTACAGGAACACTGGTAAAATTTTTCCACCTGTTAGGTCAGAGGACAATGAAAACACTTGGCTTTCCTCCTCTTGTGGAAAAATGAACATAATGAGAAGAAACTCAGTCAGGTAAGACATATAGTATCTTAGAGCTGGACCTTATGTTCCCATCTCCTCAATTGTAGCTCAAGTTTTGTGTTTTTTTTTTTAAGTTATTATTTTGGGGAATTTTCCAGGAACGTGTTGAATCAGGAACCACATATCAGAGAAATGATTATCTAACAGGGGAGACAAAGCAAATACCTTCACAAGTTCACAAAAATGAAAACTCAAGGTAAATGCTGGACATTGTGCTTCTTGATTTAAAGTAGCCTATAGATATGATCCTTGAAACCATTATTGTCCTGACCATTTTATAGATGTCATGAGAATGTGTGTGCATGCCAAGTTGCTTCAGTCCTGTCCAACTCTTTGTGACTCCATGGACTGTAGCCCACCAGGTACCTCTGTCTGTGGGATTCTCCAGGCAAGAATACTAGAGTGGGTTGCCATTCCCTCCGCCAAGGGATCTTCCCAACTCAGGGATTGAACCCAAGTCTCTTATATCTCCTGCATTGAGAGACAGGTTCTTTACCACTAGCACCACCTGGGAAGCCTGTCATGAGAATAGTATTAATTATAGTGCTCTCTCTGAGGGAATCTCAGGAAGATAATTTTATATCAGCCATGCATTTGATTTCAGTTTTCTTGAAGACACAGTAGATCACAGAAACATCAGTTTCTCTTCTGCTATTGGCTTCTGACAGGTTTGGAATCAACGAGCAGCTCATCTCCCGCAAGTGTTTTGACTGATAACTTACACTTCTATTTCGATCTCATTCCTGCCCAAATTTGTCTTTCTTCCCTAGTATTTCTTTTTGCTTCTTTACCTATTTCTAATAGATGTTATCTTTCTAGTTGGCATTTTTTTTATAAACTGCCATACATTTTTTAAAGAAATGTGGCAGAAATATTAAATATTTATAGAAAAACAGAAGCAATAATCAAAATATTTTCAAATTTCTATGGCAGGGTCATTGACCAGTCAGAAAGTTGCCATCCATTAACAACAGAAATGCCAACCTGGTGCAGGCAAGTTTCATCGCCTTGTATACCTGTGGCGGATTCATTTTGATATTTGGCAAAACTAATACAATTATGTAAAGTTTAAAAATAAAATAAAATTTAAAAAATAAATTAATTAATTAATTAAATAGCCTAGGCTCAGGAAGAAGACACAGCACCTGATGTGATTTGGGTCAATGAGGATAAGAAGTACTGAAACAAAAGTCAAAAAGATCAGAGCTGGAAAGCTTTGTTCTGTCTCTTATTCACTCTCTGAGTTTCAGGATTTCTCATATGCAAAAAAGTGAAAGAATACTTGCCTCTTTCATGGGGCTGGTAGGAAAAAAAAAAAGTGAAGACATATGAGTTTTTTGCAAAAAATCCGTTACTGTATTGAGGTGGAAATGCCGCACCCCAGGTGATTATTTAGGCCTTTCAGTGAACATTTTCAATGAGTCACATCATTTTCTTCCAGCTTTTTTCATAGCAGGGAAACATGGTCACACATTATAAATGTCTCTACGTTGGTCTCCTTGGACAATCTTACAGATTGCTACTGAAACTGGTGAGTTCCTCCATGGAGCAAAGTAGACAGACAGGGCTGCCAGGAGCTACCATCCTGTGCACAGAAGCCTCCTCTACAGCGGCCTTGGGATCAAGCCACATGGCCGCGGGAGCCACCGGAAAGGAGGAAAGGGTGGGTGAGGCCAACACTCAAGCCAGGCATTTCAACTTCAGCCCTGAGCTGGTGAGGTCATTTTCCATGTGTTCTCTGTTTCCACTAGATTCAATGTCTCATAAATGTTGAACACACAAAATCTGAACCCATATGATGAGCCATCCAGGCCAGGGCAATGGCGCTTGCCATCCTGTCAGGATCGTCTGGAGCTGGAATTATCGTAGCCCAAGCATCAAGGCTGGCTTGAGATTGTATTCTGTCCTCTGTGTCCATGAGCTATTTGTTTCTCAGAGAGGGTAGCTCCAGTCTCTGGAGCAGTCACTCTGTCATGTCTCTGGTGGCTCATGCCCCATCTGGGCTACAGTCCCAGTTCTGACCTGGACTGTCTGTGTGCCTTTGGGCTTCAGTTGCGTGATATACCTGCTGGGAATAATAAGAGTACCAAACTCAGAGAGGTGGCAAAGATTAACAAGATGATTCACTAAAGCAATTAGTTGCTGCTCATTGAAGCTTCTGAGTAAAGTATAGCTATCATGTGTACCCACACATGAGAATAATACCATTTCAAAATCATTAACATTTCAAGACTGCTACTAGTTGTTCAGATTTTTTCCCAGCCCCTCACAAAAATTTTTTGTTACAGGCACACCTCACACATGTTTTTTCATACTTGGTCTGCTTTAATTGTTCTGTTCCCTCTGCATGGAATGTTGTGATATTGTGATAGTAAGAAACAAGAAATACATTTTGTTCCCAGCTCCTGGCACAGAGCTTCCAAAACCCTTAGAATTTCCTGAGTGATAGAGAAGAGAGGAGCATCTTTTATATTCACAATAAGTCCTTTTCAACCGTACCTGAGTTTATACTATCGAAATTATTTTTTTGGAAAGTCCTTAAGGATGGGGAGGCTCATTTCATATGAGCCAACCATGTGATTAGAGGTTTGTCTCTTTCAGCTCTACCTTCCCCAACTTCCTCGGGAAGGGAAGAGGGGCTGGAATCTGGGTTCAGTCACCACTGTATGGCCAATGACTTAATCAGTTATGCCTATGTAACGAAGTCACCAATCTCCATAAATACCCTAAACAACAGGGCTTGGAGAGGTTTTGGCTGGATCGAACGCATCCAAGTGCTAGGAGGGTGATGAGCCCAGAGATGGCATGGATGTTTCATGTCTCTTCCTGCCTGCCCTGTGCATCTCTCCCATCTGACTGTTACTGAGTAGGATCTTTTTATAATAAGCTGATAACTTAGTTCTGTGACCTATTTTAGCATACTACCCAACCAAAGGAGGGGTTTAGGAACTCCCATTTTATAGCCAGTCAATCAGAAGTACAAGCAACAATATGAGTCTTACAATTGGCATCTGAGGCAGGGGGCAATCTTGTGGGAATGAACCCTTAACCTACAAGTCTGCACTAACCCAGGGCAGTTAGTGTCCAAACTGAGTTTAACCATAGGAGACCCAGTAGGCCAAGAATTGAAGAATCACTTGGTGTGGAAAACCCCACACATCTAGCATCAGAAGTGCTGGGTGTGAGTATACAGAAAAACAGTGTGTTAGCAATGTTTTTACCAACTTTTAATTCTTACTACATCATTCAAGTACCAATTCAAGGTCAGCTCATCCAGGAAGTTTTCTCCTGTGTAATTCTCAGGATGAGATAAATGTCCATTCCATTTCATCTTGCTTCTTACATGAAAATCAAGTCTGTCTCCCACCTGGACCGTGAGTCCTTTGAGGACAGGACATAAATTCCCCCAGTATAACCTAACTGAGAATAGGTTCTCAGTAACTGCTGAATAAAATTATAGATAAACAAATGGGTTTAACATGGTGGGATCCTGGCACTGTGCACGAGCTTGTGAGGTGTCTGCCCACATGGTATTATTTCACTGATCCAAGGAAAAATCTGATATCCTCAATGCCTTTTCCACCAATGAGCTAGTTTCTTACAGCTCCACTCATCTATGTATCTACGTATGAGTCCAATGTTATGGTGGGCTCTAGGATTTAAAAATGAATCAGACCTGGCTCCTAATTGGCAACAGCCTTCCTCTAGACTGATGATTTGAAACCTCAACTGAGTGTACACAGGAGGTCCTTCACTATATGCCCTTTATGCCTTTGTAACATGAATGAAAGATCTCAGATACATTTTGACTGGGAAACTGAAGGAGGAAAGAGGACAGACAATCTGAGAGATCTGTGGAGGGCAGAAGAAATGAAGCATCACCCACAATGAAGGGAAACAGCTAGAAGAGGTCAAGGCAGAATAAGTCTCTCAGAATACAATTCTTAAGGAGCTGGTCAAAGGAGAAGGCTTATCTACAACTGGACTCAGTGGGAAAGTGGTGTGAAAGGAAGCATGCTTGAAAAGAAGAAGCCCAAGTTGGGGCTAACTAGACATGGGTTTGAATCTCATCTCTCCACTTAGTAGCTATATAAACATGGGCAGATCATCAAAACCTCTGATCTTTATAGTTTTCTCCTCTCTACAATGGAGATGGCCTCACAGTATTTTTTGTGTGATGATTAAATGAAATATGGCTTCCTTGTGGCCCAATCTATAAAGAATCTGCCTGCAAGAAACCTGAGTTTGACCTCTGGATCAGGAAGATACCCTGGAAAAGGAAATGGCAACCCACTCCTGTGTGCTTGCCTGGAAAATTCCAAGGAGAGAGGAGCCTGGCAGCCTACAGTCCATGGGGTCACAAGAGTTGGACATGACTTAGCAACTAAGCCATCTCCAAATGAAATATAATATCAAATACCCAGTTAGACTGCATGTACTCAATAACTGTTGTCCCTCTTCTCTCTTACTTTGATACAAAGCAATCCTAGGGTTCGGATGCTCTTCTAATCTCTATGTCTCTGTAGGTGAGTATCTTTTTCAGAAACCTGTTCACCTACAAATCAGGAGGACAGGAGCTGCTGGCCAGGCAGGGTGACTCTGCATATATGCCTCTGGGCAAGACCTGACTGGGGTTGCTTGGGTCTATTCCAGGTAAGGTGGTCTCTTTGTGGACATCCTTTCTGGAACCAGGATGCAGAAGAGACTTGGACTGATTCTTAGTAAGATGAGCCCAGGCTCTCCTTGCAGACAGAGCTTCTAGAAGCATTGTCCTGGGCAGCTGAGGGAGAACTGAATGGTGAGGCAGTGCTGGGCCCCTGATTCCAGCTCCTACCACTTGGTAGCCAGGAGCTGGCCCCACGGCTTTCCCAGATCTTGGGTGATGCTGCAGGTAGGCACAGGGGGTGAGCGGTGTGGGTGGGGCTGTGCTTCCTTCAAACGTGCAACTTCAAAGTCTCTGAGTATGTCGTTTGGCATGGAAGAGAGTCAGGGGCAACTGGAACTGTGGAATTTCCAGGTATAAATGGTCCCATTCAGAGCTGTGTGTCCCATTGCACAACAAGGGAACAAGGAGATATTTGATGGCATTAAATGGCCTTGAGCTCAAACAAAGGGACACAACTTTCTTTGCTTTGTCTTCTAAACCTAAAGGCCTGTCCTATGTGATGGTAGGTTATGAAAACAAGCGATGACTTATCCCACTCTGCCTTGGCAGAAGGCTTGCTTCTGGACAGAAATCTGGTGGCAGGCCCTCTGACCTGGGTTTTCCCAAAAGCTCAAGCATACATTGAATCTGGACAGTGAAAGATCTGGATGAAAGATCCAGTCGCCCAACACAGAGATAAGAACTCTCTGAGACGGATCTCTCTCCCTAGTTCTGGTAGCCAATCCATTAACAAATCCATAATTACTCTTACACTGCTTCCATCTCCATCCCCTCTGAGCTGTCTATCAGTTTACTCCTTGGGTTCTGAGGGGCATAATCACCGAGACCATGTCTGGAAGAATTTCTCAACCACTGAAATCACAATGCCATCCTGAAACAAACTTATATTTAACAACTTATTCCAATAAGCTGGATGAGCAAGAACATCTTATGTGTATCTTAGGATTTATTTCTCAGGGGAAACTTACCTGGATAAGGAAATGGAAACTCAGAGAAACTGTCTAAGCACAGAGGTCCCCAACGTCCAGGATCTAATGCCTGATGATCTGAGGTGGAGCCGATATAATAACAATAAAATGCACAATAAATGTAATGCATTTGAATCATCCCTAAACTATCCCCTCCACCCGGTCCATGGAAAAATTGTCTTCCATGACACTAAACTAGTCCCTGATGCCAAATAGGTTGGGGACAGCTGGTCTAAGGTATAGTACTAGTGAGTGGCAGAGCTGTGGATTCTTGTCCATCGACAGCATCATGTTACCTGTTCCAGCCCTTCCCATTGTGCGCTTGCCTCTGCAATTTTCCTCCCATGGGACCCTTCCTCCCCCTGGGTTCATGGTGAGGAAGGCACTTTGGTGGATATTGAAGGATATTACTAAAACTTCCTGGAGTACCATTAAAAGATCTTAAAACAGAGCTTTTGAAAACTTGTTTCTAAAAATAATTCAATTATTTTTACCAGATATATACATATTGATCAATATCTGAATGTGTTAATTTCTCCAGGTACCAGTCCCTCAACATCCCATGCCTAATTTAGAAATGTCATAAGGCTCAGTAAAGTGCACACCTTCAGAATCACAACTCTAAGCTGCCACAAAGTATATTTTAAAGTGTGAAACAAGTAAGTTGCAGGAATATAGTATCCCTGTGCAGAGGGAAACTATAACTATGGAATGCCAGCTCAGAACTGGGAAAATGAAAGCCTCACAATGAAAATCTTGTGTTGCTGGTGCACATGTTCGGTCAGAGACACAAAATTTTAAAGAATCTTCATTTACAGGAATGATGCCAGCTCCTCTCTCCTGCACATCCTCTCAGTGGATTAATCACCAGGCCCCCGGGAACCACAATGTGACCACTATGTGAGGCGCCTTCTTCCCTGAAACAATGAAGTTCTGTCCGATTGTCTTTGGGAGGCATTTACAGCTCCAGGACATTGCTCTGTTTTATTGAAAGTACTCAGCACTGGCTTCTTGGGACATGGCTGGAAGGGCTGTTGAGCTGGATTGGGCAATAACAGATGTTCCAGTGGGACACTGAGACATCCTTAGCGGGGCGGGGCGGGGTGGGGGCACATTTTGAAAGGTGAAGAAGGCATAAGTGCATTTCACAAAGCTGAGTGTGAGTGAGCTGACCCATTACGCTGTGTCCCGATCACAAGTCCTTAGCAGGGGTCTTCCCTGCCTACAGGTCACAGGACTGAGAGAAACACAACTGCCGGAGCTGAGGCTCTTTGTCTTAATAACGATGAGATGGGATGAGATGGTTTCTTTTCTTCTGGCTGGGTAGAGCCTGGAATGCAGTAGCTGTGCCTGAGGCGCCATGTGGAGGGTACAGAGGAACATTGTCATTCCCAGAAGAACGTGGCAGCCGCCACGCACAGTAGGCTGGCTGCTCTCCACCCCCATGTCTAAGGGCAGCAACTGAGAGCTCTTAAAATAATAAACAGCTGGCTGTGGGCTCCCTACACAATCCCCAGAATTCCAGAACAATTGGATTTGACTGAACAGGTTTTCAACCACAGCACAGGAAATCCAGAGTCCAAAGACCTCCCACCCGCACCCCCTGGCCTGGGCACCCATTTAGAATGCTCGCCCTGAAGGTTTGTGTCTGGGAGGCTTTGTGGGAGGTTTTTCTCCCACAAAACAGACAAGGGCAGGGGGATTCAGCGTTCTTGAGTTGAGCAATCTCATCTTCCATCTTTGGAGCACCTGAACACAAAGGTACCTGGGGCTCTGAATCCTGTGTGGATGTGACTCATTTCCCATGTTGGAGGGGCCCCTCTACCTAGGAGATGACTCCCCCACCTTGTTCCCCTACCTCAGACCTGGAAATGGGGAGAGGATAAAGTGGAAGATGAGGAGGAAAGGCAAGAATCTTGATGAGGTTCACAACAAAGGCGTCTTCAGCAAGCCTGTTCTGAGCTTCCAGAGTGACTTTGTGGGTAGGGGTGATGGTAGTAACTTATCTGCAGCCTAAAAAAGGGAACATGAATGACAACTGAGAATCGAAGAAACAGAGTTTTGTTTCTGGCTCTGCTATCTGCAGGTCATGTGACTCTGATAAAGTACTCAACATTTATGGGCCTCATTTTTCCCATCTGTAAAATGGGGAGAATAAAAAACTTGTTCTGGAGTTATGCCCATAGTATGTAACTCATAAATATTAATTATTAACTGACTACTGGTTGCATGACTAGTACCTACCTCCAAGTTGCTATGAGGATTCGCTGAAACAATATGCATGACCCTTGCCTCACAAATATGCACAATTTTGAAAGCATGATGGAGAAGGCTACACCTCTCCAAAAAGCCCTGAGAAGACTCCACAAAAATGTGGGGCTTCATAGGATGTGAGGTGTAGAATAAGTGCCATACTAACAGGTGTTCTGTGAGGAACAGTTTTCATGGGGAAATATTCAGGAAATTGAGTTAAACAAACTTAAATAGGTTTCTGTCCTGCAGGATCTCTCAGGGTGTGTTGTAAATTTCCAAGAGACGTAAAAGGTACCTCTTTTTAAGCTCACTTGATCATCAAACCCCTTTTCACAAGGTTCTCCAAACTCTTGAGTTCTCAAGTGATATATTAACGAATACAGTTGGGGAAGTAGTTGCTTTAGACATGCCCCAGGAAGAAGAAGATTTAATCCCACCCTCCAACCCAAGAAATAAACTCTTTAGTTTCAAGGGCTCAACACATGTTTTCTTTCTTCCCTTTGCCAGGCATTTCACAAGGCTGTGACCACTGCAAGTTATTTTTATGCTGAATTGTTTTTTATCTTCAGAATGGAAATAAATGTCTATAAGGAGGACACGGGCTTCCCAGGTGGCTCAGGGGTAAAGAATCCTCCTGCCAGTGCAAGAGATGTGAGCTAAATCCTTGAATTGGAAAGATCCCTTGGAGAAGGAAGTGGCAACTCACTCCAGTATTCTTGCCTGGAGAATCCCATGGACAGAGGAGCCTGACGGGCTACAGTCCTTGGGGTCACAAAGAGTCGGACACGACTTAGCAACTAAACAGCAATAACAAAGAGAACATCAGCCAATGATTTAAATCCCTAACTTACCAATATCTAGAGCAGTCTCTGGGGATGGAGACGAGACACAGTTTACCCGCTGGGTAGGAGTCACATCCACAGAGGTTAAAGGGAAGGATCAGGGTGGCAAAAACAGCCCCCCAGCCTCCAGACCAAATGGATGAGGAGAATGAGATCTAGTTTTCTCATGATCTGAAACACTCAGAAAGCCACCAAAGGCCCCTGCACGGGTCATGGGTATGGCCCACAGCAGAGCACAGAAGAGTCCAGAAAACAAAGGACTGTCTTCTCCAAAATTATCCATACCCTCAGGTCAATCCAGTGGTACAAAGAACTAGAAGCTGATGACAGAACTTCTCTCATGCTTATTGTCATTTGGAAAAAAAAAATAGAGATTTTCAATTAGCCAGGACAGATCTTTAGAACCACTCAGTGAGTCCCAAATTATATCAGGCATTGGTGTTTCATCATCATCCAGGAAGAGAACTTCCCTTTTGGGGAGGTGACCTCATTTATCTGGATGTTGGGGTATCAGAAAAGGGGCCCATCACCTCAAAGAGAGGAAGCTTCTTTTCCAGGTCAAAAGAAGCAACTCTGTGATAGGTTCAAGAAAAAACCCACAATATTTCCAGCCTCACCTGCTTCTGCTCATGGTTCTGTAGCCACCTGACCTGAAAGGGATGTTGGAAAGTTGACCCATCCACATGTGGAGCAAAGGGAAATCAAAAGAAGATTCCCCCCTTTCTTGCTGTCTTAAGTCTTATCCTAAATGTCCTCCAGTCTCTAGGATAAATGTCTTTTGCTAGATCATAACCCAATTCATTTCTAATTGCTCCTCCACCAAATTCATTTGAGTCCATTCAAATCCTACACAAATCTTTAGAGTAAAAATGAGAGTAAATTAAAACTTAAGGTACAGAATGAGACTGAGTTATCAATTGTTTTCACTGGAGATATACTTAATTTCCTTCATTAATGGGGGTTGGGGGGAGGCAGGTATTAAATGAGAGAGAAATAGCATGGCCTGGTGGGAAAACATTGAACTAAAAACCCAAAAATAAAGGTCTAAGACTTTGGGTGAAAAAGTTGGCCCCTACATTATAGAGTGACTGTAAATACCTTTCTTTTCATTCTCTTGGTTCTTCTTCTGTAAAAGAGGTATTGAGTTGGGGCCCTCTGTGTTTAGCATTCCAGAACCAGGATGTGAGGAGATGGGAGAGAATGTCTCTTAACAGTGATTTTTGCATGCATTTTTCTCTTTCTGTTTCTGTAGGTCAGGAGGAAACCAGTGATGTGAACTCCCCAGTGAACTCCTGAGAGGTAGTGTCTCCATCCGCACAGGCCTAAGATGCTATCAGTAGAGAACTTTCCACCTTTGCTAACATTTCTTATCTTCTGTCATCTGCATGGTGACTGTGAAAAATGCTCTCAGTGGGTGTTTCTGATTCATTTTTGTGATGGTCCCATGATGTCTGAAGAAGTTAAAGTTTAAACTCTCTCCCTTCCCGTTGGTCTTTATAGCTCTGTGGATCCTGCCAGTAACTGGGTTGATTCCTAAAGCTTGAGCTCTCTAGAAAGGAAGATGGCCTGACCAGGGTAAGTGGCTGTATTTGCTGAGCTGAAAACTCACCCAGGTTTTAAAGGATTCTCTTATATGGCGGCAATAAATGTGAGCCAGCCTGTCAATGCCTCCATTTTCAGAGGGTGTGATGAAGATCTCTATCTAGGAATAAACTTCCTCAAAGATAAAACAACAGACTTGAGCTTTGGAAACAATGGTAATATTGTCTGGGGACTTGGAGACGCTGCTCCTAAAGGCACTTAGAGAACAGAGTGTACTCTTCCCATTGATCCTGACAATTTATGTATTGTTCAGGAACTAGCCCCAAGCGAAGTCAGGGAAGAGTCAGTATTTGAGGGCCTTTAAAACATTAAATCCAACTGATTTTGCAGTCTCCAGCAAATAGAGAGAATTTATTTATTTACTTATTTGATGCACTTTTACAGTCACACAGGCCAGGATGCAAGATGCTTTCTGTTTCTCAGTCCTAGCTTCAAAGGCATCTGGAGTAAATGCAAGTGTGTGTTTGTGTGCAGCACACATGTGTACAGGCTGTCTATATTGGCACATGTGTCACTGCCACTGGGTGTGCGTCTGTGCACAGTGTGCCTGGCTGATGGAAATGGGAGATGTAGTGCTAGTTTTAGGGGCAGATGAGGTGAATGTCAGCACTTGAGGACAGTGGGATGCACACGCAGGTACCTATGTGCACACTCACCTATGGCAAGTATGTTTTTGTGGGTAGTGAAAGAGGGTTTTGTAGAAATACATGACTGCGGACAGGCCCACAGAATTATCAGCAGTCATCACATTAGACTCAGTGAAGACACCTCTGTTCCAGCCCAAACCCCAGTGGCTCTCAGACTTGTACACTCACTGCAGAGTTTTCCCAAGTACCTACTGTGTGCCCAGTCCTGTATCAGACACTGTAATTAAAAAAAAAAAAAGAGGAGAGAGAAGATGAGGCTTATCTATTCAAAGATGTCACCACATAATATGAAAGATGAGGTGTGCATGCTTGAAAGGTTAACACTTCCGAGCCGAGAGAAACCTGGTCCAGGCAGCATTATAATACTTGTCTGTTAACCTCACTCTAGGATGTCTTTAACTACACAATTTATGAAGGCAACAATCAAGATTATTTTCAACACGCTGAGTGAATTCTCTCTGAAATGTAACTGAGGTTCTTTTTTATGTACAGTTAATTTAGACTCTGTCTTACAAGACCAACAGTAAATAAAATATTTACTCGTTGAAGTGTGAGACAGGCTTTGGATTTCTTCTCATTAAGGAACCGCCAAGGATGTTGTAAGGATTAAATAAATGATGATGGTGATGGTGCTGATGATGACGTTGGTACAATAAGAATAATGATAGATATGAAGTTCTTTAATAATCTGGGCATTGAGGGCAATGATTTCCATGGATTTACATAATGAATTTGGATCGCATCTCAGTGCAATGGGAAAAAGAGATCTGATGAAGGAGAGGTCTGAAAGGAGACCCAACAGAGAACTGGCAGACAGAGTGGTGGGTGTGGGGATCTGGCTCTTTCCCACAGGAATTTAGAACCCTCCAGTGACTGGAAGTCTTGCCTTGAGCCTCAGCACTCAGATCTTAACTGTGTGAGCATGAAGAGGAGGTCACTTCTCAGGGACTGGTAGTCATCCTATGGCCAAGATATTCGATCCCAAGCCTGTCCTATCTCCAGTCATTCTACTCCCAGATCACTGCTTTAGAAAAACTTGTGCTGAACCACTCGTCCTGAAAAAATCCACTGTCTTGGCTCAGATGGTAAAGAGTCTGCCTGCAATCCTGGAGACCCAGGTTCGGTCATCCCTGGGTGGGGAAGATTCCCTGGAGAAGGGAATGGCAGCCCACTCTAGTGTTCTTGCCTGGAGAATTCCATGGACAGAGGAGGCTGGCAGGCTACAGTTGATGGGCTTGCAAAGACTTGGACATGACTGAGCGACTCACACTTTCACTTTTCCAGGGTGCAGCTTTCAGGGGAAGCACAGACTCTTAGTTGGCCACAGCATCTGCATTAGTATCCACACTAATAACTGTCTCTCACTATTGTGCAGGATTCTGTAGTTAATGTAGAGCACTTTCACATCCACAGTTTGAGTAAACAGAACAACAGTCACCCTTTGGAGTAGGTAAGATTAGTCACTCCAAGAGCATCACAGAGCAGATCAACCTAGGTGAAAAGAATAAAGTAAGAATTGCTTACTAGTAATTGCCAAAGCATCTACATGTCCAGTCAGTTCAATTCAGTTCAGTCGCTCAGTCGTGTCTGACTCTTTGTGACCCCATGAATTGCAGCACGCCAGGCCTCCTTGTCCATCACCAACTCCCGGAGTTTACTCAGACTCATGTCCATTGAGTCGGTGGTGCCATCCAGCCTTCTTATCATCTGTTGTCCCCTTCTCCTCCTGCCCCTAATCCCTCACAGCATCAGGGTCTTTTCCAATGAGTCAACTCTTTGCATCAGGTGGCCAAAGTATTGGAGTTTCAGCTTCAGCATCAGTCCTTCCAATGAACACCCAGGACTGATCTCCTTTAGGATGGACTGGTTGGATCTCCTTGCAGTCCAACGGACTCTCAACAGTCTTCTCCAACACCACAGTTCAAAAGCATCAGTGCTTCAGCCCTCAGCCTTCTTCACAGTCCAACTTTCACATCCATACATGACCACTGGAAAAATCATAGCCTTGACTAGATGGACCTTTTTGGCAAAGTAATGTCTCTGCTTTTTAATATGCTATCTAGGTTGGTCATAATTTTCCTTCCAAGGAGTAAGCATCTTTTAATTTCATGGCTGAAATCACCATCTGCAGTGATTTTGGAGCCCAAAAAAATAAAGTCTGACACTGTTTCCACTGTTTCTCCATCTATTTGCCATGAAGTGATGGGACCAGATGCCATGATCTTAGTTTCCTGAATGTTGAGCTTTAAGCCAACTTTTTCACTCCCCTCTTTCACTTTCATCAAGAAGCTTTTGAGTTCCTCTTCACTTTTTGCCATAAGGGTGGTGTCATCTGCATATCTGAGGTGATCGAGATTTCTCCCGGCAATCTTGATTCTAGCTTGTGCTTCTTCCAGTCCAGCGTTTCTCGTGATGTACTCTGCATATAAGTTAAATAAACAGGGTGACAATATAGAGCCTTGACGTACTCCTTTTCCTATTTGGAACCAGTCTGTTGTTCCATGTCCAGTTCTAACTGTTGCTTCCTGACCTGCATATAGGTTTCTCAAGAGGCAGGTCAGGAGGTCTGGTATTCCCATCTCTTTAAGAATTTTCCACAGTTTATTGTGATCCACACAGTCAAAGACTTTGGCATAGTCAATAAATCTACATGTTAAATAAATCTATGTGTTAGAAGTCATCAACTGTTTAGAACTACCCAATAGTCAGCACATGATAAAGCACTGTATCTTCTATATTATAGGAGTGCTCAGTCCCTTAATGGTCACACAGACAGCCTCTGAAGTAGACCATCAGGCTAAACTGCCTGTGCTCAAGCAGAGGGCAGCTAAGATTGGGAGTATGGATGCTTGTGGCAAGAACCAAGGCAATGGGAAGGCCTATTCTAATTCTCAATCAAGCCTATTCTAATACTCAATACTGGATCTCTAAGAGCCAAACTGTATTAAAAGTAACTTTGCTTACATTCATCAAAATACTTAACTATTGTCAATGTCCTGAAATCATTATACTTATTTTTGTATCACTTCTGGCTAAAATGAATCCAAAAGAGTAGTGTTCTTTTGTTTGTTGTTTATTTATTTTTTAACAATTTCAGGTTTTCCTGTATCCCGGGGTATGTTTCTGAGTATAAGTGTGAATGTTCATGGACCTAGATTTTTTACCTAAAATAAATTTTAGATGAATCAAGAGTGTCCCAGGTAAACTAAGCTGCATTTCTCAGGTGGTCAGTGAAGCTGTGCAGGCCTCTGAGCTGAGGGTGTTGCCAGACATTGTGTGTTATATGTGGCTGGTCTCTAGTGAGTTGAAATTTCACTCTGCAAATTAAACAAACTGATGTTCATCTCTTTGACTATATAGATACTTTTAAAAAATTTAATCCTGGCTGAATTCTTAGGGAATGCAATCTCAGTTCTGTTCAGTTCAGTCACTCAGTCTTGTCCGACTCTTTGTAACCCCATGGACTGCAGCACACCAGCCCTCCCTGTCCATCACCAACTCCCGGGGTTTACCCAAACTCATGTTCACTGAGTCAGTGATGCCATCCAACCATCTCATCCTCTGTTGTCCCCTTCTCCTCCTGCCTTCAATCTTTCCCAGCATCAGGGTCTTTTCAAATGAGTCAGCTCTTTGTATCAGGTGGCCAAAGTATTGGAGTTTCAGCTTCAACATCAGTCCTTCCAGTGAACACCTAGGACTGATCTCCTTTAGGATGGACTGGTAGGATCACCTTGAGTCCAAGGGACTCTCAAGAGTCTCCTCCAACACCACAGTTCAAAAGCATCAATTCTTTGGTGCTCAGCTTTCTTTATAGTCCAACTCCTACATCCTTACATGACTTCTGGAAAAATCATAGCCTTGACTAGATGGACCTTTGATGGCAAAGTAATGTCTCTGGTTTTTAATATGCTGTCTAGGTTGGTCATAACTTTCCTTCCAAGGAGTAAGCATCTTTTAATTCCATGGCTGAAGTCACTATCTGCAGATTTTGAAGCCCCAAAAAATAAAGTCAGCCACTGTTTCCACTATTTCCTCATCTATTTGCCATGAAGTGATGGGGTCAGATGCCATGATCTTAGTTTTCTGAATGTTGAGCTTTAAGCCAACTTTTTCACTCTCCTCTTTCACTTTCATCAAGAGGCTCAATCTAAGGAAAAATAATTTAAAAGCCATCTTCATTTCCACTCACTAAATATTAATACATTTCCCTTTCTTTGGGGGTCATAGCCAGGATAATTTCTGCTTTGTAATCCTCTCACCAACTTCCTGGCACAAGCTGATTTTCAACTTGTCCTTTGTTTTGGCCAACCAAGGCCAAGATCACCCTTAGCCTCAGAACCCATGCTTCTTGAGCTCCTCAAACCATTGGAAGCCCACTGAATTTTATTGGGCAAGAGAATGACACAGAGAAGGAGTTATTTAACTCTGTGCTGTAACTCTGAGCTGCTAGGTGCATAATGAGAATATTACTTATTTTAAAAGACCTCTAGGTAATAATTATGGAGGAGGGAGACTGATGTGTGTAAGACTCAGCAGATAAAGCATATCTGATATTTTAAATTTCATTTCTCTGGCACTGATTCACTATGTTATTTTGGGCAAGTTACAACCTCTCTCTGGGCCTCTAAGATTTCCATCTATAAAGTAAGGCTTTCTAAATATCCATCCGGGCTTGGCACACTATGGTATTCCCACCCTATTCACAGTGTGTAGTATATGATAAGATGACTTTTCTGTTTCCCGGTTTCTTCCACTGTCCAGTGTCAAAGAAGGGACAAGGCATGTACAAAGCCCCACGCAGATCATGGGGACTTTTTGCTAAAGAGAAGGCAACATCCAAGGCAAACAGAAATTATGAATCTTAGGACGTTTTGTGTTAAAGGGGATAAGAGAACCTGACCAAAGAAGAGAGGTCATTGAGTCCATGGTCAGGAGGAAAACAACGAAGCAGTTACAAATATACCCACTCTCTACCCCAACCCTCCCACCTCCAAATCAGTCATTGAACTAAAGCAATACATGTACAACTTTTAAAATCTGGACTTTATAAATGATGCCCATAACTTAAACGGATACATCATATATGTTCCATTGGGGATATTAGAAATCATTAAGATAAATCTTCTTGTTTTGTAAGGTTTTGAATAACCTTTAGGGAAAATCTCTTGTTTGCCTTGGTGAAGTACTAATGGGGTTTATTCATGGCTCAGAGATGAGTAAGAACATCTCCATCTCATCCAGTGATTTATCAGGCTGACTTGAACATTTCCAAATGAGATTTTTTTTTTAAGAAATTTTGCCAGTTTATTTTTTTTTCATCTCCCTCTTGGTAGCAACTGAAGTTCTGAGTTCAGTGAATATATGTTAGACACTGTTTACTTGAACTTTCTAAAACAAACTGTTCATCTTGGGTGTAACAGAAATGCTCTCTTTTTTATATCACTGTTCCCATGCCTCTCTGCAGAGGCTTGCCAACACAAACACCTACTTACAGGGCTGTGCTCCACCACTGTTCGCTCTTTGGTGAGTCTGCCATTGGATTTCAGTCGATAAATTTGCATTTAGCGCTTAATTTGTTCAGTATGCCTTACTAATTTGGCAATATTTATTTTGGCCCAGAAAGCATAAGGCAGCTAAATTCTTTTGTTGTGTTTGGTGTGCGCTTTTTTTTCATGAAAGGATTTGAGATAGGAAAAAGTTCCAGTGTCATGGACAGGACTGGTTTCCTGTTTATGCGTCACCGTAAATATGAAAGGTGCTGGGTGACATTTCTCAGCTGAGAGAGTCCATACAGCCCTGTGTGGAGAGCAAATCTTCAAGCAGGGTGGTCTTGAGGTGACTTGCTGACCTTGTATAATGTCAAGAGGAATTATTGTTAAAGTACAGTAGCCAGATACCACACACACACACACACACACACACACACACAGAACTTTAATGGTTTTTCTCACCCTTGTTATTATAGGGACAAGAATTTAACTGTAATATCTTTAGGTTCTCCAAATCAATCTTCATCTTCCAGGAAAAAAGTGTCAGAAAGTGTGTTCATATCTGTAGCTTTTTGTTTGTTTGGTCTGTGTGTCCTTTCACAAGGCTTCTCCACAGAAACAAATCTTCCCACACAGCACCATTCCAGAAACTTCTTCTGTTAGATATGGGATTGCAGCTCTGTGGCCCCTTTTCTTTCCCTCAGAGGAATGCTGCAGCTAGAGGGACACAGTCCTTGAAGAGTTCATATTAAAGAATCTCTGAGAACACAGTAGTTACCAGACCCTGACCAGGGTGGTCAGGGAAGAGTGGCCCCCATGGTTTGAGTTTGACATTGTTGTTCACTGGAACATAGTGGGCAAAGAGAATGCTTCCTAGACAGGAGGCTGTTCTCAGTCAAAGACAAGTAGCTTTAATGCCTAACATCTTGTGAAAGTCTCAGAAGAATTGGGTTTATGGCATCAGACTCCCTCCATCCATCTCAACCCTGGTCTCTTCCAATTCCCAACCCACAAGCACTCAGAAGTTGGTCTGAGATATTAACACTGTACTTTTTGCAAAGTGAATCAACTTGAGTCATGAACAGCAATGCAGTCAAGGCTGATATTTCTCCTCACACAAATAAGACACTGCCCATGAAATTCTGAAACCCTTTCCAGATCACTGAACCCACTTCCTGAACACGTCATGGTTTTTGTTTTTAGTATAGCTGATACACTTGCCAAGCTATTCCATCTGCTCTGAATGCCCTCTCTTGCCCTCACATAAAAACTCACACATTTGCTCCAGGAGTCAGTTTCAGTGTAACCACTTCAGTGACTCCTTTGCCAACTTCCCAAGCAGGAAGTTCTTTCCTCTAGGCTTCTCTTGGTCTTTGTATTGTACTTTCATTTGCTCTTTTTGTCATGCATGCCTCGTTTTATTTATTCAAATATTATATATTTTAATGCCATCTGTATGCCAAACATCATGCAAGTCACTTTTCCCAAAATATTACAATGTTTGTCTTTGAAAATTGTCTCTCCCACAAAACTGTCAGGCTTGTGACGTCAGGAAATTTGTCATTTAGATCTTAGAATTCCAAGTTCCCAAAGCAGGTTAAGTGGTTTCCTTGCTCAGAAATTATGTTTACAATAAACAATTTAGTGCCTTGAATTTTGTATAGGTTCAACCCAAACCAATCATTGTTTATTTGATAATTTAGCTTCTTACCATAGTAAGCCTAAGAAGTCGTACTTTCAAGTATTAGCCGTAAATGAAGGAAGCGTTGGATAGTCCATGATATATATCTGGGAAAAGATAGTGTCTCAATTTCTTTATTAATAAACAGAAAGGAAACACTTATACTGTTAATATAGGAAGTAAATAAAGTGTGAAATGTATTTGGTATTTTATGCCAATGTTCTTTGAGTGGTAGCCATTAGTCTTAATGATCTATATAGTCAGGAATCCTGTCAAAAATAGCATTATTAACTTTTAGAACAACACATAGTAGAAAATGTAGGAGCATTGCCAAGGCTGAGCTGAGTGATTGAAATGCAACATGTGATATACATCTTTGTGTCAACAAAGATGACTGTAGGGTCAGGTCAAAGAATCAAGTTGATGTCATTATCATTCAATTACTCAGATACAAAGGTTTTTGCAAACATGACACTGAAATGTGACCAAGATACCCAAAAGGAGTTCTAGGGTATGCTGCTGCTGCTGCTGCTAAATCGCTTCAGTCATGTCCAACCCTGTGCAACCCCATAGATGGCCGCCCACCAGGCTCTCCCGTTCCTGGGATTCTCCAGGCAAGAACACTGGAGTGGGTTGCCATTTCCTTCTCCAACGCATGAAAGTGAAAAGTGAAAGTGAAGTCGCTCAGTCATATCCGACTCTTAGTGACCCCATGAACTGCAGCCCACCAGGCTCCTCCATCCATGGGATTTTCCAGGCAAGAGTACTGGAGTGGGGTGCCATTGCCTTCTCCAGGGAATGCAGTACCCCCAATCAACTCCGTACTGCTCACATCAATAACAAACATATGTGAAATGGCCAACTCTTTGTAGTTTTTAAGGCACTGTTTTAGGATGACTTCAAGGACTGGGCATTTTCTCCAAGACCATGGACTAGCATCTTGTCAATAGGAGTGAGATTTATGGTGGGACAATAGGCATACACAGAACCATCCAAAGTGCTAGTCGCTCAGTTGTGTGGGACTCTGCGACCCCGTGGACTGTAGCCTGCCAGGCTCCTCTGTCCATGGAATTCTCCAGGCCAGACTCCTGGACTGGGCAGCCATTCCCTTCTCCAGGGGATCTTCCTGACCCAGGGATGATCAAACCCAAGTCTCCTGCATTGCAGGCAGATTCTTTACTGTCTGAGCCACCAGGGAAGCCCAAGACCAGAATGTGGTGTGCTCAGTTGCTCGGTCATGCCCCACTCTTGGTGACCCCATGGACTGTAGCTGCCAGGCTTCTCCATCTATGGAATTTTCCCCTTAAGAAGAATGGAGTGGGATGCCATTTCTTATTCCAAGAGATCTTCCCTACCCAAGAATCGAACCCATGCATCTTGCATCTCCTGTATTGGCAGGTGGATTCTTTACCACTAGCACCTCCTGGGAAGCCTCTATCCTAGGCAAAGTGAAATGCATGTAGGATGAAAAAAAAAGTCCCTCTTGTGGATGATGGAATCTTAAATGAGCCTACTTTTCTAAGTCTTAAATTTCACTACTGGAATTACACACCTTTCACAAATGTCAGGCTATTACTTAACATTGATCTGGATACATTGAAGCCTATACACTTAGTAAAGATATAGAAAATATGAAGAATCTGAACAGCCTAATTAGTAAGTTTGGTTAAATAGAGAGATAGAGAATACTGAACACCCCCAAACAACAATATATGTTCATTTAAAGCATACATACTTAGCAGGCATCAGTGGTAGGCAGAATTTTACAGTGGTTCCCAAGAGCCTGACTTCTGGCATACACATTGCTTCTCCTGGTTATTCAAATACTGACCTATGGACTGTTGAAAGAGGATTTTACAGATAGGATTAAGATTTCAAATCAGTTGATCTTTCTGTTGTTTTGGTCATTCAGTTGCTCAGTCATGTCCAACTCTTTGCAACCGCATGGACTGCAGCATGCCAGGTTCCTTTGTCCTTCATTATCACCTGGAGGTTGCACAAATTCATGTCCATTGAGTGATGCTGTAAGAGAGGGAAATTATCCATTTGGATTTAACTTAATTCAATGAGCCCTTTGAATCTGAGTCTAGAGTATAGAGACAAAGTCAGAGATTCAAAGCATGAGAAAGATTTGATTCTAAAGAGATTTTCTGTCACTGGATTTGAAGAAGGAGAGAGTAACAAGACCTGGAATACAGGTGGACTCCAGGAGCTGAGGGCTGGCAAAGAAATGGGAACCTCAATTCTACACCTAACAAGGAACTGAATGCTACCAGAAAGAAGAATGAGCTCAGAAGCATATTCTATTCTGGTTCCTCTACTCAGTTAACACAGTGGTTTCCACACTGTGAAACCTGAGTACCCAGATTTCTGAGCTAAATGGCTAATAATGTTAAGTCTCTAAGTTTGAGATAATGGTATGTGGCAGTACAAAGCTAATACAGTATCAAACAATTTATAAAACATAGCCATTATCTCTGATTAAAATTTAATAAAGTCAGAAATAATAAAATATGCTCCTCAAAGTCCTATAAATCTGCAATTTTTTAAAAAAAAAGTAATTCTAAATAGCCCACAATTCAAAGGACAAAACAAAATAGGTATTACAAATATTGAGAAATAAATGATAAAGGTATACTGTGTCCATGGATAAGAAAAGTCAATAAAATATACACGTCAATTCTCTGTAAATTGAATCCACTGATTCCATATAATTCCTTTAATACATCCAAAAAATTCTGGTGAATTTTTTCATCAAAATTTGGTGGAAAAAAGACAGTTGATCCAAATATTCCTATAGAAAATTGTTTTTCAGATTTCTTATTGAAAAGAAAGAAGTTGAAGTAAACAACCCTGGGGTTCCCTTGGTGGCTCAATGGTAAAGAATCCTCCTGCCAGTGCAGGAGTTAGGGGTTCGATCCTTGATCCAGGAAGATTCCCACTTGCCATGGAGCAACTAAGCCTGTGAGCCACAACTAATGAGCCTGTGCTCTGCTGCTGCTGCTGCGTCGCATCAGTCGTGTCCGACTCTGTGCGACCCCATAGACGGCAGCCCACCAGGCTCCCCCGTCCCTGGGATTCTCCAAGCAAGAACACTGGAGTGGGGTGCCATTGCCTTCTCTGGAACCTGTGCTCTAGAGGCCAGGAACTGCAACTACTGAAACCCCTGAGTTCTAGGACCCGTGCTGTGCAACATGAGAAAGCAAAAGTTGCTCAGTTGTGTCTGACTTTTTCTGACCCCATGAACTGTAGCCTTCCAGGTTCCTCTGTCCATGGAATTCTCCAGGCCAGACTACTGGAGTGGGTGGCAGTTCCCTTCTCCAGGAGATCTTCCCAGCCCAGGAATAAAACTGGTGTCTCCTGCATTGCAGGTGAATTCTTTACCAGCGGAGCTATCAGGGAAGCCCAACAAGAGAAACCACCACAAGCCTGAGCACCATACTAGAGAGTAGAGCCTGCTCACTGCAACTAGAGAGAGAAAGGCCCACACAATAACGAAGATCCAGCACTACCAAAAATAAATAAATAAATTTATTATTTTTTTTAATTTTAAAACAATCTTGTCCATAGCAATATGAAAGCTTTTGTGAGAACATTAAAAGACAAATGAAGAGGACCCCGCACTTAGCCCCTCCCATGAGAACAGCAAAATTGCAGCTATTGGTGAGAATCACCTGAAGACTAGCAGAGGTTTTTGTTGTTTTTTTTTTTTCACAACTGAGAGTATAAAGGAGGAACCACACTAATATGGGTAGGAGAAGCAGAGACAAAATGTAGTCAGGGCCTATACGATCAAGTAGGTGACCCACGAACAGGAATATAATCACAGCTGCAGAGATTCTCCCTAAGGAGAAAAGTCTAAGCCTCACACTTAGAGGGCTCCCCAAGGTGGTATGTAATAATCTAAATTTCTTTATTTTCCAAATTGTTTTAAATTATTATCTGATAAGTGGTTTATTTTTGTTTTTATTGAAAAAAATCACTTTAGTTAAATAATTGTAGGAAAATAATCATTACAGCTTTATTGCATGGTCTGAGAATACACAATGGAGTATTACTCAGCCATTAAAAAGAATTCATTTGAATCAGTTCTAATGAGATGGATGAAACTGGAGCCTATTATACAGAGTGAAGTAAGCCAGAAAGAAAAACACCAATACAGTATACTAACACATATATATGGAATTTAGAAAGGTGGTAACAATAACCCTGTATACGAGACAGCAAAAGAGACACTGATGTATAGAACAGTCTTATGGACTCTGTGGGAGAGGGAGAGGGTGGGAAGATATGGGAGAATGGCATTGAAACATGTAAAATATCATGTATGAAACGAGATGCCAGTCCAGGTTTGATGCACGATACTGGATGCTTGGGGCTGATGCACTGGGACGACCCAGAGGGATGGTATGGGGAGGGAAGAGGGAGGAGGGTTCAAGATGGGGAACACATGTATACCTGTGGCAGATTCATTTCAATATTTGGCAAAACCAATACAATATTGTAAAGTTTAAAAATAAAATAAAATTAAAAAAAAATAAAGTCAAAAAAAAAAAAACGTCTTTTGTATGTTTTGGAATTTATTGAGAGAATGTTTTGATTATCTAGTTTATAGATTATATGTGTCCCTTTGCACTTCCATTTTATTTGCATTCTAATAGATTTTCTTCATATATTCAACATTACATCATTAAATAAAGATGAATAATTATTACTACATATATTGTGGATTTGGTTTTTTCAAGGATCATATCGTATTAGTCATGTTTTTATTATTTTCTGTGTATTATGATGTTTTGACAGCTTATGACTGGGAAGAGACTAGAACTGCTGAGGGCTAAGCCATTTTTTAGAGGCAGCAAAGGATTCAGCTAGAATCATGCGTTTTTTTCCCCCAAACACTAACCCTGGAGGTAATATGAAACATGAGCGTGCTATAATATATTTGGAAGCTTTTAAGAGAGTAGATCCTAAGAGTTCTGATCAAAAGAAAAAAAATGTATTGTTTTCTATTTTTTTGATATATATATATATATATATATATATATATATATATATATATGAGATGATGGACATTAACTAAACTTACCAAGGTAATTATTTTGCAATATATTTTTCACGTCACCATGTTACACACTTTAAAATTACACAGCACAGTCTGAAAATTGTGAAAGTGTAGTGAGAGTGTTAGTTGCTCAGTCATGTGCGAGAACCCATGGACTATAGCCCACCAGGCTCCTCTCCTCTGTCCATGGAATTCTCCAGGCAAGGATACTGGAGTGGGTTGCCATTCCTTATATCCCAGTAAAACCGAAAGAAAAAAAAAAATCCTCGAAAACAAAGGAGCCCCGAGTCCTCCTAAAAATTTGATAATTCTGAATTGATTGGCAGATGGTGGAAGAAGGAAATATAATTCCTCCTTGATTTAGTGGAAGCAGGTTTCCACCGTTCTTAGCAGAATTGCATGAGCATGAGTTTCCCCCAACAGAATAGTCTCAAGTTTGTGGAAGTGACTCCCAGTTTTGGATGAATATTAGTCAAAGTATGAATATGAATGGAGAAGGCAATGGAACCCCACTCCAGTACTCTTGCCTGGAAAATCCCATGGATGGAGGAGCCTGGTGGGCTGCAGTCCATGGGGTCGCTACAAGTGGTACACGAATGAGCAACTTCATTTTCTCTTTTCACCTTCCTGCACTGGAGAAGGAAATGGCAACCCACTCCAGTGTTCTTGCCTGGAGAATCCCAGGGACAGGGGAGCCTGGTGGGCTGCCGTCTATGGGGTCGCACAGAGTCAGAGACGACTGAAGTGACTTAGCAGCAGCAGCAGTAGAATATGAATATTCATCCTAATTGTTGGTGGAGGTGTGAGATTTCATCTTCTATTGTGTCTTCGAAGGAATTTTAGAGGAAATTTGAAAGATCGAATTGGATTTTGAGTTTGAAATGCTTGGCATTAAAAAAAATAAAGGTCTTAGCTAAAACTGCAGTCAAATCCAGACTCTAAGGCTATAAAACTGAAAAGGTTAAAGTTATGTGGGTCACTTTAATAGCAAGAACAGAGTTACTGACTCTTGGGACTTCCTTGGCAGTCCAGTCACTAAGACTGTGCTCCCAATACAGGGGTTCTGGGTTTGATCCCTGGTCAGAGAACTAGATCCCACATACCATGCCACAGCTGACAGTTCCCATGCCACAATTAAGATTCTACATGCTGAGGACTTTTCTGGAGGTAGAGTGAATAAGAATCTGCCTGCCAGTGCAGGGGACACGGGTTCAGTCCCTGATCAGGGAAGATTCCACATGCTGTGGAGCAACTGGGCCCATGCCCCACAACTCCTGAAGCCCGCACACCCGAGAGCCTGTGTAACAAGAGAAGCCACCACAAGGAGAGCCAGACCACCACAGGGAAGAGTAGCCCCCACTTGCTGTAACTAGAGAAAGCCTGGGAGCTGCAACAAAGACTCAGTATAGCCAAAATAAATAAATACATAAAATTATTTTTTTAAAAAAGACCCTGCATGCTGCAGCTAAGACCTGATGAAACCAAACAACTAAGTATTGGTCTTCAAAATAAATGGGTTTAAGTGCTGGCTTCACCAACCAGTAGGTGGGAGGCCTCGGGCACATCACTCAATCTCTCTGTACCTCACTTAAGGTGTCTGTACAATGGGGATAACAATGCCAAGTACAACAAGAATAATGAATAATTACCAGCACATTGAAAATATCCAAAGGGTGGTAGTTGCTACTGGGATGAGATATTGGAGGGGGGGTTTTTGTTGTTATCACTCTCGTACGATTTGCTTTTTCTTCTGGGTAACTGTGGTGATTGGCCAGCAAAAGCAAGCTCATGTCAAGTCCCAGGGCACTGGTCAGCATGAGCTCGGTTAACTGTATACATAGATTATGAAGTACTTAGTTGATTTACACATTTCTGCAGCTGAACAAAAATATTTACTGGGCAGATTCAATTGAATTTAAACAATCAGATTAAAAGCAGCCCAGAGGCTGCCCTTCAACTCAGCTAGGGACAAGTTGCCTTGCTCCGGGTAGCAAAATCATGCTAGCTGCTTGGCTAATTTAATGGTAACTTGAGGAGGTGTGATTAGAACTGCAAAGGGGACAGAAATACTTGAGAAGGAGAGCTTGTCTCTTTATACTGAATTCACATTGCAGCTCTGGGAACAGACTTCCCTTACGAACTCAGAGCATCTGAGATAAGGATCGAAAAGTCTGAAGGAGGAAACGTGGGCTCAAACTTCGAGGAGGTGGGAAGTTTTAAGTTTCCACACCAGGTTAGTGCCATCTAATAAATAAGTCATTTTTTTTCAAACGCCAAGTGGTAAATTAGCCCTTTGTAATTCAGAGCAGAATTTCTTATAAATGTAAGTTTATATTTGGTGATCAGGTGATCAGCTTCCCAGGTGGGCTGCACAAGCATTTCTGATCCAAAGAGCATAATGTGACAAGTGCCACAGTCAAACAATGTTAAACCCAATAAAACCATGTTCTGTTCCATAGCTGGACTTTGTTCATTTTAGCTTGCTTGCTTGCTTTTCAGATAGTCCATATAAAATTGAATTTTCGTCAGGTATTGTTTTTAAAACAGTAGTTAATGGCCATAAAGAAAATAATAAATGGCTTTCTTCTATGGATCTTCTAACACCTTCTAGTTTAAATTATATTGGCTGAATTCACTTAGCTATATCACAGGAAATACTGCTTAACCCCAAATTTACTGAACTGTGTTCCATAACTCAGTATTTCAAGAGATGTGCATAAGCAAAAGAAATAAAAGCAACTTTGTAAAATAAATTTGGGCAATGCAGTACACTAAAACTCACTCTTGGAGAATCACAATGCACATTCAGTTATTAAAGTTTAACATTCTAAGTTAGAGAAACCTGTTAAACTTCATGCCATCAGTTGTCATTAAACTTAATTTCAATAAATCACATGTTTTTCTTTTATATTACCCTAATTAAAATCCTGAAAATGTGACCAGTAAAACACTAGCTTTTATTTCCACACAGTAGTGTATGTGCTGCATAAAACCCACAGGAAAATAACAGCCCATTGCATACCTGGTCAGTTACATTCAGTACTATCACAATGAAAATAATAAACTACAATTGTGCTACAGAGAACTTGAATGTGTATTAGACTGTCATGATTATAGACAAGACATTGTAGTATATAATTATGATTATATCTAACAGAGTATTCAGAGGGAAATAAAATTCACAGTTCTGTGGAAAGAGACTGTAACCCCTCTTCCTTCTGCTCCTGAAGTCTGAACTATGACTTTCAGGAGAACATCTTTCCCAATGACTAGGTACCCCCAGGGGACCTGGCTCAGAGACACTTGGGTTTGCTTGTAAGCAGGGGGCTATTAATTTATACTGACAGTCTTGCTGCTGAAAAATACTCTCTCCAGTATATAGATACATTGGCTGTTTTATGGTTTCCAATATTATTTCCTTCTTCTTTTCTCAAGGAAATAATTGGTCTAGTCCCTTCGCAGCCTTCCTTATTCTGAAAATGTATATTAAAAACCCTGTCCCCATGTAAGTGTACAAAAATAAGCTTGAGTTAGGGTCCCAAGTTCTGAGGGAGAGCATTCTGAATGGGGATTTCATAGTCGGCTGATGGTAGAACACTTTAGGCGGTGAAAAGTCCAGTTCTTTCTTGTATTGGAGATTTGTATTCTGGCTGAACAAGGCCAGGAAATTTGGAGGGCAGGGGGCGGGGGGATTTGCCATGCAACAGGGATACCAGCAAGCACTGCTGATCTGACCCAAAAAGGCTGAGATCTCATGTGTAGTCCTGGTCTTCAGTCCTGCTGAAGACCAGCAGCTCTCTTTGGCTCATTTAATTACCTCCCTAGCTGGTGAAGTCTGTGCAGCTTTCTATGGTACTTGAGAACTGCCGACACCGAAGGTTTTGGTTTCATGTACTTGAACTCGGGTGACACAAATATTTCAGTGGTGAATCAGTCCTGAAAAACGGGAGGTGGGTAAGGTAGGGAGTGTTTATAGAAGACATTTCATCACCACTAGTCAAACATGCCTCATTGTTGGTTCAGGAGGGCCTGGTATTTTCCTCTTTGAAGGGGATGCTCAGGGAGCCAAAGAGCTTCCAGCCTGGAGCTCCGCTCTAGGGAAGGGCCATGGCCATTTGCACACAGGGAACCCGCAGGACTAGTTGCATTGGAATGTTGACAATCTTGGGGAAATGGCTTTACGTCTTTCCTCAGGGAGAGAAAAAACACTTGGTAGATCTATGTAAAGAAAGCCTGAGGCTCTTTTGGGCGGCTGCAGAGAAATTTTCCTTCTGCTTGGCTTATTTTTTTTCTTTTTAATTGAAGTATTTCTTTTAAAGGTTTCCCAGTTGCAGAACCCCAAAGATGAGGTCAAGAAACTTGTAAAGTCAGAAAAGCAGTACTGCTGATATCAATGGTATTCAGGTTTGGTTGGAAGATGAGATTATGGGATTTCTTTGGCTTGGGTACATCACTTGGGCCATACGTGATAGAAACCCAGGCCCTACATGGCAGTCCTATGAACCCTCAGCCTCCAGGTGAAGAAGAGGTGGCACCATGGTCCCGAGTGCCTTGCCAGCCTCCCGACACAGAAGTCACCTAAACAGCTTGCCGTCCTTCTCGGGGTGTGGCACTGTGCATGGCAGAGGGGTCTGAAGAGGATTGCATTTAGAAAAACCATAGCCAAGCCATGCCAAGAAACACAAACCCAGAGGAAGTATCTTAAGAAAATAAACAGAGCTACTGAGTCAAACATACAAAGCACGAAAGCGGAACAAAAGATTATTTGAGGGCTGAGGTTTGAACGTTTTGAAGCCACACATGTGACGGGCCAGCCCAAGAACATGAGGAGTCTCACAGCTGTGTAAGCGTTGAGGCAGCCTGCTCCCACCAGGAGCTCACCAGCCGGTGAGGCTCCGAACCCGCCCACCGAGCTAGCTGACTGTGCACTTGAGCTCAGCCTGGAGCTATGCAGAAACAGAGCTCCACCATCACAGGGCCACACAAATACAGACATGGCTGACAGGACTAATCCCACCAGCTGAGTAGCTCCTGTTGCATGCATTTAAGTGTTCTCCAGGCCTGAGTTTTTCATACTGTCATGGGATTCTCAAGGCAAGAATACTGAAGTGGTGGTTTGTCATTCCCTTCTCCAATGGACCATGTTTTGTCAGAACTCTCCACTATGACCCATCCATCTTGGGTGCCCCTACATGGCATGGCTCATAATTTCATTGAGTTAGACAAGGCTGTGATCCATGTAATCTGTGTTTGCCTACAAAGGTCCATCTAGTCAAAGCTATGGTTTTTCCGGTAGTCATGTATGGATGTGAGAGTTGGACCATAAATAAAGCTGAGCACAGAAGAATTGATACTTTTGAGCTGTGGTGTTGGAGAAGACTCTTGAGAGTCCCTTGGACTGCAAGGAGATCCAGCCAGTCATTCCTAAAGGAAATCAGTCCTGAATATTCATTGGAAGGACTGATGCTAAAGCTGAAACTCTAATACTTTGGCCACCTGATGTGAAGGACTGACTGATTGGAAAGACCTTGATGCGGGGAAAGATTGAAGGCAGGAGGAGAAGGGGATGACAGAGGATGAGATGGTTGGATGGCATCACCGACTCAATGGACATGAGTTTGTCTAAACTCCAGGAGTTGGTGATGGACAGGGAAGCCTGGTGTGCTGCAGATCATGGCGTCAGAAAGAGTAGGACATGACTGAGTGACTGAAGTGAACTGACTGAGGCCTGTGTTTGTTCAGGAACCCTAAAGAACATCTATGTTATAATATAAAATGATGCTAGGGAAATATGCATGTTGGGTTTTACAAGTTTGGCTATCAGAACTTCTAACCAAGTACCTGTCACATCAGTATAACACTGTCTCCAGAATCCTGGGATTCTAGCACTGAATTTGTTGGGCTGAATCATCTCACTGCCCAAAGATGTCAACTCTGTAAAATAGACATGACCTTGACTTCAAGGTCAAGTGTATGTTCTAGTGAATAGAAGAAGTGAAGAAGAAGAAGTGAAGTCGCTCAGTCATGTCCGACTCTTTGCGACCCCATGGACTGTAGCCTACCAGGCTCCTCATTCCATGGAATTTTCCAAGCAAGAGTACTGGAGTGGGTTGCCATTTCCTTCTCCAGGGGATCTTCCCAACCCAGGGATCAAACCTGGGTCTCCCACATTGTAGGCAGATGCTTTACCATCTGAACTACCAGGGAAGCCCAGTGAATAGAAGGAGGCTGCAGAACCCAATAGCTTCTATGACAGAGTAATGCCTCAGTGGCACTGAATCTGAATATAGTTGGTATAACTAGAGGGCTTTTTGAACCAATTCCCTGAGACACAGCAGAATGCTTCTCACCAAGATGCACTATGATACCATGCCTTTGGCTCTCATGAGGGTTTCAGTAAAGTATCTGCTATATGAAAACCACACTAATTCTTGTAAAACTATTGTCAAGAACATAACTATATCTGACTGCAAGTTATTTTTGTGAGTAAAGGCTAGAAAACTCTTGAGGAATGGGTGCATTTCCTCTACTCTGTTGAGGAAGTTTATCAGGTTTTTCCTTGCTGCTGTGGTTGCCAGGAAACTCCTGCATATGTATCATAATGGTAACTCTATCACTTTTCAAGATCAGGCAGGAAAGAAAGAAGAGGTCAAAACTGTACTGATCATGAAAGTTATGGAACTATGATTATGACACTTATACAATTGCAGAATTGTGTGTGTGTGTGTGTGTGTGTGTGTAAAACCTGGGATTAGGATGAAAAATCAGGAAGTATCACTTCAACTAGTAAGATAGTAACTCTGATAAATATATGGTCCTGACCATCTGCAGACACTATTCCAGAAGGAATATCCACTTTGGGCCCATCTCCCAGTTTGGGAGAGAGCATTTGCTTCACTGAAGGAAAGATGGCACAATTCATATCTTGGAGGCAATAACCCTTCAACTCTGGTCCTTGGCCCTGGAAGAGATTGGTCAGGAAAAGAGAAAAAGCTTAACTTTTAACAGACATTGGGCTGAGCACGTGAATGTGTTTTTGGAAAAGTACAGAGAGATTAGAAACTCAGTCGAAGATGCATGCAGGGGAATGGCGGATGGGCTCTGCACTCCAGAGGAGGAAGAGTTTTGGAGAGGTGCTAGAGGGTTTGATGGTGGCAAAGGGGTGGAGAGAGGACAGAAAGATGTATCAGGAAGCTGGTGTCTATGTGTACAGAAATGATCAAGGGAATTTTTTGGAATAGAATCATCTAATCAACAAAGCCGTAAGAAAATCTAGTTCATCATTATATTATTAACCAAAATCCCATCTATTATTATTAAACAAAATCCCCTTTTGTTTATAAGGAGGATGCTGTTGGAGAGGCAGAGAGGTGATGGGATTTATGGAAGAGAAGAAAAACTTGGGGTCCCCTCTTTAGTTAAATATTACAATGACATAAATAGAAAAAAGCAGGGCAAAGGTAAAATGTGGACAAAGAGAACTGTGTGTGAGCAGATAACTGGAGTGAGAAGTCTGTGGCAGAAACCTGAGGGCTTGAGCACCTGCAAACCCACGTAGAGAGGCCACCTGGGACGTGGATTACAGGAAGGAGGCTCGTGGAGACAGTATCGGAGTCTAAGGGACAGTAGGGAGCCACTACTAGTCTACATGTGCAAGCATACTTTTATGTTGAGTGCGATAAAAACGTTCTTTGGAAATTTCCCTGGTGGTCCAGTGGTTAAGACTGCACTTCCAACCCAAGGGGTGTGGGTTCTATCCCTGGTCAAGGAACTAGATCTCACATGCCGTGCAGCACAGCCAAAAATATATAAAAATAAAATAATAAATAATAATGTACTTTGTATATCTTTTATAAAAGCTATGAAGCCATGAGAAATACCATCTGAAGTCCTTAATAACGTGGGCCCGGATATAGGAACAGAGTAGAACAAATAGAAAGATATTTAATTTTATTCTATATATGTGATTTTTTTGTGAGTTACTGTCAAGGAAAAAATTCACTGGTATAAAAAAAATTACCAATGTATAACTATTTTGGAAGTGATAAGTTCACATCTTACTCTGGAGAGAATAAACTCTAAGCATCAAAAAGGACCAATTATCTATCATAACTGGATCACACCCATGTGAAAGAAATTCAGTTTTAAGGTGCTTTATCACCGAAACTTTGAATGCAAGAAGCAAAGATATTTGGGATTTAGAATATGGTTAAAACACCTAACATCTGGTAATATATTTCTCAATTTAAGACCCTGAAGGATGGGATGGAGAGGGAGGTGGGAGGGGGGTTCAGGGTGGGAGACACATGTACACCCATGGCTGATTCATGTGAATGTATGCCAAAAACCACTACAATATTGTAAAGTAATTAGTCTCCAATTAAAATAAATAAATTAATTTACCAAAAAAATAAAATATTTTGAAATCCACCTTCTCTTATTCTATGCATATATATTGGGTTTTATTAAAAACTTTAATGAATCATTTATATCCTGCCTATTTCCAGTGAAAAATTGTTTGATGTAATAGCTAAAAAGAAAATAAATTGATACCAGAAAGCACATACAGAGAAGGGTCTGGTAGAGTCTTTAAAAAGTGGCACCTTGAAACAATATTTAGGTAGAAGTGATAAGGTTGAACTTCATAGCTGCCTTTCACTCACTAAACTCTTCATTCTCTTCTACTAGAATGCATTCAAAAGTATTTACTCTTTGATGTCACCTAACTGAATATTTGATTTACTCAGCATATGTTATAAATGTGCTAATTTTAACTGAAAGTGTGAAAATGTTAGTTGTTCAGTCATGTCCGACTCTTTACAATCCATCATGGACTGTTGCCCACCAGGCTCCTCTGTCCATGGAATTCTCCAGGCAAGAATACTGGAGTGGGTAGCCATTCCCTTCTCCAGGGATCAAACCCGTCTCCTGTGTTGCAAGCCGATTCTTTACCTTCTCAGTCATCAGGGAAGCCCAAAAGTTTTCATATTAAACAAGTATTTAAAATAATAGTGATGTGTATGCAGTGCTGTAAGGTCTACATAACACATTCACAGACATCCCATAACATCTGACTCCAAACACTTGGAAATTAGAACTGTCCTATGCTGGGTTCCAGGTGGCTCAGCGGTAAAGAATCTGCCTGCCAGTGCAGGAGACATAAGAGTTGCAGATTTGATCCTTGGGTTGGGAAGATCCCCTGAAGAAGGAAATAGCAAGCCCCTACAGTATTCTTGCCTGGAGAATCCCATGGACAAAGGAACCTAGGGGGCTACAGTCCATGGCGTTGCAAAGAGTTGCAAAAAAAAGTCAGGCATGACTGCACACCTGAGCACTAGCATGATGCTGAGTGCTAACACTGTGTCCACTTTTTGAAGTGTTTTCCCTACTACTTTGACTTTACCCTCAGACAACGAAGTGTTAAAGACTTTCTCATTCCCAGTTTATAGAAGAAGAATAAAGTACTACCATCAACTTGACTTATTATTTAGAATGATCTTAAGAAAATGTATACATATCCCTGCCTATAAATTCACTCACTTCTACTCTTTGACTTATAGATCTTGTTTTTAATTTTCAGAAATTTCAATATTATGGTGTTTTACTACTTCTCCCATCTTAGTAAAAAACAAAACATCATTATCAGCTCCAAGAGGTATATTTGTCTTCCAATTCCAGTAACATAGTATACTGACCTAAGGTGGAGTCCCTTTTTGCACAAATAAAATATTACCAACAGAAAAGCATTTAAAATGTACAAGAGAGCTCACAAGAAAGAGAATTTCCCAGCTATCAGAAATAAAAACTAAATTAAAAGACAGAGGCTGAAATAATAGCACATAAAACTTGAAGAAAGCAACTGCAACAGTATTTACAGGGATATATACATTGGCAAACATATACACATATGGAAACCTACAAGCTAAATGTGAACTTAAGATACTCTAAGAAAAATTGTAGGAAATAAATAGTATTAAAAATCAAGATAAAATAGAGAAAAACAACAAATTCAAAGCTTATTTTTTGAAAGGCTAATAAAATAGTCAAATTCATCACAAAACTAGAGAAGGAAAAAAAATTGTAACGGGATATAACTACAGGTACAGTGGAGATTTTTTCCAATCTTTACAGAACTTTAGGAATAGTTTTATGCTGGTAAATTTGAAAACTAGGATGTGATGAAAAATTTTACAAAAAAAAAACTGGTAAATTATCATACAGATCTAAGAAAAATAGATAAACTGAGTATCTATTAAATAAATCAAATTGAGTGAGTTAAAAAAATTCATCTCACTACCCCACCTTTCCATAACCCTTGCCTTCCCACAAACCCCAACATCAACACCATCAGACTCAGACAGTTTTATAGACAACTTTTACTAAACCTTCAAGGAACACAAGAGCTCTGTCTTATACAAACTGTTCCAGAGAATAATAAAAGAAAGAATTCTCCCAAACTCGTTTTATGAGGCTGTGATGACCTTGATTCTAATACGTGACAACCGAGGAAAATTATAGACAGATTTCATGTACTAACATAAATGCCAATATCCTCCACATTGAATAAACAAAATCTTTCCACCTTCTTCACCCCAGAGTTATCAGAGACCAAGAAGAGATACTTAAAATGGATGTAAACCAGCCATCATTTATCATCTGTCAAGAATGTGGAGTCCTGGCTACTCTCCCTCAAAGGGATCAACTGGGCCCCACTTACTGAATCTGACTACACTCTCTTCTCTCAGGGTTTCACCCTCCTCCTCTGGGATCTGGAATCCGGAGAGGACTTACCCCGTGGAACTAAGTTATGCCCCCCAGACCTTTGGGTCTCTTTTAAACAGGGTCAAATAGAACCCAGAGAGTTCTGCACGTGATGAGCTCAGAAGTCACCACTCCATCTTAACAAGTAAAAACTGAATAGACTGTATCAACATTTCTTGGATCCATAAGACAGAGAAGGACACAGGGCTCACTGTGACCCCACAGATTGGAGGGACAGACCAGAAAATGTAAGTGGTCATGGCTCACCAAGAGAGAGACTCATGAGCAGAAACTGCAGAGGGAACCGATGTAGATTAGGAAAACCTGAACTTGATGAACTGCTGGAAACTCAGTGTAGATAACTCCATTAAATACTCCATATTTCTCAATTTAAGACCCTAAAGGATGGGATGGAGAGGGAGGTGGGAGGGGGTTTCAGGATGGGGGACACATGTACATCCATGGCTGATTCATGTCAATGTATGGCAAAAACCACTACAATATTGTAAAGTAATTAGCCCCCAATTAAAATAATTGATTAAAAAAAATCAAAACTCCATGGAGAACTACTCACTGCTGGGGTGGGGGATAGAGGAGGTGGGGGAGTGGGGGGATGTTGCAACAATTTTTTGAGATTTACCTTCAGGAGCTTGACCAGGTTTTCACAGCAAATATTGGAGAAAAATCTCCTTTTGCTTCTGGCAGAGAAAGAGGAAAGAAGCCATTCTGAAACACACCAGTTCATTTTGTTCTTAACAAAACCTGTCCACAGGAAAAACCAGTTAACTAGATGCTAACCTGATGAGGTATTATCAGAACCTAAATGATCTGGGGGAAAGGAAATACCCAACTGCAGTCCACTTTAGCCTTCCACATGGGAGAACAGAACTACCCAACTCCAGCTCACTTGAATCATCCTATAACATGTAAGAGGGGAAGTAAAAAATGAGAGACAGTTGTGAAGTTCACAGTCCAGAGATGCACGCTGTTTAAAAGACTGAGACGTAATCGTAGGAGTATGGAATCCCCTCCCCCCACATTCTACCACCATATTACTAAAGGCTTATTTACAGTAGTTTCTTTGACCTGGTACATCAGGGGTCATGGGTTCCATCTCTGGTCCAGGATGATCCCACATGCCTCAAGGCAGCTAAGTCTGTGTGTCACAAGTACTGAGCCTGTGCTCTAGAGCCAGAGAGGGAGCCACAACTACCGAAGCCAACATACCTAGAACCTGTGCTTCACAATAGGAGAAGCTACAGCAACGAGAAGCCCGCACACCACAGATGGAGAGTAGTCCCTGCTTGCCAAAACTAGAGAAAGCCTGAGCACAGCAATGAAGACCCCATGCAGACAAAAATAAATAAATTTGATTTTTAAAAATTTAACTTAAAAAAAAAATAGAACCAGACATCTACCCTTCCCTACCCCGCCAGCCTACAGCCTTAGCTCTAATACCCATGCTGTATCTATGGAGTCAGATTTTACTATGTCCATTATACGCAGTTATCACTACAGACTTTTGAGTTACCCCTCAACTCCATCCCTTGTGGCTCAGCTGGTGAAGAATCTACCTGCAATTCAGGAGACCCGGGTTCAATCCCTGGGTTGGGAAGATCCCCTGGAGAAGGGAAAGGCTACCCACTCCAGTATTCTGGCCTGGAGAATTCCATGGACTGTATAGTCCATGGGGTCACTAAGAGTTGGACACGACTGAGCGACTTTCACTTTCTTTCTCAATTCCATCATTCTAACCTGAAATTTCTACAAGTATGGTCTGTTCTATTATTGTCTCCTAATCCCACCTCAATTCTTAAATTCTGTCTACCATGATCTTTGGAATTCATTGCTAATTAATCGTAATATTTACTGTATACTCAAAATCAGCTCTAGATATTCTTTATCTTCATGTTCTTATAGCAACATGACCCTTCTCTGAGATGTTGCTTCTACACAGCCAGCCCTCTTAATTGCAGGAGAGATATGTATTCTCTGTGAGCCTCATTGCCACTTCTAAACCATTCTCCCCTGCTCCTCACTTAAAACCCCAGCTTAAAGTCTCATGGCATCAGATTACATCACTGCTTCCATTGATTTTTGCTATCATCCACCTGTTCCCCTTCAAATCTCAGTGTTCATAGTTCTGGGTTCACTGCCTGTAACATTATTTCTATCTTAATTCTTAGTGATTTCAAAGAGCATATAGGTGATTCTTCTAGCACCTATTAACTTCTTTTTTTAATTTTAATTGGAGGATAACTACTTTACAATATTGTGTTGGTTTTTTTTCCATATATCAACATGAATCAGCATGTTGGACACACCAGAAACAGGTTTACATGTGCTCCCCCTATCCTGAAACTTTCCCACTACCCTTCCCACCCTGTCCCTCTAGGTTGTCCCAGAGCACTGACTTTGGGTGCCTCGCTTCATGCATCGAACTTGTGCTAGTCATCTATTTTGCATATGGTAATATATATGTTTCAATGCTATTCTCTCAAATCATCTCACCCTCGTTTTCTCCCACTGATTCCAAAACACTCTTTTAATTTCTTACTAAAATTTCTTACTAAAATCTCACTATTAATTTCTTGAACACCTCTCTTCAGATAATCTTGTCCTAGGCATTCATTCTCATGGTTATATATCAGAACTTACATTTCTATAACTGCAATCTCTAGGTAACTTCAATTGTATGCATTTTGCTCTCTGACTATAATTTTTATTTTCCTAGTTCTCTCTTCTTAATACCCTGATTCCAACCATAGATGCTCAATATTTATGGATAATCTGAATAAATGCTTTAATATAACTAATTTAATTATCAAGTAAAAAGATCTGTGACACTGCACCTCAGGAAAAAAAATAAGTATTTGAAAAGTTAACACCTGATTAATACCTGGAGCATCTTGTACTGTCAGAAAGTGAGGAAGTACTAAAAAAAAAGTCATAACGATGACACATAGAATCTAAATTAAAGATTCCCCAGTGCCAAGTCTGGAACAATTTGAGCAATAAAAAAATAAAGTGTTATTGGTTATAACCCAAAGTATAAAATGAGTTCATGCTGATAAAAACCAGTAAATGAATAAAGTAATGAATAGGGGGAATAGAAAAATATCCCATGCAGAAGAACTCCAAATAATTTATGTCGATACTCTGTTTTCAATGAGGTGAGGCATAACTCCTCCCTGCTGGGGTATGGGCTGCATGGAGTCACTTAATTGAAAAAGTACAGAATAGGGACTTCCCTGTTGTTCTTGTGGCTAAGACCTTGCTTTCCAATGCAGGAGGTGAGGGTTTGATCCCTGGTCAGGGAGCTAAGATCCCACATGCTTTGAGGCTAAAAAACAAAACAAAACATAAAGCAGAAGCAATATTGTAATGAATTCAATAGACTTTATAAATGATCCAAATCAAAATTATATATATATATATATACATATATACACACACACATATACACATATACATGGGCTTCCCTGGTGGCTCAGATGGTAAAGAATCTGCCTGCAATGAGGCAGACCTGGGTTTGATCCCTGGGTTGGGAAGATCCCCTGGAGAAGGGAAAGGCTAACCACTCCAGTATTCTTGCCTGGAGAATTCCATGGACAGAAGAGCCTGGCAGGCTACAGTCCATGGGGTTGCAGAGTTGGACACAACTGAGCAAATTTCATTTTCACTTTCATATATATATATATATATATATATATATATATATATATATATATTTATATAGTACAGAATGAAAAGAGAGGAAAGAGTACAGCGAATGAACCAAACAAATACCACCTCAATCATGTGACCAGCATCAACTTCAACAGTGAAGAGTCAAGTTCATAGCATGTACCCTTGATCTGATGTGATGAGAATAGCACTTTACCTCTGTGGCTGTCCTCCTCAAAGTCCTTAAAGAGTCCCATCATAAGAAAAACATAAGACAAATCCCATTTGAGGGACATTCCAGAAAAACCTAGCCAGTACTCCCTAAAACTCAAGGGAATAAAAAATAAGTAAAACCTGAGGAAACTGCCATCGCTAATAGGACCCTATGAATAAGACAGGATCCAAGTCTAAGATAGTATCCTGGATAGGATTTTGAAACAGGAAAAAAGTGCACTAGATTAAAAACTAAGGAAATCTGAATAAAGTGTGGACTTCAGTTAATAATAATGATCAATATTGGTATATTTATTGTGATATGTGTGCCATATTAATATAAAATGTCAATTATAAGGATAACTATATAGGGAGACATATATGGAAATTCTCTGTACTACATTCAAAAATTTTTTGAAAATTTAAAATTACTCTGATGTTACATTTTTCAAATAAGAGAAGTAACTAGATTGTGCAGTAAATTAAAAATTAGTTCAACTTCACTAATAAATATGAATATAAATTTTTTAAATTTTATTTTATTTTTAAACTTTACAATATTGTATTGGTTTTGTCATATATCGAAATGAATCTGCCACAGGTATACATGTGTTCCCCATCCTGAACCCTCCTCCCTCCTCCCTCCCCATACCATCCCTCTGGGTCGTCCCAGTACACCAGCCCCAAGCATCCAGTATCGTGCATCGAATCTGGACTGGTGACTCATTTCATATATGATATTATACATATTTCAATGCCATTCTCCCAAATCATCCCACCCTCTCCCTCTCCCACAGAGTCCAAAAGACTGTTCTATACATCAGTGTCTCTTTTGCTGTCTCGTATACAGGGTTATCGTTACCATCTTTCTAAATTCCATATATATGCATTAGTATACTGTATTGGTGTTTTTCTTTCTGGCTTACTTCACTCTGTATAATAGGCTCCAGTTTCATCCACCTCAATAGAACTGATTCAAATGTATTCAAGAAAAAATGTAAAGACATTTCTGATGGATTGAAAATGAAAGCGAAAGTCTCTCAGTCATGTCCTACTCTTTGCAACCCCATGACTATGCAGTCCATGGAATTCTCCAGGCCGGAATACTGAAGTGGGTAGACTCTCCCTTCTCTAGGAGATCTTCCCAACCCAGGGATGGAACCCAGGTCTCCCGCATTGCAGGCAGATTCTTTATCAGCTGAGTCGCAAGGGATTATCTGGTGGATTATCTTGTATCAAATTAATCCCACCGAGAACACCTATAAAAGATGAATAAAATATTTTTAATTGATTTACTCTATTGTGACATGAGCATTCATTCTACCTCTACCTATTGTGGGCAGTCATGTACTTGTGGATCATTAGTCAACATCACTATTCAATAAAGTCTGACAAGTACATATAGTTGTGTGACAACCTACAAACTAAATGAAACATTTCCATCAAGTCAACAAGTTCTCTCAATCCCCTTTACAAGCAATCCTCCTTTCAAACCTAGAAAAGCAATTGCTGTCTTTCAGGCACTATACCTGCCTTTTCTGTCACTTCATATAAATAGACTACAGAATGTGGTCTTTTGTGTCTGTCTTTTGTCACTAAGCTTAATGCTTTTGACGTTCAATCATGTATACACGTAGCAACATTTTGTTCCTTTCTATTGTTGAATAGTTTTCTTTTATATGTATATACCACAAAATGTTTTAATCTATTCACCAGTAGATGGATATTTGGATTGTTTCCTATTTAGTATGATTACGACAAAAGATACTATGAGCATTCCCAAGCAAAACTGTGTATGCACATGTTCTCATTTCTCTTGGATAAATTTTAGAGAGTAGGAATATTGGGACGTGTGGTAGGTGTATGGTAACTTTATAAGAAAATGCCAAAATGTTTTCCAAAGTGGCTACAACATTTTTCGTTTCCACTTGCAATATATGAGAGTTTCAGTTTTTCTATCATTTCAAAAACACTTGGTATTTTATAATTTAGCCACTGTAATATGTGTGCAGTATCCCATTGTGTTTTAATTTGCATTTCTCTGATAACAATGATATTGAACACATTTTCAGGTGTTAATGGCCATCCATATATCCTCTTTGATGGAATGTCTGCTTAGATTCTTTGTCTTAAAAAAAATTAGATTGTCTTTTTCTTTTTTGTTTGTATGAGTTCTTTGTATTTTACAGGTACAAGTCCTCTCTCAAATATTTTCTCCCAGTCTGTGGCTTATCATTTAATTTTCTTAACAATGTCTTTTCTTACAGTATATTTTGAAGAGCAGATGTTTTTATTTTGTAGTCTGTGCTCTTGTGTACTAAGAAATTTTGCCTAAGAAGGAACAGTCCTAACTTTAATTAAATATACATCATCTGTTTTCTAAAAGAGACAGTCTGGGTGGCTGACTATAGGTAGGCAGCAGGTCAGGCTGGGTGATGAACAGAGTGTGTAGGTGTCTATGGGTTTAGGACTTTGGGACAAATACACTGTTCTCACCATAGGCCTCTGCAATGCAATCAGACCCATGTAACCTACCCCGATCTGGGTCTTCATGTCTCTGCTCCTCTGCTAGACAGAAGCTTTTCTGTCCTTAAGCCCTAATGGCAACAACAATTCTCACTGTACAGCCCTTTGGATGTTTCAGTGTTTTTAAATATTTTAATATATTTGATCCCTACAGCTCCATGAAGTAGGAATGAAACATTTCCCATTTTGTTTTTGTTTCATCTTGTTTTCTTTGACACACAAATTTCTACCATCCCATATGCATAATTGAGAATTTAAGTGACTTGCCTAAGGCCACATAAATACTGAGTGATGAAGATAGGACTGGGCTCCAAGTCTCCTGATACAGCACATGGTATCTCCTGCTTCCTTGCATGAACGTTGGAGCAACTCTGCATGTCTGCATGCTCAGTCACTCAGTTGTGTCCATCTCTTAGAGATCCATGGGCTTCAGTCTGCCAGGTTCTTCTGTCCATGGAGTTTTCTTGGCAAGAATATTAGAATGGGTAGCCATTTCTTCCTCCAAGGGATCTGCCCCACCCAGGGATCAAAACTGCATCTCCTGCATTGGCAGGTGGATTCTTTACCTCTCTGCCACCTGGGAAGCCCTGAGCAACTGTGTCTGAGCCCACGTCCCCTCTGTGGATATGGTCAGGCCAGGCTAGAGAGGTTGGGTTGGGAAGAGAGACTGCTCGTAAAGAAAGTTTGGGACAACCTGATAACACATTGTCATCCCATGTCAAAACAAAAGGTGCTGTGATATGATAGGAAATTAGATAAATGTGAGTTCTGAATCCAATGTGGCTAGCTTTAAAAAACTTTTGCCTTCTGAGTCAACACGTTCCCCTAAAGTATTTGAGAAAAACAATCTCTCATTAATTTGCTATGTATTTCTTAACTCAGATAAGCAGTGTCCTCTTAACACTATGAGTCTGTTGAGCACCTATGTATCAGAAACTGAAATCATTTCATTTTCTGTATTTAAACCTCAAAACATCTCTATGAAGTAGACAATCTCATCCCAATTGATCAAAAAATGAAAAAGAGATCACATTTTGCCTCAGCTCCCATAAAGCATATGTTGGGGATTCAAGAATTTTCGACTCCAAACCCAAGCTCTCAGGCACTTACTCTATACTGTCTCTGGTATTTAAAACGAGCACATTAATCCCTACTGCATAAAGTTACTTTGCAAGTTTGGAACAATTCATGTTCAAGCAGACTGTGAATACTTTTCTTTATTCAATTTCCTCCCCCTTTCAGTGTATGAGAGGATTAAAGCTCCTAGCCCAACTTGCAGTTGGTGGGGGTTCTTATTTTAGTTCATTTTAATGGGTTATGGACAGAACAGATTTGAACCACTTGCGGGGATGGAATATTTAATTGTCAGTACAAGATCATTTAGTTCTCATTCTGCCTGGGGGATTATGGAAGTGTATATTGATATGGAAGTGCAGTAAGTTTCAAGTACCCTGGAATGTTGAACCAACACATGGAGGACAGCTGCCTTGGAAAGTTTTGCAGAGTGAACTTCATACGAGAGAGAAATAAACTTGTCTTCAGCCACTGATATTTGGGGGTTTGTTACCAGAGCAAAACCTAGTGCATCCTCATCCATACAACATAGCACCTGAGGTGGTAGTGACGGTGATCATATTTTAGTGGGGCTTGATCTTGAAGCTACTGTCCACAAAGACCATCAGCCCATTTCCCCAAAGCAAGTCCTTTAAGGTCCTTGACCTCTTTTTCTTAGACAGGCAAAAGAGTATTTTCATTATCAAAGCAGCAAAATTAAAATGTCTTTGTAAAACATAATTCAGTGACATAGACAAGGAATAAATATATTGTCTGGAGTGTTCAGCAGAAGTTTAAGCATCAGATAAACAGTCTTTCCCCTTGAGTTGATTCTGGAGGCTCTCAATCTACTTACAAGTAATTATAAAGGCATTAAACTCACAAGCATGAATGGATTACAAACCATTCCACCACTAAGTAAATTTAAGCAGTCTTCTTGATCTCTATCAGGAAAACCTTCCCCCCCTTAACAAGTTCCACATTGCAGACAAACCTTTCTGCCATCTGCTCGAAGGGAAACATGTGGCAAGATCTTGCATTTGAACATTTTGCCCTTGGTGAGGAAAAAGACCTTAGGGAATATTTTTGTAAAACCACCCTCTTGGCACACAATTTGTGGCCAAGGTTTGCCCTTTGTCCCTTGTGTGAAATGATCTATTTTGATATGAATGTCACTTTAAATCAATGTGTATGAGATCATATTTACATACAGTAACCGCTAGTGTGGTTTCTAGCGGTGACGATGATGGTGGATCCCTATACCGCCATATTCAGGATTTGAATTGGGTGATGATATCAATGTCTTCTAAGCCACAGAAGGAAATGAGCCATTGTTTAAAAGCTCCATAGCCTTTCTCTCCTGCAGCTGCTGCTTGTTGCACTGTTTTCCTCCTCTTTCTTCTTCATTAAGCTAACTCTTATTCTTCTTAGGTGTATTCTTTGGTTACCCCATGTGCATTAAGTAACTCTTTTTGTTCCTTTCACCCTGTTCTTACTCCTGTTTTAGTATAATATCAAGGATATTCAAATATGATGTGCTTACTGACTTGGGGGAAGTTTAATGACGTTTCAGCACCTTGTGTATTTTTTCTGTGCCTTGGGCATCAATTTTCATATGAAGCTTCAAGCAAGAGCTGGAACATCCTACAACAGGTGATTTAAAGCATTTTCCTCCCACAGACAGCACACATGAGATCAATTCTCCAGAAGCCACCAAAGAGAGTTCAAATAGTTTTAAGAAGTCTGAGATTAGAGAGGAGAGAAGATAGTCATCGTACTAAGAAAGAAGGCAACTTGCATTTTGCAGAGCATACCTGATGTAATCAAAGCCATCTGTGTGGATGACTGCTACATACTTAGACCCTACACTTTGATCAAGTGTACTGGCAAAAGCTGGGCTTCCCTGGTGGCTCAGGGGTAAAGAACTCCCCTGCCAATGCAGGAGACGTGGGTTCAATACCTGTGTTGGGAAGATCCCTTGGAGAAGGAAATACAACCCACTCCAGTATTCTTGCCCAGGAAATCCCATGGACAGAGAAAGTTGGAGGGCTACAATCCATGGGGTCATAAAGAGTTGGACACAACTCAGCAACTAAACAACAACATTGGCAAAAGCTAAGGATTCAGTGTGACTAGGAACAAGGGTCTCAAGATGAGTCAAGAGGCAAACATCTGAACACACACTGAACTAGGATAAGAGCAAACATGGCATATACCAAGGATGATCTAGTTGGATCATAATCAGTTGCAGCTTTGTAATTTCAACATTGCAGTTTTATAATTCACACTAGAATCTTAGTGGGAGGTAAGGGTGAAAGGTTTTGGAAACACACACAAAAAATTGACACATAAAATCTGTTTTATAATCAGCTGTATGTGACTCATTTTCAACAAATTCTTCCATGGTTTTCAAATATTATTATAGATAAATGAGAAGACTAGATGTTCCTGCCTGTTTCAATCAAGTTTTAAGGCAGATGTGAACAAAACTACATAAATTTTCCACGTTACAGAATCCTGTCTTAAGGAAATGTATTTCTACCCAAGTATACTAAATGTTGTAGTAGCATTTACCGTGTTCTGTGTATCTGTCCATGGGTTTATTTCTCTTGAGGACAGTGTCTCACACATTTTTTACTGCCCATACGTGTAACATAACAATTAATGAATTAAGACATTAGTTATATTAATGCTATACATTATATATATTATATTCTATAGCAGTTATATATTAACCAGTGTGGCATGAAAACTGTTATTCTAACCATTGGGTAGAGAAGGATTTCTTAAAATGACAAAGGAAATAATAATACCCAAATTGAACATTTTATCATATTAAAATCAAAATATCTGTTATATTTTGATTATATAAAACACTCTTTGAAAAAGCAAAGAGTTAAGATAGAGACTACGTAATTGTTTGTAACATGTATAACTGCATAAGAATAAAAATATAATACTTCTACAAGTCAAAAAAAAAATTCAAAAGACAAAAAAAGACATAAATAGGTATTTTACAAAAGAGGAATTGTATATGACCAATTAATACATGAAAAAACATTTGATTTCACTAGAGATGAGAGAAATCAAGATCACAGTGAGATAATATTCTAGAACAATTCAATGGCAAACATCAATGATTATAAGGACCAGGTTCTGTCTCTCAAAATTGGCATTATTTTTCTGTGTGCAATACAAGTGGGAAGACCTACTTACACATGTAATTCATTATTAACTCTGTACTCTTTGATTAACACTGGAGAATTACCCCAGTTCTCAATGACAAATGACATAGTGTTTTCATCTGACAGAAGTTTCCTCATGTGAGATAGAGAACTTTAAGAGTGTCATAAAATTTGATTTGTGCTATTCCTTGTCAAACATTAAATTGCAGTGTTTAAACAAAAAAGCAAGGACTAATATCTCCAATCTGAGTATTGTTGTATGTTGCATCAATTGTTTCTGAATCACATGTTCCTGACAGATGATTTCTTAACCTCTTTGTATAAGTTCAAAAAAATAAATATGAAAATGGAATAAATTCTTAAAAGGTATAGTGAACACAGTTTTGAGGATGGGTGCTACTGTAAGTGGAGCGAGAAAAGGATATATAATGGCAAAATCACATAGCGTATTTTTGTCAATAGTATAGGTTCTACATGGGATGATGAGTGTACTGGAAGAAAAAAATCTAGCTTAATTCCTTAAAGGCCTCTCCAAAACCAAACTAAAATCCTTAGAACATGAAGCAGGAAAATAATGAGATTTGTCAGAGCTTCTTCAGTTTGAAGAAACGGCTTGTTGACCATATAAAGATAACTGTGAAAAACTGATTTTTAAATTTTCTGATATCACTCATCTTTTCAAAGAGAAGAGCAAAACTACACAAGGAGAAAAAAAATCCATAATAAAGGATTGAATAAGAAAAAAATTTTTTAAAATATGTTGAGTAATTTGTTGGAAATTAACATCAACAGTTGGAATAATGTTGCCATTTTTATCACTGTAGAGTGAGATAAATGCAGATTGTTCAGCCAATTTAGAAATAAATATTTTCAATCTTGAACCTCATTTTTAGTGCAAGCTTTAAGAACTAGGTAAAGGAGTTTTAGTGTGGATTTGGGCAGATTTTCCCTGCCCAAAGCACACTCATATAACCAACCACCAGGAACCTGAACCTCACAAACTGCCTTTACCATTTTAGGCATCTAAAGTACCTCAGTTACCATTTCACACCAGTCAGAATGGCTGCGATCCAAAAGTCTACAAATAATAAGTGCTGGAGAGGGTGTGGAGAAAAGGGAACCCTCTTACACTGTTGGTGGGAATGCAAACTAGTACAGCCACTATGGAGAACAGTGTGGAGATTCCTTAAAAAACTGGAAATAGAACTGCCTTATGATCCAGCAATCCCACTGCTGGGCATACACACTGAGGAAACCAGAAGGGAAAGAGACACGTGTACCCCAATGTTCATCGCAGCACTGTTTATAATAGCCAGGACATGGAAGCAACCTAGATGTCCATCAGCAGATGAATGGATAAGAAAGCTATGGTACATATACACAATGGAGTATTACTCAGCCATTAAAAAGAATACATTTGAATCAGTTCTAATGAGGTGGATGAAACTGGAGCCTATTATACAGAGTGAAGTAAGCCAGAAGGAAAAACAGAAATACAGTATACTAACGCATATATATGGAATTTAGAAAGATGGTAACAATAACCTGGTGTACGAGACAGCAAAAGAGACACTGATGTATAGAACAGTCTTATGGACTCTGTGGGAGAGGGAGAGGGTGGGAAGATTTGGGAGAGTGACATTGAAACATGTAGAATATCATGTAAGAAACGAGTTGCCAGTCCAGGTTCGATGCACGATGCTGGATGCTTGGGGCTGGTGCACTGGGACGACCCAGAGGGATGGTGTGGGGAGGGAGGAGGGAGGAGGGTTCAGGATGGGGAACACATGTATGCCTGTGGCGGATTCATTTTGATATTTGGCAAAACTAATACAATTATGTAAAGTTTAAAAATAAAATAAAATTAAAAAAAAAAAAATAAAGTACCTCAGTCAGTGTTCTGTCCTTTAATTCTGAGCATTATTTAAATACGGTTACCAGGACGTTGTGGCAGAGAAGGCAATGGCCCCCCACTCCAGTACTCTTGCCTGGAAATCCCATGGATGGAGGAGCCTGGTGGACTACAGTCCATGGGGTTGCTAAGAGTCGGACACGACTGAGCAACTTCACTTTCACTTTTCACTTTCATGCATTGGAGAAGGAAATGGCAACCCACTCCAGTGTTCTTGCCTGGAGAATCCCAGGGACTGGGGAGCCTGGTGGGCCCCGTCTATGGGGTCGCACAGAGTCGGACACGACTGAATCGACTTAGCAGCAGCAGTAGCAGCAGGATGTTGTGGTGGTCCAGTGGTTAAGAATCCATGCTCCCACTGCAGGGGACACCTGTTTGATACCTGATGGGAAAGTTCCACACGCTGCGAGATGAAGCCTGAAAAACAAATAAGCAAGTAAAAACTCTTTTTAGAAAAAGATTTGGGCTTCTCTGGTGGCTTGGTGGTAAAACAAACAACAACAAAAAATCCACCTGCCAACGCAGGGGACACAGTTTTGACCACTGGTATGGGAAGATCCCATATGCCTCACAGCAGCTAAGTCCAAGTGCCACAACTATTGAGATTGCGCTCTAGAGTCCAGCAGCCACAGCTCCTGAGTCCATGTACCACAACTAACTGAAGCCCACACGCCTTAGAGCCTGTGTTTTGCCACAAGGGAAGCTACCGCAGTGAGAAGACCATGTACCGCAACTGCAGAACAGCCCACACACCAACAAAGATCCAGCACAGTCAAAAGTAAATAAGTAAAGTTTCAAATGTCATAGTCTCTCTTTAAAAAGGATTTCTGTATCCTCAACAAACAAAGAAAACTCCAGGCTTTTCAACTGAGTCTAAAGAATAACTAAAAGGACAATAAAAGGGTATAGATCAATTCAAGATTAGCAGAAGAAGTTTAAATAAATAAGATTACAAAAGTTTTAATTAATAAACTATAAAAGCACAAAAAGTAAATATTGAGTGTGGACTCAAAAGTCATTACTCGTGGTTTAGGACATAATATGGTATATTGCTTCCCTGGTTCTTCACCCCAAGCCCTTTCATGCGTGGCACATCCAAATTCCAAGTGCCACACCACTGGTTCTTCTGGACAGCAACTCAGCTGGAAGAGGAACCTCCACCATGCAAATGTCCAGTGCCTATGAATGTCTCACTCATTCCCTGCCCCGGCTCAAGTGAAAAGTACTTCCCCTCAAAGCCTAATGAGCAAGAAATTTGAACTGAGCTAATAGCTACTGCATTCACGGGATAGAAACGAAGATACATTTCTCCTCCTGAGTTCTAGGTTGGAAGCACGAATCATCACAGAGAAAAGCCGTGTATCTATCTAGGATGTCCATGGATGTCAGCTTGACTCATTGTATCCCTGATATATCATCCTAAAATCTGTCTTAGTGACAATGTTGGTTAACAAGATTAATTTTTACACTGGGGATTTCTTATATAAATTAACTTCTAAGTTGAGTTATCAGTAGAAGACCATTTCCACAGACTATTACTACATCTATCCCTCAACATAAAAAGATGAGTTCAGGGAAAAATCAAATTTAGCAAGTATTTCGTACATGTTTACTCTGCTAAACTTTACCCTGGAATCTAGATAACAAAAGCTACAAGCTTTTGAGTACGTAGAAACTACAAGATATTTTGCATCCATTTTCGCCAAATTTTGTAACTCTTCACATTAGTTATGCACAGGCTGCATTTTACAAAAAGGAAATTAAGTTGCCCAAGGTCACAGAACTAGTTAACCCTAAAGCTGGCATGTGAATCTAGACCTGTCTCAATCTGAAGCCTGCAGGCTTTTATTATCATAAGATGGAATATTTTAAAGAAACTTACCTGTGTACTGGATAGTTTGAAAAGCCATGAGTTCTTTACAACTAAAGGTGCACTGCCTTTCATGAACATTTGGAAACTATAAAAGGTCAAATCAGGCCCCACTTCACCCCCATCTGTTTATCATAACAATGTTACATTGCACACTGAAATCCTCAACCAAGACCCCTAATAGAGGGCCCTGATAGCTTTGTTCATTTTCCCCATATTTTCTCAGCTTACAGACCAGTTTACCTCGACCTACTGTGTATTACACTTTGCCCTGCAGGGGTCTGCCAGTGGGAGTGGGAGGAGGAGACTCCTAATCCTTCCAGTTACAAAATAACTCACCAAGAGGCTCATGGGTGCTTTGTGACTGGCCTAATATCACAAATATTAGTGTTGATGGTGTTTGAGAAGGTGCCTTCTTAAAACTGGGGCTTCCCAGCTGGCGCTAGTGGTAAAAGCACCTGCCTATCAATGTAGGAGATGTAAGAGATGCACGTTCAATCCTTGGGTCTAGAAAATCCCCTGGAGGAGGGCATGGCAACCTATTCCAGTATTCTTGCCTGGAGAACCCCATGGACAGAGGAGCCTGGCGCGTTACAGTCCTTAGGGTAGCAAAGGGTCAGACATGACTGAAGCGACTTAGCATGTATGCTTCTTAAAATCAAACATCAAGACTAGGGACTTCCTTGGAAGTCTAGCGGTTAAGACTTCACCTTCCAATGCAGGGGGTGTGGGTTCAATCCCTGGTCAGGGAGCTAAGATCCCAAGAGATGCATCCATTAGAAAACCAAAACATAAAACAGAAACAATATTGTAGCAAATTCAATAAAGACTTAAAAACAAAAGATCAGAACTAATTTTATCTAAGACTTTCAACTTCAAGAAGACCTGCAAATGATTCTTTAACAACATATAACATCAAGAAATCAGAAACTGGTATATTTAAGAAAATAAAAACAAGCCACCTGTATCTTATATGGAATTAAGTGGACAGAGAAACTGAACTGACCTCAAACTATTTCCTTTTTCCTCTGCCTTAGAATACCCACAGCCTTGGAAGGCGCATCTCCAGGTAGTGAAGCAGCATCTGTCAGCAGTGGGTCTGGAAAAGCCATCTCTCAGATGGAAAGAAAAAGAAACAGTTTGATGACCAGATGTAGGAACGTAATTTGAGACAGAAAAAGCTGAATTTAGGAGACCAGAAAGCCCTTTATAAAGAAGCTGCCCGGTGGAGGGTGTAAGAGGGCAGTGCTTCCAAATTGTAAAGTGCATATAAATCACTGGGGAATCTCGTTAAATTCAAATTCTAACCTGTGAGTTCTGGGTGAAGCCTGAAATCCCCAGGTGACACCAGGCCGCTGGTCCTCAGACCACACTTGGAGAACCAAGGTTATAGGGCAGGGGGTTGTTTAATGATGTCAACTGATATTCCGTGATGGTAAAAGACAATGATTAGGGGAGAATGCTCATGCCCAATGAAACTAGCACAGGGAAGGACAGTGTGGTAGAGTCTAAGTGTATGGTCCACCTGCTGGGAGGTCATGGGGAGAATCGAGTCCTGGGTCTGACCACTGTGTGCTCCTGACTTGCTGTAGATGGTGGATAGGTGTCCCTGGTATTAACATTATGAATCAGCCATCTAACCCCTTCTAATATACCCAAGGAGGCAAATACATCTTGGAGCACCATTATTTCTACTGTTGTTTATGAATTTATTTGAGAATAGTGTTAGGTTGCCTCACATCCTTTCTGTTATGATCTGAATGTTTATGTTTCCCTAAAATGCATATGCTGAAATCCTAACCCCCAAGGTGATAATATTATGAGGTGCTGCCTTAGAGGCATTAGATCATGAAGGCAAAGCGCTCACACATGGAATCGGTACCCTTATAAAAGAGACCTGGGGAAGCTTCTTTGCCGTTTTCACCATGTGAGGACACAGCACAAAGACTACATCTATGAAATGGGCCCTCACCAGACAGCAAATCTTCTGGCGCCACGGTCCTGGACTTCCCTGCCTCTGAAACTGTGAGAAATAAATTTCTGTTGTTTGTCAATCACCTACTTTATAGTGTTCTGTTACAGCAGCTCAAACAGACAGACAATCTATGCCCTTCCTCCACCTCCCCAATCACTTTCAAGCAATTTCTGTAAATATCTGAGTGTGGGACAAGAACTCTGGAATGAAAAGTCTGCAAAGAGCTTTAAATGGCAGTAAGCATGAGCATCAGGCTCCTGATTAGACCTAGCTTGTAAAAGTCATCCTCATTCACACCTATCATGACATTCTTTCTCTCAAGAGGGATTGTGTTGCTCATGCTTCTCTGTTCTACTTTCTAACATCTCTCAGTGTTCCACTGTGTACACTAAATTCAGAGAGATGGGAAATTCTATTCCCACTCCATGGTTACATTATTTCTCTAACCACTTTATTACAAGGCCTGGGGGTGATCATGCCATTTGCCATACTCTCCATCAAAGCATCAAAATCATGGAAGCAGACAGATACAGAATACTCACTGATGATCTAAAGACAGGAGCACCTGTCTCTTCTTGTAGGCAGTTACCATCTGGACATCCTTTTGCCACTCATGATCTCTTCTCAGAGAGACCTCCAAAGACACCTCAGCTTCCCAGCTCTCAATGGTCCTCAACAATCTGACCCTGCATCCAAGAATAAGAGCTTGTTGTACCAAAGCACAGAGCTACTTTAAAACACATCCTCACATAAAATATCAAGTATATTACAGCTCACTCTAATAGTGTGTTTGTAAAGAAAATAAATTGAGCTGATTCTTAAGTCTATCAAATATCCAAACTCTTCATCCATCATCCCCACACATCTATCCAACTTTCCATGGACACCAAATGAGCATAAGTCATGGGCACAAAAGAAACACAGGGGCATGGAGAGAAGACTCTGTTCATAAAATATTGGTAGCCTCTTAAGATGCATCATACTTCTTTCATTTAAGTATTCATTGATGTACTGAGTCCTCAGTGAGCACTAATTATATGCCAGGCACTAGACTAAATTCTAGGAATAAACCATAACTGAGATGGATGTGAGTCCTGCCTTCTCAAACCTGGTGATGTGGCAGGGGAGATAGACGAGAGTGACAGAGAACATAACACAACAGCTCAGGACAGCAGAGGAGCCACACACAGATACCGCAGTCTCAGCTCGGTGACATGAGACTCTGTGTCCTGCTTCCTTGGGCAGAGATGGGGCCGGGAAGCACTGAAATTTGAATACAACTGCAATAAGTACAAGAACTCAGATATGTGGGAACTTCTGAAAGTCTAAGTCATTCCTAGGGGCCAGAAAAAATTGAGAAATATTTCCTAACCAAAGCAGAAAGTTTCTGTTACATACTTTTTTTTCTTAAACTGAGGAATATGTACCACTGGGAGTACTGGGTGGGGTTCTGGGAGTTTAAGAATCTGTGGTAAAATGACGAAACATCTTCCTGGGGAAGCAATTTTACTAGATGTCAAAAGATGTGTGTATGTGTGTGTAGAATACGGTAAAATGTGTATGAATGTTTATAACAGAAAATTTCAGAGACATTCTTTGTTTGCATAGGATCACTTAGCCCTCAGCAGCCACACCTTCTCCACAACTGCCACATCACATTCTCATCACTGTATGTTGAAGAACGTGTTTACGGGAAGAAGGAAACCCTGCTCCGCTGAGAAAGAGAGATATGCATCAGGAAAGTTGGTTTGAGTCATTACATGAAAGATTGAATGCCTGACTGAGGATTCTCAGTTTCACAGATGACACTGGAGGCAAGGATGGCCTGAGTATCTGTGAGCTGATCAGGGATGCGTGGGACCCAGCAGGTGGCTGTATTTCTGAGTCTCACTGGTTTGGATGGAAGGATATGGACAGAATCCATATCTGAAGCCAAGGGTGAATGTGACTGTATAACAAAGGCTACCTTGGAACGTGTATGGGCAAGGTATACGCACAGGGTGCTGTCCCTGTGGTGAGTCAGTTACCAGATGTATGTGCCTTGGAGAGTGCACAGCAGAGGGGCTTGGAAAAAGAGTGTCAGAGTCCAAAGAGCAGCAGGAACAAGCTGGGGCTCGGGCTGAATTTCCCTTCCAGGGGAGGATTTCCTCTCCACTCTGGTATCAGTCTTGCATCAAGAGGACATGGTGATCACCTGTCAAGAATTTCTTCCTGCCAAGTCATAGGGCAGACTGAGGTAAGGAGATGCTACCAACTGTGTCTGGTCCAGCTTTAAATAGATAATCACTGCTTGAAGGTAGAGAAAGAGAGAAGCTATTAGGGATCACTCTGCTCTTGGGAAAGGAGTGATCCCTAATAGCTGGTCTTTTCATTTAGATATTCTGATGGATTTCAAGTTGGGTCTTTGCTTGGATGGATCTCCCCAGGATATGCTCCCCCAAGAAGTTGGTAAAAATGACTCCTAGAAAGTCCCAGATTGTGTTGAGGTCACCCTGGGAATCTTGCCTGCTTCATCTGCCTCATTCCACCCCACTTGCATCCCAGAGTTTGGCATGGCTCTGTGTGGGCAGGGACCATTCTCTAAGTCAAGTTTAGATGGTTCTCGTGAACACAAAGCATCTGATGAGGCTCAAGGCCAGCACTGCCCAAAAGGCATGTAATGTGAGCCGCACCATGAGCCACATACGAAATCTGAAATTTTCTAGTTGCCACATTACAAAATGTAAAATGAAACAGGTGAAATTCAACTACATAATCAATATGAAAAGTATTAACTATTTTACATCCTTTATTTCCTAAGTCTTTTGTAGTAAATTTTACACAAATAGCACATCTCAGTTTAGCATAACCGCAGTTCTAATGGGTAACAGGCAGGATTGTTGAATGACTAATGTATTGCACGGTACACTTCTAGACCGAGCTTAAGCCTGTGCATCACAATCATGCCTCCTGGGCATTCCTGTAATAATCAGGGTCCAGAAATTCCAAGTCATTTGCCAGAGCTCACAGAGCTTGCTGGAGTCAGAGCTAAGACTACATCAAAGTCTCTCAGATCTAATCAAGTATCCTTTCCGAACAATGGACGCAGACTTCGCTCTTCAACATCACAGCTAAAACATCAGTGGGTCTCTTGCTTCTTCCTTCAGAGCACTCTCACGTTCTTTCCCTCTGTTCTGGCTGCCACCTCTTCTCACGCTGTGATGGCAATTACCTCCTAATTGATGTGCTGGCTTTTGGTCTCCCATTCCAGCCTCTGGCAAAACCTGAACTTAGCACAGCTCTCCTGGAAACAAACTCCATTGCTGAAAACAATGAGTCTGTATCTTTTTAAATAGATTTTATTTTTAGAGCAGTTTTAGGTTACAGAAAGAAGCTAAGTAGAAAGTACAAAGAGTTCCCATATACCCTCTCTACCCACCTCTGGGCTACTCCCATTAACATCTTGCATTGATATGGTATATTTGATATAATTATGAGCAACTATTAAGATAGTCGGAGAAGGCAATGGCACCCCACTCCAGTACTCTTGCCTGGAAAATCCCATGGACAGAGGAGCCTGGTAGGCTGCAGTCCATGGGGTCGCTAAGTCGGATACGACTGAGTGACTTCACTTTCACTTTTCACTTTCATGCACTGGAGAAGGAAATGGCAACCCACTCCAGTTTTCTTGCCTGGAGAATCCCAGGGACGGCAGAGCCTGGTGGGCTGCCGTCTATGGGGTCTCGCAGAGTTGGACACGACTGAAGCGACTTAGAAGAAGAAGAATTAAGATAGTATTATACAGTTTATGTTAGAGGTCACTCTGTTGTACAGTTCCATGGATTTTGGCAAGTGCAATAATGCTATGTATCCACCATTACAGTATCATATAGTTTCACTACCCTAAAATCAACTTGTTCTCTACCTGTTCATTCCAATTTCTCTTTCCCCCAAAACCCTTGGCAACCACTGATTGTTTTACTGTCTCTATAGTTTTGACTTTTCCAAAATGTTATATAGTTGGATTCAAATAGTATGTAGTTTTTTTCACTTTGGCTTCATTCAGTTTTTAAAAAAATGAATTTAAGGTTCTTCCACATATTAATGAATTGAGACTAATTTATTTTTATCATTAAATAGTATTTTAGTGTCTAAATATACTTCAACTTGTTTCTCCATTCATCTCCTGAAGGATTAGGATTAGTTGCTTCCAAGGTTTGATAATTATGAGTAAAGCTGTTATAAACATTTGTGTGCAAGTTTTTGTGTTGATTTTCTATTTTTAAATGAGCAAAACATAATTCAAGACACTTCATTGTCTCTACAAATATCTCTGCATTTTTTTCTACAAAAAATGCTTTCTCCCTCAAATTTTTTTCTTCTTTTTCAAAACCCACTTTGGTTATTTGAAGTCCTTTGTATTATCACATAAATTTTAGAATCTACTTGTCAATTTCTGGACTTCTCTGGTGGCTCAGCTGGTAAAGCATCTGCCTGCAATGTAGGAGACCTGGGTTCAATCCCTGGGTTGGGAATATCCCCTGGAGAAGGGAACAGCTACCCACTCCAGCATTCTGGCCTAAAGAATTGCATGGACTATACAGTGCACAGGGTCACAGAGAGTTGGACATGACTGAGCGACTGTCACTTTTCACTTTCACTTTCTCAGTTTCTACAAAACAACTGGTATTTTGTTGAGAGTGCATTAAGTGAGTAGATTAATTCACAGATCATTTATATCTTAATGATATTGAGTTTTCTAACCAATAAATATATATTTCTCTCTATTCACTGAGGTTTTCTTCAAGTTTTCTCAGCAGTGTTTTATAGTTTCCAGTATATAGGTCTTGCACATTTTTGAATTGAACTGAATTTCATTTTTTATAGAAATTTATAGATTTGTTATAGATTTTTAATTAAATTTATGATTGATGTCAGTATATAGAAATACAATTGATTTTTGTATATTGATCCCTTCTCTTGCAAATTAGTGAATTCAATTAATTCTACTAGCTTTTTTGCAGATTACATCAAATTTTCTATATAGATGATCATGTTTTCTGAGAATAATAACAGAATTGCTTTTTCCTCTATTTTCTCTATCATTTTTCTGATATTATTTTCATTGACTTCTGCTCTTTATTCTTTCCTTTGTTCTACATACTTGGATTTAATTTCTTCATTTTTTCCCTAGTTTCTTAGAAATTGAGATCATTCATTTGAGACCTTTCTTCTCTTTAACATAGGCACTTACTGCTATAAATTTCTCCCTAATAACTGCTTACACAGTCTCTCACAAAGTTTAATATGTTTTATATACATTTTGATTCAGTTCAAAATACTCCCTTTCCTTTTGAATTATTTCTTTGATTCACAAATTATTTGTAAATCTGTTATTTAATTTCCAAATATTTTGGGATTTTCCTGAGATCTTTTTATTATTGATTCATAATTTAATTCCACTGTGGAATCATTTACCCTTGCTTTTTATTACCTAATCTTCCATTTGTTTTAAAAAATTATGATTTCTTACCTGTGACTGTATACCTCTTTCCACTTCTATGGCCTATGTATTCTTCAATGCCTAACTCAGATATGATGTCCTCTGTAAAACCTTTCCAAACTCTGCCAGATGAACTCTATAGCTTTCTCTTTTGTGCCTGAGAAGTTCTTTCCATGAACTCTTTGAGGAGTTTTTGTCATGTTGGGTTGCACTTATGAGTTAAAAACTTTGTCTCCCCCACCAGAATTTAAGGTCCTTCAAGTGCAGTGGTAAAGTTCTCTGCATGTTTGTCTCCAAAGAATCTGACACACAGTAGTTTCTTTTTTTTTTTTTTTAAGTATTCACTGAATTTGTTACAATATTATTTCTGTTTTGTATTTTGGGGTTTTTTGGCCAGGAGTCATGTGGGATCTTAGCTCCCCAACCAGGGATCGAACCTGCAAACACTGCATTGGAAGGCAGTCTTAACCACTGAACTGCCAAGGAAGTCCCTACAGTGTTTTCTTGAATGAATGAATGAATGAAATCAGTGACGAGCCACTAAGTTCTGAGTCTTCCTCAGCTCATGCCTTTAGTTTCCCAAATGACTCAGCTACTGAAAACAAAGAGAAGATGGGAATATTAAGAAAGAGAGAGGGAAGCATAAATAAGTGTCTTTGTGTGAGAGAACCAGGGACAAGAAGCAGGCACCCTCAGGTATGGCAGGATGCCTGCTTTATGTCCAGGTTTACTTTGTGCCTGCAGGAGCTGGCGTGGTGGTTCATGTGAGGCTGGGGCCTTACCTATGCAGATGGTAACCAGGCCTGCTTGTGACTGAGTGCAGCAGACACAAAGCAGAAACGCGCAGGTGCTCCCCACTCCAGCTGTGGGGAACCTCCAGGCTGGACCTGGGGAATTAATGTCTGCACTAGGCTTGTGCCCGAATGTGCACAGCAGTGTCTGTTCACATGTGTGTGTGGAACTGGGCGGGAGAAGGGAGGATGGATAGAGATGAATGACTGCTAAATCCAAACTCCCCAGGAAAAGAGAATGAGAAGAAACCTTATTTCCATCCCTGGCTGAACTCAAATCATACACTTTCTTAGTGATCTCATCTAAAAATGTCCCATCTCCCCAAAAACCAGACTGTACCTGTCAATGACTAATGTCATCCTAGAAATTTGCACTTTTATAGCATCCTGTAGCAGAAAAGGAGGCTTTTTCTGTAGTATTAGGAAATTTTCTTTACGAGATGAGAATACCAATCTTCGCTGGGAGGTTTTAGACATCAGCCAGCAAATAGAGCAGGTATATAATAGCCTTCCCCACAGAAATGAAATAACTTGGCTGGGGAGTAACATTTGTACGCCCTTCTCAGCAGCCCTGCTCCCCTCATTGTTTCTACACAATGTTGGTTAGAAAAACCAGCCAACAAACAAAAAAACAGGCTCCTTGTATTCTCTAGTCTTTGTTCAATATGTAAGCCATTCAGGCAGCACCCTGCAAAAGAGCTGCTTCCATGGCTTGGCCCTCCCAATAAACTGATGGACTTGATCCAGTCCATATCTGGGAAAGCTTTTAGCTCTTTCATTCAAAGATCAGTTGAGAATAATTGGGCACACATTCTTGCATGAGAACTTGAGAGTTTACCCTGGGTCCTTATGGATGACAGGGTGAAAGTCACACTATGTGTCCCGGTCTATGCACTCTATCCATACACACCATGCATATCAGTCCCTGGTAGCCTCTCTCTAAGGAGCTGGTGAGAACTCTTAACCACTGTGGCTTGAGGTCCACGTGTGTGCAATCCTCTTGTGTGTGTTCTGTGCTGAAGTTTCACAAAGTCAGCCTGGAGTTGTTTGCTCCTTCCTCCAAACTCAGTGTTTGAAAACTCAGACCACATCTGCTGATTCTACAGGGGTATACTTTCTTCCGGAGTGCTCCACAAAGTGATGGCTGTACTTCTAAAAAAGCACACCAAGACCGGATCTATCACCCAGCCCTGTACCAGAAAAAATGAGACCTAGACTTGGAAACATCCCTAATGCAGCCGGTGGACATCAGTCAGGTACCGTCAGAGGTGGCTGTAGTTTGCACCGAAAGAGCTCACTCTCTAGGCTCTGAAACACAAGAGAAGCAAGCCTTTTCAAGTTGGACCTTAGTGGATGGAATACATGTTCTCAAGATCCTAACTTTGAACTTGTTGCCTTCTGCTACATCACCTGCTCCTGAAGAGAACTTTTTTTTCTTCTGCTGAAGCTTTCATTTCTTGACTGTTTTACCAAGAATATGATTTTGATATTTACACCTAAAAATAAATTCAAATCCTATTATATGACAGGTTTCTCCATGAAAGTGAAAGTGAAGTCGCTCAGTCATGTCCAACTCTTTGGGACCCCGTGGGCTGTAACCTACCTGGCTCCTCTGTCCATGGGATTTTCCAGGCAATAGTACTGGAGTGGATTGCCATTTCCTTCTCCAGGGGATCTTCCCAACCCAGGGATTGAGCCCGGGTCTCCCGCATTGTAGACAGACGCTTTACCATCTGAGCCACCAGGGAAGTTCATATGTTTCTCCAAGAGGGACATAAATTACCAGGAAAGAAACAATAAAGGGTCTTCAACAAAGCAACTCCTTACCAAATATTTGTTTCATTTTCTTATTCATATGTTCATCAAACATTTCCTGTGTTCTTATTCTGTCCCAGACACTGTGTCAGGCACGGGGAATGCAGAAATGAACAGACTTCTGCCTTCTTGGTGTCCACAGCCCAGTGGGGTGACAGACAACTAAGCAATGAAGTATGTTATGTTGGATGAGCTATGCTAATTTTCTGTTCAAAGAATCCTGGGATCCTGGGAGAGTGGCCTGTGTTAGAGCTGAGCGTGGAAGGTGGAAAGAAGGACAGAAGAGCAGGCATTGTCATCAGATACAACTAAGCTTGAGTCGCAGCCCTGGCTCTGTCATTTACTAGCTGTGAGATGTTAGGGTAATTACTTTACCTGTCTGAGCTTTAGCTTTATTATCTGTGAAAATCAAAATAATTTTAATGGACTGTTTCAGAAGATGAAATAAGGTCATATCTATAAGGCTCTTAGCACCATGGCTGGCACCTGGTAAGCGTTCAATAAATGTGACCTATTGGTTCATTTCATCATTATTATTTTCTGTGCAGCCAGGATCATCGTTTGACACACCAGAAGAGGAACCGTAGGGAGGAAGACAGCAACTTCTGATCCAGTTTACAGAGTAGATCTATGTTCTGTTTATTGGGAGCTGTCAGCCTGCCTCCATTTGCTGTAAAACCCACTTCTTTTCCAGTTACTGGTTGAGAAATTCTACCTTGAGTTATCAGTTTACGAGGTGTGTGGCAGAGGTGAGGTTGGGAATAGTCCCGTCACTTTATCTGATTCTCTGCCTTGACAATGCCCCCTTCCTCGAATTCCTTTTCATGACGCATCCAGGGCTTAAAGCAGAGAAGATTGCATTTCCTCTTGTCACTGGTATGACTGAATCTGTCTCCTGGATGTGTGCCACTTGTAAATGGCTTCTACTTTTCTCCCATTAATACTGTGTCTGCCTGTAGAGCTATCTAGACCTTTGTTTAAATATTAAGAAGAAGTGCATTCGGACAGCCAGCACACAGAAATGTAGGTGCACGGCCAAGATAAAGAGTGTGGCTGATAGAAAATACAGTAGTGAATAAATATGCAGAATCTGAGAAATTGTGAAAATTCATTCAACATTTTCATCCTCAGATTTAACCAATACAATGGGGGAAGAGGGGATGGTATGTGATGCCCAGACACAGAAATAATGAGAGTTTTTATGTACATTCTAAGTTCATTCAATAGGCAAATGTGCCATCAGCCTTTCTTTTCCTTACTAATCCTAGCAAGGATGGAGAGAATGGGAAGACAGTCTTCTTCAGAAACCTGCTCTGGGTCACCTGGAATGCTGGGAACCGCCTGCAGTAATTGTCCCATAAGCACACCTTCCATCACCCCCTAGATCCTGAGACAAAGCACTGGGATTACAAAGGACCACCGTGTCCAGTCACCCATTCACTTAACCAGCATTACGGCAGTCCCATTGCTAGAAAGCCCCATGTAAGGTTCTCTAAGAAATACAGAAATGAATAAAATCAATCCTTGTCTCCAAGGACCTCATGATCTGAAGGAGGAGGTGTATTACTCTAAAATCAGATACAAAGGAATCAAAAAAGCAGGGACAGGGATGAGTCAAAGAGTGTAATGTTTAACATGTTATCTGTATTGCATGCACTACGAATAATAAGTCATTTTTTAAAGAGCATCCAGAGTACTCATTATATAACTTTAGCAAGTATACAAAAAATGGCAACATGAACGAAACATTAAAAGTTTAAATCAGATATCTTGCCTGATGTCCAACAGAAATATTGTCACATGACCATATATGCTCAGATCATCATAAATTTCTAGAACATTTTGCAGTAAAGTGCTTATTGTGTTAATGTCTGTGTATATAGCTAATATTAAACACATAATCATAGATATTAGCATATATAATAAGATTTGGAGATGTATTGAATTATAAGGCCACATCTTCCCAATTATTCAGATATCAGAGAGCCAGTAAAACCCACTGTTGTAAAAATCAGACTTCAGAATGCTTCTCTTTTCCTCGAATTAGAGGTACAACATATCTGAAGCACAATGTATCAAAAGAACTGGCCAATATTGAGGGAAACAGAAGTGCCTAATGACAAAAAAGAAAAAAAATTTAAATGGCTGATTTGTTAGGTTTGAATGTGAAAAATACTAAAAATCTCAAATTCACTGCCAGCTTATACCACACATCAAATCTGATCCTGAAAAGTAAAAAACCCAAATGTCTTCAGCAAGAGTCAGTAACAAAAGCTTCAAACAATTTAGAAGCAGCATGTTCACTCGGTATATAGTATTTGCATATCATTCTTCTTAATTCTGTTAAATCCTAAGGCGTCTTCTGGCAGGCATTTGATGTCACACCAGAAGCAAAAGAAGAGGGCACTGGGACTTAAAAGGTAACAGAACTATATTTCTTTCCTAACAGGAATATAATTCTGATGGATTTTTTCCCAGTTATTTGGGATTTTTGAGGTTTGACACTGATTGAGCAGATATAAGACAAACTCGTATTGTTTTGTAAGCTAACTTGCCACACTACATTCTGCGAGATAAAAGTGGTTTTAAAAGGAATAGCACATACAAGTGTAAAATTCTGCACATGCCTCCAGAAATCAACCTTGTAACTTTGATTCAATATGGTGACTCAGATGGTAATCTGCCTGCAATGTAGGAGACCGGGGTTTGATCCCTGGGTCAGGAAGATCCCCTGCAGGAGGGGACGGCAACCCACTCCAGTATTCTTGCCTGGAGAATCCCATGGACAGAGGAGCCTGGAGGGCGACAGTTCACGGGGTTGTGAAGAGTTTGACAGGACTTAGTGACTAACACTTTCACTTTCACTATATTTAAAATAGCTGGCATAAAATCAGTGGCGGAGAAAGGGCAAGCAATTTTGATAAATTTAAATTAGCATTAACTGCTAAAAATACCCCAAATAATAATAACCTATTTGGAGAATAATTCAAAATCAGATTAAATTACTAAATACTGATAACAAGAAAGATATTCAGAAGAGAAGGATATTGAGTAGACTTGGACTATGTTAACTAAAGCATGAATGGTAAAAAAATAATAATAATAATAGTAGCTGCTAAAAGAATAAATGTATACTTTCAACATGCTAGAGGAATAAATAGAAAAAATAAAATAATATATGAAATAAAATTAGAAAAGGAGGAAATCAAGAAAAGAAAAAAAAACATGACAAATTGAAAACACAGTATTGCTGAAAATATAAAATTAGAAATTTAAATTTTTAAGGCTGAATGACAATAAAAGCAATATATTTCTACACATACCACACATTGTAGTTATGGTTGCATGTAGGGTTATATGATTGCTTCTATTGAATATCTGGCATCTAAGAGGTTCTCAGAGGAAATTTTAAGGTTTTACATTTATACATCAGAAAAAGCAAAGATTGAAAATTAATAAAATGGATTTTTAAGCTTAAAAATAGTATTAATAAGAGATAGTGTTGTGAAGTCAATAACAGGAATAAGAGAAAAATTTATAAAACAAATCAAATAAAATCATATAGATTATTCAGAAACCTAAAGTATAGTTAATTGAAATAGCCTATAGAAGAAAAGGTAGAAACAAGAAATGAGTTAATAAAGAAATGAATGAAACTCTGGCATGGTTCTGAGTGTCCCAGGATAGTTGAAAGCAGAGAGCATCTTGTTTCCTGAACAGGGGTGGCACAAGACAAAGCTGAATTTCCCTGCTGCATCAGAGAAGAGATGCTACCATTAGGACAAGAATCCTTTCACCCTGGATCCTTTCTCTAATTGGGACCCCAAGAAGTCCATCTGGAGGAACACTGAATTAAGGCTAGATCCCTGAACATAACAGCTTTCATCTTAACATATAATAATTGTATTGTCTCTGAACTGATTCAAAACTCTTTTGGACTCATCTCTATAGCACCAAGTTCTCAGAATGTATTCCCTGTTACGTGAGGTTGTACTTCTTTGTCTGCCACCCAATTCCATTTGATCTTTAAACTTCAAGGTTTTCAAGCTCTGAGAGGTGTAAACTAGACTGAATGCAGAGCATCAATCCTCCTGACTATCTGATCATCTCTTCCTACCTACGGGTCCAGTCTCTAAGCCCTAGTATGTTCCATGCTAGAACATAAAGTCTGTCACTGTTTCCATTGTTTCCCCACGGATTTGCCACGAAGTGACTTTATTTTCTTGGGCTCCAAAATCACTGTGGATGGTGACTACAGCCATGAAATTAAAAAACACTTGCTCCTTGGAAGAAAACCTATGACAAACCTAGACAGCATATTAAAAAGCAGAAACATTACTTGCCTGACAAAGGTCTGTCTAGTCAAAGCTATCGTTTTTCCAGTAGTCACGTATGGATGTGCGAGTTGGGCTGTAAAGAAAGCTGAGTGCCGAAGAACTGATGCTTTTGAACTGTGGTGTTGGAGAAGACTCTTTAGAGTCCCTTGGACAGCAAGGAGATCCAGCCAGTCCATCCTAAAGGAAATTAGTCCTGAATATTCATTGGAAGGACTGATGCTGAAGCTGAAGCTCCAATGTTTTGGCCACCTGATGTGAAGAGCTGACTCATTGGAAAAGATCCTAATGCTGGGGAAGATTGAAGGCAAAAGGAGAAGAGGGTGGCAGACGATGAGATGGTTAGATAGCATCATCAGCTCAATGGACAGAAGTTCGAGCAAACTCGGAGAGATGGTGAAGGACAGGGAAGCCTAGTGTGCTGCAGTCCATGGGGTCACAAAGAGTCGAATGAACAACAGCAACGCTAGAACACGGAAGGCCCTATCATTCTGTTGTACCAGATTGATTGTGGTAGAGCACCGCAGCTGCAGTTGAACAATTATTTCTGAGAGGACGTGTAAGAGATAAGCCTCCTTCTGTGATCTGGCAGCACTAGGATACGTCCCATGGTTACTTCAGCTGGAAAAACATGAAGGAGGGGAGAGTTAGTGGAGACCTTGAACAAAGCCAGGATCCACGCCTGCAGCTCAGGATTTCTTGCAGGTGTGTTTGGTCACTGTGCCTACAATCAGGAACTATGAAACATAGCTACCAATTTGTTTTCATTCTTTGTTTGGTTGTGTCTAATCATGTCAAAACAACCTGTCAATTCAACACAAAGATATGAGCTGGTTCATTGGAGACACTTACTGCTTGACACCATGGAGACAGAAATACTGGGAGCTCGACTGCCCTCTTCCCTTTGTGGCCTCCCTTCAGTCTCTCGGAGTGAATTCACTATTCTATGCTATTAATACTTGATTGCAAGGTGTGAGAGAGGTAGTCGATATGAGACCTGATGAATGAGTAGGGTGGCTTTGCTGTAAATGGTTATTTGGTCCACATTACCACTCACAACGAGCCCTAATGCAGCTGAAGCACACACAACAGTCTATGAAATTCAGTGTAGTTGAATAGACCAACTGTTGACTTATGGTTGGATGAGGATAATTATTAAAGTTAATTATTAGATTATTTCCAATAGTAGGAATTTGCTTATTATCTTCACCTTTATCTTCAAAGCATTAGACAAACACTGACTTGATCCTTTAAATACCCTCTGGTTGGCCTATTTATATTGGCCAATTGCTACACATGTTAATCTTAGAATATAGCAAGGAAATACCCTTTTCCTGTAGGTATGATCAGTAATGACAATCTTTGAGACTGTGGCTGCCCTTTATCTGCAACCACCTTCCTTCCGGCATTCAGCCTACTGAATACCCAGTTATACCGCTGTTGGGTGGTGAGAGATGCTGAAGGGTCGTATGAGCAGACTTAACAAATCATCTTCCGATGCATATTTTGGGCAAGTGAAAGTAGCTTGCTGAGTGGATTTTTTTTTCATTTGGAACTTTGAATTATAGAGATTAGGGCAAAAGTGGTCACATGGACGTAGAACAAGCCACATAGATGCAGAAATAAAAAAGATCTCAGTGCTTAAAGGGAGTCCAGCTGGAACATGAAGAAAATCTAACATCATTTTCAGCCTGCAGTGTGTTTGCCATGGCTACAGAGAAAAAATATTTTTAGCTACTTATTTTAAGTAATTGAAAGGGAGAAAAATAACTACCTTCACGTTTTAGTTTTTCAAATCTTGATTTATTTCAATCAAAAATTTGCTTTATAATTTTAACTCCACAGACTTTTAAGCAATGAAATAGTTTAGCTTGATAGCCCTTAATTGTACACCATGCAATATTATAAGTAATGGGTGTCTGATCAAGTGAGAATTCTCAGCAATGAAAAATTGTTGAAAAAAATAGTTTCCTCACACATACACATACTACATGGAACATTTTTTTTTCCTTCTGAGTGACACTTGTCAACTGACAATCGTTTTATATTTATTTGTACAGCATACAATGGAATGTTTGCCTATTTCAAATTGAAAATCAATTTTCCTCCTTTTTCTCTTCTTTATAAGGAAGGTGCCTATAATGTAATGCTTCTAGAGCTTCGATTGTTGTGGTACGCAAAGGTCAGTGGCTGCACGTAGCCCCATACACTGTGGGACAAGGTGTTTCACTCAGACTGTGACACCTTGCTGAAAGAAAGGATTTTGAATCAGACATGACTTTGGTAGTGATGAAATTTGTTAAACATCTTCTTTACTTTATCAGGAAACATCAGGTGATTCTCCCCAGCAGCTGTCTCTGCCTCCTGATTCATACCTGCAAGAAGGCAGGAAGCATCTCAGTGCTGAGACCTGCCCTTCTGTTCAGTTTGTAAGCACCCGGGGACAGTGAAAACAGCCAGGGCTTAGAGTCTGGAGACCGAAGAATCTGCTTAGGCTCTGGTATAAGCTCCCTCTAAGGCCTTAGACAAGACACTTCCACTTTCTGGGCCTTAGTTCTCCATTTATAAAATAAGACAGAGTTCTGGTAAAGACGACAGATTAAGTTTGTGTCTAGTACACTTTGTCAGCTTTCAACATATACCAGTGATAAACTAAATATAAAAAGAAATCCAAAAGACAGAGTTGGGCTGAAAATCATAACAAATATCACCATGGACTGAAATAGAACTTAGATGCACAACAGTGAATAGAGCCGAAGCCACAAGGCTTCTGGGTCATGCTCCAAACCAAAGTAGTGGTAGCCAATAATCCAGCTCTCGTGGGGCAGGATGGACTGAAGCCCTCCCTGCAAACTGGGAGATTAAAGCTAGATTCAGTATCTGAATTAAAGTGCTATAGGGGAAATTCCCAACCATGATGCAAGGCCAAAAGAAGCTACTGTTAGTTCTAACTAGAGCTTCTGCTTGTGGGAGATTGTGGTCATAGGGGAGAGCGGAAAGATCAGAAGTAGAACCAAGCTACCTGCTGGCTTAGTAACAGGATTTGACATTTCCAAAAAACTGCCACTGGAGAGGATGTGGGCCAGCCTGAAAGTTCAGAAGTGCTACAAAGTGGCATCTATAATCTACACAGAATAAAAAGGATACACACAGAGACAAAAATGAGGAAAATAAACTTTAAAGTTGATGAGACTAAATTTGAAAATGCTCTCAAGTCTTATGATAAGGAAGGCAGCCAAAAATCATTAATAGATTGAAAAACTGCTTTTTCTCAAAGGAAATTAATTTAACAGGATTGTCTGAGAAAAACTACAAAATAAATTTGTGTAGGAACATCAAAGAGATAAAGAATGTCTACGAAAATGAACAAAAAATACAAAGCAAAAATTGGCAGAATTTGGACAGAACAGGAATTGGAAAATAGAGTCTAAAAGGAGAAAAAAAATAAGAATTTTTAGATAGGACACAGTAAAAGAGGAATTAGTGGTTTGGAAAATAGTGCAGAGTAATTTAATTATGATATCAGTTAACATATATAAAAGCTAGGGTTAGAAAAAAATTCACCAAGCATGTATTTTTAAAGAAGATAGTAAAGTAAGAAAACGGAAATGACCAAAATTCTTACAGAAATCAAGGAAAACATGAGTTTGTAGGTAGAAATATACTTCAACTACTGAATAATAAAAAAATATAGTCATGTGCAAATGTCAGGTAAATCAAGAATAAGGAGAAAAATTACAAAAATAACTGGAGAAAGAAGATAGGCTACCACAAAGTTTTAACAATAGGACTTAAAACAGACTTCTCAGTAGAAGGCAGAAAATGGTGAGTTAATATATTCAAAGTGCTTCAGGAAAATGGCCAAAATAAAAAATTTTATTTATAGCTCACAATTTTTAGGACCAAATAAAGACACATATACAAATGTCAAAAAATAGAAGAGCTTAACATCCATAGGCCCTCACTATGAGAATTTTTGAAGTACTTCTTCCAAAAGAATTTAAAAAGAGAAAAAACGAACTCAAGTACGGAGTACAAAAGATGTTATTAAATTATACACACATAGATAGAGAACAAAAAATGATGAAAAATGTTAATGTCACAGAAACAAAGCAGTGAAGACCATCAGTGAAACATGACGGCAGGGCAGAGCTGTCTAGAAATATGGGGCTGAGGATAGGGACTTTATTATAGGTTGTACGTATATGTTTTAAGAAGCTATAATAATATCTCCCATCCACATATTTTTATTATTTGACTAACAGACAGTTCTTCCATCTTGTAGTAGTGGGCTTATATCCCCTTCCCTTGAAAATAGGTGAGTCCTCCTGACATCCTTGATCAGTGAAGTACAGTGGGAGAACTTACGTAACTTGTATGGCTAGGTAATAAAAATGTGCTGTCCTTTCTCCTTGTTCTCGGGGGATGCTCATGCTTGGAACTCAGCCACCATGCTGTGAGGAAGCCCAAGCAGTCTGTGGAGAAGTCCACAGTAAGGAACCGAGGATTCTAGCTGATAAGCCCTGGTTGAGCTCTTAGCCAACATTACCAGCCAGCTGTCATCCATCTTGGAATGGATGAGTGAATCATCCTGGAAATGGATCCTCTAGCTCCTACTTGAGTTGCCCCAGCTGATGGCATATGGAGCGGAGATGAACCATGCCTGCTGAGTCCTGTCCAATTTGCAAATTAATTATCAAAATAATTATTATTGTTGTTTTCATAACAATTAAGTCATAACATTTAAGGGTGGATTTTTACTCAATAATAATGTCTAAGACAGGTCCTGCATGCCCAGAACTCTGGATGATACACTTACTCAGTTTTTGTTTACTTTTTGGCCACACTCTGCAACATGTAGGATCTTAGTTTCCCAACCAGCAGTTGAACTTGCACTCCCTGCATTGGAAGGCATAGTCTTAACCACCGGAGCACCCAGGAAGTTCTGTTTTCCTTCCTGACCAATGTCAAGTTTTCCTTTAACACTTTATCCTTTGTGAGATTGTACCAAAAGCCTACCCCAACTGGTTTCACTACTTTCTGTGCTCCCAGGACTCAGTGTATATTCCTATGTCCTAGTATACAAGACACATAATTTACATATCTGCCTTACTGCACTGTGAAGACAAAGACTACATCTAATTCACTTTGGAGCTTGAGTATCTAGCGCTGGATCTTACGTATAGAAAGGGCTTCAAACTATCCAACAAACTGAAATAAAAGTCACAGCTTGCTTCAGAGTTTTCCATTCATGATTTAGCCAAAGGTATTGCAGATATGGTCAGAGGAAAAACTGATTGCTAACAGAGAGCGATGTTAGAGGGAGGGAGGGAAAACAAGATCTGCAACTCAAGGGAAGACCAAGCAAAGATGACAAAGAAGAACTTAGTGCTAATGTTGCCTGTTGCTAGCAAAGGAACGACATTACCCTCAGATGTACTAATGGTGTTTTCATGGAACAACCACAAAGGTTTTCTTCCAATACTGTATATTTGTCTCCTTTCTTGAGAACCTAGTCCACTGTGAGCATTTTCACTTCTCAAAAGATTTGAACTGGCTGGGACAAATCCAGAATAATCTATCACTCTGAAAATCAGAAGTGTCAAGAATGTGTTTTCTTTGACAATTGTAAAGAAAATGGACACAAAGAGTATTCCAGTCTTTGGTATTATGATAACTACTTCAAACTAAGAAAGGAAATAATCATCTATCACCATTCTTATAAGAACAGGATGCTAGAAAAATAAGCTATACCATGATCTATAAAGGTTTCAGGGCTATGAAAGTTTTTTGATTGGTTTTCCGCTTATGTAAAATTATTTTGCATTTCCTAGGAGACTATTCAACGAGGATTCTAGGCAGGAATTTAAATAGAATTTTAGCTGGTGGGGAGATGACCTTTTTTTAAAAATGATTCTGGGCCTCTCATTTCCATTCCCAGGTTAAAAGTTGATTTGTAGTGCAAGAGACATTATTCCCAACCCTAACACCTCTGTCCAGGAACAGGCAGGAAGTGTCAACAATCTATGAGATACCTCCATTCTCCTGGTTCTTAAAAGACTCCATTAGAACTTGAACTTCCCATGGGAAAATAAATTAGCCTAGTCCCTCTAGGAGGTCACCAAGGACCAATTCCTTTCTCATCACTCTTCTCCCTTCCGTAGATTGAGCTTTATCCTAACACTGGTTCCTTTTGCTATCATAGGATCCTTGCCAATAGGCCTCTTTCTTCATTCTTGCGAGCAGGAGTAAAAGACCATATCCTGAGGCTTTTCTTATGACCAAAGAGAATTTTATTGCAAAATCCTAAAAAATATCATTTTATATCTCAGTGTTTGAAAGTAAACTTCCTGCCCATTTACAATCTTTTTTTTTTTTTTATTCAGCAGGGAATGCCACATTGTGAGGAGCTTAGACCTGAGTTCTCACATCATTCTTTAGCAACAAGAAAAGGAATGACCATGATTGATTTAATGTCACCAAGAACCCAAACCTGGAGAAGGGAAGCTCCACAAAGGAAAGGCTGGAATGTCTGCTGGAGAGACAAACAGCACTCACCGAGTATTGCTGCCTACACTACAGGAAATGCTACCACGCATTTGTGAGGCTGGTTAGTTTTTCAGTGTGTCCTTTCTGGGTTGTATTGGGTTGGCTAAAGAGTTCATTCAGATTTTTCCATAACATCTTATGGAAAAACCCAAATGAACTTTCTGGCCAGCCCAATATTTTGTTTTCCACTGGTCTCTTACAAGGATAATTTAGTCACAACAAAACTAACCAAAAGCAGAAAGTGACACTGACCTAGTCTGCCCTTCCAGGGAAGACAGCTGGCAGGAACATTTGCTTTTGCGTGTGCGTGTGCTGTCATGTCCGATGCTTTTGTGACCCCACAGACTGTAGCCTGCCAGGCTCCTCTGTCCGTGGGATTTCCCAGGCAAGAATCCTGGAGTGGGTTGCCATATCCTATCACCAGGGCTCTTCCTGACCCAAGGATCTAATCCATGTCTTTAGCACCTCCTGCATTGGCAGGTGGATTCTTTACCACTGAGCCACCTGGGGAGCCCCAACATTTGCTTAGGAGGGCGAATAAGTGAAGTATGAGGCTTCAGCACCTGAGAGGAAATTCCAGATCCAGATCTTTGTAGGGAAGCGATATGCCTCAGAATCTATCCGATTCCCTAAGGGGCTGGGAAAGAACCTGGGGACTTCTGTGCCCTCGTTGCTCTTGGTTAAGATCAGGAGACTCCAGGTGCTTGAAGAGTTGGGGAGAAAGGTTGTACGGGGGGTTACTGACTAAGCAAAATGACTTCTACAGACATGTTCTCAGTTTTATCCTCTCAGAGTCCAGCCTACATGGTACTTTAAAAAGTCTCGCCTCTGTGGTCCGATGAGATTGGGAAATACATTTTCTGTTCCAGATATTTATTTAAAAGTTTCATTTTCACTTAATAAATCCATAGCCATGGCATACATGGAAGGTTTCCCCAAGTGGTAATTTATGCTTTTTGAAGAATTACTTTTCAAAGTGCATGGGCTTCCTGTCACTGAGGGCAATTGTGGCCACTCAATTTTTAGACTTATTGGCTGTTATAGATTTGGGAGTTGATATATTTTTGAAATGTTTATGCCTTCTCTTTCTTGTTAATTATCGATCTAAACCCTTATGGATTCTTCAAGATTTGTGAACAAGGCTTGCATTAATCCCCAAGGCTGCTGAGGAGTCTGGGCAATGGAATTCCCAGTTCACAGAAATGCAGGAAACTTGGAAACCTACAGGCTACTTCCTAGGGTCACAGGGTGGGTCACTGCTGGCCAATCTTAGAATTTTTAACAAAGATACAGGTCATTTAGCTGGCTCACAAAGATGACCCTTTAGCTGTACCTAGAGCACACAGTCAGGGTGGTCCCAGAAACAATGGGATGCAGATGTAGACGTGTCCCTTTACAACCCTCTGGTAGCCTCCTCTACAAGGGGGACACCTTTCCTGTGTCCTGTGTTGACCCCACCTTCCAGTGGATTTCCCCTTAGTCTAAAGCAAGTGTGGAAGACTTCCAGGTGCTAAATCCCTCCACTTATCTGGTCCTTTCTGATTACTCTTCTGTCCTATCTCCCACCTTCCCACCATCTATGGGAATGCACACATGCATGCTAAGTCATTTCAGTCATGTCCAACTCTGTGCAATCCCATGGATTATAGCCCACCAGGCTCCTCTGTGAATGGGATTCTCCAGGCAAGAATACTGGAGTGGGTTGCCGTGCCCCTTCTCCAAGGGGTCTTCCCAACCCAGGAATCAAACCCACGTCCCTATGTCTCCTGCATTAGCAGGCGAGTTCTTTACCACTAGTGCCATTCGGGAAGCCCCATCTATGAGAATGAAGGATCTTAAAATTAGAAACATTGACTAGAATCCCTCAGAACATGGTCTTCAGAGCATCAGAGTATGGGGAATCCAAGGTGGGAAGGTTTCTTGACTCTCCTCATTGGTGGGAGCCACTGGGGGTGGGGGAGCAGGGAGGGGAATGGTCAGACCAGCCACAAGCCCTGCAACTAGCAGGGCAGGTTCGGGAGACAACATCCCATACAAGGATGCCACCTCCTCAGATCCACAGAAGGAAGAAGGGAGGAGGGTGTTGCTTTGTTTTCCCATTTAATGTTTTTACAGGACCTGAAGAACGTGAAATGGAGTGGGAGGCGTCCAGGGTCTTGCCCATTCTCAGTAATTTCCCGAGAGGACACTTGCTAAAAAGAAGACTTGGAACCTTTCTTCTTTCTGTATACAGGACCACTTTCAACTGTCCAGCCTCCCAGAAGTATTTTAGTAACTCTTGAGTTCTGGTGTGTGGCTCCTTGGCACTTTTCTTAACTCTTATTTCCTTGGAGGTTCTGGCTTTGAAGGAAACATGATGCAGTTGGATGGGGGATAATGTAAAAGCAGACATCAAATCCTGGAGGACTTGAATGCTAAGACGCAGGTCAGATGTTACCCTGAGGGTGATATGAAGCCCTTTTCCAAAGTACCTTCTGCACCCTTCGAGAGCTAGAGAAGACCCAGACTCCTTCCTCCTTGGGCAGAGACCCTGTGTGTGCTACAGCCCTCCATGCCCATGTGAGAACAGGAGGGTCTCACACTGCCTCTCTCTCTGCTGGACACAGGATGTCTGTGCTGGGAAGGCCCTAAGAACCCTCTGTGTCCCAGACCCTCGTATGTAAGAAATAAGGACACAGAGGCCCTCTGGGTAATGCATAGGCTTCAATCCTTCAATCACATGCTCCTGATTACAAATTCAAGAATGAGGGGGCCCAGATGGGGGGCTTGCTTCCAGGAGGCCTGTGGTTTTATGTGTGTGAGCAAACACATTTTGTTTAAGTAGACCTTCCTCCTGCCCCCACCCCCCTCCCCGCCTCCACCACCCCGTCTTTATTCATTGCTAACAGATGCCGCGGGGCCGCGGCCAGGCAAGAGCAGGAACACACGGGCTCCCACGCGGGTGGGAAGAGGGAAAACTGATGAACTGCCACAGAGCAGCGTGTCGAGGGCCTTGGCTTTGAATTCTGATTCCTCCCCCACCCCCACCACCTCCTCCCTCTCACCCACTCCCAGCCCCAACCCGCTCACCAGGCCTTCCAACAATTTCTGTTCTGTTTCCTCCACAGAACAGATGAAAGGAGCCAGTGCCAGCAGCTAAGGAGTCAGCTGCTCATCCTGAGAACCGCATCGAGGCTCAGGGATGGGTGGATGGCTTCCTCCCGAGGTACCCAGCTTGGAGGCTCGTTCTGAGAGCCCCATGGATCTCACAGCCACCTCCTCTGATGCTGAAAACATGCCTTATCTGTAACACAAACCAACTCGAGCCAGAGACACAGTAAGCCAAGGCTGAGAAGGAGGCTGAGAAGGGGCACAGGTGAGAACCTTGTGACCACAGCTCTCTCAGGCCTCCTTCTCATCCATCCAAACATCTAAACCTTCTTCCGTCTTACGCTAGCACATGAAACATTTTCCTGCAGATACGAGCTTGCCTAAACATCCTGCTAGGTAATGACCACTATGACCATCCTCAGGGCCTAGGTCCAAGGACACCTCTCCTTTGAAGCCTACCCTGACACCCACTGCAAGGTGGATATGACTGCTGCCTCTGAGCCCCACGACTGGGCTTGCACGTGTGTACTTTGCTCCTGAAGCATCTGTGTATGTCTCTGCATCCCCTTCTCCTGTGCCCCAGCCCAGGCCCTACAGCACAGTAATTGCTCATTAAATGAGAGCCAGATCAACTACACACTAGAAATAGTAATGGACTTAGGGTTAAAAACCTGAATTTGATCCTGGCTCCCCAGGAAGGGGACTATATCCCATAGACCCAGAGAAACGTAGCCTCCTCATCTGAAAAATGGACTCGTTGGTCTCATTCCTGCCATCTACACCATCACTGTTAGGGGCTCAAGTGAGAAATTAGATGTTAAAGAGTTATACTAATTGTATAACACAGTGTACAGGTTAACTGACGTGGTAATCACTGGGCTTGTACTACTTGTATTACCACTGCTCCTAAGTTTATTACTATTTAATAATGGATACTGGGAGGAGGACCCTTCTGAAGAAGTTAATTTCAATTACTCACTAATCTTCTCTAAAAGGAATTAATTGCATTTATTCTTCTCTTGAGGTCAATTTCAGCACAGAGTTGAGTAGGAGTAGGAGATCTTTCAGTTGGAAAAATGAGGTGTCTGAGCCAAGCTCTCCCCACCCATGCACCCCAAATGTATTGACCTACTGGTCTGATCTGTGTGATCTCATAACCTCAAGAGTCCCTGAGCTCGCCAAGTGAGCAGACACCAGCTTCCTGGGATCTCACATGGTATGCACAAAAGTTTAAAAGCTGAGTGTACCATGAAAAGACATAGAGAAAACTAAAATGTATGTTACCAAATGAAAGAAGCCAATCTGAAAAGGCTGCATACTCTTATGATCCCAACATAAAGACATTCTGGGAAAAGTAAAACTATGGAGACAGTAAAAAGATCAGTGGTTGCCAAGGCTTGAGGGGAGGGATGAACAGGCAGAGCCCTGAGGACTTTTAGAGCAGTTAAAACACCATGCATGATATCAAAATGATAGATACATGTCATTATACGTGTGTCCAGATCCACAGACAGAACTGTAATGTAGTCTGTGGACCCTAGGTGATTATGCTGGGGGCTTCCCAGGTGATTATGTCAGTGTAGGTTTATCTATTGTAACAAATGGACCACTCTGGGTGTGATGCTGATGAGGGGGGAGGCTGTGCTTGTGTGGGGATGGGGGATATATGGAAAAATTCCATACATTTCAATTTGGCTGTGAACCTAAAACTCCTCTTAAAAAAAAAAAAAAAAAAAACTTTTAAAAAAAGAGAAAAAGGAGTATGTGCCTCATAAAAGAAGCTAATATTTGCTTCTTTGGGTATCCTGAAAGGTGACCTAGCTGTTTGGCTTTTCAGAAGATTTAGGGCCAATTTCAGGACTTCCGGAGGGAGAGCAAAGTGGGACAGGAAATTAACAAGGAAGTTAAGGACCAGAGGAAGAGCCAGTAGGAGGGGATGGACATGAAAAATACAGCACAGGGCATGCCCAGATCCCAGCTCAGCCACAGGCCTGGATGGAGGCATAAAACTTCTAAGTCAGGGTTCTGGAAAATGTTGCCAGGATGATAAGGAAGATTTCTTGCCCAGTGGTCAAGGTTTTAACTAAGATGCCAAACCTGGTGTTTTAGAGCAGTGGTCCCCAACCTTTCAGGCACCAGGGGTACCAGTTTTATGGAAGATAATTTCTCCATAGCTGGTGTGGGGTGGGAAGCCTGGTTTCAGCACATTTATGATTCAAGCATATTTACTATGCACTTTATTTTATTATTGCATTGTGATAAATAAGGAAATGATTATACAATATACCATAATGCAGAAGCAGTGGGAACCCTGAGCTTGTTTTCATGCAACTAGTGCACGCGTGGTCAGCTGTGTCTGACTCTTTGCGACCCCAAGGACTGTAGCCCACCAGGCTCCTCTGTCCAGGGGATGCCCCAGGTAGGAATACTGGAATGGGTGACCATTTCCTTCTCCAGGGTATCTTCCCGACCCAGGGATAGAACCTGCATCTCCTGCATTGGCAGGCAGATTCTTTACCTCTGAGCCACCTGGGAAGCCTTCCTTCAACAGGAGTGGCTATAAATACAGATGAAGCTTCTCTCTCCAGCTGTTCATCTCCTGCTGTGTGGTCAGGTTCCTAACAGGCCATAGACCAATACGGGTCTATGGTATGGAGGTTGGCCACCCATGTTTCAGAGCATTTGTTTTTCCACATTAGATACCAAAAATGGAGGACCATGGACTTTCTGTATCTTTGATTTTCACTTCCTGCCCAGTGCTCCTTGAACTTTCTTGCCCTTATCACCTTGGCATGAGCCTTGCCATTTTGTCTCTCTCCAGATGGAGGCAAGAACAGCAGACGAACATTAGGGAGGTGGGTGGTCTTGGTCTCTTTTCCTTGTTAGTCTCCCTGTGAGCCTTGTCTTTGTATTTATAGGTGTGTCTCCGGGCCCTGGCATGGCTAGGCCTTCTTCAAGCCCCCCTGGGGACACCACTGTACCGTGTGGCTGACAGGAGAGACCTACTACAGAAAAGCCTTCGGAGAACGTGGGCACAGGCCCGAGTGCTCGGGAAGCACTGCTCTGGAGTCAAGGGGAGAAAGAAGGTTCTGATTCTGCCCCTGGGGATTAAAATCCCTTGGAAGTCCCAACTCACTGTGCTGCCTTTCAAGCAGAGACTGGTGGCAGAATTTGGCTCTTTGGTCACTGGTTATGGGCTGTGATGCTTCAAGGACACAGATGTGAGTAGTAATTCTTAGGTCGTGAGGACTGAGAACACTCGTCTTTCATCATGCAGTTGCTGAGCTGTCCCTGCCATGGTCACTGACCACCTTCCCACCAGCCCCACAGCAGGGCACTTACCCACGAGTGCTAACAGGTCTCTCCAGGTTGACCTCTGCCTCTCTGTTTGTTACACAATATTGAAATGATGTGCTTATTTCTCTGGCTTCCTCAACAAAATGTAAGTTGTTAGAGACCAGGGATTCTGCCTTTATCACCAGTTTTGGTGACCAACCTGTCCTTGTGACCCATGGACTTAGCAAAGTATTTTGCTATTAGCAGGTGGTCCTTAAGTGTTTGGAGAATAAATGAGAGAGTAGTCAAACTTTAAGGAACAAGGAGGTCACAACAGAAGTGGAGGGAGCAACTGGATTTCCAGAATCCAAGAGGTTTCAAGCAAAGAAAATAAATAGCAATGACAAGATAGAGAGATAAATAGATAGACAATAAAAATAACATTGCATGACATACTGTTATGACTGTTGTTTAGCCACTAAGTCATGCCTGACTCTTTGTGACCCCATGGACTACAGCACACCAGGCCTCTCTGTCTTCCCTATCTCCCAGAGTTTGCTAAGATTCATGTCCATTGAGTAGATAATGCTATCTAACCATCTCATCCTCTGTCACCCCCTTCTCTTCATGTCCTCAATCTTTCCCGGCATCAGGGTCTTTTCAATAAGTCAGCTCTTCTCATCAGGTGGCCAAAGTACTGGAGCTTCAGTTTCAGTAACAGTCATACATGCATGACATATATGAGTCGATCAAGATGTGGTAAGCATTCAGGCATTGTCTAATGTAATTCCCCTGTGATTCTGTGAAGCTGACAGTATAACCCAGCAGCTTCAGTGCAGCAATATGATCCAGAGAAGGAAATCTTCATCAGAGAGGCTATCTACAGATACCCTGTGCCTGCCTGGAGTGATTCCTGGACTGATGCTTCTGATCAAGTAGAGAAAGGGGAAAAGGACAAGAAACATTGCATTCACTGTGTGCCCATCATATGCCAGGCAACAGGCTAGGTGTGCCACACACACATTTTTATTTAAGCTCACAGGAATCCACAGAGAGTGGTATTATCATCTAGAACAATATAATTAATGAAAAAAAACAAGACTTAGGAAGGAGAAAAAGTTGAAATGAGCCCAGGCTCCTCGCAGGTCCACAGAACCTGGTATATAATTGACACCCAATGTATTGAATTACATGGAAATCAACTGAATGTTCTCTGTGCACAGAGGCAAATTTTATTTTCGGGTGCCTCATTTCAGCAGACCTGGCAGACTGCTTGCCTCAATCTCTCTTTGAAAGGCTGCAATGAGTCCGGGGAGGCATTTGGAAAAGTGAGAGCAAGAAGAGGTACCTCCCACATTCACGAAAGTGTGCGGTGGTCATGGCTTTGAGTTGAGGCTGTGTGGCTTGTGGGCCACAAAATCTCATCAGTCTTGTTAAGGGAGATGTATTTATGCCAAAGACCTGCCAGTTGGACTGCACAGGACCCTTTCTCCCGGAATACCTTAGGAAGGCAGTTCTGGTGGTAGCAAGGGTGGCCATTAGCCAACTTAGAGCTGTGGGCATCCCCCCTTGGAACATAATTACAATGTTTTTTATTAGTTTTGACATGGAAGCCTGTGGGGCTTGGATGGCTGGGTCTCCAGCAGTGATCCAGAGAGGAACTGGGTAATCATTTTAAATAACTGAAATAATTTGCTTTAAAAATATGCGTATTGGTTGTCTCTTACCTAGAAATATCTCTAGGGAGGGAATAATTTTGTTTCTGCAGCTTGCTTGGAAGTAGCACTTATAACATTTTCAGTTGGTGGCATCAGAAATCTATGTTGTTTAATATCACCAGATTTAATATTTTAATTGGAATCTGAGCTAGACATTCCAGCACATGAATCCTCCTGAGAACTTCGCCATCCCCTTGTTCACGCAAGCCATCCAGCCATGGAGTTGGTTGATGGTCAACAAGAAGGTCAGCTGGAGGCCCCACCCTTTGGATTGCTTTTTCTCTTCTCTTGACTATGTCAAAATATTAGAAATGTCAGTTCCTCCCATCCTCATGGCTCAGATGGGCTCAATAATCAGTTACTTCCCCAGCTGCACAACAAAGGCTGGGGAGGCTGATGCCAGGGGAAAGGACAGCTAAAGATTTTGAAAGCAATTAGTCAAAACAGGTCATCTCTGCTGTTTCTGCAGCTCTTGTGCAAAAAAGTCCTCCCCTGCTACTGGTCCTTGAGCGCCAGAGTCGATTTCTCCCTTAGAAGAGAGCAACAGCTTGCAGCAAGCTTTTGTTGACATGAATTCCATGTTGCCTGGTGCTTTTGTTTGTTTCACACATAATTCACATTTTTCTTTCTTACATGCATTTTTCATAGTCTGTCCTGAAGCAATGTCGTGACTTCCATCTGGGACTCCCCGTCTGGGGTCAAAGTCCCTGCAGATAACTAGGTTAAGGGTGTTGATGGAACACTCTGCGGGATGGAGTTGACATATTAGGAACTAAATTCCTACAATACAGAGTTTTAAAATCACCTTGGATCAGATCCTAAACCAAGCACGAAAATGAGCAATGGCTCAGGTACCCTAGTCTTAAGGACAAAGAATCAGATTTACTTATTTTCTATTCTTTCATGAAGGAGTTTTCACAAAAATTCATGTGGGGAACAGGAAAAAAGCATTCACTTTGGACAAATCTCAGATGGGGCCTCAAAAGGAAAGGACTGAGAAGGACAGAAAGCAGAAGTTGGGGCCACACTGGGTGTCACTGATGGGACCAATGGCGTTCGTGAGTTGCATGACTTGTCACAACACCTCAAACCTTCAAGGAAATGTCCTGAAAGTGAAGATTACTTTTCTATCTCCCATAAACAGGATACTTGTATGGAGCTTCTAAACATGACGTGAAGCACTGATTTCACGGAACATTAAAAGACTAAGACTAGAAGAACCTCAGAAGCTACCGTTCTGACTTCCTACATCATTCAGGATGCTATCCTGCAGCATCTCCAACAACCAGGCACCTGATTAATGGGGCCCCCACTGGTGGCTCAGTGATAGAGAATCCACCTGCCAATGCAGGAAATGCAGGTTCAATCCCTGGTTGGGAAGATCCCCTGGAGAAGGAAATGGCAACTCATTCCACTATTCTTGCCTGGGAAATCCCACGGACAGAAGAGGCTGGCGTGGCAAAGAGTCGGACATGACTTAGCAACTAAACAACAACTGTTTGAAAAGGTTACGCATTCCCTTATTCAACCCACCTCTGTTAGCAAGCTCTACTTGGTCACAGAGCACAAGGCCCTCTGTCTTCCATAGAAAAGTATCAGTTCTGCCTCAAAGTCATAAGGAACAATTCCCTTCCTTTACCCTGGCTGGATAACATGATAGCTATCAACATAACTTCTACCCACATTCTGCCTTGAGTTCAAGTTCCACCTCCACCACCTAACTAATTTGGGGTAAGTTATGCAAGTCCTCCAGCCTCAATTCATCTGAAATATGAGCATGATAGCAAGTTCTATCCCAAAAAGTCAGGTTTGCCTATAGCAGTACAGCAGTAGTAGGGTCACATGAAAGAGGAGTACTGAGCCACGAATCAGAAGACTGACTTTATGCTTTGTCCTGGCTTTGCCATGGTGAGTGCTAATCGTTCGCAAAAGTAAATCTTCCTGCAACTCCTTCCTCCCTTTTGTACGTCATAGCACACGCTCTGCCTCTTTAGCATCCACGTGCTGTCATAGAGATCAAATGCCAACACATGACTTTCACATCTGTGCATCTGTAGATCTAAGGTGTAGCCCCAGTGCAGGCCTAGGCAAACACTCAGTGCTCAATAAAAGCCTACAACTAAATTGTATCTGGGCTTTCTGAGAGGAAGAATAGGAATTGTGGGCTGAGAAGGGAAGAGGCTTATTAGATGGGGTTTACAATTTGGCAGACTGTCCAGGTGGATGAAGTGCACAGAAAGCAGAAGGTGTGTGTTTGGGCTGCCAGAGAAAGAGCTGGGATCTAGGAAGAGATTTAGTTGTTACCCACTGCAAAAGCACTGGAGGAACAGAAGTGATGAAAAGAGCAGATCCCTGGGCTCCGGAAGGCGCTCAGTGCTTGTCTCTGGGTGCTGATGAATGGGAGTTTCATGACAGATGAGCAAAGAAGGGCCAGATATAACAAGGGGATTGTGGGTGGATACCAGCTGTCTGGGGGAGGGGCAGAAGGTAGGGAGATGGGCATGGTCCCCACCCAGGAGGTTGTCAATGGAAACTCAGAGCTGCAGCTTTTAGGAAAAAAAGTCAGGGGAGGGGTTGCCCGAGGGTAGAATGCAGCAGGCAGCTTCCTCTCTAATTCTCTGAGTCTCATTCCTCTTTCAAGACCAAGTCCAAACTTAACCTTTTCCTGAAAGCCTTCCCTCAACTCTGGAACCATGAGACACGTACTGTCTTTCTGAAGTTTCTATAGGAATTCTGATCTGTGTAAATCACAGAGTAATTATGAGTACAAAAATACAACTTCTGGTTGGTTTATCTATTGCTGTCTTGAAATAAAGTTATTTAACATTTTGAAAGTAAAATATATGATGTCCTCTATTCAGCCAAAGGTCCGTCTAGTCAAGGCTATGGTTTTTCCAGTAGTCAAGTATGGATGTGAGAGTTGGGCTGTGAAGAAAGCTGAGCACTGAAGAATTGATGCTTTTGAACTGTGGTGTTGGAGAAGACTCTTGAGAGTCCCTTGGACTGCAAGGAAATCCAACCAGTCCATTCTAAAGGAGATCAGCCCTGGGTGTTCTTTGAAAGGAATGATGCTAAAGCTGAAACTCTAGTACTTTGGCCACCTCATGCGAAGAGTTGACTCATTGGAAAAGACTCTGATGCTGGGAGGGATTGGGGGCAGGAGGAGAAGGGGATGACAGAGGATGAGATGGCTGGATGGCATCACTGACTCGATGGACGTGAGTCTGAGTGAACATCGGGAGTTGGTGATGGAGAGGGAGGCCTGGCGTGCTGCAATTCATGGGGTCGCAGAGTCAGATACAACTGAGCGACTGAACCGAACTGAACTGATTCAACCACCTAGTGTCCGCCTGAAACATACCTCAAACATGACAGAAAAAGGATTTCTAGCTCATTTCATCCTGCCTTTTCACTCGTTGCCAGTTCCTCCTTTCTTGGTCTTGCTCACATGTTTGAAAAAGGTCAGCACTCTTTTTCTGGCTGTAACTTTGCCTCTTCTCTGTGTTCTTTTCCAGTGTCCTTCTCAGTAGTCCCTCTACTCAGCTCCACCTTATGGAACAATGTGTTTCCAAGAAGTTGGCTCAGAAAGGGCCCAGACACCTGCAGAGAGACCACAGGGTCCTGAAGACAAAGCTGAGGCCAGCTCTGAGTCTCCTCTTGCCCCCCAACCCTGCCGATAGCAGTGCTGGCCACATGCTGGCCACACAATAAAGGCAGGTAGACATTTAGACTTTAAAGAAAATGACAAGACAATGGAAGGAGCAGCTTGTGTGAGAACTGGTGCCAGAAATGACCCATGAATGGATTTCCCTCACTTATAACCATGCATCTCGCACACAGAAGGTGCTCAGTGAATATCTGTTGAATAAAATCTGGAGACCGAGATTTTCAAAAGAAATACATATTGAATCCCCAAGTGGGAAAGTGGGTAGGGCAGAACCAAGAGAAGAAGAAGCACTTAGTGATAAGGGAAAAGGTTGACATGAGTCAGAGCCCCTGCTCTTAAATATTGGTCTCAGCTCACAGGGCAAGGCAGGGTGGATACTGCTGCTCTCCTCCCACGCCCTGAGTCTCGATCCTGCAAAACAAAGGCACTCCTGGCACTGTGCTGTCTGTCCTCGGCAGGTTAGGAACTTTGCTAACAAGAGGCAAAGAAAGGAGACCGTGGCTGCCCATCATCCACACCAGCTTTCCAACTTTCCTTTCCTATGTCCAGATATTCCCAAGAGAATGGTTTTAAAATAACTGACTCCAATTCTGTTGAAAGTCTTTTTGCTTGAAGTTAGGTAAGTGTTGGCTTTGGAAGACTCCTAGGCCACAAGGTGGGTGGTTCATCTGTTTATCCCAGTGGATGCTAGGATGAAGGGACAGTCTTTAAGGACAATAGGACTTAGGACAATGGTTAATCTGCACCCCCAAAAACTCCCTTCCAAGGAGCCAAGTGTCTTGTTTGTCTCTAGCCATCCTTGTACCTACATTCCCAACCCTAACATGCCTCTTCAAGTCCTTTGTTTTACCATTTGTGGATACAGAGCACATATATACCTCATGTAAATGTTAAGTTCATTTGTTCCTTCTTGTAACAATTATTTATATATTAAGTGCCTTCTATGAATCTGCCTGCTGATGTAGGAGACACAAGAGATGTGGGTTCAATCCTTAGGTTGGGAAGATCCCTAGGTTCAGAAGATCCCTAGGTTCAGAAGATCCATTTCCAGAGTAGGAAATGGCAACCCACTCCAGTATTCTTGCCTGGAAAATTCCATGGGCAAAGCAGCCTTGCAGGCTGCAGCCCACGGGGTTGCAAAGAGTTGGCTCGGACATGACTGTGTGACTGAGCACACACATATGCACATATACCTGGCATAATGCTAAATGCTTTCACATATTTTTTTTAATCATTTAACCATTCTATCAATGGCTATCTGAAAACTATTGTTATCTGCATTTTACTCTGAGGAAATATAAACACAGAGAAGCTAAGTTATTTGAACAAGGTCACAGAGCAAATAATAAAGTTAGATTCGAATTCATGTTTTCTGAAGCTAAGACCAGTGTTCTTTTCACTGGACCATACTTACCTTTAACAAGTGTGTAACAATGCTTATAAATTTAAAATTGTGAATAATACTTATGAACTATAAATCCCATGGTAGGGAAGACCTCTATGGTTTTATGAATTACATTTAATTTATCAATATATTTGTAATGACTTTAGTGTTTAGAGTACATATTCAGTTCAGTCACTCAGTCGTGTCTGACTCTTTGGGTCCCCATGGACTGCAGCATGCCGGGCCTTCCTGTCTATCACCAACTCCCAGAGTTCACCCAAACCCATGTCCATTAAGTCAGTGATGTCATCCAACCATCTTATCCTCTGTCGTCCCCTTCTCCTCCTGCTCTCAATCTTTCCCAGAATCAGGGTCTTTTCAAGTGAGTCAGCTTTTCGTATCAGGTGGCCAAAGGATTGGAGTTTCCATGTCAACATCAGTCCTTCCAATGAACACTCAGGACTGATCTCCATTAGGATGGACTGGTTGGATCTCCTTGCAGTCCAAGGGACTCTCAAGAGTCTTCTCCAACACCACAGTTCAAAAGCATCAATTCTTTGGTGCTCAGCTTTCTTTATAGTCCAACAACAAATCTATACATGACTACTGGAAAAACCATAGCCTTGACTAGATGGACCTTTGTTGGCAAAGTAATGTCTCTGCTTTTTAATATGCTATCTAGGTTGGTCATAACTTTCCTTCCAAAGAGTAAGCATCTTTTAATTTCATGGCTGCAGTCACCATCTGTGGTGATTTTGGAGCCCCCAAAAATAAAGTCAGCCACTGTTCCCCCATCTATTTGCCATAAAGTGATAGGACTGGATGCCATAATCTTAGTTTTCTGAATGTTGAGCTTTAGGCCAACGTTTTCACTCTTCTCTTTCACTTTCATCAAGAGGCTCTTTAGTTCCTCTTTACTTTCTGCCATAAGGGTGGTATCATCTGCATATCTGCATATCCGCCACTCACCTCTCCAGGGCCTCACAGCCCAAAGTACAAATGGAACTTTGCTATTGTTTGCATTTTGATCAATTACTCATTTGTCCTAGCTGCATTCTTGATGTTGTTTCTTCTTAGGTATCTAGAGTCAGGTGCTTTTCATGCTTTCCCTCTGTGTTGCGATTCCTACTCCCATGGCAGGTATGAACCCTGTCCTACCATATATCTCAATTGGTAAAGAATCTGCCTGCAGTGCAGGAGACCCTTGCTTGATTCCTGGGTCAGGAAGATCCTCTGGAGAAGGGATAGGCTACCTAATCCAGTATTCTTTAGCTTCCTTGTTGGCTCAGCTGGTAAAGAATCCACCTGCAAAGCAGGAGACCTGGGTTAGATCCCTGGGTTGGGAAGATCCCCTGGAGGAGGGAACAGCTACCCACTCCAGTATTCTGGCCTTGAGAATTCCATGGACTATATGGTCCATGGGGTCACAAAGAGTCAGACAGAGCTGAGCAATTTTCACTTTTTTTTTTTCACTACCATTTCCTCCTCCCAGCTGAAGCTCATAGGACTGAGTCCCAGCATCAGTGGTGGTAATCTGCAGATACTCGAGATTCAGTGGGATATCATATTTTTAAGTTCTAAATGACACAAATTTGTGATGTAATCAAAATGAAGCCTTGAATCATGAGCCACTGACACTATCTTGGGGAAGAGAAGAGTTTTCGGGGAGTTAAGACTGGTGATGATGCAGGTGGAATGTCTGGATCACGAATCCCATCAGTTTTGACATAAATCTGGGAAGAAGTGGCTAGGCCAGTCATCTGCCTACAATCTAGCAGGTTTGGGATATGTGCAGTTGGGGCTGAAAAATCCAAAGTGTCCAATAAAAACAAAAGCTTAAAATGGGAGACATTGACATAAAGTAGTGTGAAAACATGCTCCGTTCCAATAAAGACAACTGAAAGAATTCCCCCTTTTGTAACACTGAGGAAAAGTGATGACATATTTGGTCTCACGCTGAATTCATGAAAACAGACTTTTTTTTTTTTTTGCAGAGAGTGGAAACAGTATTTGGTGTCCCTTTCCTACAATAAATGCTAGCATTGCACAACAGGTGAACTTTGAAAATCAGAGAGAGGCCAGAAAGGGCAGGTTTTCTAAGAACAGATCTTTGGGTTCCTTTTCAATGTTCACACCAGAAATTTCTGGAGGCCAGTTTATCTTCTACATTGTTTCTGCCTGTTGTGAATTAAGTTTGAAATACCTTCTCCTGACATGTGGCATTTCACCTTGGTGCTCTTTCTCCATGGAAAAGTCTTGCCCATCTGTTTTGAGGCAACTTGGCATCAGAATCTGATTCCTCTTGGAAACTTTAGGATAAGACTGGTCATCAAAGCACATTAATTTCAACGAAAACTGCAGTTAGACACACACACATCAGAAGCCCCTCTGCTTGGTGTGCAAGCGTTCTCACCCTGTGTACTGCAATCCCGCTACTTACTCTGCTCCAAGGGGCTCCCCCTTTCCTGCACACCCCAAACTCACATCCTGCTGCTGGGATAAGATCCCTAGACTTGTTTGCATATTTCAGCCTGCTCAGGCTTCTATTTAGCTTCTGTTTAGCTTCTGTTTTTCTTGGCATTTCAAAGCATCATGTCCATTTTTATTACACCCTTGACAGACCAAATCCTAGTGCCAGCAGACCACAATGAAACAAACACTTAGAATTTATAGAAAAAAAATGCAGAGTGTATTTTCTATGGAGCCTAGAAGTTTCGTCACTGGTGAAATACTGCAAGCAGGACAGCAGACTTCTACTGCACTTTTGTGACTTTCAGAACTGTTTCTGATATGGCAATCCCATGGACAGAAGAGCCTGGTGGGCTGTCTGTTTGTTTCTCTCTCTATACACACGCGCACACACATATACACACAACTTATTAAAGTAAATTCGAATGTAGCTGCCTATTAACTTTCATAATGAAGCCTCCAACCTAACTGAACTCTTTAGCATAGAAAAACAGCTGTTATTTTTAAACAGTTACGAAAGACTCAGGATCCCAGTTGTTTCAACTCTGTCTATATAAGATAGAGCTTAAGCTGGCTACTCTCAGCCCTTTCTTTACTGACAGACAATTTTTTCCCTAAAGGCTATGAGGAATGTTCCAGCCGAACTAGTCATGTACTTTCTCATCCAAACATCTTACCTCATGACAAGTTACATCTAAGCTTTGAGACAGCACCCATGACCCACTTGTCAAGTAGCCAGAAGTGGGTACCCTTATGGCAACTATGAGGTAATCATTCCTGGGCTTAAAGCTATAAGTCCCCAAGAGAAGCATAAGACAAGATCCTTGCTCTTAAGAGAATTATCTAGTTGAGAAGCAAAATCTTAATATGCTTTGAGCACTCAGTACATATTCTGTGTCCCGCTGATATTCACAATTATAAGTTTAGTTAACATTTTGCAAATTTGTTTGATTATGGAATATATTATAAAAACTATGGAGGGTAGAGGGTCTTCTCAGGTGACCCAGTGGTAAAGAATCCATCTGCAGTGCAGGAGACACTATTTTGATCTCTGGGTAGGGAATAGAAGCCCCTGAAGAAGGAAATGGCTACCCATCCCAGTATACTGGCCTGGGAAATGCTATGGACAGAGCAGCCTGGTGGGCTACAGTCCATAAGGTCACCAAGAGTCAGATATGACTGAGCAATGAAACAACAATGACACAGTGAAGGCAGAGAGTTATGGTCCTTTGGGGACACACAGAGATAGTACTGTGCTCTTTCATAATCTAGATGGGCACGGCATGGATATTTGTTCTCTAACAATTGGCTACAATATACATGTAATTAACTGTTCCCAAATGCTCAAAATTACCTACATGGCTTGGGAACTGAGATCTAACTAAACTTATAACTGAGAGGAGAACTGAGTAACCCTAGTCTTTTCATTCCCCTGAGTGTCTGACAGGCCTGACTGGAGACTCTTCTTCGAGTAGCCATAGGACCATAGCTCCTCTGATGCTGGGGTCAGAGGCTTTGTCCAACCACGTCAGACTTTCCCAAAATACTGCTTCTTTCATATTACATTCTGATGAAGAGCTGAAATGTGCTGTCTTGCTTAGGATATTAATTCCAACTTTTCTTGTAGATTCAATTCTGTGATGGTTTATGTGTCAACTTGAAGTGTTTGAGGATGAGATTATCATTTAAATCCGTGAACTTTGAATAAGCAGACTGTCCTTCATTATGTGGGTGGGCTTCATCCAAGCAGTTGAAGATCCCGAATAGAGCAACCAGACTAGTCTCCCAACAAGAGGAAATTCTTTGGCAGACAGCCTTCAGACCTCATCTGCACCATTAGATCTCTTGGGTCTCTATCTGCCAGTCTTCAGACTATAACTGAATCACGGATTTGCCTAAGTCTCCAACCTAGTGGCCCTCTGAAGAGTTTGGGCTTAGCAGTCTCTATAATCATGAGAGTAGTCAGATAGTTGGTAGATAGATAGAAATGTTTATGTTTATGTTTCCCTGGAGAACTCCAATACAATATCCATTGCTACATAATAGGTTATACCAAAATTCAGAGATTTAACAAATAACACACATTTAATCTCTCACAGTCTCTAAGAGTCAGAAATCTGGGCACAGTGTATCTGGATCTTCTGCTTCAGAGTCTCTCATAGGTTTAAACAAAGGTGTCTGCTCAGCCTCTGCTGAGGCTGTATTCTCCTCTGAAGACCTACATGGGGAAGGATCTGCTTCCAAGCTCATTTGCATGTTTGCCCGTAGAATTCATATGGTGAGGTGGGGACTACTTATGACCTACCACATTATACCATCTACCACACAATAATTTGAGACTCAAATTATTCACTGACTACGGGTTAGAGAAAACCATCATTTCCTAGCCACATAGTCCTTTCCGTAGGACAGGTCATGACATGGCAGCTTGCTTCATCAGAGCAAAAAGAGCCAGAAAAAGAGAGCTATTAATAACAAAAAGGAAGTTATAGTCCTTTACAACTTAATCATGACCATTTACATTCCATTGCTTTTGCCATATTCCATCAGCTAAAAGCAAGTCACCAGGTCCAGGATACCCTCAAGGCAAGGAGGTTGCACAAAGGCATGAATATCAGAAGCTGGGGACCACTGGGAGCCACACTAGAGACTGCCTACTCCACCCATCCAAGCTGCTTTCTCTGTTTTCCACATGAACACACACCTCAGACTTGAGATCTCTTAATAGGCACCTGACATATCTACTACCTTTGCCAGACTGTTGTCCTGCCTACAGGAATCTTCCTTGTTTCTGCTTCCCATCCAATTCTACCCACAACTCTGGATGTAGATTTCAAAAGCAGTCAATTATCTCATAGATGTGAACACTTTGACTTGGGGAGAAAAAAAAAGAGCGTATATCTAGAGTTGTGCTGTTTAACCTCAGGAGATATGTAGGTTCAGTCTGAACAAGCCACCATTGTGTCACTAGAAGAAATGAAACTTATTAAAGGATTGCAACTCAGAACATGGGCAGTTTGCTTGGGAAACACCCAGTTCTTCTGGACCATCTGGGAACAGAGAAATTGCCATCCTTATCAAGTTTCCATTGCTAAAACCATAATGGTAGAAACACAAGTTAATTTAATTTGAAGGGAAACATTTTCAACCCTCAAGAGAATGACTGGTTTTAGATTCTGGGTTCTGTTTCAGGGAGGCATTTTTGTTTTCTTATTATTGCCTTTCTTCTACTCCATGGAGGTCAGTTCCACTTCAAAAAGAATAGTATTTAAAGCTGGTTTTCTGTATGGTAAAAGATTTGCATGCCACCTCATCACAAAGGTATTTATCTTTCTGAGTACAGTAAAAAATAAAATGATACCTATGTATGCTTGCCAAACAAAGCTTAAAAATCCAAATGAAGGGTCAGATACATGATTTCTATAATCAACGAGCTTCTCCAACTCCCATAGAGAGAGAGAAAGAGAAGATATATAGAGAGGTAAATTTTCACACTCTCAATCATAGTGCTTTTAAAATTAGTCCAGGGATTTAACAATTTAACATGGGAGGGTTAATTGTATTACTATTATTCATAGCATCCTCTTTCCCTTTGTTTTTCTCAGATGTATATATTGGTTTATTCAGACTTCATTTTTCTAGACAAAGAGTGGTTACCAAAAGTAGCATTAACAATCATTGTGAATAAAATATCTGAGCACCAGATTCCAAATGAAAATGCAAATGAAATGGCACATGTGTGGGTATACAACTCACACAATTTTTCAACATGAAGGTATAAAGGTATATATGGAAGAGTGAGAAGGATTCATGAATGCTGACAGAATTAAGAAAGCTGTTGAGGTGGTTTCGTTGGCTTCAGCAAAATCTGAGATTAATTTTTTTGGCAAGAATTATGTCTTTAGGGATGCAAAGAAAACAATAAGATAGCTGCAGAATGAATTAACTCTTCCAGTGCTTTGGAAGCCTCTTCTGAGTGGAGGGCTGAGAAGGCATATCACAGGATTAGGAGTGGAGGGAGACCACAGAGGTGAGGAAACCAGCCCCCCCAGTCAGCGTGGAGAAAGGCACCGTGTTAAGCCACCAGGGTGAATAAGGCCCCATGAGGACCATTTGCAGCAATGACAATAGTGACATCTGTTGTTTATTCTCTCTCTTTCAAATGGAGACCACTCAGGTTTAGACTACGGAAGCCAACTGGATACAAAGAGCAGTGGGGAAAAGTCGGTGACAAGTTACAATGTAAATAGATGTTGAAAAATCATTTTGTCTTATTTTTAAAGCTTTATTAAAGTATAGTGAAATTTTTATAACCCCATGTGCAACCAAGAAGGACTTCTGCCTGTAATCTTGTCTAACAATAGCTACGAAGGGACTAGTTAATGAAAATTATGAATTAAAGAAGTATAGCTTCAAGAACTGAGCGACTTCACTTTCACTTTTCACTTTCATGCATTGGAGAAGGAAATGGCAACCCACTCCAGTGTTCTTGCCTGGAGAATCCCAGAGACGGGGGAGCCTGGTGGGCTGCCGTCTATGAGGTCACACAGAGTCGGACACGACTGAAGCAACTTAGCAGCAGCAGCAGCAGCTTCAAGAACAGTTGGTAGAAGGGGTTGAATGAAGCTACTTCCTACCAGCCCCTCAGTAGTTGGCTGTTTCACACAAATCATCACATTATTCTGGTATATTTCTTTCTCTCTTTTTCCTGAGAAATTTAAGAATAAGATCTTTTTTTTTCCCAGGGAGAAGTGGAGTCTACTTTTTTTTTTTTTTTTGGTGAAGTTCTTTATAGGAGCAAGAAGGAGTAGAGGGTACTGGTCACAAAAACCTGTAGTAATAGAAAGACTAGTATATTAATTCCTGCCAAAGTCACTAGGGATCAGACAACCTTAGGAAACTACTTATCCCCAGACAGAACATCCATGAGAGGTAAGCACTACCCAAAGAGCCAAGAATAAGTTATGGAAACACTGATATAGATGAATAACAGTGAGAAAAGTTCTATGATTCTGCAAGAATATCTGTGAGAAAGTTCTACATTTATAACTACATATTCTCATTTTCATGAAAAGTGGCTGTGATTTCCAACTGATTTTATTGCTATGTTTTTCCTAATAAAATTCAGAGTTGAAACAAAAGAGGTCTGTGATGTTTCCTACTCAACCCAGTGGTGGGAAGTGGTCTGTGCAAAAACAAACATTAAAAAAAAAATAAGTACCAAACCAACTATCCAGTAATCAGCTATCTTATAGATACCGTCACCAACTCAATGGACATGAATTTGAGCAAGCTTTGGGAGATAGTGAAGGACAGGGAAGCCTGGTGTGCTGTAGTCCATGGGGTCACAAAGTGTCAGACACAACTGAGCAACTGAACAACAAAAACAACAATTGCTGCTGCTGTTGTTGTAGTGCTCAGTAGCGTCCAACTCCTCATGACCCCACGAACTACTGCCTTCCAGGCTCCTCTGCCCATGGAATTTTCCAGGCAACAATATTGAGTACTTACTATGGGCCTGGTGTTGCATCAAGCACTTTACATAGAGTTAGTTCATTTCATACACACAAAAATACAGTGAAAATTGTTCCTACCATGTCATTTTACAGATGGGAAACTCTAGTTTGGCCAAGGAAGCGGTTTAGTGGAGTATTCCCAGCTGGTGACTTCATTACCAAGGTAAGAACCAGGTTCTCTGAGGACCAGTTCCTTTTGCCTGCAGGCCAGGCAAGACCAGAGCCAGGCTTCTGAGCCTCCATGTTACTAGGTCACTACACTAGAGATTCATGCAGTCTTTGATATTTTAACAAATTAAATAGGGGACCCAGTGGGGCCAGATCTTTCAGGTAATATTTCACTGTTTCACTTCAACTCACCTGCAGGTGAGATGTGTCTGGCAAGCAGATTCACACCGAAGGCTGTGTAAAGCCATAGATGAAACGCTGTTTCTCACACTGCCACAAGCATAAATCCTCTCCAGGGCAGTGATTCCTGAATCCCACCACAGGGAGCATTGCTCCTCTTGATGAAGTTTTCATCAGTCAGCAGCAATGTAAGAAGAACCGGGACAGTAAATTAGGCATGCAGAATATCAACATAAGACTGCCATTCCTTTAATCTGAGGCTTTTATCCTTCCTTACACGTTTGGAGGGTAAACCATGCTGTTTTATATACATATACGTATATACATACATATATACGGAATAACAAGAATGGAAAATGATTGGTATTTTGGAGTTTTTTAAGATTTTTTTTTTTTGATGTGGACCATTTTTTAAGGTCTTTATTGGCTCAGACAGTAAAGAATCTGCCTGCAATGCAGGGGACCAGGGTTCCAACTCTGGGTTGGGAAGACATCCTGGAGGAGGAAATGACAACCCACTCCAGTATTCTTGTCTGGAGAATTCCTTGGACACAGGAGGCTGCTGGGTCACAGTCCATGGAATCACAGAGTCAGACACAACCAAACAACTAATGTATTTTTTAAGGTCTTTATTGATTGTGTTATAATATTGCTTTTGTTATATGTTTTGGTTTTTGGCCACAAGTCATGTGAAATCTTAGCTTCCCAAGCAGGCATCAAACCTGCATCCCCTGCATTGGAAGGTGAAGTCTTCACCACTGGACTGCTAGGGAAGTCCCAGCATTTGGTTTTAAATGTTCTTATTGCAACAAAAAAATGTGTCAATTTTTGAGCATTTATGTATACTCCCCAAATTATTTAATATGTTTTAACTGGTTCTGTTTGTGTGATTAAGCTTAATGTTATTTTTTAACTGGTTCATGAAATCTCAAAGTCTTGGCATCACTGATTCATGGAACACATAGTGTTCTAACTAACAAGAGTTAAGCATTGTAAAAAGCATTGCAAAAGTGGTTACAATTCTCCATTCTTGTCTGTATCCATGTCACTTTGACTTTGCATAGTAATTTTTGCAACTCCTCCCACAGAAAGACAGATTATTGCTGCTCCCCCATGAATCTGCTTGGTCTTATGACTTGGCAACACAATGCCATGGAAATAACAGTGTGCCAGTTCCAAACTTAAGCCTCAAAGGATTTGATCACTTCTACTCTGTATCTTGGAACAATCCCAGGCTAGTCTGTAGGAAAAGAGAAACCATGTGCCCAGATGCCCCAGCATCCCAACAACCAACAGTCAGTTAACCCCTCAAAAGCAGTCATCCAGCATACTTATGACTGTGCCCAGCCTAAATTGCCAACCCACAGAGTCTCTGGTTAGATCAATGGATGTTGTTTTAATCCTCTACGTTTTGGAGTGATTTATTACACAGCAAGGCCTAACTAATACAGTCACATCAATAGACACTGGATAGAACTTGGAACAGATATTGGCAAATGTTGTCACTTAATGTTCTGAAACTGATCTTGGAATAATTCCTTAACATATTCTCTTATCTAAAAGAAAGTTTTGATACTATATTCTCTGATTTTCTTTTAAAGTTGAAGAGAGTAAGTGCATAGCTATTGTAAGAATACACAAGCTCACACATCTAATTACTAGAAGAAATAAGTCTGGTAACCTAAGATGGTGGGATTATTTCTCAGTGTGTCCTGACTGCACCAAAATCATCTTTGTTTATCTATTTCACAGTGATAAGCAATGTTTTATGATACTATGAGTGGCACTAGCCATTATCACTATGGAATAAATAAGATCTAGAAGATGTGTTTTGATGATCTGATTAAAAGGACAGAAACCCTACTTCTCACGTGCCAAGTTGCCACCATTTTAAGTTTTTAAGCTCAATCGTGTCTGACTCTTTGTGACCCCATGGACTGTAGCCCACCAGGCTGCTCTGTCCACAGAATTCTCCAGGCAAGAATACTGGAGTGGGTAGTCATTCCTTCTCCAGGGGATCTTCCCAACCCAGGAATCAAACCTAGATCTCCTGCACTACAGACAGATTCTTTGCTATCTGAGCCACCAGGGATTTCTCATTTTAAAATTTATCATTTTAAGTGAAAAATATGTTTAATGCTCATCAATCTACTGGAATAGGTAGGACTCAGGATACCAAATCCAGTAGACATGGATCCTAGTCCTATCCGTGCTGGTTACTGGTCCTTGGATAAGCCCTTTTCCCATTCTTCTCTTCAGATTCCTCATCTGTGAGGTAAGGGGACTAGATTCAGTGAATTTTATGTTCCTCACCATTCCAACAGCATCTTAAGTCCTTAATGTGGTCACTCATATGCTTCGAAACAAGGCCTCAAAAATAAATGCATTAAAACTCTCTGGGGACTGAAAACCTGGTATCTCCTGGAGTCGGGTCTAGGCTGCTGCTTTTCCAAAATCCAAACAAAATAAAATTTGGTTTACAGGTGTTATTGTTATGGGCGATGTTCGGTTATACTTACAGAAATAAGACTTTTCTGTCTTTTCTTCCCCTACAGTTGCTTTTGTGCACATTAAAATTGTGTTTTTCCATGGTCATTAAACGTATTCTGTGACTTGAGTTAAAGTGTATTCAAGGATCTACATGAAAATAAAACCAGGCACGTTGCAGTCTCTCTTGTGATATTTATCACTGATGGCGCTCACGTGACTGTAGAGCTCCATAAAACTCTGGAGGGGTTACCTTCGCTTAATGGCGTCCTTCCCTTTCACTCACCAGCCACTTCTTATTGCAAACAGCTGCTTGGAAACGAAAAAACATTTTCTATTTCCAAGGGACCTTGTTGGCTCTCAAAGTACTTTGCTCATTTTATTTAACAAATGTTTAAGTTTAATCAAATTTCTAATTCCAGAAATGAGCCAATCTTGCATTTTGAATCACTAGCTTGTGAGACTTATACATTTAAAAGAGTATAAAAGGAATCAAATTCAAGAGCAAAAAAAAAAAAGTGAAGTGTGTGGCTCCCATGGTTTCAGCTTACTCTTATGATGTTTCTGCCACCCCTTGGACCATCTGACTTCTGCCCATTCCATGATTCTAAGGGGACCGAGCATCTCAGCTTATAATGAAGGCTTCCTTGAATTCTGATAGAAAGCTCATACCCAATAACCCAATGAAACTGCATCAGCACCAAAGTAAGGGGGGAAAACAAGCGTCATATAAAGTTTATTAGCACTCTTTATTATGAAATAAACTCAGCTTACACTTCTTTTGGAGGGGAAAATGATGAACACAAAAAACATACCGTATTTTTACTTACTAACGTGCACTTGTAAAATGCGTGGCATGCTGTTTTACAGGCAGTAGCATATAAAATACTTTTTCCAGATGTGGGTTCATAATTCTCGAAAGACTATAATAGTTATCATAAGATTTATGGAGGATAATTTATTAATCACATTTTTTTCTTTTAGAGATCTGTTTAGTAAGATGAAAGAGAACTTTAAAATGTCATTTTAACCAAATGTAGATGGCATAATATCAAGTTACTCCTTTTGTTCAAATTATTTTTAATGACTTTATTTGTTTTATTGCCTCCACAAGTCAGTACCAACTTGGTAGTAATGATCTATTTAGGAAATCTCTTAAGATTTTTAAAGTAAAATACTATGGAGCTCTTTTAAGAACTAAATGAACTAAACTATGTGAGTTGATCAGCTTTCATTTATTTGAGAGACACAGAAGCTACTAAAGCTTATTTTTGCAAGATTTGGAGGAGACAAATCTTGTGAAAACTATAGCTCCCTGAACATTCACGTGGCTTCCCCAATAGAAAATTAGAAGCCCACGTGTGCTGAGTGCTACAAGTAACATATTGTTAAATAAAACACATATTACAAACATGGATCCCTTTAATCTGGCTTAGATTATTAAAAACACAGCTGTGCTAAATCCATATTGTGGAACCAAGTCACATGATGAGCCCAAAACCCCAAATGATCCTCTTTTTGTCATCACTTGATTTGAAGTAAGTTTTGTCTAAAGCATCACACTGACAAACTACAAAAAAAACAACTCTGCAATCAGGAGGATGTATCAGTCCTGGGATTACTGTCTTCTTACATCCCCTCTCCTCTTCTCCAGCCCACAGCTCCCCTGGCAGAGAAGCTACCACCGGACAGTGGGTCTAGATTGTTATTGAATTAAAAGTCAGCATAGAAGCTCCACCAGCCTTCTCTCCCCAGACTCTTACAACAGCCATCAGAGTAACCTCATCTCTAAAACAAATATCATAACACTTATTTTGCAAAGTTATCACAAGGGTTAAAATAAAATGATGCATGTAAATCATCTACAGCCTGGCACATAGCCCATTTTCAATAAATAGATGCTATTTTAGTTATCATGCACACAACTGCATGAGACATTATTTTTTAATTTTGAAAGAGCAATACAGTCAAGTAGTATTTATTGACAGATTTGGAAATAAAAGTAGGAAAAATAGAAACATACTGAATAACAACAATGTGTAATCTGCTATTCTAGGTTTTGTAAGGAACAACAGAATGTATGAGAGGGAATCTATGATTCAAAGCATTTATAATCCACGAGAGAGCTCCGAAGCACGCGTTGACGATTCCAGCAGCATTTTCAATCACTGGCCATATGAAAGCACAGTCCCAGGGCTAGACCTGGAGAGCAAGTGGCAGTTGCCACATGAAAGGTAAGGGCTGTGAGTCCTGAAAGTCTAGAAAAGGTTGAGACTGGTTGGGTAGGTTATGATGAGTTCGTGCCAGTTGGGCTTGAGTGACTTTGAGAAAGTGTGTTGGGGGGGGTCGGGGGGAGGCGCTCAGGAGAAGGAAACTCAGGAGCATTTGACATTTAAGCTAACCAGGTAACAGCTTGAGGAATGAGGCCGTGATGCCAGAAGAAAAGACTTGAGAAACTGAGAGCCAGGCTCGGTTTCTGTGTAGAGACACGAGGCCTCTCCTGAGCGCTCTGAAAGTCTGAGAGAATGCCATGATTAATACCAGAATTAGTCCCTGAAGGAGAAAATGTTCTACCTGTGATGAAGATTAGTGTCTGATGTGGCCCCAACCATGGCTGTTTTCCATGAGAAAGGAAGACTGCACAAAGAAGCCGTCAAGAACACAGCGCTCCAGCCCCACACCTCATACATCCCTTCACAGCTACAGTCTTTGTACTCCTGGCAGCCCTCTCCTCATCCACAGTCCCACTGTCCCAAGGCTACGAGCTCCGAGTCAGCAGCCCGGGAATGTCTGTTGAATGGTCTCTTCTTGGCTGAAAGGCCAGTGGTAATGACAATTGTTCAAATGAGGTATTTACAAGAATCTCATGTGTTGAAAGTATAACATTAAAAGAAGAAGGAAAGAAAACAGAAGGGGAGGTCCTACAAGTCCACTTGGAATGATGAATTAAAACTCCTCTCATACCTCCTTTGTTAGTCCGGGAATGCAACCTTGGACTTCCCTGGCGATCCAGTGGCTAAGACTCTGTGCTCCCACCGCTGGGGGCACAGTTTCAATTCTTGGTCAGAGAATTTAGATCCCATATTCCAAGCAGCCAAAAACAAAAAAACTGCATTGGCCTTTTAGAGTGGTCCAGTGGATAAAAGTCCGCACTTCTACTGCAGGAGCACAGGTTCAATATCTGGTGGGGAAGTTCACATGCTGTGACACACAGCCAAAAGGCAAAAAATTAAGAGTACAATCTATTTTCCTCCACGCAGATATTTTCTTTAATATCACAAAATATTTTAATGGACAAATGAGTTAGCAAACACACAGGGATCAGTGTGCCTTTTGACAGAGCTATCCCCTGCCCCTACCCTCCACTCCCACACCAACATGGGCACGAGACTGGAGAAATGAATATAGAAGCTGGAACAGATAGAAAAAAAAAATGATTAAAAAGATAGAATATAGTATTGTGCTTGCTTATTTTCCTATATCACAAAACAAAACAAAATTTTTGGTGTAGAGTTGATTTTTCTTCTTTTCCATTTAAGTCTGATGGAGGAAAAAAAATACTTTTTATACAATAAAATATGTGGGGTTTTGTTCTCTCTGTTCTTTTTAATTGCTCAGTCATGTCCAACTCTTTTGCGATCCCAAGGACCATAGCCTGCTAGGTTCCTCTGGTTATGGGATTTCTCAGGCAAGAATACTGGAGTGGGTTGCCATTTCCTTCTGCAGGGAATTGACCCAACCCAGAGATCAAGCCTGCATCTCCTGCATCGGCATGTGGTTTCTTTATCACTGGCACCACTTGGGAAGTATTCATTTAGTAATACATCAAGAAACCTTTTCCCCCATCAGTGTAAGTTCTTCCCCCACATAGATTTAGTGGCCAAGGTCCCGTAATCTACTCAGACTTCTGGTTGATCATTTGTTCTGTCTTAGGGATACTTTTAACCAGTAGCCAACTAGCAACATACTCAATATCATGCCAGGATCCATCTGGATCCTTTCTCCTCTGGAGGAGGGAGCAGACATGTCCAGATGATGAACAAGAGGCAAAAGGTCTTGGACACCCCACCCAGGAGTCCCGTGCCCTGACAGTGAGTGGAGGATCTCTGCCTGAACCTCACAGTCCCAAAGCAGGAGACAAAGACCACAAGGAAATACGCTACCTACCAGCTCTTCTCTCGTGGATGTGGAAAGCAAATGAGAGCTCTGTCCACATGAGATAACACATCCTTCTTTGCCTATTTGGGGAAGATTTCCCAGGTCCACTGTTCTACTCACCTAGCCAGTGTTCTGTTCACCTGGAAGGCGCTCTTCAAAGTCTGGGGGACATGCCCTGGAACAAACTCCACATCTCTTCCAAGTCATGGCAACTCATACCTTTATAAATGTTTCTTGGCTGAGACCATGAATATAAGCCAGAGGCTGACAGATGTGCACAACAGAGAAGCCATGTGGGAGCAGTAAAGAGAGCCTCAGAGAATGAGTCAAAAACACATCCTCTTTATCATCACTGAGGACCGATTTCCACAGTGCAGAATACATGCTTTGGAGCATTGCAGAGAGAGCAACGATTGGATAGATCTTCTCTAGGTAGTAAAGTACCAGTCTTTTCTGGAGTAAAGTGGCCAAGAATGAGAACCCCTGAATATTTCTTCTTTTGCTAAGCTGAGGCCAGAGCAGGGTGGGCCTCGAATGGCTGCCAGAGGAGTTTCCACCAGACAATGGGTATAGATGATTATCAAATGAATAATCAGCGTGTAGACTCACTCTCCCTTTTCCAGACTCCTAAATATCAGTTGCTTTAGGGAGACAATAGCCCACACATATGTAATAATTTGTCTCAGGAAATATTCTTAGTGCTTTGCATATAGCAATTCAGTAATTGCTCACAATCACCCTATGAGTTATATATTTTCTTAATCTTCATTGTTACAAGAAGTACAAGTGGAAGGTTGACAGGAAGTTGCAGTCTCAATTGGCGTTTAATCTTCTAATGGGCAAATGTTTTTCAGCACGCTGGGTTTGTGGAAAAGCAGAGTCTTCACTCATCTCTGTTGAAATCCTGCTAGTGGGTAAAGTTTGAGAGAATAAGTGGCATTTAACTCATTAGTCTGCAAACGACACCACTGTATGTTCTCTTCACCAGCTTAGAGAACAGAAGTCAGAGCAAAGGTGGGAGATCAGGGCATAAATTCACCATCTGCGACGAAATGTAATCAGATCCGAGGAGTTTCCACTTTGAAGTCTTCCTGAATCTGTGTGGGTTACAGGTCTGAACATATCACCAGCTTTGACAGGTGGCTTTATTTTTCATTTCAAAGAGGGAGAAAGAAAGCCAGGAAACCAAGTGAACACATGCATGGGGAAGCTTTGAATGCTGCCCCCTGAATGCCCACAGAGGTGCTTTTCTAAGTTTGGGGTCACTCGTTCAGAGGAGCAAAAGCAGTTGGGCTCTGGTCCACCCTAGACTCCATCCTTCCCAGTCACGGCTCTGTGAAAGCTGCCTTTCTCTGGCTCCAATGCCCACTGTCTTCTCTGCTCCCACACCAGCCTCAAACCGGGACTGAGCTTCAGCCGTTGCTGCTGTGGCCAGGCATCCGCCTGGTGGTGACTGCAGGCTAAAAAGTGCTCAACTCAGAGAGTAGCATTTGCCCTGTCATCGTGGAATGACAGCACTTCCAAAGGCTGAAACCCAGCTGCCCTCCAAAATCAGTTAGCCCCTTGCCTTCTTGGAGGGCTTCCCAGATGGCGTTAGTGGCAAAGAACCCACCTGCCAATGCAGGAGACCTAAGACACTTGGGTTTGATCCCTGGGTTGGGAAGATTCCCTGGAGGAGGGCATGGCAACCCACTCAAGTATACTTGCCTGGAACATCCCACGGACAGAGGAGCCTGACGGGATATAGTCCATAAGGTTGCAGAGTCGAACACAACTGAAGTGACTTGGAAGGCATGCTGCCTTCTTGGCAACACTGAACCCATCTAAAGGATGCACTTAACAGCCTGAGCAAGGCAGGCAGAAAAGCGTGCGGTGACCCACAGCTCAGTCTCGGTATACGGTCATTAATGTGTGATTTATTTTTTCTTTTAAGATTTTTTTTTGATGTGGACTATTTTAAAAGTCTTTATTGAATTTGTTACAATATCATTTCTGTTTTCCTTTTTGGTTTTTTGGCCGCAAGGCATGTGGGATCTTAGCTCCCCGACCAGGGATCAAACACACGCCCCTGGCATTGGAAAGTGAAGTCTTAACCACTGGACTTCCTGGAAAGTCCCTTTGAATCCAAAAGGATCACCTACTCTCTCTTCATGAAAATGGCACAGAGCAGAGTCAGCATTACCCAGTGCCAACCCAGCCATGTCACAGCCTGCCAGAAGCTTCTTGCATGCAGTCCCCAAGGATGAGGAAGCCCCCGGAAAGGCCAGGGCTGACATTCTCCACACTGCACAGTCTGCAAGCCCTTTGGCCTGTGGAGAGAGGATGCCTTGCCAGGAGACAGTACACTGAGTGGGCGGAGAACATTCTGCAGGACAAGGGAAGGGGTCTGGTGAGTGAGACCAAGTCAGGCGCTTGGCCTTGCAGGGAAGAGGAACTACTCAGATCCTGATGAGGTGATGCTGTGTTCCAGCCCAGCTCCTTCTGGCCATACTAGTGTTCTCAAGAGAGGGGCTGAGAGTTAGTCCCTTAAACGGCCTAGACTTTCTGGATGAAACTGAGGGCATGAAAGCAGCATGATGCGTGGGTGTCCTAGGCTGAATACTGGATGGCAAGATTGGTCTTTTTATTTTTAATAAATAACATTTATTAGACTTTTCGATTATAAAAGTAATACAGGCTCATTACAGAATGACTGGAAAAGAATGGAGACACATGAAGAAGGAAACGAATGTCACCTGTAATTCCCCCACTCTGGTCATTGTGAACATTTTCTTTACTCAAGTCTCTTATACAGTGAATTATGCAGTATTTTTTAAAAATAAAAATAAATACTGCTTTGTAAGCTGACTTTTCCCTTAGTAATACCACAAGAAACTTTCCCCCCTCAGTATATGTTCTCCCACCACACAGATTTAGTGGCTAAGGTCCCATAATCTACTCAAACTTTTTGTTGGCTGTTGCTTTAATTCCATCACTTTGATATTATTTGTTGTTCAGTCACTAAGTTGTGTCCAACTCTTTGCGACATGAAGAACTGCCACACACCAGGCTTCCTTGTCCTTCACTACCTCTCAGAGTTCACTCAGACTCCTGTCCATTGAGTTGTTGTTGCCATCTAACCATCTCATCTTCTGCCTTCCCCTTCTCCTTTTGCCTTCAATCTTCCCCAGCATCAGGGTCTTGTCCAATGAGTGGGCTCTTTCCATCATGTGGCCAAAGTATTGGAGCTTCAGCCTCTGCATCAGTCCTTCCAATGAATGTTCAGGACTGGTTTCCTTTAGGATGGACTGGTTGGATCTCCTTGCAGTCCAAGGGACTCTCAAGAGTCTTCTCCAGTATCACAGTTTGAAAGTATCAATGCTTCAGTATATATACACTAAAATTAACATCTTGCATGTACAACATACCTGATTATATCCTTAGGGTACATTTTTTAAAATTTGACCATGGAAATGAAAGGTTTGCATTTCCTATTATTAAGATTTTTGTTATGTAATCTAATCTTGAAGTGACTGAAAAATCCATTCAGAACTTCTCAGGGCATGTTCTTGGCTTCAAGGAGACTGGTGGTGATTCTGTGTCCTGTGTTCTGATGACAGTACTTCAAGCCATTCTGAGAGCCCAGTCGCCTTCATGAAGATCCATTCCACTTAACAGCCTTGGCACAGTGTTTCAGAGATTGGATCTGGGTGTCAGGTAAGCCTGGGTTTCAATCTCTGCTTCCCCTCTTGTTATTTTGTGACATTGAGCAAGTTTCTTCATCTCTTTCAGTTTTCTCTTAGACTTGTTGCAATTGTTATGGCCACCAACTCACTACAACCACCCCAAACCCTACCTTAGTTAAACCTGGGCTCTATAAACTTTGTCAACAATCATATTTCCTTTGGAGGAAAAATCTATAGCCTCTCTCCCTGGAAATGGAAATACAAAGAAATTGTTGAAAATATGTAGAAGTCTTATTAAAAGCCATCCTATGATCCCAAAGTAAAGATGGGATAGAAAGTTAGAACAAGAATGGAATTATCAGGCAGTGAGGTGGGTTTAGAACAGAAGTCAGCTGCTATTTAAGTTTTAAGCACTCTGATTGCTAAGAACAAAGGGGAAGCACATTGATTTAATAATGGTTATTAACTGCAAAACCAAAATATTTAAATCCATCTATCACTTAGAAATATTTGTTTATTTCTAAACTGAAAGGAAAAAAAAAAGAGCATGTGGATTTTGATAGCACACAAACCAGTCTTCAACTTTGATCCCCTTCAAGGATCTAAGAAACAGAGATTATCCTTCCAATGATCTAATTTACTACTTTTCAAGGATAGGATCCATGGTGCCCACAACCCCTTCTCCCAGGGAAAACGAATTCTGTGGTTTGTCATCGTTAAGAATCCCTTTCCTAGGACACTTCGGGCTAGGACATGCCTTCAGGGCCCATTATACTCAGCCATTCATTCATTCACAAATAAGTTTTCTAAAGGCCTGTTTTATGCTGGAAGTCAGATTAGCCATTGGCCAATAGGAACTGATAGATAACAGATGAGAGAATGAGCTACGGCCAGAAAGAGGCAATTTAATGAAATGTAATCATTTTCACCTGTGAATCTCCATGTGCCTCACAGCAATTCTGAGTTATAAAAGTGAGCTCCTCTAGCCAATGTGCAATACTGTCTTTACACCAGCTAGAAGCTCCTTAGGGTCAGGTACTCTGTGCTGCATTTGTGTGACCTGCGGTTTAGATGGTTCCACAGGGTGTTCAGTTAATTCTTGCAGAGAGATGGGCTCATATCCTCTCTTGAGCCATTAGGACTTTCCCTAAGTCTATGTAAGTCTGCCTCATTAGGTTTCCCTCAAGCCTACATATGTTCTGTCTGACCCCTTCTGGGACCTGGAAAGTGGTCCTTCCCTTAGTCCCTAACCTGTTCCTCCTGGTGGGGCTAAAACAACACTTCTTTTCCAATCCTTATTCTCAGGACCTCATGTAGCTTTCCTATCCCTGTTGTATCATCCATACCCTTACTGAAGACTCCCAGACAAGCCCCATTCACACTCCAAGCTGCTGGTTCTAGAAGCAAGAGAGAGGCAACAAAGTTTGTCTTTATGTTTTGCTTTTAGCTTCGCAAGAGAGTTAACAAAAGTCATCTTTGGTTTCGCTGAACAAATCAGAGAACTGGCCTGTGACAATTAGGAGTCAGGTCATGGTGATGCCACACTCTAGTGCTTAGTCACTTCAGTCATGTCTGACTCTTTGAGACTCCATGGACTGTAGCCTGCCAAGCTCCTTGGTCCATGGGAATTCTCCAGGCAAGAATACTGGAGTGGGTTGCCATGCCCTTCTCCAGGGGATCTTCCCAACCCAGGGATCCAACCAAGTTCTCCTGCACTTCAGGCAGATTCTTTACTGTTTGAGCCACCAAGGAAGCCTGCCACACTCTTAGTGTTTTTTAAAATAAATAGTGAAATTACCAACTTAAAGCAATATTTAAGGTACCTAGTGAAATCACTGAAAGAAGAAGATAAAAACCTGATTCCATTTATCTTCTAGGTCCTATTTTTGAGAAAAAGTTCAAATCTTTAGTTTTGGACACTTAAACCACAGCTATCATTCTGGAGAAACTTAGGAAAGAAAGGAACAATGTTTAGTGCAATTATTTCTATAACCAAGCCTATAGGAAAAGACCTCCATGTGATTTAGAGTTGTGTAATAGGATCTCAGCTAAAGAAACTGGAAAAGGTGAAGTATCTCAGGAGACATTCTGGTCTGGAGCATTAACCATTTTGCTGCTGTTCCCAGAGCTTCCCAGATGGTGTGCTGTGATTATCCTGCTGATGCAGGAGATGCAAGTTCTATCCCTGGGTCAGAAAGATCCCCTAGAGTAGGAAAAGGCAACCCACTCCAGTATTCTTGCCTGGGAAATCCCATGGACAGAGGAGCCTGGCAGTCTATAGTTTCAGTTCAGTTCAGTTCAGTCGCTCAGTCGTGTCCGACTCTTTGCGACCCCATGAATCGAAGCACCCCAGACCTCCCTGTCCATCACCAACTCCAGGAGTTCACTCAGACTCACGTCCATCGAGTCTGTGATGCCATTCAGCCATCTCATCCTCTGTTGTCCCCTTTTCCTCCTGCCCCCAGTCCCTCCCAGCATCAGAGTCTTTTTCAATGAGTCAACTCTTCGCATGAGGTTATGGGGTCACTAAGAGTTGCACAAGACTGAGCGACTGAGCACACACACACCTCCTAACATAAGCATCTCATCCCTACATCACGATCTCTAAGTGCCTGCAGTATGTGTTACACACTTCATCTCACTTAATCTTTAATAACAACCCTGCTGCTGCTGCTGCTAAGTTGCTTCAGTTGTGTCCGACTCTATGTGACCCCATAGACGGCAGCCCACCAGGCTCCCCCGTCCCTGGGATTCTCCAGGCAAGAACACTGGAGTGGGTTGCCATTTCCTTCTCCAATGCATGAAAGTGAAAAGGGAAAGTTGAAGTCGCTCAGTCATGTCCGACTCTTCGCGACCCCACGGACTGCAGCCTAGCAGGCTCCTCTGTCCATGGGATCCTCCAGGCAAGAGCACTGGAGTGGGGTGCCATCGCCTTCTCCGAATAACAACTCTATGAGTCTGTTATTATTATTCCTTTTTCACAAATAAAGAAACTGAGGCTTTCTTTATCCTCTATGCTCTAAATAGGTGAGATAAATATTTGTAGGTGACAGCTGAGATTAAAATCTAAGTATGTCTGCATTCATAGAATCTTGCTATACTCAAGTACAGTATTATATTTAATCACTGCCTCTCATGGAGTGTAGGACCAGATCCTTTGATTTATATATTCCATTTCTAATATAATGTATTACATTTACCACAAAATCTGTTTTGATTATGGTTATTAGTAATGTCATTGTGGTTAATGAGAAAATTTATAGACAAGTACTATTATTACTACTATTGATAAAACCAGCATGTGTTTGTATGTCATTTATAGTTTATAAGGCACTTTTGCAATTATATTAATTTTAATTAATTTTTCAACAGTTCTCTGAGGTGGGCTTGTCTTTGCTTTACAGATAGGGAACTAAAGTTCAGAGAGTTCAAATGATTGAACCAAAGTGTGCTAACCTGTCAACGTTAAGTAAATCCCATTAGAATGACCCTGTGAGGGATGTCTCCTTAAACCTTGTGCCCTAAGCAGCCTCCTTGCCTCACCTTAGGCCCCAACCTGAGGCCAAGACTCAACCTAAACTCAGTGCTCTTATTTATGCCAGTGATCCATTTCTATCAACTTATAAGATACTGATGTTCCCAATCTACTGGAAAAGACTGATGCAGTTAAGTTCCCAATGAGTAAGGCAGCCCAAATACAAATGCACTAAGAATTCCAAGACTCTTGGCGTGATGCAGCTTCTTCTCTAGCCCTTTGATGGGGAGCCACTGGGAGCCAACTGGGAGCCATTTATCTCCGCACCTCCAGCCTTGGCCTTGGGCTTGATGCACCATGGATACTTAATATTTTCTGAATGATGAAAGATGAGTGAAACTATCAACAAATATTTATAAGTTTGAAGATCTTCAGTGTCTTAACCTACTGCTTCCTCTTTTGACTTTTTTGATTTGTTCTTAGGATTTGAAGAAGATAGAAGGGAAACAGGGAGCCTTGTGGAGCCCTGGGCCTGGTAGGATGGATATAAAGGAAGGGGCGTGCAGTACAAACCTGTTGTGTCTCCTATTTCTCTCTACTCAGATCTCTGATGCAGATGCCTTCCTCTGTGTCCCCGGAGGTGATGGAGAGTCCCTACCATTATGGGAGGAGGCCTTTCACCTTGACTCCCCTGTTATTCTCTGGGAAAACTGGGCTCTTTTCATGTACCATCCAGAAGCTGCCACCACTTTAGAGAATGTTAAAATGCAATCTTATATAATGAAGAGATTCTTTTCTTTCTATTTCAGCAAGAAAGAAAAGCAAGACATTCAGTTTTTAACATGGATTGAAAATGGAGTCTCGCCAATTTTCTGGGTTTTACCCCACCACATTCTGCCAGCCAACACAGCGGGGAACAAGCGGCCTGTGTTCCTAGAACATTTTTCTGAGAACAGGAAAATGTCAGTAATTTAGATAATTGAGTAACTGGATGAAAATTTACCTGTGCCACAACTTTAAATAAAAAGGGTTTTGACTAAATAATATCAGCAAAGCAAACAGGATGAGAAAGTAGAATTTACGTCTGCTTTAATGAAATAACAATTTTTATTGAGTATATAGAAGTAATGGTAATTGTGATCCAATTCAATCTACTTATTAAAACATATCCCATAAGACCTTCCACTAATCAGGATACATTTATTAGTCTAGTTTGGTTACATAAATGCCTTTCTTGGTTTTTGTTACTGTTGATAATTCAGATTTTAGCCTCCCTCTTGCCAGAGATTGTCTGTGTCCATAAGGTTTCACTGGGGTTTTACCTGTAAGAATGCCTCAGGGGAAGGGCCAGATAGAGAAGTGTTTGTCAGGACCAACCCTGGTCTGATAAAAGTGATAAAACTGTGCAAGGAAATGAAATGTATACAGAAAAGTCTTTAGACTCAGTTCCAAACACGGATGAATCCCCACTCTGGAGCTGCGATCCTCAGTAGCACTGAGATCTTTCAGCATGCTCTTTCACATGATAAAATTATTAAAAGAGGCAAAGCAATTGACCTGTGAGGGAGTAATTCTGTCATGCTCAAATGCCTTGTAAACAAGGAGAGGCTTTAAGTGCAGAGTGACTCTCTGCTTTCAGGGGCTTCCAGGGTGAGGAGGTGCTGAAGGAAGATGCTGACAAAGAGCAGAAGGAGCCTGATGAGTGCTCTTTTCCTTCCTGCCCCCTGGGAATCCAGCCAGCCATCTGTGGGCACCCTGACTCCCTTATACAACAAGCCTGGCCTCAGAGTTGAAGGGCTCTCCAGGTGTTACCTGGGTACCTTTGGTGTCAATATACATATTTGCCTAATAAGACACCCAGTTCACTGATGAGACTGGCAGGAAGTTGGTGATCCTAGGAAGGTGAGAACTCAGATTTTCTGCCACTTTGGTGGAAACGTCTGTGTAGCTTCACTCTGCTTTCCATGGCCTGGCGGCCCTGCATGTTTGCAGAGGAAACATCAGCACAGAACATCATAATCTATCATGCATCCTCACACATCAAATAGGACTTATACCATGATGCAGCAAAGAACTGCCTCTGAGTGCCTGGGGGACTCTCCTCTCATCTCTCTGGTCCTTACACACACACACACACACACACACACAGATTTGCACTGTCTGAACCTTTCTTCAAAACCTTCCTGGACCAAGTCATAGTCATCTCTCCATCAGCTGAATTCCCAAGGAACCCATTATTTCCTCTGCCAGAGATTTCGTGTCACTCCCAAAAGAATTAGAAGCACTCCATCAATAAATGTTGGAGAGGGTATGAAGAAAAGTGAACCCTCTTTCATTGTTGGTGGCAATGTAAATTGATACAGCCACTATGGAGAACAGTGTGGAGATTCCTTAAAAGACTAGGAATAAAACTACCATATGACTCAACAATCTCACCACTGGGCATATACCCTGAGGAAACCATAACTGAAAAAAAACACATGTACCCTCATATTCACTGAAGCACAATTTACAATAGCTAGAATATGAAAGCAACCTAGATGTCCATCCACAGATGCATGGATAATGAAGTTGTGGTACATACACACAATGAAATACTACTCAGCCATGAAAAGAAAGGCATTTAAGTCAGTTCTAATGAGGTGGATGAACCTAGAGCCTATTACACAGAGTGAAGTAAGTCAGAAAGAGAAAAACAAATATTGTCTATTAGACACATATATATGCAATCTAGAAAGATGGTACTGATGAATCTTCATGCTTATCTCCCCATCCTATAGCCATCAGGGACCCCTGGGTAGTGCCAGGATTGTAGGTTCAGTCAAGTGACTAGGGATCTATCTCCTTCCTGTAGGCTGAAGGGAATGGACTTACACTCTACAGGAACCTTTCTGGTTTAACCTGATGTGTCGATATGATACAAGACTTTTCAAACGGTCAATTCACTTGTGCTTCAGGCAGTAGTTTCATACTTTGACTTTCAATCTTGAATGATGAAGATTTAAAATTAAGTTTTTTTGGTCTCATTAGTCTCCATGGCTTCTTGTTTATCTGCGCTCCTTTCTGCCCCTGGAAAAATGTAGAATACTGTCCTTGACCCTATCCTGTGGTCCACTCGGAATCATGCCCCACTGCCGCCACCACCACCCTGCCCTCAAACTGATCCTTTCTGCCACGATTCATACAGAACTCCCTTCTTCCTGGCCTGGGAGGACTGTTGCTCCCAGATGAGCCCTCTGCCCTTTGGTCTCACTTAACCTTCTCTAGAGCAGCCCCTACCCACTGCCACCACACTGACAATGCAGGATGGAGGCTCTGAACTTTTTCCTCCCAAACAGACCATGCTGTCCCATCCCGTCAAGACTGTGATCTTTCCTTGAAAGGTTATATTGTCTTTTCTGCTTGTTTTAGTTTGCTTGTTTTCTGTCGGTGGGCTTCTGTTACCTCCCTTTCCACACACTACCTCCCCAGCCCCTGCTCTCCCAACACACCCCGCAGCCCCCCAACCCGTTATCCTCTGGATCTTGGGAGACCCTCAAGTGGAGATAACGAATCATAGCTGCTGTCCAGGCTTCCACTCACAGACAACCCAAGCAAGCAAATGTGCAGTTATAATCACATCCTTCCTCCCTAATCAAATTTCTTCTGACCGAGAGCTAGATAGTTAGTTGACATATCAGCTAGAAACCTGCTTAACTGAGCCTAGAAGGCCTGGTGTGTCTGCCGAGATACACGTGCCCTGTTCCTACCCCAGGCCACACCCTCCATCTTACCAAGTCCACAGCGTGACCATCATGTGCCCGTGCTTCCTAGACTACAGCTCTCAAAAAATCAAAAATAGATCTCAGTCCCTTTGCAGTCCCTGCATGTTGAGGACAGTGACACAGCTGTGGTCAGCAAATCCTGTTGAGTGAACGAATGAATGAGCAGCCACGTGCACCACACTCCTTTGTCCACACACAGGGTTCTCACTCCCTCTACTTGCCAGCCCTCCAAACTCATGCTCTGCAGCTCGTAAATGGCCTCCTATCTCCCCCTCCCCGCTCCGTCCTCACTACCTACTATACTAATGTTTGCAAACTGCAAGTTACCCCTCTAGGGTTTCAACTAAGCAGGACCAATTCTTTCGGCTTCCTTCACAAGACTTGCCTTTTCACCATTATCTTCCTTTCGACTTGGACTCTCTCCAAATGGTCCGCCTCCCTTCTGAGTTGTAAAGCTGAGAAAGAGGTTAGGTTTGTAAGGCCAAACCATTAGGTTTTATCTATCCAGAAGGGAGCCTCTGAGACATTTGGCTTCTTGCTCTCTAAGAGTATCCCGAGTTTCAGTGAGCCAGAATGACAAAATTACCCCAGGGACAGCCACTTCTCCTATGCACCGGTCATAGCCGCAGTGGGGTGTGAATGCTGCTCGTCATTTTATGAGCACGTTTTAGGAGGTCTGTAATGTGAGGAGGACTGTCTTTACAATCAAGGTGGGAATTAATTGGCAAGAGTGTGGTGATCCAGGATACTATTGTGGTCTCTGCACTTCCACTGGGAGGCTTATCATCCTCTTCTGTTTACCAAGGTCTTTTTAAAAATTATTATTATTGTTAAACACCTTGGATTGTAGGGTTCATGAGCTGCATGATAGGAAGGCTTAAGCTCAAGTTGTCTGAATCTTGGAAGAGGATCAAAACCCGAGCTGAAGCTCCTTCCCTTCCCGCCTGACTCACAAGGCCATTGTTACTGTGTTTAGCTTTGGATAAACTTGCCTGTGGAAGGTGACTGCTCACAGTGGGTCATTTGAAACGTGCAGACTTAGCTCCGGCTTCATGTGTGAGGGCAGGCCTGTCACCACGCATTCCAGGTCACTCTCAAAAATGAATTTGTCTTTCCTCAACGTTCCTCCGAGCCGGGGAGCAGACATTCCTTCGGCTCTGCATTAATCCAATTACTAAACACCTGCAGACATGCAATAACAGTGTGGGTGCCAAGAGCCTTAGAAATGGTTTTAGAGCAGAGTGTAATCTGCTGTCCTGCTATCAGGACTCACATTACACACCTGCCAAGACCCCAGCCAGAAAAATAACATTCCCGGTTCCCACTCTAGGCCGGAATGCTCAGAGCACATTACAGAGACAGAGTGACGGGCCTGTTAGCTCGACTGCCACGGTGCCCATGAAACATTCTGAACTATTCAGTGATGGTAACTCAAAGTCACTTCAGTACTAAAAATACTTACAAGAAAAGTATGACAAAACAGGATTTTTCTTTTGGGGACAGGTATGGCAAAATCCTTCCCCACCAACACTGACCCATTGAATCTGATGACTCTTGCCAATCCCTTGTGCTTCAGATCATGTCAAAGGGGGCTTCTCATGGCATCATCTCCAGTATGCTCATGGCCACAAGGATGCCTGAAGGGAGGAAATAACCTCACCGCACTGCCTCACTCCCTTCACTGCAAAGTGTCTAAGTCATTTAGATATTCAGAAACTGAACACGCTTGATTTTCCCAAAGATCCTGAACTCGCGCCTAAGACTAGTGATGTGTGAGGACCGGCCATGACTGACACCTTTCTCCAAATACATACACCTCTAAAAGAAATGAAAGGACTCAGAGTCTCTCGGTAAACCCAAAACAAGTCTTGATTGAGAACTGTCCTTGTGTGTTTTTTGTTTTTATTTTTCTTTTTCTGAACTGGTGTTGGAACAGTTCTATGGCTGCCTGTGGTAAGAGTGAAATAAATCCTTCACAGAAATCCCTCACTTCCATGCTTTTTGCAAGAAACAAGTTTCTCTATGACTGGAGCTGCTGTGTTATTTCATCTTTGCCAACTTGAGTTCTTAAGGCTGGTGACAGTACCTGCTCATGTCCTCGGACTCAGAATCTGCAGAGAGGAGGCAGGGATTACAGCGGGAACTCTCTGCTGAATGGATCCGTGGGTCAAGGGTCCTTCCATATGATATGCACCCCCTGGGCTGAGCGGGCATCAAAGTGGACATGTGGATGTATTTTCCCAGCCCCTGGTCACTTAGTCTATATAAAGAAACCACTGGAAACATCAGAAACTAGGACGTAAGAGTAGTAAGTGCCCGGAGGAGGAAATGGCAGTACAAGTATTCTTACCTGGAAAATCCCATGGACAGAGAAGTCTTGCAGGCTGCAGTCTATGGGTTGCAAAGAGTCAGACACAATTGAGTCACTGAGTATGCATGCAAGTATACAGGGAAAGGAGGCAGAAAAGGGCGTATCCTTGACACTGCTTCCTTTGAATTACCCACCCTCGCCTGTGATCAGACCTCACTCCGAAACAAAATGTGCAAACCCCCTCAGACAGCCTACCACTTCCCACCTGAGTGCACTCAGAGTTCGCACCCCTTGCCCGGCACTTCTGCACCAATAAAGTATGACATGTGATTGATCATTGCCCATGTGAGTGTCTCATCTTCCCGAAGCGGGCATGAGCCCCCCATGGGCAGGAAGGGGCATGTTTTATCACTTCTCTCAGGTTTGGCCCCTCCTAGCGCCAATGGTCCAGGCACCCAGTAAACAGAGAGGAGCTCCTCACAGTTAACCCTTCTTGGATTTGGGGAAGGAGAGGGTGGGATGAATTGAGAGAGTAACATTGAAACATTTACATTATAGTGTGTAAAATAGATAGCCAGTGGGAATTTGCTATATAGCACAGGGAGCTCAAATCAGGTGTTCTGTGACAACCTCGAGGGGTGGGATGGAGTGGGAGATGGGAGGGAGGTTCCAGAGGGAGGGACATATGTATACATAGGGCTGATTCATATTGATGTATGGCAGAAACCAACACAACATTGTAAAGCAATTATCCTCCAATTAAAAAATAAATAATTTTAAATAAAAATATACACAGCTTAGCGCCTCGGTAAACTTGATTTCCAGCTATAGACTAAGTCCTTGCTAGTCAAAGTGTGGTCCATGGGCCATTTTAACCGCCTGGGAGCTTGTTAAAAATACAGAATCTTTTTTTTTTTTTTTTAGAACAAGTGAAAGTGTTTTGTTTTAACATGAAACCGACAGGTTTGTGTTTCTTTTTTCTGGTTTGTGGCTTGTGCCACACCATGTGGCATGTAGGATTGTAGCTCCCCGACCAGTGATCCAGCATGCACCCCCTGCAAAGAAAGTGAGGAGTCTTCAACCCTGGACCTCCAGAGAAGTGCCCAAAATACAGAATCTTAGAAAGTTATGAAAAAACTAGACAGCTATTAAAAAGCAAAGACATCACTTTGCCAGGAAAGGTCCGTCTATTCAAAGCTATGGTTTTTCCAGTTAACCATGTACGGTTGTGAGAGTTGGACCGTAAAGAAGGCTGAGCACCAAAGAATTGAGGCTTTCAGATTGTGGTGGTGCTGAAGAAGACTCTCGAGAGTCCCTTGGACTGCAAGATCAAACCAGTCAATCCTCAAGGAAATCAACCCTGAATATTCATTGGAGGGACTGATGCTGAAACAGAAGCTACAATACTTTGGCCACCTGATGCCAAGAGCCAACTCATTGGAACAGATCCTGATGCTGGGAAAGATTGAGGGCAGAAGGAGAAGGGGGCAGCAGAGGGTGAGATGGTTAGATAGCATCACCAACACAATCGACATGAATTTGAGCAAACTGCAGGAGATAGTGATAGACAGGGAAGCCTGGTGTGCTACAGTCCCTGGGGTTGCAAGAGTCAGACATGACTTAGTGACCGAACAACAACAAGCCCCACACTAAACACACTGAATTAGCCCCTGCATTTCAGCAAGATTCCCAGGAGGTTCAAATGCATGTGAAAGACTGGGCAGCCTCATTAAGCTATCACCTTCTCTCAGAACGGAATCCTACTGAGCCCTGAGAACTCATCATCTCTGGGGGAGTCCTCTGTGTGCTCCAGGATAGAGTCCTCAGGCGGCTCCCAGGATAGAGAAAGACACCAAGGATCCAAGAGGTCTGAGCCAGAAGAGAAGAGGAACAAACACCAGCATTACCATCATGTGCCTGAAAGGACGGTTCGGTGTCCAGAGAGCAGGAGCGGACAGCCAGAGGCGAGGCGGCCAGCAGCTGGCTCCTAAGGAGCATTCCGAGACGGGGGCCTCGATCTGCCAGCCCCTCCCTTGCAGCCCAGCATTCCCAGCCCACATGTAACCTTCAGCCCCTGCCCAGAGCACTCAGTATGACAGTAATAATAGTAGTCACCAGAAAATGCAACCTCGATCATGCTAACAACTTTTGAAAAGTAAAATGCTCGGGATATGATTTCAATTAAAACTCACATTGTCTGACTTGTCTCTCCGCATAGCAAGGGTTCACCTCCTCTTGCCCTCTTACCTCCGCTGTTCAAAACGAAGGAGGACAGGAGGGAGCCGTATTGATGCCCGCTCCCACCTTGAGGTGTGGGTGTCTGGGTGCCAAACTTCACTTCCCCTGCCCCGTCTGCTGAGCACCCATCATGAAAAAATGGTCTTCATGTTGACCTCACCCCAAATAAATCTCCCAAATGTAGGGCAGAGTCCCTTTCTCTCTACCCCTCCCCAACCTCTCTTACTCGGTGTGTGTCAGTTTATGAATAAACAATTCTGAACTTAAAAGGAACTGCTCTTGTACAAATGGAAAGAGCCTAAACTCCTTGCCAGGGCTTGTCTCATGCAGACAGCCCCAGTGATCTACCTCATTTGCGTTGAAGGTGACCTTTTTTTAAATCACTTCTAATCACCGAGCAGGTGAGTGCCAGACAGCCAGATGGGGCTGGGGAGACACAGACTCAGTCAGAATCCTGGTACATAGTCTCCCCAAGGAAACAGACTCACTGTCACCCTGGAGATCTCCAATAGCCCCTTTCAACAAGATGCTAAACAGAATACAACAAACAAGGCCAGCATCAAAGCCATTTGGTTATGTGTAAACAATCAAACTTACTGCTTCATAAGAAATTTATGAACTAGTGCAGCATTAGTTTGATCCTCTTTCTGAATCTTCTCGCCTAATCCAAGTAATGCCTATTCATTTTTTACAATTAGCTTAAATGTTATCTGCGTCTAAACTTTTCTAAATCTTCCCAGATTTCTCAGATACTCTCCCATTCTGCTTGCGTAAGTATCCTCTTTGGTGAAGGTTTTCGGGAAACGCAAAATTAGCAATTGTTGTTCAGATGTTTTCTGTCTATTACTGTAAGGGGAAAAAAACTATGACTTTGAAATTCAAATGAAATGTTCCTGTTCCTGAAATTCAAACTTCTGTGTTCCTGATAAACCTCACATTTTGTAAAACCACACATTAAAAGCAGCAGAGCTTTGGGGAAAATAAAGTTAAGAAAAGACCACTCAAAAATGTAACCAGACCTAACAAAAATAGTAACAATTAGTAATACAAATAATAGAGCAATTAAATCACTGCTGGTCTTTGCTCCTAGCATCAAACCCACTCCATTCTTTGTGTCCTTAATTTCTTTAACTTTTAATTTATTTCCTTTAACTTCTGCCTTTGAGACATAGGTCCTGGGGGGCATTTCATCTAATAGAGATCAGTTTTATCAAGATGAAACATATGAACCAAACCATCTTCATCAGTTAAATTTGTTAACACTAAGAGATTTGCAGCTCCTTAATTGCTCCCCCAAATAGTTTAAATCAGAAGAACATGCACTGGTATTTAAAGCCATCCTATTAGTCACTTCTTCCTCTAAAGTAGAGCGCTATTCAGGATTTTCAGCTATTTTTCTTAAGGTCTATATATCACAAAGGAGGAACACAGGAACCTGGCAGGCTACAGCCCACGGGGTCGCAAGAGTTGGACACAACTTAGCGACTAAACCACCACCGCCACCACCATATATCACACAGGCTTTCTCTTTATGTGAGAACAGAAGTGTCGTCCTTTTAAAAACATGAAAATGTTTTGTGAGAAATCACCATCATACTGATACCATTTTTCCTATTCAAAGAAACCGGTTGTAATGGAACAGACCATATAGATACTTGCAACTGATACTATATGAATGTTTCAAATGTCAGTCATGTGGCAGAGAGAACAGTAAAGAGTGAAAGGGACTTAACTTCAAAGAGGTGATTGCGCTAAGGATATTAAGATTGGAAGATTATCTTGGATTATCTAGATGAGTTCTGCCTACTCATGAGGGTCCTTATAAGAGGAAGACATAGTGCTCGAGTCCTAGAGAGAGACGTAATGACATCGGCAAATGTGGGAGCGATCGATGGTGGGCCACAAACCTGGGGATGCAGGCAGCCTCGACCAGCTGGAAAAGCCAAAGAAATGAGTTCTTCTTGAGGGCCTCCAGTGGAATGCAGGAACACAACTGCTGGCCCCAGGAATTGTATGAGAGTGCAGAACTGTGCATCACTCCTGTCCCAGAAGACTGCCAAGCAGGCAGCAGATCCAAACCTCCTCTCCAAACCAAGTCAACAGGAAGAACACATGCCTTGAGTCACCAATCAGGGGGCAGGACCTCAAACTCACCTTCTTATTCCAAACTAAGCCCACAGATGCCTTTTCTTTCTAGGATCAAAAGCAAGCAGCTTGAAAAAGTGTATAAAACACAATACACACTACAAGCTATCATTCTTAAGCCAACTCTATCAACTTTCTGCTGAACCTCTTTGCAATAAAACAAGAAAGAAAAATGGCCAGAGATCTTTAGTACCTCCTCAAGGAAGTTCTCAAGGCCATTCTGATCGATCTCAGATTTCACATAATTCAGATGCTGCTGCAGGGGTGTTTGACCGTGAGTTTTCCTCACCTATCTTTCTACCACTCTTTCCAGTTAAAGTTTCATGTCCACATTCTTACCTTTCTGTATGGGACAACAAACCCTCAATGATTTACTTCTCCGGTGCTTACTCAACACATTTCCAGATCAAAAATAGACTTAGTGGGATGATATAATCAGTAGTCACTCAACAAACATAAGAAGCAGTCCTGGGGGATGTTATGCAAAGTCCAAATAGAAACATGAACTTGACTTATTCGATAGGTCTGAGTTGTGGCTGAGCTCAAAATACACATGACTTTCTTATCTCACTCCAATTTCCCACCATGACTGCTTTTCTCTCACTCGCTAATATTTTCAGATGAGACTAAGAGGGAAATTCAATTTTTTTCTCAAAAGTAGGAAAAGTGAGTTCTTACATCTTGGGACTCTGGAGGCCCCCAGCCACATCATTAACACATCGGGTCACTCAGTGTTGTGGGGCCCAATGCAGCTCTCCAGAAAACCCTGAATGTGACGGATGGTCTGTCAAGACAGTGCCAAACATCTCTCCCAGGCCTGCGAGCTCTCACCACTCCTCCAACTATTTCTTCTCCTCTAAATGCTGGACTGCCCTGTGACTTGCTTTAACCAAGGGAACGTGGTAGAAATCAGTTCTGCGCCAGGCCCTAGGAGGCCAGGTAGCTTCTACTTTCTGTCTCTCAGAAGCCAGGCCTCTAGTGAAGACACTCAGGTTGACAACTGAATGGTGAGTTGTCGTATGGAGAAATAATGGCTACATTGAAGAGAATCAGAAAGAGATGACTATGCCGACTCCTGCACCATAACAGCATTTCAGAGTCAGGAGCAAAGAAAGGGTGGTGGTTGTTTAGCCGATACATTTCGGTGAGGTTTGTCATATGTCAATAGAAACCTGAACTAGAAGGGGTGATTGCTAAGACCACTTCTTATCCTCGAATTCTTTGCTTTTCATTGTTTCTCAACAAAAATTGCAAAACTAAGTTGTGATATCTTTGGAGGATGTTATTTCCAGAGACACCCTCCTACCTCCACCCAGATGGAATCTGCCCTTATCCCACCAGGCATGATGGAGATCTCAGAGCCTGAGCCAGCTTACAGTGAGCTTCAGTCCCTAGGATCCTCCCAGGAAGAGAGGGACAGGAGGTGGCTATCCCAAGCCTCGAAGCCCAGAATCCCTGACAAGGAAAGGAATGAAGAAGTAAAACTGCTCTGTAACTGTTTTGTTACAGAAAAAAAAAAAAAACAAATGGGTGGATAACTAAAAGTGGATTATGCTATAATAACAATGAGGATTGGATTTCATAAGATCCTCGGTTCATAAGTTCATGGCTGGAAACAAGGTCCCCCGAAGCAGTGAGTTCAGCAATCTCAAAAAGCCAGCGCGATTTTCACATCTCTGCTTTCCCCTCCTTGTGAGTAAGACCTGGTCTGCCACTACAGCCCAGCCGGACAATTGAGAACACACAACTTGGCCCAGTGATGTAGGCAAGCAGTGTCCACTTGGTGTGACTTAGAGATGCCATCCAAAGAGAGGAGACAGAGGGCGTGCCGCAACCCCGGGCGCCGGCAATGGGGGGCGGCGGGGACCAGTCACCTCCTGGAGGAAAAATAAAAACAAAATGAGCCTCGACAAAAAGAGGTCAGAAGGGCGTTCCAGAAAACACCCCCCAGCACACGTTTACAGTTTAGTGATTTCAGTGTTTAATGATGTCAGAGGTTGTTTCACAGGTTACCTGGCAGAGGTGGAAAGCCTGTGATTTGGGTAATAACAACCACATTGCCCAGGCTCCCCTTGCAAGAGCACCGGACTCCCGCTGCTGAGGAGCCCCCAGGGATAAGCTAGCGTCTGCTCTGCCAGGGAAATGAGCCCACCACAGTCTCTTAAATCTGGAACCCAGCCCATGATCCAAACATGCAACATAGGCACCGGCTCTTGATTCAGGATAAAGTCCTAGAGCTGTGGGAGGCACAGAGTTTGGACCCTACCAGGCGCCGCAGCACCAGCCAGATTTTGCCTGCTACATGACCTGGGACGAATCCTTTCTCCTCCATGGGCCTTCACCCCTCCTCTGAAAGATGAGAGAGTTGGGCAGAATGAGGGCCTAAGGAATCTAACACCATAACTCTGGCTCTTTAAAATCATCCGATACATTTCTTTCTTTTTAAAAACTAACATGAAGTTGCCTGCAGTAAATTTCTAGGCTCCCTTGCTGGGGTATATTATTTCATATTGTTTCCCTTGTTGTGAACATTTTAACAGCACAGAGTACAAAATATCTGACCTCAAAGGCAGGGCCTTGATGGGTCCAAACCGAGAGGCCAGGAATTCACACAGGGCCTCGTCTAATGACTGAATGTGTTGGTAGTTATTTTGTATTAAAGCTTGTTGGCCAAACACTGTATTCTGTTTGGGGCCTAGGAGATGTTTTTTACTGAGATGTTTTTTGTGGCACAAAATAAAAATAATTCAATGTTGTAAGTTTCCCAAGGACACTTGAAAAGAAGGAAGCTTATCTGTAAGGACATATTACCCCAAATCTGGTGTACCTTATTCATGTCTTCCTGTTTCATATTTTATTACCTGCTTAAACAACTATACATCATGCAGTATTATATTTCAAATATATTAAAAGTAAGCAAAATTATATAATTGATGACTTTTCCTCAGACTTCCAAGTCTTAAGCACTACCTGTGTTGATTCTATGTTATTCATAATATACACATTTATGACTCCTTATTTTCATTATTAATCCATCCTTTGATCAATAAAGAGTAGCCCTTTGAGCCCCCTTACTGCCTTAATCCCTACTTTATCTGATATGAGTGTCAATTACCTGACTTCTTCTGTTCTCCCCCTGCCATACAAGGTTGCTCATCATTTTATTTTTAATCCTTTGAGGTTATTTTACCTTGATGGGTCTCTTATTAGCATTCAATTTAATTTAAACCAATCTGAAGGGTTTCTTCCTTTGTAATGTACATCTGTTATATTTGTTCTTGTTTCTGTCATATAAAGTATTTTATATTTTGTTTTCCTGTTTTCTTGCCATTTCCTTTAACTGGGAGTTTCTTCTGTTATTTGTTTATTTTTATCTTTGTAGCATCTTTATTGCTGCCTCTTTCAGGAATTTTTACTGTGTGTAGTTTGATCTCCAAGATCTATTTCCCACACCTCTTCATCCATCTCTTGTCATTTCCCTTTTAAATTTTCCTTAGTGTTCAGGAAGATTTTCTCAAACTCTTGTTTCCTCATTGTTTCTTATAGTATCAAGCCATCCATCCACCGTCCCAAACATGACTTTAAACTTTTTAATAAAGTTATTGTTATTGTCGTTTAATTGACAAGTTATGTTTGATTCTTTTGCAACCCCATAGACTGTACCTGGTCAGGCTCCTCTGTCCATGGAATTTCCTAGACGAGAATACTGGAGTGGATTGCCATTTCCTTCACCAAGGGATCTTCCCTACATGGGGATCGAACCCACGTCTCCTGCTTGGCAGGTAGGTTCTTTACCACTGAACCTCCTGGGATACTTCATTCCAATAAAGCGTGAGCTCACCTTGATTTTCTCCTTTTCAATGATGTAGTCCACCGGCCCTGCTCCTATGAATACACATCAATACTTTCTCAAACATTCTTGTTTTCTGACAGTAAAGTGATTCTAGAGCGAGCAGTTCTGAATTGTTCAGGTCTTTGGCAGCCAAGCCACTTTCTGACATGGAGGAAGCTCTTGCAGGCCTGAAGTGGTCCCCGTCTGGCCACCTCACAGAACCTCCCCTCTTCCTGCAATGAGCGCTCCATCTCTTACGTAAGCATTCACAGAGGTCTTCCAGGGTCTCCTCCTACTTACTCCTTAATCAAAACTTCTTGGTCAAAAGTAGAAAGTGGCCAAAATTCCAGCTCAAACCCAATTAAGGAGGGTCATGGGGGATGCAGGAGAATGCCGAGGTTAGAACAGAGGTTTCTGTGATCACTGAGCTTTAGAACCAGGGCCCTCTCGGGACCACAGTCTAATCCTTTATTCATTCAGTGGTACATAGTTAGGAGTCAGACTGCCTAGGTTCAGATTATTTCTCCACCACCCGTCAGCCCTGGGACTTTTTCTTACCTTAGTTTCTCTATCTATAGGTTAGATGCAATGCCAGTAACTACATCGTAAAATTGTTGCATGTGTTGAATGAGGCAACTGTAATAAGCCTATTGAAGTGTTTGGCACAGAATAAGCATGATAAAGTCCCCTCACATTGGCTCACATTCAGCTAGGATGGGAGCTGGGATTTGGGAGAGCCCCATATGCAGCCTCCTGGTGGAAACTTTAACAAAAGAAGCTTCATGCAGATTAAAGAAACCAAAACAGGAAAAAAGCTCAACCCAATAATGGAGTGCCAATTGGGAGAACTACCATCCTGAGCAGATGGAGGCAGGAAGCAGAGACAGTCACACCTGAGTGACAGCTGGGAGCTTCATCTCAGCACAGATGGGGACATGGGACCCCTAGCTGTGTCCAGGGCGTGACCACTTCCACCAGGAACTAAGCTCTGTGCCTCCTTCAGTTGCTAATGGAGAATAATACCGCCCTGTCCCCTCTACCTGGCAGATTCCAGGGCTCTGCCTGGATTAGCTATCATTGACATCTCTTAATCAAGGCTCTTTGGTTGCAAGTATCAGTAATATAAATCACGCTCACGCTTGAAAGTATCAGTAATCCAAATCATGCTCTATGAATGGGATAATAAAGAGCAGAAAGGATGGGAGTAGACTGGGAGCTTCATAAACAATTAGACTCCAGGACTCAATATCCTGAGGTCTTCCATAGCATCCCTCTCTGCTCCTCTTGAGTGTACCTTTCTTCTCTTAGACAAGCTCCTGCATGAGGCAGACACATTGTTGTGATAACAACCTCTGTGCTGTTAACCTAAGCGTGGCAGCTCCCATTAAAACTAATAAACAGAGGGGCCTTCTGTGCCAGCCCTTCCCACCTCCTCCCTTCTGTCTGGCCCCCATGCTTTGGAGACCAGGACTCCAAATATGGATGCCTCAAGTGCTCCCAACCAGGCTGACTGGTGCTGTTGCTAAGCTGGGATACCCATCCTCCCACCCTCTGGATGCTCCCTCTAGGGCTTGTCACCGTGCTCCCAGGATGCTAAGACAGAATGCCGGGGCCAGCCTGCAGTGACAACGTGGTCCCCATCTTCTTGATCCCTTTTAAAAAAAATTTAACTAGAGGATAATTGTTTTACAATATTGTATTAGGTTCTGTCATACATCAACATGAATCAGCCATATGTATACATATGTCCCCTTCCTCTTGAACCTTCCTCCCACCTCCCACCCCATCCTACCCTTTCTAATCTGAACCCTGGTGACTGCCTCATCAGGCCTGTTGTATTAATTATAAAATAATAATAATAATCAGGAGAAATAGGTACAAACTACCAGTGATAAAATAAATAAATCACAAGAATGTAATATGCAGCACAGAGAACATAGTCAATGTGGCATAATAACTTTATATGGTACATAATCTATAAAAATATTGAATCACTATGCTGCATACCTGAAACTAATACTGCAAGTCAACTATACTTCAATAAATAGAAATAATAACAAAAAATGAGCTGGTTGACCTTGAGCCAATCACTATAATCAAGACAATGAGGAGCCATATTTGTGAGCCTTCATCAGAGCTATATGTTTGGTATAAGGAAGAAGCATTTCCCACAAAGAAGGAGATGCCATTTTGAGAAGATAAACAATAAACAACAATGCTTCCTTCATACACCAGTTCAGCTGGAGAAACAACAAACAGCACTAACATTCAAAATATTTAACAAGTAATACAGTCTGGCCGGTCCCAACAGCCATTGGTGCCAGATTCTGGAAACCTCCCTATATTGTGCCCAGTATTCCGTGGTGGCTCAGATGGTAAAGAATCTGCCTGTAATTCAGGAGACCCAGGTTCGATCCTTGGGTCAGGAAGATCCCCTGGAGAAGGGAATGGCAATCCACTCCAGTACTTTTGCCTGGAGAATTCCATGGACAGAGGAGCCTGGTGGGCTACAGTCCATGGGGTCACAAAGAGTCAGACATGACTGAGCAACTAACACATATTATCCTGGTATTTCCTGGATTGCAGGGAGAATGAAGGGTTTCCAGCGGAGTGAACCATCTAGCAAAAAGGACAGCATAAGAGTACTCAAGAGGCTCCTGGAAGTGGCTGTCTACCAATCAATATGAAAGTATTTCAACGTGTCACACCCTTTTGGACACTTCACCATGTACTGGCTTCATTTGGTTCCACAGGCATCGCCTCCAACCAAATTCCCCCATGTGTCTAACATGTGGATGGCACCAATCACTGTTCGCTTACGTTGATAAAGATTTCTTTTCCCTTTTTGGCACACTCTGTTTATTATTTCAAGGTGAACTTGAGAGGGAATAACATTGGCTTGTCATGTTAACAGCTTGCTTAGAAATCTCTGGAATTTTTAAGATGAACTTTTTCATTAAAAACCAAACGTCATGGATGCCTTACTCAAGAAAACGGTCTGGTGCCTGAATCTAAACATGTACTCTGCTCTCAGGATGTCCAGAGACATTGGGAAGAAATCCGAAGTCAACATTTCAGAGCGTGTGTTCTTTGCCTCATGATCCAGAGATGTGAGTCCCAATCATCTGAGGTTGCGGCCTCTAAAAATCTAGTGGAAACACAGATATGGGTCTTTTAAGGTTGGGCTGTGTTTATTTTGTCATTATTGTTTCATAAATTTGCTTGAGATTTACCAAAACTGAAAAGCAGAACTGAGTATTCCTCATAACCCACTAATTGTTCTACAGACAAACCTTTCTGTTCCTTCTTAATCTCAGTTGGACTCAACCCAACTGGAATGAAGTCGTAAACTTTATCAAGCTGATTAAACCCTCCTGCCACACACATCCATTCCCTCCTCATTCCCCAAATGACCACATATTTTACAGGAAAAAAAAAGACCACAACTGATAGCTCTAAGATATTTCAACTTATTTAAAAAAATACAATATCTTTCCAGGGGCCATTATTTCTCTGTTTTTCTGCCTCTTTCAGAGCTATCAGAATTCTCTGAATTTTTTCCCATAAAGACACCTTCAGCATGAATGGGTGTTTTTTTTCCCCCACTGTGTTATAGGCTATAGAATCAGTCAATTTAAAAAATAAGTTATTAAAAAAAAATTGTTTTCTTTGTTAGCAAAACGTTGAAATGCTTGTAGGTTATTTCAGGCATATGTAAAATTCCTATTTAAAAAGAGAGGAAACCCAGATGCCCTAAGAAGCATGGGAAGTGGAAAAGAATGCCACATCTTCAGAGAATGCATTAGCCAGCTCTTCCTTTGTCCATGTCCATCCACTGTTAGGGATGTCCACTGAGCCCTCACCAAAGTCATCTTTCCTGAAGCCATCGAAAGCCTGGGTTGAGGGTCTTTTCTTCATAAACCTCAGATGAAAGTTCTGCTGCAGACCATGTGGTTCCAGAGAGCATGTTCCAGGGTTTTGAAGGACAGATGTGCATGCCACAAAACCATCCCACTTAGCCTAATGGGGTCAGCTTCCCACACAAGTATCCTGAGAGCGCAAGATATGACTTATGCAATTCACAAGAAATTCAGCGCTTTCTGCTGATCTTGTCACTACTCCTCTTCCAATCTCATCTCTTCTTACAAACCCTCCCTGTTGGACCCTGAACACACCAAATGTCTATTTCACACACACCAACACATCACACGTTTCTTCTCATTCTCTTTGGTCTTCTGAACCTCCCTTGTTTCACTTTATCTTTTGAAACTTTAACACAGAACCCTTTCAGCAAATAATATAGAGCCATGGAAATGGTTAGCGTGAGTGATTAGCAGTTGCTCTCTGCGGCTTCTTCATCACCACCACCCACCATCATGCTCACAATTATTATCCTCAAAGACGCAGTTCTCATGCCACCTCTTCTGAGAAGACTTCCCTGCTTCTCAAGTCAGAATTAACTATATCACCTACCCCATATCCAGTGCTTCTTTGTCCCATCTAATCAGTGACTTTATTTTGCATTTTAGTCATTTTATTGTTAATATTACTATTGTTGTTGTTATAAATAAGCTCCCCAATTTGTGTCCACTTTCCTGAGAACTGGGCTCAAGCCTGACTGTTTAGGACTTCCCTGGCGGCTCAAAAGGTAAAAGCATCTGCCTACAATGCGGGAGACATGGGTTCGATCCCTGGGTCTGATCCCTGGGTCAGGAAGATCCCCTAGAGAAGGAAATGGCAACCTACTCCAGTACTCTTGCCTGGAAAATCCCATGGACAGAGGAGCCTGGTAGGCTACAGTCCATGGGGTCGCAAAGGGTCAGACACAACTGAGCGACTTCACTTTCACTTCACTGACTGTTTAGAATGCCCACCCACATCCTGCTCACGCTTTATTCCTTCCCATAATAGGCATTTGATAAACATCAGTTGGATTGTCAGTAAGACTTTCCCATTTTGTTGATGTTTCCATAGTTGATATGGGTTCTTCATTTTGCTGTCCTGCATCTCATTTCTGTGACTACTTTTGCAAACTTAAATGTGCTTATCTTTCCAGATATTTATGTCAGGAATTGATTCTGAGGTTGGTACATTTGTGTTCTCAGTCAATAGTAGAATGTGGCTACCCTGAAAGGAACTTCTTGCTGTTCAAATGTGCTTTCCTTTTGGATCCACATAGAAATAAAAAGGTTAGGTTGCTCTTGATATTTTCACTGGATATGCTCTGACCCCTAAATTAATTTAGGTTTACTGTAGGAAGCAGTGGAAGGTTTGTTTGGGCTTCAAATCCCAAAACCTGACCCCCTGACTCTCAGCCCCAAACTATACAGGAAATTTCTAACCATAAATCAAAAGCCAAAAGTGCATTTATGACAGAGCCAAAGAAAAGAAAAGCATAGACTGGGAATGACCAACAGGATCACTTTTATCATAATCTAAAGATAATCTGTCAATGTAACAAAAGCCTAGTCATTGGCTGCCTGGTATAATAATGTAATTCTTTACAAGAAAACGCAGCTGTCTCATCGTTGTCCTCAGCCACTTCAGCAAAAGCTATACTCCCTGGAGTTGGCAGGACAGAGAAAACACAGACCCCCTGGGCAATGTTCTAAACCACAGGATTCATTACCCAAGGTTCAGCCTAAATATTTGCCATTATCCACTCTCTTGGAGAAGGAAATGGCAATACACTCCAGTACTATTGCCTGGAAAATCCCATGGACAGAGGGGCCTGGTGGGCTACAGTCCATGGGGTCGCAAAGAGTCGGACACGACTGAACGACTTCATGTTCACATTCATCCACTCTCTACCTCTACCCAGTCCCCACGTTAAGATCTTACCTCCATATAGTTGACTCAGCTTGCAATTTTAAACCAGTATCATCAAGCTCAAGACCATATACCAACTCAGCATTTCCAACTGCATATCCACAATGACTCCCAATCAAATGTCCAAAAGCATTGTCCAAAACTACTTCAAAATATTCCTCCCTACCAGACTGACTTTATTATGTTTATCTTTATTATGCTTTATCTGAGACTCCTGGTTGGGAGTCTCAGAGCCCTTTTTGAGACTTGTTTTCTTCTTCACATTCAATTAACTGTCCTAGTTTATAATTCTTGGACCATGCTACTTACTCAAACTATGCAGCAGTTACTTAACTATCTTGTTAGGTAACTACCTAACTTACCTAACTTACTACCTGAGTGGCTACTTTTAAAACATAGGTCTACTCATATTATTTCCCTCCTCAAAAATCTTCCATGGCTCCTCATTATCCCTTAAGTTTAGCATCCAAGGCTGGCCAAATCATCCTAAACTCCCATTGCTACTATGCTAACCACAGACGCCTTATATTACAGTTGCATATGTTCTCTATGAAAGCATGGTCTCTAGTTGCTTCATTTCTATTCCCCTCATAGTCTGAGACTGAGCTGTCACTAAATATGTATGATTTAAATCTCTATGCTTCTCTTTAAAAGAAATGTTAAAAATTATTTTGTTGAGGGGGGAGCTGTGCTGGGTCTTTGTTGCTGCGTGGGTTTTTCTCTAGTTGCAGCAAGTGGGGGCCACTCTCTAGTTGTGGTGTGTGGGCTTCTCATTGCAGTGGCTTCTCTTGTTGCAGAGCATGGGCTTCAGTCATTGTGGTTCCCAGGCTCTAGAGCACAGGCTCGACAGTTGCAGCACAGGGGTTTAGCTGCTCCGTGGCATGTGGGATCCTCGCAGACCATGGAGGGAACCTGTGTTTATCCTGCATTAGCAGGCAAACACCTCACCACTGAGCCACCAGGGAAGTCCTTCATTTGCCTATCTTGATTTCAGAGACCTAGGTCTGGACCCACCCAGATAAAACCCTCTTTTCTTCATAGAGCATATTGTGCTTGATCCAGATTCCCCTAATTGGAATATCTGACACTTTGAGAAGTGAGGCTGGATTTTATCTTTAAATCAGCTACTTGAAAAGTAAATTAATAGTGTAAATAAGCTAGCATGACATGTTCTATCTACCTGTTTGCGTGTGCTCAGTTGTGTCCGACTTTGAGACCCTACGGCTGTAGCCTGCCAGGCTCCTTTGTCCATGAAATTCTCCAGGCAAGAATACTGGAGTGGGTTGCCATTTCCTACTGCAGGGGATCTTCTCGACCCAGGGATTGAATTTGTGTCTCCTGTGTCTCCTGCATTGGCAGTCAGATTCTTTACCACTGCACCACCTAGGAAGTCCTTTTAGCTACTTAAACATTTTCAAGCATTGAGGACTTTTTACAGCAATTAGTTTACTTTTTTATATGTACTTTTCTTATACATATCCAACCGTGAATGCATCTTAAGTGTATTAAGATGCACTTCTTGTTAAATATTTTATAATCAGACTGATCACTCCATGGATTCAAATCCATGAGGCTTTACTGTTAATTAACTTTAATGTTAATGGTTATCTAATGAGTCCTCTTTATTTGACCTTCTGCTTTTCAGTGGTAAATGTAAAATGAGTCTCTTCTGCTTGACATCAACACTGACTACCCTTTTCTACTTTAAATTCATGACAGGGGACTTCCCTGGTGGTCCAGTGGCTAAGACTCTGCACTTTCAATGCAGGGTGACTGGGTTTGATTCCTCATCAGGGAACTAGATCCCACATGCCACAGCTAAAGATTCTGCATGCCGCAACCAAGACCTGGCACAGCCAAATAAATAAATAAATATGTTTTAAAAGATTTCATGTCAAACTATCACTGCAAAACTCAGATATCCTCCTAGAGGCAAGAGCAGCAGCTGCAGGATCTTGGCCCCAATGACAGACAGCGGTGTCGTGTTCCCATCCCTTGTGGGTCCCTGGTCTGCAGAAGGGAAGTGGTGGTTGGTGCTCTTGGGTCTAGGTTCCCAGACTGCCCAGCCAGGAGAACCCAGAAGCATTTCCCTCTGTCCAAGCAGTAAGGATGGGTTAACTGTGTTGCTTCTTACTCCCTGGTTGCTGCCAGGTGGGCTCTGGAACAAGTCTGGGATCAGATTTTACCTTTTTCCCTCAATCTGTGGCCCCCTCAGCTAACTGATGAGGTTCCCATTAGCCAATTGTCCCAGCAAATAGTCCTCAACCTAGCACAACATGGGAGTAATTTGGAGAATTCTAGGCTGCAATGCCTACAGACATCATTGAACTAGGAGAGAATGCTGTGGTCAGATGCTTGATGTGCATTAATTAAAAACAACCTGCGTTTTCACAAATGAAGCTGTTCCATGCCCCCTTATACTCCTCTACATTTCTAGTTAGGAACCATGAACAACAGTCTCTGTCCCTTTAAATTCACAGCTGCTGCTGCTGCTGCTAAGTCGCTTCAGAAGTGTCCGACTCTGTGCGACCCCATAGACAGCAGCCCACCAGGCTCCCCCGTCCCTGGGATTCTCCAGGCAGGAACACTGGAGTGGACTGCCATTTCCTTCTCCAATGCATGAAAGTGAAAAGTGAAAGTGAAGTTGCTCAGTCGTATCCGACTCTTCTCGACCCCATGGACTGCAGCCCACCAGGCTCCTCTGTCCATGGGATTTTCCAGGCAAGAGTACTGGAGTGGGGTGCCAAATTCACAGCAACCATCCATAATTCACCCCAAGGCACAGGACTCCAAAGGATCAGTTCTTAATCGGTGCAGGGGAGACATTTTCCCGTGCAAATTACCAAGTGAGTGATAACCCAGTGTTGCAATAGCCACTCAATTTGCCTTAATATTCACACAAGCAATGAACTTCAGACCTAGGCAAACCAGCGACTACTTGGAAGACTGCCATCTACTATCAAGTTTCTTCAGCCTCAGGGTTGCCCTTCAGGATATATCACATTAGGAAGGACTTTTGGGGAAGGGGGTGCTTCAGAACAAATTATTCAGTGAGTGTTCATGCCTACAACTGATATTTAGGCAAGACCTTGATGTGTTCATATATACCCTCGAGGCCTGTCTTTTCTCCTCCAAGATGGATAACAATCTCTACTCAGTATACAAGGTTGTTGCAAAGTAAATGGACATCATTGGTAAATAGCAATTTCATATGTGATAACAAGGGAAGCAAATGCAATGCCTTCCTTGCAAAAATGAGATCATATCTCTTATCAGTCCTAAATCCGCCTTTCTCCCTGCCTCAGACACAAGCATACAACATTTAAAAAAAAAAAAAAAAAGCCACTAGATACTGCCATGAAAAGAAGAAACAGAAAAATTAAAAGTGTTTGTTAGCCATGTACCCAACATGCTTAGCATATTTTAAGAGAGGGATAAAGTTGGTCAGCCCATGGATGGCAATCATATTGTGCTTTCTAAATCAAACCATTGAGAAGGAAATGATATTATACTTGCTGCTGCTGCTAAGTCACTTCAGTCGTGTCTGACTCTGTGAGACCCCATAGACGGCAGCCCACCAGGCTCCCCCATCCCTGGGATTCTCCAGGCAAGAACACTGGAGTGGGTTGCCATTTCCTTCTCCAATGCATGAAAGAGAAAAGTGAAAGTGAAGTCGCTCAGTCGTGTCCACTCTTCGCAAACCCCATGGACGGCAGCCCACCAGGCTCCTCCGTCCATGGATTTTCCACGCAAGAGTACTGGAGTGGGGTGCCATTGCCTTCTCCAGATATTATACTGATACAAACACAATTCACCACTATCTAGAAAAAAGAGATATAGAGATTGGAGGACACAAACACCCACAATGGTAAATTACTATTACAAAAAACTGGTTGCAGCAATGACTCTTGAAAGGTGAAACAATCAGAAAATGACATCCTGAAGGCTGGGCATGAAAGAATATGGCACAACTCAGACTTTATGGTTTTGCATTGGAGTAATCTGGTAAAGAGCTCTCCTGTCAATGCAGGAGACTTAAGAGACACAGGTTCAATCCCTAGGTCACGAAGATCCCTTGGAGGAGGGTATGGCAATCCATGCCAATATTCTTGCCTGAGAAATCCCAGGGTCAGAGGAATCTGGCAGGCTACAGTTCACAGGGTTGAAAAGAATTGGGCATAACTGAAGCAACTTAGCATGCACACAAACATGGAAGTTATCAGAGGCTATAGGATTATTGTAGGGATAGAGTTTTTGTTATTTTTAGTGCTTTAATTACAGAGCCATCTATTTAGCTCACAATCAGAAGCCTCTCTGTGTCCCTGTCTAGAATTCTGTCACTTTTGGTGGCTAGGGTGTTAGTGGTTCCATGATTTAGTTGATCCTTGGCTGGTTCAAATGAAGGAAGGGAACATGGCCAACAAGGTTGTATATTGGGTGAATATTTTGGAGATCGATGATGGATAGTTGTGTTTGAACTCAGAGATAATAAGAATTAGGAGAGTCTTCACAGAATGCACAGTCTACATCCTTCATTCCTAATTGTTAGATAGAGGCATTAAAGTTCAGAAAGCCCAAGGTCAAAGCAAGTGAAGGAGGAAGCTGGTAGCAGTTCACTGAGTAAGGTGACCTCACGTCTGACGTGAGTGGAAGGGATCACAGCTATTTTCCCAAAGACTGACACCTAGGAGTTCTAACAGCATGGCTACTCCGTCAAGTGGTTACTCAATAGCTCCACTGAAAATTACTAATAATATCATTTAAAATAAGTAGCTCAAAAATAAAATTGGTAGAAAATCAAAATCCTTATCACTGGTTCTTTTCTTCATAGAAATTTTTGTACATCACATGGGCAATTTCCTCAAATTTTAACTTTCTAACTCAGTATTATATATTTTATGGAATTCTTGGTTTGAAGTGATAAGGTTGTCCCACTTTTTCCCTTTTATTTAAAGAAACAATTTTAGACTTTTATTCCTACACTTCTTGCTTAACATGGTGTGTATATTAAAAAAAAAAAAATTAGCTTCCCTCTCCAAATGAATCATCTAAAACAAATCACTTCATGTTCTTTAAACCGTTTGAAGAGTAAAGTGTCAATTTTGCCATAAATGTCTGGCGATTCTATTTACTCCCTCAGTAATTTTGCATTTTTCCTAAATTCAATTCCTATCAGTATTGCCTAGCCTATATCTCTAGCTATTTTACCAAATTTTTAAGTTCACATTTGTTAATACTTTAGAAATTCTGTGAAACTCCCCTGCAACACTATATTGTAATCATTTAACAGGGGGCGCAATAATAAAGAATCTGCCTGCCAATGCAGGAGACACAGGTTTGACTCCAAGTCAGAAAGATCCCCTGGAGAAGGAAATGGGAACCCACTCCAGTATTCTTGCCTGGAGAATCCCATGGACAGAGGCGCCTGGCAGGCTATAGTCCATGAGATTGCAAAGAGTCAGTCATGACTTAGCAACTAAACAAAAAAATAAAATAATTAAAAAAAAAAAAAAAAACTTGAGGCTATGGGGGAAACCATGAAAAACCTCACTGAAGATTTAGGGACAATCTTTGCCCAAGTTTTCAGATTTTTGTCATTAAGGCACAAACAAATGAAGAAAAATGAGAGTGACAGGCAAGGGGTCCCTTGACTGAAGGGCAGGCCAATAACTGGGTACCCTAGAGATGGCATTGCTGCCAGCCTGGGCACAGAATCCTACACCTGACATTTGTGAAAGAGTCAGGAGTTGAAAATGGAGTATAAATCCTGATCTATATAAATACTGAGATGGCAGAGGTAAATTCTACATATTATATGTTTAATGTAATTTTAAAAGTAAGTTTTCTACACAAAAATAGGCACAGAGATGTTTATAGCAGCTTTATAAACAGCAGCTTTATTTGTGATTGCCTAAACTTGGAAAAAACCAAGATGGCCTTTCGTAAGTGAACGGATAAATAAACTGTGGCACATAAGACAATGGAATATTATTTAACAGTAAAAAGAAATGAGCTGTTAAGTCATGAAAAGACATGGTGGAAACTTAAATGCATTTACTGAATGTAAGAAGCCAATATGAAAAGGCTATACACTGGTTCTAACTATAGGACACTCTGGAAAAGGCAAGAAATATGGATTCAGAAAAGGATCTATAGTTGCCACAGAAAAGAGGGGTGGGTATGTTGAGCACAGAGGACTTTAGGACACTGCAGCTACTCTGTATGATACAATAAGAGTAGATGGCTGTCGTAATACATTTGTCCAAATCCACGTGCAAGGCCACGAGTGAACCCTGGGCTTCTCTGGTGGCTCAGTGGTAAAGAGTCTGCCTGCCAATGCAGGAGACATGAGTTCAATCCCTGGTCCAGGAAGATCTCATATGCCGCAGAGCCACTAAGCCCATCAACCACAAGTACTGAGCCTGTGCTCTGAGTCTTCGAGCTGTAACTACCGAGCCCACATGCTACACCTACTGAAGCCTGCACACCCTAGTGCCCATGCTTCACAAGAGAAGCCCCCACTATGAGAAGCCCAAGCACCACAATAAAAAGTAGCCTCTGTTCACCACCATCAGAGAAAGCCCGCACACCAATGAAGACCCAGGACAGCTATAAATAAACAAAATTATTTTAAGAAAAAGAGTGAACCCTAACATAAAACATAGACTTTGGGTGACAGCGAGGTGTCAGTGCAGGCTCATCAATTGCAATGAAAGCACCAGCGTGGTGTGGGACACCGGTGATGGAGGAGGCTGTGCATGGGGTGGAGTCAAGGTTATTCGGGAAATCTCTGTACCTCCTCCTCAATTTGTCTGTGATCTTATAACTTCTCTTGGAACAAACAAAACCTAGTTTTTTTAAAAAAAACAAGAAGACCTTAAAAATATTAATTAATAATAATAACAGCTACCACTGAGTGTTTAATCAGTACCAGACATTACGTAAGTCCTTTATATGTGTTGATGCGCTTAACCCTCAAAACAGCCCTATGAGGTTGCCACTAGTATGACCTGCACTTGACCGATAAAGGGGGGACATGAAGAACAGTTCAGTGGCTGGCACAGAGTGGCAGGGCTGGAGTTTTCACAAGAAGGCGGTGAGGTTACAGACTTCAGTTTCTTTCATTGCCTCCAAGGCTCTCCATTTTAACCCTCACATCTGAACAGCAGTTGTGATATGAAAGGGAAGGAGGGAATCACTCAAAGCCTGGACTTGAAGAGTGTTTCCTGAGCAACAACAAGGACATTTCCCAGCTGTAGCTGCACTTTGACCTTTGCTGGGGATCTGACCCCTCACCCCATGTCTGCCTGGCCATGCCAGGGTCACTGCCAGTGCGCTGCTAGAGGGACTCTGCACCAATGCCCAGGGAGCTCCTGGGACGTGTGTGCGGGTCCTCACCCCGGCAGAAGGATCTGATTGAAGCCGTGCCGTGCACCAGGAGCTCACAAGGATTTCATGGTCACCTCTTCTGATGTGGGCAAAGGGCAGCATTGTTTGTTTTTATGAGAACTGAGCTGGAGAAGCAGGAGGTGTTTCCAATGAAGGCCCACCTGTATCATGTTAAGGACACAGAGGAACCATGGCTTTGAACTACAGCAGTGATGACTGTCTTTCATTCAATAATGGAAAAGCAGCCTGTGAGTGTCTTATTAGGGTTCATAGCAGTCTGGGAATCACTGGCCTGCCCCCCTTAACACAGCAGACATACCTACCGTGCTGGCTCTGGGCTGACTTTGCTGTGCTAGAGGTCCATCACTTCGACACAGGGAGCTGCTCTGTTTTCAAAACCAAGAGCCCACGACTGCTTCTCCCCAAGTGACCACGCACCCTGCAGCCTAGCTGGCTTCTCTGCAGAACATGCCCAGGCTGGATGCCCTCTTTTGCCTGCCTGACACCACCCTCCCCCTGCCCTGGAGGGTTAATAGGAAGGAAGCCCTCATCCTGCCTTGCTTCCTCCCAGGACAACCTCAGAAATGTGGAGGTGATATCTAAGGGCTTCCCTGAGGAACAGCTGTCCAGGGCCAGATGGAAGGAGCACAAGGGTCTAGACACAGAAGCTCCTCTGTGTCCTACCCGGCACGTCCTCCCCTCCCTGCACCACGTGGTCCATGCATCTGCTCTCCTGAATCACATAGTAGGCTCCAAAGTATTCCTAACAAAAGCAAGCAAATGAAACACATTTACATCACCTTAGAGTTGGGTCCTTTCCCAAGGAATTGATAACACAGATGACACTTCAATGATGTGAACTGATGGCTTCAACCTCATGTCTTTCTCTCCTATAGGCCTCTCTGGTATAAACAGATAACTGAGGCCAGCAAGGTTTACCCAACCAAGGGCTTTGCTGATGGTGGGATTTCTAGCACAATGACCCTAAACTGCTGTTTGGCGTCATGTCTGTCTGTCCCATCCAGTCCCCTGGAAGGCCAGCTCCCCTGAGATCGTGGGCTGAGTCCTACAAGTGTAAAGGGTCCTGCACCGTGTCGGGGCTGTGAGAGCTGGCTCATTCTCTGGGTCACCTCTATTAAGTTAGCAAGTCACAGTGGCTGGAACAAGTTTGAGTCCTCAGTCCTTACAGTGACAGCTTTGCTGTCTATTCTTGCCTGGAGAATCCCATGGACAGGGAAGTTTGTGGGCTACAGTCCACGGGGTCACAAAGAGTCAGACACGACTGAAACGACTTAGCACACAATCACGCACGCAAAGTGGGATGCAGAACAAATTTTTCCAGAGATACAAGGAGTGTGGTGGTCTTCACAGCTGCTCTAGACCCCCTGTCGGCTCTCCTCTCACAGCACTAACTCTCGGAGGTCAGGTCTGTATCCAGTCCCTGTTTGTGGTGCCTAACACAGGACCTGGCACAGCGTTACCAAAAGGGAGAAAAAAGAAAAAAAAAAAAAAATGATTGTGGAAAACCAAGTGAAGAAATAAACCGTATCATGGGCTTCATGTGTTTGGGGAGGCTGGCCTGGTGAGTGAAAGTTGCTCAGTCGTGTCCAACTCTTTGTGACCCGTGGACTACTCGTCCATGGAATTCTCCAGGCCAGAATGCTGGAGTGGGTAGCCTTTCCCTTCTCCACCCAGGGATTAAACCCGGGTCTCCCGTAAACAAGGGAAGCCCACTGTTTAACCAGAAGCAGAAAGAAAGGAAGATTAAAAATGACACAAAAAGGTGAAAATATGTGTTTGTACATAAATACACAAGTATGCAGGAATATAGGAAAGAAAACATACTAGGTTAGGAAGGTAGATTGGTAGGGGGCAAAGGGGGAGGGGCAGAGAGACAAAAGAGCCAAAGAAAAAAAGAATTCTAAGAAAAACTCTAGTATTTATAATAGAACCACATATATGTATCTAAGTAAAACTAGAAGAGGGGAATGATAATTCTCTGAAAAAATCCAAATAAGAAATCAGGTTTAATCCAAGTGAGGAGATGAGCTGAATGCTCTCACAGGCAAAGAAATGAGACCTGAGGCCAGAAACCCCAAGGGCACCTTCATGGCGACATCCAGGCCTGGGGGCTCCCTACACGAGCTGGGGCTCCCAGACTGTAGGTTCTCCAGGCTCCAGGCTTCCCACCAGCAAGTCCAACTCCAGCCGAGGACGGGTCCAAATAAAATGGTTCACACAGCTATGCCTGCATCATGTGAGCTGAACTAATATCAACAATTACATCAGGAAAAATGTGTTTACCTTGGTTTCCCGCCACAGAAAATGGGTCCAAAATGATGTTGAACATACGCCTTTCATTCCTGCTTCTCTCAGAAGGACAAATAATTTAACAGGTGGAACTCAGAATTCCACGGTTCTTTTTTTCTTCTTCCTTTTTAAAATTTTACTGTGGAGTATTAAACATTCCACTTTTGGTCAACATAATCTGGAACCCTTCTCAGCAGACCTCAGCGAGCTCTATTTATTTTGCAAAAGCCCTCCTAATGCTCACACGAGCAGCGAGTTGGAAAGGCCTGGTGAGTCCAATCAGACTCTGCTCTCGCCTGTTATCAGTACAATATGTTGCTTCAACCAAGAGACCAAATTCTCTGACTAACTCCTCCAAGAATTGATCCAGACAGCGCAAAGAGAGGAAATCCATTTGACTTTAACAAGGCAATTGGTCCAGACTTCATACAATATCATTTCAGTCTAGAATTTTCAACATCACTGCCAAAAACATCAAACAGAAACACTGCAGGACTTCCACTCAGTTTTCACTCTCCAAAGAACAGCCATCTTGTTCCAGCCCTGGGCAGCAAGAAAGAACTTACAGGGAGATTGTCACATGGAGCATTTAACTGTTTCTCTCAGCTGCATTTCTAAGCTTCATGATAATTATTTATTAAAAGTTACTGACCTTTCTTTTAAATGCAACATATGTTTTATTGACAATTTATAAACCTTTTATTTTGTTTTGGGGTATAGCCGATTAACAATGTTGTGATAGTTTCCAACTCAGCCATATATATACATATATCCATTCTCCCCCAAACTCCCCTCCCATCGAGGCTGCCACATAACATTGAGCAGAGTTCCCTGTGTCCTTGTTGATTATCCATGGTTTTGGTTTTTTTTTTTCATCTTTAATTGGAGGATAATTGCTTTACAATATTGTGTTGTTTTCTGTCATACAGCAAAACGAATCAGTCATAGGGGTACAGATGTCCTCTACCTCTTGAACCTCCCTCCCACGTCCCACCCTATCTCGCCCCTCTAGGTTGTCACAGAGCACCTGATTTAAGCTCCCTGCATCATACAGCAGATTTCCACTGGCTATCGATCTAATTTTACATATGGTAATGTATGTGTTTCAGTACTGCTCTCTCGATTTGTCCCGCTCTCTCCATCCTCCGCGTCCCGGCTCCGCAAGTCTGTACTCTCTGTCTGCATCTCCACTGCTGCCCTGCAAATAGGTTCATCGGTCCCGCCTTGAGATTAAAGACAATCAGAAGTTCCCCCACATACCAAATGATCCACCTTGGAAAAACTCTCCAACCATACTCGTCAGGTTATGACATCACCTTTTCCCTGTTACTTACCTACCCTATTGGGCTTCCCTGACAGCTCAGTGGGTAAAGAATCTGCCTGCAATGCAGGAGACCCCAGTTCGATTCCTGGGTCAGGAAAATCCACTGGAGAATGGATAGGCTACCCACTCCAGTATTCTGGCTTGGAGAATTCCTGTGGTCGCAAAGAGTCAGACACAACTGAGCAACTTTCACTTTCACTTTATCTACCCTATGTCGTCATTTAGTAGATTGCCAGGGAAATGTAATGCATATTCTAGATATTGATTGAAAGGGATCTCAATGATGTATGTGAATTAGAGTGCATTAGTACAGGTAATTCTAACTACTACTATGAACAAGCCCCCAAACATACAATGTGTCAAATACAATAAATAAACACCTTGCTCATAAAAGTCCAAAACAGGTGGTACCTATTTTTGGCAGACCTTCCACATGAGATTCTGGGACCCACAATCTTTCTGTCATATACCTAACTCTCTGCTAGGACCATGTGTTCAGAACAGCAGACAGGGAATTAAGACTATGGTCTTAATAGTCTTAATAGCCAAATTCCCTTCTTAAAAACCTCAGCCCAGAATGACACAGGTGATTCCCACTCACAGTACACTAATAACCCAACTGCAAAGAAAGCAGTCAGAATATTGTCTAGCTGTGTCTTTAGAACAGGAAACATTTCTAATAAAAAGCTAGATAGCCAACTGGAACAATTCATACTATAATAATTCATATTTTATTATATTGCATTTGTATTATACATATATTATTATTACCATGTAATTTGGGAATTATATTTTGGCTCAGAGTGTGTGGGGGAGTGTGTGTCCCATTTAACTGGACTACAATAACCTAGCCGAATTCAACACCTGATTCTTGACACAATTAATATTCATGGAATCCTAAAATGGCTTGTTACTGCTAAATTGATTCAGATACTTATGATGATCCAAATGCTATGATGGAGAACTTGACTAAGTAAGAATTTGGGGAGAAATACAAAACTTTGCCAAGCGCTCTGCCTTCATCGTAGACGCCAGCCAGATAGGATGCTCATATAGCCCCAGATGCTTTGCCTGGACAGGTACAATGCCTACTGTGTTCTAGCTTGTTACAGGTTACAAAACATATCAATACTTCTCCTTTGATCTTCCAGAAACCTCTGTATAATAATGAGAACAGTGATTACTGTCTTTTTTTCACTCTCAATATGGAAACTGAAAGCCAAGTGACCTAAAGGTAAATAAGGTGGGACTTGGGCTTTCCGGGTGGCACTAATGGTAAGGAACCCACATGCCAATGCAGAGACATATGGGACACGGGTTCGATCCCTGGATTGGGAAGATCCCCTGGAGGAGGGCATGGCAACCCACTCCAGTATTCTTGTCTTGAGAATCCCATGGACAGAGGAGCCTGGCGAGCTACAGTCTATAGTGTGGCAAAGAGTCAGACCTGACTGAAGTGACTTAGCACATATGCAAGGTGGGACTTAAACCTCAAAACTTAAAGGCCAACCTCCCATAAGCACCCATAAGCTTATCAGCACCCATAAGCTCCCTAGAAAGGCCATGACACCAGTCATTTCCACAATTATATTTGGCTTCTTCTTTCTACACTGATCACTTTCATTAAGTAATTCCTAGTGATTTCATTTAACAAAAGAAAAATCTACAACACATTGTTCCTTGAGCATGATGAACTCTTAACCTCCTCCAAAAAATCTCATAAACCCTACGACTTTGTCACTCAAAGTATGGTGTGTAGACCAGCAGTATTGGAAGCCTCTGAGGTTTGTTCAGTTCAGTTCAGCGGCTCAGTCATGTCCGACTCTTTGCAACCCCATGGATGGCAGCACACCAGGCTTCCCTGTCCATCACCAACTCCTGGAGCTTGCTCAAACTCATGTCCATAGAGTTGGTCATACCATCCAATCATCTCATCCTCTGTCATCCCCTTCTCCTCCTGCCTTCAATCTTTCCCAGCATCAGGGTCTTTTCCAATGAGTCAGTTCTTCACATTAGGTGACCAAAGTATTGGAGTTTCAGCTTCCGCATCAGTGCTTCCAGTGCATATTTGCAACGAATAAGGTTTGTTAGGAATGCACATTCTCAGGCTGATTCACTGACCACCTGAATCAGAGTCTCTGTTTAAGTAAGATCTTCAAGTGATGCTTTAGCATACCAAACTTTGAGCAACCTTGCTCTAAGATAACCTTTAACATGTTAACTTGAGTACTGAGTAGGGGAAAAAAGACCTAATATCAAAAGAGTTCCTATAAATCAATACAAAAAAGAAAAACAGGTAGCAAAAAGACAAAATATAAGAATAGTGAATTCACAGATGATATGCAAATGGACAGCAAACATAAAATGCTCACCTTGCAATTTGGGAAATGCAAATTAAAACGGCACGTTACTATTTTTTTGTCTATCAGATTGGTGAAACTTGTAACATCTGATAATCTTCAAATTGAAAACACTTTGGAAAAGGAGCATTTTCTTATACAATGGGAGCTTAAGATGCTATACAGGCACACCTCATCTTACTGCAGTTCACTTTATTGCTATGCAAATACTGTGTTTTTGACAAATTGAAGGTTCATGGCAACCCTTCATCAAGAAAGTCTGTAAGAGCCATTTTTCTAGCAGCATTTGTTCACTTCATGTCTCTATGTCACATTTTGGTAATTCCCACAATGTTTCATATTTTTTTCATTCTCATATTTGTTATGTGATCTCTGTGATCAGTGATCTTTGATGTTATTACTGCAAAAAGATTACAATTCACTGAAAGCTCAGATGATTTTTAGCATTTTTTAGCAATAAAGTACTTTTAATTAAGAGATGCACTGTTTTTAGTTATAATTATATAGTCCACATCATAGACTACAGTGTAAACATAACTTTTATATGCACTAGGAAAAGAAAAATTTTGTGTGACTCACTTTATTGCAATATTTGCTTTAGTGCAGTGGTCTAGAACCGAACCCACAATAACTCCAAGGATGCCTGTGATCTTTATCTTTTTCTCTTTTTTAGTTTCAAAGATTTTGACCAAAAGATTTCGCTTTTAGTAATCCAGTCTATAGAAATGCTTGACTCTATCGAAGACAAGTGGAAAAGCATCTCATTACTCCATTAGAATTGTGATATATGAAGGGAATATAAATATCCATCTACAAGGAAATAGTCCAATAAATTAAAGGTATTCATACCAGGGGATTTTGCAGTAATTTAAGAAGAGATCAATGTGATGAAAGAAAAATATTCATGGCATAGTCGAATGCCTAAACAAGTTGCCAGATAGTAGGTACAGTATGATCTCATTTGTATATTTTAAAACTGTACAGAACAGAGGTATATATATTTGTCAAAACTCATGAAACACTAAACTTAAAATTGATACAGTTTACTTTCTGAAAATCATACTGTAATAAAACCTGTTAAAAAGACTATATGTGTGTATCATAATATAATGTAACATAATAGATATCATGTATATATTTTCAAGCCAACAAAGTGGTCCATAAGGAAGACAAGAAGCCTTTGAAAGGGGCAGAAGCTGAGGAAAGAATGAGTGGAACTCAGTGTAGTGCTAGCATTTTTCAACCAGTGTGTACACTTCTTGTATTCGAGAAAGCACAAGTTAAAAACCTAAATGAAATCAATGGAGTCATTTGCAATGCTCCTGAACCAAGGTGGAAATGCAAATCCAGCCTGGCTTATTTGGTTCCTTCCACTGGCTGAGTTTAGTCATTTGGTTTCAGGTGGGAGAGTCTACATTTGAACACACCATTGTCAGACTGATTTTCTATAATCACTTGTTTAATATTTTGTAGATAACTATCAAGCATCCTTAAACATCAAGCCCTATGCTAAAAATTTTATGGAATTTTGATACAAAAAAGGAAGACATAGTTCAAACTCCCAGACCTATCACTGTTCTATTGAAAAAGCTTACAGCATTCTGTACCAGTCTTGTGTAGTATGTCTAAATTGGTCATCTCCACTTGCTGCCTCACCCACTGAGCGCTGTTCATCATTATTTTCCTTACTTCCTGTCTACTCAGGTCAGAGTAGCCTTCATACTCCTGCAAATATCCCAGCCTTTGCTTCTGCGGTCCTTCTCACCTGGAATCCTTGTCTTGCACATTATTGCATGCTCTCTTCCACTCAACAAGATCCATCTGTCTCATCCATAAAGTTCCTGCTAAGCCCAGAAACCCTCAATCACCTCACCTCTCCTTTCCTGCCTTATTTCTGTAAGGAAAAAGGAGACCATGTCGCCCTCTTCCCTACCCCTTCTTTTGCCTTGTACAATGTCAAGTACACAAGAATAATTTACTGGCAACTAGCAATGAATTGTCACTTTGTATTTTTAAATGCTAGACAAACAAGAGGGAATTAATAGTAAATAAGTGTTTTTCCAAAAGCCTGATGAGGTAGGTATTTCCCCCATTTTATAGATGGATAGACTGAGACAATGAAGTCAGGTGATTTGGTGATTTTACAAGCTTATACATACAGCTCATAAAATATGGGGCCAGTCTTCAGATCTACTTCTGAAAGTTTCTAAAGCCCATGTCTTTGCTCGGCACCATGTCACCCTCCTAACTTGTCACTTAGGTGATCTCACTGAATTCTCACATTTCTGTCTCAAGAAATACTTGTTGATTGATTGATGACATGTTCAGTAGCAGTGTGGTCCAGTTTAAGGGTTTCCTGCAGCTGAATTTGATGAAAAGCCCCTGCTGTGCTCAGAGAGATTTAACCTGCTTCAAACTCTGGCTTTCCCACAATATCATCAGTCTCAGTCCCAAGACTTGTGCAATATACAGCATGATGTTTTATGTACTTACATAGCATAAAAGTAACATCTGAGATGACAGAGTTCAAACTCAAGCCCTTGCATCTGGGGCAAGGGTTCAATTCTGAGGACCCCCATTCCTCTGCTTTCCAGTTCTCCCTGACAGCTGCTCGGCTGTGTGTGGGTTGGGATGCCTTGGATAAGCTGTCTTGACTTTACCTCCTGAGACATGTACTATTGGCACATCAGTAGAACACTTGGAGTTCTCGGAAGTCCAGACAGACTGATAGTACAAAGCCCGAAATAGACACCCAAAGAGTTAACACCCTGGGCACAATTCTCCGTTAACTTGGGAAAAATACTCGACATCTCTGAGTCCATTCACTCAGATATACTATGGGAATTATACTACCTTTCCTGCCTACCCTTCAGAAAATTAAGAGAATCAGTGAGATACTGTTTATGAAAATGAAACTATATGCATGACAAAGTCCCGCCTGTACTCTATGGTGAAGAGTCCTTGTCACTAGAGAAGGTGGTAGCTGCCATGGGCAAAGCAGTGAAAGAGAGTCAGGAGACCTGGGTTCCATTCCTGGCTGAGCTACCAATGCAATAACCAAGAGGCTCTGTGGGTTAGAAAGCTAGGTTTCCAAGTCTGCTTCATTTGAAAATAACATTCACTTGCTAGCAGAAAGCTCTGAACAAGAAACCTAAGAAGTTGGGATTGTGGATAAGCCACGATCTCTTGGGTTAATTTCAGCAGCAACATCCTGGGATTACGGAACTCCAGACATGACATTGACCCTCAGTGACTCACTCAGTCTTGGTGCCTGAAGCATCTCTTTTGCATTGCTTTTCATTATTTTCAATTCTCTTGTTATTTTTAACCATCCTGGTTTAAGTGCATTTTAATCCTATAAGCCACCTCAAATCCTTTTTTGAACCATGTCATCTATAAAACACGTCCATTAACAAGCAACTTGCTTTGATCTTAGTTAAGTCATAGAATTTCAGAGCTGGAAAAGAACTCAGAAATCAGAGTTAGCCTCATATATAGTACATGGTAAGAGAGAGACCCAGAGAGAGAAAAGGACATGCCCGAAGTCACACATGCAGTTGGAGGTAGAGAAAGGAATGGACCTGGGTGCTCACATGTGTCGCGGTCCATATCATCGTATAACATGAGCCTGGGTCTATGTCGCTCTCCCTATAATATGCAACTGAGAATACAGTGGTCTTGCACCATTGTACGTTAATGCTACATAAGAAAAACGTTGCTATAGTTATTATCTGTGGCTTTTCAAAATTTTAATAATAACAAAACAATATTCTTTCTAAAAACTCATGGAAAGATTCTTGTAAGACTAAGAACACCGAGTAAACTTTAGTTGTGCCACTGAACCAGGATATTTTGAACTGCGCTGTTCAGACACGTGGTTTGTTCACTGCATGAGGCTGTCCAATTCAGGGCCAGAGAAAGCCTGTATAGACTCACCATAAACTGACTTGAAAGTCTTTTAGGTGGAGACTGCTGCAGCATCGTGATACTTAGTCACAAGTAAAGCAAAAACTTATTCCTGCTGTTTTTTGACACAGACAGAAAAAAATGGAGTGGCCAAAAAGTTCATTCAGGGTTTTCCATATGCTGTTACAGAAAAACCCAAATTGACTTTTTTGCCAACCCAATACTTGCAGTTCTGTGTTGAAGGGGCCTCAGAAAACAAACCACATCTCACAGATGTAGCAGGGCTGAAAAAAGTTCTGTAGCTCCCTGGTCAAGAACATGGGCTGAATGGTCAAAACACTGAGATAGAAACTCTATTGTGGCCACTGACTGACTCTGACCATAAGTGAGTCATGTGACCTCTCAGCTCAGGCTCTGCATCTAAAAATAGAAATAAAAAGAGAATATACCTCAACGGTGTTCATAAAAACTAAATTAGTTAATAATGTAAATGGCTTAAAACAATGACTCGTGCATGATAAGTACCACTAAATGTTAGCTCTTATTTCAGCGTTGCAAGAAAAGAATGCTAGTTTGGAGGCAGAGTTTATAAATCTCCCAGCAGCATGACTAACTAGGCACAAATCTCAGACCCTCATGTCCCAAGCTCTTCACGTTTAAAAAACTGTACGAGACAGCAAAAGAGACACTGATGTATAGAACAGTCTTATGGACTCTGTGGGAGAGGGAGAGGGTGGGAAGATTTGGGAGAATGACATTGAAACATGTAAAATATCATGTAAGAAACGAGTTGCCAGTCCAGGTTCGATGCACGATACTGGATGCTTGGGGCTAGTGCACTGGGACGACCCAGAGGGATGGTATGGGGAGGGAGGAGGGAGGAGGGTTCAGGATGGGGAACACATGTATACCTGTGGCGGATTCATTTTGATATTTGGCAAAACTAATACAATTATGTAAAGTTTAAAAATAAAATAAAATTAGGAAAAAAAATAAAAAAATAAAAAACTGTTCCATTTTCCAACACTCATTTCTAAACTATATGAGAGAGAAATTTTCTGTTCTTTCAGAGTATTCACAAAGAAGGATACAGGCAAAGGAGAGCCTTAAGAACCTATGAGAACAGCATAGGCAACTGCCTTGGTTGTTTGCCTTAGGAAAGCCTCCCAGGAAGAATAGCAGGAACACCAAGAAGATCCTGGGAGCCTCTGGCCATGGCCAGCCTGCTTCTCAGCCATGCCTGACCTGCCCCTTTGTCTCCCTGGCTCTGCCCCCATCTTCATGGTATGACCCTGAGTATTTCCCAACCCTCTGGGTTCCTTGGTTTCTCCACCCATATAAAGAGAGGGTGGAGCAAATATAGAAAGCAGCATTGACATGTAACAACATGTACACCACCATGTATAGAGTAGAAGCTAGCTGGAAGCTGCAGCACAGGGAGCTCAGCTTGGTGCTCTGTGATGACCTAGAAGGGTGGGAAGGGGGTAGGGAGTGGGAGGGAGGTTCAAGAAGGAGGGACTATATGTATACTTATGGCTAATTCACTTAGTTGTGCAGGAGAAACTAACATAACATTGTAAACCAATTATATTTCATTTAAAATATAAATTTTAAAGATCTTTTAAAAATGAGAGAGTGGATTAAATTCTCCCTTTGGCTTTTCCAACTTACCTCTTGTTTTTCAATCATCTTACCTGTTACTCTCTCTTCAATGAGAAGAAATCTTCACCAATCACTAAAGAAACATATGCACAGCAATAGAGAAATGTTAAAAAGTTTGTGCAAAATATTCAGTGCTGCTGCTGCTGCTAAGTCACTTCAGTCATGTCCGACTCTGTGTGACCCCATAGACGGCAGCCCACCAGGCTCCCCCATCTCTGGGATTCTCCAGGCAAGAACACTCAAGTGGGTTGCCATTTCCTTCTCCAATGCATGAAAGTGAAAAGTGAAAGTGAAGCCGCTCAGTCATGTCCGACTCTTAGTGACCCCATGGACTTCAGCCTACCAGGCTTCTCCACCCATGGGATTTTCTAGGCAAGAGTATTGGAGTGGGGTGCCATTGCCTTCTCCCAGTAGTCACATCCAAATTTAACCTAAAATGACAGGTGCTAACTCAAAGCAGACTCACAATATGGGGTGTGGACACTTCAAACTTCTGTCGGTTCATTGGAGCTGGTCAAGCAGGTCCACCCAGGCCATGGGTGGCCTTGGAAATATTCCAGCCAGACCTTTCCTCAGCTCTCCACTCACCCAATATTCTATCCTAGGAATTACTCATGGCCCCCAGTTAGAGAATTTTCGAGGTTTCTAGGCATAACCAAAGACTGGCTCAACTGAGTGCAAATACACCCAGGACTCAAGACCCAACTGGACATAGCAAGGCTTCAGTCACTCTCCAAAGCAACACTGAGATCTGGCCAGAGCTGAGATGTACAAAGATGTTTCAAAGTCCTCAAAACTAGGGTCAGACTTTTTAAAAAGAAATCCCAGAAGACTCACAGACTATTATTTTTGTCTATTATCCAGGATGGCTCTGTAGGAAAGTACCTCCCTTAAAGAAAACCCAAAGTAAAATCCACCAGCACCAAATATAGAGCTCCACCCCAGGAGGCTCTTGATGCATGTTTCTTGAATGAAGACATTTATTTATTGAGATATTTGGGATTGTTCATTTTACAAAGGAACTCACTGCCAGATTCTATTGAAGAAACTTCTGGCTACATTCATGTTTATGTTCTGGGCTGATGAACCTGTTTGCCACAGTCTTTCAATAGCCTTCTGCCCTCCCCTCTGCTCTCTGCCCAAGAGGTTCCATTTTATCTTGGCCAATGAGAAGCACCAGCAGGAAAGCAAAAGGCAGGAAGAGAGAGAGATTGGGGTGTACACTTACGCCCCGTCAGATACCTGGCTGCATCCCACCTTAGTTCTGTTTTTTTTTTTTTTTAATTTTTTTTTTTTAACTTTACAATATTGTATTGGTTTTGTCATACATCAACATGCATCCACCACAGGTGTACATGTGTTCCCCATCCTGAACCCCCCTCCCACCACCCTCCCCATACCATCCCTCTGGGTCATCCCAGTGCACCAGCCCCAAGCTTCCTGTATCCTGCATTGAACCTGGACTGGTGATTCATTTCTAATATGATATTATACATGTTTCAATGCCATTCTCCCAAATCATCCCCCTCCTCCCTCTCCCACAGAGTCCAAAAGACTGTTCTATACATCTGTGTCTCTTTTGCTATCTCACATACAGGGCTGTCGTTACCATCTTTCTAAATTCCATATATATGCGTCAGTATACTGTATTGGTGTTTTTCTTTCTGGCTTACTTCACTCTGTATAATAGGCTCCAACTGCTTTCTAGTTTAGCAGCTGCTGAGCTACAGCCTGACTCTAGAGCTCCGGGTCTCATCAGGGTCCAGGAAGACTCCTGGCCCCTTACCCTGCCCTGCCCTGCCCCTCAGGCCTAATGGCTTCCCACGGTTACTAGTCCCTGGGTGCACAGTCCCTGTTGGTCTTTACTCTCTGCTCCTGCTCTGAATGTCATCTTTCCACTAAACTGTTCTGCTAGGACTGATGCACTAGCCATCAGCTATTTGGCCAGACTGGAGTGGAGTCAATCAGTTCAGTTCAGTTCAGTAGCTCAGTCGTGTCCGACTGTTTGTGACCCCATGAATCGCAGCACGCCAGGCCTCCCTGTCCATCACCAACTCCCAAAGTTCACTCAGACTCATGTCCATCGAGTCAGTGATGCCATCCAGCCATCTCATCCTGTCATCCCCTTCTCCTCCTGCCCCCAATTCCTCCCAGCAACAGAGTCTTTTCCAATGAGTCAACTTTTCACATGAAGTGGCCAAAGTATTGGAGTTTCAGCTCAGCTTTCTTTACAGTCCAACTCTCACATCCATACATGACCACTGGAAAAACCATAGCCCTGATGGGGCTCTAAAAACTAACTTTGAGTTTTCAGAGCCAGAGAAAAATGCATCTCTGGAATTTTTGAGTAAGTCAGTGGATAAGCAAAGATTCAGTTAACAGGTGTTTCAGGGATATGGTTGTTTATAAAGCATGTATTAAGAACTTCCCTGGTAGTCCAGTGGTTAAGACTTCGCCTTCCAATGCAGGGCATTCGGATTCAATCCCTGGTCAGGAAGCTAAGATCCCACATGCCTTGAGGCCAGAAAACCAAAAGCATAAAATAGAAGCAATATTGTAACAAGTTCAATACATTTTTTTTAACTTAAAAAAATTTAGAAAGGCATGTATTGTCTAAATCTGGTGCTCTCAACAAGAGTGTGTGCAACCAACTTTCTCAGAGCAGTAAAGATGTCAAACACTTCCTCTTCTTATCTCATCACCACTTGGCAACTTAGGAGGAGTCAGAGATCATAAATGGCTTCATGAGCTCTTCCGAAAATCTTTTCTCCAGGGAAACATAAAAGTGACAGTAGCGGCTACTGTGAATGACTGTGGAAACAAGCTTAACTGAGATGCCCTTCATGAAGCCACACTAACCCAAAGTGAAGTGAAAGTGAAAGTGAAAGCTGCTCAGTCCTGTCTGGCTCTTTACAACCCCACAGCCTACACAGTCCATGGAATTCTCCAGGCCAGAATACTGGAGTGGGTAGCCTTTCCTTTCTCCAGGGGATCTTTCCAATCCAGAGATTGAACCCAGGTCTCCTGCATTGCAGGTGGATTCTTTACCAGCTGAGCCACAAGGGAAGCCCACATTAACCCAACACAGCATGTATTTTCCAGTGCGGCAGAGTGTCCACGGGGGCCTCAAACCTCAGAACACATCAGAGGCCCACAGCAGACATCCATCCTACCACCAAGATCACAAAGACTTCTGGGTCCAGGGCAGAAACATGGAGGTAACATATCCCTTCTTGCTATTCTTGAGCTTCTCCGAGTCAGCCACTGCCTCTTTCTGCTTCTCTTCTCTGCAGAAACCAGAAAAGGCACAGACACTCGTTCCTAAATACGTGAGAACCATGTTCAGTTTCCCAGCCTCAGAGCATTTTGCAGCAAAGAAAGGGGCCTCCTAATTCCTCATCCACAAAATTGACCAAGTCTCTAAGGACATCTCTTGCACACTAGTGCTAATTCTGTCTTTAGATGTGTAAATTAACTTGCTGCTTCCTCATCCTTTGAATCGGAGAAGGCAATGGCAACCCACTCCAGTACTCTTGCCTGGAAAATCCCATGGTTAGCCTGGTGGGCTGCAGTCCATGGGGTCGCTAAGAGTCGGACACGACTGAGCGACTTCACTTTCACTTTTCTCTTTCATGCATTGGAGAAGGAAATGGCAACCCACTCCAGTGTTCTTGCCTGGAGAATCCCAGAGATGGGGGAGCCTGGTGGGCTGCCATCTATGGGGTCACACAGAGTCGGACACGACTGAAGCGACTTAGCAGCAGCAGCAGCAGCATCCTTTGAAAAAGATATTTGTTGTCTATCGTATGTCAACTACATGCATCAATGCTGAGGATAGAGTAGTTAAGAATTTAATTTAAATTAAATGTTATGGGGGCTCCCCTGGTGGTCCAGTGGTTAAGAGTCTGTCTTGCAATGCAGGGGCCACCACATCGATCCCTGTACAGAGAAGATTCCACGTGCCGCAGGGCAACTAAGCCCGAGCGCCACAATTAACGAGGCTGCACTCTGGAGACCAAGTGCTACAACTACTGAAGCCCATTGAGCCCTAGAGCCTATGCTCTGCAACACAAGAAGCCTGGGCACCACATCTAGAGAGCAGTCCCTACTCGCCACAATTAGAGAAAGGCTATGCTCAGCATTGAAGACCCATGCTAAATCGTTTCAGTATGTCCCACTCTTTTCGACCCTATGGATTAGCTCCTGTGTCCATAGGACTTTCCAGGCAAGAATACTGGAGTGGGTTTCCATTTCCTTCTCCAGGTGATCTTCCAGACCCAAGGATTGAACCCACATCTCTTACATCTATTGCATTGGCAGGCAAGTTCTTTACCACTAGCGCCACCTGGGAAGCCAATGAAGACCCAGCACAGACAAAAATGAATAAATAAGTAAATAATGGGGGAAAAAAATTATTTTAAAGGGACAAGTAATTTCAGATAGTGAGAACTGTTTTGAAGCAAAGAAAGCAGAGGAGTGGGCTAGAGACAGGTGGAGGGCAGGACCAGAGAGCTATTTCAGAAAAGCCAGTCATGAGAGATGCCACTGGAAGGAAACTCATCTCATGCAAAGAGCCAGACTGGACTCCACAGGGTGGATCTCGTCAGCACACTCGCCCCGCTCAGCTAGCCCACCTCACACACGCACCGCATGCGTCTGTCCCACCCAGTCATGAGCTCCACGAGCCCAAGGGCTGACCCTTGCTCAGACCGAATCCTCTCTCTAGACCACCCTCCCAGCGCCCACCCATGCTTCCTCTGGCTCCTCACCCACCAGTCTCAGGTCAAATGTCTCTTCACACAAGCTCTTCCTGATGTATTACCTGTACCTCCACTGACCTTTTCCCTCAGCCATCACTGAACTCTGCACATGCATACACCTATCACATCACTTTTAATACATTATCACGTTTTCCCATCAGATTTGAATTTTGACTTTAATCATCTGTCTTCTGACTAAGTTGCAAGCCCCACATCACACACCCAGCATCTCTCATGGCCTTTGGCCTGCAATACCTGACCACAAAGCAAATAAGTCTCCCCAGAACCTATGGGAGCATAGAATGAAGTTTTTCTGATTTTACGTATAAGGAAACAGAGGCTCAGAGAGGTGAAGTCGTTTACCTTAGGTCACACAGCCAGTAAATGGCTGAGGCTGGAATTTAAAACTAGGTGTTCTGAAGCCAAGTCCTATATGTGGAGGGTTAGCATCCAGCCAATTAGGGAGAAAGAAGGAACTCTGAGACTGAAATAGCAGAGTCACTGGCAGCCCCAACACAGGTGTCATTTTGAGCCTCCACAGATCTCTGCGTGAGCCCTTTCCCCCTGGCCAGAAACTGAAGCTTATCTGTGGTATTTAAAGGTCCAAGAAATTGGGCAAAGTTTCATGATGGGGATGGAAAATGTTGTGCGCGTCTGTCAAATTTCAAAATCTTACAGTAGTTGTCATTTTTTTAAATGTCCTTCCTTCTAAAAATATTCTCCCTACTCCCCCTCCAAGAAATTCCCTGTTGTCATATAAATTCTCAAAGAAAACCCTAAAGAGATCAAAAAGTGGCTGTTCAGGGCTAGTCGCCTGGAGTGGCCCCTGTGTCTTGGATCTTCGAGAATCCTCTAGGCCCAGAAGCAGAGCATCATCGGAAGCAGCAGACGTTTATTTTAAATTCTATCCTTTATTTTAAACTCTATCCATGAGGAATTTCCCTCATGGTGCAGTGGTTAAGAATCCACCTGCCAAAGCAGGGGACACAGGTTCAATCCCTGGTCTGGGAAGATATACCATGCCACTGGGCAACTAAACCAGTGCACTGCAACTGCTGAAGCCCACATGCCCTAGAGCTCATGTTCCACAAACAAGAGAGGCCACCACAGTAAGAAGCTCCCAGGTCATACCTAGAGAGTAGTCCCTGCTTGGTGCAACTGGAGAAAGCCCACACAGCAATGAAGACCCAGAACAGCCAAAAATAAAATAAATAAATGACTTTTAAAACTAAAATCTATCCTTTTGCCACTGCAGGCAGGTAACCTTGAGGTGAACACTCTCCCTGGAAAACCTGGGTGCCTCTAGGGACCTCAAAAGAGAACCCAGCCCACCCCTCATGTCCCCTTGTCGCCTGTCCACACTGGGAAATAGGAACCATGGCTCTTGTTTCATATCTTGATCACTCTCAGACCCAGTTTCTGCCCGAAACCTTCCCTGACAACTGGCATCTCCTCTGATCCCCCGTCATTTACTACATGCTCTGTTTCACTTGCGTCTTCTCCAGATTGACCCCAGTTTGAGGCCCGGGCCTCGAACTCATGCGCTCCCCACCACATTCCACACACTGCTCTGTGCACAGCAGGTGATTAACAAGTGAGGTCAGTGCGGTCATCCTCCATGCCTGCACATTCAGAGCTAAGAGTGCTTCCCACGCCACACACGCAGCTCCAACCCCAAGATCAACTGAGCGGATCCACGGTTTGCTGCTTCCCAATGTCAGAGTCCAAGGGAAGAGAAGCTACACTTCCCCACAGGGCCTGGGTCAGGAGTGAGGAAGGGCCCAGTTATCTGGGACACAAGCCCCCAAAGCATCCCCTGCATGTGTGAGTGTGTGTGTGTGTGTAATAACACTGACACAAGTCACAGCCCTCACTCTGCCCCTCTTTCAGCCAGAGCACACCATAGACTCAGCCCTACAGTGTGGAATGGGTAGGGCAGGGCTGGCCCCATGAGAACCAGGCCCCCGTTTCTCCCCTGCAGGCACCTGGATAGTAGCTGAGAAAGGACAGTGCTTTACTTAAGCATGAGTTTGTTCAAATAAGAAATTACACTATAATTTGGAAGTCGATTTCCTGTATTGCAGGCAGTGTCTATTCAAAAGGAAAAAAACAATTGAACAGTGAATGAGGCAATCACACTAGTAGAGCTTGCCCGTGGCCTGTGCTAAAAGAGTCTTCCAAGAAAACAAGCTATAGACTACACACTGGGCCTCTGGCAGTCTCTAGTGGGTCTTAATCATGCCAACAGTGATAGCAAAGGTAGAATGAAAAGGTTTTCTTGTTGTTTATTTGCTAAGTCATGTCGAATCTTTTGTGACCCCATGCGATTTCCCAGGCAAGGATATTGGAGTGAGTTGCCATTTCCTTCTCTAGGGGATCTTCCTGATCCAGGGATCAAACCCACATCTCTTGTGTCTCCTGAATTGGCAGGGGGATTCTTTACCACTGAGCCATAGGGAAGCCCATGAAAAAGATTCGATAGCTGTAATTACACTGTAAGACTGGACTTTCCACCTTACCCTCATGTTTGTGTTATTAGCTCAGTCGGTCTGTCTTTGCAATCCCATGGACTGTAGCCTGCCAGGCTCCTCTGTCTATGGAATTCTCCAGGCAAGAATAGGCCATTTCCTTCTCCAGGGAATCTTTCCTGACCCACAGATTGAACCTGGGTCTCCTGCATTGCAGGCAGGTTCTTTACCAACTGAGCCACCAGGGAAGCCCTTAGCCTCCTGAGTCGTCCTATATAATATGCCCAAGAAGCTCATAAGTAGGTCAGGAAAGAAAGGGGAAAGAATTCACACACCTGTGTCATACAAAGTGGTCTCATGTGCACTGGTCCCTTCTCATTTTCCTGGGCAGATTACCACGGACTGTGGACATGAGAATCAAGAAGTTCAGGTCTCCTGATACTAAGACAACCCTGCCCCTTCCATGGCCTTTAGAGTGAGCCCTGAGAGCCCTGTCTTCAGGGTAGGGGTTGTGCTTTTTCAGGGCTTCCTGACCAGCCAGCACTGCCTGCTGTGTCTCAGCTGAGGAGCCACATAGCCCAATGGACCCCATGTGAACACAACTGAGCTAATCAGGCAGATTGTCACTTAACAGTTAAAGGCAAAATGTGCCCTCCGGGTGACAAGAAAATTCCAGACTTTCTGGTTGGGCTGCTTAGTGATGGATGCTTCAAGAGAACTAACTGATGACCTCCATGCATGAGTACGTGCACAGATGCCCAGGAGACAAACGGGGTTTGCCTGCGAGGCCACCACTCTTCTAGACAACACCTTGCCTCTGCTTCCTCATAACATTCTTTCCTTCTCCTGTGGCTTCAGCTAAGCCAAATGGTAAGCTACTCAAAAGCGCACACAAGCACAGGCACAGAGAACAAGAGCAAGAGCAAACATGTATCTAGTACAAGCAAATCCTGACAACCTTCATTCTGAATGCATGTGATTTATGGGTCTGTCAGTGAGATAAATGGAGGAAGAGAGGGTGATGGATTCATAGTAGGATTGATGAAGTCAGACCAGAAAGAATGGGCCCAAAGACTTCAGGGGGTCCCCCAAAGGAATCAACAGGCCACAGAGCTCTTGCTTCTTCTGGGAAACCATACCTAAGCAACAATGCGTAGCTTTTTTCTGTCCTCTGTGCTGAGATTCTAGGCAAAGGGGACACTTATTAATGAGGGGGCTTCCATGTGACAAGTGGAATTCTTAAGTAATACCACTGTCAATGTGGCCTGAGCTCTTGGATAAAGCCCAGGCTGGAGAACACTTTCAGTTCAGTTCAGTTCAATTCAGTTGTTCAGTCGTGTCTGACTCTTTGCGACCCCATGAATCACAACACGCCAAGCCTCCCTGTCCATCACCAACTCCCGGAGTTCACTCAGACTCACGTCCATCGAGTCAGTGATGCCATCCAGCCATCTCATCCTCTGTTGTCCCCTTCTCCTCCTGTCCCCAATCCCTCCCAGCATCAGAGTCTTTTCCAATGAGTCAACTCTTTGCATGAGGTGGCCAAAGTATTGGAGTTTCAGCTTTAGCATCATTCCTTCCAAAGAAATCCCAGGGCTGATCTCCTTCAGAATGGACTGGTTGGATCTCCTTGCAGTCCAAGGGATTCTCAAGAGTCTTCTCCAGCACCACAGTTCAAAAGCATCAATTCTTCGGCGCTCAGCCTTCTTCACAGTCCAACTCTCACATCCATACATGACCACAGGAAAAACCATAGCCTTGACTAGACGGACCTTTGTTGGCAAAGTAATGTCTCTGCTTTTGAATATGCTATCTAGGTTGGTCATAACTTTCCTTCCAAGGAGTAAGCGTCTTTTAATTTCATGGCTGCAGTCACCATCTGCAGTGATTTTGGAGCCCCCAAAAATAAAGTCTGCCACTCTTTCCATTATTTCCCCATCTATTTGCCATGAAGAGATGGGACTAGATGCCATGATCTTAGTTTTTTGAATGTTGAGTTTTAAGCCAACTTTTTCACTCTCCTCTTTCACCTTCATCTAGAGGCTTTTTAGTTCCTCTTCACTTTCTGCCATAAAGGTGGTGTCATCTAACTTCCTGGAAAAAAATAACACCTTCAGTGACTGCTCAATCAACAAGAAATAATTCATCTTTAAAATGTGCTTTGTTGTGTATTTGATGGAAGATCTTGGCAAGAGGCTGGTTGTAACTAAGTGATGTCATTTTCTCAAGCCAAGAAAGCTACAAGGATGGATGATGCCTGAGTGTATATCCACAATGATGACTTCAGTTCAGTTCAGTTCAGTCAGTCAGTCATGTCCTACTCTTTGGAACCCCATGGACTGCAGCACACCAGGCCTCCCTGTCCATCACCAACTCCTGGAGCCTACTCAAACTCATGTCCATTAACTCAGTGATGCCATCCAACCATCTCATCCTATGTTGTCTCCTTCTCCTTCTGCCTTCAATCTTTCCTAGCATCAGGGTCTTTTCAAATGAGTCAGTACTTTATATCAGGTGGCCAAAGTATTGGAGTTTCAGTTTCAACATCAGTCCTTCCTATGAATATTCAGGATTGATTTCCTTTAGGATGGACTGGTTGGATCTCTTTGCAGTCCAAGAGACTCTCAAGAGTCTTCTCCAACACCACAGGTCAAAAGCATCAATTCTTCTGCCCTCAGCTTTCCTTATAGTCCAACTCTCACATCCATACAACACTACTGGAAAAACCATAGCTTTGTCTAGACAGACCTTTGTTGGCAAAATAATGTCTCTGCTTTTTAATATGCTGTCTGGCCTGGTCATAACTTCTCATCCAGGGAGCAAATGTCTTTTAATTTTGTGGCTGCAGTCACCATCTGCAGTGATTTTGGAGCCCCCAAAAATAAAGTCTGACATTCTTTCCATTATTTCCCTATTTGCCATGAAGAGATGGGACCAGATGCCATGATCTTAGTTTTTTGAATGTTGAGTTTTAAGCCAACTTTTTCACTCTCCTCTTTCACTTTCATCAAAAGGTTCTTTAGTTCTTCTTCTTATGTTTCTTCATTTCTTATGAGAAAATGACATAAGTACTTATGATACCACCATAAGTGTGGTGTCATCTGCATATCTGAGGTTATTGATACTTCTCCCAGCAATCTTGATTCCAGCTTGTGCTTCATCCAGCCCAGTGTTTCTCATGATGTACTCTGCATATAAGTTAAATAAGCATATTCAGATCAGATCAGATCAGTCACTCAGTCATGTCCGACTCTTTGCGGACCCATGAATCACAGCACGCCAGGCCTCCCTGTCCATCACCAACTCCCAGAGTTCACTCAGACTCACGTACATTGAGTCAGTGATGCCATCCAGCCATCTCATCCTCTGTTGTCCCCTTCTCCTCTTGCCCCCAATCCCTCCCAGCATCAGAGTCTTTTCCAATGAGTCAACTCTTCGCATGAGGTAGCCAAAGTACTGGAGTTTCAGTTTTAGCATCATTCCTTCCAAAGAAATCCCAGGGCTGATCTCCTTCAGAATGGACTGGTTGGATCTCCTTGCAGTCCAAGGGACTCTCAAGAGTCTTCTCCAACACCACAGTTCAAAAGCATCAATTCTTCGGCGCTCAGCCTTCTTCACGTTAACACCTACCAAAATGTAGCTCAAGCCATTGGCAGCTTCTATCAGCAAAGCAAATAAGTCCGGTCCTAGGACCTAACTTTTCCTTGATTTTTTCTAAGATAAGGGGCCTTAGGGCTCATAATCCCAGAACTATTTCATTCTTCAGCAGGATGTGGTGCTAGTGTTTGATTCTCCTAGGCATTTTGTGTGAATTAGACATCTTCATGTGGAGGACAGAATAGAAGTCTGCCTATACATGGACAGAGAAGACTCTATACATGGACATCACCAGATAGCCAACACCGAAATCAGACTGATTATATTCTTTGCAGCCAAAGATGGAGAAGCTCTATACAGTCAGCAAAAACAAGACTGGGAGCTGACTGTGGCTCAGATCATGAACCCCTTATTGCCAAATTCAGACTTAAATTGAAGAAAGTGAGGAAAACCACTAGACCATTCAGGTATGATCTAAATCAAATCCCTTATGATTATACAGTGGAAGTGAGAAATAGATTTAAGGGACAAGATCTGATAGACAGAGTGCCTGATGAACCATGGATGGAGGTTCATGACATTGTACAGGAGACAGGGATCAAGACCATCCCTAAGAAAAAGAAATGCAAAAAAGGTAAAATGGCTGTCTGAGGAGGCCTTACAAATAGCTGTGAAAAGAAGAGAAGAGAAAAGCAAAGGAGAAAAGGAAAGATATACCCATTTGAATGCAGAGTTCCAAAGAAGAAAAGGAGAGATAAAAAACCCTTCCTCAGTGATCAGTGCAAAGAAATAGAGGAAAATAATGGAATGGGAAAGACTAGAGATCTCTTCAAGAAAATTAGAGATACCAAGGGAATGTTTCATGTGAAGATGGGCTCAATAAAGAACAGAAGTGGTATGGACCTAACAGAAACAGAAGATATTAAGAATAGGTGGCAAGAATATACAGAAGAACTATACAAAATAGATCTTCATGACCCAGATAATCACGATGGTGTGATCACTCACCTGGAGCCAGACATCCTGGAATGTGAAGTCAAGTGGGCCTTAGGAAGCATCACTACAAACAAAGCAAGTGGAGGTGATGGAATTCTAGTTGAGCTATTTCAAATCCTAAAAGATGATGCTGTGAAAGTGCTGCACTCAATATGCCAGCAAATTTGGAAAACTCAGCAGTGGCCACAGGACTAGAAAAGGTCAGTTTTCATTCTAATCCTAAAGAAAGGCAATGCCAAAGAACACTCAAACTACTGCACAATTGCACTCATCTCACACGCTAGTAAAGTAATGCTCAAAATTCTCCAAGCCAGGCTTCAGCAGTACATGAACCATGAACTTCCAGATGTTCAAGCTGGTTTTAGAAAAGGCAGAGGAACCAGAGATCAAATTGCCAACATCCTCTGGATCATTGGAAAAGCAAGAGAGTTCCATTAAAACATCAGAAAAAGAAAGAGAGTTCCAGAAAAACATTTATCAACTATGCCAAAGCCTTTGACTGTGTGAATCACAATAAACTGTGGAAAATTCTGAAAGAGATGGGAATATCAGACCACCTGACCTGCCTCTTGATAAATGTGTATGTATGTCAGGAAGCAATAGTTAGAACTGGACATGGAACAACAGACTGGCTCCAAATAGGGAAAGGAGTACGTCAAGGCTGTATATTGTTACCCTGCTTGTTTAAATTATATGCAGAGTACATCATGAGAAACACTGGACTGGAAGAAGCACAAGCTGGAATCAAGATTGCTGGGAGAAATATCAATAACCTCAGATATGCAGATGATACCACCCTTATGGTAGAAAGTGAAGAACTAAAGAACCTCTTGATGAAAGTGAAAGAGAGTGAAAAAGTTGGCTTATAGCTCAACATTCAAAAAACTAAGATCATGGCATCTGGTTCCATCACTTCGTGGGAAACAGATGGGGAAATAGTGGCAAACTTTATTTGGGGGGGTTCCAAAATCACTGCAGATGTTGACTGCAGCCATGAAATTAAAAGATGCTTACTCCTTGGAAGGAAAGTTATGACCAACCTAGATAGCATATTAAAAAGCAGAGACATTACTTTGCCAACAAAGGTTTGTCTAGTCAAGGCTATGGTTTCTCCAGTAGTCATATATGGATGTAAGAGTTGGACTATAAAGAAAGCTAGGTGCCGAAGAACTGATGCTTTTGAACTGTGGTGTTGGAGAAGACTCTTGAGAGTCCCTTGGGCTGCAAGGAGATCCAATCAGTCCTTTCTGAAGGAGATCAGTCCTGGGTGTTCATTGGAAGGACTGATGTTGAAGCTGAAACTCCAATATTTTGGCCACCTAATGCGAAGAGCTGACTAATTTGAAAAGACCCTGATGCTGGGAAAGATTGAGGGCAGGAGGAGAAGGGGCCAACAGTGGATGAGATAGTTGGATGGCATCACCGACTTAATGGATATGAGTTTGAGTAGGCTCTGGGAGTTGGTGGTGGACAGGGGGGCCTAGAGTGCTGCAGTCCCTGGGGTCGCAAAGAATCGGACATGACTGAGTAACTGAACTGAATCTGCAGTGCTTGCCAAAACTTTAGCAACTAGACTGATAAAATCATTGTATAAAGTGAGCTTAATTATTCCTTTGCGAGAGGTGATTGGAGAAACCAAGCCTTCACACCTTCCCCATGTCTTCTAATAATCATACGATCAGCTTTGGCAGCTGGCATTAATTGGCATCCACAATTAAAAAAAAAAAATCCCTTTCTTTCATGTGAAGGTGTTTAACGTCTGCATGAGGATCAAAACAGCAACTTGGTGACATTGGCCCGAGACTCCCATCAAACGAGATAAATTTTCCAAATCCACAGGCAACCCTTCTACAGGGTGAAGTGGAACCAGACTTTGTTTTATCTTGCCAAAAGTATGCTATGATAAGTTCTGCTGCCAGCGATGGAATCTGCAACATTATAGTAAAATAAAAAATCAATGCCTCTTGGTCCTAGACACAACCACAATACTTTTATGGGTCCAAATTCTGAAAGCTATGATAGTGAACATCTTGTTCATGTTGATTCTGGCAACTTCCAAAGATGTTATGTGTATCTCTCTGCCACCCACTAAATCTCCCACCCTTACCACTTCATCAATGACTCCAATTTATAAAGAAAATCTGCATGAGAAAAATCCCCTCTCCTCATAAAACTACAATCTCTACACATGAGAATGTTTTATGGAAAACACTTTTAAATTAAAGTTCTAAAATGTATTTAAACAAGGATTGTCTTCTCGTTTGGGTACCACATAAAGAATACATGTGGATCATAGTGAATAATTTCAAGCTCTGTGCTCCATGGACAATAGTGAAAGAGATCCAACTCCAATGTAAGCACCTTGAGAGACCAGGGTTTAATTAACTGTGTAGCCCCAGAAGCTACCAGAGTTCCTGGAACATGGGAGATAATACATATTTGCTGAAAGACTAAATGTCACTCAGCCACACTGGGGGCTACATAGTAAACCCTGTGTGCCAACTTTTGAATAGAATTAAACCCTACACTCCACACACACACTGTCTCTCTCAATATCCAAACACACACACACACACACACACATACACAAAGACACAAACACAATCAGCTTATTTAGGCTAATACATGCAAAATACATAAAGATACAATATTATATCTGAAAACTATAATTTAGAAAAGTCAAGAAAGACCCAAATTTCTCACTGTGGTTTACACTCATCCTGAGAGATTATACCTTTGGGATAGGTAAAAGCAAACATATATAGTTCAGGACTTCCCTGCAGTCCAGTGGTTAAGACTTCAAATGCAGGGGATGCGAGTTTGATCCCTGATCAGGCAGCTAAAATTCCCCCATGACTCATAGCCAAAAAAACAAAACATAAAACAGAAGCAATGTTGTAACAAATTCATTATAGTTTTTAAAGGACCACATCCCAGATAAATGTTAAAAAATTTAAAAAGTACATAGTGCTATGATGTTTCCTTTGGTTACAACTTAAAATTTTAAATAAACTTTAAAAATTGAAGACTGGAAGCATATATTCGATTCTCTGTTTTTGTACTACCTGTTTTTTTGTTTGCTTGTTTACTTGCTATAGTTGTTGCTTACCATATTAAAACTTAAAATAAACCTGTTTAAACATGTATGTTTTTCCATAGAGAAAGACAACACGCCTTCAGAAGAAACCCCACCTACACCTGACATGGCACGTTCTCAAACCCAAAGCCACAGTTGCTCACATTTATTTCTCAAACTGCTTAGTGGACTTTGACTTGTCAAAGACTAGACCCAGGTATCATTTCATATAGATGGCTCATTGGTTTTATGAGTTCTTAGGGATCATAAAGGTCTTGAATCCCTTTGTGAAGAGCAAAAATTTCCTCTTTGTGGGGTACCAAGAGTTCATACCAAAGGCTTTGGTGAGATATTCTTGGTCTGCATCTACGAGTAACCATAGGCCACCACTCCATTGCCACTAAGACAATTGGGTACTAATAAAAATAGAATTTCTCCTTTAAAGAGAGAAACACATGTAGTTTGAACCTGGCTGATCTTGGCTAGCCCTCTGTGCTAATGAATCACCTCTGTGACCAAAAATGTCAGGCAATACCACTAAAGATTCAGCAGATTTATTTTAAAGGATAGAAACATGATTTATCTACTCATTTGGGTTTTATGATTTACATTAAAAAAAAATAATGGTAAGAATAATGCCTGACATTTCTGTAGGATTTTAGAGTTTGCAAAGCTCCTTTCTTCCATGATCACTTTTGAAATCCCTTAAGCCCACCCACAAAGCAGACAAGGCAGGTTGTGATGTGATTGGCTTGCACCTCAGGTGGAAGGGTAACAGGAATCAAAATGGGACTCTTCCTAATAACACATGATAACACACCAATGCAGGACTTGCAAAGGAGAATGCATCAGAAATCACATTTACAATCCTTAGTCCAAAATCCACTCTGAAAAGGTCTGAGGTTGTAAAGATCTACAAGAAAGAATTTCTTCAGCAAGAATGCTAAGAATTCATTACACCAGCTGTGCACACACTCTATGAGGAAAAGAAAGGGAAAGCATCCTTTCTACCTATAGGAGGCTTTAGGGTTACACTTTGGAAAGCTCCATCTGGGATCTAAAGGCAGAGACTGGTACCAGCTCTGAGATTAGAGAAACCCAGAAGAAGAGGCATGCTATTTCAGTGACAGCCTGGTGGCTCAGATGGTAAAGAATCTGCCTGCATTGCAGGAGACTCAGGTTCGAACCCTGGGTTGGGAAGATCCTCTGGAGCAGGGCAACAGCTACCCACTCCAATATTCTTGCCTGGAGTATCCCATGGACAGAGGAACCTGGTGGGTTACAGTCCATGGGGTCGCAAAGAGTCGGACATGACTGAGCGACTAACACTTTCACTTTAAGAAGAGGAGGCAGTGATGGGCCACCCAAAGAGCAAACAGAGGAGACAGACTGCGCTGGAAACAGCATGGGGTTGGAGTTTCCCTTGGGTTCCGCAAGGACTCTGCTAAAAGTTACCAGAATATATCATGTTATGAAAAATTCTGCCCAAGAATCCTCCTGGGAGCTGGGTGACAAGATGACCCCAAAGAAGGTTAGAATTGATGTCTGGAGTCATAAGTGGCCAATCATGAAGGGGTGTCAACTGTGTCAAAGGCCTAGCAGTTGAGTCCCAATATGAGAGTATTGAGCTACCACCTAACCCAGAGGGCAACAACGCTTGATCATAATGGGACCCACTAAGTCGCACCTATCTTGCTCCCTAACTCCCTTGCACAAACCTGTTGCAGCCCTAGAAGGCCCAGAGCTGACCAGGGACAGATATGAGGAGAGGACAGGTATGAGAGCACAAGATGGAAAACAGAGATGACCATCATAACTTCTCAGCTCCAACTTCAGGCTGCCATGCCTCAGATACTAGTAGGTTGAGGAAGGAGAGAAGCTTCAATATAAAATGAAATTTAAAGCATTTAGAATATCTAGTGGCTACTTCATAAAAGCTTGACTGCCTAGTTAACTGCTGATTACATTTCATGGGTCTCAGACTGGCATTTTGGGACTGGGGCTGGGCTACTCCAGCCCCACTATGGAGAACCAAATCTGAGATGAAAGGAAGGCCAATCAAAAGAAAGTTGTCCCAGCTTTGCTCTTCAGATGCCTTGCTGTTGTGGAAAAAGACATAATACATGCACTTTTGATAAGGGTTAAAGAGGAAAGTGAAAAAGCTGGCTTAAAACTCAACATTCAAAAAACTAAGATCATCACATCCAGTTCCATTACTCATGGCAAATAGAAGGGGGAAAATGGAAACAGTCACAGGTTTTAATTTCTGGGGCTCCAAAATCACTGCAGATGGTGATTGCAGCCACGAAATTAAAAGATGCTTGTTCCTTGGAAGAAAAGCTATGACCAAGGTAGACAACATATTAAAAAGCAGAGACATTACTTTGCCAACAAAGGTCCATCTAGTCAAAGCTATGGGTTTTCCAGTATCATGTATGGATGTGAGAGTTGGACCATAAAGAAAGCTGAGCACCAAAGAACTGATGCTTTTGAACTATGGTGTTGGAGAACACTCTTGAGAGTCCCTTGGATTGCAAGGAGATCCAGCCAGTCAATCCTAAAGGAAATCAGTCCTAAATATTCATTGGAAGGACTGATGCTGAAGCTGAAACTCCAATACTTTGGCCACATGATGCAAAACCAGCTCATTAGAAAAGACCCTGATGCTGGGAAAGATTGAAGCTGGGAGGAGAAGGGGACAACAGAGGATGAGATGGTTGGATGGCATCACTGACTCAGTGAACATGAGTTTGAGCAATTCCAGGAGATGGTGAAGGACAGGGAAACCTGGTGTGCTGTGGCCCATGGGGTCACAAGGAGTTGGACATGACTGAGCGACTGAACAACGACACGAAACTATGTAGAATGAATTTGCACTTGAATTTGTATAACACTTTGTAATCTTTGCAAAATTATTGAACAATTCATCACCTAGATGATTTATATCTTATTCACCTTTGATTCTAAGGAACTGGTATTACTTGCCTTAATAAACAAGCCAAGACCTGGACTAAGAGAATTATCTGTTGTTATTGTTTAGTCGCAAGGTCATGCCTGACTCTGCGACCCACGGACTGTAGCCCGCCAGGCTCCACTGTCCATGGGATTTCCCAGGCAAGCATAATGGGGTGAGTTGCCATTTCCAGCTCCATGGGATCTTCTCAACCCAGGGATCGAACCCTGGTCTCCTGCATTGGCAGGTGGATTCTTGATCACTTAACCACTCAGGAAGCCCTGAGAGAATTGTCTTGAGTCACATAAATAGTAGGAGAGCTTGGGCCAGGAGTCAGACATCTTGGTCCCCAGTCTGGTCTCCTCTTTGCCCCACAAACTCTGGGGTTTGCAGTTAAAAACAACACAGGCAGCTCCTGGAAACTAGCGAGTGTCCCTTCTCACTAACGTAACAACATTACACTGGTCTTTCTCAAAGTCCCAAAGGCTGGTCTGATTAAGTGGGCTCTTCCCAGAGGGTCTTGTGAACCTCAAATAACCTTCTTTCTAATTTTTTTCAGTAACCCTGACCATTTAGAGAGAAAACAAACCCATACACAGAGGAATTTAAGGTGTTATTTTAACTTTGTATACCATGCATAAAAAGTTACCCTTTCACTTGAATTTTTGAATATAAGTTGAGAAAAAGAAAAGTTTGGGCACATGTTCTCCAGGTGAATGCCCCAGGGCCTGAAGTTTAACTCCAGGACCCTCAACAAAACACCAGCGTAACCCCTTCCTGCCCAGCTCCCTCTCCCCTTCCTCCAAAGACTCCCCTCCTCCTCATTGTCTCTCACCAGCCACCTATGAGGTTCCTGACTTTCTTCAGGCAGTCTGAATTTACAGTAAGAACTCAGATTTTCTCCTGACTTACTGTCTTTATCTTGTTCACTAAAAGAAGAAAATTATTCTTATATTGTTTAAAGAGAGAGAAAAATTCAAGAGCATACTCAGTCATTAAAAGAGCATAGAGCACCCAGTGATACAAAGACCCAACACACACACAAACACACACACATGTGGCCATAAACATAAATCACTGGATACTTAACAGAACATGAGCAATCCCAAACCATCCAGGGTGCAGCTATTAATCTAACAGATGAAAATTCTCCTGAGAAAGGACTTAAAACTTCAAATGCCCTGTGACACCAGGCATTTTGCTGGATGCCCAACCTGAAAAACACAAACTCACAAAACTTTCACCATACACATCATTGTTCCTTTCATACAGAATCAAAAATGCAAGCTCAGGAATGTTAAGTAATGTTGCCTGGAGACACACAACTTATACAAGACGGATCCAGGATTTGAACTCAGGACTCTCTGGATGCAAAGACCATGCTCTACTCTGTTTTGTGCAACGTTTCCAGTGACAGCTCAGTCAGTCAGTTCAGTCGCTCAGCCGTGTCCGGCTCTTTGCGACCCCATGGACTGCAGCACACCAGGCTTCCCTGTCCATCACCAACTCCCAGAGCTTACTCAAACTCACATCCATTGAATTGGTGATGCCATCCAACCATCTCATCAGGTAGCAGTCTACAATCTCTATCATTCACTCTGACTGGTGTCCTCAAGTCTTCCCTAAATTGTATAGCATAAAAGAAGGAAGTAGCTATGGGCTGCAGCCGAAACATCTTCACGTGTGCTCAGATACTCAGTTGTGTCCAACTCTTCGACTTTTTGAACTGTAATCCACCAGGCTTCTCTTTTCATGAGATTCTCCTGGCAAGAATACTGGAGTGGGTTGTCATTTCCTCCTTCAGGGAATCTTCCTGGCTCAGGGATCAAACCCACATCTCCTTCATTGGCAGATGAATTCTTTACGACTAGCACAACCTGGAAAGCCCTGAAACATCCTCATAAACATAACTAAAATACACGAGACAGAAAAAAAAAGTATAGCTAGTGTTGCACATTACATTCTCTAATTTATTTTCAAGTACCTCATATCTGTTGGTAATCTTGATATTACGAAGCATTATATCTGCTCCTGCCTTGCCTTTAAGTAATGAATGATTGTCATTATGTTTTAGGGCATGGACGCAAGAGCCAGGAGTTTTTCAGTAGTTTCTGATTGTTTCCATATATTGTTGTTCAGTTGCTAAGTCATGTCTGACTCTGCAACCCTGTGGACTGCAGCATGCTAGGCTTCCCTGTCCTTCACTATCTCCCTGAGTTGGCTCAAACTCATGTCCACTGAGTCAGTGATGCCATCCAACCATCTCATCCTCTCTCGCCCCCTTCTCTTCCTGCCCTCAACCTTTCCCAGCATCAGGATCTTTTCCAATGAATCTTCTCTTACGTATTATAGCATGGAATCATCAGGACTAATCAGGCATGGTCAATGTGTATTAAATATCTGCTGGTGAATAAGAACACACACATCTGAAAGATTTCTACCAAAAGCGTTTAAAATATAAAAAGCTATTTCTTTGAGAAATAATTATCAATATATGGGGAAAAGTCACTTTTGAGGAAGAGTTCACTCCTTGACGATATTTCCCTATAATCCCCGTATTTCTTTCCTCCCATACACAGATTCATCTCTAACTTTTGTTTTAAACTTTTACATGGATACTTCTATCTATTCCATTTGACGTAAAATAACTGGCTAGAATCACATAAAGGGAGAGGACAATTACCCAGAAGCATTAAGAAGATCGTGTTTCCAAAAATGTTATTAAGAAAAACTCATTTGGGGGCTCCAAAATGTGTTGTCACTGTTGAGACCCACTTGGCTCCCTTTCAGAATTCTCTTCTACTTTGCGGAGTCCTGGAAGCCTGACTTGTGGGTGAGCCGAAAGGGAGTCAGTTAATTGCCTAGAAACAAATGTGGGTCTTCTGGGAACTTTGACCACCACCCCAAGTAGCCCTTGGATGGCCTGCAAATGGTACTGATAACATCTGATCATTCTTTCACTAATCAGTCCCCTAAATTTGCCACTGCAGAAAGATGGAGTGCTGCTGGCAAGTAAGCAGTATCCCACCGGGCAGAGGGTGTGCCCTGCTCAGTGTCAGGCTTTTCAGCTGAGTGGACAATCTGGTGTAACAGTGGGATGCTGGGAGCAGGGACACCGGACGCCAAGGCTCTCCTGGTCCTGTTGGTAACTTCATTTCCCAAACGTTCATAATTAAACAGCTTTTATTGAAGTAATCAGCAGGAGCTCCTTAGCTTTGTTTTTGCAACCGGTATCGTGTTTATGGAGCCAAATATTAGAGACTTTGATACTGAATACCTCCTCGGATGTGTTAACGTTGGCAGGGTTCTTGAGATTCTGAAGATGCCGGCGGCCTCAGCACAGCTCCGGCTCCCGCCTCCAACTCATCACCACCACCACCCCCCCACCACACACACACACACACACACACACACACAGACCACAAGGCAGCGGTTCTCCTATAAAAGACTCACTCACAATATTTCTCCTGCAAGTCCCAGGGAAGGGTGTGCAATTGAAACAGGGTGAAATATGATCTCAAAGTGTCTGTCCGACCAGAAGTTTTCAAAGAAAACATTTCTTAAATCTTGTGTTCACTGCTGTTTCAGCCATCCAATTAGATTGGATGGGACTGCAGGGGGGCAGGGGGGAGCTGTCGCCAGTCACTGCAGCAGGAATAGCAAACAAGACTTAGAGCAAATAAACGGAGCACCAAGCTGGCATCCCAGGGGCCCCTGGCCAACGACCTCCTTCATCCCCCAGGCGGGATGGCCAGCCCACCCTCTGGGACCTGGGGCAGAAGTACAGGTTAATCAGATGAGACATTAGTTAGCAGCCTCGATTACTAGAAAGTAATTAATCAGGGAAAGTCTCCAAACAGGAGGAGAATAAATAAACAGCAGGCACAGGCGGTCCCATCTTGGCTCCAGATAAGGCTGCCATCCAGGTGTCCCGCTGGGGTAGAACCCATCTATCTTGTCCTGCTCCTCTTAGAAGATGTGGCGACATTTCTCACGTCTGCCTAGAAAACGCAAAGCCTGGAGGGCTTTGAATGGGAAGAAGATGAAGGACTTCGGAAAAACTATTAGTGGAAGGCTGGAGGTGGTGGGGGGCAGAGGAAGGGGCAGTTGTAGTGTGCCTTGACGACCCCCCCCAGTACCTTCTTTTTTCACTGTATGTAAACTGGCCTTATTTCCACATTAAAAAAAGAAAGAAAGAAAGAGAAGTTTCTCTGTGGGTTTCCAAACTCCTATTCATTTGGAGAAATCCTGGAACTCAAGAGCTGTTCTTAGGTCTGAGCATAAGAAGCCCACTGGGTCATTAACCTGAGACTTTGTTCAGCTTCAGAGAATCACAGTACAAACTACAACCAATTCAGACCCTCCGGAATGACTGATTTCTCCTTCAGTACTGATCTGGAGATGAGGCAGATTAGAAAGAATGGGAAGAAAATATAAATACAAGCGGAGAGTATCAACCATTGGTCCAGCTTGACCTGACATATGGCATCAAGTAAGGTTATCTGTTTATGTTGCATCTTTTTCCTTTTGGAGGAAAAAAAAATGTCAGCAACTAGAGAATGTGTGTAATGTAAACACGGCTGTGTTAGCTCAGCTTCAGGGAAAGCACACCCGAACGTAAGGCCGCACAAGGACATCCTGTGCTCAGAGGACCAGCAACAATGATTTTAACCTAGTGACCCACTCTTAAACAGCTCTACAGCAAATCACAATTAAATAAATACCACTTCATAGCAGAGATTTGTTTTACAGCTAGGTTATTTGTGGGGAGAGAAAGAGAAGGGTGAATGAGCCACTGAAACTTTCATTATAAAATTAAGGTAGTTTCCAAATATTGGTGTCAATTCAACCTCAAGCTACATTTATGAAATGTCATGGCGATAAGTTATGGGCATTCTGGAATGAAACAGAGAGATGGGATGAGAGGTGTGGAGGTAAACCAAAAATTGCAGCTGCTTTGGTTTATTGTCTGAAGGTCGAGTCTAGTGGCCTTTCTTTGGCCCATTCCTAATATTTATGAGGAATACCTGTGTAAAATGATGGCATAGACACCAGGGAAAGCCAGATGGCAGATAAACTCAAAAAAAATGCAGCCGCATGAGTTGCTCTGGGGAACTCCCAGGCATGGGGTCAGGGGAGCTGAAATCAAGGCCTGGTTCTGCTAGTCTCTGGAGCACCAGGAAGGAATTAGTGGGCGTGGAGAAGTGAGAGCTATTGTGGCCTTGTAGCTGACACTGAGAAATCACGACAGCGCTAGAGGGATCCAGTGACCTGGTCAACTGTCCCCAAAGAGGCTGACAGGCAGCGCTGACACCTCCTTCACTCCACGGCCGATTCTCCCCCTCCTTTGCTTTTCCTGTCTCTTTATTTAATTCTGATGTTTTCCACCTGTCCAATTTTTTCACACAGGCTCCCACAAAAAAAAAAACTTCCTGCAGGTGACTTGCGCCAGGCTTTCTGGCCTCCAGGAGAGACCAGTCACACTTTCATCCGGCCCCCCACCCAGACCTCTTCATGTTAAGCTGCTTCAGTGTCCGACTCGGTGCAACCCTATGGACTGCAACCCGCCAGGTTCCTCTGTCCATGGATTTCCTGGGCAAGAATACTGGAGTGGGTTTCCATGCCCTGCTCCAAGGAACCCAGACCTCTACCACCTCTCAGATCTCATAATGGTATCCCTAGGATACTGGTGCTCCATCAAAAGCTTGAGTCCTGAAAAGCCTCTCCCTCTTAATGCCTCAAATGACCCCTAAAGACCTAGACTTGCCAGAAACAGCTCCAAGTTCACCGTCCTTGGTCGTGTGCCGTTGCTGAGATCAGAAAGGGCACTCGTGCTGCTGAGAAGGCCAAAGCCTTCCGCTGGCGCACAGCAAAGCCGTGAGATGCTGAGCACCACCCAGAGCACTGCCTGGCCCAGAGGCAATACCTCAAAAGTCACCACTTTGTCAGTCACTGACTAAATCAAAGCTCTGCGAGAGCAGAAACCAGGTTTTCTCCGTCAGGACAGCTAGCCTGAGGCCTGAACATCAGCTGTGGTCTGTTTGTTCCATTCAACCAAACAGCAGCCTGGGCCCCGCACTCTGCTGTCTCTAAAGATGCATAAAAATGAAATTTAGCCCTTCCTGTAAAGAAGCTAGTAAGAGAGACAAATACATAATAGACGATTATAGTCCTAAATGGCACCTATGATGCTAGGTGTGGCTGAAGAATAGACATCTTTCTTTAATCCATGTCAAATGATCTCCTGACTTCTAGAAATCACTTGCTGAAACCAAACCATAGCAAATGACTCTTTCTGAGGGATGTATGAACTGGGGGAGTTCAGAGTCTAAATCAGAGAGGATAGTCCTAGATCACTCTGCTGTGGCCGGGCTGAACCTGGAGGCCCCACAATGGCAGAGAGACCCTGGAGAGACCCATTCTCATCAGAGAGATGAGAATGTAAGAATATATTCAGGGGATGAAGAGCCAGGTGGCAGATAAACTCAAAGTCATACTTACGAGGGAATGGTTGAAGAAGAGTCAAGCGGGGCAGCTGGGTAAAAAGGACCTGGAAGATCCTAGTGAGGGTCTCAAGTGTCCATGCAGGACAGCCCCCCTGTGGCTGTACAGGTGATGGTGGGTGGTCTGTGCACATGGAGCTTCCTGGAGCTGCTAGGTTCACAGCTGCAAAATCACCCACGGGTGCCCTGTCCTCATCTCTCCTCTACTGCCCAGAAGAACAGCCTCCTGGTAAATGCTTGGTGTATGAGACCTGGCAATAGAGATTTGTGTGTGTGTGTGTGAAAAACTTTGTAAAAGACAGAGCAGACCTTTTGTTATTTTAGTTGCTGCCCCAAATGGCAGGAGTAAGACCAGTGGGTGCAAAAATAAGAGGTTAGGTAAAATGTTTTTTTAAGTTTTGAAAAACTTTCTATGGAACAAAGTAGACCACGAAAACGGGGGACAGGAGACAGTTGTGAGCTGAGCCCCTACTCCCACCAGCTTTCAGATGCTCTACAAGCAATGGGCAGGTGAGCTGGCTTTGCTTTTAGGGCTTTGGGAGAATGTTCCATTCTTGGAAGAGTAAATGGAGGCTGGGCTCAAGCTGGGGGCTACCTTAGGATCTGGGTAAAGAGCAAACTGCAGTGGGCAGACCACTGGGAGGTCCCAGAGGCTGGCAGGAGGTAGCTCGAGCAGGGCCCAGAAAGAGTTACATTGCTCTTCAGCCCCAGAACGTTTTTAAAGTTACTTCCTGTCAAATCAAACAGTTTCCAAATGATCACGTGGGTTTGCTCAGCGAGCAGAGGGGCCCACGATGCTGTCCGACTGCATTCTGCATGTGATGGAGTCCCCGGTTCCCTCCCTCCTAATCTGATGAATCCTTGTCATAAATTTTGCCCAGGCCATTGATAGGGTGGCTGCTGGCACGGGGCGAAGAGGAGAGGGCTGCTTTATGAGGGCCAGAGGAGACAGCAGACCGCCAAGCCCTCTTTGAGAACCTGGTAAATCAGCAACAGCTGGGAGGCAGGGAAAAGGCGGGTGGCTTCACACAGGAGACACCCCACCCGGAGCATCTCCCAAACACAAGTGAATAACCTGGAGGAGGAAGGGCTCTGAGCCTCCTGTAACTGTGGGATCCTAAGGACCAAGGTAGCCAGGTACAATGAAGCAAGATTCCACCACCTTCTCAGAGCCTCCTGCGTGCCACACTTTGGATCAAAAAGCACCAAGCCAGATGCTGGGAACACAGGGCCACTGACGGAGAGAGTCCCTGCCAAACAGCTCTCTTTCCAGAAGGGAGACCCACCCAATCAGAGAAGAAAGAGCTTCTATTATTAGTTGACTTGAGCTGCCCTAACAAAAGACCATACCCTAGATGGTTGGAACAACAGAAATGAATTTCCCCACAGTTCTGGAGGCTGGATGTCTCAGGTCAAGATCCCACCCAGGGAACCTTTTGATATGGGCTTTTGTGGAGAGTTGAGTTAAGCTGCTTCATGGAATTCCTGCCTCAGAATCCGTTTTGCTTGGCCCAGCAGATCTAGGGAATCTTAGATTGATGCTCGGAGAAGGCAATGGCACCCCACTCCAGTACTCTTGCCTGGAAAATCCCATTGGTGGAGGAGCCTGGTCGGCTGCAGTCCATGGGGTTGCTAAGAGTCGAACATGACTGAGCAACTTCACTTTCACTTTTCACTTTCCTGCATTAGAGAAGGAAATGGCAACCCACTCCAATGTTCTTGCCTGGAGAATCCCAGGGACGGTGGAGCCTGTTGGGCGCCGTCTATGGGATTGCACAGAGTCGGACACGACTGAAGCGACTTAGCAGCAGCAGCAGATTGATGCTACCACCCTCATGTAGGTACATACCCTGAGTAGCAGCCACAGAGTCACCAGCAAATATAAGTTTCCAATAGGACTTTCCCAGCAACCGTGTGAGTTACAGTCAACCCTGCCTCCCAATTCCTGCTCGTATGATGCACCCCCAGGAAAGTGTTAGTCCTTCAGTCATGTCTGGCTCTTTGCAGTCCCATGGACTGTAACCCTCCAGGCTCCGCTGTCCATGGGATTCTTCAGGCAAGAATACTGGAGTGGGTAGCCATTCCCTTCTCCAGGGAATCTTCTCAACCCAGAGATCAAACCCAGGTCTTCTGTACTGCAGGCAGATTCTTTACCGTCTGAGCCACTAGACTTACCAAAACCCTGATTTTGGGTTTGAATTGACCAATCCAGCCCTAGCCCAAGAATCTCAAAGTACTATACCCCACAGACTCTAATAAAGACACATGCTCAAATCGATCCTGCCCCTCTCTATCTCTACACTCTGCCTTGACCTCCCCATGTGGCCCCTTAAAGCATGCTTGGGTATATCCTCCAGGACAAAAAGGAGTCAGTTCAGTTCAGTTGCTCAGTCATGTCCAACTCTTTGTGACCCCCATGGACTGCAGAATGCCAGGCTTCCCTGTCCATCACCAACTCCTGGGGCCTGCTCAAACTCTTGTCCATTGAGTCAGTGATTCCATGCAACCATCTTACCCTCTGTCATCCCCTTCTCCTCACACCTTCAATCTTTCCTAGCATCAGGGTCTTTTAAGATGAATCAGTTCTTCTCACCAGGTGGCCAAAGTATTGGAGTTTCAGCTCCAACATCAGCCATTCCAATGAATATTCAGGACTGATTTCCTTTAGGAGGGACTGGTTGGATCTCCTTGCAGCCCAAGGGACTCTCAAGAGTCTTCTCCAACACTATAGTTCAAAAACATCAGTTGTTTGATGTTCAGCTTTCTTTATGGTCCAACTCTCTCACATCCGTACATGACTACTGGAAAAACCATAGTTTTAACTAGATGGACCTTTGTTGGCAATGTAATGTCTCTGCTTTTTAATATGCTGTCTAGGTTTTTCATAGCTTTTCTTCCGAGGAACAAGTGTCTTTTAATTTCATGGCTGCAGTCACCATCTGCAGTGATTTTGGAGCTCAAGAAACTAAAGTCTGCCATTGTTTCCATTGTTTCCCCATCTATTTGCCATGAAATGATGGGACCGAATGTCATGATCTTTATTTTTTTGAATGTTGAGTTTTAAGCCAGCTTTTTCACTTTCCTTTTTCACTTTCATCTAGAGCCTCTTGAGTTCCTCTTTACTTTCTGCTATTTATTCATAGGAATAAATGTCTCCATTTCAATTTTCCTTGTAGATGATTTTTGAACTGTGGCTCACCATTCAGGACCCTGTGCTCTACTCAACAAAAGTCAGTTTAGCAAATTAATCACAGCTCTCATCCTGGCTTATTGACAGCTGCCTTCTTGTTCTATTCTCATATGGCAGAGAAAAAGAGAGCTTTCTGGTGTCTCTTCTTATAAGGGCACCAATTCTATTGGATCAAGGCCCCAACCTTATGACATCACTTAATTACTTTCATAAAGGTTTTCTCTCCAAATATAGTTACACTGAGGGTTGGGGCTTCAACCCATGAATTTGGGGAGGGACACAGATATTCAGTCTATAACAAAGTTCTAAAAAAATTAACTCTAGTAAGAGGTGATGTGTATGTGTGCTTAGTCACTACAGTCGTGTCCGACTCTTTGCAACCCCATGGACCATAGCCCACCAGGCTCCTCTATCCAGGAGATTTTTCCACCAAGAATACTAGAGTGGGTAGCCATGCTCTCCTCCAGGGGATCTTCCTGACCCAGGGATTGAACCTGTGTCTCCTGTGTCTCCTGCATTGCATGCAGATTCTTGACCACTGAGCCACTGGGGGAAGCCCAATAAGAAGTGACAAATGCTGTTATAAAATTGAACAAAGCCCTGTGGAGTGACTTGTCTGACAGAGGGGGTTGGGAGTGAGGGAGTAATCAAGGAAAATCCACAGACAAGGCATCGGATTCTGCTCCATGTAGAATAAGAAAGAATCCAGCCAGCGTAAAAATAGAGGAGAGAGACTACATCAGACAGTGGGGAAGAGCACAAGAGGTCTGGATGAAAATCCTGCCTCTGATCCTACTAGTTTTTGCTGCTGGACAAACATTTGAACCTCTCTGAATCTCAGTTTACTCATCTATAAAAAGGAAGTAGGAGAGTCCACTTGACATGGTTGCTGTGGAGGTTAACAAATGAACTCCTGTTAAGGGGCTGAGCAGACAATGCTCCCTAGTGAGAGATGGCATTCCAGGCAGAACAGGGGGTGAGAGCTTGTCAGTCACATGGAGCCTTCAAAATAGACAGCCTGTTTAGGGAAAGGTGAGCAGTTCGATGTGGCATCTTCCGGAACATTGAGGAGAAGACCAAGACCTGGGTTGAGTCCAGACTGGGAGTCTATTTAGTGACATGCTAAGGAGTTGAACTCTTTTCTGAGAGCTCTATGGAGCTGTTGGGTGACTTGGGGAAAAAAGTGACATGAAAAGTCCTGGATTTTAGGAAGATCACTCTGGTTTCTGCATGAAGCAGGAGCTGAAGACAGAAGCAGAGCAGGGCCAAGCAACAAGGCTTGGGTATCCAAGATGGTGGCCAAGAAACTGTCCCAACAACCATTCCACCTGGCAGCCTCATCACTCTCCACTTCAAAGAGCCTCTGCTGAACTTCCACAGTATGCAAGGCCCAGGCCAAGGGCTTCAAAGGAGACTCGGCTTCCAACCCCCATCAGCTCAGTACTCAGGACCTGCCACAGTCTCTTCCCACCACACCTTGCCAGTTTTTCCCCAACACTCTCCAGCAGATACGCTGGGCCCCAGCCAAACAGACTGAAGGGGTTTTCCTGATAGAATGAGCTTAAACTATCTCTTCCCTCCATGCCCTTGTTCTTGCTGTGGGGACTTCCATGCCTGGGTTTGGATCACTCCTTTGCTGGCACTGTGTGACCTATGGCAGATCACTTAGCCTTTCTGTTCCTTCATATGTGTAATTTAAATAGTGACAGTACTCGCAGAAACATTGTCAAGCGTACCTAAAACATTTAGCACAAGATCTAGCATGTTCCCCGGCACTTGCCAGCATGACTCCCAAAGTCTGCTCCTAGGATCTGGTTCCTCACCACTGACCTCCACAGTCTGACCCCTCATTCTGCTCTCAGACGCTGACATATGTTACAGTCTTCTGGGCACATTAGTTTTCTTCACCCCAAAACACTCCCCAGTGGAGAGATCTCACAAGGACTGTATAGTCCTCCCCCGGGTGTCCTCTCAGAACTGAGCACACGTGATTGCGTAGCTATTTGAATGGGGCACATATCTGTACAGAGTTGGGGTCTGCTGGGTAAACAGCACAACACAAAGACCCATCCACCCAAGACACCATGTCCATGCTCCCTTCTAAGTGTTTTTTCTTCCTGCCAATAGTCCCCGATGATCAGACCAGAAGGGGGCACAGACCCAATGAAAGCCTGCTAATAAAATGGCCAGGCATACATGACATGGCCCAACCAAAACCAGGAGCCAAGACGGTCAGGGTCACTGCTGAGAACATTGTTGGACACAAGAAGAAAATCATGCAAGGGCAACAAGAGTTGAAATTGAAAGGACTTTGAAAGTCCCGAAATCAAGACAGAGTGATTGGGGAGAATACAGAACTGGAGCATGGGAGCCCACAACAAGTAAATGTTCTGAGAAACCAGAAATTAATAGTGGTCTTAGAAATTACATATATCGAGGATCTACTACGTGCCACCCACTGAGTTAAGCAATATATGGATTATCTAATTTACTTATTTTTATAAAAACCTTAAGAGTGATCACTATTATTAGACTTATTAGAAGAAATTGAGTCACAGAATGGTTAAATGCTATAAGCCCCCATTGCCCAACTGGTTTTTCAATTCCTTATAAGAAACCTTCACACTATCCCCTATGCCCACCACCAGTTACTTAACATAACACAGGTAGATTTCCTCTCCTTGTAAGTACAGAAGCAGAAAATACTATGGAAGCAGACTGCACACCAGACAGGAAAAATGTGCAAAAAGGAGAAGCACCCTGTCAAACACGGCACAGACTAGACCTAGTTCCCAGGGGCTGCCTAGACCCCTGGGGCTGTTGGAATCACTCATTCTCCTGGGCCCCGAAGGTTGGGTCATGCATGACTAATATCTTTAAAGACTTTGTACAGATTGTGCCTCTTTTTTCCAGCCAGCTCGTAAGGTCCTTGAAGACGAAGATTGTGCCTTCTCATGCTGTTTGTCCTCTGGCAAATGAGAGCGTCCTGAACTTTTTTCAAAAATCATCTGTGTGGCTCCGTTCAGAGTGCCAGTGCTCCCACCCGTGGATGTGGGATCCTTCAGGGCTCTCCAAAGGCATTGGAGCCCTTAGGTGTAATCTGAGAACCGCCAGCAGAATAAATAAATCCCTGCCCTGGTGGCAAATACTTCCCTTTACTTCTTCCCCCATAAATGGAAACTTCTCCAACCCAGTCTCATGAGTGCTCTCTAATGGGTTCTTTGTTTTGTTTATTCCACTTAGCTCAAGCCAGAAGCAAACAAGAGCAAATGCACAAGGAACCACCTAGCATAGTGCGTGGCAAGGACTCAGGAATTCTGTTTCCTCCAGTACTGCTTAATCTGAAGAGTGCAAACTTTGGTGTTTTAAATGGTCCTTGAAATGGTTGGGCAGTGGGTGGTAGTTCCCATGGCCAAGAAGCCTTCTTCTCAGCCCATAGACAGACTTGCCGTGTGGGCAAGAACAGTGTAAACTTCAGGCTCTTACCTCTGGGCCTCCCAGATGGTCCCTCTGATAGTAATGAGCAGAGAGCTAGACTAGGCCATACCTCCAAATGGAGGTCCCAGCTCAGGATCCATCCACAGGAAACAGCCTCAGAAGAAGCAGCTTCTTCAGGGCTGGATGGAAAAGGAGAGTCCTGACCTGAGAAAAGGGCAGAAGCTGAGGCTCGCAAAGCTGAAAACCTCATGCAAGCTTCAAAATAGCAAGGAAGGCATCAAGGAAATCCCCACATCCAGGGGCCAAAGCTAAACTATGAAGACTGGAGCACAAGGCAGCAGGTGGGGAGGTCTACAAATGTGGACTCAGTGAAGGTAAGTGGAAATGAGTGACTGTCTATGCAGTGGTTTTCAAACATTTTTTAATTTAATTTTTAATTGGGGGAGAATTGCTTTTCAATGTTATGTCGGTTTCTACCATACAACAACACAAATCAGCCATAATTATACATATATCAAACTTTTTAAAAGTATTTACTTGCTTATTTATTTATTTGGCTATGTCGGGTCTTAATTGCAGTACCCAGGATCCACATTGCAGCATCTGAACTCCAGAGTGCAAGAAATCAGTAGTTGCTGCACACAGGCTTAGTTGCTTCATGGCATGTGAGATCTTAGTTCCATGGGTTTGACCAGGGATCAAACCCATATCCTCTGCATTTTGAGGAGAACTCTTAACCTCTGGACCACCAGGGAAGTCCCTCAGACATTTTTAATAGATGAACTCTCTTCTAAAAATGAAAGCTATGCAACCCTAACACACAAACAATATTTTAAAAACCAGTTTTTAGGATATTAATACATCTACTAATTATAAAAACAACGGAATTGATTTTATCAGAATGAAAATTTGAAATGGAGTATATGATTGGAGTTTTATTTCACCTGAAGCATCTAATTTATTTCAGCATTTTATTTTGGTTCTAGAGTTTCCAAGGAAAATATAAATCCTGATCACAGAGACAAGTTGTTGCAAATGATAAATAGTTCTTTTTAACCAATTGCTTTGCAGTAAGATAATCTTCAACTAGGCAGCAAATGGAAAGTTTTGCTCTGAAATTTGCAAATAAAAAAAAAATGAGCAAACACGTTAATGAACAACTCAAATTTGCATAATCACTAAAAGAGATCCTGTTGGTTTAAAAATCCCCAGTCTGGAATATCTGCTAACATTTGTCACTTTATTTCAAAGGATTGCAGTGAGCTGGCAGTATGGCCCAATTGGCCTGTCTTAAAAGTTTCTTTCTGTATGGAGTGGACATAGAAGCCAAAGAGGCCCCTGGTGGGGAACTTATGAACAACCCAAGAATTCAAGAAGAAACAAACTACCTAGTCCATACCATCAAATTGCTTAGAAGCAAAAAAAAAAAAATAGTTTGAAAGACTTAAGACAAAACCCCGGGTGTATTATGTATTAACTGTGTGAGATTGGGAAATTATTTAAATTTTCTGAGCCTAAATATTCTTATCTCTAAATCTGGAATAGTAATTTTCTTTCACTGGACTGTTACAAATATTAAATGAGATGCTGTACGTACAGGACTAGCCATTTAGTAGCTCAGTAACTAGGAACGAGGATGGAGCCAGAGGGGCCTGATATAGGCAGACATGGAAGCCTGGGGGTTGTCTTGGCAACCGCATCCAGGCCTGAGAAGGTCTCATGAGCAGGTCCTGATCAGGTCCAGAGGGAAGGGAGGAACTGGGGCTCACTTGGTTCTTCCTGCCTCCATAAGGATGGTTACAAGGGACAGAATAGAGCCCAGATAAATAGCTGGAGAAGGCAGAAGTTGCAGGCCAGGAAGACCAGGAGATGCCAGCGATCAACATGATACACGCAAGGACACTTGTGCCCCAGGGATCATTCTTCTGGGATTCCTCTGCATGCAGATTTCTGCAAATAGATATCCCCTGCTCACTTTCCCCTCAGAAGTCTGTAGAAGAAAGATGGCAGTACCCATGCCAGGCTTTTAACAGATCAAGCAGAAGGGGACACACCAGGGCAATGTTGCTTAGAGGTGCCAAACCCAGCCCTATACCCTGAACACACATATACCAGGAGGTCACTGTTTCATTAATGGAAGCTCTGGGGACCTCTCCCTGTTCAAGATCCAAGTCCCATGTTCTTTTACCCCTTCCCCAAATAGCTGCCTAACCCCATGCACATATGAGCAATGGTCCCCAACTTTTATAGCACCAGGGACTGGTTTCATGAAAGACAATTTTTCCACGGACCGGAGGAGGGAAGATGGTTTCGGGATGATTCAAGCCCATGACATTTATTGTGCACGTTATTTCTACTATTATTACATCAGCTTCACCTCAGGCATTTGATCCCAGAGGTTGGGGACCCCTGTCTTAGAGAACTTCCTTCCTGTATTCAACCCCACTGGGATCTCTAAACATGATCCTCACGCTTCCTTTGCCCTAGGTAATTTACCAGCACTGTAGCTAGCTGACTCAGCCAACTGCAGCTCTGTCAGCTCTATCTAATCCCTAATTAGTGATGGACCAAGATGAGATAAGAGAGTAGATTCTTTAGAGATAGAAAGAAAGTGAAGCCCTAACACTGCAGCCTTCCTCACAATGTGCAGGAAGGCAACACCCTTCAACGTAGGCTGATGCTTTCTTTTTGGCAGAATTTGTTGAATCCCAAAGGTCTTCTTAATTCCCTCACTGCTGATCCATGACTCAAAGCCTCAAGTCCTGTGAGCAAAGAGCCTCACAGGCATGTGGCTTCTTGTTGGAATAATATTTCAAAGGGGAGAGAGAGTCCTCACCCTCTTCTAATGGATCTCTTAACAAGCTTACGTAAAGATCACCGATTCACCGAGATCATTGTCCGGGTGACAGGGAGCTGTAATTGATTATTGTGACTTAGATGCTTAGAGAGTGATTCATTAGGGCCCCATCATCCCAGTCATTTTTAATGGGAAGGGTTGGGTGGTGCGTAAATATAGTTATGACAGGCAAGGAGAGAGCAAACAGGCCAGGGAGAAAAAGAACCACAGAGGTCTCTACAAGGTGAAGCCTTTCTTTCCCAGAAGGTTGAGATCATTCTGTCAGAGATTCTTTTGCAGCAATTGCCTTGACCCAGTGCTACAGCAGGACCTAAGCAGTGCCAAGCAACATGCCCTTCCTAGGCATCTCAGAACGTCAAGCAGAGAGCTCCACAGTAGACACAATTAAATGAGAGACTGGGGTATAATGGTTGTACCATTTCTAAAGTGTACTTGATTTGACTATAGGATATCCACTGTGCACTCTTGATAGTCCCTTGGACTGCAAGGAGATCCAACCAGTCAATACTAAAGGAAATCAATCCTGAATATTCTTTGGAAGAATTGAAACTGAAGTTGAAGCTCCAATACTTTGGCCACCTGATGTGAAGAACTGCCTCATTGGAAAAGACCCTAATGCTGGGAAAGATTGTAGGCAGGAGGAGAAGAAGCTGGTAGAAGATGAGGTGGTTGGATAGCATCACCGATTCAATGGGCATGGGTTTGAGCAGGCTCTGGGAGATGATGAAGGACAGGGAGGCCTGGAGTGCCTGGCATCCATGGACACAACTGAGTGACTGGACGACAACTGTGCAATGTATAGTCAAGCTTACCTTTCTTGTGGGTCAATAAACTCCAGGTCAATACACTTTTGATCCTTCCTTTGCAAATAAGATCAAAATGAACCCCAAGGAATTTGATCCCTTGTTATATGAAAAAAAAATTGTTTCATTGTGATCTCAAGGAAAGTCATATCTGAGTCATCATGAAACCATCTCATTTTCTAGGATAATGCCTTGCACCTAATGGGTACTCTAAATTGTTTATTGAAGTTCTAGAATCGGGTTGTGTAACCAGTATGACCCACTTCACCAAAACAGTGTCCATTTTCTTCCTAACATTCAATTTAACCATTTAAATTTAAGTCCAAATTAACAGGATATCCAGTTTCTCTTTCTTGGGATTTCCTTGGCCTAGAATTGCCTATGAGTCCAATGTTTATTCAAAACAAAGGGGCTGTTCCAATTTTCAAACTCCAAGTAAAGTGAGAAGTAGTGAATCAGATTAGTCCATGACTAAAGCCCCAGTGGGTCCTTACCGCATTGATTTCTGTCAGAAATAGATATGCTTGAGCACACAGCAGTGATAACACCCTTTCTAGTCCAGATCCTTATGCTAACAGTAGTGTTCTTTCAGAGAAATAAAAGCCCACATAAGGTACTCAGGAGTTGGATTGGGCCAAAGATGTCTCCACCTTGACCTCCCAACGTCTTTGCTGTCCCCTTATATGCTCGGCTATTGCCCCCTGGACAGAAGGGACTGGATAAGGGGAGGGGCTCCAAGATTTATCCACTAGTTCTAGAAGAGACAGACTTGCTGAAGACACAGAGATCAGCCTTACATGAAGTCTTCACTCAAATGTTATTTTTTATTGTGCTGCCTTTTCTGTAAAGAATAAGTTCTGCTCCAAAATATTTTCTTGAGATCCTCTAGAAAGATAGAAAAACAGAGAAGTCTGCAATTTTAAATGGATTTTTAAAAATTTTTCCTTGTTCATTTTTTTAATTGAAACTTTTAAATTAATCATGCCTCTCAGTTAGGGTACATTATCATCATTATTCTGTACACTTTTCCTTTTATCATATTCTCCCTTTAATGCCTGTTTCTGACTCGTCTTTCTAACACTAACTCTAGTCCTAACCATTCTCATGTGTTTTTGTTGTTCACTTGCTCAGTCGTGTCTGACTCTTTGCAACCCCATGGACTGCAGCACGCCAGGCTTCCCTGTACTTCACTGTCTCCAAGAGTTTGTTCAGATTCATGCCCACTGAGTCGGTGATGTTATCTAGCCATCTCATCCTCTGCCGCCCTACTTTCCTTTTGCCTTCAATCTCTCCCAGCATCAGGGTCTGTTCCTGTGTTGGCTCTTCAATCAGGTGGCCAAAATATTGGAACTTCAGCTTTAGCATCAGTCATTCCAATGAAAATTCACAGTTGACTTCCTTCAGGATTGACTGATTTGACCTCCTTGCAGTCCAAGGGACTCTCGGGAGTCTTCTCCAGCACCACAATTCAAAGGCATCAATTCTTCAGCCCTCAGCCTTCTTTTTGGTCTAACTCTCACATTCATACCTGACGACTGGAAAAATCATAGCTTTGACTCTATGGCCCTTTGTCAGTAAAGTGATATTTTTGCTTTTTAATACACTGTCTAGGTTTGTCAGAACTTGTTTTTACCTGTTCCTATAAAAATAAGCTTTTTTGTGTGTAATCTCATTCTATTTACTGATTTTTAATGATGTATTATTTTAAGGTCTATCATATACAGTCCACTGCTTTTAACTTATAGCATCCCGTGTTGTGCTCAGTCTCTTCAGTCGTGTCTAGCTTTTTGCAATCCTATGGTCTGTAGCCCACCAGGCTCAATACTGGAGTGGGTTGCCATGCCTCCTCCAGGAGATCGTCCCAACCCAGGAATCAAACCTGCATCTCCTGCCTTGCAAGCAGATTCTTCACCCCTGAGCCACTGGGGAAGCCCAACTTACAGCATAGTACCCCATAAAATGCAACCCTACATTTAACAATCCACTCCCCAAGGAGTGGACACTGAGTTGCCTCCAACACCTTCTTTCATAGCAGCATTACAGTGCCCATCCCCATTCAGGTCACCTATGGACCTGTGTGAATTTTGTGCTGAATTATAGAGTATGAGTACGCTTAATTTAGCCAAATACTGGCAGATTGTTCTCCAAAATGTCTGCATCAGCCTACACTAACCCTGCAGAGCATGCAACTTACACAAATAACACTCTTTGTAATATGTCTTAATACCTGGCAAGAAAAATATTCCCTTTGTTTTTTTTTTTAAACTCCCTTAGGTATTCATGGATCTTAATCCTTCCAGATATTTTTAGGTTATTTTTATCAAGTCCATCAAAATATCTTACTGGAATTTTAATGAAATTGTATTGTATATGTATATTGATTCGAGTAGGAAGTAACTTGATAAGATTAACTCACTCCATACAGCAACAAGGAATGTTTCTCCATGTAAATAAATCATCTTCTGTGTACTCCAATAATGTTTAACCTTTTCCCATAGAAATCTGTGTACTTTTGACTAAGTTCACTCCTAGATGGCTTATACTTTTTATTGGTAATATGAAGGCTACCTTCTTTTCTTACTGTGTTTTTAGTTGATAGTTGATTATTGCTGATGAAAAATAACTTTAATTATACATAAGTTGATCTGACAGCAAACTTACTGAACTTTCTTACTACTTCTAATGGTGTGTCTATTTTGTTATTTTTTAATGGAAGCTTCTTTAAATTTCATCTTACCGGTTACCTCACTCAACTCTAGTTACAGCAAATATTTCTTCTTGGGATCTATTTGTTTCTTTGTTCCAGCTATATGGAGGTTATAGATTTAAAAAGCTGTTCGAGTTACTTTTTTAAAGAAATAACATAGTGAATAATGGGAGCTAAGAAGAAAAATCAAATTCTATTTTAATATGGAACACGTTCTACATAAAAGCTAAAACTGGACGAAAATACTCCTCTTGGTTCTTAGAAGATTTGTGAGTACTGTCTAGGGTAAACTTTTTTGTTTAACAGTAGTACAGCTAATGTTACACATTAGTGATAAATTAAGACATAAAGGTTATATGAGAGTTTATAAAAACAAGTCTTTCAACAGCTGTGTTAAGAAGATGTCTTGTGAAAAGAAATGGAAGGACATTTGTTACCCAGCAACACTGACAGTTGTAAGCACAACGATACTTACTTAACCTGAGTCACTAGGGCAGGAGGCTAACTACTGCATGAGGTCCTCCCAAGAAGTGTCTGCTTCCTCTTCCCAGGTCTCCAGTTCTACATCCTTCACCTGCTGTCTTGTTTACACCTTTGGTTACAGTATTGCAGAGGTTAAAGTTATCCCAACCAGAAACATTCATAAAGAATGCTTCCAGTTCATTGAACTTTTGTCAGTTTTGCTGGGTACATTTCAAGCAGTAGCAGATGTTTCTCCTGTGCTATTCATAGCCTTACTTGTGTTTCCAGAAGCAGGAGGAACCCTGAAGCAAATGAGAGCTGTGTGTGTGCATGCAAAGTCATTTCAGTTGTGCCCAACTCTTTAAGACGCTATGGACTGTAGCCCACCAGGTTCCTATGTCCATGAGATTCTCCAGGCAAGAATACTGGAGTGGGTTGCCATGCCTTCCTCCAGGGGATCTTCCTGACCCAGGAACTGAAGCCACATTTCTTACATCTCCTGTATTGGCAGGCAGGTTCTTTACCACTAGTGTCATCTGGAAAACCCAAATGAGAGCTATTTCTAACTAAAAAGAGGAATGGTGGTGGTGGTGGTTTAATCACTAAGTCATGTCCGAGCGACTCCACAAACCATAGCCTACCAGGCTCCTCCATCCATGGGATTTCTCAGGCAAGAATACTGGAGTGAGTTGCATTTCCTTCTCCACAGGATTGTCCCAAGCCAGGGATTGAACCTGCATCTCCCACATTGCAGGCAGATACTTTACCAATACTATATTCTAAATGCAAATCCAGTTTGGAAGGAATATGTCACAAGTTTCAAAATCCTTCTATGGATTTTCAAATGATGGTAGTGATCCTGATCACACAGAGATCATATGGAAGAGTCATATTCTTTCACACCACCAAACCCTTTTCCTGATTCTTTTCTTACAGCCAATCAAAGAGCAGCTGGAGTCCTCTAGGGCTCCACCCAACAGCAAAGATGAGACTCCATTCCCATCTTGGACAAGGGGCTGAGAACCACTTCACTTTGGAGTGGGCAGAGAGGTCTGCCATCACCAGAGCCAGCTCCCTGAGGAAGGAGCTGGGACCAGAGGGAAGGAATGAATGGTACTGGGCCATGAATTTTGTTCAGCTCTTTTAAGACAGACACATGCTGCCACCTGGTTCCTATTACAGCCTCAGTGCACTGAGACTTGCCCACTGAGGCACCCAGGTGGAAGACTGAAGCTGAGGCCCTGTGTGCTTGGAGCCGGGAGAATGTTCCCAGCATATCAAAATTACAGAAACATCTGTGCCCAACAGTTTCCAGCCGAACTGCTGTGAAAATTTACAGTGTTCGATTGCTTTCAGAATTTCTCACTTCTCAGCCTGAGGCAGGGTGGTCTCAAGGCTGCCAGTGAGTTGCTGCAGAAAGTGAGAGAGATCACAGTTTCCAGGGTCTGGATGAAATGTGGCATAAGGGTGTGAGAGGTGAGCCTGGAGCCTTGCGTGCTGCGAACTTCCATCAACTGATCAATCCTTTCTTCCCTTTTAATTCAATCAACATATACTTGCTGAGCATGGTGTGAACTAACTTTACAATGGATCAAAATCTGAGTAAGGGTTGGTCTTCAAAGAGCCAACAACTTCGTGAGAAGTAACCAATGATCAAAAATGATTCAAATAATGAAATATTATTTATTTGGAAACCAAAAGACACCAATGAAATGGCAATCATGCACTATATATATATATATATACTAAAGGTAAACAATCCTATTGGTTTTATAAGTGCCATCTAGAATAGCACAACCCTAATTATGGTCCTTAAACTAGCAACAATAGCATCCCTGGGTTTCTTGTTAGAAATGTAAATTCTCTGACACCCCACCAACACCACCATCACTGCAACACCCGCCCCCCACCAGTATCCCAGTAATCTGGGAATAGGGCCTAAGAATCTGTGTATTGAAAGTTTTCCAAGTGATACTAAACCTTAAGAAGCAACAGTCCAGCATATGGACAAAATAAAAAACCAATCCTAGGCAAATAAATTACCCAAAACAACTGAACCTGATTTGTTCAGGGGACCAGAGGAGACAGGCAAAAAGAACAGACTTACCAGTGCACTGCAGCAAAGGGTCATGGCATTCGACATTAGAAGCAGGGTAGAATTTTCAAGTAGCAGAAAGAACCAGCAAAGGGAAGAATTGATATAAAGTCTGGGGAAAATCACAGAGATTTTGCATGAGGATATTTTCTAAAAATTTTTAAATGTTGTTAATAGACAATGTCATACAAAGACCACTCAACTATTAAAGGGTGATCTATCACTGTGTAGTTGTTGTGGAAATAGGTCAACGAGACTTTGATCACAATTTACACAACATATGCACAACCATCACTACCTCCTTACCATGCTATGAACTTCGGAGTTTCATGTTTTCCTGCTTTTAAATGTTGGAACACTTTTGTAATGTTTAATTCTATATGTCTACTCGATTACTTTACAGAGCTTCCAGATATTTGATTAAACATTATTCTAGATATATCTATGAGGGTATTTCTGGATGCTTCTGGAGGAGATTAACATTTGGATCAATTGCAGATTGCCCTCCCCAGTGCAGCCGAGTCTGCTCCAATCTGTTGAAGGCCTAATTTGGTAAAACATAACGGAAGGTAGGAGCAGACACTGGCAATTGTGCAAGAAATGTTAGTTGCTCCTGTGTAATTCCTGATCTGAATCAAAGGATACTTTTAGATTTGATAATGCTTGTTGGGGTTCTTTGGTGGTAGTTTGGGTTGAAGTTTCTCTTGGTTAGTTGGTTCACCAGTTTGGGAGAATTTCTTTCTGTTTTAATTTTTTGTTGCCTTTGAAACCATTGATCTGAAGGAAAACATGAGTTAGAAACTGAGGCAGAGTGAATGAAGAGACTCATAATAAAATATCTTAAAAACAAGCTATGATTATGTATTTAACTTTGCAGAGACAAGAAGAATTATCTCCTAGATTTTTTTTTGTTCTTAATTCCACCACCATAAAAGAACAGAAGAAAAAGGGAAGAGAAAGCCATCCTCATTATGTCTTTGATAGAAAACTTTAGATTCTGGCCAGTCATAAATATGTGCCCAACTTATATTTGAGGGAATATAAACAATGAAAAAACAGATCTCATTTTTAATTGTCAATGGAAATTTAAAAATAATAAGTTAAAGAAAATTCTCTTGGGCAATTATACAGAAGATTTATTCTATGCTGTCCTTGACCTAGGAGACAGGGCCACAAGCTGACATCAATCCCTAATACATACAAGCATGTTTCAAAGAGAGGAAATGCAACATATGAAAACAGAGTTAGCAGAAACAAAATATCAGTCTTTGAATCAGAGCAGAGAGCTCTAAAGGCTAATAGAGAGGTTCCAGAATAGTCCTCCCATTAAATAAGTGAGGAAGATCAGACTAAGGGAGAAATGGGCAAAAAGAAACACAGAAAAATAGACAAGCACACATAAAAAGGCATTTTACCTAAGAGAAAAATGCAAATAATTATAAATGTATGTGTGCTAAGCCACTTCAGTCAGGTCTGATTCTTTGTGACCCCAAGGGACTATAGCCTGACAGGCTCCTCTGCCCATGGAATTTTCCAGGCCAAGAATACTGGAGTGGGTTGCCATGCTCTCCTCCAGGGGATTTTCCTGACCTAGGGATCAAACCCATGTCTCTTAAAATCACCTGCATAGGCAGGTGGGTTCTTTACCACTAGCACCACCCAGTTTCATTGGAAGTGAAAGTTATTAGTTAAAACAACAATAAGATATATTTTGCACTTACTATATTGCCAAAGATTTAAAATGTGACAGTATCAAGTGTTGGTGAAGAAGTGGAGAAATGGGAACTCTTTACTCTATGAGTCAGTAACTGGTTTTGCAACAAATATAGAAAGCAGTTGAGCATAACACTGAACATACGTGACTGTGACCATCTCTTTCCCAGGTTCACACCCTAAAGAAACTTCAGCAGATGTGCCTCAGGAAAAAAATCTAGCAATGTGCATAACAGAATTGTCTGTCATACTGAAAAACTGCAACAACCCAAATATCCATTAAGAAGAGAATGACTAAATAGAGATGAAGTCATAAAACAGCATTCCACTTAGGACTGAAAATAAATGGACTATAAGTACATGGCTAAATCTCATAACCTGTATGCAAGTCAGGAAGCAACAGTTAGAACTGGACATGGAACAACAGACTGGTTCCAAATAGGAAAAGGAGTACGTCAAGGCTGTATATTGTCACCCTGCTTATTTAACTTATATGCAGAGTACATCATGAGAAACACTGGGCTGGAAGAAGCACAAGCTGGAATCAAGATTGCAGGGAGAAATATCAATAACCTCAGATATGCAGATGACACCATCTTTATGGCAGAAAGTGAAGAGGAACTAAAAAGTCTCTTGATGAAAGTGAAAGAGGAGAGTGAAAAAGTTGGCTTAAAGCTCAACATTCAGAAAATGAAGATTATGGCATCTGGTCCCATCACTTCATTGGAAATAGATGGGGAAACAGGGGAAACAGTGTCAGACTTTATTTGGTGGGGGGCTCCAAAATCACTGCAGATGGTGATTTCAGCCATGAAATTAAAAGATGCTTACTCCTTGGAAGGAAAGTTATGACCAACCTACATAGCATATTGAAAAGCAGAGACATTACTTTGCCAACAAAGGTCCATCTAGTCAAGGCTATGGTTTTTCCAGTGGTCATGTATGGATGTGAGAGTTGGACTGTGAAGAAAGCTGAGTGCTGAAGAATTGATGCTTTTGAACTGTGGTGTTGGAGAAGATTCTTGAGAGTCCTTTGGACTGCAAGGAGATCCAACCAGTCCATTCGAAAGGAGATCAGCCCTGGGTGTTGTTTGGAAGGACTGATGCTGAAGCTGAAACTCCACTACTTTGGCCACCTCATGCAAAGAGTTGACTCATTGGAAAAGACGCTGATGCTGTGAGGGATTGGGAGCAGGAGGAGAAGGGGATGACAGAGGATGAGATGGCTGGATGGCATCACTGACTCGATGGACATGAGTTTGAGTGAACTCCGGGAGTTGGTGATGGACTGGGAGGCCTGGTATGCTGCAATTCATGGGGTCACAAAGAGTCAGACACAACTGAGCAACTGAACTGAACTGAACTGACAGAAATCTCATAAATATAGCTAAAAGGATAAAAAGCATATCAAAGAAAAATACATTATAGAATTTTCAGCTTAATAAAGTACAAAAACAAGTAATACTAATCAATATACTATTTATTGATAGGGTGTGTGTGTATATATATGTATTATTATATAATACATATATATGGCTCAGACGGTAAAGAATTCGCCTGCAATGCAGGAGACCTGGGTTGGGAAGATCCTTTGGAGGAGGGCCTGAATACCCACTCGATTATTCTAACCTGAAGAGTCCCCATTAACAGAGGAGCCTGATGGGCCACCATCCATGGGGTCACAAAGAGTCGGACATGACTGATCGACTAAGCACACACACATACATAATATAAGTGAAGTCGCTCAGTCGTGTCCAACTCTTTGTGACTCCATGGACTATAGCCTACTAGGCTCCTCCCTCCATGGGATTCTCCAGGCAAGAGTACTGGAGTGGGGTGCCATTGCCTTCTCCAGATAGGAAAACATAAACATAAAACCAAAATCCACAAAAATGGTTAGCTCTAGGGGTTAAATGAAGATGGAAGTTGCACAGAAGGGGAACACATGTAAGACCTGAAAAGTATGCACAATGCTCTATTTCTTTATCTAGTTGAAAGGTATCCAGGCATTGGTTTTATTAGTCTATAAACTATACATATGCCCTTTTGTACATTTAACTGTCATCATTAAAAATAAAATTAAACTTTAAGCATAAACTGGTAGTTAAAAGGTTAAGGAAGTTTCCCAGGTAACTACAAGTAAACATCGCAGCCTGGACTTGAACTCAGATGATCTAATTTCAGCACCCAGGCTTGTAAGGACTGTGTTATTCAGCCTATCATGCCACTAGTCAATACAAGACTCCTCACCTAACCTTGCTGAGTCTCGGCTTTTTCATCTGTAAAATAGAAACTGAATATACGTTTGGGAAGCTCTAAGCATCTGCTTAGCCCATGCCAAGTGTTCAAAGATAAGTCTACAAAGGAGCAGAAGCGAGGAAGGAAGGATGGGTGGGAAGAGAAAAAGGAAGAGGAAAAAGTGAGAGAGAAAGAAAGAAACACCAGTGCAGAGGGGCACTCAAGGGAACTTCACATCCAGTTTAGAAAAGGCTCGGAGTGGCAGTGTAAACTAGAAAGCCTGTTTTCTCTTCAAGGCTGCAGGCCCCAGAGCATCTGGTCTCATTAAAGGTGCAAAAGTCGAATATCCTATTGAAAATTCTCTTTGGTGTAGGAAATTAAGTTAAATTAAAAACATGACCTTTCTCTCAGACTGGCATAAGTGATCTCGTTCTCTGAGCAGGATCGTCTCCATCAGAAAAGCATCAAAACCAGACGTCTCAGGGGGACCTCTACAGCTGAGCCATCAGCCTCCTCGGAGACTCCCATTTATTTGGCTCCATCCAGGCAAAGAGGATCAGGTTCTTCATAAAATCCAAAGGAAGAAGGTGATATCCACCCGGGGAGGAGGGTTTCGGGTCTTCTCTAACATTTCACAGGCCATTGACTCAAAGAGCTGCTAACAGCCTGGACGATTGCTGCCCCCCGCCGCCCCCACCCCATCCTTCCTCTCCTCACTTTGGATACAACCTTGTAGCCAGTGGGGGTTGCTGCAGACAGAATTACTCTCTCTGGCAGAGACTTAAGTTGTGAATTCAATTGTAATCCTATAAAGCCCAGCTGGGAGAGCTCTAGAGACCCAACAGCCTTCTAGGCAGGGACGTTCCCCCCAGGGGCCTGACCTGTCATGCCCCACCTCTCCTTGTTCCCTGGGGTGCCCACCCTGTTGCCAAGCAGGGCCTACTTTTTCCACTGACACCAAGATCCCCCAAGGCAAAGGGACACCCTCAGTCCAGCTTCACCATCCAACAAACAATAGCAAAGCCCCTCCTCTTTCAACCCCACTCTTGCCCAGGCCTTTCTGGAGGCCCTTCTAGGATCTAGAGAGAACACAAGCGTAAGAGAGCTACAAAGAGCCGAGTAGCGGCACTAACTAGACAGAACCCAGAGCATGGGCAGTCCTGAGAGAAAGTGACTGGCCTTCTGGAACCAAACGCCAAACCAATATTCGGAAACGGAGATAAATAATGTGTGCATAAGCACATACTGTTCTTTACATGCCCAAATAATATGGCATAGTTTAACTGCTCAATTCAGAAGATGGTTGTGTGAATTATGATCTAACTATAGCATATCACTTAAAATAGTCTGTGTCATAGTAAAAAAAAAAAAAACAAAAAAACTCCAGTATGCAACTCCAGTCCCTGATTTTTCCAATTACATTACTATTATTACTCTTATAATTTGCATATTAATATTAAATGGAACTTCACAATTTACTACAAACTTTTCTCCTATCAAATTTGCTCCCATTTAATCAGCATAATGTTCTTTGGAAGGAATTATGCTAAAGCTGAAACTCCAGTACTTTGGCTACCTCATGCGAAGAGTTGACTCATTGGAAAAGACTGATGCTGGGAGGGATTGGGGGCAGGAGGAAAAGGGAATGACAGAGGATGAGATGGCTAGATGGCATCACCGACTCAATGGACGTGAGTTTCAGTGAACTCCGGGAGTTGGTGACGGACAGGGAAGCCTGGCGTGCTGCGATTCATGGGGTCGCAAAGAGCTGGACTCGACTGAACTGAACTGAATCAGCATAAATATATGAGGTAGATATTATTATCCCCATTTTTTAGATGAGGAATTAGATGCTCAGAAAGAGGAAAGGATTTAACCAAGTTAAATACCTAATAGGCTCCCTGGTGGCTCAGATGGTGAAGAATCTGCTTGCAATGCAGGAGACCTGGGTTCAATCCCTGGATCAGGACCCTGGAGAAGGGAATAACTACCCACTCTAGTATTCTTGCCTGGAGAATTACATGGACAGAGGGGCCTGGTGGGCCACAGTCCATGGGGTCACAAAGAGTCACACATGCCTGAGAGACTAACACACACATACACAGGTCTTATTTAAAGTGGCTTCAGATAGTTTTGAAATGCACTGGAAAAAGCGTTTAATCAGTATTAAGGGCCAAAAAAGATATCTATCACTAATGTGTTGAAAGAACAAAGACATTTACAATTCTAGGGAGACTTTCACTCAAGACCTTTTGCAATCAGGAGTCTACTAAATAATTCTTAAAACTGGGATAGCTATATCTAAAATAAATTAATTAAATAATAGTAATGATGATGATGGTGGTAAAGGGGAGTAGAAATAGAAGGGAACGGAAAATAAAAGGAGAAAAGGAGGAGAAGAACATAATTGTGCTAAAACAACATGTATTTCATAATTTTATAGCAAACATCTAACAACCCCTGAAAATCTACTAAGGATTACATAATGCGGAACCAGAATCACATAGAGCTTATTTATTTTCTTGATGTTTTTCATTGTTTTAATCTTCAAAAACTTCAGAGTGAAAGGAAATAAAACCCTCCTTAAATTTCTTACTTAACTTCTGGCTTGTTCCTCTTGGGTTAGTAAGGGGTGTGAATTACCAAGCAGTTGTTTGGAGGAGAGCTAACACACAATAGTATTCATTATTCAAATAGCCAAAGTATGGAAACAGTCTAAGTGTCCATAAACAGGTGAATGGATAAAGAATGTGCTGTGTGTGAAATGCGGTGCGACAACATACATACATACATACAATATACACTGCACACATAGGCATACAATGGAATGCTATTCAGCTATAAAAAGAAGGAAATCCCACTATTTGCAACAACATGGATGAAACTGGAATACATTATGGGCTGCCCTGGTGGCTGAGTTGGTAAAGAATCTGACTGCAATGGCAGGAGACCTAGGTTTGATCCCTGGGTGGGGAAGATCCCCTGCAGAAGGAAGTGGCAACCTACTCCAGTATACTTGCCTGGAAAATACCATGGACAGCGGAGCCTCGAGGGCTACAGTCCATGGGGTCGCAAAGAGTCAGACGCAACTTAGTGACTAAACCACCACCATATTAAGTGAAATAAACTAGATGCAGGAGAAAAAAAAAAAAAAAACCACTGTATGATCCCACTTATATGTGGGATCAAAAAATGTCAAACTCGCAGAAGCAGAGAGTAAAACGGTAGTTGCCAGAAGTTGGGTGGTGAGTAAATGGGGATATGCAGATAACACCACCCTTATGGCAGAAAGTGAAGAGGAACTAAAAAGCCTCTTGATGAAAGTGAAAGAGGAGAGTGGAAAAGTTGGCTTAAAGCTCAACATTCAGAAAACTAAGATCATGGCATCTGGTCCCATCACTCATGGCCAATAGATGGGGAAACAGTGTCAGACTTAATTTTGGGGGGCTCCAAAATCACTGCAGAGAAGGCAATGGCACCCCACTCCAGTACTTTTGCCTAGAAAATCCCATGGACAGAGGAAGGCTGCAGTCCATGGGGTCAATAGAGTCGGACACGACTGAGCGACTTCACTTTCACTTTCCACTTTCATGCATTGGAGAAGGAAAATGGCAACCCACTCCAGTGTTCTTGCCTGGAGAATCCCAGGGATGGGAAGCCTGGTGGGCTGCCGTCTATGGGGTCCCACAGAGTCGGACACAACTGAAGCGACTTAGCAGCAGCAGCAGCAGCAAAATCACTGCAGATGGTGATTGCAGCTATGAAATTAAAAGACGCTTACTCCTTGGAAGGAAAGTTATGCCCAACCTAGATAGCATATTCAAAAGCAGAGACATTACTTTTCCAACCAAGGTCCGCCTAGTCAAGGCTATGGTTTTTTCAGTGGTCATGCATGGATGTGAGAGTTGGATTATGAAGAAAGCTGAGTGCTGAAGAATTGATGCTTTTGAACTGTGGTATTGGAGAAGACTCTTGAGAGTCCCTTGGACTGCAAGAAGATCCAACCAGTCCATCTTAAAGGAGATAAATCCTGGGTGTTGTTTGGAAGGACTGATGCTGAAGCTGAAACTCCACTACTTTGGCCACCTCATGCAAAGAGTTGACTCATTGGAAAAGACCCTGATGCTGTGAGAGATTAGGGCAGGAGGAGAAGGGGATGACAGAGGATGAGATGGCTGGATGGCATCACCAACTCGATGGACATGAGTTTGAGTGAACTCCAAGAGTTGGTGATGGACAGGGAGGCCTGGAGTGCTGCAGTTCATGGGGTCACAAAAAGTCGGACACAACTGAGTGACTGAACTGAACTGAACTGAAATGTAGAGATGTGCAAAGTGTGCAGATGTTCAGATATAAGATGAATAATCTTGGAGACCTAATGTACAGCATGACTATAGTTATTTCATATTTGAAATATGCTAAGAGAGTAGACTTTAGATGTTCTTACAGCAAAATAAACAAAAAAAAAGATAACTAAGTGATGGATATGTTCATTAGCTGGAATGTGATAATCATTTCACAATGTATATATATATCAAATCACCACATTGTACACTTTAAATATATACACTTTTTTTTGCTAGTTATACCTCAGTAAAGCTGGGGGAAAATGCACAATATCTACAAATGCATTTCCATTAATAACAATAATATATAACATATTTATGTGTCCTAATATACAATATTACAATAAAAAATATTATTACTGTTGTTGCAGGATAAAAACATGGAAACAAAAACATGCATTGAAGTATGAGTAGAGAAAATTATACTTTGGGAATGCAATGTGAATTGTGCAATTGTATATGTGTGTAAATAAACTAAGAAGAAGGTATAGTAACAAGAAAAAGGAAAAAATGAGTACTTAATTCTACCAAAGAAGAAAAATATTAAGGCTACTGTACAAAACACTGTTGCACTAACAGGTTTCAAACAGACTCCTAACTTCTGGAGGTCATGGTCAATTCATATCTGTTCAGCCAGCTGTTTCAATGGATCCATCTGCCACCCATGAATGGGTGCAAAAGCCTACAATTGCTGTTAATGAATCTAATGTTCTCTAAGTTTTTCATAAAAGGCTCTTTTAAATAAATGGAACTTGAGTAGCTACACTGTTTTTTAAAAAATAGACCATAGATTGTGCCATATTGCTTTCCCCACCATGCACTGAAACTTAATTAGAGCTGTAGTTATCTGAACTATTTTGGCCTTTAACTTTATAGCACAACATTTAATTCCTATTGGTATAGTAAACCAGTAACTTCAGTATTTGTTAAAACTAAATAAAGTTTATAAGGCTATCAAAATACCTCGTTTCTTGTAAATGTTTAGGAAACATTTCTGAAATGTTTCTGAAAGTTAAGGTCTTAAGAGTTAGCAGGCAGCAGTGACCTCACTTTGCACTCTGCTTCCTTCCGAGTGAAGCAAATTCTTCACTCTGTAAGGGATGAGGAGAGGCCCAGGCATCAGACAGGCAAAGAGGAGATGGACCACAGCAAGAAAGACAGGCCGCTTTCACAATCACTCAAGGCCCCTGAAGATGCCATGCTTTGTCTACTAGTGGCCGGGCAGCACCCATTTAAAAAGGCATCTTTAGGGACTTCCCTGGTGATCCAGTGGTTGGGATTTCGCCTTCCAGTACAGGGGTGCGAGTTCTGATCTGTCAGTGAGTCCTATAGGCTATGCCTTCAAAATACATAGAGAGAATACAAGCTCTTCTCATCACCTCCATCACTGTGCTGCCCACCCCAGCTCCAGCTAAATGAGATGAGAAGCTGTTGGGAGACTCTGAGCAGAGAAACGATGACAGGACTTAAGTGTAAAAGGATCTCTGGCTGTACTGACAATGAACTGCAGGAGGTCGATGGCAAAAATGGAACTGGTCAGAAGCCTATTTCAGTAACCCAACTCCTGGATCGCAGAATTTATTGTTGTGTCCCCACTCCCTAAAACAGTACCTGACTAACAATAAGAGTTTAGTGAATTTGTTGAATGGAAGAATAAGTACAGCACCAGTGGATTCTGGAGGGGCTGGATCAAGGTCAGTCTGTCACGACAACAGTCAGATTAGTTGAGCTACTTTCTTGGTGCAGAATATTCAGTAGATGCTCAATAATTGCATGTTTGAATACTTGGGGTAGATGGATGACTACAAGGATAAATTGACTAGCAGGTAGGTGTTAGGAGGTAGGTTAGCCAAGCTGTGAGAAGAGGAAGGAAGTGGACAAAGAGGCCTCAGAGAAAACAATACACCCAAAATCATCACCAGAATACTCCCCAAAAAGAAAAATATAGAGGAGACACCTGCCCTTCAAAATTCCCTACTCTCCAAAAACAACTTAATACACTCAGAAGTGTGCTTAAACTTTCAATATTACGTGAAACCAACAAGGTACATTATAAAATATCAGTTTTACTTGTTCTGTGACATTGTGAAAATTACAAATATTTTATTGACCCAAAATGTTTAGATGTTTAATTTTGTTTTAACCCAGTAATAATGATGCCTCACTTAATCTCCACCCTTCTTGGGTTCTGCTAACTACTCAGACTCAGCATTCATGCTCATACCTACACCCCTTCCATCACAGCACTCATGCATTACTTTTATCAGCGTTTCAAGTGTATCAGGTTAGGGTGTGTATGTGTGTGTTTGGTAGTGTAAATATGTAAAAAGGGGATTAAAATGTCTCTTTTGCTCTCCATAAAAATTTTTTCAGTGGCTTATCCAAAAGCCACAGCTAGTTTGCTTTTCTACTGTCTGTGTCTCTTCATTCAGCATCCCTGGTTCAGAATTCCTGGGAGAGACTGAGCAACATCTGCAGTGGCCTGGTATTCAGAGTCACAGCCATGCCCTGTGCAAAGATGATTCAGCACTATGGACAGCAATGTGTATGCTCCTGTCCCTTCCCCTCACTCCCCCCACCACAACAAAAAGATTCTACGTTTGCTCTAACTCTACCCAGAATGTACCCATATTATATCAACTTGTACCCCCCAAATAGCAATAACAACAGGTGAGATTTCTCAAATACCTAATATGTGCCAAGCATCATACGAATCTATTTAGTTACTATATTTAGTCCTTTCAAGAACTTGGTTATAAGTCTTATTATTTCCACTTACTGATGAAGAATCTAAGGTTCAGAAAGCATCAGTAACTTTTCAAGTGTCAACAACAAGTCTCCAGAGCGGGTCCTTGATCCCTTTGCTATAGCCTCTTCACACACACAGTGCCAAAAGAGATGCTTTTGAACTGTGGTGTTGGAGAAGACTCTTGAGAGTCCTTTGGACTGCAAGGAGATCCAACCAGTCAATCCTAAAGAAAATCAGTCCTGAATATTCACTGCAAGGACTGATGCTGAAGTTGAAGCTCCAATACTTTGGCCACCTGATAGGAAGAACCGACTCCTTGAAAGAGACCCTGATGCTGGGAAAGATTGAAGTCCGGAGAAGAAGGGGACAACAGAGGATGAGATGGTTGGATGGCATCACCAACTCAATGGACATTAGTTTGAGTAAACTCTGGGAGCTGGTGATGGACAGGGAGGCCTGGCGTGCTACAGTCCATGGGATCACAAAGAGTTGGACACGACTGAGTGACTGAACTGAACTGAACTTCACACACACACACACACACACACACACACACACATGATTTCTTCCTGAGAGTCTGATGAAGCCGAGTTTAGTGGGCTACCAGTTCACTTCCTGATAACAATCAGTGAGAGGAAGGCCCTACCTCGGGAAAGAAATCATGAGAGAAAGTTAGGTGCTGTCCAAGGAGAGCCATCAGTGTGCAAGGGGGAGGGAAGGGGGCTCTGAGACATGTTTTCCCCAGCCGTATCTACAGGTTGCTCACAAGGTCTTCGGGCACATAAACCACAACGAGAGGCACATTCCATTTACAAATGCTTGCATGTTTTCATTTTCATGTCTCTGATGTCTACATTTTTTTCTCAAGCATAGAAGTTTTCTAATCAGTCCCGCATGTCTGTTCTCAACCATGTTTCTGCGAGCCAGCCAGACAAGCTACAAAGTCCTTGGCCACAGAAGCACCTGGCTCCCCAAGGATGTGAGCCTTGTTGTCTTCAATCCAGTGAAGGCTCTTTGATCTCCCTGCTTAGACAAGATTGGAGCCAGGCCTTTCTATAGCTTCCACCCAGAGCCGGCACTCTCTCTTCTCCCAGAGTCCTTCAACCCTCACTGATACTAAACTCTCTCCCTCTCCTTCCTCGTCTCCCATCGCTCTGAGCAGCTGTGGATCCCTCTGGGTCCTCCTCTTGCCTCTATGACACATCTCACTGAGATATGCTCCCTTTTATCCAGGAGTGTGCACATGACTGTCTCTCTAACTAGACTGCAAACTTATTTAGGATAAGAACTACCTTTTAGGACTTCCCTGGTTGGCACAGTGAATAAGAATCTGCCTGCCACTGCAGGGGACACGGGTTCAATCCCTGGTCCAGGAATATTCCACCTGCCCAGAGTAAACTAAGCCTGTGTGTCAGGCCTACTGAGCTCTTGAGCCACAACTACTGAAACCCACGAGCCTGCACTCCACAACAAGAGCAGCCACCGCAATGAGAAGACTGCATTGCAACAAGAGTAGCCCCAGCTCTCTGAAACTAGAGAAAGACTCCGTGCAGCAACGACGACCCAGTGCAACCAAAATTAATAAATAAAATTGGTTCAAAAAAGAAAAGAAAGAAGTGCCTCTAGGGAGGCAGCTTTACTCTGGGACTACTTCCACTTTAAGCATGATTCCTTTGACTTTCACTGGATCTATGTTCTTATCAGACCATGGAGCCTAATTGTGACATATAAAACATGGTCCCCACACTCACAACTTTGGATCTCTCACACTGTTTCCTCTTACTTTAGAACACTACTTCTAAAAAATACACACAAATACACACACAGGCACATATGTATATGTATGCATGAGTGTATGCCTGTCTGTGTGTCTGTCTGTCTTTCTGTATAGTGCTTTCTCTGCTACTTAATCACTGACTTCCTAAAGGTAGGAGATGTCTAATTCTTCCCTGAAATTCCAAACTCTAATACTGTTCCAGGTGTGTAGAATATGATTGAGTACATGAAAGGCAGATTTAAAGGCAGGGCATGTGGATAAAATAGCTCATATATGGAGATGGGAATAACTCTCCCACCAGCTCTACCTGGAAAGAGCCTAACAGCTAAGTCTAACCCGTCTGAGTGTGCTGCTCAAGAGCTGGGACACAGGATTGAATCTCCAAGCCCACACCTCCGCTCCCACCACTGCCTACAAAGGGCTTGGACAGAAAACCCCTTTATACCAAACACCACAAACAACTCAGATGCCCACTTTGATCCTTTCTTTGTGCCAGATCCTCTAGCTAGGAATAAGAAAGGTAAGTGGCTTAGTTTATAACTGCTTTTGAAAAATACTGAAGAAAACTGAATTCATGCAGCAGGGGATTAAAATAAAAGGGAGAGTACATTGCTTTTGTTGAATGACCATCGTGTCTGAGGTTATTGTACATATCACCTCATATAAACATCACAAACAACCCTGAGAGACAGATCTTATTTTTCCTCCTCTCAGGGAGCTCTGGAAAGACCTGAGCCTTGCTCAGTGGGCCCAACACCTGCTCTGTGGGCATGGCATTTATGCCGCAGACCTCTAACCCTTGTGGGACACAAGGTTGATCACACAAGCATCCCTCTCTACTCACTGTCTGTTTCTACTTCTTCTACAGTTCACTAGAGAAGGCAAGCCAATTTGAGCACATAATACAATATAGTCTAGTAATGTTTCTTTATGATAGAAAACCAGTAAAGACTTCCTGTTGTAATATTAAATGCCACTTAAAGGAATACAGATGCTGAATCTGGGCAGATTAGCTAAATTATAGTATAAACTCCAACTCTCCGAATTGTATCCCCAAGGCAAAGTAAAATGTCCGGTAGTGGTTACCCCATTCCTCAACAAAAAACAGCTTTCTAAAATGTGATGCATATAAAATATTACATTTCTTAAACTATGTTAGCTTTGGGCGGGTTGCACGTTTTCTATTGAAGTTAATACCACATATTGAGGTGTAGGAACTTAAGACAGGCATCTAACACAGTGGGCCATTTAGGCAAAACAAGAGGTAAAAGCCAGCAGTGTGCTCCACACAATGTGACTTGCGTCTCATGGCTTTTGGGTCTCACTGATTGCTCCTTTGCAGTGTGGAATCCTTCACCTCTGGCCATAGCTCTAGGCAGCTGGGCAGCATATATTGAACAAGCAGATGAAGTTGGTGTGTCCCCTCCAAACCTTCCTCTTTGGGAGGCCCTCCCACTGCCCTCATGACAACACTGTATTCCAGCTTCATGTTTCGATCCTAGACCTAGAAAAGTTATGCTTTTAAGGCTCCAAATTTCCACCTTCCCCCAGATCATTCAGTGTGCTCTCCCATGCTAAGGCATTGCAATTCCAAGAGTCAACTTCTACCGACCTCCCAATGTGTGTGATCTCTATATAAATAGTTGACATTTACTGAAAATTATGATCTGCCTGGTGCTGGGATAAGTTCATTACATGAATGACTTTCATCTCGACTTAATTAGGTATATACATCTGAACCCCCACTTTATAAAAAAAAGAAACAGAAGCAATTCTAGAAGACAAACTCCTCAAGCATTTTATCTCATCTTGCTCTAACTCCAAGGCCTAGAATAAAACCTGGTGTATAAAAGCTCAAGAAATAAACATTAAGAACAGTGATAGCATCAGCACAACAGAATAAGATTTCTCTACCATCTTCCTCCCAAAGAATACTGATTTAGGTAACCACTTATGGATAAGAGTGCCTTGTAGAAGCCCATGACATGGAGACAAAAGTTCCAGTTCATGGCTGGAGGGAAAAAAATTCCAAAATTGGATGCATCTTAGAGTAAGAGGATCAGTTTCATTTTATCCACATCATCCCTCCGCAGGGTAGCACAGAGCAGTGCCAAGAGATACCTCCTTAGCCTGTGGTTTCTCTCATGAGGTGGGATGTGAGGATGGGAGTGAGCACCCAGTTCCCCAGCTTTGTGGGACACTGACAAAGAGATCCAGTTCTTCCCCACTCCACCCAGAATACTGAGGTGTGCTGCATGATTGGGGAGTGGGAAGTAGCTTGGAGAACAGAAGTCAGGGGTCCTGAAGAGCCTCTAATGGACATGGGCCCGACTAACTAACTGAGCAGTCCACGCCATCAGGAGCCCACCCAAGGGCCACTGGAGATGTCTCACCCATGGATCCTCGCAACTGGTATAGACATCCCCAGCGCTCCACAACCTTGGCTCACCCTGTGTTCAGCGATCTGAGCATGCCCCCGATGGCAGCAAGAGGAAGCCCTGGCAGACAGCTAGTAAGCACATGCAGGAAGCCAGCCCAGATCTGCAGAACTGCGAGAAAGTACACAAATATGAGCAATCAGTACAGGCCTGGGGAAAGCAAAGTGGAGGCTGAGAACACCGAGTGGGGCTTTGCAGGCTTGAGAGAAGATGTGTAATCAAGAATTCCCCCTCCAGGGGGGAACAAGAGGATGTGAGGGCGATCTGATTGAGACATCTCTCACCCCACTGATCGCCAGAGTGGATTCGGCTGATATGGCAGGCTAGGCAGGTGTCCCCTTCCTCTGTCACGGCTCCATATGTGTCCCTCCCAAAGCTGAGTGCTCAGTCAAAGAGGATGACCATCCCGGATAGAGGAGGACCAACCTTCCGTCAAGGGTATACGAGCTCCCCTGCTAGAACCTCCAAACAAGCTCTCAAGAGGGAACAAAACTAAGGAGCAGGAGTATCAGTAGGAAAGAACTGAGAAAGGCCCAGAATTCCTAACATGGATGATATTTGGAGAAACAGAAGGTATTTCTCTCTGAAATTCTGTTAGTAAAAACTGGAAGAGGTGACTGCTTCTTCAAATATAGCAATATAAAACTTCAAGGAAAATGTAAAATCAAAAAAACATGACACCACCAAAGAAACACAATAAATTTCCAGTAACCTATCTCAAAGGAATCTAAGAGCTGCCAACAAAAAATATATATATATTAAACAAACATTTCAAGGAAGCTCAGTGACTATAAGAAAACACAGAAAGACAATTCAAGAAAGCAGGGAAAAAATTAGCAAAATGAGTTTAGCAAGGAGACAGAAATCATTAACAACAAAACAGAAATTCTGGAACTGAAGAATATGGAATGGAATGAAAAATGTAATAGAGAACATCAATATCATATGTATTAATACCATACTGGATGGACTAAAACAAAGAATCTGTGAGGTAGAAAGCAGATCTTTTTACACTACCCAGTAAGAGGAGAATAAGGAAAACAGAATGAAAAGTTTGAAGAAAGCCTACATAAACTATTAAAAAAAAAAAAATCCTGTATTATAGGAGTCCCAGAAGTAGAAGAGAGGGAGAATGGAGCAAAAGCTTATTTAAAGAAATAACGGCTGAAACGTCCCAACATTGGGGAGAAATGTGGACATCCAAGTTCATGAAGTTCATACGTCTCCAAATTAAAATTAAGTTCAACCCTTCTCTAAGATGCATTGTAATGAAACTGTCTAAAATCAAAGACAGTGAATTTTAAAAGAAGCAAGAGAAAAAAAAAAAATCCTTACATACACGGGAAGCCTCTACAAGGCTAATCAGAGGAATTCTCATCAAAATCTTGCAGCTTAGGAGAGAGTGGGACAATAGCTAAAATAATTGGTTAATAGATACACAATATAAAAAGACATAAATTGTGACATCAAAAACAAAAAAATAGCAGAGATGAAGGAGAGTAACTCGTACAACATGACTGAGCAACTTCACTTTGACTTTGCACTTTCATGCACTGGAGAAGGAAATGGCAACCTACTCCGGTGTTCTTGCCTGGAGAATCCCAGGGACGAGGGAGCCTTGTGGGCTGCCGTCTACGGGGTCGCACAGAGATGGACACGACTGAAGTGACTTAGCAGCAGCAGCAACTCGTACAACTCAATAGCAGAAAAAACAAATACTCTGGTTAAAAACATGGGCAGAATGCCTAAATAAACATTTTTCCAAAGAAGAGGTACAAATGGCCAATAGGTTCATGAAAAGGTGCTCAACATCACTACTCATCAGGGAGAGGCAAATCAAACCACAATTAGATATCACCTTATATCTGTTAGAACAGCTATTATCAAAAAGACAAGAGATAACAAGTGTTAATTAGGATGTGGAGAAAAGGGAACATTCTGCTCTGTTAGTGGAGATGTAACGGAGAAGGCAATGGCACCCCACTCCAGTACTCTTGCCTGGAAAATCCCATGGACGGAGGAGCCTGGTAGGCTGCAGTCCATGGGGTCTCTGAGAGTCGGACACGACTGAATGACTTCACTTTCACTTTTCACTTTCATGCAGTGGAGGAGGAAATGGCAACCCACTCCAGTGTTCTTGCCTGGAGTATCCCAGGGACAGGGGAGCCTGGTGGGCTGCCGTCTGTGGGGTCGCACAGAGTCAGACACGACTGAAGCAACTTAGCAGCCGCAGTGGAGATGTAAATTGGTACAATCACTGTGGAAAACAATATGGGGTTTCCTTGCAAAATTAAAAATAGAGCTGCCATATGATCTATCAATCCCATTTCTGTCTATGTATCTGAAGGAAATGAATTTATTATCTGCAAGAGATATCTGCATACTTTCATGTTCACTGCAGCATTATTCACAATAGTCAAACATGGAAAAAACCAAAGTGATTATCAATGGATGAATGGATAAAGAAAATGTTATTTTACATGTACATATGATAGATCATAAGGCTTCCCTGATGGCTCAGACAGTAAAGAATATACCTGCAATGCAGGAGACCCAGGTTCAATCCCTGGGTCTGGAAAATCCCCTGGAGAAAGGAAGTGCTGCCCAGTTGGAGATCAAACCAGTCAATCCTAAAAGAAAATCAACCCTGAATATTCCCTGGAAGGACTGATGCTGAAGCCTAAGCTCCAATACTTCGCTACCTGATGCGAAGAGCCCCCTCATTAGAAAAGGTCCTGATGCTGGGAAAGATTGAAAGCAAAAGGAAAAGAGGGTGGCAGAGGATGAGATGGTTAGATAATATCACTCATCCAATGGACATGAATTTGAGCAAACTCCAAGAGATAGTGAAGGAGAGGGAGGCCTGGCATGCTGCAGCCCATGGGGTCGCAAAGAATCAGACCCAACTTAGCAACTGAACAACAACAATGTTAGATCACGCAGGCTCAGTCACTTAGTAGTGTCCAACTCTTTGTGACCCCATGTCCACCGGGCTCCTCTGTTCATGGGATTCTTCAGGCAAGAATACTGGATTGCCATTTCCTACCCCAGGGCATCTTCCTGACCCAGGGATCGAATCCATGTCTCCTGTGTCTCCTGCATTAGTGGGTGGATTCTTTACCACTCAGCCACTTGGAAAGCCCACATACATTAGATAAATAGATATAAATGTAAATATGTGCACAGCATTTAGCCATTAAAAAAGGAAATCTTTGAAACCTTTCCATTTGCAACAACATAGATGAAACTTCAGAGCATTATGCTAAGTGAAATAAGAAACTGAACAAAGGAAGAAAAATACTGTATGATCTCACTTATATGTGAAATCTCAAAAAGCTAAACTCATAGAAAGAGTGTAGAAATGTGGTTGCTAGGGGCCCGGGAGTAGGGGAAATGAAGAGATGTTGGTCAAAGGTACAAACTTTAGTTATATGGTAAGTCCTAATGTATAGCATGGTGACTATAGTTAACAATACTCTATTGGATACATGAAAGATGCTGAGGGTAATTTTAAATCTTCTCACCAGACAAAGGCAAAAAGTAATTATGTCAGTTGATGGAGGCATTAACCAATCTTTCTGTAGTAATCATTTGCACAATATATACATGTGTGTACACCTTAAACTTAGAAAATGTTATATGTCAATAAAGCTGGAAAAAAAGAAATTATATGAAAAAAAATAGTAAATGAATGAATGAAGCCAAGGAAAATTGACCTGAGTTTCCAACGTTTACACAGTGTTGAGTCTAAAATGTTCTTTAGAAAGTGGGACTTCTTAACTTTCCTATGAAAGTGAAAATGTTAGTCACTCAGTCATATCCAACTCTTTGTGACCCCATGGACTGTAGACCTCCAGGCCCCTCTGTCCATGAAATTCTCCAGGCAAGAATACTGGAGTGGGTTGCCATTTCCTTCTCCAGGGGATCTTCCTGACCCAGGGACTGAACCTGGGTCTCCCACATTGCAGGTAGACTCTTTACTGACTGAGCCCCCAGGGAAGACCTGTAACTTCCCTATACCTAAAAGGAAATAGTCATTTCAGCTTCACAGAGTGGATGTGAAAATTACAAAGGATAAACTCTGAAATCACTTTCCAAACTAAAAAGGTCTGTGCTACCTTAAGTCAACAACAAAAGCAAAAGAGAGGAGGAAACACATTTTCTAACATTATACACGGTCACTGCTTCCAGGACCACTTGTCAGAGAAGATTCAGCTGTATCTGCCCTTTGCCTACCATAGCCAGCTCACTGAACCTCAAGGCCACTAGCCAAAGCTTGGGCAAAGGATTTCACACCAGGAAATTTCAGGCATGATCTTAATTAACCTCAGGATACTGATATGACTATATTCCAATCTGCAGGAATTAGGAGTCAAATCTGGCCTAGTCCCACCTGTTAGCAAGCTGCCCCACAGCACAGCCAGCTTTCCAATCTCTGCTGAAATAACTACATCTGTGTGATCTGCTTCTGGCTCGAGGCCTACCACTCTACGTGTCCATTTAGCTTCCACTGAGATCGTCATCTAATATTCTAGGAATGTGCATGCTCAGTCACTCAGTTGTGTCCTACTCTTTGCAACCCCATGGACTGTAGCCTGTCAGGGTCTTCTGTCCATGGGATTTTCTAGGCAAGAATACTGGAGTGGGTTGGCAGTTCCCACTCTAGGGGATCTTCTCAACCCAGGGATCAAACCCGCATCTCTTGTATCTCCTACATTGGCAGGCAGATTTTTTTACCACTGCGCCACCTGGGCATTCTAAGAAAGTGGAAGAAAAAAGTAGAAGTGTTAGTCACCGAGTTGGGTCCGACTTTGTGACCTCATGGGCTGAAGTCCACCAGGCTCTTCTGTCCATGGAATTCACCAGGCAAGAATACTGGAGTGGGTAGCTATTCCCTTTTCCAGGGGATCTTCCTGACCAAGGGCTCAAACTCAGGTCTCTTGCATTGCAGGCAGATTCTTTTCCAACTGAGCCATACTAATCATTAAATGTTGAACTATATACCATAAAAAAGATATGGTGGTGGTTTAGTCACTAAGTCGTGTCCACCTCTTCTGACCCCATGGACTGTACCTGCCAGGCTCTTCTGTCCATGGGATTCTCCAGGCAAGAATATTGGAGCAGGTTGCCATTTCCTTCTCCAAGGTATCTTCCCAACCCAGGATTCAAACCCAGGTCTCCTGCCTTGCAGGCAGATTCTTTACTGATTGAGCTAAAAAATAAAATCAATCATTCATACTTCAATCATTGCCAAGAACAAAGCAACTGGTTTTGTGGGGCTGCTAAAGTGTTTCAGCTGGTTTATCAGTAAGAAGGGAATGAGCTCTTAGATAGCATTTTATACTAATATTTATAAATTAAGCTCTGCTCCCTGATGGCTCAGTGGCAAAGATTCCCGCTGCAATGCAGGGGCCATGGGTTCGATCCCTGGGTTGGGAAGATCCCTTGGAGGAGGGCATGGCAACCCATTCCAGTATTCTTGCTTGGAGAATCCCATGGACAGAGGAGCCTGGTGGACTACAGTCCAGGGGGTCAAAAAGAGTCGGACACGACTGAAGTGACTTATACACACACATACACACACACTCATACACGTGGAATGAAAATACAGAGACACAAACACAAGGGGATGCTGGTGCCTCCGACCACTTCAGGCACGACTTCAGGTGACGTGAATGCTGAAGTGTCATCTGCCCCCTTTGGCAGTAGAGCAGAGAGGCTGTGAATGAACTTTGGAAACGCATTGAAATCCTTGCCTCCGCTGCTAATCCTGCTAATGCACTCACAATCTGTTTGACGGGCTTGCCCATCACATCCCCTCCATCAGGGTGAGCAGCCTTCCGAGGTGGCGGTGACAAGGGGATTACTGAGAGGACAGACCAACCCTCCCTCCCCTACATTCTGACTGGCTTTGCAGATAGGCTGCATGCCTCAGAGGGCACCGGACGGAGGTTTGTCTGCAGTGTGGAGCCCTTGGCACAGAGGTACCAGAGGGAGACACTTACCAACCCCAGGGGGATGAGTGTTTTCTGATGGCCGTGTCACTCCTCCCGCCTCATCCTGGAGAAAACAAACAAGGCAAGTGGAAGGGAAACTTCACAGGGCTGAGGTTTCTGGAAGATTCCCTCATAGCACAGCTCCCCTCCCCTTCAGAGATCCTAGGTGCTTTAGGAAACTAGAAAAAGTCGTGGCCTCGTGGGATAGGCATAGCAAACCCCTGCCCCTCCTTCCCTCTGGCTTCCAGGTTCTCGGTGAGTGGTTGACACTCTATAAAAGCTACTTTTATGGCTTCATCTTCATTAAATTAGCAGGATTGCTTTATTTGCCTTCTGAATTTTCAGAGGTTTCTTTTTAAATAGACTGGAAATAATAGGGACAGTCTTCATGCTAGCAGATTATGCTTATCTGAAAAAACACTCTAGGATTTGTCCCCAAGCAAGGGTGCTGTTCCCTTTTCTGGAAAGTCCCTCTAGCCAGCCCCATCTCTCTGGCTAGAGCCAGGGTCCAGCAGCCATGGACAGTGTCTTCCACTCCAGTTGACACTCAAGGTTCTCATTCACAGCCGAAATGAGCAGAAGACTTTTCCCAGAAACACAGTTAACCACTTATCTTCTTTTCCCCAGTTCCTATGAAGTTTTCCTCAGTCTGTATTTGGGCCAAAACTGTTGTCTGCTTCCAGCTTAGCTAGGAACCTCTTCTTGGGCTCTGGTGCCCCAGAAAATACAGGAGATGCTGAGACCAGAACAACTGGCCTGTGTCCTCAAGGAAGCTGCCATCAATAAGTAAACAGACATTCATAATGCCGTGTTAGAAATGTTAGGACTGAGGTTTCCATGGCTGCACGTGGGATAGACCCCCAGACCAAACAGTGAAGGTACGGAGTCTAGCCTGGGTGACCTAAGTTCCTCTGCCTGCTGTCTTCAGCTTTACTTCAGCCACACTGGTCATTGGTGCCTCAACTACAAGGTGAACCTCTGAAGGGCTGTGAAATGTTGTCATATCCCATCGTGGTAGCATCAGAGACCCCTTTGGAGCCTCCACACTCCCTCTACCATCAGCCCTTGACAAGTCCAGCTTAGGTGCTCCACCATTACTCAGGCTCATGGCTTATACTCTAGCTGGTAAAGTGGACAGGGATGCGTAGGAACCTAGTGAAATGGACAGAAATGCACAGGAACTTCTTACACCCACACTGCCCTCTGAAGCAACCTTCACCCTCTTTCTGATTAAAGAGAGGTGGGAGAACCCTGGTGCAAGCAGGGGTCAGCCACGCACACCTGCTCCCCCTCCCCCAAAAGGGGTTCCAGCCTGAATAAGACCCCTTGGCAGGTCATCTGTGAAACAGAAAGAGGGTCTCTGCCTTGTGCCTGGAGGTCAAGGCTAGGACCCCAGCCTTCCTCTTTCCTGGGCCTGCACTCAGCACACCTTGAGAGGCCCAAAGCTTTCTGAGCCCACAAATCTTAGCTGCTCTCTCCCTCTCCAGGAGGGGTTAAAACCCAGAATTCTGTCCTTCTAGGCAAGAGGGATGGGCATCTTTGAGGAGACTTCAGTGAATCTCAGTCCCAGGGAGCCAGGAGGGGGCCCTAAGGGTGCAGGGACTTGACAGTCTGAAGAATCTGGGTGTGAAGGCTGGTTCTACGACATATATTGTCACCTCATGCAACTGTATACTTCTGAGCCTATTTCCTCATCTTAAAAATAATAATAATAACATCTCTGAATGTCCATTTCCTGGGACAGTGTTTTCTATTTGGTAAGGTCTCAAGCGATGGTAGCTCCTCCTTCTAAGTCTGTATTCTAAACATCAGCTCTCACTAAGGAATGAGGGCTTCCTTGGTGGCTCAAATGGTAAAGAATCCACCTGCAAAGTGGGAGACCTAGGTTCCATCCCTGGGTTGGGAAGATTCCCTGGAGGAGGGCATGGCAACCCACTCCAGTATTCTTGGGCTTCCCTGGTGGCTCAGATGGTAAAGAATCTGCCTGCAAGTGATGGTAGCTCCTCCCTCTAGGTCTGTATTCTAAACATCAGCTCTCAGTAAGGAATGAAGGGTTTTCATGAGAAAGTGAAGGACTCTAGGCCCCTGGGGAGAAGGGAAGGGAAGCAGGTGAGGGTCTGTTTGTTTTCAAAGGCAGGGAAGCTCTCACAGGTGTCCCTGAAATCACCCTGCCAAGAGGAATATTTTCAAGACAGTTTCTTTGCACACCCTAGAGGCATGCCTTTTGGGCCGAGGGAAAGACATCCCAAGAGCCATGTGAAACACAAAGTCAGCTGTGCACCCAACTTCCTGGCTGTGCATTTACACGGGGATTTTCTGGACACCTCAAAGAACCTGCTGTTTGACAAGCTGGCTGAGGACGATCACCCCACTGGGGAAAAGAGGGAAACTAACAAGCTGGAAGGGCAGGAGGTTTTCACCTGGCTTCCTCAGGAAGCCTCACTCCCCATGCCCTCCTGGTCCATATCTATTGTACTCCTCATAGTGATCTACATAACAAGGAAGCAAAACCAATATTAGACACATAAAGAAAACTCTAAACATTGCTTTGCATCTGCCAGTCAAAAATATGCTTTGCAGCCAACCATGAAATGACCTAACAGCCACAACTAAAGTCCATGTAATGCCTAGCTTTGGCTCACTCCCTAATTTCAGACTCTGAAATATTTATCTGAATACAAGAAAGGGCTTTCCAGTGGTAAAGATGTGCCTGCCAAGGCAGTAGATACAAGAGATGTGGGTTTGGTCCCTGGGTCTCATTGACAGGTAAGGAAACTGAGGCTATAGGATGCTACAAAATTTGACTCAGGTGCTTCCCAGGTGGCAGTAGTGATAAAAGAAACCCTCCTGCCAGTGCAGGAGACATAAAAGACTCAAATTCGATCCCTGGATTGGGAAGATACCCTGGAGGAGGGCGTGGAAACCCACTCCAGCATTCTTGCCTAGAGAATCCCACCGATAGAGGAGCCTGGCATGCTACAGTCCATGGGATTGCAAAGAGTTGTACACAACTAAAGTGACTTAGCAGGCATGCATGCACAATGCAGCAAAGTTCAGCAATAAACTTGTGCTGAGACAAAGGTCTCCAGCTTCCTAGTTTGTTTTTTTTAATCCCAGTTATCTCCTTAAATCAGCCCAGACTTACTGAAATAAAAGTTAGGTTGTAATCACATATATCTTGGAAAAAGCACGGACTGTTGATCTAATTTAGTATAACGTCCACACTTACCCTATTCTTTGGAACAAGTCATAGACCTTAATCAATAAATAATATTAACTGAAGAGAAGTTTTCACTTTAATAACTATTTATCTCCCTGACCAAGGCAACAATAAGAAATCTATAAGGCACAATTTTGGAAGAGAAAAAAAAAATCCTATCCCTTTAGGAAATACTTTGACAGTGAAGGAAACTAACCTAATACTTTAGAAAAAATTGGATAGATTTCTGCAATTCCATTGCCAAAAATTTAATGAGGCTTAAAATTCTATGATCAAATTTATGTTGAAAATTATAATCTGAATACCAGACAAGTGAGTAGGGCAAAAAAGAAATCCACGCTCCCAGCCACTATATACATCAGATTTTTTTTTCTTTTCATAAAACAATATAATAACCATTCATTATTTATAATAGCCAAGACATGGAAGCAACCTAGATGTCCATCAGCAGATGAATGGATAAGAAAGCTGTGGTACATATACACAATGGAGTATTACTCAGCCATTAAAAAGAATACATTTGAATCAGTTCTAATGAGGTGGATGAAACTGGAGCCTATTATACAGAGTGAAGTAAGCCAGAAGGAAAAACATAAATACAGTATACTAACGCATATATATGGAATTTAGAAAGATGGTAACAATAACCCGGTGTACGAGACAGCAAAAGAGACACTGATGTATAGAACAGTCTTATGGACTCTGTGGGAGAGGGAGAGGGTGGGAAGATTTGGGAGAATGGCAATGAAACATGTAAAATATCATGTAGGAAACGAGTTGCCAGTCCAGATTCGATGCATGATGCTGGATGCTTGGGGCTGGTGCACTGGGACGGCCCAGAGGGATGGTATGGGGAGGGAGGAGGGAGGAGGGTTCGGGATGGGGAACACATGTATACCTGTGGCGGATTCATTTTGATATTTGGCAAAACTAATACAATTATGTAAAGTTTAAAAATAAAATAAAATTAGAGGAAAAAAAAAAAAAACAATATAATAAGAAACTTATTGGTCAAAACTCAAGAGGTTACAACTAATCCTAAAATACCAATTGTTCTTTTTCATCCACAGGGGCCCTACTTACCAACTTTTGAGAGTAGATAACAGTTTTATAACCTTATAATAAAATAAAAAGCATTTTATGTCAAAACACAGGTGATAATTTTGCATTAGGAAATTTAAAACACCACAATATATTAGAGTGGTAACCCAGGACCATCTTAGAACAATAACTGAAGAGGCAATCCCAGAAAGTAGAAATTGGAGAAGAAACCTGTCAAATAGTGTATATGTGTATATGTCATATGGTGTATACAGTAAGGCCAGTACTGGTTCACTTACTCAGAAAGATATCCAAAAAGCCACCAATTAGCAGGCAACAAAGACTGAGTGGGGAGCCTGGATTTCTGTCTTTGGCTGTAAAAAGATGCTCTTCCCTGGCCTACCCGGGGTATCAGAGAAGACGGAGAGGGAAGCCAAACTTACAGTATCACCCAGAGGTAAGCAGGACTTCCATCGACCTCCAGCAGAAGCAAGGAAAAGGGACTGTACCTCTCTCCCCTGGCCGAGGAGGTGTCAGTAGAGGACTAGCCAGGAGCCTAAAATCCCACCTCCACCAAGTAGTATGGGTTTCCCAGGTGACACTAGGGATAAAGAACCCATCCGCAATGCAGGAGATGCCAGAGATGTGGGTTTGATCCCTGTGTTTGGAAGATCCCTTGGAGGAGGAAATGGCAACACACTCCAGTATTCTTGCCTGAAAAATTCCATGAACACAGGAGCCTGGTGGGCTACAGTCCATGACGTCACCAAGAGTTGGACACAACTGAGCATGCATGCCCAGAGAGAGCACAGCGTAGTGAGGAGGCACCCCTGTCTTCCCAGGGTGCCAAGGGTCACCAAATGGGGAGCCTAGACCTTCGCCCCCGTGTGGTGGCAGCAAAGCTGTTCCTCCTTCTTCCCCCAGCAGCACACCAAGACCGAGGAGACTTGCTAAAGACAGATTTAAGTAAGATGTACAGCCTCATAACATAATACCAAAAATGTCAAGGGTAAAATTGGAAATTACATGTCAGACCAAGAACCAGGAAAAACCTTCACTTGAAAGAGAAAAGATAATCAACAGACATCAGCATCAAGATGACACAGATGTTCGAATGAAGCAGGAATTTTAAAGCAGCCGTCATAAAAATACTTCAACACTTAACTGTGAACTCCTGAAGCAGCTGGACGTCTCAACAAAGAAACAGAATATATGAAGAAAACCCATTTGGAAATTTCAGAATTTTTAAAAATACAATCATTGAAAGTTTTAAAAACTTCGACAGCTGAATGGAGGGGACAACAGGAAAAAATCAGTGAAGTGGAAGAGAGAGTAGGAATTACCCAAGCTGATCAGCAGCGAGAAAACAGGCTGAAAAAAGTGAACAGAGCCACAAAAAGCTGTAGGACCATAACAAAAGATGTAATATTTGTGTCACTGGAATCCAAGAAACAGAGAAAGAGATCAGCACTGAAAAAAGTACTTGGAGAAATTATGGCTGAACATTTTTCAAATATGGAAAAGAAAGACAAGCTGAAATTTTTTCAAATATGGAAAAAGACATACATGGATTTAAAAATTTGGGCAAAACTCTGAATGAACAAACCCAAAGAAATCCATACCAGGAACCATCATAACTTCATAACCAACCAAACTTCAGACAGTTGAAGATTTAAAGACAAAATATCTCAAAAGCAGCAAGAGAAATGACACCTTACAAAAAGAGCAAAAACCAAATGACAGCAAATCTTTCATAAGACCCATGGAAGCCAGAAGGTTGTAGCATAACATTTTTCAAGTGCTGAAAAGAAAGAGCTTTTAACCCAAAATTCTGTACCTTGTGAAATTATTTTTCATAAATGAAAGAGAAATAAATTCTCAGATACAGGAATGGTAAGAGGATTTTCTACCATCAGGTCTACCCTAAAATAGCATGGAAATGATTTTTAAAAAGGAATCTTGGAACATCAGGAAGAAAGAACAATGGTAAAAGCAAAAATGTGCTTACACACAGTAGACCCTCCCTCTCTTCTCAAGTTGTCGAAATTATGCCTGATGGTTGAAGCAAAAAGTATAGCATTGTCTGATTTGCATCTCCATGTGTGTAGAAGAGACATTTAAGACTACTGTGACATAAACAAGGAGCTTTAAAGGCGGGACCTTCATTCAGGCTATTGTAACAGAATATCATAGACTTGCTGGCTTAAACAGATGTTTAATTCTCACAGTTCTGGAATCTGGATCCAGTGTCTGATGATGGTCATCTTCCTGGTTTGTAGACAGCCATCTTGTCTTCTCACTGTGTCTTCACATGGTGGAGAGCAGAGAGAGGAAGGAAGCTAACTCTCCCATGACTCTTCTTGAAAGGGCACCAATACCATTTGTGAGGGCTCCATCCTCATGACCCAGTTACCTCCTAAAGGCCCCATTTCCTAAGACCATCACTTTAGGGGTTAGGATTTCAGCTCAGGGATTTTGGCCGGACACATTCAGTCCATAACAGGGGATAATGTTTCTATATTCACTCAAACTGGTAAATGATGACACCAGTAAATCTCTGTGGTGATGATATAAATCTATACTGTGAATGTGCTGGTGGTTACAGGAATCTTCCCAGTACTACTGCTATGTTTGTGAAAAAACTACCATAAGAATATACACACATGGTAGACCAATACTGATTTTTCTGATTATGATATTGTATTATCAATATATAAGATGTAATCATTGAGAGAAAATGGGTGAAGGATACATGAAACCTCTCTGTACTATCTCTGAAACAACCTGTATACCCATAATTATTTCAAAATAAAGTTTTTTCAATGGGAAATGGTTCTAGATAAAAAGATGCTAAAGACATATGCAGTGACAATCTACTTAGATTGGATTACAATTTTTTAAAATCCAAAAGGTTAGGGAGTTTGGGGAAATTTTAATATAGACAGTGTATTTGATGGTATTAGATAAAATTTTTGTTAGTTTTCTTCAGTGTGATAGTAATGTTGTGATTATATAAAGTCTTTGTTCCTAAAAGATGTGCATTGAAGTATTTAGGCTTGAAATATATTGGAGTCAACTTTTAAATGGTTCAGGGAGAAAGATAGTGAGAGAGAAACAAATACAATAAAACATAGAGTCCATTGTTGACTCTTTGAGGAAGACATGAGGGTGTTCCTTGTACCATTTTTTTTCAATTATTTGGTGTTTGTGTAGATTTTCAATTTTTAAAAGTTGGAGGGATGGATTGATGGATAGATACGTGAAAAAGCAAATATGCTCAAATGTTAATTGTGAAATTTAGGTGGTGGGTAATTGGGTGTTCATTATAAACTTATTTCAATTATTCTTTATGCCTGGTACTGTTTAAATTAAAATATTGGGAGGTAGACAGCTGAAGGAACATATTGAAACCCAATGCCCTTCCTAGCACTCCTAATCCTTCCAGACCCAGTTAAACCCATACTTACAATAATTAAAACATCATTTGCCTTGGGCCAAAGCTTGCCTGGTTTCTCACTGAAGAAATCCTCATAACGCCTCACACTTCCCATAATGGTAAAGTCCCAGGCACTGCCATTGTCCACACCACCACACTGAGAAGTCTCCAAAGAGTATTACTGATTGTCAAGGAGAGACAAACCTGAACAAAGCCAGGCTGGGCTTATGGATAATCCAGTTCTCCCAGAAATTACAAAGCTATGGTTTTTCCAGTAGTCATGTATGGATGTGAGAGTTGGACTACAAAGAAAGCTGAGCACCAAAGAATTGATCCTTTTGAACTGTGGTGTTGGAGAAGACTCTTGAGAGTCCCTTGGACTGCAAGGAGATCCAACCAGTCCATCCTAAAGGAGATCAGTCCTGAACATTCATTGGAAGGACTGATGCTGAAGCTGAAACTTTAGTCAACTGATGCGAAGAACTGACTCATTGGAAAAGACCCTGATGCTGGGAAAGATTGAAGGCAGTAGGCGAAGGGGACGACTGAGGATGAGATGGTTGGAGGGCATCACTGACTCAATGGACATGAGTTTAAGTAAACTCCGAGAGTTGGTGATAGACAGGGAGGCCTAGCATATTGCAGTCCATGGTGTCGCAAAGAGTCGGACATGACTGAGCAACTGAACTGAACTGAACCCAAAATTTAAAGGAGTTAATGCCCCTTATGTGAACAGCTGAGGCCTAGGAGTAGTGAGAAATGTGGTGGTGCTGAGCAAAATGAATTTTGAGTCATTTATATATGTTGAAAATATTTGGGGTATATTTCTTTTTAGGGAAAAAATATATATATATTAAAACTACAATAAGAAAACAATTCTACCATCATGGTAGGAGTTTGTAACACATTAAGTATCAAAGTTAGGAATTAATCAACAAGGAAATTGAAAAATTAAAAAAGAATACAGAAGATATGAACCTTATCATTTAAAAAAATGGATTTTATGATGCATAGATCGCTATAACAGTTGGTAAGAACTGTTTTTTTTGTTGTTGTTGTTGTTGTTTTTTTTATTCTAGGAAGGATTTTGCTTTCTTCCTATCTTCCTTCCTTCCTGCTTTTTTCCCTCTCACTCTCTTTTTCTCCCTCCCTTCCTCCCTCCTCTTCCTTCTTTTGACAGGAACCCTTTAAGCCATCCAACCTGTCTTTGAGTATCTGGTCAAGTATTTCAATATCAGTCGATCTCTCCCATAACAAGACCATGGAGACTGTTCCTGACGGCCATGGCACCACATCTGCTCTGGTTCTTGGCTTACTGCAGACCTACAGGAGGAGCTACATATGCTGTGAGATACTGAAAACATTCTGAACTCTGCACAAAGACACTCAGTTCCAACCCAAGTCAGTAAGAAGTGAACCAATCTCCCAAGTACATCTCATTATTTAAGACAAGGCCCATATTCTCTGGAAGCTCATTTTCCTTCACTGGTTCTTGGAGTGGCAAAGATCTAGCCATTCCTACCCCATCTCCTCTAGTTTTCTTTCACATCTCCTGTAAAGTTTCTCATCTCGTGCCACCATCTACTTATAGGCTCCAAGTGGTACCCACTCCTGCGAATGACAAAAAGCAATCCATCCTTGCACTTGTCATGACAAAACTCCTTATCTTATCTCCCTAGCAGAAGAGTTCAATCAAACCAAACATTAAAAATAAATTAATTATACTTTATCCCTCCCCAGAGATGGCTGAGCTACTAAGAGCCAGCGAAGTGTCTAGAAAGGAAAAACAAAACTCTCAACTGATTTATCCGATCTTTCATCCATCTCAAACTATCCCACTTTTATGTCCTTTTATATTCTTATTGCTGGAGCTGGAACCAGCACTGGTCAGGAAAAATGGCTGAGAATGGAAGCACAGATGAATGGATGAAGAAGATGTAGCATATATATGTAATACAACAGACTACTACCCAACCATTACAAAAAGAATGAAATTATACCATTTGCAGCAATAAATGCAACTACAGATTATCATGCTAAGTGAAGTAAGTGAGAAAGACAAATACCATGTGATATCACGTATATGTGAAACCTAAAATATGACACAAATGTGAAATGGAAACAGACTCAGGGACATAAAGAGCAAACTTGAGGTTGCCAAGGGGGAAGGGGTTGGAGGAAGGATGGAGTGGGAGGTTGGGTTAACAGAGTGGATAAACAACAAGGTCCCATTGTATAGCACAGGGAACTATATTCAGTATCCAATGATAAACTGTAATAAAAGAATATTAAAATGATATGATTTTAACATTAATAGTATATATACATATAACTGAATCACTTTGCTATACAGCAGAACTTAACACACATTGTAAATCAACTATACTTCAAATAAAACAATGTTCAAAAAAATGGCAGCAGATGGCCAGGGCTTGGATGGCTGGGTGACAGAAACATTCCTACAAATGTTTTCATATAATACTATTGTGTGACTAGCTTTTCTGTAGGCTAGGACACTCCAACACAAATCAAAGGAAGCACAGATCCAAAGAAGACTATAGTGGGAGGTGTTTGCAGTGTGAAATATCCCTACTCTTATTAAGTGACACCTGTCACATACATAGGCCCCTGACCCACACCTCAGCCTGCCCCAGGGTAATTTTTTTTCTTCCCTAAGCATATTCCTCAAAGGAGTGGTGAGTAAGGCACTTACATTTTGTCTCCCGACTTCCTCTCTCAACCAAAGATAACCATAATCTGTGAACTGATTAATCTATTTGTCTCCATGGAGTTAGAAAAAAAAGAAAGAAAAAAAGCTTCTTTCAAAGTTTTCCGGAAGGCTTCAAGATCACCAGTCCATATGCTGGCAGCCTAATCTCAGGCTTCCAACTTCCAGAACTGTAAGAAATAAAATTCTGTTGTTTATTTAAAAACAAAACAATACTCCAAATCAGATACTCTTCCTCCAACCCATTTCATGAATGGGCTATGATAAAGTGGGCTATGATAAATCCCTGGGCTATGATAAAGTGAAGACAAAGAGTCACCCAGGAATATGGCAGTTTGATAGGCAGGCTACTTTAGCACCCTGCGAAGCATTATTATTCCTAATAATACTTTTACATGGTGCTTCGTAAATGCCCAAGTTGTGCTCCATAATACCAGGGTCCAGGTTTTGGTTCAAGCAGTGAATAAATGACTGAGAAAACATGTATGACTTTGCCCTCTACATTAACCGAATGAGGTAGGTGGAAAGAGTATTATCCCCATCGCGAGCCTCAGAGAAGTGTAGGGACGTTGCAGGTAAAGCTAGAACTGCATTTTCAGGCCACAAAGGAAGCACAGATTCTAAGTCATCCTGACATGATATAATAGCCACTGACATGAGGTTTGATCTCCATGAGATCGTAATCTCATGTCCCTAGTGAATTTTTCACCTGAAATCTATGCAAACTGGGCCCGACCACCAGTTTGGTCCTAGAAGTAGCCCCCAAAGCTGGGCTGAACGCACAGGGTGGGTGACCAGGTCTGTGACCCTAAGAGTTCCGCCGGGGTGGGGGTTCCCAGACCTCTGCCTCAGAGACCTGCCCTAAAAGGCTAGGGATGCAGTGGACTCGCTCATCTAGGGCGGGGCCCAGCCGCACCACCCCAGCCGGCTGGAATCCCAGGGACTTGCTTCGGACCTCGGCAGCGTTGGACTCGAGAGACGCCAAAGGAACTCCAAAAGTCTCCAGCCAGCGTTAAACCAGAAATGCCCTCTTCCTCTTCCTCGTCGGCATCTCTAGTGCTCACATGTGCCACTGGCTGGATATGTCCGCCGGGCCACTGTTACCCGGAGTTTGTGACCCCTGAAAGTGTGGCACGTAACTCAGCAGCCGCCTGACACTGCGCGGGGACGCGGCGCTCCCGCGCCCCAGAGCTCTGGGCGCTGAGTTCCAGCTGCGCCTGCGCGCCGGGCCTGCGTAGTGGGCGGAGAGGCGGGTGGGTAGGGACCTGGCCAGGTGGGCGGGGCGACAGTTGGCTCCCTGAAACCCTGGTGCAGGACGACTGTTCTAAACCACCCGGATCCCAAAGGCAGAGGCTTCCGGGCATCCTCCTTCACTGAGGGCAGCTGCGCATCCTTCGAGTCTGCAGAGTCTGTCGCTGGGGGACCAACCCATTCTTGGCGCCTTTACGGGCAGGATTTGAGGGGCGGGACCGGGAAGTGTGGAAGCATAGTGTCACTGCTCCAGGCGTGGCCCCTCTGTGACGCCATGGAAGGATGTAAATGAGATACCGTTGCAGGCGTCGCGGAGCCCTTACGCTCCTGCCGGAGGCCTGTGTGACAACACTGTGGCAGCGGGAGGATGCCCTGACGTCACAGCGTCATAGTGCTCTGGGAGGTGGGGTGGGACGCCTCTGAGCCTGTTCTCAGGATGCCGAGGCTTCAGGGGACGGGGTGGGGATGATATCACAGTTCCCTTGTTCTCGGAGATGAGGTGCCATCAAGGAGCCCTGCACCATCCCACTGCCTTTCTCCATCCCACCAGGACCCTATGCTAGTCCTGAATCCGGAGACAAGGAGGTCAGCAGGTACAAGGCCCTTCGTGCGCCCCAAACCCCCTAGCTACATTCCGGAAGGAGGAGGTGGAACCTGAACCCGTCCTCTGCGAAGAAGCCCCTGAGGGCTGTTCTTTTCCCCAGGGCGCTCCTGATTCTCTTCCCAGAACAGCGCTAGGGGAGCGCCAGGCTGCACCAAGGGTCTCTTGTGCCTACTCTCCGCCCAGCAGAGAAGTCCAGCCGGGTAGTTTCTCCAGCCCTGAGCTAAAGAAGACCTGCGGGCCTAGCAGCTTTGGGAAGGGTTCCAGCCGAACTCTACGGGCCCAAGCCACGCTAGGCACGTGAGGCCAAAGGAAGCTTACTTCATGTCTGAAAGTGGAGGTGGGGTGGAGGGGAGAGTGAGGGCGGGGTGGAATCTTCCAGAGCTGTGGCGGGAAAAAATTAGCCACCTGCAGAATGGACAGGCAATAAAACCCACCCAGCATTTCTAACCGGCTGGTTGCTTTTCTACGACCTACAGAGTATGGTCAGGAAATTGTAGCCTGTGTGGGATCTGGTGGCCCCGGAACTAGGCTTACCCTTCTTTTTGCAGTTGCTGTTACTGATCAATCTATGAAACCCCTGCCATGAGGACAGACTGCAGGCAAGGTGCACTGAGAAGTGGCTTCTGGTTCCACCAGGATGATAGAGGCATTAGGAACAGGTTGGAGGTCTCTGGGCAGCACTCTGCCCCCCTCCCACCTCATCCCCCAAAACTTTGCGCTTAGGGATTCTTTTTTGCCAAGGATGCACATTTCATACTGACTGTTTCTCCGAGGCCAGGGCCTATGGATGGAGGGCAGAGGCAGGGATTCAGGGTACCAAAGCTGGTTGGGCCAGAAACAAAAATCTTCCCTGGCAATCCCCCACCCCCCACCTTCAAGTCTTTGTGAAGTCCTTGAGTTTCTGCAGAGGTTCTATGTATCCTGGGGAGGTTGGAAGTGGTTCAATGTGAGGGACAGGAGGGCAGCAGCAGTAGTCAATCCTTGAGAAAGATGAGTGAGTGAATGTTAGTAGCTCAGTAGTGTCGGACTCTTAGCGACCACATGGACTGTAGCCCACGGCTCCTCTGTCCATGGGATTCTCCAGGCAAGAATACTAAAGTGGGTTGCTATTCCCTCCTCCATGAGAAAGATGGAACTGCCCAAGAGACTAAAGGGACTGAATGAGGCTCTCTCAGGTCCTCAGAGGTCCTCAAATCTCTGGGTAGTGCGTATGTGTGCGCGCCCACGCCCATGCACTGTCCTCACCTTGGAACAACCACTTCAAAGGTCTGGTAAGGAAGGGACAAGGCTTCTGCCCTAGGCGCTGCCAGGCACCACCCATACCATAGCCTGCGCTGCCTGGGCCCGAGCCAGCCATCGAAGCCCAAAACCCACTGATTAGCCCTCGCTCCGGATGCCTAGAGGTCACAGTTCTCTGGGATATGGGCTCCATCCTTTCCTGTTGCTAGTCCTTTTGGACCCAAGGGATTTTGGTCCTGGGATCTTGCTCTACTAGCGGATATCTCATAGGCCGGTCCAGAACCGGCAGTGCTCTGTCCCCCTCGTTTCCATGGGGCCCTGGGACGCGCGTCAAGAAGGTTTTAAGGGCAAGACCAGATGCCGACAGGGCCAGCAGTGGAGGGTTCCTCAGGGCTTCGAGCAGGACGGAGCGAAGTGCCCCCATTCCTGGGCCGCCCCTCCAGGCCTGTCCAGCAGGGGGCAGCGTGGCTCCGAATGCCGACAGCTGGGTTGGTCAGCGCGGTCCCGGCCAAGGCCGCGGTGATAACTTGGGTTCTAGAATCGCGGAGATCCAGCCAGCGGAAGGCGGAGTGGGGAAGGGGGGGGCGTTCCCAGCGGAGATGGGGATGGCACAGTGAAAGGCTAGAGAACATTTTAACTCCTGCAGCCCCGGGCCCACTTTCTCAGACCGAAAGGCCCGGCCTGAGGCTGGGATTGGGGATGGGGGGCAGTCCCAGTTGCCGGGAAGCTCGGCACAGCTGTGCCCGCGGCCGTTGAGCGCCAGGCGCGGAAGGCCGAGAGCCTGCGCTCGAGCCGGCTGGGAAGGGCTGGGGGCGCCACCGTCAGTGCCCGCCGCGCGGTCGGGCTGCAGGAGCTGGGGCAGCCCCACCCCGCCCCAAGCTGGAGAGCCCCCCGGCGGCCTGGCCTCTAATTGTGAGAAAACTAGGCGCCCCAGGGAGCGTTCCACTTGTGGAGGACGTACTCGGATTTCTCCTCCTCGACTCTCTGGGCCTCCCAGGGCGCCCGCCCCCGCCATTCCTGACAAGGCTTTAAAACTGCAGGGAAATCTTTGCGGGCACGGAGCCGGGATCCAGGCTGGGGACAAGCCCCAGCCGGAGAATCGTGTCGGGGGGATCCTAACGGAGGGAGGGACGCAGGTTTGGGGACTTAGGAGAGGCAGCGGTGATAACTTATTTGCAGCGGCTATTGGGCCCCCTGGGAGGGTACCGGTTGGAGATTGACCGTGAGGGGAGGGCGCTTTCTTCCCTCCCCAGGGCAGCAGCAGGAGGCCCTGGAAGGAGGCTTTTGTTTGGGGGCTGGGGGGCGGGGTAACTTTCTTTTCCCTTAGTTGAATTTGAAGCGACCCGGCTCCTGGAGTTGTTGTAAGAAAAGTTCGAAGTTTTGGCCGCAGACTCGGCTTCTTTGGAGCCCTTTGGAGATGCGGAGTAGGGAGACGACACTGAGGCCTCAAGACCAAAGTGGGGGAGAAAAGTAAATTAAGTTATCCGAGGTTGACCACCACCGGGAGAGAGGAGGGCGTCTCCGTGCATCCCAAGCTGACCCCAATCAGGGGAAGGTTGATGAATTGGGACAGGTCGGCGTGGGGAGCGAAACCCCGGCTCCTCTCAAAAAAAGGAGCCGCCCAGTTTGCTGCGTTTGGGGAGAAAACACAGGAATTTGGGGGAGGGAAATTACCCACCCTGCAATGCCTGTAAAATAACCGTTTATTTAATATTTTTAAAAACTCCAGTGATAAATGTCCGTTACCGATGGTCAGCATAAAGTGCCAATCGCAATACACCGCCCTGCTGCTAGCCTTCAGCCCCTCGCGGCGAAGGGGCAGCGGAGCAGGGAAGCCAGAGGCCGGGCCCCCTTTAGCCGCAGGGCCCGAGGCTCCCCGCCCCACTGTCCGGGTCCGGGAGCCTACCGCCCGCAGCGCGGCAGGAGCCGGGAGGGGCGCTCCTCGGCCCCGCGCTCCCTGGGCCGGAGGCTGAAGCAGATACTGGGATTACACTTTTGCAGGCTCCCGGGGGTGGGGATGGGGGCGGGAGGAGGGGTGGGAAGCTGCGAGAGCACAAATCTCCTTTTTCTCTCCCCTCTCTCTCCGCAGTCAGAGTTACAAGCTTATATGGTCAAAGAAAAAAAAAATAATAAAGAAAACGTATAAAATAACAATAGAAAAAGTAATACTTCTGGGAGAGGCGCCGCTGCGGCTCCGCGAAGCTTTCGTTCTCTTTTTAATGCAGTTTCCCTTCCGCCACACGAGTACCGCCTTTTGGCCAAGAGTTTAGCCGCGTCCTGGGGGAGCCGCCCGGGCGGCCGGGGTCATGGCCCGGGGCGCGGCTGTGAAGTTCCGCGTGCGCCGGGGACCCGGGGGACGCGTTTGGGATGGAGGAAGGTCCCCGGAGCCCCTCTCGCTGCCCGCCAGAGTCGCCTTGGGCTTCTGTTCCCTCCGGAGGAGGGGGCAGCGTGACCCAGGGTCCTGTTGACTCGGAGGCTCTGTTTAGCATTTGATCTTGGAGGTTTTGAGCTCCTTCACCTGTGAGTGTAGCGTCTTGTGGACAGCGAGAGTCCTGGACTGGCAGAATCCTTTCCCACACTCTTGACACTTGAAAGGCTTCTCTTTGGAGTGAATATATCTGAAGGCAAAAAGCAAACCGATAATTAAGCCTTGCAAAAATGATGCAGTGTTATAAGTAGTTACCCAAAATCCCTTCCCACGAACATGAAGAGCTTGAACCTCAAAAGAAAGAAGGACGTGGGGTACCTAGCATGGAACAGGCACATGCTGAGTGTGGGGAGGGGATGGGGAGATGAGGGAGACACCTCCTGTCTTAGCTGCGCCCATGTCCAGCTAGGTGGATCCCTGCCTGCCTAACCAGGGGCCAGCATTCGGCCTTATAAGGCCTGAGTCAACAGGGAAGGTGAGTGAGGTGGGACAATTGGCTAGCACTGTGCTGTCCAAATGTTAGCCACCTGCCACGTGTGGTTACTAAAATTAAGTTAGTTTCTCGGTTACACTAGTTACCCATTTCAAGTGCTTAACTGTCACATGTGTCGCATGTCACACTTCATCATCTCAGAAACTTCTCTTGCACAGCATTGTAGATGGAGGAAGCCGTGCATGCCTGTCTGGAGCTTGGGACCTGTTCCTGTCATATTCTCTCCACCCATGCTCCAAAAACCCAGGCTTGAGCTTGGTTGGTTTCCTTCCTGATTTAGGGGGAAGCCCAGAAACTCAGAAGGCTTGGAACCTGGGGGCAGGGGGAGCAGCCTAATGAGCCCTGGCATCAGAAGCAGACTGATAGCTCTCTTCTGCACCCCTCCTCCATAGTACTGCACCTGTGGTCTCGTAGGTGGTCTTGCCTCCGGAAGGCTTTGTGGCAGATGTCGCATGTATAGGGCCTCTCGTCCGTGTGCGTCCGCTCGTGGATAAGGAGGTTGTAGGATTTAGTGAAGTGGCGGCCACAGAATTTGCAGACGAACTCCTTCTTGGTTTTGGAAGGCAGGCGTCCCCTCGTGGGCTTCTTTTCGGGGGACAGCTTGGTCACATCCAGGAGAGCACCTAGCCCACCGGCGGGGGACCCAGGGCCCTCCCCCCGGCCAAGCTTGGATGGATCTTCTTGCGTGGCGGCCAAGGCCAGGTTGGCAAAATCAAAGCGCGGCTTGGTCTTGAGTGCTGCGGGGCCACTGCCTCCAGCGGTGATCTCGGGCTTGGGCTGGATGACATGAGGGAACCAGGGGAAGGCGGGCAGCTGGAAGCGCGCGTCCACCAGGCTGGACACGGCTCCGGGCACTTTGGAGAAGGAGGACCGCGGCAAGTGCATGGCGGGGTAGCCCAGCGTCCACTGGTGCAGGTGCACTGCGTGCAGTGCGCTGAAACCGTACAGGTTGGGCAGGTGGTCCGAGGGCACCGTGGGCAGGCCATTCACTGCCTGAAGGAAGGAGTAGTTGGTGAGCTGCAGGGATGGGTGGATGGGCACCGGTGCTGGCAAGGTTTTGCTGCCCATGGCCGAAGCGGCAGTCTGTTCTGACTTCCTGCTGCAGGAAAAGAAGAAGAGGGGAGGGGAAAACAGACAAGTTCAGGCCCTCCTTCTGAGTTCCAGCCCGGCCACACCCGTTATGTCCCCAGAGACTGGGCTGAGTGCCTAGGACCCCACTCAGGGATCTCACTGGCCTCAAGGAGAAGACAGGAACCTTCAATAATCCAAGGACTCCTTACAAATGGCCTTCAGCAGAGACACAAACTTGACACAGAAACCAAACTAAATGCTGGGCAACGCGACCAACTTAAAATGAGAGTCTACAGTATACCTGACACTGAGAAAAGCAGAAGCACAGGGAATGTACATCCAGGCAAGCCCGAGTCAATATAGAATACACTCTCCTGCAAAGATAACACTTGGAAGCGCACTTACATATTTGTTCAGATAAACAAATACAGAAGTGCACACTGACAGATAAACCCAGGTTCACACTTTCTGAGCAGAGTTGACAACAAGGTGCAAAGATAAACTGGGACCATCAGTATTGTGCTACTAAACAAAATGCAGGAACTGAACACACACACACACACAGGGCACCCACAGAGAGCCCCAAAGGCAGACAGCATACATACAAAAGCACACAAATCTGTACATCTCTCAGCTCCGGAGCATTAAGCTCTATCAGCTGACAGTCAATTTGGCTTCTAGAAGCCATGTCCTCTTTCTCCTTACAACTCGCAACTTTGACTTCAAATTTGTTTTTCTGTCTCACTGTTAGCCAGCCCTTTGACGCCACCCTCTCTGCAGCTTCTTGTGGACTGACTCTTTTCCATTGTCTTTAGGGATCACCTTTGTTTCAGCGAGGACAATGACACCCACATTTATTTACTCACTCAGCCACATGCATTCATTTGTTTCTGAGCCCTCCCTACCCCATAAGAAAGGGGGACAGGGTCTTCGGGCTCTCAGGATGTTTGTGTGTCTGCTGAACACCCCCTCCCTGAGCAGGTGGGTTTCCCTATGAGCAGGAGCATGGAGGCTGGGCCTCAGCTATTGTGAGCTATGCACCCTCCAAATGCAAGGCCAGGGAGCTTGAGCCAAGCCAGAGGGGAGCCCTGCTGATGTGACAAGCAGTCTGGTGTCTTCTGGCCTCTTTGACCCTTGGTCAGGGTCCCTGGCCTCCATGGACAGGTCTGGAGTCCGCAGAAAGAATTTTTATGTCTGTGCCTCCCAGACACTCCTAACTCAGGTCTGTCCAGTGGAGGCAAAAACAGGGAGAAGGAAAGCCAAATTACACAGAGGGCCTTGGGAGGCTCAAGTGCTGAACTCCATCTCAAGAAGTCACAGGGGAGAAGGGTGCTTAGGATGCAGGCACTTCTTCGCCTGTCTCAATCCCCTGCCCTCCACTTCTCCCTTTACTCCTGATTTGCCCCCTCCTCTTCCTCAGATCTCTCCTCCACCTAGTCCCCAACCCTGGGACGGGCAGGCCCCTGTTCTGTTCCCTCCTTCACGACAGACCCCGACACCACCCCTGCGGTTTCAGAAGCCTGGCTTCTCCAAACCCAGGTCCTTAAGGCTCAGGTTGCCTTTCGCTCTAGGGAAGCTGTTAACGTGAGGGCAGTGCCCAGGATGTTCCCTGGAGGAGGCAGGACAATCTGGACCTAGATAGCCTTCTCCTTGGAGGCTGGCAGGAAGGTCACGCATCCAGTGCGGTGGCCCATGGGCAAAGAGGCTCTGCCGAAGGTGGAGAGGGTGCCGAACACCCAGAGCCGGCAGATATCTGCTTGCGCAGGTTAAATCGGCAATCCAATGAAACCCCTGTCGGACCGCCGCAATTAATTCCGCCAGGGTCTCTGCGAGGCACAAAATGGGATGCGGAGGGGAGCGCGGCCCCCGGCGGCGGCGGAGCCGTGGCCTGGGCAGCGGGCTTCTCCGCTGCGTCGCTCACGCTCTTGCGCCTGGGACAACCCGAGACCCTCCTAAGGCGCTGAGACGCTGCGAAGAACGAATCGGGCCAGAGAGAAAGCTGGAGCCTGTTTGGGTTGGGAAGGGGAAGGGGGAGAAAGAGGAGATGACTCGTCGACTTCAAAGGTCTGCCCAGACTTAGGCGAGGTGAGCGCTCTTTGATTTGCTGTCACCTCTCCTTCCCCTCCAGGCGCTGGAAATCAGATCCTTATCTCTGGCTCCCCCCGGGGCCCGGCAGGCGCCGCCGGGGCCTCACTTGCTCCTCTCTGCGCTCAGTCTATCCCTGGGCGATGGCGGCCAGGCGCTGGGCTGCACCCGGGCCCGGGCCCGCTCCAGGCGGGGTGAGGGAATCCCACTGGCCCCGCGCACACTAACCCAACCTTTCCCTGACCACCCCCAGGAGCCCAGACCTTGGGCTCGGTGAGGGGAGGGGGCGCCTATGCCGAAACTGCTTCTGGGAGCCAACCTTTCCGGGCTATCTGCCCGATCTTGTTTCCCCCAACACTCAATTTCTTTTTCTCAGCGGCGCAGCCAGTTTATTTTCTGCCGCATTCCCAGGGCAGGGCTCCCCAGGCTCTGGTCAACGGTTTTCTCGGGGACGAAATTCGTTCGAAACGTGGCTATCTACACTAGTAAAGTACCAAGAATGGGCCGAATTCACGATCCGGTTTCAGGCGGTCCGCTAAGAGGAAAACATAAGTCTCACTCTGCCTTTGCTGTGGGAGAAGATGAGCAAACCTCAAGCCCCAGTGGCTCTCCTGGTCCTGACCCCAGACCCCCAGTGTGAACTGCGTTAGATCCTTAAGAGAGGAAACCCGTCTCCCCAGGTTCCAGGCCAGGCATCCGCTCTGCAAGGAGCTAGGACCCCGGAACCTGGGCGGCGCGGGTAAGGGTGCCGACTACGCGCACCAAACGCCATTAGCGCTTCCCAGCCCGGGTCCCCGCGCGGTTCAGACACAGTTTCTCTCCTGCGGTAGAGCGCCAATCCCGGTTCTGCCGCCAGCCCTATGCCGGGCATTAATGAAGTGTGCAAAAGTCTATTAAAGTGGTTTATTCGGGGCTAATTGAGCGTGAGCGAGTTAACTGCTTGCATTAATGAGGACGGAGCGAGCTCCACAAGCGAGCGCCTGGAGGAGCCCAGCATCAGCCCCGGAAAAATCATCCTTGACACCGAATCCCCAACACGCGTGCTGACAAGCGTCCGGACTCCTGGCGAGAGGACTGACCGGCGCCGGACACTTCTGTTTAATTCTCCCAACGAACGAGATCGAATGAACCCTTCAGCTAGGCAGCCATCCCCCTGCATCTAAATGCCCGGCTGCGTCCTTAGTGATCTGCTCCCCAGTCTTACTAAAATCACAATTACTTTGAGGAACCTCATATAGAACATTTACTCATTGGTCGCCCTCCATCCGTTCCTCCCGCCTCCCCCACCCCGCGTCCTTGCCAGCCTCTCTCTTCTCTAGGAGGCCATGAACCTGGGAGATTAACTAGCCTTGCACGTGGTTTCTGTTCCCAAGAGCCAGCGCGCAGCTCTTAGCCCGGGTGAAATTTACCAAATTGTGGCAACAAAGAAACCGTCGCAGCTCCTCTATACTCCAAGAACCTACCCCGTGACTGGCCGAGCTGCTGAAAAAGGACTGTCTGTGGGTTTTCATTCCTCTTACGAGACAAATTTCCTGGGAGAAATGAGTTCAGCAGGCAGCCCGTCACCTCTTTCCCTCTCTCCTCCGGCTCCCGCCTTTTCCCCTGAAGGGAGACAGTCCCGGGAGCAAACGAATCTTGCCCTTTCAAGCCTGAAACTGAGAACATCCGCAGCTGCAGTGTTTCCGCTACCGCGGCGTGCGGGGTCTCTGATTGGGGAGTAGTGTTCGCGCCCCCTACATGCTCCCCTTCACCGGATCAGTCGCGGGTTACTCTCCAGGCCTCGACCACAAGAGCAGTCACCGAATAGAGAACACCCCGAAGTCGGAGGGCAAGTGCGAGGCGGGGTCAGGCACACGGGCCAGCACTCCCGGGTGGGGCCGGCCGCGTACCTGATCGCAACTCTGCCACAAGACCAGCTCAAGAAAGCGCGACCCGGCGGGGGCATGCACCTGTCCTTGGCGCGGGCGGCCGTGGCCATCCGGCCACTCTCTTTTCCTCCTTCTGCTAAGGTAGGTCAGATTAAGCTAGGCGCGCGTTTTGGGAAAGTTCGTGCCCGCACAAGTTGCTTCGGTTTCTTGAGAGGGGCCACAAGCTGACTTCCGAAGTCCGCAGGCACCTCGCCCGGGATTGCGCGAAGCCCGGCGGCGCTGGGGGTAGTAGCAGGGATCCGCCCCCTCATTCCCCCCGGGTCAGAGGCCGAGGACCCCCGCACGAGAAATTCCTGAGCCAGCACCCCCAAGCACCCAGGACTGCAGCTGCTCTCACTTTCACAGAGGTCCAGCAGTCTTCATTTGTTACGAGGAGCTTCTTTCCGGGACTTGGAGAGAGAAGAGACACCCGCCGAGCGGTGACAAGGGGACCCCGGGGATCCTGCCCGCATTCCCCTCGCCAAGCCCGGGCGCCCAGGGCTGCAGTTACCTTATTCCGCGGCGGTCCCGGAGTTGAGCGCGTCTCTGGGGCTCCCGCTGCGAGGGGACCCGGTTAGCCAGAGGCGCTGGATTTCCACAGGCACCCGCGGAGCTCTAGAGTCCCGGCCCCTCTCCGGCGGCCGCGGGGACTCCGAGCGCCCGACACGCGGGAGCGCTCAGCGGCCCTGGAGTCCTGTCCGCCCAGGGGGTGGTGAACTTCTGTCGCGGTTCCTTGGTTGGTTCTGAACCCGGAGCGGCTGAGAAAGCGCTGGGGAGAGACCGAGCTCCGACTCACTTACCCCTTAGCACCGAGCCGCCTACTTATTTTAATCCACCACCCTCCCTCCTTCCCCCCTCCCCCCTCCCCCCTCCCCTAGCCTCAGGATTCCTCCCCTCCCTCCCCTGCCCCCTCCCCGCAACCATCCTGCCCTGCGCCTGCGCACTGAGACACAAAGTTTTGCTGACCCGGGCAGCCGACTGGGACTGCGGCGCTCGCCTGGCCCCGACCTCCCGGGACCTGCGTCCCCAGTTCTTCAGACCTGTGCGACCCTTTCTGCGTGTTGGGCCCACGAGGTTGGCAGGCGAGCTCGAATAAAACAGCCTCTTCCATATGAAATTGGGCTGAAACTTCTCGGTCCCCTTCCTGCGCGCCTAGGACACAGCCCGTGCAAGGTCGGGGTAGGCGGGGGCCGGGGGCGGGGGAGGGGGGGCGGTGCGTCGGGATCCTGGCGACTTAGTTTGGGCCCCACACACCTCGGCCCCGCTGAATAGCCTGTCTTATCCCAGAATACCTCTGGAACCGAACAGCTTCAGGACATCCGAGAATGCTCAGCGCCAGGGCGGTTCACCCAGACTCCAATGCCTATGACCGGCCCCAAACCCTGGGTTACCGAGTTCGCTAGAAAGATTAGAGGCGGAGGATGGGGCAAGAAGTCAAGATAGTTACTTTCCTAGGACTCAAAAACCTTCTGAGATTCATGCCCTCTAAAATCCTGTATTCTTTTGTTTTAGAAGGATGGATGAGAGATTGGAGAGTTAAGTACCACAGAGCCGCGATGCAAGCTGCAAAGTTCTCCAGCTCTTAGGGCCTTTGAGTCCAAGAGGCTGATTCAAGTGGAGTTTGGGATGAGAGCGGGCGTCAGGGTTCTGGCCAGAAATTCTGTCTTCACTGCTTATGCTTTAGGGAGAGTACCAGTAACCCCTTGACTGCCTGGCTCCAAGAGCTGACCTCCAGCTGACCCCAGCCCAGTTCCCTCCCTGCCACCTCTCTGGAACAGCCCCCCCTCCCTGGGTTCGGGAGGAGGGGCTGGTCTCCCAGGCTTGGGTGGATCCAGATTCTCACCTCTGTACTCCTGGGGTTTGCCCCCAAGGCTGCTGCTTAATGACCCTCCTCCCCAGCCCTGGAGACTGGACCTGGCCTCTGTGGGTCTCTTGCATACTGGCACTGTGTCTCTGGAGACCTTTCCAACTTTGGTGTGCAAGTCTGTGTTGGCTTTCTTTTTAAAGGAGTCTTGGTTTCCTGACCTAGGGAAATGGTAGTGGAAATGCCCCCCATAAGGAATAGTTGGAGGAGACCCTGGTCTTACCCTCAGTCCTTCAGAAAGAGCCTGGCCTCCAACCCCAGGTAGCTTTGACCTGGGCAGAGAGGAGGGCAAATGGGTGCAGTCTTTGCCACAAGGGAGACTGTACTTACCCACTGCAGGCTAGTGTTAGAGTAAGGAACCCATGTAAGCTTGCCTGTGCAGCTGAAAAAATCCTAGCCTGGGGTGACATTCTGGCCCTTGGGAGGCCCCTTGGGAACAGAAGGAGCTGAGATCACTCCCTTCCCTGAGATTCCAAGGCAGCAAGTTCCAGGAGCAAAGGAAGGCCTGAAGGGAAAGTCCAGGAGGGCATTCCTGGATTGTACCAGCTTCCACCTTGGGCCAGGGAAACTGTGTGCCCTAGTCTTAGGGTGTCCTAGGAGACAAAGCTTAGTGCCTTCTATTAACCAGCAGTGAAAGAATCCAAAGAGGCCTCCACAATGAGGCATCTGGCTGTCCAGACCACTTAGAAAATGTCTCCCAGGAAGAGGATGTTTGGGTAGGATGGAAAGAGCCTCCTGGCATATACAAACCCCATCTCTTGCTCAGAACTCCACCCAGTGCAACTGTGCTGACTCCATCTTTCCACTTGCCTCTTTCTTCTGAATCAGGGTCCCTGGCCAACATGACTCAAAGACTTCTAGAAATCTCCAGGTAGTAGAATCCCTAAAGAACTCTTGGAGAAAATTTTTAGGGATCCTAAAGAAAGGGCCATGCAACTCGGTTGTTTAATGCTGCTTTTGCCAGGTTACCTGGAAAATTGATCCCCACTCAGGTCAAATCCCGTAACTAATAGCTGGTATGGAGCAAGATGGGGCTGCAAGGCTAGAGCTGTCTCTCTTAGCTGAGCATCTCAGGCTTTGCCTCTCAAGCTGCCACCTCCAGAGCTGATCTGCAAGGTAGGTAAGACAAGATGAGAAAGATGCAGGACATTGGCATTGCCCAGACTTGCCTCTGTTTCAGACACCTGGCTTCAACGACATTCTTTCTAGGTCTTGGACTGTGAACAGCCCCAGAAAGCTAGAATAACGAAATTCAAGATTTGATAGTTGCTGGAGAGTCCCCCATCTCAATCCAAGCTCCCATGGGGATGACCCCCGCAAACCCTGGCTTCAGTACTCAGTGGAGACCAACCAGATTCTAGTTCTCTCTGGATGGAAGGAAGAAACCCTGGACGTTAAGAACCCCTCACCTCTCTGTGCCATGGGAACAAAGGGGGTTCCCCTCCCCCGCCGATTAAGAGAAATTGATCAGACTAAGCTGAGTCTAGGTACCCTCGCCGTGTCTGGACTGCAGTGTGGTAGATTGAGAACAGGGCTACCAGGTAGCTTGGTTTTCAACTAAGATTCGTTTAAAACTCGCAAGGACATCATGGTTCCAGTGTGGTCAACGTCCTCGGTATTCGGACGGGACCCCACCACTCTATGGCTCCCCGAGCCCAGTGAAGGTGAAGAAACTCATCTCTAGACGCCCAAGCCATTCCGGGGCGTCCCGCGCAGGGTTCCCCTCGGTGGCTGCAGCCTCTACACGCTTAGAGCCCGCGGGCTCCAGCCAGGGAGCAGACCAGGTTCAAATTCCGCCGCCACTGCTTGTTTCTGGTTCGCCTACCCACCGCCAGCCCCCCTCGCAACCGCGGGCGCCCGAGTCTGGGACTCAGCAAGCAAGCCTTGGGGAAATGGCCCCACAGTAACAACCGGGCCTCCAGCTCAGCTCCGGAATTCTCTCTGCCAATGCCGATGGGGTCCAGCAGAGAGCGATACCCAAGCCGGCACGTGGCACCGGGTCGTGGACCTCCCTGCGCCGCGTTCCGAAGTGAGCCCTCGCCGCGCCAATCCTAGGCGTAAAGGGGGTGGCGACAGCCTTTGCCAGACCCCCCCCCGACCCCCCCCCCCCGCCCCCGCCCCAACCCCAGCCCCTCTCCCGACTCCTGCTTACTAGGAAGGAAAGTTCGCCAGCCTGTCTTCAAAGTGAAAATTGAGCAGCTTCCAGAAAATTAACTAGAAGGTAGCTTATTTTGCTTGAGGGGGGGTGGGGGGTAGAGGGATTGGATAAAAAAAAAAAATGAACCCCACCTCTCTCACTTCTCAACCACACAAAAATGACCTCTAAAAAAAAAAAAAAAAAAAGGAATGTACTTAGTAATTGCAAACTTTTGCTTCCAATGCAAGCTTTCCTGTAACTACTTTGTGGACGATTGGGGGTCTGCTCATTTGACCCCCCTTTAAGCGTGTACAGAGCTTTCAAATAACCGGGAGATTTAGGTATCCCTCTGTAATCATTTAGATGATGGATTGTAATGGCTCAATAGTTCCTCTGGAACCATTACGATCAATCAGGTCAAAATCCAGCTTGGGGGGTGGGGGGAAGTATTTAAGCCCGGGGAGGTAGGCAACAGGACTTCCACACACACTTGCGCAGATTTCACGCTCTGATAAGGTACAAGCAACTCCAGGGTCTTAAGGAGAATAGATCACAGGTGAACCCACGAGCTGGTGTTTACTGTGACAGCGACAGACAAGTTACAGTATCAAAACTGAAAGGGAAACTGAACTGTTTTTCCAGGCGGTTTCCCGTTTCCTAAGCGCTTTATGAGCACATAAGTATCTTGTTACTATTTGTCACCTTACTAAATAAAACGATTCCTGCATGCATACATCTACCCTTGGTTTATTATGAGAAGATGTACGAAGCACGAATATTCATGTGGAATTTCATGAACTCCCAGACTAGCCCTGGAAAACGGAATGAAAATCACGCCTTAAATTGGGAAAATTAGATGTTAATGTGAGCATACATTGTGGAGTTTGTTGTTTTGTTTTGTTTTTTTTTTACTTGTACAAGTATGAATTGTCAGAATTATTTTCGACGGATCTAAGATTATAGAATTTTCCTTTTATCCAAAGGTGAAAATAAATGTATTAGAAACGACGCAGTGTCTAACCAAACTGTAGTTGATGAAAAAAAAAGTTAACTGAATCGCGTATAGTCAGGGAGAAGTCCTGCGGACAGAAATACCTAACTGCACCCGCGGCTCTGTGACTCTGACCGGCTACATAGGCGGCGGTCGGCGCTGGAGGAATGCGCGTTCGCGGTAATTAATTTCCAGACACTGGAGGGTTATTATCTGCATAGCGATTTCCGGCGAGGGAATTCGGGGCAAGTCTGGCTGCGATGTTCTACCGAGACTTGGGGACCGTAATCCTAAAGAAAACGCGCCACCTGCTGGTAAGCAAGTGACATCTCTCGGCGCCCCTTCCTCGAAAAGTCTCAAATCGAGTTGTCTCCTGAGTGGGTTTCCCCCGCAACTGCTTTAAACGTTCTTTTCTGAGTTACGAAATTTACCCTGTTTAAAACTACACACGTTCTTGCTCTTCCAAAGAACAAAATTTCTGTTTTCCCTGCTCCAGGTTTATGAGGTTTTTTGCTTGTTTTGGTTTAAGAGTTTGAAATACTTAGCAACTGTATGCCACCATTGGTTTCGGGTCCTGGGAAAAACGATGAACCAGGATCTACTGTCAAAGTTTTATGCACTCTCGGAGCTGGGTTAGTGCTAGCTCACAGATAACTCCTTGGGGCCACTTCCTCCCTCCCAGCCCTCCCTCTTCAGCTCAGAGGTGCTTCTGGATCAGGCCCCTCCCAGGACTCCCGGTGAAGCTTTCTGAAGAACCTAAGGAAGAGGATGAGGAGCTGCTTATGAAACAAGCCAGGTCTCCTCCTACCCTCACCTTCCTCCCAGGCCACTGGATTCTAGGTCCCTTTCCTTCCTGGAATTCCCTATAGAATATTTCATCTGGACCCTCTCTACTCCTTGGCATCAAAGCTGCAATTTTTTCCCAAACTTATTTATTTTTAATTGAAGGAAAATTGCTTCACAATATTGTGTTGGTCTCTACTATACATCAACAGGAGTCAGAGCCATAGGTATACATGTATCGTCTCCCTCTTTAACCTCCCACCCACCTCCCACCCCTCTAGGTGGTAACAGAACTCTGGTTTGAGTTCCCTCAGTCATACAGCAAATTCCCATTGGTAGTGTATATATCGAAGCTGCAATTTAAAAAAAAAGAAAAACCTGTTTTAAATTTTATTGAGATGTAATTGACATGTAACACTGTGTAAATTTAAGGCATACAACCAGTTGGTTTGATAAATTCTTATATTGCAATGTGATTACCACCACCACAGTACTAGCTTGGTCACACCTCTACCACTTCACATTATTATCATTTCTTTTTTTGTGGTGAGAAAAATGACTATCTAGCTTCTCAGCAACTTTGACGTTTATGACACAGCATTGTTGACTCTAAGCATGCTACCATGCATCCAGCACTTACCTACTAGCTGCAATTTTATACCCTTACCATCTCCACAATTCCCCCAATCCCCCGCCCCCAGCCCCTGACAACCACCATTCTACTTTCTGTTTTATGAGTTCAGCAAAGCTACAACTTTGATGCTCTCTTTTTCTTGTTATCAAAGCTCCAGCTTTCAGATAAGAGACCGGAAGAGAGAAGTCGTAAAAATATACTTATTTGCAGGCTCTTTGGTTTGTCCTTTGCCTACAAAAGAAAACAAGGTAAAAGAGATCCTTGGGGGCTTCTGCTGTGCTCTCACAGGCACTCCTTGCAGGCAACCCTGGAAAGTTCAGAGCTGAAATTGCACAATTTCTCATAAGGAAGAAAACAGAGGCTGAAATTACTTTTCAAGACCAATTATTCCAAGACTTGTATAGCACTCTTTGGAGCAAAGGCTTGAGATCATGTGCAGAGAAGACAAGCTCGGGACTGAGGGAAGGACAGGCTCCCTGGCCCTGCTTCAGACTGTTAGAAGAAGGCTCTGCTCCCTGCCACCCATCTGTCTCTGCCCCAGTAAGAGGCAGGTTTTCCCACTTCCTTGTTCTGAGCTTGCAGTGAGAGGTGGAAAGGGGAGGGACTGACTTAGACATTACAAAGAACTACTAAAGCCAAAATGATGAGAAGCCCCAGGTGCCTCCTCTATGCATGAATAAAGATATTGACTGAATGGGAGGGGACGGGGGCTTGTGGCTCTTTAGTGTTTATGATTGGGGTCTTCCTGCATTCAGAATGTCACACTGAAGAAGTGCTGGATCCCCAAAGTGGTGGCCCAGCTGAGAGAGAAGCGACCACTCATGGAAGGCATCCAGATCAGCTCTAAGAAGTAGTGTGCATCCACCGGGTGTGACTGCAGCCCAAGCCCCAGCTTTGAAGGTGTGGGATGGGCTGGGAGATGGAAAATTGAGGATGCTCCATAGTACTTGTCCCTTGGCAAATCCAGAGTAGCCAGCAAGCTGGAAGAGGACCACGATCTCTGCTAGAAGAACCTTCATTTCTCTGGTATCTATGACCTTCAGCTCAGGAGGAGAAATGGTGTTCATGGATCTGAGCCATGTCATAGTGTAGCTGAACACTTACACAGAGCAGGAAACCACACTCCCTATTGTAGCCACCATCAAGGGCCAGCTGTCCTTCCTTCCAGTCTCAGCTAGCACTTAGAATGCTGGCTCCCACCATAGCTCCTGTATTCCCAGGTGACTCCAGGGAAATTAATTTGTTGGTCATGCCTCCTCCAATCCCCTACATGAGAACCTTTCCTCTGAAGAGAAAAGCATTTGCTGAAACACATTGAACAAATTCAAAATATAAAAAAAAAGGGGGGGAATATATATATATATTAGCATATGATTTTTCACTTCAAAATGACTAATGGTTGGGTCCTTTTGGTATATTTGAGTATGTGTTTGCATATTACCGATAAGGAAATGGAGAGAAAACTTAAATCTGGAACATGATTTTCAATGTCTTTCAGATAAAGAATTTCTGGAATCATGCCTTGGTTTGCTAAAAATTCCTGTCACAAACATTTTAGGAGATTTATCTAAAAAGGATAAACCACATCGGGTGGAGGGGGGGTACTTGTGCTTTCTTAGTATTCCGAGCAGATAGCCAGGAGGAGCTGCAGAAGGCCATGCGGCCCGTATGAGTGGGAAAAGCTGAGTTTTCGATGCTCAGAGTCCTCAAGGGCAGCAAAGTCCAGGGGGTGTGAAGCATCTCAGAGCATGCCAATCTCAAGCCATGGGGTGCAAAGGCCACTCACAGAGGAAAGGGAGGACCCACAACACCCCCCAGTTCAGCTTAAAAGCTGGTCCTCAGCTAATCCTTGCTGGAGTGAGTGATTAACTGACAGTTACCAAGTTAATGGCTTAAGAAAAGTGAAAGTCTCTCAGTCATGTCTGACTCTCTGTGACCCCGCAGCCCATACAGTCCATGGAATTCTCCAGGCCAGGATACTGGAGTGGGTAGCCTTTCCCTTCTCCAGGGGATATTCCCAACCCAGGGATTGAACCCAAGTCTCCTACATTGCAGGCAGATTCTTTACCAGCTGAGCCACAAGGGAAGCCCCAAAATACTGGAGTGAGTAGCCAATCCCTTCTCCAGGGGATCTTCCCAACCCAGGGATCAAACTCGGGTCTCCTGTATTGCAGGCGGATCCTTTACCAACTGAGCTCTCAGGGAAGCCTAAGAAAGTGTTTTCCAAAACCCCAGCCACAGAATCACTTGGAGAGTTTTTCACAAGGCAGATTCCCAGGCCCCACCCTCAGAGTTTCTGATTTAGGAGACCTGCAGGGGGCCCTGGGAGTCAGCATGCTTTAAAAGCTCCACACATGATTCAGATGGTGGTGGTCTTTCCAGTCCAGGCAGAGTGAGAACCATAGATAAAGTCTGATTCTGCCCATGGTATCTGGGTTTTGCTAAGGAAGGTTGAAAAGTTACTCAACAGTCAAATTGTTCTTCATTAAAGCAGTTCATACATTTGAGTAAAGGTTCCTTCTTTATGTTTTCTTTGTAAGAGAGGAAAACTGGACCAGAGAATCATGAAAACTTCTGGGTTCCAAAACATCACCATCTATGTTGTCAGTGGGATGATGAGTGATTTGGGCTTCCCTCCACTCACATCACAGAGGAGGCTCCCACATGGGTTTATCCCAGACAGCCAGTCATCCTGGGCCTTGAGAAAAAGACTCCTCTCAGTCGGCAGAGGTAAAAGTCATTTCTGCAGGAGAACTTGCCTGGGAGTACAGTATGGAGGCCCAGGAAAGAACCAGCTGGCAGTGCGCCCTCAGAATTTAGGTCAAAAGGGGGCCACGGGGATGTGCAGTTTCAGGCACGTGGGCATCAGCTTTTGTGTCCAGAAGTTGATCACATTTGGGGTAAAGGGAGGGAAAAGAGGCCTCTAACGTCACCTGGTGGACCTCTTTGTGAGAAATTTTAAAATTACTCATTTTTTGGTTGTGCCGGGTCTTTGTTGCTTCCTGAGGGCTTTCTCCAGGAGTTGGTGATGGATAGGGAAGCCTGGCGTACTGCAGTCCACAGGGTCACAAGGAGTCAGACACGACTGAGTGACTGAACTGAACTGAGGGCTTTCTACAGGTGTGACGAGCAGGGACTGCTCCCTAGTTGCGCTGCACGGGCTTCTCACTGCAGTGGCTTCTCTTGCACTGGAGCACCCCGGGCTCAGTAGTTGTGGTGCACAGACTTACTTGCCCTGTGGGACCAGGGATCAAACCCATGTCCCTTGCATTGGCAGGCGGATTCCTATCTGCTGTGCTACCAGGAAGTCCCTGGACCTTTTCCTTTTTTTTAATCCATAGTTCGTTATATGAGTGTTTGAGAAGCTTTGAGCAGGAAGGTGGTAGATGAGCTATACGGTGAGTTTGTGTTTGCCCAGGCACCCTGCACATTCCAGATTTTGTAATAGGTCGAACGAGTGGTTACTCACACAGAAGCAGAGTAGACAGCTGAACGGAAACCCTCGGATGCCTGATAAACTCCCCTGTGGTACTTGGGTCATGACATTTGGTGCCAACCAATGTGTATTTTTTTTTTTATGTTTTTACTTTGCCTGCTTTTTTTATGGTTTTATTATGACCTGCAGTCTGCCAGGCTCCTCTGCCCATGGGATTTCCCAGGCAAGAACACTGGAGTTGGTTGCTCTTTCCTTCTCCAGGGGATGTTCCCCACCCAGGGACTGAACCCACATCTTCTGAAGTGCAAGCAGATTCTTTACTGCTGAGACACCAGGGAAGCTCTTTATTTTGATAGCACTTCCCAATTTTGGGTTTTGTTGTTTTTTTTTTAAATAGGTCTATTCTCATGCCTCTTAGTTAACATGTCACTTTACATGTCTTACTAATTTTATAGCAGCATAAAGCATTCTAGAGGAATACTGTCAAAAAAAAGAATGCTAACAATTTTAGTCACCTATGCTATATAGCTATGTATATGTAGTATATGTAACTTCTCAGGTGGCTCAGACCATAAAGAATCTGCCTGCAATGCAGGAAACCTGGATTTGATCCCTGGGTCAGAAAGATCCTCTGGAAATGGGAATGGCAACTCACTCCAGTATTCTTGCCTAAAGAATGCCATGGACAGAGGAGCCTGGCAGGCTACAGTCCATGGGGTGGCAAAGAGTTGGACGTGACTGACTAACACTTTCACTTTCATGGTATACAGATGACGAAATGTACATATCTTTTTGAAAGTGTCTATCTGATTTCCTCAGGTCAGGTGCATCCAGGGCCCATGATGAGATTTCAGTTCCTAACATCCTTGGAGTGATTTCAGGAGCTCTGTTGTCTGATATCTCCAAGAGAAGACATTCCTGTTATCCTTGTTTCATTAACAGAGTTTCGAGGTCGGGGGCCTCCCTGTAGCTGAGGACTACAGTCCCATAAATGCAAATGGGCTGAATAATCAGGGGGCAGAGCCAGACCTAGTTCTTTCCAGGGTCCTCTGTCTCCTGAGCATGTGTGCCTCGCACTCCTGTGTGACTGGATGGAATCCACATGCCAAACCCAAGACATCGATGATCAGTCTCACTTTCTGTCTGAGCAGATTTGGCTTAGAACTCTGTCCCAAAGTCGCATAGCCAGCTAAGTCGGCAGCCAGGACTTAAACCCAGGTGTATTTGATTCCAAGGTCCAAGTTCATAGTGAAGGCACCCTCCCTTGGCAGTACTCACAGTGTGTCTGCTGGTGGCATGGGCTTCACCCAGGAACTTGTGTGAAATACAGAAGCTCAGGCCTTGCCTCAGACCTAAGACCTGGAAGCTGTGGACCCCATCGGGATCCCCCCACCCAGTCTCTAGCCCTACTCAGGATCCTAGCCCTAAACCCAGGATTTAATCTCAGCTTCCACAATAGACAGCAAAAACTGCTAGATGTACAAAGTCAAATCAAAGGCCCACAGACTACAGCTTAGAAAAACTGCATCACCCAACTATGGGTGCCCCAGAGACTCACAAAATCTCCTTTGGCCCAAGAGTGAGCAGTGTGCAATGGCCAGCAACCTGGCTCTGGCCTTGCACATGGTCATTCTCCTCTCAGGGCTCCAGAGGTTAGGATGACTGAGCAGAGAATCCAGCAGAACAGAACCCAGCTTCTCCATAAGAAAGGGTAGGCTTCAGAGCTTGCTTTGGGAGATGGCAGATGAAGGATGGACGGGAGTCTGATGGTGTTTGGGGAGCAATGATGGTACCTGCTTGCCTCCTCCTAGGAGAAGAGAAACTAAGAAGGGGCTCCTAGGATCTTCTCTGGTGAGGCACGCACTTACACAGTAATGTACACGTTAACCAGGATGTTTGTACACTAATACTGCTTTGCTCCCGGGTCATTTTGGCACAGGTAACATTTTTTAATTCAAAAGGCATCCATAATTAATGACTGCATAGTAAAATTATACAAAGGACTGATCACTCATGAATCAACAAGTTCTAAAATATGCACTCTTACTTGATTATCCTGATCTCTGCCAAATTCAGTGGAGTTATTATAACATCCTCATCAACGCAGCAGAGCCCGGCGGGCTACAGTTGCAAAGAGGCAGACAGGACCGGGCGACTGAGCACACTCGCATGCATGCATCAACATTCTGCCAACAAAAAGGAACCTGGTCTCAGCAAGTGTGCTTCATCTGCTCTTAGCTCCCCTCTCTGAAATCACACACAGAGGATGCTGAGGTCAGGACGCAGAGGTCAGAGGCCAGGTGTTCTGGGAGCATCCCCTCTGCCCCACACGGACGTCGGGCCGTGTTGGCATGCTGGTCTCCCTTTCCACGTGCTGTCTTCTTCTCCAGGAACCCAGGGCTTTGGTGCTGGCCCTATTTGACTCTCTCCCTTCTTCTGAGGTTGGAGAAGTCGCAAGAACCACCACATCAAGGGAATTGTGCATTTTAAGAGCAGGGTCTGGAAAAAATCATGTTTAACCTACGGAATTGGCATAGAAATGGTAGAAATTGCCTCTATTCCAAAAAGCACAGAGTATAAACTCTTGGAGGAACCTTAAACATATCATCTTTGACACCTCCATTTCACAGACGAGAAACCTGAACCTCCAAAGATGATTTGCCTGGTGACATGACTGCACCCTGGAGCGAGGTTTCCTGACGTCTGGTGGGGGGGGTGCTCCTTGCACACTGCACCCCACTCCCTGGGATTCCTGCGACTTAGATCTAGAAAAGAGGGGGCCTCACAAGGGCCTCCTTTTGTCCTGTGTCTTCTGAGGACAGAGCCCGTATTAGGTCACGATGTTCTGGGTAGGAGGCCCTCCGCATGCCCGCACAGGCACGCAGCGGTGTCAAGATGCCCCGTGGATGCCTGTGCCCAGGGTTTGGATGACTGCTGCTCGTGATGGAGCAGCTTTATGAAAACATTAAATGTCATTACTTATTTCTTCATGTCCAAAATGTATACTTCAACATTTTTTTCTCTGTAGACAAGTGTCACTTTTACTGCAATCTTCAGGCCAGATGTTCCCGGTATAAGTGGTAACAGCTGCCCCGCTGGCAGACGTGTGGCTCGGGTTAAGTCACTTTCCAAAAGACCCCAAAGCCCTCTCTTCAAAAACACTGGTGTGACAGGAGAGACCCATATCTGGCCCCGCTGAGCTGCTGGGGGAAGCACTTGAAGGCTGGGGCGAAGGCTGGAACCGGGGTGTGCGGGCAGGCAGGCCGCCAAACCGCCTCGCCTCCCTCCTCCTCGGGATGAGCGGACTCCGCTTCCTTCCCTTCAGGCTTCCTTTCAAAGCCGCGTTTGTAGTGCCATCGCCCATTATCCATGTCTTGGTTTGTCCAGGGACCAAGTCGTTTCCCTTGTTTTCTGTCACCCTCGCCATAGCCTTCTATGATCTTCAGTTGACATGCTATTGTTTTTGAATTCCGCTCAAGTTGCAGCCGCCTGGTAGCATTTATCTTCTCCATTCCCCTGGGTCTCTGTGAATTCCTCAATAAGGTCCCATCTCAGCATCAGCATTTCCAGAAAACACAGACCAAATTTGCTTCCATCTTGCGTGAAGACTGGAGACTGGACTCAGCCAGGAAAATAACTCTTGCCTGTGCAATTTTTGGCCCTTGGGCTGAATCGCCTATTATCCAGGAATTTCATCCTGTTGAGTAAAGTTGGATCTGTGTGACACACATGTATGCGGATGGCCGCTTAGGCACAAACATTCTCAGGGCACCACTCAGGCAGCGAAGGCTAGCTGCAGCATGATGCTTCCTCCAAGAGGCGGCAAGCTCATTCAGAGAGCTGGCTCCTTCCCATGGGAGGGATGCCAGCGCTGGGCAGGAGTAAATCATGCTGGTGTTGCTAGAATCCAGAGGGATGGGAACTCAAAGGATGGAGGACTTCCTGGGCCCAGGCTTTCAAGAGGTCGATGGTGGAAGAGTTCATCTGGCCCACGGTCTCCAGGAATTGTCCAGCCACTGTTTCTCCAGCCAGGGTCCTGGGTCTCAGCCCTGTGAAGGAGGGACTCCCACCAAAGAGAGACCCAGGCTCCACATCATAAAAAGAATTGGGCTTTAGCCTCACATAGAGCTGGTTTCTAGTCCTGACCTTGACTCCAACTAGCTATTTGTTCTGGGCAAAGCTGCTTAACCGCTTGACACTTCATCTATAAAATGGGATGAACATGTGTTCTGTGGGATCACTGTGGTTAATAAACCAACATTTGTAAAACTCCCGGCACAAAGGGGATAACTAATAAATGTTATCTCCTACTTCTGCTGGGACCAGATTATCATTTCATCACTTCTTGAGCTGAGAGGTCTTTTAGGAGAATTCCTGCCTCAAAATTGGGAATGCTTCCAAGCCAGTGCCCGTTATTACAGCAATGGTGCTCTGTTCCAACCCACCTTTCCACACTCTGTTCTGCGAAGCTGGGGCTGGGACCTTGTGAACTACATTTTTCCTCTCCAGCTGTTAGACTTTGTGGATCGGTGGACAGGGTGGAGGACCAGGGAGGCAGCTTGCTCGCTGCTTGTCAGTGTTGCCTGGTGTGCCCCTTACTCAACATCACAGGTGGTTCCAGTTTCCAACTTCATCCAGTGGTCTCATCCATAGCCTCATCCATAGCCAGCCAGCAGTGCCCTGCCCTCGGAGCTGAGCCCCTGCCCCGTGGACTTCCTCTCCTGAACTCCTGAGCCTCCAGAAGCAGAAAGGAAGTGCTTTCTCCCCAGAGAGCCAGGTCTACAGGGTCTGTCCTCTGTTAGTAGGTTCTAAGAACCCCAATCTCTGCCTTTATTTCCCCAGCCCTCTCCCCTCCGCGTTCCTGCACTGCTCCCAGCCTGCTTTCTTTGGTGACTCTGACTACGGAACCCATTTCCTCTATTCAGTTATTTTCTCTGTTGAAATGCCTCACATGGTTTCTGTTTTCCCTGCCAGACTGACCAATACAGGGACTTCATATCCCAGTTTACCTAGACTATCCTGATTTATAGTAATCTTCCTGACATCTTGTCTATCCTGATATATAGTAGTCTTCCTGACATCTTGTCTTGTTTAGCATTTGTCCCAAACACAGTTGTCCTGGTTTCCATGAGGTAACTTGAGATATAGTTTAACTGGCCACATGGCAAGGACTTAAGCAGACGCCTATATTGGTTTCTACCCACTCCAGCATCCTTGCCTGGAGAATCCCAATGACGGCGGGCCTGGTGGGCTGCAATCTATCGGGTCGCACAGAGTTGGACACGACTGAAGCGACTTAGCAGCAGCATATTAGCTTCTTGGTGCAGATTTCTATTGTTTCTCTCTGATCCACAGGCACATTTGTTGTCTCTACTTTGAAACAGGTGTCACCTACTCTGAGCTTCTGAAACACAGCTTAGAATTGAAGCCGTAGAATCACTGCTCATACCTCTTTCTTGTGATTCTACACATTAGCCCACTAGGGGCTATCTGCAGGCTCCCTTCCCAGTCCAATTTGAGAAGAGACCTGTCCCATTTAAAAGGCTTTACACACAAAGACTTTCTTTTGAAATTTTTTTCACATCATGGCCTCAGTTCCTAAAATGACTAGAATCAATGCTATTTCTAAGTCTTTGATGAAGGTACTCTCTTTGCTGGGGATGACAATCACCCTCTTTTCAACCTACTCGTGGATTATCCTCTTTTGCTCAAGGACCACCACCTGCTTGAACTCTTCCCCCTGATAAGTATCTTTTCTCTCTTTCAAACCCCTTCCATGTAAGTCCTGGCTCACTTTTGATACTTTGCTACTTCTTATTGGACTCAGTATCTCTTATAATGGGATCTTATATCACTGTAACTTTAAATGCACACTTCACTTATCAATTTGACCAGACAATTTCCTTGTTAGAACTGCCTACACTTCATCTCTGAAACAGCACTGATCAGTCTTTTTCTTTCCACTCTAGTAACATCAAACTTATATTTAGTTTCTTTACCTCCATTCCTTACTCCTTCCAAACTCAAACATGTCATCGGATATTTCTGTTCACGTTTTTCCCCTGCCTGGAGCTCTGGTCCCCTTTATCAAACTTATCCCTCCAGACTCCTCCTGCAGAAATTTCCTCTGGATACTCCAGGCTGAGCTAAGTCCCCTTCCTCTCTAGTACCTTCGTACCCCATCACAACCCCTAGCACTGCACTTACCACATTATACTGAAATCACTTTGTAGATGCCTGTCTCTTCTGACGGACTTCTCCATAAGCTCCAAGAATAAACGATGTGTCTTGTGCACCCTTGCACTCACAGGACGTAACATAATGCCTGTCACACAGGAGGGACTTGATAAATGTGTGTTGACCTAAACTTAATACATTTTTGCTGAATGATTGAGTGACATCGAGGCAGCAAGTCCGTGAGCTGCCATTTTTCTCCCCTGGACACATGTTTATCTCCTTCTTCCCCTGCCAAAACCCCAACGATTGCTTCACTGTGCTGTCTAATCTTTCTGTCAGATCTCTGACATACAAAACACATGTAATCATTCCATTATGAGGCCTGGCACTAAGTTTAAGCTGAGTGTACAGATTTATTAGATCTTGTACCAGGAAACCAGCAAGGCAGAGACTTTAGGAGGATTTCCAAAGGGGGATGTAAAATGTTCATGAGCCCCTTGTATTTCGAGGCAGTTCCATGCTCCTATGGGGGCCTCAACTGTCCTTGAAGATTGTATTTCTCCATTTTCATTGAAAATATGCAGGCAGGCGATTGCTATGAATGGACATGGAAAGGAAAGCAAGGGTCAAGAGCATCAGGCAACCTGCATATTCACTGCGCACTGTAGCCCAGCTTCATGACCAGCACGCCTGACATGACTGTTCACTGCTGCTGCTGCTGCTGCTGCTAAGTCACTACAGTCATGTCCGACTCTGTGCAACCCCATAGACGACAGCCCAACAGGCTCCCCCATCCCTCGGATTCTCCAGGCAAGAACACTGGAGTGGGTTGCCATTTCCTTCTCCAATGCATGAAAGTGAAAAGTGAAAGTGAAAGTGAAGTCGCTCAGTCATGTCCAACTCCTAGCGACCCCATGGACTGCAGCCTACCAGCATCCTCCGTTCACAGGATTTTCCAGCCAAGAGTACTGGAGTGGGGTGCCATTGCCTTCTCTGGACTGCTCACTGCTTCTATGCAAAGACAAAGTCACACACAGTCCAGACAAGCCATCACTCCAATGTGCACTTTGCGCACTGGCTAGTTTGCTCTGCTGGTATGATTGTGAGCCCCAGCTGCAGGCCTCAAGAGCATCCAGTGGGTGTTCTGATGGTCCCCAAGGGTTTGCTGTCCCTGATGCCCCAGGAATGTGTCCTTTGCAGATCCTCTCCAAACTTTAAGGCTCAACTTAAATCCTATCTCCTCTAAAAAGCTTCATCAACCATTTTAGCTTCCAGGACTCTCTCTCTTAAAGCTCCAAAGATGAACGGCTCCCAATGTAGTGTTGTCTTTAAAAGAGAGTTTAGCGTAGAGAGTCCTGGACTGGGGTTTATAAAGCTCATATACTGGTTCCCGGTCCCTCTGTGATACTGGCTAAATCACCTCACATCGCTGAGTTTCTCTTATCCTCTCCCACTCTGCTCCTCTCTTCTCCCTCCTTCCTCCCCTTCTTCTTTCTCCTCCTATATTTTCTTTCCTTCATCCTTCTATTTCCCCAGGAAGGATGCTGTCTTCTGGGAGGGGTTTGTTGGTGAAGATGCCAAAAGGCTGGTGGGGTGGCAGCTGGTGTACCTGGGTGAACTCTACCTCCAGGACACTGCCCTTTGGTGAGGTTTGGGCAAAGTGTCTCAAGTAAAGTGGGGGAAATAGGGGAAATCCCAGATAGAATGGGAACAGTATGTGACTTCAAAGGGTGGGAGAAGAGCAATGCTTGTCAAAAGCAGCAGAGGATGCCTTTGAACAACTTCAGACCACCCCCAGATGGCAGAGAAATGGGGTCTGAACAGCACTTGGAGGGGCTGCAGACAACACCTGACACCAGCCTGCAGGCTCACAGTGGGAGGAATGGTGATATTCTCCGGGCAATTAGAGTTGGAAAGCCACGGTAGCAACAGCTCAGGACAATAAGGGAGACAGAGCTGGTAAAGCTCAATTTACACTTGGATTGGTTGACCATTTGCAAACAAAGATATTATTCTGTCCCTCTAATTTTGTTCTTTTTAGCAAATGCCTAAAATATGCTTTCAGTTCAATCACTCAGTCGTGCGGACTCTTTGTGACCCCACGGACTGCAGCACACCAGGCCTCCCTGTCCATCACCAACTCCCGGAGCTTGCTCAAACTCATGTCCATTGAGCTGGTGATGCTTTGGACATTATGTCTTTTGAACATTAATAAACTAAAGGGCAAGATTCCTGTTTTAGGATTCTTCAGATTATATATCTACCTCTATCTATCTATCTATCTAATCTACCTACCTAGTAGCAGCACCATCACCATTATCATCATCTATTTATCTAAGAAGCAGTTTATTGTAAGGAATTAGCTCACACAGTTCTGGAGGATGAGAAGTCCCAAGACCTGTAGTAGGCAAGCTGGAGACCCAAGAGATCTGATGTACAGTTTCAGTCCAAAAGCATGAGGCCCAGAGACACAGATGGAGTTAAATGCCGCTCTGAAAGTTGGCAGACTGAAGGCCCAAGAAGAACCAATGTTTCAGTTCCATTTAGAAGGATAGAAAAGACTGCTCTCCCAACTCCAACAGTCAAAGTAGGAGGAGTTTCCTCTTGCTCAGCCTTTCTATTCTATTCAGGTCTTCACCTGACTGGGTGAGGCCCACCCACATTGAAGAGGGCAGTTTGCTTCCCTCAGCCTAAGGATCCAAACATTAATCTCATCCAGGAAAAGCCTCACAGATAAACCAGAATAATGTCTGACCAAAGGTCTGGGCAGCCTATGGCCCAGTCAAGTTCACACATAAAATTCACCATCACAACTCTACTCCTCCGTTTGTCTCATCTCCTGGAAAGGGTTAATAGGTCAAAGAAAATGAGGGCAAAGGTAACACTGGTCTTTTAGGGTCTCACTCTTTTTGCAAGAATGATGTCAATCAGTGTAGGTACACTGGGGGATGGGTAGGAGCAGGGTTACTGCTGGGGAGGTTTTGTACTCCAAACACAAGTAATTCTTCTAATGTTCACTATTTATTGATCAGTCCTTATTTTCTCAGTTTACCTTAAAGCTATCTTAGGGTAAGGACCCTTCCCCTCACCATACCCTCTCCCAACCTACACATACCATTCAAACAAGGCTGAGCAGGCTAAAGGCTGACTAATACACAGACAAAGCCCCTAGGTCTCAGGTAGCACTGTTACCTGAAACATCTGTTATGCTTTTTAAGGAGAAATGGTTTCCTTCTTTTAAAGTAGTCCAGATCTCCTTTCTATAAATGATGTATAAAATATTTAAACAATTTCTACAATAAGGAATAAAATTAAACAAATCCATCATAAAAGTTGGAGAAGGAAATGGCAATCCACTCCAGTATTCTTGCCTGGAGAATCCCATAGACATGGGAGGGCTATATAGAGCCTGGAGGGCTACAGTCCATGGGGTCACAAGAGTCAGACAGGACTGAGCAACAAACACACTTCAAAAAAGTAATCCCTCATTTAAATGAGGTCTCATCACAAGGATTTAAGCAGGGTAGCAGTGTCCAAGCCTGGACCCCTACTCCAGGAGCAGAAATTCAAATGAGCCCAAAAGAATTCAAGTATATAACTTGTGAGGTAAGTATTACCTATTTTAGCAAAGGAAGAATAAATTAACCAAAAATAAACTATTATACTTGATTATATTAATCTAAGGGAATGCAAAAGTAGGAAGTCAAGAAACACCTGGGGTAACAGGCAAATTTGGCCTTGGAATACAGAATGAAGCAGGGCAAAGGCTAATAGAGTTTTGCCAAGAGAACGCACTGGTCATAGCAAACACCCTCTACCAACCACACAAGAGAAGACTCTACACATGGACATCACCAGATGGTCAACACTGAAATCAGATTGATTATACTCTTTGCAGCCAAAAATGGAGAAGCTCTATACAGTCAGCAAAAACAAGACTGGGACCTGACTGTAGCTCATATCATGAACTCCTTATTGCCAAATTCAGACCTAAATTGAAGAAAGTAGGGAAAACCACTAGACCATTCAGCTATGACCTAAATCAAATCTCTTATGATTATACAGTGGAAGTGAGAAATAGATTTAAGGGCCTAGATCTGATAGATAGAGTGCCTGATGAACTATGGACTGAGGTTCGTGACATTGTACAGGAGACAGGGATCAAGACCATTCCCATGGAAAAGAAATGCAAAAAAGTAAAACGGCTGTCTGAGGAGTCCTTACAAATAGCTGTGAAAAGAAGAGAAGCGAAAAGCAAAGGAGAAAAGGAAAGATATAAGCATCTGAATGCAGAGTTCCAAAGAATAGCAAGAAGAGATAAGAAAGCCTTCCTCAGCGATCAGTGCAAAAAAATAGAAGAAAACAACAGAATGGGAAAGACTAGAGATCTCTTCAAGAAAATTAGAGATACCAAGGGAACATTTCATGCAAAGATGGGCTCAATAAAGGACAGAAACGGTATGGACCTAACAGAAGCAGAAGATATTAAGAAGAGGTGGCAAGAATACACAGAAGAACTGTACAAAAAAGATCTTCATGACCCAGATAATCACAATGGTGTTATCGCTCACCTAGAGCCAGACATCCTGGAATGTGAAGTCAAGTGGGCCTTAGAAAGCATCACTATAAACAAAGCTAGTGGAGGTGATGGAATTCCAGTGGAGCTATTTCAAATCCTGAAAGATGATGCTGTGAAAGTGCTGCACTCAATATGTCAGCAAATTTGGAAAACTCAGCAGTGGCCACAGGACTGGAAAAGGTCCGTTTTCATTTCAATCTCAAAGAAAGGCAATGCCAAAGGATGCTCAAACTACCGCACAATTGCACTCATCTCACATGCTAGTAAAGTAATACTCAAAATTCTCCAAGCCAGGCTTCAGCAGTACATGAACCATGAACTTCCAGATGTTCAATCTGGTTTTAGAAAAGGCAGAGGAACCAGAGAACAAATTGCCAACATCCCTGGATCATGGAAAAAGCAAGAGAATTCCAGAAAAACATCTATTTCTGCTTTATTGACTATGCCAAAGCCTTTGACTGTGTAGATCACAATAAACTGTGGCAAATTCTGAAAGAGATGGGAATACCAGACCACCTGACCTGCTTCTTGAGAAACCTGTATGCAGGTCAGGAAGCAACAGTTAGAACTGGACATGGAACAACAGACTGGCTCCAAATAGGAAAAGGAGTATGTCAAGGCTGTATATTGTCACCCTGCTTATTTAACTTATATGCAGAGTACATCATGAAAAATGCTGAGCTGCAAGAAGCACAAGCTGGAATCAAGATTGCCAGGAGAAATATCAATAACCTCAGATATGCAGATGACACCACCCTTATGGCAGAAAGTGAAGAGGAATTTAAAAGTCTCTTGATGAAAGTGAAAGAGGAGAGTGAAAAAGTTGACTTAAAGCTTAACAGAAAACTAAGATTGTGGCATCTGGTCCCATCACTTCATGGCAAATAGATGGGGAAACAGCGGAAACAATGTCAGACTTTATTTTTGGGGGCTTCAAAATCACTGCAGATGGTAACTACAGACATGAAATTAAAAGTCACTTACTCCTTGGAAGGAAAGTTATGACCAACCTAGATAGCATATTCAAAAGCAGAGACATTACTTTGCCAACAAAGGTCCGTCTTGTCAAGGCTATGGTTTTTCCAGTAGTCATGTATGGATGTGAGTGTTGGACTGTGAAGAAAGCTGAGCGCCAAAGAATTGATGCTTTTGAACTGTGGTGTTGGAGAAGACTCTTGAGAGTCCCTTGGACTGCAAGGAGATCCAACCAGTCCATTCTAAAGGAGATCAATCATGGGTGTTGTTTGGAAGGACTGATGCTGAACCTGAAACTCCAATACTTTGGCCACCTCATGCGAAGACTTGACTCATTGGAAAAGACCCTGATGCTGTGAGGGATTGGGGGCAGGAGGAGAAGGGGATGACAGAGGATGAGATGGCTGGATGGCATCACCAATTCAATGGACATGAGTTTGAGTGAACTCCAGGAGTTGGTGATGGACAGGGGAGCCCAGTGTGCTGCATTTCATGGGGTCGAAAAGAGTCAGACACAACTGAGTGACTGAACTGAACTGAACTGAAGGGACTTCCCAGGTGGCACTATAGGTAAAGAACCTGCCTGCCAATAAAGGAGAGGTAAGAGATGCAGGTTCGATTCCTGGGTAGGGAAGATCCCCTAGAGAAGGGTATGGCAACTCACTCTAGTATTTATGCCTGGAGAATCTCTTGGACAGAGCAGGGTGGTGGGCTACAGTCCATGAGGTCACCAAGAATCAGACACAACTGAAGCAACTTAGCACACAGCACACATTAATTTAACAAACCCAAGTTTTAATAATTTTATGTTTTTTCCTGCTAAAGTAAGGCTTTAGCTGGGTAGATACATGAAATACATGCCATTTAAAAAACTTTCATGACTGTATATCTTTGATTTTTTTTAATCTTATTTTTGACATAACTATATTTTTAAATCCCTAAATAAAACAAGGAAATTGAGATGAGACTTGTATTCTGTGTCTTTTAGATGTTATATGTTCAAAAAATTAAGTATTGAAGCTACTCTACAGGTGACCCTACTCTGTAATTAGCAGAAGAAAAATTATTTGGAAAAATGAAGCTGAGAGCCTGCAGCCTGGGAAGTTACCAATTCAAACGCTTACATTCCTGTTTAAAAAAGAAAAATCAAAGACTTTGGGTTCTGTGTGAAGCCTGAGTCTCAGAGTAACTAAGTGCCTCCAAATCACATCTGGGCACTTAAACTTTAAGAGCTTGAGAGGAAGTTATGTGGAAATTCTTCTGAACGGAATCACAGACATTTGGTTTCCAAGGAGTGATCTTTGTCCCGCGCAGGTAGACACTTACTCAAGAACTTGGAATGATGGGGTATAGACATCATGTTCCGATCCCCTTCTGGGAGCTGGCTCATGTCTACACTGTATCACTGGAGCAACAGAATGACATGCACAGGGAAGAATGGGACTCTGGTCCCAAATGGCCAGTGTTAGGAAGTGTCCCTCTATTCTGACTCGGGCTATTCCTTGACCATCAGCCCTGACTGGTCCCTCTCTGTGGCCACTTCTGTCCACCCAGCCTCAATCTCAGTGAGTCCATCCTAAAGTTGATCTGTATGCAGTCTTCTTGCTGGACAGTCTGCAGCTCTGATGACCTTGGCAGCGGTCATCTGCTGGAGCGTCCAAGCCCTTTGGGACTGGCCAGCACCCATCTGTGGATGGAAATCTGGAGTACTGCTTTGTCAAGAAAAAGCTGAATTAAAGCCTTCCTTGGACTTGTCAGGGAATTCACCTACAACGTAGGAGACCCTAGTTTGATCCCTGTATTCGGAAGATAACCTGGAGAAGGGTACGGCACTCCAGTATTCTTGCCTGGAGAATCCCATGGACAGAGAAGTCTGTCAAGCTACAATCCACAGGATCGCACAGAATCAGACACAAGTGAAGTGACTGAGCACTCACATTGCTTCCTTGTTTTCCCCACATAATGAGATTGATACTGCCCCCCACGGCCTGAGATTGCCCAGACCAGAGCACTTGGGCATTTCCTGGCCCTTTCTGGATGTGACTGAGTTTGTGGTCATAGGAAAACAAAGAGAAGTGAAATAACACTCCACAATGCTCCCCGTGGACGGTTCCCTTCTTGCTGTTTGCATCCAAAGAGCTTTGCTAAATGAAAAAGTCCCAGAACATCAGGCTCAGATTTGACCCTTGAGATTTTATTAATTCTCTAAGTTGACAGTTTAGCATACTGAGACCAAGAGAGATAAATTTTCTAAAGTTGGGATGCTAGAGACTGGCCGAGCAAGCCCTGGAATCCTGGTCTGGGTGACTCCCTGCCCAGTGCTCACTCTCCTCCAAAGGCTGCACCTCCAAGGAGTTGTTGTCATAAAAGCCTCATCAGACCAACTCTGAACATTCACATTCTTAACAAGCAAGGTCCTGGTCGAAATGTCCCTTTGCTCAAGAACTTGAGAACGGTTTTGTGGTCTCTGCACGAGGTAATTCATTCAGAGGGATGCTCTGTCTTCTAACTGATGCAGAGATGGATGACTGATGTCCAGGCTGAGGGAGACACATGAACAGGTACTACTTATGCAAAACCACCATATGCCGAAACCTCTAGCTTATTTTTCACCTCCTCTCCTTTTAAATGGGTTTTCCTGGTGACTCAATGGTAAAGAATCCACCTGCCAATCCACCTGGAGACTCAGGTTCGATCCCTGGTCTGGTAAGATCCCCTGGAGAAGGAAATGGCAATCCATTCCAATATTCTTGCCTGGGACATCTCAGAGGAGCCTGACAGGCTATTGTCCATGGAGTTGCAAAGAGTCAGACACAACTTAGTGACTGAAAAACAACAACCCCTTTTAAGTAACTCTAGTTGTGTTTCTAATACATGAAATGGTTAACTCTGTAGGAGAGTCAGAGACGGTACCTAATCCCAGCTTGATGCAATTACTTTAACATGAATTTAAAATAAAATTAAAGTTAACAGTTTAAACTGATGTTTGAGGGTTTTAAAAAGATTTAGTTTCCTTTGGAACCACTGTGTTATTTGATCCAGTACAATCTTTCTGAGCATAACATCTTTACCCAAGTGCCATTACTACTACATTATGCCCATAGGTTGAGTTACAAACGTCTAAAAAATCTTAAAATTATTAAGCTCAGATTAGAGTGTTCAAAGACTATGGTGTTATTTTAGTCTCCTGCCATATCCTCCATTTACTATAAACTTGTTATATTGGCATTCAAATAAAATGTCATAAAGCAAGTATGTAAGGAGGTGTTTGGGGTTTGTTTCAGGCTTCTGCGAGCCAAGTTTGCATGGCAACCAAGATGTATAACAGAAACATTCAAATGGTCTTCATAAAAAGAAATGCTGAGCAGAGCTCAAGAGTGGAGTGAGTTCTAAGCTGGGACAGACTATCCAAGATGGTCAGAGCCATGACTGATGTCCAGGTAGGGGCAGCATGTCACCCAATAGTGTCTCAACAGTACTTCGAGCCCCTTCTGCCATAGCTGCCAAGTGCTAATGAACTGGAGGCCAAGGCTTCAGAGACGCAGCTGCATGGATTTGCAGATGTTACAATTGAAAGGACCCTTCGACCCTATGTGAACTAAACCCTTTGCTTTCTAGGCGAGAAAGTGGAGATCCACAGTCGTGATCTGCTCCCAGTCACAGAGGTCTGTGTGTCTATTTGTAGCAGAGGCACGTAAATACTCTCTGATCTATGTTCTCTGTTGTAATGAATTCTCTTTTGTTTTCATAGTTAAACTGCAACTGAGTTTGCATTACACAAGCAAGTGTGGATGCAAAAGTCTTGCTTGTCTTGTCGACACTGCCTGAATGGTTCTGGTGGCTCAGCTAGCAGGACCTGTACTACCCACCAAACTGGCCTGCCCCTTCATCAACTACAGATGCTGATATCCACCACTCTGGTTTCTTTCCCAGTAATCTAAGTACATACCAGCCCCTCTCCTTATGCTTAGCTTGTTAAGAACCCTAGCAAAATATATGTCATGAAGCTGCAAATCCAGATGGCTCTGCATAAAAATGGAGTGGAAGGTCTGTTAACTGACCTCCTCTTAACCAACTGACCAGTTTAAGGAATACCCTCAATTTCCTTTCTTTTATTTTATTTAGTTATTTTTGGCTGCTCTGCAAGGCATGTAGAATCTTACTCCCCACATACGTGCTAAGTCACTTCAGTTGTGTCTGACTCTTGGTGACTACTCTGTCTATGGAATTCTCCAAGCAAGAATACTGGAGTGGGTAGCCATGCCCTCCTCCTCCAGGGGATCTTCCCGACCTAGGGTTAGAACCCACATCACTTACATCTCCTATATTTGCAGGCAGGTTCTTTACCACCAGTGCCAACTGGGACGCCCTTACCGGGAATCAAATCTGTGCCCCCTCTAGTGGAAGCATGGAGTCTCAACCCCTGGACCATTAGGGAATTCCCCATTTCCTGTTTTTTATTTGTGATATCATCAGACTTCTACTAGGGAAAAGGTTAATCACATTAGAAATGAACCCCCAAGAATCCTTATAAGTAGGAACACTGAGTCAGAGGACCAGTGCATTATATAATTATGCTGCTGCTGCTAAGTCGCTTCAGTCATGTCTGACTCTGTGCGACCCCAGAGACAGCAGCCCACCAGGCTCCTCCGTCCCTGGGATTCTCCAGGCAAGAACACTGGAGTGGGTTGCCATTTCCTTCTCCAATGCGTGAAAGTGAAAAGTGAAAGTGAAGTCGCTCAGTCGTGTCCAACTCCTAGCAACCCCATGGACTGCAGCCCATCAGACTCCTCCATACTTATGCTAGATAGTACCAATTCTTCCTCTCTAGGGGGTTGGATAATTTGCATCCCATCAACAACAATATGAGAGTGTCAATTTTCCCCACAGTCTCCATAACAGCACATGTTGTCAACATTTGGGATTTTTGCCAATATAACAGGTGAAAAATGGTATTTCCCTATAGTTTTTGAATATGCATTTTCCTACAATGAGTGAGGTTAAACATTTTTCCGTATGGGTTATGAACCATTTGTATTTTTTTTTCCTGTGAACTGTGTGCTCATATTTCTAGACTATTTTTCTATAAGGTTGTTAAAATTCCTATTTTCTTTTTCAGCTGTCCTTTGTATATTACGTTAATCAATATAAAATTGCCATTTGGGAACATCGATGAGCAAAGAGTTTTGCATGGTTGAACCCAAACATGAGGTGTATCATCCTTGTGTAATATGTGGCCAATATCTGTCCATTGCCTTTTTTACTTTCCTTATTATTTTTGTCATGCAAAATTATTTTTTTAATTTTAAGTAGTCAAATTAATGTTTTTCCTTATAACTGTTGGATTTTGAGCCATAACAAGCAAGGTTTTCCAATGGACATTAGGGATTTACTTACCATCCCTCTTTTTAGTGTTTATCATGATTTCATTTTTTCAATTTTTAATTGAAAGTGTTAATCCCTCAGTTGTGTCATGACTCTTTTCGACCCCATCTACTGTAGCCCATCACTCCTATGTCCTTGGAATCCTCCAGGCAAGAATACTGGGAGTGGGTTGCCATTCCCTCCTCCAGGGGATCTTTTACATTTTATTTATTTATTTGCTTATCACTGCAGCACTTGCTCGGCATGTGGGATCTTAGTTCCCCAACCAATATTAAACCCACAACCCCTGCATTGGAATTATAGAGTCTTAACTACTAGAGCCAAGTCTCCCAAATTTTACATTTTAAATATCTGGTCATTTTAGATATTGTCTTGATAATTTATCTTCACTTACAAGATGAGAAATACACCCACTTTTATCTCTAATCATGTTACTATCCAGTTATCTCACCACTACTTATTAAAGAGTCCGTCCCTTTCTTCCCCAATTTGAAATGCCATCTTTATCATGTATTAATTAAAAAAAAAATTTCTGGAGTTTCATTACTTTTCCACTGATCTGTCTATTCATGCACCAGTGTTGCACTGCATAATATGTTTCAAATATTTAGTAGGCCAGTTTCTCGAATTGCTTCTTTTTTTAGAGGCTTCTTCTATATTCTTCCTTATTTATCCTCGAATGAATTTTATAATCAACTCATCTAGTTCTAGGAAAAAACAACTTAGTGATTCTTATTTTTCAAGATTTATTGAGAAATAATTGACAAATAAAACTGTATATATTTAAAGTGTATAGCAAGATGATTTGATATACACATACATGGTGAAATAATTTCTACAATCAAGCTAATTGATGCATCCATCACCTAATATAGTTAACATTTTTGTCTAAGTTGAAATCTTGAGCCATGCATAGGCGTGGTTTATCTACATGAAACAATAAGAAATCCAATGAGTGAACCTATATATAACTAAAAATATTTTGCCTTTTACTAAAAGACTGATGACTGAATATATTGTATTAGCTTGCGTTTTTCAAAGATGGCCACAAAAATACCTCCCATCCTACATGCTCTGTTGTCTCTTCTCCATAAAGAAGTGGAGCCTGTGTCTTCTCCTTTTGAACATGGGTGAACATTCAGAAAACTAAGATCATGGCATCCGGTCCCATCACTTCATGGCAAATAGATGGGGAAACAGTGGAAACAGTGAAAGACTTTATTTTGGGGGCTCCAAAATCACTGCAGATGGTGACTGCAACCATGAAACTAAAAGACGCTTGCTCCTTGGATGAAAACCTATGACCAACCTAGATAGCATATTAAAAAGCAGAGACATTATTTTACCAACAAAAGTCTGTTTAGTCAAAGCTATGGTTTTTCCAGTAGTCATGTATGAATGTGAGAGTTGGACTATAAAGAAAGTTGAGCACAGAAGAATTGATGCTTCTGAACTGTGGTGTTGCAGAAGACTTGAGAGTCCCTTGGACTGCATGGAGATCCAACCAGTCCATCCTAAAGGAAATCAGTCCTGAATAGTCATTGGAAGAATTGATGCTGAAACTGAAACTCCAATCTTTTGGCCACCTGATGTGAAGAACTAACTCATTGGAAAAGACCCTGATGCTGGGAAAGATTGAAGGTGGGAGGAGAAGGGGACAACACAGGATGAGATGGTTGGATGGCATCACCGACACTATGGACATGAGTTCAAGTAAGCTCCGGGAATTGGGATGGACACAGAAGCCTGGAGTGCTGCATCCATGGGGTCGCAAATAGCTGGACATGGCTAAGAGATGGAAATGAACTGAACTGGACCTTTGCAACTGCCTCATGGATGTCTACTGCAGGATTTTCATTGTGTAACTGAAGTACCACAGCAATTTTTTCCCGTATATCGTGCATGTGTGCTAAGTCATTTCAGTCATGTCCGACTCTTTGCAACCCTATGGACTGTAGCCCACCAGGCTCCTCTGTCCATGGGATTCTCCAGGCAAAAATACTGGAGTGGATTGCCATGCTCTCCTCCAGGGAATCTTCCCAACCCAGGGATCAAACCTACATCTCTTATATCTCCTGCATTGGCAGGTGGGTTCTTTACCACTAGTGCTGGGAAGCCTTTCTTCCCAGGTGCATCATGCATAAAGATTGTTAATTTCCTAGAAATGAAGTTTTCTTGAGAAAATATTCTGATTGATAGTAATTAATCATTTCTTGTAAGTTAAACGAACTTTTTCACCAATGTGTGTGTTGTGTGTTTAGCCATACATAAACACTGAGGAAGATGGAGATGCAAAAACAAAACAAATGAGTGTGCTTCAGCCATATATTTTCAGGGAATTACAACCACAGAAAGGAAAGACTAGAAGCCACTGAAAGATTAAGACATAAATTTCCAAGCATCTATATGGTTTTGTTTGGCGCAGCTAAGAGTCTGACATTTAAAAAATAAATACAAAAGTGAAATAACACATTTTCTGGTGTTTGCCATTATGGTAAGCCCTACTTAAAGAGGAGAGGAAAGCAAGGCCATCATCAACATCTACAGTAAGTCTGCCAGAGAGAATACAGGACATCAGTTAATTGGGAATTCAGGTGTGACTGGAAAGGTAACTGCCTCCTCACCCCATGATGCTGCATGCTTATGGGGAAACTTGTACTAAAATATTTGTAGACAATCTGCTTCTGGGTCAGGCTTTTGTACCAAACAGAGCAGCTCCCTTGCCATGCTCTACTGAAAGTCAGCCCTGGACTCAGGAATTTGAGATAGACAAAAGATATTTTAAAAAAAAATCATATTAAAAAGGGAATTTCAGATAAACAAGACATATTCTTAGTGTATTCAAAATATTATATAGGACATGATAAAAGTTATTTTTTGTTTATCTGAAATTCAAATCTAACTAGTCATTTTAAATGTTTTTATTTTTATTGAGTAGTAATACATATGCCATGAAATGCACCCAATTAAACTATATAATTTAAGGGCTTTTTAGAATAGTCACAGGGTTGTACAGTCATCACCATAACCCCTGTTAAGACCCTGGTCATCCCTCCAAAAGGAAATGAGAACCTATTAGCACCCACTTGACGTCAGCATGCCTAGCCTAAGGCAAACACAAATGGACATTTTGCAACATTGTTCTATGCTTTGTCTCTGTACACTCACCAAGCTGGACATTTCATATAATTGAACCATATAATCCACGATGTATCCTGTATTTTTATTTTCCACATCTGACAGCCCTGGCCCAAAGCCAATAGTCTAGAGCAATGAAGAGTTATTTTAACCAAAGAGAATACAAAGGGAAAGCAAATTCACTACAGCAGACAGAGGAAAATTCACAGCACAGGAAAACCTGGAGGTGCTTCTCCTCACTACATGTGGTCCCTTATCATAAGCCCCAAAGCCAAGACCAGCCAGAGACTCTGGTTCAGGAGAAACATTCTTTCCTAAAGAAAACCCACAGCAACTCTGGGAGAGCCAGAGAATCAGACTGGCTGCTACTATTGTAGCCTAGAACAACATCCAGGCACATCACAGAATTTCTTGCAATGGGAATCTCATCATCTCTGTGTCCAGGTGCTGGGGGGCATCCCACAGACCCTTCACCAGGCATGCTGTTGCTAGGACCTCTGCCATCACTGCATCTGAAAGCCTTGTCTCTCCACTGTGCTCCTTTAGCCTCCTGGCCCAGGAAGAGATGCCACACAGAACTTCCTCTTCTCCAGCATGCAAAAGATGGGGCAAAAGCACAGATTTTTAAAAGAGGTCCATCTCTAATTCTTGCAGCCTGGGCGGTGAGTACAGTTGACAGGAACTGGGGTCACATTTCTGTGCCCCAGCTACATAAAGATCAGAAAAATTAGTTTCCAGCTCCTAACTTGGGGAGGCAGGACCCATAATGTGGGGGGAAAAGCCCAACTACAAGAGAGGATTTCCAAAGACTCAGGGCCACTGTAAATATAATATGGACCCACCACCACAACCTCTTTTACCATCTCTTTGCTCTGTTTCACTTGGGAAGATGTAGAAATGGCTGCTGGCATCAGAAAGGTGAAGTTGGATAAAAGAATGATGCCAGGCAACTCTGTAAAGCAGAGGATCCAGGACTTTGGAACTGAGAAAACATCCACTGTCCACGGATACTGGGATGTGTGTGATGTCTGTAGATCCTGGACAGTCTTATTTTTGGAATCTCCCCTTCTGTACAACATATGTATTAAAATTCATCTGCATTTACCCATTAAATATAAATTATGCCCATACTTTTTTTGGGAAATTCCTTTATAATTTTGCTTTTAAAACTATTTTTGTTTCCAGTAGTTTATTACATTTTAAAATTATAATGATTAATTCACATGTACCATACAAGCTCAGGAATTCTTACAAAATAAGAAAATTGAACATATTATTTCTTTCAAGTATAATGGATTATTTTTACTAATATCAAATTTAACAGTGAAAATGTGGCCTCATGCAACATTTAGAGGCATCCGTTAACAAATCATCACTTTTGATCTTTCCATTTTCTATTTGTCCTTTGGGTTCAAATAATGATTTCATGCTTCAACTTTTTACAAGGAGCATTGAAAAGCTTGATGGTTAAAACAACACTGAGAGAATATTCTTATATAAAATTATCTGTGAGATTTGGGGCATAGTTTAACAAAACCCAAGTTGGGAGAGAAGAATCAACCACAAATCAAGGCTACAGATACTACTGACTGAGGCTTTTCTCAAATGCCTGACCCTCCTTTTCCCTCCCGTGGTCTTTAGGGTACAGAAAATCCCATCTGACCTGTAGCGTCAAGGGCAAAGACAACTCTCAGCCAAGATGGAAAGGGACTTGAAGGGAGTCTACTCACATTGCAGTAAAACAAAAGGACAAAAGGGCCAGAAAGAGATTCCCACTTTAAGCACAGACAACGTTGGAAAAGCTTGCAAATACACTGTAGAAACAGATGATAAGTTGATGTTAACAAATGAGAGACGAAAGGGATACCACATACAAAAAGAAGACAAAAGATCCAATCAAAATGACTTCAGAGATAAGTTCAAATAACAGAGTAAGATGAAAAGAGAATTTTTAGAGTTAAAACAAACCAAGGACCAAAACATTGCTTAACATTAATTAATTCTATATCACAGAAAATATAATTAATCAGAAGAAGATTGTAACAGAGTTGACCACTTAAAACTGAATTATGGGCATATAGGAAAGATTAAAATAATCTTAATGAATATCGAGAGGGAAAAGATTAAGATACTAAAGCGGTTAGTAATGTGGTGGTACAGTCTAACCTAAAGATGACATGACTGGAGTCTCTGAAATGAAGAATCCTATAAATAAAACAATATGTATTGAGGTCCTAATACAGAAAAAAGTCAAGGGATTAAGGAAATACTGAGTTTATTGATTGAAAGTCACATTATCTGCAAAGAAAAACAGATATAGAACAATTGAATCTATGCCAAAGCCAACTGAGGTAATGGATTTCAAAGAAACTCTATAAACTAAAAACATGAGATAACAGAATTAAACAAATATATATGTGTATTTATAGTCTAATCATACATGTAAATAAAATATTAATCTTTTAAAGTTTTATAGATCAGGTCACAGAAACTCAATCCAAACATATATTCAAGAGGAGCCTCCAAAACAGATTACAGAAATATTAAAAGTAAAAAAAACGCAGTATGGAAACACTATACCAAAGTTGTAGAGTTATTCTCCCATGTTTTCGTCTATACTTGTTTAGTTGCATTTTTTTACATTTAGGTTTATGCTTCATTTGGAAATACTCATATGTGCATGGTGAAAATGGATCTAGTGTTATGTTTTTATTTTCCAGCAATATGATATAAAAAGTTCATCTTTGCCCTGGTAGTCCAAGGAATAACCATTATAATATTCTAGATTATAATTTGTAGCATATGTAGTTCCATGTATTTATGAACTTTCTGTTCTTGCCATTGATTTTTAGGCACACCATTATCATACTGTTTTAATTTTCAAGGTTTTGTAATATATTTAGATATCTTCCTTGTCACTGCTTCCTAGTTATTTTGCATGTGTATTTTTCCAAAACAAATTCTGATATCAATTTGTCTAGTTCAATTGGGATTAAACTGATTTTATTTTAGAGGATTAACATCTTGATGGTATCAAAACATTCCAAGCAAAAACAAGCAACATCTTTGTACTTACTCAAGTCTACCTTTGTACCTTTCAGGAGCTATTACAGTTTTTTAAACACACAATTTGAACACTTCTTTCTAAATCTATTTCTAAAGATTTCATATTTTTGCTGTTATTATAAATAGATTTTCACCTGCATTATATCCTGTGGCTGGTTATTATTTGTACATGTGAAATTGACCGAATTCCTTAGATGACAATGCAGGGTGCTGAGATCCATCCTACACCACTCCCATTATATAACGGGCTGGTAATTATCATCAATGAGTCCATGTGGGGAAAGAGTCGATTGAGTTGGAGTTCCAGGTTAGGGCCCAGGATAGACATTTACTGGCTCTGCTGCTGCTGCTGCTGCTAAGTCACTTCAGTCTTGTCCGACTCTGTGCGACCCCATAGATGGCAGCCCACCAGGCTCCTCTGTCTGGGATTCTCCAGGCAAGAGTACTGGAGTGGGTTGCCATTTCCTTCTCCAATGCATGAAAATGAAAAGTGAAAGTGAAGTCATGACGGACTCTTAGTGACCCCATGGACTGCAGTCTACCAGGCTCCTCAGTCCATGGAATTTTCCAGGCAAGAGTATTGGAGTGTGGTGCCATTGCCTTCTCCGTTTACTGGCTCAGTAGCCATTTATTTGTTCTGGTCACATCAATTTATGGGCTTCTCTGGTGGCTCAGATGGTAAAGAATCTGCCTGCAATGCGGGAGACCTGGGTTCAATCCCTGGGTTGGGAAGATCCCCTAAAGGAGAGCACGGCACCCCACTCGAGTATTCTTGCCTGAGAATCCACATGGACAGAGGAGCCTGATGGGCTATATAGTCCATGGGGTCACAAAGAATCGGACACGACTGAGCAACTAAGCACACATCAATCTCTATATTCCAGAAGAAGGCAGGGGTGGCGAAAGTTAAGTCATGGTCTTCGATTATGCACTACATGACCTGCTTCTCAAAGTATATGAAGTCCAAGAGTATTTTTCTCAATGCATCAGTACTAAAATACTGTTAGCATAAACTTTTTTCCTATGGAATTCCTTGACCTTCTAATATCAGTGAAGTTTCCTGTATTGCTGGCATAACTAGCACAAATTTAGAGGCTTAGAGCCACAGACATTCATTCTTGTGTTCTATATACAGATTAGAAAGTTAAACATGGGTCTTGGGCTAACCTTCTAATCAAGACTCTTTATTTAGTTGCACCTGCAAAGTCTATTTACCATGTAAGGAAATATACTTGCAGGTGTGCCGGGAATTAGAACATGGACATCTTTAGAGGCCATTATTCTATCATACTTTTCATTTGAATTTTTCCTGTAAATCCATGGTTGTTGGAATATCTAGGTGAAGTGTTTAGATGCCTACTGGGAAGCACAGATGAGCAAGAAAGAACCCAAACTTGAGTCTGATAGATCTAGATTTAAGCTCTGACTTGGAGCTTCCCTTGTAGCTCAGTTGGTGAAGAATCTGCCTGCAATGCAGAAGACCTGGGTTCAACTCCTGGGTTGGGAAGATCCCCTGGAGAAGGAAACGGCAACCCACTCTAGTACTCTTGCCTGGAGAATCCCCATGGACAGAGGAGCCTGGCAGGCTATATTCCATGGGGTCTCAAGAGTCGGACACAACTTAGTGACTAAATCACCACCACCACTGCCTGACTAGCCTGTGGAAGTAACCAATTTTTTAAGCCTCATTTTTGTCATCTACAAAATTAAATGCATGATAATAGTGTCTACTTCTAAAGGTTGCTGAAAGAACTAAAAGAATTGAAGATGTAAAATATTTAACTCAATGCCTAGCACATAGTAAACACTCAAAGTCAGCTAGCTGTGGTCTACAGACACTTCAGGAAAGAAAATGACTTAGTTTTTCTTTAAAAAAATTTTTATTAGGGTATAATTGCTTTATAATGTTATTTTCATTTTTGCTGTACAACAAAGTGAATCAGCTACATGTACACCTATATCCCCTCCTTCTTGGACTTCCCTCCCACACCAACCCCATCCCAAACATCTAGGTCATCCCAGAGCACTGAGCTGAGCTCCCTGTGCTATGTAGCAGGTTCCCACTAGTTATCTATCAGAAAATGACTTTTAATGGCACTGCATTGAGAGCCTGTTTAAATTATTTGAATATTTTTGGATTTCAAATAAGTAAACCAACTTTTCGATAACCCAAATTGATCCCTGGCTTGACCAGTCAACAAAGGGCATCCCATCCAAGAATTCGTTTATCAACACAGGCACACATGCATTCCCCTACCTCTCTGCCCACAAGAGCGTCATAAATTTTTCCAGCAGGTTAGTAAGCTCTGCTGTCTTAAGGCAGCACATGAATAATCAAGCTGCAAGGCACTGACTTACTGACTCTGCTGTGCTCAGCATTCCAAGTGTTTGTTATGCACTCCTTTAACTATACAGAGAGTCATCTAATCATTATATCTAACCATATGCTAATCTGTTCTAGCCCTTGTCCACCTCCCAATAACTATTCTCTGGGGGCAGCATGCTATCGAATAGAGAGACTTGAGACTTTTCATGGTGTGGTTCCAGCTTTTGTTACTCTGTTTTGCAAGCTGAGCTTAGCAAGTCTGTCTGCCAATGTACCGACTCCTACATCTGCAATTATAATTGAATCCACACAGTTAGATTTAATCATACAACCTCATATAATACATTGGTTGTCATAGATTTCTGTTACTTTAAGCATATTTAGTTTACAAGCTACTGTATTTCTAGCGACTGTTTTTGGCAGAGGATTTTATTGGTATCTACTACAATGTATTCCTTCCAATTTGATTTGGTTGAAGTGTGTGCACATTTGCAAACCCAAGCAAAAGAGACAAGTTAGAATGGTTTTAACTTCATAGCATTAGACTCTTCCTGGTTTATTCAATAAGATACATTGAAGGGATTAGCAATAACCTAATCCTTTCTTGACTTGAGGTGAAACAGACTTGTCCATTATCCAACTCTTGAAGATTTTCAGAATTAAAGGTCTTTGAACTCTATTAATACATATAATAAAGTAGATAGAAGACCTATGTTATTCTGTGTGCCATCATAATTATTTTAAGTTCTTTTTAGATATACATTTTTGTCCTGATCAACATTTGCCCGGGAGATTTTATTTCACCAGAACTTAGTAATGGAGTAAAACTCAATTAAGCAAAACGTTATTGAAGGTCACTTCATGGTGACCATCCTCTAGTTTGCCTAAGTTCAGTTCAGTTCAGTTCAGTCTCTCAGTCAGTCATGTCCAACTCTTTATGACCCCATGGACTGCAGCACACCAGGCCTCTCTGTCCATGACCAACTCCTGGAGTTTACTCAAACTCATGTCCATCCAGTTGGTGATGCCATCCAACCATGTCATCCTCTGTCATTCCCTTCTTCTCCCTCCTTCAATCTTTCCCAGCATCGGGGTCTTTTCAAATGAGTCAGTTCTTCGCATCAGGTAGCCCAAGTATTGGAGTTTCAGCTTCAGCATCAGTCCTTCCAGTGAATATTCAGGACTGATTTCCTTTAGGATGGACTTGTTGGATCTCCTTGCCATCCAAGGGACTATCAAGAGTCTTCTCCAACACCACAGCTTGCCTAAGGCTTCCCAATAAACCATTCTGATGTTTTTTCTCATTGAGTTGAGTTGGCATATAGTAAAGATGCTGGCTTGGTACAATGAACTCACTTGGTCAGAAGACAAAGATGTAGCAGCAGAGCTAACTCCTAGCCTCACTCATCATCCTGAGCCATTCCCCTCAGAGTATATTTCATCTCCCTTTTCATCTCCCATAAGCCATTCAGTTTAGTGGCTTGAACCTGCTTCCTGGATTAGCCTTCATTTCTGCAACCCACTCTCATTTGAGTCTGATGTCTGCTTTGCCCAGTAAGGGCTTTTCTCAACTGGAACGGGAATTCTCAGCTCAGAGATGATACTATTTGCTCCTTCTCCCTCATGGGATTGTTTTACATACATCCAGTCAGCAAGTTTGAGACAGTGGCATTTATTTTGATGACCAAAAAACCCCAGCAAAACTCAGATAATATCTTGTGGAGGCTGCAAACCTGGTTGTATCTCCAGTGAGGATACATGAACTCTGGAGGGAGCCTTATGGGCAGTAGGAGACCACAAGTGACCACAGAGCATCCCAAAGCTCAGTACAAACTGTGAATATATTCTTTTATTTTTTTCTTGTTTTGTTCTACATCCTGTATCTTGACTTGGAGGCAGCCAAGATACTATATATCCCCTTAATTGGACTTCAAAACTGATTTAAGCTTTCCATATGACTCAGTAGAGGAAATATTTAAAGTATTCGTGGTAAAGTCTTAATGCTAAAGATATTAGAAAAATAAAGGAAGGTTCTATTCATATCTGATTTCTATTGAAATCTAAAGTGTAAAAGTTACTATGGATACTATTTAGATAAAAAGAAAAATATAATAATCATGCCATATACAAATACAGAATAGTGAAAGATGAAAATTGTCATTTAAATGCAACAGCAAATATAATTGAGATAAGACTTCTGTAAGAAAAAGGAAGTTGCTGATTGTATTTAAAACTCACAAGCAACCATCTACTGCTTATGTGAGATATGATTAAAGACCTGGGACCTATAAAGGGTCCAAGCGAATGTGTGGTCAGAAATCAGTTATAACTACGTGCTTGTAGATGATGTCCATCTAGTGGATGTGGAAGCAGACACGGTACATATAGTGATCCAGCTACTGACACAGTCAGAGAAGCTGATGGTTTTCTCTAGGAATGAATAAAATCCATTGCAAAATACTTACAGAGAGACATGCATGCTAAGAACATGCTAGGTACCTGCCCTCTTATTGCCTCAAGGCAAGGAAGCTGGGGAGGACTCTGAGGAGTAAGCCTTCCTGAAGCTTGCTGTCAGGCCAGAGTGATGTCTGTTCACCAGCAACTACCATCCAAATCTATGCACTTCGGGTTAACATAGGTAACAAGAAGCAGAGACCTGCTGGTAACCAGTGGTTGAGATTCCCAGAATTTTCTGTGATGGAAAGAGTTGTTTGGTGATCTGAAGTGTATTTATCAAACAAAGATACACAAGCAGCCTCTGACAGCATGATATACCCACCAGAATTTCCGTAAATTGTTACTAAACAACACTTTAAAGATTTCACAGAAAACATCGTAAACCATATTACTAACTTCTGTAACACTGACCTGGTTGTCAGAAATACAGAATTGTTTTTCCACCAAGTAATAAATCACACAAAAAGTTATAAAACCTCACTGTTTAAAAAATTCATTTTGGCTTGACAAAACAATTAGCATTCTTTCTGAAGCTGAGATCAACATGTGAAAATATTGTCTGATTCTGTAAACCAAGATGACAGATTGAATACACTGTGCATACCTTACAAAATCCTAAAAGGGAGAGGGGACCCATCACATGGAGTTGCTCAGAGATTGTTTAGAATGGCCTGCCAGCTTCTATTGTAGTCATAGGTGGGGATTCCTTTTCAAAGGAATTAAAGGATGGTTTGCTGGCATGACTATCTTCTCCAATATATTAATTGGAGACACTTTCTTATAGGTCTAGACATGTAACTGTGTCTTCATTGTCTACTAAACCCAGTTTTGCTTTAGTGCAGTTATGATATTGAAGAGGTGTCATTGAATCAATAAAAGTGTCTAAAAATGAGAATAAGGAAAACGAAACCATTTGCACCAGTTAACAAAAACACTTTATCCAACTGCCAACCTCTCACTTAGCATTAAGCACTTGGACCACAAAGATTTTTGCCCATTGTTTCTTTTTCCGGCTTTCTTCCCCAGGATTTACACAGGTTCTGTGACTTTTCAGCTGCGTGCCTCCACAGGCCCTGGGTCAGCCATCATGAGGAATCTGGGGTATGGATACAAAGTGGACTGACTCTGTCCATCAGCTGAGCTAGACCCAATATGATGGTTTGTCATTTTCATGTGTTGAACTTACACAGAATTTCTGGCAGCTGAAGAAACCTTGGTACCTGTGCAACTGTAATATCCTAGCAATTTCATAATGAAATTCACATGGAATCTCCCAACCCAGCCAGATTTGTGTCAGCTTTCTTAACATGTTCCAGTTGCATGAAATACTAATTAAAGGTACTCATTGCTAACTAATATAAATAGTCCCCACTTAGCCCATTATAGGTACGGGCTGTAAAACAAACAATTACGTGACAGATGATACATGTGAACATACAGAAACTCTGTAAGGACGTTTCTGTAGCACTGTAACCTCTTCAACCAGCAGATGGTCCACATTAGGGGCTAAAAGGGGTGCTGATTGCGAGGGTGACGCACCCTCCAGCTTGTGACTTTTCTTCTAAGAATAGAAAGCACCTCTGAAGGATTTACATTACAGATGGAGTTGAGGCAATGAAATCATCCATGGGAGCTGGTTTTTAACTGTTCCATGTGTTTGGGATTCTGTATCCTGATGCCAAGCAATAGTATCAGGCTACTTACAACACTATGATCTGAGGAGGAAGCGATCATGGGAAGAAATGGTGTATAATCGAGCAAGTCTCTCTTCAGAAGTAGATAATCTGTCCCTGTGCACCCAGGTTTAAAAGAGGTTTTGACACGTGGGAAATTAAGTTTGAAATATACTCTTTTTCTCCAAGAGATAAATCAACTATTTGTCAAAATAATCAATTAATACAATCAGTGTTGAATGGTCATGAATTCAGTACTCCTGGCAATCAAATAAACACACAAATCGATTAAATTATTCCATGGCAAATCACTTCCTACTCTCTTATCTCTATCTTACAAATTACAGGTACTTCTTCTGAAATTCTGACCAAAGAAAGATTATGTGACAGCTGAGTCTATCAAACGGGAGACACTGAAATACATGTTTTAGTGGAACAGCAACTTTGAGGAAGAGATTGTAAACATTTTATTAAATTACAAATTCACGTACAGAGGGAAATGTACAAAGGGAAATGATATCTACATATTCAACCTCATTCATTATCATGAATTTCTATTCCTCATCTCTCTCAATTTGCCAGGTATTGTGTTAAAAGTTTTATAGGATTTATCTTGCTGCTAAGTCACTTCAGTCGTGTCTGACTCTGTGTGACTTCATAGATGGCAGCCCAACAGGCTCCCCCGTCCCTGGGATTCTCCAGGCAAGAACACTGGAGTGGGTTGCCATTTCCTTCTTCAATGCATGAAAGTGAAAAGTGAAAGAAGCCGCTCAGTTGTGTCTGACTCTTAGCAACCCCGTGGACTGCAGCCTACCAGCTCCTCCATCCATGGAATTTTCCAGGCAAGAGTACTGGATTGGGGTGCCATTGCCTTCTCTGGATTTATCTTAGTTGATTTATCTTAGTCTAAAAGCCTGTAAAGTAAATATTGTTATTATTATTATTATTATTCACATTTTAATGTCATTATTATAATTATGCTCAATGAAGTTTAAAAAAAAAAGTGCTTTCCATGAATAAAAATCTCAGCAGAGAAATAAGAAATCAAAGAACGAGAAAGGAAATTCTAGGGCTTCCCTGGTGGCTCAGTGGTGAAGAATCCACCTGCTAATGAAGGAGACATGGGTTCAATCCCTGATACAGTAAGATCCCACATGCCATGGAGCAACTAAGCCCGTGCACCACAACTATCGAGCCTGTGCTCTAGAGCCCAGAAGACACAACGACTGAAGCCGGAGGGCCCTAGAGTCTGTGCTCCACAAGAGAAGCCACTGCAAAGAGAGGCTCATGCACCGCAACTAGAGAGCAGCCCCTGCTCACCACAGCTAGAGAAAGGTCTGTGTGGCATTGAAGATCCAGCACAACCAAAACTAAAATTATTTTTTTAAAAAAGAAGGAAATCCTAGGCCTAAAAGTAAAATTTCAGAATTAAAACAAAAAAATCACTAGATGGATTTAACAGCTGAAAGGCAAAGTGAAGAACAGAGTGGGGGGGGGGGGGGGCGGGAAATTAAAGAATAGGGCCCTGGGGATCTCCTAGATAATGTCAATGTGACATACAAACTTGATGAAAGACAGAAATTTACAAAATCAAGATGCAAAATGAAACCAAGAGTCATAAACCCAAGAACGCCCATGTTGAACTACATCAATGTTGAACCATCTGAATTGCTCAAAACTGCTGATTTTCACAAACCTCTTTCAGACCCAGACAAATCAACTGGATACAAAATTAGTGAGAACACAAAAAATGTAAACAATAAAATGAAAGATTTTATCTGATGGCTACATATAGAATCCTGCACATTAACAAATAAAGAATAGATATTACTTTTAGATAAACTCAAAATATTTATGCAGATATGCAGATGACACCACCCTTATGGCAGAAAGTGAAGAAGAACATAAGCCTCTTGATGAAAGTGAAAGAGGAGAGTGAAAAAATTGGCTTAAAACTCAACATTCAGAAAACTAAGATCATGGCATCCAGTCCCATCACTTCATGGCAAATAGATGGGGAAATAGTGGAAACAGTGGCTGACTATTTTGGGGGGCTCTAAAATCACGGCAGATGGTGACTGTAGCCATGAAATTAAAAGATGCTTACTCCTTGGAAGGAAAGTCATGACCAACCTAGACAGCATATTCAAAAGCAGAGACATTACTTTGCCAACAAAGGTCCATCTAGTCAAGGCCATGGTTTTTCCAGTAGTCATGTATGGAGGTGAGCGTTGGACTATAAAGAAAGCTGAGTGCTGAAGAATTGATGCTTTTGAACTGTGGTGTTGGAGAAGACTCTTGAGAGTCCCTTGGACTGCAAGGAGATCTAACCAGTCCATTCTAAAGGAGAATCAGTCCTGGGTGTTCATTGGAAGGACTGATGTTGAAGCTGAAGCTCTAATACTTTGGCCACCTGGTGCAAAGAGCTGACTCATTTGAAAAGACCCTGATGCTGGGAAAGATTGAGGGCAGGAGGAGAAGGGGATGACAGAGGATGAGATGGTTGGATGGCATCACCGACTCAATAGGCATGAGTTTGAGTAGACTCTGGGAGTTGGTGATGGACAGGGAGGCCTGGCATGCTGCGGTTCATAGGGTCGCAAAGAGTTGGACACAACTGAACGACTGAAATGAACTGAAAATATTTATAAAGATTGACCACAGATTATGCCAAAAGGACTCAAAATACATCAAAACATGAGATCATAAAGAATCGTATTCTCTATTCATCATTCTGTTGAATTTGAAACTGATATTTAAAAGCTAATCTTAAAACTTATATGCATTAAACTTAAAAAACACACTATTAAATAATTAATGGGTATAAGGGGAAAATGATGGTATAAATAATGAAATATTTAACCCTAAATAACTAAAATCACACTATATCAAAACTTGTGGGTTGCAGTAAAGTTTTACTTAGATGGAAATTTATACATTCAAATAAGTTATTAAATTAATAAAAATTATAGGTACTCAAAAAATAGAAAAGAACAGGAAACTCAAAGGAACTAGAAATAAAGGACTGTTAATAGAGAATTTAACAAATAGAAAGCAAATTCAATATAATAAAAATAATTTAAAAAAGAGAAAATGCTTTCACCTTTAAAAGACAAAGATGGCATGTGCCTAACAAAATGGAATGTCAAAAAAAAATGGAAGGGGAAATAAATAAATGTTCTTAAAATAAATATTAAGAACAAAAAATAAAACATTTCTACAGAATCAGGGGAGAGGTAAGTAATCTTAGAAAATTTGTAGGAATAACTTCATAACATTAATTTGAAAATTTTGATGAAATTAGCGGCTTTCTGGGAAAAGATGAATGAAAGTAATTTACTAAAGACACAACAAACATTTTAAAACACTAATAACTATTAAATAAATTGAAAATGAACCAATAGTCAGAAATTTCTCTTCCAGAGAAATATCAAGGTGAAGCTATTTTGTGAAACTGTTAAATATTCAAGAAAAGGATAATTATTATATTATACAAATACTTTCAGAAAATAGAAAAGGAATATAGAAAAAGAAAAGATAGTTTCCCAAGACCTGTTTTGAGCCTAGCATAAACAGACATAAAAATCTGATAAGAACAGTATCAGAAAATTAAATTATAGACCAGTTTAGTTTATGAATCTGAGTGCAACAGTCCTGAATTAAATGTTAACAAGTGAAATGCAGAAATATGAAAAAAATAATACATTGTACACAATAGAGTTTTTCCCAGAAATGCAAGATGCTTCAGAATTAGAAAATCCACTGGCATAAATGATCCCATTAAGGTATTAAAGAAAAAAATTACATGACCATCTCAATAAATATAGACAAACCATTTGATAAAATTTTTCATTCATGTTAAGTAGAGAAAATGTTGGTCTGCCAGAATGCGAAATCAGATTTTTATCTTATCTCTGGATTAGGGCTGAGGTTTCAAAGTCATAGAAAAAAGTTATATTTTAAGTATCTTAACATCCTAAAGAAAGTTGCTCAATCAACCATTCATGAAGGACTTAGAAAGGGGACAGTCAAACTCCTAGTCTGTCAGCAATACCATCATCCATCCCAAGGTGATTTAAAGGAACATGAGCCTTTGGTCAAGAAGATCCCCTGGAGAAGGGAATGGCTACCCACTCCCGTATTCTTGTCTGGAAAATCCCATGGACAGAGGAGCCTGTGGGCTACAGTCCATGTTGTCTGTTAGCAACTTTTTAGGTTAACTACAATGCTACTACCTATTTTGGCTTTCTACTTCATCTGGAGTTAGTTTTGATAATTTAAACATATTTTCAAGATTTTTTTGCAAGGGGTTTTATATATATGTGTGTGTGTGTGTGTGTGTGTGTGTATATAAATATAAAAATGGAGTTGTAGACCAGGTTTGGGTAGAGGAGAGACAGCTGACCCTTAAGTCAGAAGCACAGACCTCAGGCTCTGAGTTGGGAGCAGAGAGCAAGGGTACAATAGAAAATCTCTCTTTAACTTTCATCTGAATTTTTTTCTCCTGAAGTGAATTGACACTGTCATATGCTGCAGTCTAAGCACATTTTCTCTGTCTAGCCTAGGAAGATACAGGGAAACAGCAGCTCAAACCCCTTCTCTAAAAGGGCCCCCCTTCTGGTTACAATTTTCTTGTATAATGAAGAACAATGCACAAGAGTATCCCACAACTGAGAATGCGTACTGTGGGTACAGAGAGTCAGTGTCCCCACCAGGATGGATTCTTCACCATCTCTCTCCACTAATGCAGCATATCAGCCACGTCAGACCACTCAGTCCTCTGGTTAGTTCTGGTACCCTCCGCTCGGTTTCAGGGAGCTCTAATGAATTTCCATCTCCACATACCTGTCACAGCAACCTCTGCCACCCCACGCCATCTCCAACTTACCATGAACGTCAGAAATGTATTTCAAATTCTTAGCTCTAGATCCCCAAAGAGAATTCTGTCTCTGCTCGTGGAGAAGAGCTTGGTAGCTGCTGCCAGGTTTAAATTATGGTAAAGTCCTGTGTTTGGGTGCATTCTTGGGTCATTGTCACTGTTAAGACAGTCAAGCAAACAGCTAAGAACCTGGGCTTCTTGGGAGGCTGATATCGTAGGATCAAGATCTAAATGCAGTGCTCTTTTTAAAAAACTCAATTCTGCTTCCTCTTTGCATTCCTTCTTTAAAGAATTTCACATGCTTGAATGCAGATGACCCTTGAGTGAAAGAAAAGAGAAAGAGGTGGTAGAGGTAGAAATAGAGATGAGAGAGATACAGGATAGAGAGAGGAGAAATTATATACATGAAAGTTTGTTTGCCTCTAAATGAGCAAAAAGTGTTTTACAATTTTTTTTTTTTTTTTTTAGTGTTTAAATTTAAAAACAGAGGAGAGAAGGATACTTTTGAAGCCCACGGGAAAAGTTCCAAAGCAGAACCGCTAGGAAACAGCAGTTGTGAGAGGAAAGTTCAAGGGCCATCTGCATGTCACCAGTGCCCTCTGAAGGCCCTAGGAGGGGCTGGAGGGAGGTGGCATCCTGGGGCAGTTTATTTTATGGTGAGTCTAAAAATGTCAGAAAGAGGACCCTGGGGACCACATTTCATCACACAGCCTTCAGCAGCCCTGCAGTCTGCTGGCTTCTGGCCACCAGGAGGTGGAAGGCCAGTGAACAACTGTGGCTGCTCTGTCCCGTGCCTGGTGTTTTGGGTATTACAGTAACTTTATTTTTGGAAACAGCCCCAGAAGTGGAAGAGGCTTTGCCTGTGGGACCCTCATTTCCTCCTTCAGTACAAGTAGAAGTCAGACAGGAAGTTGATCACTGGCCATCCAAGTGGACATAGCCAAAATTGGATGGAGCCAAATATGAACTTTGAGAGGTTAGTGTGTAAAGGTAGACACAGGCAGCATCCCATTCCTGGGGGAGAAACTGGTCCCAGCCTCTCCTTGTTGACAGAAGGATGAGAAAAGCAACTGTCAAGAAATTTGTTGACTAGCTTAAAAAATCATCAACTTGCTCTTGCTTCCTCAACTGTCCATTAGGAGGCCTGGAGACTTAAAGGCCAGGACTAGCACTGCCAGAGAATTAAGTGGGATTACAGGGCATCTCAGGAGAAGGCAATGGCACCCCACTCCAGTACTCTTGCCTGGAAAATCCCATGGGTGGAGGAGCCTGGTAGGCTGCAGTCCATGGGGTCGCTAAGAGTCGGATACGACTGAGCGACTTCACTTTCATTTTCCCTTTCATGCATTGGAGAAGGAAATGGCAACCCACTCCAGTGTTCTTGCCTGGAGAATCCCAGGGACAGGGAAGCTTGATGGGCTGCCGTCTATGGGTCATACAGAGTCGGACACGACTGAAGCGACTTAGCAGCACAGGGCATCTCAGGCTTCCCTGGTGCCACAGACAGTAAATAATCTGCCTGCAGTGCGAGACACCTGGGTTCAGTCCCTGGGTCAGGAAGATCCCCTGGAGACACCTGGGTTCAGTCCCTGGGTCAGGAAGATCCCCTGGAGAAGGGAATGGCTACCCACTCCAGTATTCTTGCCTGGAGAATTCCATGGACAGAGGAGCCTGGGAGGCTACAATTCATGATGTCGCCAAAGAGTTGGATGCAACTGAGCCACTAACACTTTCACATTTGTTTTCCTTTTGTGATGGAGAGTTCAATGGAGAATCCCCTATCAGACTCTAGAGCCTCATCTGAGACAGCAAGAGTAAAACATACAAGGTAATGAGAAGGTTGATCTGGGGTAGGAAGAGTCACTGAGATCTGTAACGCAGGACTAACAGAACTGACATGGAGACAGAAAATATTCTTAGAGATTGTCTGGATTAAAAAAAAAAAAAAAGGAGTTCAGAAAGGTGAGAAGATGACGGAGCTCACACAGGAAGTCAGTGGTACAGAGATGATAGCAAGGCAGGGCCTCTTATTATTGCTTTAGTGTCCCTCTAGTTTCATCACTCCATCTCTAAATAGTCCATCAGTGCTCACACCTTCAGACACACAGAAACCATACTCACAGAAAACTAGTCAATCTAATCACACTAGAACCACATCCTTGTCTAACTCAATGAAACTAAGCCATGCCCGTGGGGCAACCCAAGATGGGCGGGTCATGGTGAAGAGATCTGACAGAATGTGATCCACTGGAGAAGGGAATGGCAAACCACTTCAGTATTCTTGCCTTGAGAACCCTATGAACAGTATGAAAAGGCAAAATGATAGGACACTGAAAGAGGAACTCCCCAGGTCAGTAGGTGCCCAATATGCTCCTGGAGATCAGTGGAGAAATAATTCCAGAAAGAATGAAGGGATGGAGCCAAAGCAAAAACAACACCCAGCTGTGGATGTGACTGGTGATAGAAGCAAGGTCTGATGCTGTAAAGAGCAATATTGCATAGGAACCTGGAATGTCAGGTCCATGAATCAAGGCAAATTGGAAGTGGTCAAACAAGAGATGGCAGGAGTGAATGTTGGCATTCTAGGAATCAACAAACTAAAATGGACTGGAATGGGTGAATTTAACTCAGATGACCATTATATCTACTACTGCAGGCAGGAATCCCTCAGAAGAAATGGAGTAGCCATCATGGTCAACAAAAGAGTTCGAAATGCAGTACTTGGATGCAATTTCAAAAACAACAGAATGATCTCTGTTCATTTCCAAGGCAAACTATTCAATATCACAGTAATCCAAGTCTATGCCCCAACGAGTAACGCTGAAGAAGCTGAAGTTGAACGGTTCTATGAAGACCTACAAGACCTTTTAGAACTAACACCCAAAACAGATGTCCTTTTCATTATAGGGAACTGGAATGCAAAAGTAGGAAGTCAAGAAACACCTGGAGTAACAGGCAAATTTGGCCTTGGAATACGGAATGAAGCAGGGCAAAGACTAATAGAGTTTTGCCAAGAAAATGCACTGGTCATAGCAAACACCCTCTTCCAACCACACAAGAGAAGACTCTACATGTGGACATCACCAGATGGTCAACATCGAAATCAGATTGATTATATTCTTTGCAGCCAAAGATGGAGAAGCTCTATACAGTCAACAAAAACAAGACCAGGAGCTGACTGTGGCTCAAATCATGAACTCCTTATTACCAAATTCAGACTTAAATTGAAGAAAGTAGGGAAAACCACTAGACCATTCAGGTACGACCTAAATCAAATCCCTTATGATTATACAGTGGAAGTGAAAAATAGATTTAAGGGCCTAGATCTGATAGATAGAGTGCCTGATGAACTATGGAATGAGGTTCGTAACACTGTGCAGGAGACAGGGATCAAGACCATCCCCAAGGAAAAGAAATGAAAAAAAGCAAAATGGCTGTTTGAGGAGGCCTTACAAATAGCTGTGAAAAGAAAAGAATTGAAAAGCAAAGGAGAAAAGGAAAGATATAAGCATCTGAATGCAGAGTTCCAAAGAATAGCAAGAAGAGATAAGAAAGCCTTCTTCAGCGATCAATGCAAAGAAATAGAGGACAACAACAGAATGGGAAAGACTAGAGATCTCTTCAAGAAAATTAGAGATACCAAGGGAACATTTCATGCAAAGATGGGCTTGATAAAGGACAGATATGGTATGGACCTAACAGAAGCAGAAGATATTAAGAAGAGGTGGCAAGAATACATAGAAGAACTGTACAAAAAAGATCTTCACATCCCAAATAATCATGATGGTGTGATCACTGACCTAGAGCCAAACATCCTGGAATGTGAAGTCAAGTGGGCCTTAAAAAGCATCACTACGAACAAAGCTAGTGGAGGTGATGGAATTCCAGTGGAGCTATTTCAAATCCTGAAAGATGATGCTGTGAAAGTGCTGCATTCAATATGCCAGCAAATTTGGAAAACTCAGCAGTGGCCACAGGACTGGAAAAGGTCCTTTTTCATTTCAATCCCAAAGAAAGGCAATACCAAAGAATGCTCAAACTACCGCACAATTGCACTCATCTCACATGCTAGTAAAGTAATGCTCAAAATTCTCCAAGCCAGGCTTCAGCAATATGTGAACTGTGAATTTGAAGATGTTCAAGCTGGTTTTAGAAAAGGCAGAGGAACCAGAGATCAAATTGCCAACATCCGCTGTATCATGGAAAAAGCAAGAGAATTCCAGAAAAACATCTATTTCTGCTTTATTGACTATGCCAAAGCCTTTGACTGTGTGGATCACAATAAACTGTGGAAAATTCTGAAAGAGATGGGAATACCAGACCACCTGACCTGCCTCTTGAGAAATCTGTATGCAGGTCAGGAAGCAACAGTTAGAACTGGACATGGAACAACAGACTGGTTCCAAATAGGAAAAGGAGTACGTCAAGGCGGTATATTGTCACCCTGCTTATTTAACTTCTATGCAGAGTATATAATGAGAAATGCTGGACTGGAAGAAGCACAAGCTGGAATCAAGATTGCCAGGAGAAATATCAATAACCTCAGATATGCAGATGACACCACCCTTATGGCAGAAAATAAAGAGGAATTAAAAAGCCTCTTGATGAAAGTGAAAGAGGGGAGTGAAAAATTTGGCTTAAAGCTCAACATTCAGAAAACTAAGATCATGGCATCCGGTCCCATCACTTCATGGCAAATAGATGGGGAAACAGTGGAAACAGTGTCAGACTTTATTTTTCTGGGCTCCAAAATCACTGCAGATGGTGACTGCAGCCATGAAATTAAAAGACGCTTACTCCTTGGAAGGAAAGTTATGACCAACCTAGATAGCTTATTGAAAAGCAGAGACATTACTTTGCCAACAAAGGTCCGTCTAGTCGAGGCTGTAGTTTTTCCTGTGGTCATGTATGGATGTGAGAGTTGGACTGTGAAGAAGGCTGAGCGCCGAAGAATTGATGCTTTTGAACTGTGGTGTTGGAGAAGACTCTTGAGAGTCCCTTGGACTGCAAGGAGATCCAACCAGTCCATTCTGAAGGAGATCAGCCCTGGGATTTCTTTGGAAGGAATGATGCTAAAGCTGAAACTCCAATACTTTGGCCACCTCATGCGAAGAGTTGACTCATTGGAAAAGACTCTGATGCTGGGAGGGATTGGGGCCAGGAGGAGAAGGGGACGACAGAGGATGAGATGGCTGGATGGCATCACTGACTCGATGGATGTGAGTCTGAGTGAACTCTTGGAGTTGGTGATGAACAGGGAGGCCTGGTGTGCTGCGATTCATGGGGTTGCAAAGAGTCGGACATGACTGAGCGACTGAACTTAACTGAACTGAACTGAATTCACACCTTTACTGAGCAGCTTCTCTGTGCTTAGTGTCATCATGGGTGTTCAGCAATGCAAACGGGTGAGGAGGAAATGCTGCCAGGGGATGCAGAAATATAATGATGTCTTACACTTTCATAATCCTTTACAGATTTTCAAAGCATGAACAGACAGTGTTGTTGTTCAGCTGCTCAGTCATGTCCGACTCTTTGCGACCCCATGGACTGCAGCACACCAGGCTTAAATTTATGTCTTCAAACAAATCTAAGAAGTATGTATCTTTAGTATATAAGTGAGAAAACCAAACACTACTCAAGGGAACATAGGAGGTGACAAAGCCAGGATATAATTCATCAGCTTTGTGACTCCACATTTTTTAGTGCAGCTAGAGAGATAAAACATGTATGGAATAATCAGTAAATTATATATTACAGCACTGTCATTAATGTAATTCATTCTTGCATGATTTAATGGGTCCCATCCATTTGAGATGGACTTCCCTGATAGCTCAGTTGGTAAAGAATCTGCCTGCAATGCAGGAGGCCCCGGTTCAATTCCTGGGTTGGGAAGATCTGCTGGAGAAGGGATAGGGTACCCACTCCAGTATTCTGACCTGGAGAATTTCATGGACTGTATAGTACATGGGGTTGCAAAGAGTTGGACATGACTGAGCAACTTTCACTTCACTTCACTTCACTTCCATTTGAGATGCCTCTGAGTGAAGGTGTCCAATAGACACCTGGGTGGAAGAGAAACAAGATTTGGGATCCATCACATACAGATGGCAACAGAGATCAGAGGAGTGGACATATTTGAAGCTGCCCCTTTCATCAATGGTCAGCATTTTATTAATATATAAGAACAAAGCAGAGGTAGTGGAACCCTTTAAGTATGAGTCGTAGGTGTAGGCTATTTTAAGTTATTATTCGTGAAACAAAAATATACTGAAGAGTTGGGGTATCAGTCTAATCTCTCCTCTCTGGCTGCTTGAAACTGGAAATTCTCCTAAATCAGTGTGAGCTCTGGGAATCATTCAACAGACATCTCTCCAATAGCTGTTCTTTGCCTACCCTCATGGCATCTTTATCTATGCCCTTGAGTATATTGAAGAAAATGCTTGAGAACCCATGTGCCTATTTCTGCAACTCCTCCCACCTGCGGTTTTGTCTGTTGCTATACTCTGCCCATCAAATTCCCATTGCATCAGTTTCCAGTATTCCAATCTCTGTCTCCCTGATTCAGCAAAACCACTGTTTTCTGCTTGGGCTCCTCTCCTGTGCTTCAGGACAGAAAGCATCTCCAGGGAGAAAGCCAGGATGTTTATTGGTTTCATTTTGATTCTTCCTCTCAGGGATCACAGTACTGTCCTGAGAACAGTTATTTCATGTATGTTGTCCAGTTTTCCAGTTGTTTAATGCGAGGGAAAGTTTGCTAACACTTAATCTTCCAACATGACTGCAGGGGTAAATGTTCCCATGGAACTCTGAATTGCTGCAAATCTTTTATGAATGTGAAGATGACACGACTTGAATTTTAAAATTAATCATGTATGTTAGAAATTTAAGTATAACCATCTCAAAAATAAAAATGTAATATAAAACTGCTAACCCAAGGGAGCATGAGGCATGGTAAAGAAACCTTGATCATTCCAACAGAAGATGAGAAGGGAGGAAAAATGAAGAAAAGTATATGAGGATTCTAATGCCAAGAAAGGAAGTCCAGAGAACCAACAGATGGGACTGTTTACTCCTGACAATGTAGAGATGATTGAAGTATTTGGAAAAGACTTTAAAATAAATCCTGGATGCTTAAAATTCTCAAAGAGCCAAAGGAGGAACTAACATCATGGAAGAATTAGAAGCTTTGAAAGATTAAAGGTAGACATTAAAAACCATTAGAAAATTAGAACTGAAATAAAAGAATTAGAGAAATAATAGGATATTCTGAAGAATGGTTTCTTGGAAGACAGAACTGAGAAACTACCAGAGCATAACACAGAGGGATAAAGAAATGAACAATAATGAATTTATATATTCCCATCCAAATACCTCCAAAATATATAAAACTCAATATGCCTTAGTTATAAGGAATACCAAAAACACCATCAGAGAGGGTGATTTTAATATACTTCTATCAGAAACTATTTTGCTCAAAAAAGCAAGTATTTAGGATTCTTCAATAACATGATTTTCACACTTTATCTAACAAATATATTTATTAATAGAATCTTGGGTAGAACAATAAAATGAGTCATGTATCAGGTGACCATATGTAGGTCTGTTTCTAGAATATTCTCCAGTCTATTTCATTGTTGAATGTGACTTTACTTATGCTAATGACGGTCTTAATCACAATAGATTTATAATCTTTTTCGTCTTCTCCCCTGAGAGACAAAGGTTAATTTGCCATTTTCTTCCCCCACTATGTGCTTCAAAATTATACAAATTTATTGGATGGCATCACCGACTCGATGGACATGAGTTTGAGCAAGCTTGGGAGTTGGTGATGGACAGGGAAGCCTGAGGTGCTGCAGTCAACGGGGTCGCAGAAAGTCAGACCCAACTGAGCGACTGAACTAACTGTTTGAAGCCTGACAAACCACGTGCTGAAGTCTCCTCCCCAAATTCTGACACTCCAACAGTAGGTGACCACCAAAAACATTGTTTCCTTTTCTATCTTCTATAGTAATCTTCTGCCAGAAGCAAGCCTCTTTGGGATTTCAAGCCTCTCTTTGGGCCCAGAATTGATGAAAGTCCCCAAGAAAAAAAGCACCTACGGAGGCTTAATTTACTGTTCCTTCTAGGGTGTTCACTCTTCCTGATTTTTTCCAGCTAACTCTGCTTAGTAGTTCTTTGCCTTTAAGAACTAGAGATTGCAGTTAGTTTCTTTCTAATTTCCAGAATCTTTAAAAAATACATTTTTAAAATCTTTCCACATAGCCTTAAATTCATCAAGTGTTATGGGGAAAGTTAGTCGTATATTTAAAGCCTCTCAAGACATCATTTTAGCCCCATGAGACCACTAAAAGTTTCCTGGTTTTTCTTTGCCCCAGAAGTAGCACCCTGGTCCTTAGGCTCCAGCCAGCACCAAGAATGGATACATCCTCCATAGGACCAAAGCAATTGCTGATCCTCAGCTTCCTCTGAATGGCTCTCCACAAACACATACACACACACACACACATATATATTAATATGGCTTTTCTAAGTGCTGGCAATCAGAACATAGGCCTCCCATGACCAATCACATCCTCTCTTCAAATGATAGTTTGTGAAAAAGTATCATAATAGAAGGACTTCCTGTGGCTCAGCAGCTATAGAATCTCCCTGCAATGCAGGAGACCCGGGTTCAATCCCTGGGTTGGGAAAATCCCCTGGAGAAGGAATAATAGAAGAAGATGCATAATAGAAAAAAACACAGTGACCTTTAGTAGTTATTAATTGAGGTAGTTATTTAGTAGTTATTAATTGAACAGAGTTGTCAGTCTTTTTATTTTTCTGATTTTATAAATTCTTAAAAGGAAAATAAGAGGGAAAGAACTAAAGATAAAAAAGGCAATAAATCAATGAACTAAGAAAGAGAAACAGAACAAAATTGTTAAAAACCAAAGCAACTTGAACCATTTAACTTGATAAAAAGAGACAATGCAAGTAGTTAAATATGTGTATAAGACTAAAATCTATCTATCACAAGAAGAAGTGGTATTTTTCACTTTGATTTAAAAAGTGTAAATAGGTTTGCAAAGAGCCTCCTTCTTTGAGAACCTCCTCTTCCTGCCCTCAATCTTTCCCAGCCTCTGGGTCTTTTCCAATAAGTCTACTAATGCCTGTGTATCCAGTCTTATGTAACAAACTGGATATATGGCCGGCATGTCTAGGAGCCTACTGAGTATTCATTCTCCTCCTCTTATTTAGAGAACCCAAATTTTGTCTGGGGAGACGGTGAACAAACATAGACAAAATGCTTTGTGCCTTAGGCTCACTTTCAGCTAGGGTTTGACCAGGTGACATAACTGGTTGAATTTAAGGGGACGTCTATTAGATATGTTAGATTAAAGAGACAGACACAACTGACATATGCCTTTTTTCCTTCCCTCTTTACCCTTCTTCCGCCTAGAATACAGTTCTGATGCCTGGAAGTGAAAGAGCCATTTTGAAAAAAAAAGTAAGGACGGGAAAGACAGAGTTGTTTTCTTGAGAAGCTACACTGTCCCCAAATCAGTCTCCAGATTTCTTGGTTTGTGGGGAAAAATTAAACCCACTAAAGACTATTATCACGCAATTATCATGACTACATGTAGCCATGCAATCCTAAAGTTGATGGGATAGGAAGTTGTTGCAGATTTTCATGAACGAGAAATCCAGTAGGCTTTCTGGAAATTCAAGAAAAGATCATTTAAAAATGGGGGCTGATCAACTATGCCATAAGGAAAACATGGAAAGAAAAGTGTTTCATAAAAAATAAGAAGAAGACCAGTGCTTGGTTGTTGGGGGTTCACTGAGAACATGAGTGAGTCTTTCTAATACCCATTCACAACACACTACCCTTGGCTGTCTATACCCCAAGGTCCTTCTCTTCCTAGCATGACTTCTTCCGGTCTTTCTCTTTCTTTTTCAAAATGTACCCCCAAAACGTTCCCCAAATTTGTCCTGAGGTAGACCTTATCATTCTTGCCCACCTCCTCATACCTTCCCAACCTGTTCTCTCTCTCTCTTTTTGTTTTTAGAAGTTTTTCTTTGTCCTTTCCAAAGCAAATTAAACAAATCAGTTTGGTTGCTTTTATTTCTCCTTCTCACCCATTTAGCCACATCTGTGGCAGGAATAGTACTGGCAAAGACAAAATTATCCTTACTGTGAAAAGGGAAATGGAAGCCATTAACATCATCTTCTACTATTGTTTAATTATAAACAGATATAAGCAGGCTTCCGTGGTGGCTCAGACGGTAAAGCGTCTGCCTGCAATGCAGGAGGCCCAGGTTCGATCCTTGGGTCAGGAAGATTCCCTGAAGAAGGAAATGGCAACCCACTCCAGTACTCTTGCCTGGAAAATGCCATGGTCGGAGGAGCCTGGTAGGCTCACAAAGAGTTGGACATGACTGAGCGACTTCACATGCAGAATGAAAATACACCCACAGACACATACTTATATTCATCTGCCTTTGATAACACCCAGAATCCAGAAAATCTTGTTCAAACAAGGCTTGTTGTAAAAAGCATCAAATGTGGACTCCCCCTTGGCCCACCACTTTAACTTGGCTAAACTGTTACCCCCTTGGCCCACCACTTTAACTTGGCTAAACTGTTACTTGTGTCATTCAGTCCTCTAAACAGGAGCTTAATCAGTACTTTTCATGACATTCAAAGCAATTCAGAAAACTTCTCTTGAAAAACAACACAAAGCACTACACATTCCACAAAGCATCTCCCCTCCCTCCTAGTTCAGAAGATAGGAACAGCCTTTCCTCCCCTGGCACGCCCAGCCTCCTCCACCGCCCGTCATCTTACACAAGAAGCCCCAGTCTCAGTCTCCTCCGAGCTTCTGCAGCCACATCTTACGTTTTCTTTTTGCTTTCTGATGCCCTTTTTATTGTCATCTGTCTTTCATCAGTCTCCTATGGAGAATTCCAGCTACCAGTACTAACGACATTATACACAGTACTACCATTGATGCCAACATGAAATGGAAATACATATTTTTTTTGTTAGGGTATATAAACTTCCTGGTTTAATGAAGCAGAGCTACACTGAAAGTTTATCTAACTCCGTTTATAATAAGAAAATGCCTTAGTGCGTGTGCGTTATAAAGAAAAGCTAAAATTAACACTTTTAAGACCACCTCCAACACACGAGTAAACCTTGTTATAAGCACAAAAGAAAATCAAGGTAAAAGTTGATTAAAACACCGAACCAAATTAAATTTGATCTAATAGTGTTTACTTGTCTTAACATCTGGAAAAGTTTGAGCATACACTGCAAACATTTTTAACCTAATTTTAAAATAAATTATGCTTAGTTTCCACAGATGTATTTAAGTTGGGTCTTTTTAAAGAAACAATTCTTTAGTTTTTTGGGGTTTTTTTTTTTTTGCATTTAACAGGCAAGAATTTGGATCATAAGGTGCCAATGGAAAGAATATCGAAATATCTCTCTTAATGGATCCTTAAAAGAACAGACTAGTATTTTAAAAAACACACACACAATTTTAAAAGATCCTACATCCTTCATGGGTGAAAAACAAATATGGAGGAACCCCTAAATAGGGTTTGCATGGATGTGTTTTCACCTGCCGAAAAAAGAAACAGAGGAACTGATGTGGACTGGTCCTGACTCTAGGGGCACACAGTAAGCTCCTGAAAAATGAGACTCCTACACAGCTGAGGAATTTAGTGATACTTGTAAGTACTTGAAGCTAAATGCTGCTTCCCTTGTCGTCCCTATAGGCTCTGGCCTTCCCCTCCCCAGGCCCTTCCCCTCCCTCTTCCACTGGCTGCATAGGTGGGACCAGCCAAGGTGTAGAAACCATTCTTCCAAATAAAGTCCATAGCTATTTGGTGTTAAAACTGGCAGCCCCTTCCCACCTCATTTTATGTACCAGGGAACACTCTATGTACTACTGGGTAGGAAAGGGCTGTTTGTTGTTGAGTTGTTAAGTTGCCTCTGACTCTTTCGTGACCCCATGGAGCCTGCCAGGCTCCTCTGTCTATGGGATTTCCCTAACAAGAATACTGGAGTGGGTTACCTTTTCCTTCTCCAGGGATCTTCCCCACCCAAGGATTGAACCCAGGTCTCCTGCATTGGCAGGCAGATTCTTTACCATTGAGCCACCAGGGAAGCCCCAGAAAAGGGTGGGGTAGGCATTTCTCCAGATGAGCTTAGGAAGAAAAAATTAGAAAGGGAATTTGAAGACTCAGTCCAGCCCTGTAAGATCCTGTTCCTCTGTTACTAGACCTCTCAATCTCATTTTCTGATTGGCATCAACTTAACCGTTTACTCTGCACAGGAACCGGATCCCCCACACCCTACTTCTCCCTCCTCTCCCTTATTGTTGTATTAGCATTTGGTTTGTCAGCTCTGGCTTTCCTGAGTTCACAAAATAGGCTGTAGCTTCTTGATGGATGGGGTCATTTCTTGGACATATTTTTTATTTTCTCCATCACAGCCTAACACAGGACTTCCTGAGTACACAGCAGGTGATGAGTTCTGCGGGGGCATTGAGGAAACACAGGGTTGATTAATCTTTTTGTCTTTGGACTTTTTCAGCACCAATTTAATATCCTAAAAGAGAGTTATTACTTGATACAAACAGCAGAGAAACAACTCTTTTTCTCTCTCTGTCACTATTTTCCTTTTTTCCTCAATGTTCTGAAGCTTCTAGAGGCAGGTAGAAACTTGCCCTGGTAGAGATGTATGCAAAGGCTGTGAACCTTTGGTAAGGGTTGTGGTCAGCAAAGTTGTTTTTCTTATTAGAAATATCTGCTTTCTACTGTGATAGAGCTTTACACTCACAATTAAAACAAAAAAAAAAATTCTGTGGAGGACTTCCTAGGTGGTCAGTAGGAAAGAATCCACCTGCCAATGCAGAGGACATGGGTTTGATCCCCAGTTTGGGAAGATCCCACATGCCCTGGAGCACATCCCTAAGCCTTTGGGCCACAACCACTGAGCTCACATGCCCTAGAGGTCGTGCTCTGCAACAAGAGGCCACCGCAATGAGCAGCCTGTGCTCTACAACCAGAGAGCAGCCCCTGCTTGTTGGAACCAGTGAAAGCCCATGTACGGTAACGAAGATCTAGCACTGCCAAAAATAAATAAATTTAAAGAATTCTGTGGTGGAGACATAACCTCCCTCTAAATTCTCATGTTATGGTGTAACTTCATCCACACATACATAACTCAGAGTGCCCTGTTGTTGAAAATCATGTACACATTTGCTCCTCGTTTCTTGCTGCTAGACAGTAACATAGGTTAGCCACAGAAGAACACTTAAAACATTAAGAATTAGCCCCTCCCCTCTCCTCTAAGCCTTTATAAAAGCATTTATCACCTTATTCCGTACCACTTGAAAAACCCAATCCAGTCTATTTTTTCTACTCCCTTTAGGATTACTTTTCTGTTCATCTACCTAGAACAGTGGTTTTCAAAGCTGTGGTTCCCTGGACCAGTGGCACTGATAGCACCAGGGAATTTAAGAGTGTAACTCACCAGGTTTTATACCAGAACCTACTAAATCAGAAACTCTAGGCCTGCAGTCCAGTCACGTGTGGTTTAACAAGCTCTCCAGTTCAGTTCACTTCAGTTGCTCAGTCATGTCAGACTCTTTGTGACCCCACGGACTGCACCATGCCAGGCCTCCCTGTCTATCACCAACTCCCGAAGTTTATTCAAACCCATGTCCATTGAGTCGGTGATGCCATCCAACCATCTCAGCCTATGTTATCCCCTTCTCCTCCCACCACCAATCTTTCCCAGCATCAGGATCTTTTCAAATGAGTCAGTTCTTTGCACCAGGTGGCCAAAGTGTTGGAGTTTCAGCTTCAACATCAGTCCTTCCAATGAATATTCAGGACTGATTTCCTTTAGGATGGACTGGTTGGATCTCCTTGTAGTCCAAGGGACTCTCAAGAGTCTTCTCCAACACCACAGTTCAAAAGCATCAATTCTTCAGCACTCAGCTTTCTTTATAGTCCAACTCTCACATCCACACATGACTACTGGAAAAACCATAGCTTTGACTAGACGGACCTTTGTTGGCAAAGTAATGTCTCTGCTTTTTAATATGCTGTCTAGGTTGGTCTTAACTTTTCTTCCAAGGACAAGCTCTCCAGGTGATTCTAATTCATGCTCAAATTTCAGAACCACTGACCTAGTACCTCAGTTTGTAGGAACTAAGTGTCCTAGCATCTCAGCGAAATAGCCCTCACCTGGGCCATTACACTTTTAAAGACAGGACAGGGAACAACTCAGGAGAGTCTGGGGCATGACTCCAGGGAGCATCACTGCATAAAAGGGGTAGCCTGGCTGATCTACATGTTAGCACCTCAGACCTGACTGAGGGAAACGCCTCCAGAAGACAACTGACTTGGAATGCGAGAGGAAGCGATTGCACATCATAATCAGAAAACTGCACAGAGGGACGAACAGAAGCATCTGCTACTAACATTTTCAAAGCTAAATTTTTCACAGGTACATTCCAGAGTGTAACAAACCATTTCCACATGTGGGAGCTGACCTCTCAACTATATATCTTACCTGCCTATTGTGTCATCACAGATTTCTTTTAGAAGTTAAAGTTCACTTCAAAGTCATAGTGAAGCCAAAAACTTTTCCAGGTGCAATGATGAGGCTTCAGAGATGACGGTGATCAAGGTCTAGGTGAAGCTGGCAATTAGGGAAGGCCGCCCTATCTTCTGTGATACCCCTGTCCACTTCATTTACCCCCATGCACATCAGAAGAGCTGGAGGAAGGTTCAAGAGCACTAATTTATTAGAGAAATGTAAGTCAAAACTACAATGAGGTACCAACTCACACAGATCAGAATGGCCATCCTTAAAAAGTCTACAAATAGGGATGCCCCTGGGGGTGCAGTGGCTAAAAATCCAAGCGTCCAATGCAAGCAACATGGGTTCAATTCCCATTCAGGAAAGTAGTCCCCACATACCGTACCTAAGAGTTCACATGCTACACCTAAAGATTCTACGGGTCACAACGAAGACCAAGCACAGTTAAATAAATAAAATATATATTTTTAAAAGTCTGAAAATAACAAATGCTGGAGAGGATGTGGAGAAAAGAGAACACTCCTGCAATGTGGACTTCCCTGGTGGCTCAGACAGTAAAGCATCTGCCTACAATGAGGGAGACCCAGGTTCAATCCCTGGGTCAGGAAGATCTCCTGGAGAAGGAAATGGCAACCCACTCCAGTATTCTTGCTTGGAAAATCCCATGGACAGAGGAGCTTGGTAGGCTACAGTCCATGAGGCCTCAAAGAGTTGGACACGACTGAGCAGCTTCACTTTCTCTCTTTCTTTCTTGCAGTGTTGGTGGGAATGTAAATTGGTTCTGCCACTATGGAGAACCATATGGAGGTTCCTCAGAAAAACTAAAAACAGAGTTCCTATAGGATTCAGTAATACCGCTCTGGAGCATATATTGGATAAAACTATAATTCAAAAAGATACATGCAGCCCTACGTGCACAGTAGCACTACTCATCATAGCCAAGACATGGAAGCAACCTAAATGTCTACAGACAGATGAATGGATACAGAAGATGTGGCACATATATACAAGGGAATCCTATTCAGCCATAAAAGGAATGAAATAACACCATTTGCAACAATATTGGATAGACCTAGAGATTATCATATTAAGTGAAGTCAGAAAGAGAAAGACAAATTATACCATATGATGCAACTTATATGCACAATCTAAAATATGACACACAAGAACTTATCTGTGCAACAGAAACAAACTCAGACATAGAGAACAGATTTGTGGTTGCCAAGTGGGAGGGGGACAAGGGAGAGAAGGATTGGGAATCTGGGATTAGCAGATGCATATTATTATATATAGAATGGACAAACAGCAAGGTCCTACTGTATAGGGCAGGAACTATAATATAGTCAATATCCTATAATAAACCATAATAGAAAAGAATATGAAAAAAGTATATATATATATGCATATATATGTATAGATAGATATATGTATAATTGAATCACTTCTATGTGTAGCAGAAATTAACACAAAATTATAAATCAACTACACTTTAGTAAAACAAATCTAAAAATAAAAAAGGGTGGCTGGAGGAAACTTATTTACTAGCATATCAGTGTGTGTGCCCCACTACTGGAAGTTCTGATTCCATTATTGTGGGTGGGGTCTACACACTGGTATTTTTAGAAAAACACCCCACGTTCTTCTGTGTATTCCAATTCTAGAACCACTGAGTTAAATGAATATTTATTTAGTACTTACATGTGTGAGCCTCTTGGTAAGGCAGTGGAAGATTCAAAAGAACAAAAGGTAGGAGGCTGTGCTTTCAAGAAGCATGGAATGTAGAGCAAGTTATACATACCTGTTGCTGCTGCTGCTGCTAAGTCGCTTTAGTCGTGGCCGACTCTGTGAGACCCCATAGACGGCAGCCCACCAAGCTCTCCCATCCCTGGGATTCTCCAGGCAAGAACACTGGAGTGGGTTGCCATTTCCTTCTCCAATGCATGAAAGTGAAAAGTGAAAGTGAAGTCGCTCAGTCGTGTCCGACTCTTAGCGACCCCATGGACTGCAGCCCACCAGGTTCCTCTGTCCATGGGATTTTCCAGGCAAGAGTACTGGAGTGGGTTGCCATTGCCTTCTCCGATACCCACTTACCTAAACTAAATTCAAACTCCATAGAGTTATATCCATTTGTTCCTACTAAGAATTAACTCTTCCTTGACTTTGGCAAAAATAAATTGTATGTGGCAAAGGTAAATTGTGTGTAGTCCAAATGTAGCTTTGGGGACACCTACCTAGACCCAAAGCTATATTTGGACTACACATAATTTACCTTTGCCACATACAATTTGTTTTTGCCAAAGTCAAGGAAGAGTTAATTCTTAGTAGGAACAAATGGATATAACTCTATGGAGTTTGACTTTAGTTTTGGAGGACTTTTAACAGACAAGGGAGAAAGAATGCTTGGGGCAGAGAAAATTAAAAAATGAACAACAGCAGGGGGGCAAAAAAGTTCTAGCATTTTGGAGGGATCCGTAAATACTGTATAGTCATTGTACATAGGAGATGAGGTTGGCAAGGTCATCAAGGCCAGACTTTAAAGGATTTTGAATGCCCTGGTAACAATTTAGATCTTATTCTCAATGAAAAGTAACACTATGACATGTGTTTATAAAGACATCATTTGGAAGATAACTACTATTTCTACTAACGAAAGTGTTATAAACTATGCTCAGCCAATTAGATAAACACTTCTTGATGACCTAATCTACTTTGTTCTAAGCTGCTGTCCTAGACACTATGAAGAATTTAAAAATACCCAAAGCAACAATTTATAATAGATTGTTGACCTTTTTACTACTCTTTTATAATTCTATTATACAAAATAGGATTCTGTGAGTTTAGTGACCAATTTCTATTGTTGCTGTTGATAATCACTGTATTTTTTTTTTTTTTAGGTAATTTATATATGGTAAAAGAAGCTTAGTGGAGCCACTCAGAACATCAGCTTAGAAGCTGGTTATATAAATTATATACTAACACTCTGGACTTGGAGGGAAAGCTTGTGCCCCTGAAGACCATTCTGAAAAAAGGCTGCATTCCAGGGCAAGTGCCCTACTCAGAAAGACTTCTGCTTTTCAGGCATCTTCCACTGATGCTATTAATAAATGGGATGCATGTCACCATGGGTGAGCATTTCGTATGCAGGCATATTTGTTTGGTTTTCTTTTGTCCGGGAAAGAAGGCTCATTCACTCCTCCTGTGCCACTAATATAAGCAATAACTCCACTCCCCTCCACAATGCACTGAATATGCTAATTGTTGACATCTCTCATGCTGGTGAAGGGGAGTCTGGTACTGATATGGTGAGATCTGAAGGTACCATGCAGGCAAGCATCAGCACCACAAAGTGCTTGCAGAGTGACCTTGGGTAGGTTATTTTCCCTCTCAAAGGCTAAATTTCTTCATCTGTAAAGTACAAAAAGTAATAGTACCTGAGATACAGGAATTTGGGGAGATTACATGAAATATCATGCTAAAAATATGAGCTATAATTACTAAAATAGCACTAGGGGCCATGTGATGGAAGCCAGGGGAGGTGAGCCAAATGAGATAGGATGGTAGCTCTCTCTGGCAAACCAGCAGCATATGGCGTCAGCACTTGTCTTCCCCAATCTTCTCCATGTAGGAGACCTCCTACCTACAGGCTCCAACTGCTGAGTCCAGAGCCGAAGGGTATGGAGTGAGGGTCCCTTTCCCAGCAGCAAGTTTCGTCTGGACTTGGTCTTGCCAGAGACCCAGGGAATCCATGCAGCCCCTGAGCTGGAGGAAGGGGCCACAGCCCACGAATACACGGGGCCTCTAGAAGCTGGAAAAGGCAAGGAAACAGATTCTTCCCTGGAGCCTCCAGAAGAACCCAGCCCTGCTGATGCCTTGACATTAGCCCAGGGAAACTGATTTCAGACTTCAGGCTTCCAGAACCATAAGAGAATACATTTGTACTGTTCTAAGCAACCAAGTATGCTGTAATTAAGTCTGGCGGGCTACAGTCCATGTGGTCGGGAAGAATCGGACACAACTTAGCATCTGAACGATAACAACAAAAATGCAGTAATTTTCTATAGCAGTTATAGGCAACTAACAAAATAAAATCAGAAAAAGAAATCAGAACTGGTGCTTCAATGCCCAGTTGGGAAACTTTGCCTGTTTTCTGTTTCCCTGGGCTATCTGTCATCTTCTGGCCTTACTGAAAGGATGTAAAAGAGATGGGTGGGTTCATGCTTCAGCAAGAACAGTCACCTCTAATCAGGACAGTCATAGTTTAAAGATTCCTCTTCCAGAGACTCCTGCTGCCATACCATTCCCACATGCCACTGTCATCCTTCCCCAGGGGGAGCCCCTTGAAATATGGACATCAGACCAGATGCTGCTGCTGCTGCTGCTGCTAAATCACTTCAGTAGTGTCTGACTCTGTATGACCCCATAGACGGCAGCCCACCAGGCTCTGCAGTCCCTGGGATTCTCCAGGCAAGACCACTGAAGTGGGTTGCCATTTCCTTCTCCAATGCATGAAAGCAAAAAGTGAAAGTGAAGTCACTCAGTCATGTCTGACTCTTCACAAGCCCATGGACTGCAGCCTACCAGGCTCCTCCATCCATGGGATTTTCCAGGCAAGAGTACTGGAGTGGGTTGCCATTGCCTTCTCCGCAGACCAGATGGGATCCATATTAATTACACCCATTCAGATCCTGCAATGGTCTGCTGGCTGTGTCTGGGCAGCCCCACAGCCAGGAAACTTGACTTATCCTCTTCCTCTTAACCCTCTGATACACCTGGGGGCCAAGACCAGGGCTGTTGAAAGTGCAGACCATCAGCTTCCTGGGCTTCACACATGTAATAGTAAGAAGGTACCACGGCCCCCAAAGATGCTGAACATGCCATCTCAGCATGCTTTAGTGACCCTTATACACAGTCATTGCATATTTGGAATGGCTTTGGGGAAGCCAACAATGTGACCCAAAATCCAGGCAGGCACATTTCTGCTAATTGAGCTAATTTATAAGATGAGAACTAAGTAACTTAAAGAAACGAAACACTTTAGGCTGAAATATCCTCACTTGAAAGGACCAAACCAAGTAGTTTATGATTATAAGGAGAATCCTGTTGCTGACATGGTGAAATCTGAAACATTGGGCAAGATAGATTCTGGGGTTTTAGGCTGAGTTTCAGAGGGATCAGAGATAAATGCAGGTATCTGGTCTACCATGTGCAACCAGAAGTTTCCTCCTTGACTTTCTGCAAACCTCTGCAAGGACAGAAGTTTGCTCAGTTTCAGTGAGAGAATGCAAAAATTAATACAACTCTTAAGGCATATATTGCCAAACTATCAAGATACCAACAAGTCATGGAGGGCACAGAAGAGCATCTCACCCTCTGTGACCGATGCCTGTACTGCCCACTGTGAGCTTCCTTCAGTTCTCCCAGGCCTCCCTTTGCTCAGTCTCTCCAGAGCCCACAAAGGACCCATCTGTCTGCTCATCCTCAGTAGAAGTCACCACATGTCACTGGATTTGGTTGACAAGTGGACTTCCTCCCCTGGGGCATTCCCATGACAATGAAACCACCTCAGTCCATCCACGAAGGCCTGCAGGAAGTTACAGCAACCAAGACAACTGCTTCTTCTTGACTCCAACCTTTTGATGAAATTCCTGCCAACTTCTGGAGTCAAAGCTGTGAGAAAATATAAGTAGCTCCTTCACCTCCTTACAAAACGGAAAAGACCACACCCCTAAACTGAATTCTATACTTGTTTTTCTGGCATGAGATCTTCTTTGCCATCTGTTTCAAATTGTTCTTTCTTATCCTGTCTTCCCAAGCCAGGCTCACAAGAGATTTTTGCTCTAGCCAGGAGCATTTGCTGAGTTCTCCTACCCCTCACAATACCCTAGTCACTTCTTTACCTACAAACCCCATCTTTAGCTTCAGGCTATATCTCAAAATATACCTACTCTATGACCCTCTCATCCTAGAAATTTCCCCCTTCCTGCCTACCTGATGTGTCTTCTGTTCTGCACAAGTGGTCCTGCAGGTCTGATATTCCTCTTCTGAGGGCAGAAACTGGGTCCTCGCCATTCTTTACAATTCCAAAGCTCTGAACAACAGGGACTGTTTTCTAATGACCACGCACATGAGTCACCAGAGTGAAACATAGAAATGATCCCACATAGGTAATGGAGTGAACATTCTCAGCCGTTTTAGATGTAGAAAATCAACAACAAGTAGGTAAACAAGTTTGCTAAAAGTCAAGTAGGTACTTATCTTCATTTCTTCTTCCAATATCATTAAGATAAAGGGCTATAAAAGATATGAACCCCAAGTGACAGGGAGAGGATTACCGCAGATGAGAGATGCTCAATGAAATTTAGGAAACAAGAAGCAGATAAGCAAGTGGTTCTTCAGTGGCTCAACGATAAAGAATCTGCCTGCAAGGCAGGAGACTCAGGAGCTGTGGGTTCGATCCCTGGATGGGGAACGTCCCCTGGAGGAGGGCGTGGCAACCCACTCCAGTATTCTTGCCTGGAGCAGCCCATGGACAGAGAAGCCTGGCAGGCTACAGTCCACAGGGTCGCAAAGAATTGGACATGACTGAAATGAATCAGCACAGCACAACACAGCACACAACTAAGATCTAACTGCCAGTAAAGGGACTGGGGGACCAAAGAGATACAGTTCATTCACTCAGCACAACTTTGGATTTCCCAGGTGGTGCTAGTGGTAGAGTACTCACCTGCCAATATGGGAGACTTAAAAGATGAGGCTTTGATCCCTGGATTGGGAAGATCCCATGGAGGAGGGCTTGGCAACCTACTCCAGTATTCTTGCCTAGAGAATTCCATGGACAGAGGAGCCTGGCAGGCTATATATAGCCCATGGGGTTGCAAAGAGTCAGACACGACTGAAGTGGCCTTAGCACAGCACACAGCACAACTCTGGAAAGGCACAGATCTTGGCGGCGGCCAGGTATTCATCTATAAAGACAAGAGTATGGGCTGAGCCTGAAAACAGGAGGCTTCACCGGGCTTCGGTAAGAAGTAGACTCCAGAACCTTCCCGTATCGCATGCGACAAAACAGCTGTCTTTCCTCCATCTAGGCACAAAGACGAGGTTTGGCCTCTGGAGAGACTGTGAACTTGAGGACTCCAGGGCCAGTTGAAGGTAGGGGTGAGGTACAGAAAGAAACAGAGGGATGTAAGGAGCAGCTGGGGGAGAAGTGATGAAACTTACTCTCTCTCCCTGCTCAGCAGCAGCTGGAACACCAGGAACCAAACACCGGGACCACCCTGGATGCAGGGGGTGGCGGGGTGGAGAGTTGCTCTCTGGAGAAACTAATCAGCCCCCAGGGAAGAGAGGCTTACTTATCTTGGGAACACAGTGAAAAGCCAGGTCTTTGCCCAATAATCCCAAGGCAATAATCCCTTTCCCCACCCCCATCACAGCTACCAAACATATCTATACGGTTTTGAATCCGCTTTAGAGGATCTTTGACCGCCCACCTGCACCAAAACATTTGCACTGAGTTTCTAATCTCAGCCTAAACAAATAAACAAAAAGGGGAAAAGTAACTCAGAGGGAGCAGAAGAATGGAAGAATCAGGAAATACATTCTTCAAAGAACGAATGCTCTCAGATATAAGGAAAGATATTGCTGCTGCTGCTAAGTCACTTCAGTCGTGTCCGACTCTGTGCGACCCCATAGACGGCAGCCCACCAGGCTCCTCGGTTCCTGGGATTCTCCAGGCAAGAACACTGGAGTGGGTTGCCATTTCCTTCTCCAATGCATGAAAGCGAAAAGTGAAAGTGAAAGTGAAGTCGTGAAGTCGTGTCCGACTCTTAGCGACCCCATGGACTGCAGCCTACCAGGCTCCTCCGTCCATGGGATTTTCCAGGCAAGAATACTGGAGTGGGGTGCCATTGCCTTGTCCGAAGGAAAGATATTAAGAGATAGCAAATCTATGTAGAAAAAAAACAAGAAGAACAAGTGCTAATAAAGAACAGTGAACAAGAAAAACCCTTAAACACTAAAAATATTATAGTACTTAAAGTTAGCATTTAAAAATTCAATAGACAATTAAATTGAAGGAACTCTTCTGGAAAGTATAACAAAAAAAATTGGATGGAAAGGGAAAATAATAAGTCAGAAAATTAAAAGACAAATTCATGAAAACTGGCGTTCAGCTGGTGAAATGATCTGAAGAAAATAATCAGGGAAAGAAACTGTAAAAAAAATATATATATATATATGAAAGAAAATATTATATATATCCTGTAATATATATAGTATATATATATATATATAATAAAATATTACATATATCATATATATATGTAAGAAAATATTTTTGAGTCAAGGGACATGGCTTTCTAGATCAAAAGAGAATATTGCATGCTCATCAAGGCTTATCATCATGAAATTTAGGATAAAGAGAAGAAAGCTCCTTAAAGTTTCCAGAGAGAAAAATCATCATAGAATTCTTTTCATGAAAAGAATTAGGAATATAAAGAATTGCTTCAAACTCTTAAAAGTAGCACTGGGAGCCACTTGACAATAGAGAAATGCCTTAAAATTCTAACAAAAAACTATATCCAAACTAGAAATCTATATTCATACTATAATCAAATATGATAGTAGAATAAAGATATTTTCACACACGCTAGGCCTTACAAATATTTTCTTCCTTGTGTTTTCTCTTAGGAAAAAAATGATGGAAAATATGTTCTCCCATTATGAAAGTCTGAACTCAGAAAGAAGACGTGAGATCCAGGAAACCAAGGATCTAACTTAGGAGACAGATGAAGGAAATTCCCAGTATGATGATCAAGACAAATCCCAGGATGCATCAGCCAGAGAGCATCAACAATCTTGACTGGCAGAGAAGGACGGGACAGATGGCTCTGGGCGGAATAACTCTAAGAGCAAAACAAAACTTGAGAGATTGCCTGAAGTTTCTGTTCATATTGAGAAATGCTTTATACCTCTGTTAAGCAAAGCTAGGGAAGAATTAGTTACACAGATAACAATAGGAAACAAAAAGAAGGAATGCTAACGACAAAAAGTTGTAGAGACAGAGTAATGGTATAGTTTCCTGGCTCATCTTTGAATAGTATTTACAGAATTATACAGTGCCTTACACTGAATATAGATTTGAGTAAAAATGGCGCCATAACCATAAAAGGTGGGGGGATGGGGAAATGAGATGGGAATGTGTTTAGGGTTAGGGGCAGAAGGATGGGGTAGAGAGAATGAAATCATCTTGCATAGAATAAAGTCGATAGATAATGTCTAAAATTGGAAAGCAGAGAAAAAGTGTAAACATGATATTTAGAAATACAGAAGTAAATGCCAGAGGAAACAACAGTAAGGATTAAACTTGGCTACTTCTGGAGAATAAAAATCAGGGGTGAAAGAGGGCAGAACATGAAACTGCTATTTTGTGTTGGAAGATTTAGGAAGTTATTTGACTTTTGCTTTCAGAGTAGTGTGAAACGATGCTCACAGGCCCAGACTGCTTGGATTTCAGTGCTGACACTTGCTGTGTAAACTTGAGCAAGATCCTTAAAGTCTCTGTGCTTTGATGTCTTTTTTCAAATAGGAATAATAATAATTTTGTTTCATGTTATTGTAAGGCTTGAGTTAGTTCATAATGCACTTTGAAAAGTAGTACTTAGTATTTTCAACTCTTGGCTCATTGTTATTATGAAATTGTATACATATCTTATTTTTTAATTAAAAAAGGAAAGGAGTATGCAATGATGCCATAAGCTCTACTTCTGAAGACTTTGTCCTTTCTTCATAGATAGTAAGGGTCAGCATTTTACTCTCAGCTTTGCCCTAAATGTACCAATTTCTGTCCCCTCCCCCCCTTCAGAAGATGTCAGTGAACAGGGGAACTCCTGAGAGGGCTTAGGGCTTCAGCCCTCCTCCCCACACCCTGGAGGGAGTTTCTGGGAAGGGGTCCACACCAGCACTTAAGCCCTTCCTTGGAAGGAGACCCTGCACGATATCAGTCCAGAAGGCACCCAGCCTGACTCCAGGCGTGTACTTCTCAAGGCAACAAGTCGTAAATCATTCTAGATCACTGTGGTTACTGTGAAAAGTTGTGCTATTCTGCCAGGGTCCCAGACAGAGCTCTTTTGTGATTCAAAAGTGAATGGAAGCAGCCTGTAGTCACATTCTAGGAATTAAAACTTCACTAGAAGGCAAAAGACTCTCTCTTACCCTCCCCTCTGCTGTCCCTGTGCTTCTGCCGACTGGCACCCTGCGATCCACACTGGAAAAGCTAGAAGACTGCTGCTTTATCCCCCGGGACTTCTCCACCCTATCCCCTATAGCCCGGCCTCACTTCGGCGCACACCTGAGAGGGGAAACCATGGCGACCTGTGACCTTGCTGTGACAGCTCCCAGTGCCCCACAGCAGAGCACACCTGCAAGCCACGGCGGACTGAAGTGCTTTCATTACAGAATGTGGTGAATGAGTTTGCTCACAGCTCCGACATCGGCTCACTCTGAGACCCATACCATCAGTTCTCCCAGCCTCGCCTTGTAAAATCTAAGAGTCAGATGGACTGGAAGGATCACCACCCTCCTTTTCACCCAGGGTGAGCAAGACCTAAGGAAGTGAAGGGACCTGAACAAAGTAACACACTGAGTTAAAACAGGGGCTCAAACCCCAGTCTACTGAACCGCCGATGGCGCCCTTTCCAGGGTGCCTCGTCATTGCCATCTCTCTAAACCATCACCTCCCAATCACAAACGTGAACCCCCAGAATACCTTCCAGAAAGCTACAGAAAAACAACATCGTTCTTTCACGATAAGGCCGTTCCCTTCCAAGGCTTTAGCACGAGATTTTCATCTTATCCAAGAAACTCCCCAAAAAATAACAAATGGAACATGAAAACCTCCAGAACATTTCAAACAACCCTTTACCTGTGTATACCGTCAAATCGGCATATCTGACAGCAAGCTGTCAGACAAAGACTCACCCTGATGTATGTACATAGACCAGCGGTAACGGAGCCTTGCGGGAAGGGAGCGGTTTCTGAACTAGTCCTTGAGATGAGCCAACTGCTCTCTTCCCTTCCCCCTCCCCTGCCCACACCCACCCAAAGGCCAGTCTCTCCCAAGCTGTTTGGCAACTCTGTGGAAGACAGCTTAAGGTCCAGGAGCGGATTGGGAACAGCTAACACTCTGGCAGTCGTTTTCCTTTTCCCTGAGCCCAGACTTCAGTGGGCGTGCAATGTGGCATTTTGCTTCTGATTTCAACCATTTCCCCAGCAATTGAGCACGAGAAAAATAAGAGCTTGTGCCAGCTCAGGAGCAGCCAGCCCCCAGGTTCCCTGCCTCCTTGGCGTGGACTTGGTGACCCAGGCCGTTCCTATGGACTTAGGAAACAAGCCACAAATTGCCTGCAGGACAACACAGGAAGGTTCATCGTGCCTTGCCCTCTTCCCCTTAAGCCAAAGAAGCAGATGGGCCTCCAATCCTGTTGAGAGAAGCCTGGAAGATCTATGAGGATGGTCAAGCCATCTTACTTGTAAGCTGTTTATGGCAGTGGCCAGAAATTAACATAATTTATTCTGGTATCCATGTCATTACCGTGTGTGCTAATAAGTTACTTCAGTCGTGTCCGACTCTGCGAGATGGGGTGTCTAGAACACAAGCTAAGAAAACACTGGGGCACATTTTCTTCATCCTCTGGTTCCCCCTGGTTTTCTGAGCTAGCCTCCCTCACCTGTCGGCTTGATTGACAAGTGACATAAAACACGTCTCTGAGCCTTTCAAGCCCTTACACAGAATTATCCAGGGCTTCTGGGAATCAGCATAAAGGCCCCTTTGGACTGTCAGATGGCCCCTCTGGCTTCTTCCTGCCCCTTCCCCACCCCATCCTCTGTTTCAGCTGTGCAAAGCCAGATGCATCCCAGGTTATCTCACCTCTAAATTATCGATTATGCACCTTCCTGTTCTCAGAAAACCTCTTCACCCTCTCAAATAGCCTATCTCAGCTGGAATGTCACATCTATCAGAAATTTCTCTGAGATTCCTCCAAACACTGAGTATCTTTTTAATATATCTTTATTTATTTATATGGTTGCACCAGGGCTTAGTTGCAGCATGGGAACTCTTAGTTTTGGCTTGCAAATTCTTAGTTGGGGCATGTGGGATCTAGTTCCCCAATCAGGAATCAAACCCAGGCCCCCTGCACTGGGAGTGCAGAATTTTAGCCACTGGACCACCAGGCAAGTCCCAAATACTGAACATTGAATGTCCCGTCATGTAAGATCTACTGACTTTTTAAAATGACCTCTATCAACATATATATATATATATATATATATATATATATATATATATTTTAAACTGGTCTCTCAGGCTAGTTAGTGAGCACTTTATCAGGAACAGTAACTTTCTGAGTCCCTCCAGCCTGCACCTCATGAATAGAATGCATTCAGTGATACAACTTACTCAATTCTTAAGGGTAGGAAATACACTATATTCTTTTTTTCCATCCTCCAGGTAGTTGATGTTCAAAAGTGTTTTGGGAGTGAAAGAATAAATAAAAAAGCTATATTTCCCCAACTTACAGGACAACTTACTTACAGATGGGTCCTCAGGCATAGGCCCATCTGAATGACAATGATGTCAACCTGGGGTTCGATCCTTAACTATTTCATCCTCCCTATATCCCTTCCCTCCTGGCCAGAGGCCCTGATGCCTCTGGTTCCATTTCCTCCTTCAGGCTTGAGACACTGCCCTGTAGGCTTCCTCCGCTCTGGGTGAGTGGGTCTAGCCTCATCTTGCCTGCTCCAGGTGCTTGACAACCTCTCCCCTGGACTTACAGATAGGAACCATGGGAAGCATTCGTTGAGGTTTTCAGCTGTACGGCTGCACCTGTAACCCACTGACAGCCAGTGTAGGCCTTGGGAGGCCCTGCTTGTTTTTCACACAGTTCTGTAAAACATGCATCCTCATCACTGTCTGATCAAGGCAACTCTAGCAGTGAGGCATAGAAAACAAGGTCTGATGGTGGGGGTTAAAAAGGAACTGTTGCTTCACTATCTTAATCCAGTTCTGCCTCCTCTGGCCTAGAACATTCACCCTGCAGGGGACAGGATAGGCTGACACAAGATATAGTAAGATACAAGCTTGTTGATCTGAGCCAGAGGTTTCCCTGGAATGATCAATAATCACCTTCCAAAAAGCAATGGGCTTTAGCTAGCATGTGACATGGCCTCCAGATTCTGGATCAGCCACTTCCGAGGAAAGTCTGCCACCCCACCCCCAGGGGGCCACCAGCATACCCAGTAGACACTTTCTGGCAAGTTTGTGAATTGCTACAACATACAAAGGCAGGCCCGGTTTGAATTACCAGTCTCCGACTCCTCGGTGGAGCTCTGGTCACACTCGCTACGCAAACCATCTGGAGCCTCACTCTGGCACTTTGTTATTTACTCGCAGTCCCACGTGGACTCAGAGCCCATAACTCAGCCACGTCCGCCCCTCTTCTGCGTGGACAGCATCATACCTCATCTCAGCAGTCGCTCCCTTGCCATCCATCAGCCATTTCAATTGGGGAATCACTGGCCAAAGAGGATGTTTTTCTTTGGGGATAATCATTATAAATTAATGTTTTAAATTTGGAATCTAGTCCGCCATCTTGCTGAGTGTTTTGCTTTTTTTTTTTTCTTAATCTCACATCTCAAATGTACAAGGGGTCCACTAATTCCTCCCCAGTTTCTCCTTCCTCCTGTTATAAAGAATTCTAGTAACCACCAGACTATACACTCCAACCCCTTTTATTTCTGTGGAAAGTCATTGCCAAACAAACCAGCCAACACTGGAAAACTGCCAACAGCTCAGAGTCCTCAGAGAAAGACCACTGCTCATCAGCTAAGAGTGAGCATGGAACTGAATCTTTTTGCTTCTATTTATTAAGAGAACCAGGCATGAAGAAATTTAGCCATAAAACATGGACTGAGTGACATTGGGCTGTCACAATGAAAGGATACTTTAGATGCACAAAGATCAAAAGAGAGGCACAAAGATCTCTATGAGGCTTGACTGGGAAAGAAGAGAGGGCCAAAGGGCATTACTGGTTGGTGGGTAGGGGCTTACTGTTATAACAACCTTTTTTATTGTGGAATAATTTTTTTCAATTTTTTTTTCTCTTTTGGATGGGCTGCCTGGCTTATGGGAACTTAGTTCCCTAACCAGGGATCAAGCCCTTGCCCTTGGCAGTGAAAGCATGGAGTCCCAAGCACTGGATCACCTGAGAATCCCCAGTAATTTTCGATTTCCAGAGAAGCTGAAAAAACAGTCCAGTTCCCCACATTACTAACATCTTCCATTGCCATGGTGGAGTCCTCAAAACTCAGAAGTACACAGTATTACTATTAACTAACTTCCAGAATTTATTTGGACTTCATCAGCTTTTCCATCAAAGTCCCATTTTAATCCAAGATTCAGTCCAGGGTATCACAATGCACTTAGTTGCCATATCTCCCCAATATCTTCTGGGCAGTCTTTGTTTTTGTTATGACCTTTACATTGTTGAGGAGCAAACCAGGTAGCCTGGAGAATGTCTTGGAGTTTTTCTCGTGGTTAGACTGGATTGGGGGAAGCAATAGCACAGACATGGTCTTCTCATCATTTTATATTTGGGGTACGTGAGCTCCATCTGAGATCACTAATGATGTTAACTTTGATCACCTGGTTAATGTAGCATCTCCACTGTAAGGTTTCCGTTTTTCCTTTGTGTTAGTCACTCAGTCATGTCATACTCTTTGTGGGTCTATGGACTGTAGCCCACCAGGCTCCTCTGTCCATAGGATTCTCCAGGCAAGAATACTGGAGTGGGTTGCCGTGCCCTCCTCCAGGGGATCTTCCAAACCCAGGTAGGGAACCCAGATCTCCTGCATTGCAGGCAGATTCTTCACTGTCTGAGCCACCAGGGAAGCTTTTCCCTTACCTCACCCTATTCTTTGGAAGTGACTCACTAAGTCCAGCCCACACTGGAGTGTGAGGGTGGGGGTGTAAGGTGGAAATTAAGCCCAATCTCTTGTTTTCCTTTTACAGTGAGAAAGATCTTCCCCATTCAGCCTCTAAGCCTCCTTATTGTTGCCTTTATCTTAAAGCTTATCTTCAAGTTTCTAGCACATGATAGAGCACCTAATCCTATGAGGTCTTCTTCTGTTCCCTTGTTACTTCACACGTGTTCAAGACTTTAGGCAAAACAGCTGAATGTCTAGTCTGGGAAACATACTATATATCTCCCTTTTCTCAACTCATTCAGTCACTGTGTCCCATCATTTTTACCTACTAGACATCTCTTAAATGCGATCATGGATGATCACCGACAAAACTTTGTCAGATCAACTGACTCCTAACTTCCTTATCTTTTCCTCCAGGTAGAAACCCATCTTCATCCCTGATTCCTGGTATAAACACAAGGGCAGCCAAAGAAACAAAATGTTCTCTGTGCCACTGCCAGATTCCAGTGTGTTAAACAGGAATACAGAGCGAAGACATGGTGCGGCACAGGGACCTGCCTCCTCCAACCACTGTTCAACCTTGGGGGCCCAGTAGCCTTGGCTTTGGCTTGGAAGCTTAGAGCTCAGCCTGAAGAAATGGCCCATAAAAAGCCCCATTCCTGGCACTTATCCAGATATTCCCCAGGAGATGTGTTCAAACAAGAATCTTCTCTCTGCTCCCCTACCTCCCATGACTCTGCTTGTAGGATGAGTCCAGTCTCAGGAAAGGACAAGCCAGAGATCTGGGCTCAGGATCTGTTCTGCCATTAATGGAGTGAGCCATATGGACTTTTGTATCTCGAGTCTGTGTTGGTAAAATGAAGGGTTTGGGCTGGTCAGAATGGATTCCGTTCAACCCCAGATGCTTCATGAAGCAGCTACTACTTGATCTTGTGTCTGGGGTTTCTCTGTTACAGTCACAGAACACTGTGGCTAGCTCTGGGAATGTTGCATGCGAGCCTATCTCAGAAGAGTCACATGGAAAAGGAATTAGGACGGCACAGGTCAAATTCCAGCTTGTTGAGTCGTGTGAGATAAATGTGGGGAAGCCCAGTGGAGAGCAGGGGCCCCAAGCCTCTCTAGAGACAGCACACACTTTCTCCCCAGGGGGTTGCAGGCTCAGCAGACCTCAGTTGCCTCCAGCTCCATCCCATCAAGTGGGTTTTGCTTGCTGTTGAGCTCACATGACAGATGGCTCTCTGGGCCTCCAGAGTGTTTTCCAGCCATCACCGGCTTGTCAACTGCAAACAAAAGCCATTCATTGCCCTCACATCCCTCTCCGACATCCTTCCTGGCTTCATAACATCCCTACCACAAGGTGCTCCCTGACCACCTGAGGGCTCCCGACTCCCTGCCTATCTCCAGGAACCATTACTTCTCTGAAACCAAAACAATCAGGGCACATACCTTGACTTAGAATATTTTGTCATTCTTGACTGTAAAGACAGTTCAGGAAATATATTTTTGGTGCAAATAGTTTTACATGACTTCAGTAGTTTATAACATCTACATCGTAAACAGGAAGATCTGAACAAAACAAATTGTGACCTTCTTACAAAGTTTGGATGTGGGACTGCCCTAAACATCTCTCTCTCTCTTCTCTCCTTTTATTGTTACAGGTCTCAACTGCAAGGAACCAATGCACTATGAATGTGAAAGGTGAAGACAGGAGTGAGGAAGACACCTAGGCAAACTTACCTGCAGGCAGACAAGACCCTCTCACAGTGGGATTAAAGGAGCATGCGATGGTGCCTGGCCCCTGGGTTGTATCTGCTGATACTTACAATCAGGTCAGCCGAAATTCATAACTTTGACTCGAATTTTTATCCATCATTAAAGGAAATCCCCAAGAGTGTCTAGACAGAATTTATTGTTGTTTTCAGTCACCGACACCTTTTGGAGAAGGGTCTGATGTAAGGAGAGAGCTCATTGGAAGATGGCAAATTCACGTGCATCTGAGATGAGAGAGTGGGTAAGGACCCTTGCTGGCTGGCTGCTGCATGTTCTTTAAGAAATGGCCAGCTGCTCCCTAGCAGAGTCTTGGAATATAAGAGCCCCTGGCTTTACATGATCCCAAACAGAGAACAAGAGACACCAAGGGAACATGGCCAGTGTCGGGGTGGCAGTATCCTTGTCCACCATGGTGGGAGTAACTGGGCACCAACCCCATCATTCAGAAGAGCCCAACCTAAGAATCCAGGGACTTGGGTTCTAGACTTGGAATTTTCCATGTTAAGATTAGAAGGCAGACAGCATCATCTCTAACACCTTGCCCAGCTTGAAGGGCCGATGGTTACTTTAGATTAGGCAAATATTTCTCCTGAGTGATGGAAAACATGTAAGAGACATGGTAGCATGAGTGTCTGGGCTGTGAGAAAAATGGGGAGAAAAAAGGAACTGAAGTCATGTAGGGTGGGTGAGACTGTCCACAGGCGATCCACACAATTTCTTGAAATGATTTCAAGAAAAATCTGTTGCCTCCATGCCTTATCCTTCTGATATAGTAGTTCACATTCTACTCCATCTTAGATCCTCTGAATGGCTTTAACAGTAGAATAATTTAAAATTTATCATTTTATCATTTTAAAGGGAGATTCCCCATTTCCCTTTAAAAAAAAAAAAGAAAAAAAGAAACTATGAACTTAGCAAGAAGTTTCATTCCTATTTCCCAGGAAAAAATGTCCTGGAACTCAGGGACTTACAAAAGATCCACACTCAGAAAACTTCAAGGGGTCAGCTGGAATCAGAACGCTGGTCTCCATCAGTCTTTGGAGCTTAAGGCTTTCTTGAAGGTCTATTCAAGCAAAGCCTGCTAAATACTTCTTTTACCTCTCATTATCAACTAACCAAACTTCTTCAAAGGAGCATATCAAAATAAAGCTTAAAGTCAGGTCACCTGCTTATGTCATTGGCAGGACAGCAATTTTCCAACTAGGCTTCTCATAGCCAGGGAGGTCCCACCAGGCCTCTCCCTCTCCCAAGAGTCTTTGAGCTGAGCCAGGTGGAGACTCTTGGCTCTCCAACTAATTCAAATCTGAGCAGCTCCACTTTTATCTGCTTTATTTATTGGTCTCTCTTTAGGTATTAAAGTGTTTGGGAACCACTGTAGGGCAAGTTCTAGTCTGTAGTGTTATTTCCAGCCTGAACCCAAGTTCCAGTTTCTTTACAGGACATGCAAATAAATCTCTGCTTCAGCTTCCCAACAGAAGAGCAGGGACAGAAAGCAGCCCATTGGTCTTCAAGGCATACTGTCATCCATCACACCAGGACATCTCCAGGTGGTCTTAAATCCAGAGAAACATGAGCGCAGTCATTTCAGGTCCTAAGACCCCTCTGATGAGAGAAGCCTCATTACCACGCGTGCACAGTAGCTAGTATTTCACGTGAACTAACTGGCCTGTTTTCATTCCTTTTAAATACCCAAAGGCATCCTACCTACACGAGGAGCCGAAGGCCTACAAACCATGGTCGTAAAAACCTTTCGCTCACTACGCAAGTGCTAAAGAGCACCTGAAACCACTTTGCTTCTATTTGTTTTGCCCCCTAATACGCACACTGGTATATTAGTGTTTCTTTTGAATCCCCCTGGGTTTGGATATTATACACCCAAGTTTTAGTTCAAATTGAGTTTTCACAGCTGGATTATAAACCAATGGAAATGTTGACCCAGCACCAACTGTATCATTCCAAACAGGTGTTGCTTTAATTAGCCTTATCGTAAAACAAAAATTAAAAATTAAAGGAAAACATTTTAATGGGCCCAAAGAGTTTCTTAAGGTCTTAAAGGGAACAGGCAAATTGGTGGAGACTTTCAAGCCTTATCTCCTTTGCTCAGAGGCTCTATTAAAAATGCAGCCACACTTTGGAAACTGCAATCATAGCCTAAAGTCTTAAGAGAAGAAAGCAAGCTTCCCTGGCATGTTTGGAGGTGTAGGAGAACATTCTTAAGTGATGGGAGAGAGGACTCCAAGATCCGTTCACCTAGGGCTTAGATGTCTACATCCCAGGCAGGAAGAAGACAAAAGGCCATTTGTGGGATGTTACTCCTGACCTTAAAGGGAATTGTCATTATTTTCCTCACAAAGACAAAGTAGTTTTGTGTGATTTCGATTCAATGCAGAAAATTACTCTGTACTTATAGAAGTGTGAAAAGAAGGTTGCAAAAATCTTCCTGTAAAGGAATATGCAGGGTTATTGTCTCATATGCATGAAACCATTTGTTGTCGTTTTTCAGTCGTTAAGTCATGTCCGATTCTTTTCAACCCCTTGGACTGTAGCATACCAGGCTTCCCTGTCCTGCACTATCTCCCAGAGTTTGCTCAAACTCATTTCCACTGAGTCAGAGATGACATCCAACCATCTTATCCTCTGTCACCCCCTTCTCCTCCTGCCCCCAGCTGTTCCTCAAGATCAGGGTCTTTTCCAATGAGTCAGCTCTTCGCATCAGGTGGCCAAAATATTGGACCTTCAGCTTCAGCACCAGTCCTCATTGTCTCACACACATGAAACCATTTAGAGAACAACTTAAAATTGTAGGGCTTCCCTAGTAGCTCAGCTGGTAAAGAATCCACCTGCAAGGCAGGAGGCCCTGGTTCAATTCCTGGGTCAGGAAAATCCACTGGAGAAGGGATAGGCTACCCACTCCAGTACTCTTGGGCTTCCCTGGTGGCTCAGCTGGTAAAGAATCCACCTGCAATGTGGGAGATCCTGGCTCAATCCCTGCATTGGGAAGATCCCCTGGAGAAGGGAAAGGCTACCCACTCTAGTACTCTGGCCTGGAGAATTCCATGGACTGTATAGGCCATAGGGTCGCAAAGAGTCAGACATGACTGAGCAAATTTCACTTTCTTTCACTTTCTTTCTTTTAGCTTAAAAGTGTTGACATTTCTGCAAGACAGCAGAACTTTATTTGGCCTCAGGAAGTTTAGGATAACCTCCTAGAGAAAGCAGATTGAGAGGCTGGCTTCAAACATTGAATATGGAGAGAGAAGCCAATGGAGCATCTCAAGTTGGGGGAAACTCCATTAGCAAAAAGATAGAGCAGTTGTTCTCCAGTTTGAATGTACACCCATGACCTGCAGAGCTGGTTAAAACTGATTCTTGGGCCACTGGGGATGCTAATTCAATGGGTCTGGGATGAGGTTCCAAGGGCTTTCTCTAACAGGTCTACATGCTGTTGGTCCACAGACCACCGTTTGAGAGCCACTGATGTAGAGGAAGGACTGTGTGTGGCTATCAGGGATCCAGAGTAGGCGCTGACCGAGTTATAGTAGAAGATTTGTATCAGAGTGGAGAATGCAGTTCCTTAAAAAGGTGTCTGGTTTTTGATGATGTGAATGATATCTCTTTCTAAACTAGAAAAAAATCACTTATTCTCAATTGAACCTTCTTTCTAGCCACCTTCTGAGTCTTGTTCACATTCTTCCTCAAAGGCAAGAGGAAAAGAAATCTCCAGTGAGTATCATGCATGATACTGTGTTAACTCATTCAGTCCTCATAAAAAAAGTAAATGCAATAAAAGTATTAAAATAACACTGATGATGATGGCTACAATGTACTCTGCATTAACTTGAATGCCTCTGAAGGCACTCCCTCCACCTGCCCCCCTGACCCCCACTACCAGGGATAGGCAGCATCCTTAATCCAACAAAGAGAGGCTCTACTGATCGTAAAACCTCCATCTTCTCACATGAAGTCTTGTCTCCCCTACCTTCCCAGGAAAATGCCATCTTCTCTAGCCTTTTCCATTACTTGGCTTAAGGGTTAAGGTCTTTTGAGGTACAAGTTTACCTAAGTGACAGAAACTTATCATCAGACCTTGTGGAGAAGAAATAAAATATGGGAAACCACACAATGGGATAGCATTACTGACTTGATGGACATGAATTTGAGCAAACTTGGGGAGACAGTGGAGGATGGAGGAACCTGGTTGCTGCAATCCATGGGGTCACAAAGAGTCAGACACGACTTAGAGACTGAACAGTAATATTTAAAGTATATTTCCCTTAAGCAGTTGGACTTTTGATAAAATCTACTCTGATACACCTTTTAGATAGACTATATAGGCCATTTACATTTAACATAATTGCTATGTATCTGGGCTTATATTTGCCATATTAATGTCTGTTTTTCATTTGGCCCATTCATTATATTCTTTTTTCTCCTTCTTTGCCTTAATCAAGTATTTGTTATTATCCCATCTCCCACTTCCGTCGGGCTTCCCAGGTGGTGCTAGTGGTAAAGAATCCACCTGCCGATGCAGGAGATGCAAGAGATGTGGGTTCAACCCCTGGGTTGGAAAGAGTCCCCTAGAGTAGGAAATGGCAAACCACTCCAAAATGCCTGCCTGAAAAATTCCATGGACAGAGGAACCTGGCAGGCTACAGTCCATGGGGTGGCAAAGTGTCAGACACGACTGAATGTCTGCAAATGCACAGCAAAAATGCCCCACAACAAATAATCATTTCACTCAAAATATCAATTGTGCAGAGATTTAGAAAACTCCTGTATTAGATTTTTTTTAACCATATTTGTGTCTTCTGTATTCTTTCCTTTAATGCTTACCTTTTTTGTTTCCATGCTTCACTCTATTCTTTTTACTAACCGATTATCAAGCTTACTGAGCTTCTCTTTGGCTCTGTTTAGTCTGCTGCTAAATTCATCTATTCACTTTTTAATATCAGACATTAGAATTTTCAGTTCTAGGATTTCCATTTGATTATTTATACAGATTCACATTCTACCATAAAATTCTCTATGTTGCCATCTACTGTTTTGAACATATTGATCACAATTATTTCAAAACTGTATCTAATAATTCTAATATCTGCACTAACTGTTCTCTTGTCTATTTACTGATTGACACTGTTTATCTATATGCCTGATCATTTTTAATTGAATGTCGTGTATTATGTATTAAAATGTTCATGCTTTGGATGCTATCATCTTCTTACAAAGAGGATTCAACCTCTCTTTTGGAAAACGGAAGGAGACAGATGGCCTCAGTCTAATCTGAGATTGAATTGATTTGAGACTGGATTGCATCATTGAAGGGCTTGGTCCACCTCTGGTTGGCTTCTGCGTGTAGAATATCACCCTCCAGTAGTCCCAACTGAGAGCCTGGAGTGTCTGCAATGGTTCCCTCCTCTCTTCCAAGTTCTAAACTCTTTTTTTTTTTTTAATTTCTTGGCATCATATAATCTGCTCTGCTTTTCAGTTGCTTTCTCTTTAGCCTCGCAGTCTCTTGCTCCACACAACTTGTCAAATGCCTGGGGGAAAAGCTGGTGCCAAATGCCAGGCTCACTTCTCTGCACTTTCCCTCCTTTCTTGGCCCTCAAACTTAGCTGACTTGAAGGCCCAGATTTCCAGTTTTTTGCTCTCTAAGCCCTTAATGTTTCCTAACACTCTACCACCTTCCTGCCCATGACACAGGTTCTCTGACTCACTTCTCAATCTCTTACGCCACGCCCCAAATTGTCAAGTGCCCTGAGTAGGAAATGAGTGTACTCATCTCACTGAATCTCCTTTCTCTCCAGGATCTGTGCCCTCAAGTCCTTGTTGTGTCATAACTCCCTCATGCCTTTGGAGACATTTTTTAAATCAAGCTTCTAGTTGTTCTTGCAGGAGGTTATGTCCATCACAAATTACAACATCATAATAAGAATCAGGAGTGTTTACTTAGAAATTAGGTTAGACATAAGGAAAACACTTATGTATTTTTTTCTCTAAGTATTATTGGATACTCTACTGGGTCATCAAAAGCAAGAGTAGTCTCCTGTCCCCTTTAAAACCCAGAAGAAATTTCCAAGGAACTTCAATAATTAGAGTCATGCATAATAGGGAGGGGATACAGGAGGAGAGGCAATTATACAAAATGATTTTTCGTGATTTCCCATGACTCCATCAATCTCTAATTCCTGCCAATATTCAAGCACTCTAACTTGAACAAAGCCAGATATTTTTTTCCCATGGTCCTCACTTTGGTTTACACATAACTCTGAGATGGAAGTTTGCAATTTAAAGCAACAGAACTAAAATATAAGAGCTAGATGTTTACATGATGTTTCCAGTTTGATTATAGTCAGGAAATGGACTACATTTGTACTTTTTCTTTTAAAGCCCATTATGAGTGAAGCTCTTCTCACTGAATCTAGAAAATGAATTTTTAGCAATAGGAAAAAGACTTGAAAAAGATTTCATATCGTCTAGAAATTTCAAGCTGTGATTTTCCAGCCACATTACACTCAAGTCAGCTCAGGCATTCACCAATCTGTTATAAGAAGAAAAACGGAACCCTATGTATCATTATGTGCAGTCATTGAAAGAGCCTTAAGCTTACTTCCTGTCTAATGCTGAGTGTGCATATTATGTAGAGGTGAACGTTGCAGGTGTGAAATCTCAGTTTAACGGCCTGGGAGATTATGAACACAACTCTGCAGGCCCCGTGTAAGCCAGGCAGGGATGGCCATTTCCTAGAGATGGATTCATCAAGTAGAGGAAGCCTTCCCAGCAGGAGGCCCACGCACAGCATCCTGCAGCCCCTGACTGCTGTTAAGGGTACAAAATGGGATGGAGGACTACACAGCAGACACCTCTGTCATGGGTTCCAGCCTCCACCATCCACCTATCTGGGGCATCTCTTTTAGATGAGCCCTGAGCTTGTGGATCTTTATGAGGATCCTTTGCAGGAAAGCATGAGGTGGTCCCAAGAACATTAAACCGTCGGATCAGATGCGTGCTGTCACTTCAGTTGTGTCCGATTCTCTGTGATCTCATGGACTGTAGCCCACCAGGCTCCTCTATCCATGGAATTCTCCAAGCAAGAATACTGGAGTGGGTAGCCATTCCCTTCTCCGGGGGATCATATCTCCTGTGTCTCCTGCATTGGCAAGAGGGTTCTTTACCCCTAGTGCCACCTGGGAAGCCCCTGGGATCAGACGCTTCTAGCTAATTATTTGTCCTTGAGTCAGTCCTTCAAAGTCAGTTTGTGTCTGAATGCTCTCTATAAGAAATGAGGGAATATGAGTAATGCTCCCAACAGTTTCATCCAGTTAGAACAGACTGTGGTGTGAGGACACCCTTTAGAGAGTAAAAGATTCAGGGCAGCAGGAAAGGTGTCTGATGACTTGTACAGAGGGTCTGCACTGTGATGAGGAACTTCCCAATAGGCCTGAGTTCTTGGCTTTTTCTCAGTCTTCTGACAGTCCACATTTTGCTATGAAGATACAGATAGATTCACATGTCTTCTGCATTTGCTTTCCTTCATTTTACCACACAATCCTCAACAAAATGCAAGAATCTTTCCATAGCTGAAAATATATAATCTATTATCTATGTAGCATAAAATATATGTTAAAATTCTTATAATGGCCATTTAAAACTTATCTTTATATAATTCACAGAAAGCTGGGCTACCTAGTGTTCCAGCTCAGCATACAACTGAATTGAGAAGAAATCTAAAACTGGCATTCAAGAGAAATTGAAAACACAATCCAAAATACTTTATTTCTTGAAGTCTGAGAAAAGGGCAAGGGGGCAGAGATGGCAATGCACAATGTACAGGGAAAAAAAAAAATCTTCAAAATTTGATTTAAACCATTTTCTTACCAAAATATTACTCATCACAGCATGGCAGTCTTCACAAAATCTCTTTTCTGACCATCTCAGAACTGCCCCCAAAGGTTTCAATGGTGCTCACCTTTTCTAATGCCGTCTTCCCCCCATCTCTGCATCTACATCTCTGCTTCTTCTCTGGCTTTTCTTTTATTCTTTTTTGTTGTTGTTGTTGTTTGTTTCTTTTTAAATTAAGGATAGGGTTTATTTATTTATTTATATTTGGCTGCACTGAGTCTTGGTTGTGGCATGTGGGATCTAGTTCTCTGACCAGAGATCGAACCCCAGCCTCCTGCATTGGAGTCAGCCACTGGATCACCAGGAAGTCCCCTCTGGCTTTTCTATATGGAAAGTCAAGTTAGCTTTTCAGCTCATTTCGGTCCTCTTTTCACCAGTCATCTCAATCAGCACCGTGAACCCTGGGGCCCGAGGGCCACTAGAGGACTCCCCCTTAGATGTCTGTACTTGTGGGCCACAGGTGGGAAGGGGGGTTGAGGGAAGAAAAGAGGTGCAAACACTTCTATTTTAAAACTCTTGAAAGATATATGTCATATCTGTACTACAAAAGCTCAGTTTAAAAAAAAAAAAGTGCATTTTCTATCAATTTACCAGCAGCAGCAGCAGCTCCAACCCTGAACAGAAACCTAAATGGATGCAGTCTCTTTACTAGGAGACAAGCAAAAAGAGGTTATCTAAAGATGAAGTGTTCTGGTCAGATTACAATTTCTAGGTATGTACAAACCATATTTATGTTGACACATCTGATCGAATTATACCTATATGTGAGATTTTTAGCAGCAGGAAATTCTTTCTGATAATAACAACTGATGCTTAGTGATTTACCATATTCAAAGCATCTTCACACAAAGTACCTCATTTGATTCTGACAGCTACTTGTGGGATATGTGTGGGCTTAAGCATCAATCCCAATTTTACACGTGCGGGAAGACAGGCTCAGAAAGGTGAAATGACTTGCCCAGGTCCTTACAGGGTTCGAGTGGTAACTGACTCTAGGTATTGCGATGTCAAATTCCAGAAATTAACCACCTCATTGAGTTTTCCTTAACTTTATTTTTTGTTTGTTTTCACATGCATGGGCATGCACACACACACACACACAGGAGCTAATTGAAACACAGCCAAATATTACATATGTCCAGAATGTTCTATATATATACACAATCATGTATTAAATCAACAAAATCCACATAGCTGCTCAGTTTCTGTTTCCAGAAGAAGCCCTGACCTTATAACAGAATAAACACTACCGCTGGGCCCGAGCAACAGAGCCAGCTTCATGCTTCCTCCTGCACTGATGTGCTTTGTTTTCAAAAGCACTTGCCATTTACATTACTATTATTTTCCTTTTCTTGATCATCCAAACCTCAAAGGAAAGAGGCTAATGATATTCCCCAAGCCCCTCCCTCACCACACTCGTGCTGGGAATGGAAGCAGCTCAGATTGATTGACCAGCCCCTGCAAACCCTTCAGGAACATCGATGGAGTTGCTACCAGAAGCAGCTGGAGTTACCATTTGCATCTCACCCTGTCTCACTTTTTTTCCCCTCCTCAAAAAAAAAAAAAAATTTTTTTAAAAAAGCACCCACAATGCCCGGGGGGAATTTTCCGGGACAAGCTGCAGGTGCTATGGATATTTTCATTTAATAATCATTCTTGCAATTCAGCACATTTGTAATCCATGTGGTAAACTCTGACTTACATTTCTCCCAGTGGACGCTGGCCAGATGCAGAAACCAAAGAGCTCGGTGCCGACACTGCCTCTTCCTTCTTTTATGGTTCGTGCATTTGGATGTGTTTAGCCTGATCTGCGAGCACTGGGGAAGGCATGTGCTGTGTTTAAAAGACCCTTTTGTTGACATTAAGCAATCATAAATATACTCAGAAATTATACTCTTTGCATTTATTGGGGAGTGCTTTAATTGGATGGCCTCCTCATGTGATATCATAAAGAACATATGCATATTTTTGGCAATCCCATCGGATTGTGGAGTGGAGACGCACATACAAAGCAGCGCATTCCTAACATCTATGGATTGTCTCATATATGTCACCACGTCTTCCCACCAGGATTGTTTTCCGCACACACTCCAAGATGGTAACTTCCCAATCTGTCCAAATTCTATTTGGAATTCTCCTGGACTGTGTAAATGTCAAGGCCAGTTTCCTTTCCATGTGAAGAGCTTTGAAAGGAGAACAGCATGCCTAACTCCCTCATAAATACAAGCCAGAGCATCATCTTCTTTCTTTCTTTTTTTTTTTTTTTTTTTTTTTTAGGTGTGTGTGTTAGAGAAGAGGGAGGGAAGGAGTGCTTGGCCCAAAGTAAAAAAAAAAAAAAAAAAAAAGAAATCCTTTTTCAAGAATGACATTCTCCTTATTTTCAGCACATAAACAAAATAAGGCTGCACAGAGCCAGGTTCCAAAAGGTGGATTCCTCTGGCTCAGACATGCTGCTGCTGCTGCACAGACATACAGTCTCTTAAGCAGCAACTACATCAGGGGGCAAAGACCACCACCCGCAGGCCTGGGAGAGGGCACCAGTCAGGGCCCTGGAAGAAAGGTGATGGCAGACTTAAAGGAGTAGCTCAGAAGACTGAAACAAAGACTTAAACCTTTAAACACACTGTAAGCAGAAACCTGCCAAGAATGGGAGCTCTTGGGGACTAAAAGTACTAGGAAGCCCCAAGGACTTCTAGACCAGAAGGGATCCAGTCAAGGCAGATGGGAAAGGACTCCAAGGGACTTGTTGTTGTTGTTCATTTGCTCAGTCATGTCCGACTCTTGGCAACCCCGTGGACTGCAGCACATCAGGCTTCCCTGCCCTCCACTATCTCCCGGAGTTTGCTCAAACTCATGTCCATTGAATCAGTGATGCCATCCAACCATCTCATCCTCGGTCATCCCCCTCTTCTCCTGCCTTCAATCTTTCCCGGCATCAGAGTCTTTTCCAATGAGTTGGCTCTTTGAATCAGGTGGCCAAAGTATTGGAGCTTCAACTTCAGTATCAGTCCTTTCAATGAATATTCAAGGTTGATTCTTCCCCCTTATCCCCAGTGCCTTACTATGTCTCCCATTGGCTGAAACCAACTGGTAGCTGAAAGTCAAGGAAGATAGCTTGGGTGATGCAGTCTGGAGAGGTCAATTTCTGGGAGCTGAAGTGAGTGGAGAAGTGGAGAATGGGGGAAGCATCTAGAGAGGCAAACTAAGATGAGCCAGAAACAAGAGTGAGGCCCAGCCGAAGTTCTAAGGATGCTTGAGCTTTTACATACAATCAGTCATACGTATTCCAAACACCTCTATGATGCACGCAGCCATGATTCCATCCTACAGAGAGCAAAGCACAGTAACTCACTCAGTGTTGCACGATTAGACCACAGAGGTCTCCAGTGAAAGAATTGCCAGGCTTCTTCACTGGAAGGTGGTGGATGCAGCTTAAATAAGCATGGTTCTAAACAAAAGCTTAGCCATCCTGTCACTAGAAAGTTCCATTTAGACCTGGAAAAGTTTAATCTCACTGTGCTGTGAAGCACAGTATCCAAATCAGAGTGGCCCTGGGTTTCAGGTAGACAGGAATGAGAGTTGAGATACTAAGAGATGTCAGACCACCTTAAAACAAACAAACAAAAAAAACCCCTTTCTTTGTCTGTTCAGTACCTGCATTTAGATAGCAAGAATTCAGATAATGAGAATTTGGACAGTGAAGGCCATCAGGCAACCTACGACAAAATATCATTTGGGAATAAAAGAAGAGCCTCTGGAAATAGTCACATACACAATAATTACAAGTTTAGATATTCATGAAAATCTCTGGAACAGTAATCACTCTAAATTCTTGCCTTCATTACCATGTCCTGGGAAAACTACATGTGGTATTAGTTGTCAATTTTGATGATGACTTAGGGAAATTTACTTATTACCTGAGGAGCAGAGAAAAATTATTTCAAATTTAAAATTCACAGCAGAAAATATAAAGACTCTGATGAGAATATTCATGATAGCAAAAAAACAGAAATCAACCCCAAAGTTCATCCATAGGAGAAGAGAGAAATGATAGAGCTGTATTTATGGAATAGAATCATCAATTCAGTTCAATTCAGTTCAGTCACTCAGTCGTGTCCGACTCTTTGTGACCCCATGAATCGCAGCATGCCAGGCCTCCCTGTCCATCACCAACTCCCAGAGTTCGCTCAGACTCACGTCCATCGAGTCAGTGATACCATCCAGCCATCTCATCCTCTGTCGTCCCCCTTTCCTCCTGCCCCCAAACCCTCCCAGCATCAGAGTCTTTTCCAGTGAGTCAACTCTTTGCATGAGGTGGCCAAAGTATCGGAGTTTCAGCTTCAACATCAGTCCTTCCAAAGAACACTCAGGGCTGATCTCCTTTAAAATGGACTGGTTGGATCTCCTTGCAGTCCAAGGGACTCTCAAGAGTCTTCTCCAACACCACAGTTCAAAAGCATCAATTCTTCGGCACTCAGCTTTCTTCACAGTCCAACATTCACATCCATACATGACCAAAGGAAAAACCATAGCCTTGACTAGACGGACCTTTGTTGACAAAGTAATGTCTCTGCTTTTTAATATGCTATCTAGGTTGGTCATAACTTTCCTTCCAAGGAGTAAGCTTCTTTTAATTTCATGGCTGCAGTCACCATCTGCAGTGATTTTGGAGCCCAGAAAAATAAAGTATGACACTGTTTCCACTGTTTCCCCATCTATTTGCCATGAACTGATGGGACGAGATGCCAAGATTTCCTAAATGTTGAGCTTTAAGCCAACTTTTTCACTCTCCACTTTCACTTTCATCAAGAGGCTCTTTAGTTCTTCTTCACTTTCTGCCATAAGGGTGGTGTCATCTTCATATCTGAGGTTATTGATATTTCTCCTGGCAATCTTGATTCCAGCTTGTGCTTCCTCCAGCCCATCATTTCTCATGATGTACTCTGCATATAAGTTAAATAAACAGGGTGACAATATACAGCCTTGACGAACTCCTTTTCCTATTTGGAACCAGTCTGTTGTTCCATGTCCAGTTCTAACTGTTGCTTCCTGACCTGCATATAGGTTTCTCAAGAAGCAGGTCAGGTGGTCTGGCATTCCCATCTCTTTCAGAATTTGCCACAGTTTATTGTGATCCACACAGTCAAAGGCTTTGGCATAGTCAATAAAGCAGAAATAGATGTTTTTCTGGAACTCTCTTACTTTTTCCATGATCCAGCAGATGTTGGCAACTTGATCTCTGGTTCCTCTGCCTTTTCTAAAACCAGCTTGAACATCTGGAAGTTCATGGTTCACGTATTGCTGAAGCCTGGCTTGGAGAATTTTGAGCATTACTTTACTAGCATGTGAGATGAGTGCAATTGTGCGGTAGTTTGAGCATTCTTTGGCATTGCCTTTCTTTGGGACTGGAATAAAAACTGACCTTTTCCAGTCCTGTGGCCACTGCTGAGTTTTCCAAATTTGCTGACATATTGAGTGCAGCACTTTCACAGCATCATCTTTCAGGATTTGAAATAGCTCCACTGGAATTCCATCACCTCCACTAGCTTTGTTCGTAGTAATGCTTTCTAAGGCCCACTTGACTTCACATTCCAGGATGTCTGGCTCTAGGTGAGTGATCATACCATCGTGATTATCTAGGTTGTGAAGATCTTTTTTGTACAGTTCCTCTGTGTATTCTTGCCACCTCTTCTTAATATCTTCTGCTTCTGTTAGGTCCATACCATTTCTGTCTTTTACTGAGCCCATCTTTGCATGAAATGTTCCCTTGGTATCTCTAATTTTCTTGAAGAGATCTCTAGTCTTTCCCATTGTATTGTTTTCCTCTAGTTCTTTGAACTGATCACTGAGGAAGGCTTTCTTATCTCTCCTTGCTATTCTTTGGAACTCTGCATTCAAATAGGTATATCTTTCCTTTTCTCCTTTGCTTTTCGCTTCTCTTCTTTTCTCAGCTATTTGTAAGGCCTCCTCAGACAGCCATTTTGCTTTTTTTCATACTCTTCTTTATTGTCTAAACCCAGGGTAGATGGTTCTCATGGGGAAAAAACTGAGGGAATCATTACTGTATGGTGGCTGTATTGTTAAGCAAAAGGATTCAGACACAAAAGAGCACTCGCTGATTCCACTTATGTGAAGTACAATATTAGACAAAACTTATCTGGGGTGATAGAAATCAGGAAGTGGTTACCGGTGGCGAGGAGGGCTGTTAATTAATTGAAAAGGGACACAGGAGACTTTCTGAAACTACTCTAAATTTTGTTCAAGCTGGTACTTACATTAGTATACACAGTTGTCAAAATTCATCAAGTCGAATACTTCAGATTTGTGCGTTTTACTGTCTATTATACCAAAAGTACAGCAGTGACAAATACAAATACAGTGTGTCTCCCTTTGCCTCCAAGGGGCCAAACCTGCTATCTTTCTGGGGTCAATATACTGACCAGCTGCTTTAGATTTTTTTAAAAGTTGTGAACTCCCTGAAGCAGTCCGGGGTTTACAGAGACAGCACAATTGGAGTGTATATGACAACAGAGGAGAGCAGTTGAAGAGAAAACAGACCTAACAGATGAGGCATATAATATGGAAATATCAGCTGGAAGGAATTTCTTTGTGTAACGAGGCAAAAAACTTTGTTTTTTACATATTAAGTTATGTAATATTCACTATTTCTGTTGCCACGAACTTCTAATAAAATTGGATACACATGAAAATAAAATGCAATAAATATTTTAAAATAAAGAGGAAAAGAGGCCATGGTCAGTGGAGAACACAGAAATGAGAACAGAACTTTAGCAATGGGATGGATGCACTTCTGAAGTCCCAGAAATTTGGAGACGAACTTAACACATCCTGGCCCCATCCGTCACATATTTGGCGTATGAGTGAATGTATTAGAAACTTAAAGGGCAGAGTGATTTCAGCAGACCTCAGGTAGTTACCATGCTTTGCAATATATACATATATTTTTAAAGTTTGGTCATTAAGTGATTTTTTTGTGTTTCTATATTTCATGTCATTAACTTTAAGATACACTTTTTGACTTTTGAACTACCCTGGGATTTAAGGCATCTTATCATTGATAGTAGTGTATTACAGTTTACTTATCAGTATTTATTCTTTTTTGTTGGTGTATAAAATAATATTGTGTGCTCCAAATGATGGTGTTCTAGATTTGATGGAATATGGTATTACTGGTGCAGGTTAATTAACTAGAGCTTCACTCCCCTTTACAACAAAATCCTTGGCTTGCAGACTGCTGCCTTCTCCCCATGTCTTCACATGGTCATCCCTCTCTCTGCACACATCCCTGGAGTTTCTCTACATCTACATGTATTCTTCTTGGATTAGAAGCTACCCTAACAGACTTATTTTAACTTAATCACCTCTTTAAAAACCCTAACTCCAAATACAGTCTTATTCTGAGGTACTAGGGGCTAGAGCTTCAATATATGTATTTTACGGGGAACACAGTTAAGCTTCCCTGATGGATCAGATAGTAAAGAATCTGCCTGTAATGCAGGAGACCCAAGTTGGATCCCTGGGTCAGGAAGATCCCCTGAAGAAGGGAATGGCTACCCACTCCAGTATTCTTGCCTGGAGAATTCCAGGGATGGAGGAGCCTGATGGGCTATAGTACATAGGATCACAAAAAGTCAGACACAACTAAGCAACTAACATTTTTACTTTCACACTTTAGCCCATAACAAGCACCGTAGAGATCACAGTAGATAATCTTAAGTTCTTCTCAAGGTTAATTTGCATTTTATTCTTTTTTCTTTTTGGTTACGTTTAATGTGAACTTATTAAACCAATACATTTTTGAGACAGATAACCATTCTTCTTCCTCTGATGTTTTCATTTAAAAGGACACAGCATTTCCTTTCTCTTCTTTTTATTTAATTATGTTCCTGTACACAGAGGAGCTAGGACTATCCGCGTCTACCTGCTTGAAGGATTCACATGAAAGGTTAGCAATAAGGGATCGAACCCACAACTCCTGCACCTCCTGCACTGGTAAGCAGATTCTTTACCAGTGGGAAGCCACCTGGGAAGCCCAATATGCCAAACATTTGAGCCTTTTCCCAAGTAGATGCAGCGTGTTCAGAAGCAAGGTGATTCCGACAAGAAGTCCCCAGGCTTCTTTGTGCTCATCAAAAGGGACTGATTGGTGAGATCTGAAGACCTGGATAATCAGAGTCCATTAAGTCTATGAGAACCTGCTCCCAGGCCACAGGAGCGGGGGGTGGGTTGCACAGAGAGGGTTATCAGAGAGGAAATGTGTCAGAAAAACATTTCCGGACTTCTCAAGAGAATCAAGGAACAGGATCAAACATTTCAAAAACTGGAATTGGAGCTCGAATCAATAATTGAAACTTTGTCAGTGATTCCTGTATGCCCGCTTTCATGCAATGTGCTGGGCAGTTACAGAAATTCAAGAGCTTCTACCATTCCTGGTAAGGAATCAGTTGCATCCAGAGTTGGGACATTTCTAAGCATTGCACAGTCCAGAGGACTCCATGGCCTTAACATACCTTTTTGTTCCTTCAAACAAGGGCAGCAGACTTTCCCTTGTGGCGCAGTGGCTGGGAATCCACCTGCTGATGCCGGGGACATGGGTTCAATCCCTGGTCTGGGAGGATTCCATCTGCCAAGGGGCAGCTAAGCCCGTGTGCCACAACTACTGAGACCAACAGCCTAGAACCCATGCTCCACAAGAGAATAGCCCTCACTCCTCGCAACTAGAGAAAGCCTGAACGCAGCAGTGAAGACCCTGTGCAACCAAAGATAAACAAATAAGTAAATGTATAAAAAATAATGACAACAAACACCATTCACACACTGAAAAACAATGTATTTTAACCAAAAAGCAAGACCTTGGGTCAGGAGTGTTTAGGTGTTCACTGAGAATGTCTTCAATGGGATGCAAGATCAAAGAGATGTTATAAGAACTGAAAGACAAGAGTGAGATTAGAAGTACACCCACGCAATTCTGATGTAGCTACTCCTAAAGTTTGTGCTTTAGTTACTTCGTCATGAGAAATTACAGGCAGCACCTAACTATTTTCTCTATGTCAGATTTCCTTCCTCGTCCATCTTCCACACACCAGCAGATCACTGTTCTTAAAGCACCGCACTGATCTGTTATCTCACTACTCGAGGGTCTTGCCTTCTCTTCCGACATCCCACTAACGAATGAATAAACCCCACGTGCTTCCTGGAAGTCAATGCCCTCTGGTATTTGGCACCAATAAACCTTCCCAACTTTATCTCCAACATTCCCTATCGTGAACCCTGCACTTCATCCCAGAGATTCCCAAATCCAGCCACAACCAGAGTCCCAAGAGGAAACTGTTAGAAACATGACTGCCCACATCTGCCCCTGTGGAGGCTGGGTCTTTAGGTCTGGTGAGGGTCCAGGGATATCCTCTTTTCAAAATTTATTTTATTTATTTATTTTTGGCCATGCTGAGTCTTCTTGCTGCGAGGGCTTTTCTCTAGTTGCGGCAAGCAGGGGCTACTCTCTAGCTGCAGCGTGCAGGCTTCTCATTGTGGTGGCTTCTCTTGTTGCAGAGCATGGGCTCTAGGGTGCATGGGCTTCAGTAGCTGTGGCTTCCAGACTCTAGAGCACAGGCTCAATGGTTGCGGGGCACAGGCTTAGTTGCTTCATGGCCTGTGGGACCTTCCCGGACCAGGAATTGAACCCATGTCTCTTGAATTGGCAGGCAGATTCTTTACCATTGAGCCACCAGGGAAGCCCTGGAATCTCCTCTTTTAAAACATCCTCACTGATGTACATCTAGTTTGGATGTTACAGACAAACTGAAGCTTTATTGTTCACTTTAAAAAATCCTTTGCAGGGGAGGAGTGGAGGGGGGTTAAAGCCCACCTTCACCGTGAAAACACTTCTCTGACTCTTCTTTCCTTTATCCCACCATCTTGCTTTCTCACCACCAGCTGCAAAACTTCTCTCCCTCTTCTTAACTCTCACTCAAGTGTGTCTGTGCCTTCCACATGATCTATCTCACTTTCTATTAATATCTTACATTTTAAGTGTTTTTGTAAAAGCCCAACTCCCTATTACACTGTAAACTTTTTGAAGGCACATTCCATGTGTAATTAACTTGACTTTGTCTCTCCAGAACCAATCAAAAGCCTAGCAAAAAGTAACATAAAAGTAAGTATTTCCTGAATCAATAAGATTTTGCCAGTGATTTGATAACCTTAAATCTCTATGGGAGGAGAGAGACTGATAAACGATTTTTTATTTCCATAAATATTTGGAATCCTATTTTTATAACAAGCACAAGCTGGAAACAATATTCTTTCAAATGAAAAATGTGACATCATATGAGTGAGCCACGGAACTTCAGAATCCCTTTCACACCTTTTATAAGCTACATAAACATGGTTTTGTTTTCTGCTGTTCATTTGGAGAAAAGATATCTGCTTTCCTTACTCAGAAAAAAATTTTTTGTTCTTACCTGGTGAAAATAATCGATATGAAGTTTGCAGGATAAATTGTCATTCATCTTAAGGATAGAAGGTAATAAATTAGCAATCACATGGAATTAACATATTTTAGAGAAATCACTTAATCTTTGGGGGTTAATCTTCTATTTCTGAATTTCTAAGATTAACTACTCCATAGAGCCTAAGATCTATTTTAAGACAAAAACAGAGCTGACTGAAGAGAGACCCCTCGGAGAAGGAATCCTCAGATTTCTTGCACCTGTGGTTTTTCATTGCTCCTACGGAGAGCTTAGGTTGGTGGACACTGGGAACTTGAAGTACTCCTTGGGGAGGCTCTGCTGGAACAGTAGAGTTATTAAATAGCTAAAATGTCATGGGCAATAGATCTAGGTTACAAAGACAATACAAAGAGAGGTTTCCAAAATAATGTCCCCACCTGTAACTGAACGCAGCAGTGATGACTATAATCCTAAACAGCAGGCAATATGAAAAAAGTTGCTGGGCTCTGGAATGTATTATAAGTAGTCTTTGAATTCCTATTCAGCCTATTCAAAACTTTCTCTTCATTTTACAAAATCCTGAAACTTATTATTCTCATAATGAGCTCATGTCTCATCCTCTATGATTTATTTTAATCAAAGAGAGAAGAAAATAGTTTCAAATTCCACAAAAGCTTTTAAGAGAATGATGGATCATACCAAGTACTGTGCACACTTACAGCCATGATAATCTCATCTCCCTGCTCCTCATACACACACACACACACACAATCCTTATAAATTCCAAGATGGCAAATTGCTTCTTCTAAGGATCTTGAAATGTTTAGGGAAGATAACCTCCAAAATAATTAAAGTTTAAATGTTTAATTAATGCTTATTCCAGTTATTATACTAATGACTTTATAACAAATTAGTGCAAAGCATAGTAATTAATAAAACAGCCATTTGTGGGACTTCCCTGGTGGTCCATTGGTTAGGACTCTGAAATTTCACTGTAAGATGCACAGGTTCAATTCCTGGTCAAGGAACTAAAATCCCACAAGCCACACAGTGCAGCCAAAAATAAATAAAAATAAAACAGCCATTTGTTTTGTTCATGGATTCTATGGATCAGGAATTCAGGTAGAACAAGGATGGCCTTTCTGCTTCACACTAACAAAGGCCTAAGCAGAAAAGTTCCAATGCTGGGGGCTGGAATGCGTCCCTCGTGGATCTTGTGGTTGATGTTAGCTTTTGGCTGGGGGCTTCATCCTCTTCATGGAGGCAAGTTTGGGCTTCCTCACAGCATGATGGCAAGATTCTCAGAGCAAGAATGCAGAGAAAGGGCCATGCAGAAGCCGTATCACCTTTTATGACTTAGCCTAAAAAATCATGCAACACAGTCCATTTATTGAAGAAGTCCCAAAAGCTTACCCAGTCTCAACAAGAGGAGAAATTGATACTGCCTGTTAGTGGAGAGCTGCAAGGATCTGAAACTGCCTGTGGGACTGAGAATCTTGTCATAGTCATCTGTGATGAGGCTTTCTGACTTTGAGCTTCCACGCAGGGTGATCTACTTGGCTGTATTGCGGCAAAGTCTTGGTTTTTGTTTTTCCATTTGGGATAATCAATTTCCTTAAAGTGTATTCTCTGGATTTCCTGCCTGGGACATTGGTATTCTACGGGACTCAGGACTGGAGGTAAAAAGGACGGGGGAACCCAGCATTTGACATTTAATACATACAGAGATTGATTATCTCCTTGCTTTCAGTAGGATACCTTCATTTTCAATTACACAGCATCTGTGCCAGCCAACACTTAATCCAAAGTTCTGTTTTACTCTCCTTAAAGATTAAATCTCTAGTCTTATGTGGGGTTGGGAGAGTAAATTACCCAGTGGCATAGCTTTCGGAAGATCCAGAGATCTGATTGCTTCACTGGCAGTTTTTACCCAGTCCTACTTATTCTCATTGCCACCACTGTGCCCAGTTTCGAGACAGAGTGGACCTCTTCATCTGTGCATTCTGTGGAATCTGGGATGGGTAGCATGTTGATGCCCAGATTTCTCCCCTCTGGTTTTGGATTCAGAGGCTTGGTTTTGCCAGCTCATTTACCATTGGTCTGCAGGCTTTCCAGCTCCCAGTACAACTGTTGTCATCCCAGTACAACTGGGATGGGTAGCATGTTGATGCCCAGATTTCTCCCCTCTGGTTTTGGATTCAGAGGCTTGGTTTTGCCAACTCATTTACCATTGGTCTGCAGGCTTTTCAGCTCCCAGTACAACTGTTGTCATTTCCCAGTCTTGTGACTCCCTTTCCCATGGCTATGGTAGGGTTTTGACAGGGAGTAAGTTGAAATGTGCATATTTGAGCTGCCATCTTAGCCTAGGAGACTCTCAAGTCTCTTTCAACCATTGTTCAGGTAAGATAACTGGGAACTAATACAAATCCAACTGCTCTTCTTTCAACATGCCCCAGGTTTTTCAGCAATTCTCTTACAGTGTAATAGTACCTCAAACTGAACTTCAAGTGTGTTCTAACCAGTACAGATTATAATTGTTACTTCTTTTGTGTTAGACACCCAATTCACACTTTTCCAAACTGGGTTAGACAGGGAGCAATGCCCCTCAGGTGATCAACAGATATTCTGAAAAGAAGTTGGGAAAGTACCACATATCCATTTCTCAAGTATTTATAATACTATAAATCAAAAAAGAAACAGGCTTCATTTTTTAAACCAGTTTCTCCAAAACATTTGACTGTTTAATGCCTTCTTTAAGAGAACACCTTAGAAGACTTTAGCGCAATGTTATTACTCAAAGTGGGGGTCACAAGCCACCTACATCTGAATCATTTGTGGTTCTTTTATATATTTGGATACCTTTGGCCCAACCTCAGGTCTTGAATCAGACTGAGCTTTGGAACTTTGCATTTTAAAACAAACAACTAATTCTTATGCAATCTCATATTGTTGAAGAGCCTATCCCTTGCTATCTGAACTTCCCTCTAATGGAACTCTTCTCTTGGTTCCTCCCCCATGCCTTACACATTTACTCCTCAAGGAGGAATGACTTTCCTGAGTGATGGACTTGGAGAAGTAAAATAGGTGTGTTTGCCTCAGACCCTGTGTCTCTCTCCTCTCTTTGGGAACTGCCTGACTGCCAAGAGAGTCCATTTGACCCTGTTACAGTGGACTCTGGGTTTCTCTGGTGACTCAAATGATAAAGAATCTGTCTATAGTGCAGGAGACCCAGGTTTGATCCCTGGGTAAGGAAGATCCCCTGGAGAAGAAATGGCTACCCACTCCAGTATTCTTGCCTTAAAAATCCCATGGACAGAGGAGCCTGGCGGGCTACAGTCCATGGGGTCACAAAGAGTTGGACACGACTGAGTGACTTCACTTCACTTCACTACTGTGAGGGAGAAAGTCTGTGTTATCCAACTGTTCCAGAAAGTGGATGGGAAAAAGTATCCAATGTAGGATTAAAACAATGGAAAATCCTCTTACTCAAAGTGTTAAACATGATGGTTTGTTCTTCATGTATCTATGCCCCTTCTCAATCGATTCTAAATTCAGGCATATTATATATTGAAAGGAATGTTATATATTGAGCAACCTCAAATCTCAAGTTTATATTTAAGGATAACTGACTTAGAGGCAAGCTTTGAAAAAAAGCAGGATATAATATAAGTACATCACATAAAGCAGCAGAAAACACATGGCTATTCATTTTACCTTCTTTTTTTTTAATTTGCAATCATGGGAAGAACAGACAAAGTAAAGAGGCAGTAACTGAAATTCATTTATTTGGAAGTAATTCCCCAGGATTTGAAAATAGCCAGACCATCCTTCATATTTCTTTCAAGATCCCTCTTCAGACAAGCAGGGAGATAGGAGTTCAGCATGGTAACATCTGGTTTGTTTAGGGATAGAAGGGGTGTACAGTAGAGGAGCTCTTTGAAACATTCTGAAAAGATTTGGTAGGAGAACACCTGGGAAAGCCCACTTTATTGAAGGAAGGCTGCAAGGACCCAGGCAGAGGAGGTCATGTTCAACAAATCGGAGGGAGTTCTTGAAGATATCTCTGTCATGAAAGATGAAGGAGATTTAGTGACTGTATAAAGAGGACTTTGATTTCAAATAAGATTTGACAAGATTCCACATCCGGGATTAATGGTCAAGGAGAAGAGCCATTGGATGTGGGTGATGTAGCCTACAAGATTTAAAAAAATAAAAGTAAAAACTGGCTCTAGAAAGGGAGATGGATTGAAAGACAGGGAAGGGATTTGTGACTTGAAAAGAGATTACGTGAATGGAGGAGGGGACAGTAGTAAGAGAAAATGGTCAGCTTTAGGATAGTTTTTTGTTGTTGTTGTTGTTTTTTAAATAATTAGCCTTGCTGCTGCTGCTGCTGCTGCTGCTAAGTCATTTCAGTCGTGTCCGACTCTGTGCGACCCCATAGATGGCAGCCCATGAGGGTCCCCTGTCCCTGGGATTCTCCAGGCAAGAACACTAGAGTGGGTTGCCATTTCCTTCTCCAATGCATGAAAGGGAAAAGTGAAAGTGAAGTCGCTCAGTCGTGTCTGACTCCTAGCGACCCCATGGACTGCAGCCCACCAGGCTCCTCCATCCATGGGATTTTCCAGGCAAGAGTAAGGGGAGCCAAACAATTGAACAAATGCATCAAGTCTTGAGATGACTCAGAAACTTGGACCCAGCAAACTTAGCCAATCATATTGCCCAGGTAGAGGTGCTTGGCTGTGATATGGTATATTGGGCAGGGAAATGGAAACCAATAATACAAACAAAGAAACCAGGATTAATAAACCAAAGAATGGAGTAGGTAGCCCACTGATATTTCCTGAGGCCAGAGCTCTAGGTGACCAGGAGTCAGCCAAGTTCGTCTTTGATGTTTCTAGCCCCTCTTTTTGCAAATTCTCCTTCAATACTCCCTTCCTCTCCACTAAAAACTACTCCCAACATCAACCCCATCTTCCTGAGCTGTAGGCATGCCAGTGTTCTTACTCTCCTCTCTTCCTTCTATAAAAACCTCAGGTCAGTTAAGTGTCTAACTCCCCCTAAGGATAAATACTTAACGTTGAAGGCATTACTCTCCCTCTGGGCATTTACATTTTAATGGAAGATAAAATGTTAAATCTAAGTATTAGAGCTGTTGGGATGGAATTTCAAGGAAGAGTTTGGGGAGGATGTGGCAGGGTTATTATATGTCCCAGAGGTCACTCTGGTGGCTGTCTTCAGCACCTGGAAGTGAAATAAATGCTGGTCTTGCCAAACAGGACTCTGGTCTCCTGAAAGTTTTTTAAAAAAATATTTTAAGATCAGTGAAAATAGACCTTTAAAAACTGGGTTTGCCCAGGAAAAAAGTAGTAATGGGACCCTGGCCAAAGATCCCATAGTGTGACACCACAGTACACGAATATGAGGGGAAAAACACAACAGAGAAGAAACCAAAGCCCAGAAATTTTCAGGATCAGACTAGCAGGTGTGTGTCCTAAGCCTTTAACACCCTCCTCATTGTCCTGATTGAAATCCTGCCCTGTTCAAACATTACTCCTTCCCTAGAGATAAGAGCAGAAGTGATTTTATTGTTTTCTATTGTTTTTATTGTTTAGTGATTTTATTGTCTTCTTGTCACCAGCAGCAGTAGAAGGAGAAGGGAAGAAAGATGCTTTCTATAACTAATTCTCATATGAACTCACAAGAAGGGGAGGAAAGGTAAGTCATAAAACATGGACTGGCCAGTGCTGGGCCAAAAGCAAAATGGACATTAAATTCTGAACTCAGCCACCATCTTTCCTGCTGATTTGGGATTCTAGAAAGGCACAATTATTAGTCAGTGGCCAGGATTTTCCTTTAGAAATCTACTAGATTTCTTTCTAAAGATACAGGATGTGGGGAAAAGATGATAAAGGAAAGAGACTCTTTCTACAGCACCTCTACTGCTTTCCAGAACTTGGCCATGAAGCAACAGTCTTCCCTAGCAAGACCCAGCTTAGAGTTTATTATGAAAAAGGTACATGAGCTTTTCAGTTCAGTCACTCAGTCATGTCTGACTCTTTGCGACCCCATGAACTGCAGCACACCAGCCCTCCCTCCATCACCAACTCCCGGAGTCCACCCAAACCCATGTCCATTGAGTCGGTGATGCCATCCAGCCATCTCATCCTCTGCCGTCCCCTTCTCCTCCTGCCCTCAATCTTTCCCAGCATCGGGGTCTTTTCCAATGAGTCAGCTCTTCACATCAGGTGGCCAAAGTTTTAGAGTTTCAGCTTCAACATCAGTCCTTCCAATGAAAACCCAGGACTGATCTCCTTTAGGATGGACTGGTTGGGTCTCCTTGCAGTCCAAGGGACTCTCAAGAGTCTTCTCCAATACCACAGTTCAAAAGCATCAATTCTTCGGTGCTCAGCTTTCTTTATAGTCCAACTCTCACATCCATACATGACCACTGGAAAAACCATGGCCTTGACTAGACCGACCTTTGTTGACAAAGCAATGTCTCTGCTTCTTAATATGCTGTCTAGGTTGGTCATAACTTTCCTTCCAAGGAGCAAGTGTCTTTTAATTTCATGGCTGCAATCACCATCTGCAGTGATTTTGGAGCCCAAAAAAATAAAGTCAGCCACTGTTTCCACTGTTTCCCCATCTATTTGCCATGAAGTGATGGGACTGGATGCCATGATCTTAGTTGTCTGAATGTTGAGCTTTAAGGCAACTTGTGAGCTTTTAAAAGGCTGCAAAACACCCCACGAATCTTACCATAGAAGTCTTTGGTGTCCTCATTTGGCATCAACTTGATCGTATACATTAAGTTGTCTCTGTGTTTGTTTGTTTGTTTTTTTTTCTTTGTTTTAAATATTAAGTCTTCTAATCCATGAACAGAGATGTCTAATTTTTTTTTTTTTTTTTTTTTTGGTCACACCAAGCACCTTGTAGGTCTTAATTCCCTAACCAGGGCTTGAACCCAGGCACCAGCAGTAAAAGCGCCAAGTCCTAACCTTTGGTCTTCCAGGAAATTCCCTACATTGTTTCAGTAAGATTAATTATTTAGTGCCTCATCTCAGAGATTAGAAGCAGAGCACTAAAAGAGTGGGCATAAGTTAAGAAAACTTCGGAGAAAAAGAAAGAACAAAAACCATATTGAAAAGATGTGTTTGTGTTAAATTGCTTCAGTCATGTCCGACTTTGAGATCCCCTGGACTGTAGCCCGCCAGGCTCCTCTGTCCATGGGATTCTCCAGGCAAAATACTGAACTGGATTGCCATGCCCTCCTCCAGGGGATCTTTCCAACCCAGGGCTTTAACAAGTGCAGCAGTCTGAGGCTATGGGGTCTGGGACAGAGTCTTACGCTACTCACTGTGTGACAGGTGCTCACTGTCTCCTAGCGGATTTCCAACCTCATTTTCTACTATTTGCCCCCCAGCTCATTCCACTCTGGCCACACTGACCTGGCTGCAGTGTGACCACGCCAAGTCTGTTCTCGCCTCAGAGCTTCTGCATTACTCTAGCCTCTGCCTGTAATTCTCCAAAGCAGCTCATCACATGGCCATCCCCTCGCTGGTCAAATCCCTTCACCATTTCTTAAATAGCCACCCTTAATCTGCATCCCATTATGCTGTTCTATTTTCATTATAAACAATAATTACTATTCAAAGATATATGACTTTTATACCTTGCTGGTTGTTTGTTTTCTCCCTTCTCTCTTTTAAATGAAAGCTCCATGAGAAAAGGAATATTGCCTTTCCTGGTTACCATTCTACCTCCAGTCCTCAAAAGGCACAAAGCAGCCAGTCTATATATACTACTCTATAATACAGAAAACTCTGCTCAATATTCTGTATATTCTCAATATTTAAAAAGAATAGATATATGGATATGTATAACTGAATCACTTTGTTGTACAATTGAAACTAACACAACATTGTTAATCAACTATACTTCAGTATAAAATAGAAAAATCTTTTAATTAAAAAGAAAAAAGAACAGGAGAGGGGGCCCCCAGTGATATCACTGAATTGTCACTAGGAAGTTGTAGTATCATCAGTTTCCTTTCTATGAAAAAAATGACAGAAGTACACTGAGTGTCTCTCCTACCCCCATGGATGCTTGCTTGTATTTGCTGGAAATTCTCAGTCATCTGGAAAGATCTGATATTGTGAAAGAGCCCTTTTTCCAATAAGGATACTGAGAAGGTTGTGAAAAGCGAGGTCATTGCTTGTTTGCCCCCACTGGATGAAAGGAGGCCACAAGTCTTTTTGCAGTTCCACTAAAGAGCCAATAAAATGGAAACAAAACATACATGTGCCAAGAGTTAAACAACAAGGCGGAAGTGGCTTAGGTTTGTGGTCTGTTACCACATGACAACATTGAGTTGGAGCCAAGGTATATTCTGTTCGCTCCAGTTTCTGGATGCTGGAAGGCTCCACGTGTCAGAGAGGAGGAACTCTGCCTGGCACATGGGTGTGACAGTGCAACAGGGAAGACAGGTTTTAGAGAATTTAAAGTTTCTCTTATGTTAAGGCAGGGTAATTACGGCCCAGGGCTAAATCCAGCCTGCAGTTTTTTTGAGTGTGTGTTGGGGGAGCAGTCTTTATGTTCCCAAATAGATTTTTTTTTAATTAAAACAAAAAACTCTTCCACTATGTACTTAGAAACTTGCCAGTGCCTAGGAAATAAAATTAGGATGGCAAAGGGGGAAGGACATTAGTTTGGAACTCAGGGTACTTGAATTATTGAGGACTTGAGTTTTATACTAACAAGCATGTCTGTTGCCTGTTTTGTAAATAAAGCTTTATGAGAACACAGTCACACTCTTTTGTTTACATGTTGCCTATGATTGCTTTCTCACGACAATGGCAGGGTTGAGTAGTTATGAAAGAAACCGCATAGCCCGCAAACCCTAAAATATTTACTATCTGGCTCTTCATAGAAAAATCGGCCAGCCCCTGCCTTATAACAGGAGTAGGAAAAGAAATAGTTGTTATACCACATGAAACCACTGATATTTGACTGTTTTGATTTTAAAAATAGCAATTTCGTGATTCAATTTCATAGTTTACTCTTTGAAATCTTCAATTTCCATCTCAAAACTATTTCATCATAAAGGCTTTTGCAGATCTTGTGAATAGATGTGAATATTCTCTTCTCTCAAACTCAATCTGTGGAACTTAGCTCCTACATCTGGCTGATTCTATGTTGGTATAATAGTCATTATGCCTATGGGGCTTCCCAGGTGGCTCAGTGGTAAAGAATACACCCCGCCAATGCAGGAGACACAGGAGACATGAGTTTGATCCTGTGTCAGGGAGATCCCCTGGAGGAGGAAATTGTTGCCTCCTCCAGTATTGTTGCCTGCGAAATCTCATGGACAGAGGAACCTGGCGGCTACCATCCATGGTGTCGAAAAGTGACAGACACGACTTAGTGACTGACATACATGCACACATTATGAGTATAGCTTCTCCTCTACTATTGGAAAGTACTGGTATCAGCTAAAGTGTGCCCCCTGAAAGGCCATCTGCGACTCATGAGGTTGCAAAGAGTCGGACACGACTGAGCAACTGATCTGATCTGATCTGAAAGGCCATCTGTTGAAGCCTAACCACCAGTAATGTGACTGTCTTTGGAGATAGGGCCTTTAAAGAGATAAGCTAAAATGAAGTCCCCTGGGTGGGCTCTGATTCAATATGAAGTGTTAGTCACTCAGTTTTGTCTCACTCTGTCATCCCATGGACCCACCAGCCTCCTCTGTCCATGGGATTCTCTAGGCAAGAATACTGGAGTGGGTTGCCTGCCATGCCTTCTCTGATATGACTGGTATCTTTATAGTAGGAGGTGATCAGGACACACAGAGGGACACCAGAGACATGCCTGCACAAAGGAAAGACCAGAGGACACAGTGAGAAGTGATCTGCAAGCCAAGGAGAGAGGCTTAGAAAAAGCCAACAGTCAACCCCTTGGCTTTGAACTCATAGCCTCCAAAACCATAAGAAAATAAATTTTTCTTGTTTAAGGCCACGCAGTCTGTGGTATTTTGCTATAGCAACCCTGGTAAATTATACGATTATTCAAGAACAGAAGGTTTTTCTTCTTTTTCTTTGTATTCCCAACAGCCTCTGGAGACACAGGTCTAGTATTCATTGATTAAACTTTACAGAAGTGAGTGAAACAAGGTCAGTAGCATCCTGTGTCTGGAGTCTAGAGTGTTTGATTCTCCAAAATTCCTAATGTGTAAATCAGAATTTTCTACACAAAAATGTTCTAAGAAGCCTCTAGAATGGCTCATTCAACAAACAGTTGTGAACGGCTCAGCACAAATATCAAGTTACATAGCTCTGATGATTTTCTGTTTTCAATGAAAATTGAAGAAGTGCCCTATCCCTTTCTTGGTCTACTCAGGGAGAGAGAATGCTGGATTAGATAGAACTCTGTCAACTAGACTAGCAGGCCCTTGGCAACCAATGCCGAATAACAATCTTCAGGGAAGATCAATAGTGAGCATTAGACAGAAATATTGGATGTGCAGTCCTAATTTACCTTCCAGATGTCAGAACCTGCAGAACTGGGCAATGGAACAAAGATCAAACCATTCGAGGAGCCCAGATCTCCTGGTTTATTCAAAATCTTTTGAGGAAGCAGTGTGACTGCTTCACGGACTGTAGCCAAACCCAATCCTGAAAGAACTTGTTTTGCAAATACCTCCTAAATGCAGGAGCTTTCCTGATCATTCGTTTCTAAATGAACGAATAAAGGGTTTCATTATGAACAATGTCCAGATGCCCCAGAAGTCTGCTCTGTTTGCCAATTCCATTGCATTCTATTCCTTTCAGATGTCAATGACAGCCCATAGTGAGAAGCATTGTTTTATCTACTAAGGGCTTTATCAACTTAAAATTTGATGAGGAGCTATCCTAGAGAGACCACTGGGCATTCTGATGGGTTGGAAAATCAGAAGCCATTGAACATTGTCAGCTCTGATCTTTTCCAGACCTATACATTTCACCCAGGGCATTTTCATACTATTATGAGAAAACCTGAACTGCATTATCCCAAACCAAGTCGTAGTCTTAGTAGCATAAGAAAACCTCCTCCCTGAATAAAGTAAAGGCTTATAAAACATGTGACTGCTGTGGTCTAAATTCTCAATAGAGAGCTGATTAGTTTTTCAACGATAAGTTTCTTAAGCATCTCTGGAAAATAATGCCTGCTCACCAATTTGCCCTTGGCCACTGAATCAAGAAAAAGAAAAGTATTCCTAAAGCAATACAATAAGCCCTTTTTCTCTCTTTGTGGTAGGACTGTTCCTAAGAAGCTGACATTTCTATTGTTAGTTTCTGTTGTTTAACAGAAACATGACTTGGTAACTCCAAGAAAAATCATTTCATTAAATCCATATCATTTTCTCCATATATAAGTGTCATGAAGGTAGATGTTCAAAGTTACATACTTTGTGCAAACTAGACAGAGACTAACAGAATATGATTTGTTTACTTAATTAATAATCTTGATTTTAGGGCATCTTTACTCAGACTTATCACCATTATGGGGGCCTCCCAGATACTCAGCTATAAAGAATCTACCTGCAATGCAGGAAATACAGGAGACCAGTTTTGATCTCCAGACGGGGAAGATCCCCTGGAGTAGGAAATGGCACCCACTCCAGTATTCTCGTCTGAGAAAATCCCATGGACAGAGGAGCCTGTGGGGTCACAAATAGTCAGACACGACTGGGCGACTGAGCACACGCACATCACCACTATACAAATAAACAACTGTCCCGATAACTTCCAATCTTCCTCATGGTGTATAGATCTTCAGAAATGAATACTCAAAGGTACCATCCTTCCTGTGATCTGAATCTTGAGTGCACCAAACCCATATTCTTTAAAAACAATATTCATCATATCGCACACCCTTACACCCCCAACAACCTACTGCTGCCCCACCCAAAACTTCCCATGGCCCTTTACTCCCAATCACTCTGAAACTAAACTCCTCCATTTAGTTGTCATGGTTGCCTGGATTTCAGCTCCAGTCAAATTCCCCAATCCTCTCCAGAATACACGTCAAGCAAGACCCCTCCATGTCTCCAAAATAACCATGTTTACTCTTGAGGCTTTTCCTTTAATTTCTTCCTTACCTACAATTTGATGGATTTCCTTCAAACTTCAGATCAAAACATAATTCTTTGAAGTCTGCATTATGCAAACAAACACCCCACATTCATGCCTACAGCATTAATCTTCTCTACTACATGACTTAGCAATTAATTATATTGCAAAATACTCTTGCTTTTGTGTATTTTGGTCAAATTTCACTAGAATGCAAACATCACTTATTATTTTTGTATTGCTTTGTTCAGTGCTGTAATCTTAGCACCTAGGATAGTGCCTAGCACATAAGCTCAGTTCAGTTCAGTCAACCAGTCATGTCCAGAGTCATGTACTCTGCATATAAGTCATGTCTTTGCGACCCCATGAATCGCAGCATGCCAGGCCTCCCTGTCCATCACCAACTCCCAGAGTTCACTCAGACTCACGTACATCGAGTCAGTGAGGCCATCCAGCCATCTCATCCTCTGTCGTCCCCTTCTCCTCCTGCCCCCAATCCCTCCCAGCATCATAGTCTTTTCAAATGAGTCAACTCTTTGCATGAGGTGGCCAAAGTACTGGAGTTTCAGCTTTAGCATCATTCCTTCCAAAGAAATCCCAGGGCTGATCTCCTTCAGAATGGACTGGTTGGATCTCCTTGCAGTCCAAGGGACTCTCAAGAGTCTTCTCCAACACCACAGTTCAAAAGCATCAATTCTTCAGCACTCAGCTTTCTTCACAGTCCAACTCTCACATCCATACATGACCACTGGAAAAACCATAGCCTTGACTAGATAGACCTTTGTGGCAAAGTAATGTCTCTGCTTTTCAATATGCTATCTAGGTTGGTCATAACTTTCCTTCCAAGGAGTAAGCGTCTTTTAATTTTATGGCTGCAGTCACCATCTGCAGTGATTTTGGAGCCCCAAAAAATAAAGTCAGCCACTGTTTCCACTGTTTCCCCATCTATTTGCCATGAAGTGATGGGACCAGATGCCATGATCTTCGTTTTCTGAATGTTGAGCTTTAAGCCAACTTTTTCACTCTCTTCTTTCACTTTCATCAAGAGGCTTCTTAGTTCCTCTTCACTTTCTGCCAGAAGGGTGGTGTCATCTACATATCTGAGGTTATTGATATTTCTCCTGGCAATCTTGATTCCAGCTTGTGCTTCCTCCAGCCCAGCGTTTCTCATGATGTACTCTGCATATAAGTTAAATAAGCAGGGTGACAATATACAGCCTTGACAAACTCCTTTTCCTATTTGGAACCAGTCTGTTGTTTCCATGTCCAGTTCTAACTGTTGCTTCCTGACCTGCATATAGGTTTCTCAAGAGGAAGGTCAGGTGGTCTAGTATTCCCATCTCTTTCAGAATTTTCCACATAAAAGGACTGGGTAAATATTGGGTTGGTCAAATGTTCACAAGTGTTTTTCTACAACATCTTGTGGATGAACCAACATTTGTTGAATGAATATATGATTGAACAGTGTTTCCCCAGTAGAACTTGGAATCTCTCAAGGGCAGAGAGTATATTATTATCCTTTTATCTTTAGTCACACAAACATCCTATTTATCAAGTACTCATACTTCTCCAAGCTCAGTGACTGATAAGTCACCCCAACGTCCAAACACAGACTGCAGTTCTGTGTTGAATCTGGAGTCAAATACAGCGAAATGACTATGCTACAGTAAGCACTACCTACATTCTTCCTGGGAGAAAAATGAAAGGAACAAGCAGAAAAGAAAAGATCTATTATTGAGTTTGGAAAGAAAATAACATCCTTGAAATTAGAAATGAGATCACCTATCACTTAAGGAACATGTAGGTGTGTGTGTGTGTGTGTGCACTCAATCCCTCAGTCAGGTCCAACTCTTTGTGACCCCGTGGACTATAGTCCTCCAGGCTCCTCTGTCTCTGGGCCTTCCTTAACTATCGTGCTTCACACAACTATTGTTAGGCATAGTTACGTCTGCTCTACAGAAAATAAAATTTATGAAAAATAATGTCTCAGGCTTTCCTGGTGGTTAAGAATCAGCGTGCCAATGTGGGAGACATAAGTTCTGTCCCTGGTCTGGGAAAATCCCACAGGTCATGGGGCAACTAAACCAGTGCACCACACCAGAGCCTGCGTTCTAGAGCCCACACACCCAGTGAAGAGTAGCCCCCATTAGCTCCAATGAGAGAAAGCCCACACCCAGCAACAAAGACTCAGCACAGCCAAAAAACAAAATTAATTAATACATTAATTAAAAAAAATGATGTCTCTTCAGATTTCCACATGGACACATGCCTCTGAAGTAGACAGGGAAAATATTATTACAAGAAACCAGTAAGTCTATCTTGTCAAATGTTACATGGCTGCTGAATGGTAGAGTTCAGACTAAAAGGAATTTATTCTGCAGTTTTCCTCTTTTTTCTTTCATAATTCCTTTTTTCATAATTCCTCTTTCATAACTTATAAAGGTGAAGAGTGCTAAAGATATGATCAATATCTCCTCATTTTTCATTTTTTGGAATATCCGTTAGTCTCCTTGGTCCTTTTAATAGTCTCTATCTTCTCTCCCCTGATTGTCATAAGAATCTGAATGTTGCTAAAAATGGACAGAGTGAACTGTAGCAGTTCTATGTAGAGCAGGGTAATTCTCTGAAATAATAATCAGTGCATTATTTTACATTTCTTCATAGCACCATTACCTAAAAAGTCAGATTTTTATTTTTGGACTGGGCTTATCCCTTTAGAAAGAGAGAATGCAGAAAATAAAGTAATCAAATCTCAACTTTTTCATTTTAAAATATGTTCTAGAAACGCAGAGCATACCCTGAAGAGCCAAGGTTTTCATTGTGAGAGCCAGGCTTTTATTGTAGACAGAAGGATTTTTGAGTCTTCAACAACTTGGATGGAATCAGAACACAAATCTTATACTATAAATAGGAGTGTTAGGCAGAAGGCAGATTTTCCTCCAAAAATTACATAAATTCAATCTGCTGGAGAAAGAAGAGAGCTGAGATAGAAAGGGGGGCAAGACTTAGTTGTCACAACATAGGTTCCACTGAAGGGACCCCACACCATTTTCCCTTCATGTAGAGTCAGCCCCAGCCCCAGAGGAAGATGATAGAAACTGTAGCAGGGGGACCGGTTCCTGGAAGAAATAGGGCTGGCATCTCACTTCCTGTCCAGCAGGCTGAATGGAGTGCCTCTCAGATGTGCTCTGCACCTCAGGGCAGTGAACTGGGAGAGAAAGCTGGGACTAATCAGGACAAAAGAGCCTGAGACAATCTTCTGAGTGTCCAACAGCCCAAGCGATACATATGCTCCATCCTGGAGGGAGGTTTTGGATCAGAAGAGGCCTGACAAGGGGCTGTCATCAGCAGTGACGGCACAGGTGGGACTAACCTGAGGCTGTAAATGGACCTGAATGCCAGCAGGAGAGACACAGGTCGATGTCACTGTGAATGAAGTAAACCCCACTGGGTGTCCACAGGGGCAAGGACAACACCACCAGTCCTTCGTCCTAAAGCCATCGTGTCCATACCACCCCCTCTAAAAGCATTTAGTTGCCTTGGCTGAAGAAGGCTGAGGGGAAACCACCGATTGACTGGGTTTCCATTTAAGCCTGCCTAGAAGTAGCTACAGAGAAGGCAATGGCACCCCACTCCAGTACTTTTGCCTGGAAAATCCCATGGACAGAGGAGCCTGGTAGGCTACAGTCCATGAGGTTGCTAAGAGTCGGATGCGACTAAGCAACTTCACTTTCACTTTTCATTTTCATGCATTGGAGAAGGAAATGGCAACCCACTCCAGTGTTCTTGCCTGGAGAATCCCAGGGACAGAGGAGCCTGGTGGGAGGCCGTCTATGGACGGACACGACTGAAGCGACTTAGCAGCAGCAGAAGTAGCTAAGGTTCCTACTATCACACAGAAAGGGGCTCAAGAGAGCAAGCGCTTAGTTGTAGAAATCTAGAGAACATCACAATTCTGCATACCTGTGTTTCTACCAGTGAAAGCTGTGGACAACACACACACAAAAGGTGATGGGCTGAGAAGCATGCAGACTACTGTAGGACACCGAGCCAGCAAGGGGATGCCAGATCCATTTCAGAAGCTGGGTCTGTCTTCAAAGGGTTTTGACTCGCCGACCTCTGGCTGGCCTGCGCCCTCTTCTCAGACACACCAGACAGACGAGTAAACACAGATCACAAGTGGACCACATGTTCTTATTCTTTTTCCAAGTGCTCTGTGGCTGTGGGCCTCCCCCACTCCAGACTTTTCAAATAGGCAGATACTTGGGCCCCATAGAAGCTTCCTTCCTCCTCTCTCAGCAGACAGTGACTTACAAGACAATGATCAGACTGACGGGAGAGTCCCAGCATTGATGAACACCTTCACCTGCAGCTTTTCTCATGTTCAAGGGCTACAGCACCTAAAACCCTGAGCTGATTTACTCCTTTGAACAAAACATCTCCCTCGCTGGTTTATTCCTTTAGATACCCATGTTTCTGGATATGGAACCTGGTACCCAGTGGCTCAGTGGTGAAGAATTCACCTGCAATCCAGGATACACAAGAGATGTGGGTTCAATCCCTGAGTTGGGAAGATCCCCTGGAGAAGGAAATGGCAACCCACTGCAGTATTCGTGCCTAGAGAATCCCATGGACACAGGAACCTGGTGTGCTGTAGTCCATGGGGCCGCAAAGAGTTGGACACGACTTAGTGACTGAACAAGGACAAAAACCTCCTAACACTTCACTGTGAAGAAATTACTGTCTTTCCCTCTATGACATGGGTAACCTTGAGAAGCAGAAAAACAGTGAGATAAGAAAGTGAGGACCCTAAAAGGAGGAAAGATGGTTCAGAAGGGTGAACCTGGGGAACCTGAAGAGAATTTTTTCATCATATTTCTTAAGAGAAACCCAAGTGTGCAATGAACTACCTTTATATGATGCTAAAAGAAATGGATATCCATGTTACAGATTTGGATGCCTGACAGAGGACAGAGGGAAGGACATGTTGACATGAATGCTTTCTGATACCTTGGCATTCCATGGTTCCAAGTCAGTCAAGCGATACACCCATTGTTTTGAAATGACAGACCATCAGTCTCCATCTTACACTGAGTTTCCTAGCACTGAGCTCATTAGCTGATGCTTAAACTCTTCTGCAAATAAGGCCAGTGGTGCCAACATAGAACTCTCATAACTATCTCTCATCCAATCTTTTCTGCAACACAACCCAAAAAAGAAGCCAGCATACCCCCAGAAATTCACTTTTTATTCTTACTTATGGTGGAGAAAAAGAGGGTGGGGATAGTGAAGGTGAGCCCTGAAAAATCCCTAAGAGCCGCATCAGATGCAATGGCAAGAACGGGCAGCAACTGACATGCATGCCCCAGGGGCTGGGAGGTGCTGATGAAAAAAGCTCAGCCTCCTTCCTTAGAACATCCCTGGAGACCATTTCCATTCTCCTTTCACACCTGGCATTACTTATACTGTACCAGAGAAGGGATTTTTATTTTTAAATTATGCATGTGGATTTGCACCTTTATTCCATCAGAATCAAACTAAATGTTATTCCACAACACTCCATAAAGTTAATGATACAACGTGACTAGCGCTCTTTCCTGAAATACGACATTCTTCAGGGACCCTGACAGTATTAAAGGGACTGGATGCCAGGGCCAAATCATGCCCCTGGAGCCACATAGAAGTTCCACAAGCACTTATATACCATGACATCTATATTCCTTAGTTTCTGTGAATTCAATCAGAAGGTTTATTATGCAAAGTCCCCGAAAAACCAGAGATACCATGGCACGGGATCTGGGAGCTGCTCAGATCTGGGCAGAACAGTCCAGAACCACATTTGACTGCAGGGAAGTGATGACTTGATCAGAGAAGAGAGGAAAAAGTAAAGACTTGAAATTAGAAGGGAAGTTAAACTTCTACCACTGTGATTCCAAAATGTGGTTAAATTTGTGAAATTAACAAATATATTCTGTGCTGCTCTCAATGAGTATTTCGAATTCACCATTGATTGATAACTGTTTTAAAAAATGAATTGTTATCTCCTTGACCCAGAGAAAGAGACTTGTAAAAGTAACTTAATTCAGAATTGTGAAAATGACAAATATTTTCTCCTCATTTCCCAGATTTAACTTAACATTTGGCCTGATCATGATATAGTTGCATTCATTTGGGGCATAGAACTCTACACATAAAGAGTAAATATGCCTATATTTCCATGTGTATATGGAGAATACTTTGGAGAAGGCATTGAAACAGGATTCTAAGGTTCTGGCTTTAATTAAAATGAAACAAAACTAGAAAGTCATATCACTTATGATGGCATGCTGGCTGTCATGGTAGTCTGTGTGGTCTTGCGTAAATTATCCAGCTTCTCTGGGCCTCAATTTATCAACTTATAAAATGGGCAAACTCCACTCTTTCAGTATAATGATGAACAGTAAAGGATACAACAAATGTGAAAGTGGTTCATTCTTAAACACTCTTTTATTTTACATATTGATAATAGAGGCATATATCCTGCTTCTTGGCCTTTAAAAAAAAAAGAAAAAGAATCCTAGTCCTTCAGAGCTGGGATGGATTCTATGTGATTCAGTTACTCATTTTGGGAATTTCTTATGGCAAATTCCATGGACGAGGAGCCTGGAAGGCTACAGTCCACAGGGTCGCAATGAGTCCAACACGACTTCATGACTAAACTACCAACTGTATATGGCAAATCAGCAGCTAGCACCTGGCAGAAGTTCACCACGTTCAATTCTTACTCAATAAGTGTTTCTAATGTTTCAGCAGCATGCTTCCAGAGCACTTTCTGTGATGATGGAAAGGTTCTGTGTTTTTCACTGACCATAATGGTAGCCGCTATACACAACTGTCTATTGAGCTTTTGAAATGAGTTGAGTGCAACTAATGAATAAATTTTATTTTATTTTAAATAAATAAACTAAATTCAACTAATGAATGAATTTTATTTTATTTTAATTAACTTCAAAACAAATAGCCACATGTGGGTAGTGACTATCACACTGGACAGTTGTGGGCAGGATAGAAATTTGAGAGTCATATTTCCAGTACTGCTCCAGAGTTTATATTTCCCTAAGTACCTCCCGACCTAGATAATCACAATGGCGTGATCACTCACCTAGAGCCAGACATCCTGGAATGTAAAGTCAAGTAGACCTTAGGAAGCATCACTACGAACAAAGCTAGTGGAGGTGATGGAATTCCAGTTGAACTATTTCAAATCCTAAAAGATGATGCTGTGAAAGTGCTGCACTCAATATGTCAGCAAATTTGGAAAATCAGCAGTGGCCACAAGTCTGGAAAAGGTCAGTTTTCATTCCAATCCCAAAGAAAGGCAATGCCAAAGAACACTCAAATTACCACACAATTGCACTCATCTCACATGTTAGTAAAGTAATGCTCAAAATTCTCCAAGCCAGGCTTCAGCAGTACATGAACTTCCAGATGTTCAAGCTGGTTTTAGAAAAGGCAGAGGAACCAGAGATCAAATTGCCAACATCCACTGGATCATCGAAAAAGCAAGAAAGTTCCAGAAAAACATCTATTTCTGCTTTATTGACTATGCCAAAGCCTTTGACTGTGTGGATCACAATAAACTGTGGAAAATTCTTCAAGAGATGGGAATACCAGACCACCTGACTTGCCTCTTGAGAAACCTGTATGCAGGTCAGGAAGCAACAGTTAGAACTGGACATGGAACAACAGACTGGTTCCAAATAGGAAAAGGAGTACGTCAAGGCTGTATATTGTCACCCTGCTTATTTAATTTATATGCAGAGTACATCATGAGAAATGGTGGGCTGGAGGAAGCACAAGCTGGAATCAAGATTGCCGGGAGAAATATCAATAACCTCAGATATGCAGATGACACCACCCTTATGGCAGAAAGTGAAGAGGAACTAAAAAGCATCTTGATGAAAGTGAAAGTGGAGAGCGAAAAAGTTGGCTTAAAGCTCAACATTCAGAAAACGAACATCATGGCATCTAGTCCCATCACTTCATGGCAAATAGATGGGGAAACAGTGGAAACAGTGGCTGACTTTATTTTTTGGGGCTCCAAAATCACTGCAGATGGTGACTGCAGCCATAAAATTAAAAGATGCTTACTCCTTGGAAGGAAAGTTATGACCAACCTAGACAGCATATTAAAAAGCAGAGACATTACTTTGTCAACAAAGGTCCATCTAGTCAAGGCCATGGTTTTTCCAGTGGTCATGTATGGATGTGAGAGTTGGACTGTGAAGAAAGCTGAGTGCTGAAGAATTGATGCTTTTGAACTGTGGTGTTGGAGAAGACTCTTGAGAGTCCCTTGGACTGCAAGGAGATCCAACCAGTCCATCCTAAAGGAGATCAGTCCTGGGTGTTCATTGGAAGGACTGATGTTGAAGCTGAAACTCCAATACTTTGGCCACCTGATGCAAAGAGCTGACTCATTTGAAAAGACTCTGATGCTGGGAAAGATTGAGGGAAGGAGGAGAAGGGGATAACAGAGGATGAGATGGTTGGATGGCATCACTGACTCGATGGATGTGGTTTTGGGTAGCCTCTGGCAGCTAGTGATGGACAGGGAGGGCTGGCATGCTGTGGTTCATGGGGTCACGGAGAGTCAGACAAGACTGAGCGACTGAACTGAACTGAACTGAACTGAAGTACCTCCCCGCAGCAGGAACTTACAATGTCTGTCTCTACTGGGACTTTCAATCCTATAAAGGGGGGACATGTCTAATGAGCTAAAATACATGGAGATCTCACCCCGTAGAGCCCCACACACCAGCCTCTCTCTCCCAAAGAAGAGCCTTGAGAAGGCAACCCTTAATCAAAAAGAATGAAAGGCCAATGGTGGGATTTCCAGAATGAAGGCAAAAACACTCTAATTAGCAAGAGGCTCCTTCTCAAAGAATTCCCTAGATACCACTCCCCTCTCCACCTGCATTCATGGCCCCAACCTCCCTCCCACCCATCACGTACCCAATATCCTGCTCACACAGGCCAGGAGAGGCAAGATCTGGGCCACTTTGAAGACGTGAATTTCTCCAAAGAAGCAGAGATTGCAGTAGCTGCAGAATATTCTGGGTTGTGTGTGTGTGTGTGTGCACTCGCACGCACACACACCTGCATGTGTTTCTTCCCCTTTTTTAACAGCTCTAATTCCAGCACTGAACTTGAGACTGATCATTATTTCCTCCTCTCATTATCTCACGACATATTCATACCAGCACAGACAAGACTCCCAATGTCAACATTGTTTGCTTTCCTTTCAGAGTAAGACACATTCTATCCTCCACTATCACACATTTAGAGCAGATGTTCCTAAAAAAGGATAAACCATGTGCTTAACATATTTTATTCCAAGGGGTAATTTTAGAAATTATTGCAATCAATGAGCTAATAATAATGGTGGTAATGATGAGGCCAAGTTATTATTACCTATTACCTTTAATCATCGACAGCAACTCAATTGGACGTAATTAGAGGCATCATCATAAGTAACGTGGAGCAGATGGAAGATGCTGGGCCTTGCGTTTCCAGGACTGAGTGGGAGGGTTAATGATGGAGCAGTGGGCATTAAAAATGGGCCACTTATGTCCAAAATTCACCCTACCCTTGAATCTTCCATGTCCGATACCCACAAAAACAGATTTGAAATTATCAGAAGATATAAGGAGCCAACCCCACCGCTTTCAAAGTCCACTCACTAATTGTGAGTGGCAAGACCCCAGTTCTGCCCCATCTTCATCTTTATGGGTTAAACAGTGGCCTTCTTTATTTTTTCTTCTTTCAATTTCATTGGCACAAGAAAAACAGAGCAATAGTCTATTGTGTCCTTCTCTCAACCTCCCTCATTCCAGAAAAGCATGCCTCTAGGGTGATTATTACCTTTTGAAAACATGCAAATGCTTCAGTGAGTCACTTAGCTTTAATTTAAAATTTGGCATGAAATACAGTATGAGCCTATATCACCAGCGAGTCAATAACACCACAAAACAACAATTTCCTATATGCTGTTTTATAGGGGCACGGTTCACAAACATGTAAGACACAGATGTGCAAGCTGATGTGAAAAAAAAAGCCTGGAACCTGGGGCTTTAGAATTGGGGTTCAGTTTGTGCAACGGCTGATTAATGGGCCATTACATGGGGCAAGTTACCTGTCCTCTGTGAGCCTCTGTTCTATCAACTATGAACAGTTAGCTTGTGTTAGCATTCCCCTTTCTGTAAGCCAGGGAGACCTTATGCTTTTCTCGATAAAAGCACTTGTCTCCCTACACTGCAAATGTGGATTTACCTTCCTGGGTTGGCCACCGACTTTGAGAAGGTACTGTACTGAAGTTATTCCTTTCTCTATCCCTGGTATCTGGCACTTACTAAGTGCTCATAAAAGTGAGTTTTCATATCCCGAAAGAACTTGCAGTCTAGACAGACAGGCAAGACCAACAGTGGCAAAACAGAGAGTGACCCAAAAGCCAAAGATGCAATAGAGTATAGAGGATTCATATGGCTCACTCGGGTTTCCCAGGTGGTCTTAGTGGTAAAGAACCTGCCAGTGCAGGAGATGTAAGAGGTGTGGGTTTGATCCCTAGGTTGGGAAGATCCCTTGGAGGAGAGTGTAGCAACCCACTCCAGTATTCATGCCTGGAGAATCCCTAGGACAGAAGATCCTGGTGGTCTACAAAGAATCAGAAACAACTGAAGTGACTTAGCATGCACAGATGTGTGTGACTCACTAACCCACTGGGAGGCAGTGGGACTGAACTAGGCTTTGAAGTGAAGTGAAAGTTGTTCATTTGTGTCTGACTCTTTGTGACCCCATGGACTATACAGTCCATGGAATTCTCCAGGCCAGAATACTGGAGTGGGTAAGGTTGTACTAAAATGTTTACAAAGATAGTCTCCAGACTACCTAATTAGCTTCACCTCTTCATCCTTTGGTTTCATATATGTTAAGTGGCTATAACATCCATCCTCAACAACCATGTAGAGATGAAACACTTCTTTTTTCTTCTTTTTTAATAGATACACTCATTGCTGCCCAGAGAAACAAATACCATATAAATATTATAACAATAATCATACTGAGAAATAAAATAATAATGATGCAAGCATCTATATAATGTTTCATGTCTGTGGTCTTTGAGGGGAGTTTTTACTCAAATATCTCTAAATGAATAAATACATCTGGTTCATAAAGATGTCCAAAGGCACTTTTTTCTACTCATATCCACACATACCTCACTATAGAACTAAAAACAAATTCACTTAGAACTTTTATGGAATCACAGTCCTTAAAAAAATCAGAGTTCTCATTAAAGCCAATAGGAATTTGTTATAAAAATTAATAACAGGATATAAGCTTATAGGATCTTATCAATAATATCTTTACAATCTGTTGGTCTCTTTGAGATGTGCCAAACATAACCAAGATTTATTGATGGAATCAATGTTTGAGGGCATAAAACTTTATATGTGTTTTCCTTTGCTCAATTAGTAAATCTCGTCTAAGTTACGAAATTGTCCTGAGATTTCACTTAGCCATGGCCAAATATCATGCTCAAAGTAGATACTTTCATTTGGATTATCTGCTTAAATGTTCTAATTCTCCACTTTACTTCATGGAATTACAGAAACTCAGCCAAAGTAAAAATCTTTAACTAAAAAAATTTACGTTGTAACTACAACGGACAATGTTCTACGAGTGACATGTGAAAGGGAATAAAAGCATGAATAACAGAAACCCAGATGTGTTAGTCGATAAAGGGAGTGGAAAAAAGAGAAGTCTAGCAAATAAATACAAAGCCCTACAGAATAAGGGAAATGAGAGAAGTAAACTCAGGGTCCTGCGAAATCTCCGATTGAACTGGGGATATGACAAAGGAGCATGGATTCTTTGGGCCACTGGCTCTGGACCAGAAGAGTTAAAAGGGTTGTCAGTGCAGAGAGAAAAGCTTGAGCAATGACAGGGAATCAAGAAAACACAGGGAAAGCAATTAGCATTCCTCTACTTTTCCTCCCAGCAGAGGAATATTGGAAAATAAAATCAGAAAGATAGATTGGACCCAAATTCTTGAGGGTGTTGAATATCAGACTAAATATTTTCAGCTTAATTTGGTTAAGTCATGAGAGACCACTCTAGAGTTGTTTTTTTTTTTTTTTTAAGCAAGTTAATGGCCTACATTAATTTATTATTGATCGTTATTCATCCTCTTACATCCAATTGCTCCCCAATCCCTATCAGCTCTACCTTGTACTCTCACTGCAGCACTGTCTTCTCAGGGTCCCATGTTAGAGCCCCTCCATTCCAGGACAGCCTCTATCATGTTCCCCGTCTCCTCCCCTACCCTGAAATCCTGCAACTTAAGCAGAAGTGTGATTGCATCATCCCCCAGCTTAAAGTCCATCAGTAGGCTCCTCTTTCCTGGAGGATGAGCTCCAAACCCTCAGCATGGCACACAAGGCCTGTCATCTTCTAAACTTCACCTGTCTATCCAGTTACACCCTCAAACACACATGTCCTGTGCCCCTCCCCTGGCCCATGCTTTGGCCTGGAATTTGTCACTGTTCCATTATACACCATGATTTCTCACACCTCCAAACCTCAGTGTATGTAACCTCCCTGTCTGCCTGGGAACATACTACTGATCCTTGGAAATTCAGCTCAAATGTTACTTCCTCCAAAGCCTTCCCTGATAATCTCCAGCCTCGCACCCCTTATTCAGTTAATACCTTCTTTCCTTCTCTTCCATAGCATCATGTAAGAGCTCTGAGACTCCACTTCTCACATGTCCCTGTATTTGTTTGCACAACCGTCTTCCCGCTGCCCTGGGCACCACCATTTCTCGTTGCTCTCTGCAGTCCTAAGGCAGATGGTCAATACACAATGGTTAGATAAGCTAATGCATATATTTTTTAATCACATCAACTTCCTGAAAATCTCTAAAGCAGAGGAAAGTAGAGAGCTTTAGAAGCATGACTAGGACAGTGATGTATTAGGTAAATTGGATGAGAGACTACAGGTTTGGAAGGAGGCGGAGAAGATGATAGATTCTGCTTTGAACATGGAAAATATGCCTTTGGCGTCCACCGCAATCAGGACCTGCTTTTGAGGCGGCGAGTGATTCTGATTAGACAGGAACAGAGAATTAAGTCGTTCTGTTCCCTTCCCAAGCCTAACACCACCTTCTCTTTTTGATAACTTCCTCCAAGATGATCCGAATTTCTTTAGCCCTGTCTCTCTTATCCAAATATTTCCTTGAACAAGAACTCAAACGGGCACGTTTTCAGATCCTGTGTCTCTGAATGTGTGTGAGCTCAGAGAGAAGGAAACAGAAAATGATTTGCAACCTGGCTCTGGAAGGAGAGCAACTGTCAAGGGGGCCAGGATTGTTTTTGTTATTACTGCCTCGCTTTCAGCCCGTGTCTGTTTATTGTTATTGTCTTGTCCCCTTACTGATGCTCAATCCATTTCCTCATCACAAGTGTGAAAGGAAGCCTGGCAAAAGTCCCCCTAGCGAAAGTTCCGAATAGATAACGGATTTGTCCTGAGATAGCACGACATCTGTTAGGTATTTGGAGACGTTGTCCGTCCTGCCTTGAAGGATACTTAGGCAGTCAGGCTTCTTTCTCCCTGGAAGGCTATAAAACAGTGGCAGGAAAGAGCTAGCGATGCTTGCTTATAAGAGCCAGTGCTGGGACGCGCAGCTTGAAAAGGCAAGCGTGGCGTTTAAATTTAGCACGTGTGCTTGAATTCATATTTACACAGAACTTGAATCAAGACAACACAGAGAAGTATTAATAACATGTATAATGCCGAGATTAGTTGTGTAGTGGACCCTTTCATCTGCATAACCAATTTTTACACACCTCTGTTGAGAATTTCAGATTCTTCTCTTTTATTGCAAAGGCTTTTGTAAAAATTCATATCAAACGAATTTTAAAAGAAGCTTCAGGGAAATCCTTATTGCTTCTAGAAACAGCTGGTCTGGTGGGGGTTCCAGTGAAACCCCAGAATCTTTTTCTCCTCCCACAATTTTAAAGCTTACCGAAGAGGAAATCAACACCAGAGAGACAAGAAGGGAAGTTGGAGAGAAACAGAAGAGAAAGGTGAGGGCAAGAGAAGCTGCTGGATAAATGACATGCAGTCCCAGGAAAAGAGAGAAAGAAGTGAAAAAAAAGCCTAGGAGAGGGAAAGAGGATGACTAAGAAGGAGCAATTAGATTTTTAAAGTAGTTATAAAAGAAAAAAAATACAAAGTATAATATCTTCTTTAACTTCAACAAGGTAAAAGATATCCTGAAGGAAAGCTACAACAGTTGCAACCAAGACAAGTCATTTAAAAAAAAAATCCCATTTGGAAATTCAGAGGTTATCAAAGTAGAAATTAGCAAACTAGATTCCTGGAACAACATTTAACAAATCAAAACCAAGCTTAGAACTATGCAGGATGTCTGAGAAAAGACAGATGCAAGAAGAGGAGAAAGAAAAATTAGGAGAAAGACAGAACAAGAGAAGGGGAGGAGAGTGAGAGAAAGCCAGGAACAAAAGTTGGAATATTTGCTTTATGAAGTATTAATAACTTGCAAAGGGTTATTTGTCATTGCTGAATTTAGAAATTTATTATCCTATATTAACAAGAGACCAAAACGTCTAGAGTCATTGGCTCAGAGTGTTTTCAAACTATGCTTTCCACCAGAGGACAGTGACCCAGGTTGACAGGCGGTCTCGTTCGGAAAGGGGAGAGGACAGAACCCCACATCTGCCAGTTACCAGACTCACTTCCCCGCTCATGGCCAGAGAACTCCTCTGGGGGCCGAGGGAGACTTTGAAGTCCAAAGGAGTTTGGGATGGGGAAACGGGAGGGACTGTGGAAAAGAGAATGAGAATTTATTATCAGGACCTTTGGGGGGTTTCAGATAAAAGCCCTAAATTAACTCTTAATACTTATGAAATTCTGTGCTGTCACCCACTTTCTTAACTTTATTGCTCTGGTGTTTGCTGAGCCCTTTTCATATCATGAGGGACTAAACTTTGACCTTTGCAATTTCATGAAAATAATATGGGGCGGGGGTGGGAGGGGTGGGAATATGTGCTTCAAACTTCAGGATGAGTTGAGGAGGCAGGAAAGAGGGCACCATCACCTACTCTCCTTACAGAGAGGAGAAAGAGAAGAGAGAATCATTTTGGAATTTTGTGAACCATCCAGATTGCTCACCGTGAAGGAGGTTATCTGCCTTCAGAGATGCCCCCTCCCAAATGTCTGCTGCCTAGTCTTGGAAGCACAGTGAGCTCCTCGACTCTGTCCACCCCATCACCCCAGCTGGCACTGTTGGCCATGCCTCCCGATGCCCCACAGAACAGCTCCTCAGTTGACCTCCTCCGCCAGGTCTTACTTTAGCTCTCACTTTCCCAGGAAGACTTCCAGACCACCCAGATGATGACAGGTGTCTTCCCAACGCCAGGTCCCCAGAGCACCCCTTGCTTACCCTTCTCACAGCACACACCCAGCCTTTCACCACTGCCTGCTCACCTGTCCCTCCCTCACTGGAATATCAGCTTCTTGAAGATGGGCACAGTTTGAGACAGTCTCTGCTGTTTCTCCAGTATCCGGTACCGCGTCTGGCACTCAAAATACTTTTTGAATGCATAAATGAATGGGCTTGAAAATCAGATGTTGACTTCAAGAGACATGTTCTCTCCACTTGAACATGGCACTCAAGGTGCTGTCTGCTCATGTAGTCCCAACAAGAGTAGGGTTTAAAAGGCAGATTCCTGGACTCCAAACTCAAACACTCTCCCAGTCATCTCTTTGAGCACTAATGTGTGAGTTGCACTGGGTTCCAGCAGTAAAATGTAATACCTAAGAAGACTTCCCTGGTGGTCCGGGGACTAAAACTTTGTGCTCCCAATGCAAGGGAATCAGATTTGATCCCAGGTCAGGGAACTGGATCCCATATGTCACAACCAGGACCCAGTGCAGCCTAGTCGTTTAGTCGTGTCTGACTCTTTGTGACCCCATGGACTATAACCTATCAGGCTCCTCCGACATACTGGAGTGGGTGGCCATTTCCTTCTCCAGGGGATCTTCCCAACCCAAGGATCGAACCTGGGTCTCCTGCATTACAGGCAGATGCTTTACCATCTGAGCCACCAGGGAAGCCCCAAATAAATGACACTTATAAGCTTTTCATTTACTATGGAGCACACAAATGATAGCATTTGTCATGGGGATACAGTGGTAAAAACAACAGAAAAGAAAGTTCTAGCCTTCAAGGAGCTTACCTTCCAGCATGTTGACAAATATTAAACCATTAATCACACAAGTGCAAGGAGAGTGTGCAGTGGGCGAACTTACCAAACAAAGGCAGTTTGATCTGAAGTTTGGAAAAATTATAGAGATCAGTAAGGCAAACAGCAAAGGTGAGAGGAAATTTGGGGAGAAAAGAGAGGAAGAAGTGTGTTCAAGAGCCCTGGGGCAGGAAGGAGTGTGACATGTTTGTGGGACTGGAAGAATGTCAGTGTGACTGAATTCCAAAGAGGGGGAGGAGGATGGCATGGGGTGAGGCCAGTGAGAAGGGCTGACAATTCTATGCTCAGGCCTCCCATCCCCACCTTAAAACACCCACAGAATGTTTTTCCTTATGTCTAGTTAAGAAATATATAGATACATAAATATATGGATACATAAATCTCCATCTTTATTTTCAGCAGGAGCATAGTAAACATAATACGCATGCGTGTGCATGCATGCTAAGTCGCTTTGGTCATGTCTGACTCTTTGCGACCCTATGAACCATAGGCTGCCAGGCTCCCCTGTCCACTGGATTCTCCAGGCAAGAATATTGGAATGGGTTGCCAGGCCCTTCTCCAGGGGATCTTCCCAACCCAGGGACTGAATCCAGGTCTCATTATGTCTCTTGCGTTCCTGGCGGGTTTTTTTTTTTTTTTTTTTTTTACCACTAGTGCCACCTGGGAAGCCCTAATAAGCATATACTTTTATTTATTTGAGATTGTGTGCTGAGTTTTGTTTGGCTGGTTTTGATTTGCTGTTACTAAAAAAGAAACTGCTATAATGCTCTCTTTATCAACAGTGCTATATCCTTGGGTCGTCACTTGAATTTAAGTAGAGGGTAGCAAATGGCTTGAATAAAAAGATCAGCAGAAACACAGAAATAATCAGTAAGTTGATGATAAAAGGAGAAAGTCACTTATGAGATGAATGAATTAGATTAAGAATTTATCCATAATGGGAGTCTGTACTACAGATCAGTGTTTGCTACTTTCTGAATCATATTTTCCAACCCTAGTCCAGAGGAAGTTTTCAAATTACAGCTAGTCTCCATGTCAAGTCCTGGATATAGCCCTGTATTCTACCTGGATAGATGGGGGGAAAATGGAGACAGTGACAGACTTTATTTTCTTGGGCTCCAAAATCACCATGGACAGTGATTGCAGCCATGAAATTAAAAGATGATTGCTCCTTGGAAAGAAAACTATGACAAACTTAGCATATTAAAAAGCAGACACATCACTTTGCTGACGAAGGTCTGTATAGTCAAAGCTATGGTTTTTCCTGTAGTCATGTCATGTATGGATGTGAGAGTTGGACCATAAAGAAGGCTGCACACTGAAGAATTGATGCTTTCAAAATGAGGTGCTAGAAAAGATTCTTGAGAGTCCCTTGCTCAGCAAGGAGATCAAACCAGTCAATCCTAAAGGAAATCAACTCTGAATATTCATTGGAAAGACTGATGCTGAAGCTGAAGCTCTAATACTTTGGTCACGTGATATGAAGAGTCGTCTCACTGGAAAAGACTCTGATGCTGGGAAAGTCTGAGGGCAGGAGGAGAAGGGGGTGACAAAGAATGAGATGGTTGGATGGCATCACAGACTCAATGGACATGAGTTTGAGCAAACTCTGGGATATGGTGAAGGACAGGGAAGCCTGTGTACTGTAGTCTATGGGGTCACAAAGAGTTGGGCATGACTGAGCAATTGAACAACAGCAGGAAGAAGCAGTTGATGGAGGTTGAAAATTCCTACTCTGACATCCAGAGAGAGGCTTTAGTTCCCAGATCTGACACTTACTAGCCATATGCCTTGGAGCAACTTTCTTAAGCTTCAGTCTCCTTGTCTATAAAAGAAATAAAAATATTACCTCCCATGCAGGGTTCTAAGGATTGATGGAGACAATTCAGGTCAAGCTTGTAGCACCTGTATATTTGTGGAGCACATGGTAAATGTTAGCTGTTGTTGTCAACAACAGCTTGTTCTCTTCAGAAGGCCAATGTGCAATACTAGCTTTCGTACTTAATGCTTCCTAGGTCCAGACCCAGATCTCAGTGTTTCACCTATATTAACTTATTTAAGCTCAAAAACCTATGAGGTAGGCTCTGTTATTGCATTTTTATAAATAAAGAAACTGAGGCTCTTACTAAATGATTCAGTTTATACATGGCAGAGTGAGAGCTGGAACACAGGCAGCCTTATTGTGCTTATGAGCCAGAAATAGCCACAAGGCCAGAACCACATTATGTCAAGGTGAGGAAGGAATACATAGTGGATCTAGTAAACCCCAATCTGTAGATGAGACCACTGAGGCCCAGAGAATTAAAACGATTCGCTTCCAGATCACACAGTTAATTTGAGAAAGTTCATGATCATTAAGAATTTACATGGTGCTTGAACATTTTGGAGTTGTGTCTTACAAGGGAACATTCATTTAGAAGACCAAAGGCATGCAGACTCTTGGACACTAAGCAGCTATTATGCAATCCAGTTTTATGATTAAAATGTTGTTAATCCCAAAGCATATGGATTTGATTTTTCTTTAAATGTTCACAAGTTTAGAAAGGAAGGGAATAGAGAAGAATTCTGCAGAAAGGAGTTTGAGGTGTTTTGGGTTTTTTTTCCAAATTCAAAAGGATTTCTTTATTTCTTTTTTTTTAAGTGTCCAATATTGAACAACAATTAGGAGATTTGGCTCTGCTCTCCATACTCACTCAGCTTGTTAATGTCACAGCGAATTGGACTCTTTTGTCTTTACTACCCTTGAGGTTGCCATTGTAAGCAATGGATTCCTTTTGTTTGTAAATAAAACACCAGCTACCAAATAAATCTCTCCATTCCAAACTTAGATAAACAGTGTATTTTTCTATCCTGTTTATAATGACACCTGGAAACTCCCTTCAAATTCACTACTCTGCGTGTGTTGGTTGTTCAGTCATGTCCAACTCTTTGCGACCCCACAGACTGTAGTCCCCCAGGTTCCTCTGTCCATGGAATTCTCCAGGTAAGAATACTGGAGTGGGTTGCCATGCCCTTCTCCAGGGGATCGCCTCAATCCAGGAATTGAACCTAGGTCTCCCACACTGCAGGCAGATTCTTTACCATTTGAGTTACCTGGGAAGCCCATCAAATTTACTACTAGGTGCATCAAAGGAACCGTCTGGGATGCAGAGTTCAAGTTTTTCCACTAGCACATCAAATAGTGTGTTCAAGTATAAAGAGCAAAAATTGATAAGAGTTAAGAATTTCAATTCTGGCCTTCTGTCTAACCTGTGTGTGACCATCAAGTCCTTTTAGCCACCTGGAGTTGGCTTCCTGATCTATGAATGTGGCCCTAAAGGATTACCTTCTTCACATCTGAATTTCAGTGAGATTTGAGACAGTGAATGTGAAAGCACCATCTTAACATGTAACATTACAGAGTCTTCCAAAGCATCATTTGCTCTGTTCTTCCCTCGGCCTCCTTCTCCTTTAAGATGCAGTTCAAGTGTCATCTTCCCCTCTCTGAAGCCTTCTCTGAAGCTTCTATCTGTTCACATAACATGTCACTTGGTAACAATCTGGTCACAGCTCCATCACTCCATGAGACCACAAACCTTGTCTCAGCCATCCTTTTCAGTCCTCCAAATAGTCACAAAAGGTTTTTTTTTTTTTTTTTTTGACCACATACTCTGAATTTGCAGGTCACAAGAGTTGGAAATTAAAAGATGACAATAAGTCATCCCTAACCTCAAGGAATTCACAGCCAATTAGGAGCAGCAGAAAAGGAAGCCAACTATCACAATAAAGGATGGCAAAGTCAGACCTGCCTGGGTGCTCCAGGGGTTAAGTAGATCCTTGACTGCAAGTATTCTTCTCCTGTGGCCACTGAAGGCAAGCTGTAACTTACATTCATTCACTTTCAACAGGTTCTCTGATAGATATCAGCATCAAATCTACCCTTCTAGTCCTTTGGAAGGAAGTTTACCATCACCACCCACCATGCACCAGTGATGTGCTCCAGGCATTTCTCTGAAATTCCGGTGACCAAATAACTTTGGCACCGCTGACCACACACCCAGGTGGTGCTACATATATAGACCTCATAACCGCAACTCATGAATCATTCCCTTTGGTTCCATAAAGAGAGAAGCCAAAGTCGCCTCTGGCACCCTCCATGAGTTACAGGTCCAGCGCAGAGGAGCTGCAAGTTGAAGTCTTAGCTACTTCAGGTCATGTTTCTTTGCATATTCATATTGAGAAATAATATCAATTCCTTACATCTGTAGAATGCTTTACATATTATCAGATACCTCCATGTGTTCCGTCGCTCAGTTGTGTCCAACTATTTTGCAACTCCATGGACTGTAGTCCTCTGTCCATGGGATTTTTCAGGCAAGAATACTGGAGTGGGTTGCCATTTCCTACTGCAGGGGATCTTCCCAACCCAGGGAGTGAACCTGCATCTTGTGCGCCTCCTGCATTGACGGGCAGATTCTTTACCACTGGGCCACCTGGGAAGCCCAAATACCTCCATACCTATTTTTTAAAACCTCCAACTGAATTTTATTTCTATTTCTTAATTACGTAGCTAATTTGGCTGCTTCAGGGTTTTAGCTGTAGCAAGAGGTCTCTTCATTGCTGTGTGAGGGCTTACGTGCCCCATGGCCTGTGGGTTCGCCAATCATGGATCAAACCCACCTCCCCTGCATTGGAAGGCAGATTCTTGGCCACTGGACCACCAACGAAGTCCCTTTCCATACCATATTTAACCCTAGCAAATACTCATTGCAATGGATAAACAAGGATTGTTTTCTGTTTTATAGGCAAGAAAGCTGAAACTCAGACTGAAACCCAAGTTTGCTGACCCAGAATCGAATGTTCTGCCAATTACACCACAGCACAAGACATGTGCAGAGGCTAAGAGAAGAGGAAAACTCCAGCACTTACATTGCCCCTACTTTCCACGAGTCAGTTGAGCTTGAGTCGGCAAGCATTGCATTAGACTGGGTCACCACCAAGACACCATGCTGGGGGCCAGGACAAGGTGAGAGCAAGACCATCCAACTTCCCAGAAACACTTGTCTCATAAGAGATAAGTAGGCAATGAGCTACAAGGAAGGGCAAAATGAAGTAAGAGCTGTAAAAACACCTGAATGTTTGTGTGTATGTGTCTGTTTGTATAAATAAATGGATGTAAGTATAATGTACAGGCAGAAGTCAAGGGCTTGGGGAGCACAAAGCAGTGGGAGATTATATTCCTCCAGCAGAGTGCGAGATATTTTCAGGGGGCAAGGGCTCTAACGCTGACAGTTCGTTGCTACCACTTGGCTTGCCATCAAGGAGCTAGTCAGCTAAGACACAGTTCATGCACTCAGGTGTATGCAGTAAGCTGCAACAGCAATTACCAAGACCAGAGAGCTGAGCATCCGTTTAGCTCTTAGGAGCTTGCTGCTGCTGCTAAGTAGCTTCAGTCGTGTCCGACTCTGTGCGACCCCATAGATGGCAGCCCACCAGGCTCCGCCATCCCTGGGATTCTCCAGGCAAGAACACTGGAGTGGGTTGCCATTTCCCTCTCCAGTGCACGAAAGTGAAAAGTGAAAGTGAAGTCGCTCAGTCGTGTCCGACTCTTCACAACCCCATGGACTGCAGCCCACCAGGCTCCCCTGTCCATGGGATTTTCCAGGCAAGAGCACTGGAGTGGGGTGCCATCAGGAGAACAAGAGGCTTCCACTCTGTTTATCAACAGAAATTACTTCAACGAAAGGAGAAATTACAGAGGTCCTTTACTGATGTGGCTGACTTCATAAGCTTCATTAGAAAAGCTGAAGATCAGATTCAACTTCATTAAATAAGAATGCCTTAGTGTCCTTGAATTTCCTCTTATAGACATTTTAGAGTCACTGATTCATTCATTTCCCAAGTATTTACTGATTGCTCAATATGTGTCAGTCACAGGGTTACATGCTAAGGATCCAGTAACTAATGAAAAAGACACAATCAGGTGCCTTCATGAAGCTGACAGTCTGGAACAGACAGATGTAACCTAAACAACTTCTTTCATATAAACACCAAATCACAAATTATAATTGAGTCTGTAAAGGAGGGTATGTGGTGTCATATATGAGTAAAACGAATATTTAAAACTAGTCATGGATTCAGGGTGACACGACGTTGTGACCTGCGTGCTGAATTGAATTGAATTAAATCAGGCAAAGGGAAGGGAAGGATATGGGAAGACACTGGGGGCAGAGGAAATAGCATACAAAAGCCTGTGGTGAATGAGTATTAAAGAAATGGAAAAAAGACCTGGAAGGAGCACATACAGCAAGTGTAAGGGAGCATATGAGAGAAGAGGCGGACAGATATGTGGAGATCAAGGTGAGGGGTTTTAAGAGGATGGGCAGAGGGGCAAGATTAGACCTAGTCTTGTCCCCAGATCAGACCCCCAGTGGATAAAACATGGGAAACAGATCAGAAAGAGGCAGGTATGGATGAGGAGGGTCCAGTTTGGAGTTCATTGCATAATCTAGCTAAGAGTTAATTGGAAATTAGACTACAGTGGTGGAGGGAGAGAGCAAAACAGGTGGATGAATTGGAGAGACCTTGAGGGCATATACTCAACAGAGCTTTGGAATGCATCCGGGGAGTGAGGTGAGGGTGCCACCAAGGATGGTTTTTATTATAGTCACTCACTCACCATAAACACAGTGAGCTTTTGGTGAGTTTCCATCAAAAGTTCACTATATATAGGTCACTTGATACAGATCACTAGCTATAACTCTTATTTCATTCACTCAAAAAAGCAAAATTAACTAGATGGATGTTGAAGGCGATCCCCGAGACAGAGAACACTGAAGGAAGACCAGGTTGATCTGAAGCTCGTTGAATTTGAGACACATTTGAGGTCTCCAAGTAGAGACATAAAGTGGATGAGCAGATATATGATCTGGAGCCCAGGGGAGAGATCTGGCTGCAATGACAACTAAGCTTTTGAATATAAAGCCTTGGAAGAACCAAAATAAAGACAGGATCCATTTATTTGATACGCATTGTGCCAAGCCAAATAATGTTTGAAGAAGGCATAAAAACTGGGTGGCATTCTGTCAATTATGTTAAGCACTGGTTTCTAATCACTCTTTGGAAGAAAATGTGTATCACTACTGAAGCATTTATTACACACTATGGTTATTTTCATGCCTGCCATATGTAATACAGAAAATGTTGGAGGAAGAATAACAGAACAAAAACCTCCTAGTAAATGTTATACTTTAAAAAAATTATGTATTTAGCTATTTCACTCCACATAATTATTTTCTGCTTCATATATGTTTTTGTATGTTTCAGTGATTCATTATTACTGCTAAACAGTATTCCATTATATATATATATTACAGTTTGTTTACTCATTTCTCCTGTTGATGGATATTTGGTATGTTTCCAGTTTTCAGATATTTTTATTATTCAATTCTATTTCCTTTGTTAGTTCTTCAGCTATAATGTTTTAAAAGTTTTCATTTGTTGTTTTAGGGTTTAAAGCATGCATACCATCTTATCACAGTTTATCTTCCAGAGATATTATAGCACTTGGCGTACAGTAGAAGAACCTTACAATAGAGCTACTCATTTCCTTCTTCCTGGTGTTTGTGCTATTGTTGTCATGCATTTTATTTTTACACGTACTATAAATACCACATTAAATTTGTATTATTTTTAATAGCATTTAAAGATGTTTAAATCACAGGAAATTTGTAGTTATCATTTTATAGGCTTTTCATTCTTTTGTGCAGTCTCCTGTCTAGTATCACTTTCCTATGTTGTTGTTTACTCACTAAGTCTTGTCCACTTCGTTGCAACCCAACGGACTCGTAGCCCACCGGGCTTGTCTGTCCACGGGATTTCTCAGGCAAGAATACTGGAGTGGGTTGCCATTTCCTTCTTCAGAGGATCTTCCTGACCTAGGATTCAAACTCACGTCTCCTGCATTGGTATGCAGATTCTTCACCACTGAGCCACCAGAGAAGCCCTTAGGTTTGAATTACTTCATTCAACATTTAGTTTAAATTATTTCATTCAACATTTCTTGTAGTGCAAATCTTCTGATAATTGCTTTGGCTTTGTATGTTTGAAACAAGGTTTTTTTCCCCTTTTTTAAGTGGAGAATAATTGCTTTACCATGTTGTGTTGGTTTCTGCCCTGCAACAATGAATCAGCCATAAGTAAACGTGTGTCCCCTCCCTCTTGAACCTCCATCTTTTTATTTTTAAAGATATTTTTACTGGATATAAAATTCCAGGTGAACAGTTTTTTTTTTTTCTTTATTGCTTTTAATATGTTGTTCCCCTGACTTCTTGCTTGTATAGTTTCTATACAATCTGCTGAGAAGTCTGCTATCATTTTTGTGTTTGTTCTTGTGTATCTTGTTTTGTCTGGATGACTTCAAAATTCTTTCTTTATCATTCCTTTTGAAATACTATTATAGCTTGCTTTCCTATAATTTTCTTTATGTTTCTCATGCTTGGAGTTTTGGGGTTTTCTTAGATCTATAGCTTTAGCGTTTGCACCACATTTGGGATTATTTAGCCATTCATACATATGTGTGTTCCCTTCTGTTTCAGAGCTCCTATTGCACTTATTACATTAAGTTGCTTCAAATTGTCTCACAACTCATTGATAATCCATATTTTGCTTGTTTCCTGTGTGTTTGATTTTAGATCATTTCTACCACTGTCTTTCAGTTTTTTAATCTATTTTTTGCAGTGTCTAATCTGACGTTAAACAAATACAATATATTTTTATCACAAACATTGCAGTTTTAACTTCTAAAAGTCTAACTTGGATCATATATATATATATATATATATATATATATATATATATAATTTGCATGTCCCAGGAATGTGCCTAATTGATCTTCCAGCTGTTTAAAAATTTTTTAGAAAAATTTTGGCTGCACTGGATCTTCATTGCAGTGTGTGGGCTCTTCACTGTGGCATGTGGGCTTTCTCTATTTACAGAGCAAAGGCTTTTACATTGGCAGGTGGATTCTTTTACCACTGAGCCACCTGGAAAGTGAAGGCAATGGCACCCCACTTCACTACTCTTGCCTGGAAAATCCCATGGACGGAGGAGCCTGGTAGGCTGCAGTCCATGGGGTCACTAAGAGTCGAACACGACTGAGCGACTTCGCTTTCACTTTTCACTTTCATGCATTGGAGAAGGAAATGGCAACCCACTCCAGTGTTCTTGCCTGGAAATCCCAGGGACAGGGGAGCCTGGTGGGCTGCCGTCTATGGGGTCGCACAGAGTCGGACACGACTGAAGCGTGTAGCAGCGGCAGCAGTAGCAGCACCTGGGAAGCACTGCCTCTAAGTTAAGGCTAATTAAGCCCCACAACTGAGGCAAGACTCCTGTGAGAATTTTTGAATTATGAATGATGAGGTTTTCCAGTCTGGCTGATAAGAACAGCTCATTACTCTGCTTAATATTTAAGCAGGACTCTGCAAATCAATTTGTTTTCTCTCCATGCAATTCTCCTTTCCTTGGTACTCTGCTCTGTGACTCTAGCTGCACACATCTCATCTCTGCCTCTTCAACTTAGAGAGACCAACAAACTCTGCCTGGGTCCCCCCTGCCTTCACTGTGGCCAATGACAAGGGTCAATTCATTGGTTTCTCATATCTAAGAGATCACTGCCTTTCCTCACCTGATACCTAATTTCCTGAAAATTGTTGTTTCCTTTATCTTGTCTGTTTTTTACATCTAAAAAAAAATATTTGGTTGTTTCAAGTGGAATGACAAACCCACTCCTTGTTTTGCCACCTTAGAAACAGAGGAGTTTTAGTAGACTTTTAAGTCTGCCTTTGTTTTTGATCAATTCATTACTGAAAATCCTAGCTTACACAAGTATGTGATTGCGAATGCTAATTATAAATATATACTTTTTCTATTTGCAATAGAAATCTTCAAGTAATCATAGCCAAAAATAATGGTAAATTCTATGTTCTAGTCTCTGGTATAAATGAAGAATTGAAATACAATAAAACTTTTTGGTTGACCAAGTTTAAATAAATTATTAATTCAAAATCTGCAAAGAAAACATATTTCTTTAATGTTTTAAATTTCTCTTCTGGAGAGTAATGATTAGAAGTTTGAGACATGAAAGCGAAAAGTAACAACACCTCTAAATTTTGTTTTATTCAAATTGGCTTCATTAATAGCATTCTTTTCAATATGTTACAGCAATGTTGGGAAAACATAGCAACTAGGGTGACTAATTTTGGGTTTTGCTTGCCATAACAACATCTTCTGGAACGTCTCTGATATATTTGACATGTTGAAATATAGCATTGGTTTTCCAGGCAGTTTTAAATTAAATTTGTTAAGAATGCTAAAAATATCAGTTAAGTAGCCAAACTTGTTACCCATATGACATCTGTAGAAATATTTTCCAAGAGAGATTCTTTCATAACTGAAAATATGAATCTCATTTGTGAACTTCTCTGCCCTGCTTAGTATTTTCTCTTCCAAAATCTAGGAATTTCAGAATGATAATAGTAAATGTCAATGGTTAACCACAATCTCTGGACAAAATACTTTCAAAACCAGTTACCTAGTAAATTCTTTTAAAAAATTAGAAATAATTTTAAATATTTTAAATATATCCATAACCATTAGCAGAAGTTTTTGATATTCCCAAGATTTATGATGTATTTTTAAATGTTTTGAAATGAAGCCATTATCAATAGACTAATAATTTTATTAACTCCTATATGCTTTCCAATATATATTGCCTTATCAGCTACAATTATTTTTTAAAGCTTTTTCAGGTTAATTTATATTGAATAATAACTTTTCTTCCTGAGTCTAGGAAGAAATTTAAAACTATGTTAAATTATAATCTCAGTAAAATTAATACAACTGAACAAGTCCTCTGTAAAATTGTCTTGCCACAATTACCTGTCATAAATTATAAGTGTTAAAAATATCAGGACTTCATCAGACTGGATTGCAGAATCCAAAATTGAATATAATGATGTAATAAACATTGCTATGGAATATTCTTCAACAATACACATCATCAATAAACAGCAGAAAAAAATCCTTTTCCTAGCAATTATATGATTTTTGTGATGCAGCTATGGCTGTATATATCACATATATACTTTTTTCTTTTTACCACACTACATATTAATACTATAAACTATTAAATCTGATAATAAAAAAAGCTTACTCAATGGTTACAAAACTTTGTAGAAAATGTCACGATAACTCTTTTTGCCCAGTGAAAATATTTGAGAATTTTTATCAACAAATTTGGCATACTGTATTGCCAAGTAGATTTTTATCTCTTAATTTTGAAGGTTTGAAATTTCATAATAAAAATACGCTGGAACCTGGGCCCTGTGACAACCCAGAGGGTTGGATAGGGTGGGAGGTGGGAGTGAGGTTCAAGAGGGAGAGGGCATGTGTATACCTATGGCTGATTCATGTTGATGTATGGCAGAAACCAGCACAATATTGTAAAGCAATTGCTCTTCAATTAAAAAATAAATTTAAAAAATACACTGGATTCTGTTATTCTCGTTGTATTTTCAGCATTTGATAAAACTGTATTTTCAGTAAACTTTACTATAAGGTATTTTTTTAGAATAGGGAGAATGATTTTTCTCAATATCATCAGTTTACATCCAGGAGTTGAAACTGAACATGCAAATTAATTTTTTCTTCTAATGAAAAACCAATATGTTTTATTGAGCAATCTACACTAGTTAGAATTAAATACCACAATTGCTATAAACACAAAAACTGTCATATTCTAAACTTCCTTTCTGAAAAATGCACTGAACATTCATAACTGAAATTTGGTAGAAAGTCCCACACTCTTGCTAAGAGCAGAGAAAAATTTCTCACTTTACTTCAAAACTATGGACTATGGTAATAAAAAAATCAATACACTTGGGAGCTCCTATTAGACTGATAATCAAACTGGCTGCCTTATTTTATAAAATCAAATGAGAAAAGTAAGCAATAAATTATAAACACATTTCCACCCAATGTGTATATATGTCATGTCTCCTTCAAAGGTATCTCCCACAGGGCTCACAGTGGCTGACCTAACATTAGTTACTACGTGTGCAGTTCCTAAATAGAATCCTTGCATTGCATTACTACTTTCTATCCTATTCTTTTCTGTTATACATTTCCCTCTAAGCACAGCCATAGCTGCATCACATAAATTTTTATATACTGTTTGCATTTTCTTTTTTTAAATTAATTTATTTATTTTAATTGGAGGCTAATTACTTTGCAACACTGTAGTGGTTTTTGCCATACACTGACATGAATCAGCCATGGGTATACATGTGTCCCCCATCCTGAATCCCTGTCCCTCCCATTCCATCCCTCAGCGTCATCATAGTGCATCGGCCCTAAAAATATTTTCTAATTGCCCTTGTGATTTCTTGACACACTGATTGCTTAGAAATCTGTTATTAAATTTTAGAATATTTGAGTATTTTACAATACTCTCTCCAATAACTTTCTGCTCTTGATTCTAACTTAAATCCATTCTTACCAAAAGAACATATTCTGAATAATTCCAATTCTTTGAAATTTGTTAAGCTTTGTTTTATGGCTCAGAAGGTAGTGCATCTTAGTGAACATGTGCACTTGAAAAAAATGTGCATTCTGTTACTGGTGGGTGAAGTGTTCTAAGCATCACTCTGCTAGTACACGTCTTCCATAGCCCTCACTAATGTTTTGTCTACTTGTTCTATCAGTTACTGCATTAGAGTATTAAGTTCTCAACCTGTAATTGTGGACTTGTTTATTTCTCCACTGAGTTGCAAGTTTTTGCTTTATGTACTTAAAAATTCTGTTTAGAAGAACAATATAGATAGGGTTAATACTTGCATGCAGAAATAAGCATGTCTCTTCTTCCATTGGGCTGTTTGAGTTGATTCAGTCTCATTGATCTGGGTATCTTATTGCTATAGTCAGGTTTCCCAAGTGGCGCTAGTGGTTAGGAACTCACCTGCCAATGCAAGAGACATAAGAGACCAGGTTTTGGTCTCTGGGTGGGGAAGATACCCTGGAGGAGGGCATGGCAACCCACTCCAGTACTCTTGCCTGGAGAATCCCATGGACAGAGTAGCCTAGCAGACTATAGTCTATAGGGTCACACAGAGTCGGAGGCAACTGAAGTATGCACACAGACACACAACCTTTGGTGTAGCACAGACTCAAATTCCTCTGGCAATGGGCTGCTGTTACATTGTGCTTAGTGTGGAGTGTGGAGTATGGAGTGTTGAGGCATTTTCCTCTATGGTCTTACTCCACTCAGCTTTCAGCAGATGCTTCAGCTCTGTGCCACAGATCCATCTGTCTTCATGCTCCTGACCAACTGCAACAGTAGACAGCTACTGCTCATTATTTGGGGCTAGACTCATAGTGGGGGTTCTTGGTTCTCCTGATCCAGATTTGGTCTTAGACAAGTACTGTGCACCAGGGCCCTGGGGACTGAGCATTTTGGGTGCTCCTTTCCTTCTTATCACCATGGTAGCAACTCTGCCTTCTGCTGATGTGGTAGAGGTAGGAGATGGGGCATTGGTGGTAGAATCCCTTGTTCCCCTCTCAGTGATAAAAGATGTCTGCTTTGTATCAGTGCAGAATCCTAGATCCAAAAGAGTTTCAAGCCCTTTGTCCAGATCTTGAAACCTTTTCCTAGGTATGAGGGAGAGCTAAGAAAGTTAACAGTGCTTTATTTCTGTGCATCAGCGGGAGCTGATCTCTACCAATGAGCATTCAACCCTCACTCCTGCACAGGCCCCAGTCTTTCTTTTGAGAACCCACTGGATATTAGTATAAAAGAGTTTGTAAATGAGTGTAAATTCTCTTGTATCTGGGATTCCCAGTTATTCTATACTATCATATGAATCCATGCTCAGCCTTTTAGAATTCATCAAAATATCAGTGGTCTTCTCCCCTTTTATGGCAGCCACTTCTTCCCATGCTATGACAAAGGTGAAAGAGTTCATGTGTTTCTTCTCCTTGGAAAGACCCATACTTCTGAAATTCTACTTACCTGGTTGCTTTGTTACCTAAACTCTATTATTAATTTAATAAAATTATTTAGTTTTGGTTTGATTATTTAGTCTTAGCACATTAATAGAGTAGAAGCAAAGTTATCTTGCAGCTTTCTATATCCTAAACAGAAGCAGAATTCTAATCTATTCAATACTATTCTATTCTCTTCTATTTCAATGATATCTCAACAATGCTGGAAAATACATTATACATATTCTATTTTATTGCACTCAATTAAAAGGTATGCAGGTCAGGAAGCAACAGTTAGAACTGGACATGGAACAACAGACTGGTTCCAAACAGGAAAAGGAGTACGTTAAGGCCGTATATTGTCACCCTGCTTATTTAACTTATATGCAGAGTACATCATGAGAAACGCTGGACTGGAAGAAACACAAGCTGGAATCAAGATATCTGGGAGAAATATCAATAACCTCAGATATGCAGATGACACCACCCTTATGGCAGAAAGTGAAGAGGAACTAAAAAGCCTCTTGATGAAAGTGAAAGAGGAGAGTGAAAAAGTTGGTTTAAAGCTCAACATTCAGAAAACGAAGATCATGGCATCCAGTCCCATCACTTCATGGGAAATAGATGGGGAAACAGCGGAAACAGTGTCAGACTTTATTTTTCTGGGCTCCAAAATCACTGCAGATGGTGACTGCAGCCATGAAATTAAAAGACGATTACTCCTTGGAAGGAAAGTTATGACCAATCTAGATAGCATATTGAAAAGCAGAGACATTACTTTGCCAACAAAGGTCTGTCTAGTCAAGGCTATGGTTTTTCCAGTAGTCATGTATGGATGTGAGAGTTGGACTGTGAAGAAAGCTGAGTGCCAAAGAAATGATGCTTTTGAACTGTGGTGTTGGAGAAGACTCTTGAGAGTCCCTTGGACTGCAAGGAGATCCAGCCAGTCCATTCTGAAGGAGATCAGCCCTGGGATTTCTTTGGAAGGACTGATGCTAAAGCTGAAACTCCAATACTTTGGCCACCTCATGCAAAGAGTTGACTCATTGGAAAAGACTCTGATGCTGGGAGGGATTGGGGGCAGGAGGAGAAGGGGACGACAGAGGATGAGATGGCTGGATGGCATCACTGACTCGATGGACATGAGTCTGAGCGAACTCCGGGAGTTGGTGATGGACAGGGAGGCCTGGCGTGCTGCCATTCATGGGGTCTCAAAGAGTCGGACACGACTGAGCAACTGAACTGAACTGAAGTGAACTGAAAAACAACCACAGAAAGTGACCACCAAATTTAAAATTTCACAATTCATGAATTAGTCCTGACCTGAAAAAAATGGATATAATGGATTCTTAGAATCAAGGTCAAAAATTTCCTCCACACAAAGCATTTATTTCAATAACATTATATACATATTATTCATCTCAATACCAGCAATTCTTCTGTAGTTCTGAAAACAAAGTAGATACTCAATTATACAAAGGAATAGACTGCATAAGAAAAGCTATAGCTGGATCAAAGTAAGATTTGTAGCACTATCTAAATCTGTAAGGGCTAATTTACCATTAGAGTTGCTTAATCTAAACCAGGTAACATTCACTCTTATTTAAAAAAAAAACAGATTCTGGGACTTCCCTGGCAGACCAGTGGTTAAGATGCCACACTTTCAATGCAGGGAGTGTGGGTTCAAACCCTAGCCAGAGAACTAAGATCCCATATGCCATGCAAAGAAAAAAGAAATGAAAATCAGATTCCAATGTCAAAGGACAAACTTACCACCAATGAGGACTACACACAGAAGTTCCAAAAGTGTTTTGAGAAATACATGCTAAATGAATATTTCCCCAATGTTTCTATTTTGATTGGGATGACACTCTATAGAGATTGTTTTAAGGAACAATGTCTTTATTTCACAACCAGGTCTTATAACATAACACAGGAATTTTGGGTAAAGACTAAACTTACAAGGTCAGTGTAACCATAAAACTAAGAAGAAAGCAACTGGACACATGGTCAAGAGTTAGGATAAAAGTTATGGTGGGGTCTGCAGATTTGGAAATCACATGCACACACAGCCAATTAGTGTAGCTAAGAAAATGGCTACTTAGGGAAGCAAGCTGAGAAGGCAATGGCACCCCACTCCAGTACTCTTGCCTGGAAAATTCATGGAGAGGAGCCTGGTAGGCTGCAGTCCATGGGGTCGCTAAGAGTTGGACACGAGGGAGCAACTTCACTTTCACTTTTTACTTTCATGCACTGGAGAAGGAAATGGCAACCCACTCCAGTGTTCTTGCCTGGAGAATCCCAGGGACAGAGGAGCCTAATGGGCTGCCGTCTCTGGGGTCACACAGAGTCAGACATGACTGAAGCGACTTAGAAGAAGAAGAAAAAGGGAAGCAAGCAGAGAATCCAGTGAAAAGCTTACAGGGAGAGCACAAGCTACTCTGTTTGAGTATGGAATTAAAACGAACAAAGTAGGGGAGGAAAATGGAGACAAAATGGGGAGGAAAGGAAATATATGAGATCTGAGGGAAATGTTCAGATAAACTTGTTTGAATTCTTGTAAAGTGCTCATAATTTTATATATTATCTGTAGCCTTCTATTTTAAACATTTTCTGGCTCTACAAAAGTCACAGACCATGGAGTGGGGCTGACAAATATACCAGGTATCAAGGGTTATGTAAACAATCTTTGGTGCCTAATTTACTGTCATGAACATTGTGGGATGCGGGAATCATGATGGTGGCTGGGTGTGGGTATTCTCACTGTCAGCAGGGAAGATTCATTGCCTCCTTCTGATACTGGGACCCCAAGAGCATTTACTAAGACAGATGACTTGGTGACAGATACTCCAGGCTGAAAGTTAATATTTAGCCTGGGAAGATGAAACTTGAGAACATCAGAATGGTGCCCCTTGGTCCCTGGGCCAGTTCCTTGGTCCCTGCTGTCCAGAAGACTGTCTGCAATGATGAAACCAAGAATAAGTCCTAGAGGCCTGGAGTATCACATTCAACATCAGCCTTGGAGATCAGGAAAGTGACCAGTCATCCTGGCCTCCCTGAATAATTTTGCTTTAGCTAGGCAGTGTATTGAAAGCAGAGACATCACTTTGCCAACAAAGGTCCATAGAGTCAAAGCTATGGTTTTTCTAATAGTCATGTACAGATGTGAGAGGTGGACAATAAAGAAGGTTGAGTGCCGAAGAATTGATGCTTTTGAACTGTGGTGCTATAGAAGACTTGCAGAGAAGGCAATGGCACCCCACTCCAGTACTCTTGCCTGGAAAATCCCATGGACAGAGGAGCCTGGTGGGCTGCAGTCCATGGGGTCGCTAAGAGTCAGACACGACTGAGCGACTTCACTTTGACATTTCACTTTCATGCATTGGAGAAGGAAATGGCAACCCACTTCAGTGTTCTTGCCTGGAGAATCCCCGGGACGGGGGAGCCTGGTAGGCTGCCGTCTTTGGGGTCACACAGAGCCAGACATGACTGAAGCGACATAGCAGCAGCAGCAGAAGACTATTGAGAGTCCCTTAGAGAGCAAGAAGATCAAACCAGTCAATCCTAAAGGAAATCAACCCTGAATATTTACTGAAAGGACTATTGCTGAAGCTGAAGCTCCAATACTTTGGCCACTCCATGTGGCAGAGCTGACTCACTGGAAAAGACTGTGATGCTGGGAAAGACTGAAGGCAGGAAGAGATGAGGGCAAGAGGATGAAATGTTTCTATGGTGTCACTGATTCAATGGACATGAGTTTAAGCAAACTCTGGAAGATAGTGAAGGATAGGGAAGACTGGCATGCTGCAGTCCATGGAGTACAATTGAGCAACAACCTGTCACCCATGAAGGGATCAAATCTCTTGGCAGTCTACTTATATTTTTGCCAGTGCCACTTCTTAGGTTAATGGGTTCCAGAAGTGTATTCACTCCCCTCTGTCAAAATTATGGTGGTGGTTTAATCACTAAGTCAAGTCCGACTCTTGCAATCCCATGGGTTGTAGCCTGCCAGGCTCCTCTGTCATGGATTCTTCAGGTAAGAATACTGGAATGGGTTGCCATTTCCTTCTCCAGTATATTTTCCCAACCCAAGGATCAAACCCAGGTCTCCCACATTGCAGGTGGATTCTTTACCCTCTGACCCACCAGGGATGCCCAAGAATATTAGAGTCGGTAGCCTGTCCCTTCTCCAGAGTATCTTCCCAACCCAGGAATCAAATCAGGGTCTCCTGCATTGCAGGCAGATTCTTTTCCAGCTGAGATAGCAGGGAAGACTATGGAAATTATAATTCCCTTTTATTTACTCTAAATTTACCACTTTTGAATATCTAGCATTTGTGTTTATTGAACAAATCTCAGTTTATCCTATCAATCCCATCATGACTTGATAAGTTTTGTTTTTAACCAAACACAGCCTTATCTTTCCAAATGAAAGATCTTTTTGTTGAAGATTGAATCTTTACAGCTATCTCTTCTCCCACTACTTCCTCAATCTGTTAAACTGTGTGGATTAAAAAAAAAAAAAGGGGGTGGGGGGGATCCTAATGACATAAGCTAATATTCTTTTGACAGCCATAGCTACCCTACCCTACCCTTTTCTATTTCTCCATGGAATTGAATTGAGCAACAATTTTTTGCTCAGCTTCAGTACAGAAGGTATCTGATTACAACAATGACTTTCTCTTAAACTGAGAAAGCAAAACTGTTACTCTCTTATCAAATTAAGTCATCCTTTAATCTCTGATAATGAGATTCAGATTGAACCAATGCCTTCAGTGTGATCTAGTCCTTTGAGAAAACAGTATTACCTCTGGATATTTAGGTAACAGAACCAGCAGATGCACTGGGTATTATCTTTCAGAGCAGTCCCTCTGAAGGAGGCTACATGAGTATGCCAGTGACCTTTCCTTAGCACAGAACACATCTGAAATCACACTTTTGGAAATTCCTTTAGAGCCACTGTGTCAATTAAACTAGCAGGAAATCCCATTGCTTCATCACTGTACTTCATTTTTGACTAAGATGTAAAATAGCACTTAGATTTCAGAGTTCATTTTTCATCCCGTTTCCAAATGAATTGGCCAGTTCTTTTTTTTTTTTTAATCCACCTTCAAGTAGGTCACCACTGAGGACTAACCCTTCTTAGCAAGCCTGCCATAGACATGTCCGTCAGCAACCATCCCTGGGAACCTCGAGTAAATAGTCTCTGTGCTGCCAGGAATGTAGGCACCCATAAGATAGATCCCAGCTCTTAAAGAGCTTGTAGTCCTAGTAGAAGCAAAACACAGGTACAGTATGAAAAATGCTGGATGAGTAAGATATGAGAGTTGAGATGAGTCTGGGCTAAAGTTGTCTGAGAAATGGTAGCAAGAGGAACGGGACTCATGCTTAGCCCAGAAGGACTGGTAGAGCTGGATGTGTGTGCATATTCTTCACAGGGCCAAGTATTCACATAAATTGCAGAGACCATTTTGGCTAAAAGAAACACAAGTGGGAGACAAGTTCCACTACTGAACTTCCATTGCTTTTGAAATGTCATTTTACCTCTTGAATTCTCCTTTTAATCATAGTACCCAACCTTCTGCTTCAAAATGGTCGCCTAAACACCTGGACTTCCTTCCTTCTTTCCTCTAACCCAGTGAGATGACTTGAAACACTGGCATGCATACTGCTCTTTGGCACCTGGAGTAGTCTTTTAATACTCTCTTTTCCTTTATGACAAAATTACTTTCAGTAACAGTCACTGTTTCCTTGGATTGGACCATAGCTTAAAACAAAGAATTAATTTATAAACACAAAACTTCCATTTCAAGATACTATTGTAATTTAATAAAAGATTTCATGCACAAACTACAATTTGCACTTACAATAAAAGATGTTATGCCTCACAGTTTGCTCTGTATATCGTTGTTTTAAGTTGAAACACAAATAAAACTCGGAATGGTCACACAGAATGAGACAATGAAGTTACTCAAGTTCTGTTTCTTTATCTTCACAATACTGCCCTGTCAATGGTTATTTCCAATCTACTGGTTATATGCAGGAATATGCAGTACCACAGGAATTGGAAACACAAGTTACGCCAAAATCAAGCTTGAATGATTCCAAAACTTTATAAATTTACTCTTGAAACAAACATGTGTGGCTGAGTCCATTTGTGCTGGAACCAACTGTATAACTGGGAGGTTTCCAAATTAACTTCTCTGTAGAATCCAATGTTTGTTAGACAATAGTAGTAAAAATGTGCTTATTTGAAACATACATATATTTTATTAAAACTCTACAGTAACCAATGAAATTGTTTAGAACTTTTTTTTTTTTTAAGATACTTTTTTAGGGGGTAGGGAGAACATTTTATCACTGATCTTGGTGATAATAAAAACCAGACTTTCTTTGGGTTGGTTTTTATTATTGTTTATAAATTCTCTACGGCAATGTACCACTATTGCCTACACCCTGAATGGAGCTTTCCAACTTCCCCATCTTTAGTGTGCCACTGCAGTAAAATACAAAAGGGAAAAACCCGTTAAAAGCACTGGTAATGGGAGTAATGGTCATTCTTTTAGAAATCCTAGACAACAGGATCATACTGCCTAATAAACTAGGATGCAAGAAGCCACAGCTCAGAGCAGGTAGAAGACGAAGGCTGCCACATGCAGTTTTTCATGGCAGAGTGTCTGGAGTGAGCAGGAGCGGAGGGAATGGAAGAGGAGGCTGAAGTAGTGAATGAAGAGCCTCTGCAATTCTGCGGAGTCAGCCTGATCCCATCCCTTCTCCAATCACTCTGCCCCATGCAGCAGCAGTGTCTTCTCCTGGATCATAGACCTGAGATGTGCTCCCAAAGGAATTTAGCAATGTGCCTAGGAGGGCTCTGTGTTCCACATGAGAGTGGTTACCCAATATTGACTTTCTTATCTAGTCCCAGCTGAGGTGGAGGGAGAAAGCCTGACAGCCAAGATCCCCAGAATCTGAATCGCCATCTCCTTCTGGAAAGGGGCCCCAAACCACAGAGGAAATCCTGGATCTGCTTTTATTAATCAACCTAGTTATTCCTTCTTAAATATGAACTGCAGTCAAGACTTCTGGGAAACTTACAAAGATTCAGCTCTTCAAAAGAGAAGGAACAGAACAGAAGCAAATACTGAGAAACAAGAAGAAGGTAACCTAAAAAAAGAGAAACAGAAACCCAAAGAACTCTAATGCATAGCCTCAGAGAGGCTTAAGAGAGGGCTTCCATAAAACGAGAGTGGTGATTATTTTTTTAAAAAGACGTCATCAGAGAACAAGAATGAGTTCATGGAAATGAAAACACATTATTTAATACAAGGGCTGAAAGTTCAAGAAAACTTTCAGAACATAAGTTTCTTAAAAAGACAAAGAGAAACTATAAATGACAATTGTATGTTTAACATGTCAATGTTCTACTTTTCTCAAAATACTTGTTATTGAACCAGCGAAAATATTAATTTTGGTGAGAGATATATAACAATTTAAGAAACAAAGCACTGCTATACGATTCTCTAGATATTTGTACTTTATCATAGAATCAGAGAAGATTAGTGCTTTTTAAAAAGGGTGGAAATCAGCTAGATCAGTAGTTTTTAAACAGTTATTCCATTGAGAACTAGAATCTGACAACATTTTCTCAGCAGGTTTAAAGGGAAACTGAGTGAACAAAGTCCCGTGTCCTTACGTCTAATTTAAACAGGGTGGTTTTTGTTTCATCTGGTTTTTACACTGGGATTCTATGTAAAAACTCATTTGTAAAGCAGTTATTTGCTGCAGAGCTTGGTGAGGCATGCAGCATTCATACTTGAGTGTTTCCTGTTCAGATTACATTTAAAAAATATTTGTTCATTTATGTAGACATACTAAGCAGTATGTAAAGAGGGCAGAAAAACAGGACCACTGGTAGTGAGGCTCTGTCATCCCAGGCATCTTGAATGGGGCCCAAGCTTGCAGTGCAACAGAACAAAAGCCCTGCACTAAACCAGATTCCTCCTCATTAGAAGGGTTTATCCTCCATCTGTTGTTTCTTAGGCAAGCTCCTTGGGAATCTCACCCAATATCCCAAACGGCTGACTCTGAGATCACATATGGTCCTCTTCCTGAGAGGAGTTCTGATACATTCAGTTTTCTCCATTTTATTTTATTTCCATCACTGTTTTAACACCTCATATAGATGGATATCCTGAGCAGCTATTCAGCTGGTCAGCCGTATTACGTGGCTCAGTGCATTTAACAGAAACATTTGATAACTACTCATCAGAATCAAACCTCTCATTTGCAATGGACGAAAATGAGATCTGGAAGACAGAATCACTTAATCAAGGTTCTAGGTGTCCCCATTAGAATCAACATAACTGTCATGCTTTCTAATAGTTCCACTCAGGTATGTTTTTCCTTCTCAAATGGATGTCAGCTACCTTGATTAAAACTCATGGCTTAGATTCTTTTTCTAACTCCTTCAGCGCCATATTAAGAATAAAACAGGGGTCCAAGAAATAGGGCTTCCCAGGTGGCATGGTGAAGAATCCACCTACCAATGCAGGAGATACAAGAGATGTTAAGTTCAATCCCTATGTTTCTCTTACATCTCCTGGAGGCTGGGAAGATCCCTCTGCTGGAGTAGAGAATGTCAAAGAAGTTCTTGTTGACAAATTTTAAAAATATTTATGTGTTTATTTGGCTGTGTCAGGTCTTAGCTGTGGCAGGCACATGGGATCCTCATGCATCGTGTGGGATCTTCAGTTGCAGCACACAGATTCTCTAGTTGTGGCACGCAGATTTAGTGGCTCCATGACACTGCAATGCCTTGATTGCATTCTTAACCATCAGTTGCAAAGATTCTCAACCACTGGACCACCAGGGAAGTTCTAGCAATTTTTAAGTTGGCTTTTAGAGAGAAAACAGACCTCCACTTTCAAGTACTATTCAGCAGGATGTGGTAGCCCAACATTTTTGTTGCAACAATTTGGGGTAAAATAGAAAAATAATATAAAATAATGTTTTTGAAGACATTGATAACTATAGAACCAAAAATAGCAAAATTGTCTAAATTTCCAGAGAAGAAATATGTCCTCTCTGGGACTGGCTGACAAATGCTGGCTATTTTCTATGTAAATAGCATTTGCCACTCATGTGTGCTCAGAGAGGTAGAGGTCATTTACTGAGAGAAAGACAACCCAGAGGAAATCTGATAGTTGCACAGACTATGTTGAAGGATTGAAATATAGTCAAGCCCCATATTTCCCACCACTTTTCCCAATAAGACATCTTGATGATGTTTGGGGAAACACAAAGGCTGGCAATAAAATCAACAAGAAGCCCCCCTCTGTTGGCAAGTACTGAGGGAGGGAACTGGTTGAAAGGGGACACGAGGGAAATTTTGGTGGTGATGAATATATTCTAGAACTTGTTTTGAGGGTGATTACACAGATGCATCTATGCTGATGAAACCTGCAGTTCTCCTCCTGTAAAGGGAAAGACCCAGTTCTTTCCTCTATTACTCTCATATGGAAGATTTCACTTCTATATTTCTTTTTGCTTACGTTTTATTGGAGTATAGTTGCTTTACAATGTTTAATTTCTGCTATACAGAAAAGTGAATCAGCTATACGTACACATACTGTGCTCAGTCATTCAGTTGCATCCGACTTTTTGCTGCACCATAGATTGTAGCCCACCAGGTTCCTCTGTCCATGGAATTCTCCAGGCAAGAATACTGGAGTGGGGTGCCATTTCCTACTCCAGGGGATCTTCCTAACCCAGGGATGAAATCTGCATCTCCCACATTGGCAGGCAAATTCCACACCATTAGAGCCACCTGGGAAGTCCCATATATATATATATCCCCCCTCTTTTGAATTTCTTTCCCATTTAGGACACCACAGAGGACACTTCACTTCTGACCCTGAAGACAGAGTAATGAGGGACAGAGAGACTGGGGAAGATTGCTCTGGGCATGTGGCATTTGAGTTGAATCATTAAAGATAAGAATGGAGAAGCCATACTGCTCTTTAGGAAAAGCAAGGGGCCTGGGGGGCAGGGGACTGTTGCCCCTTAGGAACAGAATGGAGATCAGTGAAGATCAAGGGAGGAAGTGGCAGGAGTTGGGTTGGAGAGACCAGCAGGGGGCAGATTTTGCAGGTGCTTGTAGTCCATCATAAAGTATAGATTGTTCTTTTTTTTTATTTATAAGGGGAAGTAATTAAGGTTTATAAGCAGAGAAGCAACATGATAGAACCCATGTTTTAGATAAAGTACTCTGGCTAAAGTTTAAGATTAGTGTGGAGGAGAGAGAACAATTAAGAGACAATCACAGTAGAGAGCAGACAGTGGCATAGGTGTGGGTGACAGTGGTGTTGTTGGGGATCAGTGGAGATGTGAGCAACAGGAATGACCTTCCCGCTTGCTAATGAATAGATGTGTAGAATAGAAGAAAGTCTGCCTCCTCATTCATCAAGTACTCGATTCCCTAGACCTCCAATACATCACCTTCTCCTAGTTTTCCTTGTATTTTGCAGATTTCAAAGCATACATCAAGGCTGTATATTGTCACCCTGTTTATTTAACGTATACGCAGAATACATCATGTGATATGCCGGGCTGGATGAAGCACAAGCTGGAATCAAGATTGTTGGGAGAAATATCAATAACCTGAGATATGCAGAAAACACCATCCTTATGGCAGAAACCGAAGAGGAACTGAAGAGCCTCTTGATGAGAGTGAAAGAGGAGAGTGAAAAAGCTGGCTTAAAATCAGCATTCAAAAAGCTAAGATCAAGGCATCCGGTCCCATCAGATCAGATCAGATCAGTCACTCAGTCATGTCCAACTGTTCGCAACCCCATGAATCACAGCACGCCAGGCCTCCCTATCCATCACCAACTCCCGGAGTTCACCGAGACTCGCGTCCATCGAGTCAGTGATGCCATCCAGCCATCTCATCCTCTGTCGTCCCCTTCTCCTCCTGCCCCCAATCCCTCCCAGCATCAGAGTCTTTTCCAATGAGCCAACTCTTCACATGAAGTGGCCAAAGTATTGGAGTTTCAGCTTTAGCATCATTCCTTCCAAAGAAATCCCAGGACTGATCTCCTTCAGAATGGATTGGTTGGATCTCCTTGCAGTCCAAGGGACTCTCACAAGTCTTCTCCAACACCACAGTTCAAAAGCATCAATTCTTCGGCACTCAGCCTTCTTCACAGTCCAACTCTAACATCCATACATGACCACAGGAAAAATCATAGCCTTGACTAGACGAACATGGCAAATGGAAAAACAATGGAAACAGTGACAGACTTTATTTTCTTGGGCTCCAAAATCACTGCAGATGGTGACTGCAGCCATGAAATTAAAAAACACTTGCTCCTTGGAAGAAACGCTATGACCAACCTAGACAGCATATTAAAAAGCAGAGACCTTTGTCCATCTAGTCAAAGCTATGGTTTTTCCATTATTCATGTATGGATGTGAGAATTGGACTATAAAGAAAGCTGAGCACCAAAGAATTGATGCTTTTGAACTGTGGTATTGGAGAAGACTGTTGAGAGTCCCTTGAACTGCAAGGAGATCAAATCAGTCAATCCTAAAGGAAATCAGTCCTGAATATTCGTAGGAAGAACTGATGTTGAAGCTGAAACTCCAATAATTTGGCCACCTGATGCAAAGAACTGACTCACTGGAAAAGACCCTGATGCTGGGAAAGATTGAACACAGGAGGAGAAGAAAACGACAGAGGATGAGATGGTTGGATAGCATCACTGACTCGATGGACATGAGTTTGAGTAAGCCCTGGGAGTTGGTGATGGACAGGGAAGCCTGTCGTGCTGCAGTCCATGGGGTCACAAAGAGTCAGACACGACTGAGCGACTGAACTTCTCTTATACTCATTCTTCTGTTATACACTAAATACCTTCCTTGGATTCTTCTCTCATCTACCCATTCCCTCATATTCTGGTCTGGTCCCTTTTCCTCTTCCTTCTACAAATTTTCCCTGAGTTTCTGAAACAGAGGCAGCAGCTCTTTGACTGCCTCAAGTCCCAGATGTGTACCTCTAGCTCAGACCACTTCCTGATAACAGATCTAATTACCCATTAGATAGCACCACTTGAATGGCACACCAAGAGCTTCAAATTCAACATGTACTTTAACTAAGTCCACTTCTCAACTTTCCCCAAAATTCCCTCTACTGCTTAACAACATAACTTTTCATCTAATCATCCAAGCCAGAAACTTGAGGGCTATTCTCATTTTTTCTCATGTAATATATAGTCAGTCACAATTGTCTTACCAGTTTCCCCCTTTAATACCATCCATATCTTTTCCCAGCATCCACCCTCATGGTTACTTCCCTAATTCAGATATTTGTCCTCTCTTGTATAGGTTCTTTCAAATATTTCAACTAATTTCTCTTTCTCAGTCCTATCTCTTCTAGTCCAATCTATGCTCTTCCTGTTGAGTGGCCTATTACACAATCCATTCTTACTTTTTTCAGCTTAGTTCTGTTCCCTCTGAGATCAAATGCAAGTTGCTTATATGGTCCACCAGACTATCTGTAATCTACACCCTGCTTGTAGCACTTACCTCATCTCCTGCTACTATTCAATACGTACTATATGCTACTGCTGCTGCTGCTGCTAAGTCGCTTCAGTCGTGTCCAACTCTGTGTGACCCCATAGACGGCAGCCCACCAGGCTCCCCCGTCCCTGGGATTCTCCAGGCAAGAACACTGGAGTGGGTTGCCATTTCCTTCTCCAATGCATGAAAGTGAAAAGTGAAAGTGAAGTCGCTCTGTCGTGTCCGACTCTAGCAACCCCATGGCCTACAGCCCACCAGACTCCTCCGTCCAAGGGATTTTCCAGGCAAAAGTACTGGAGTGGGGTGCCATTGCCTTCTCTGACTATATGCTACAGTTATGCTGAATTGTTGACTTTCTCCAAATTGTCCATATTGTTCTATGCCTGAAGAGGCAGCCCAAACATTTCCTTCTCTGAGAAGTCTCCATCCATCCTCACAGATTTGATAAATTTCTTCTTCATTTCAAAATTTTACTTTGGGCATTTCTCCTGCATACAACTAGTTTTACACCATACAACAAATAATTGTTTGAATGTTGTCTTTTATTCCCATTCCCCAGCTCCTAATCTTCCCACATCCCTCCCATAGGCAACCATGTGTTAACTCTGTGTCTTTACAATGCATCTGTGTTGCCATGCTGCAGCAAGCACGTTGCTTCTAACAGTTCACTCATCATATTCCAAGGCCCTCACACCCACCACATTCTATCCATATATTCTCCAACTGATGCACAACCAGAATGCCTTCAGTTCTTTGCTGCTGTACTAAGGTGCCAATGAAAATACTTTTCAATGTTTCTGTCTTCTGTAAATCAGCTGTAATTTGGCCTGCTAAGTGTACAAACAATCCAGATAGACAGATTTTTTAAAAAGCCTCATTTTTCAAATCAGACATGCCACCTTTTTCTTCATTCTGACTCATAAGTCATCAGCTGCCTGATGCACCCATCTTTTTTTAGGTTAGTTAGCACATTGAATCTCCCAAGCTGATTAACTGGTTAACTCCAGTTTTTGCACCTGCAGAGCAGTGACCCCTGCAAGATATCTGTTCTCTGTTTGACATCTCTTTAATTTTATTAGTGGTTTATGGACAAAATCACTTGACTGAAAACTTTTTCAAGTTTAAGTTATTTGGATTCACAAGAGCATTTTTCTCCCTATTATAAATCAATGAACCTAGTCAAGATTAACTGCCTACACGTGAGCTTCAAAAGAGCCTCTGTGGCCAGACAGAGTTGAAAGAAACACATAATTCCATAACACACTAAATACAATCTGATCAAAGTTATTGGACCTGGTTCCTTAATGCTCTACTTCCTCATTGTCATACAATCTGATTTCAAGTAGTCTGAATCTAAAACAGATATTACTAGACCTCAAAAGCTCTTCTTTTGGGGAAAAAAAATCATCATTTCTGTATCCTGACTGGTCAACATGTGTAGTTAGACAAACCTAAACTAAATTCTGAGCTAAAAATTCCTAAACCTAATTTGTAAAATTCCATATGTTTTAGGAGTTAAAGCAAAAAGAAACATCGCTAATGAAGCAATTCAAACAAGAAAAATTTATATACAGAATAATCATGGAGTCCTGGAAGCAAAAGGAACCATAAATCCTTTAGATATTATGGAGTGAGGAGGGGTGTTTAAGCTCTTGGAATTCAGAGGAGGTGCCAAGGGGCATTTATGTGAGAGTTGAGGAAACCAAACGAGTGGGACTCCCCAAAGCACTCCTCTTATTTTGTTGTATATTTTTAAATTTTCTGCTTTTATGTAAGAGGTGATTTGAAAAAAAAAGCTCCGCTCCTTAAAAAGAAGTTGAAAGTCACCAATCTAGCCTAGTTTTCCACACAAATCAGTTCTTTCTACGACATCCTTGACAAGCAGTAATCCAATACCTGCTTAAACACTGTTGCCATTGTGAGTTCACTAAAGCTGAGGCCAAGCATTCCCACGTTGGATATCTAGGGTTCTTGGGAAGGTCCTCCCTTCTGGAGTGCCAAATTTTACCTCTCTATAAAATTCTAAGCCCTGGTTATGTCCTCTGGGCTAATACAGAATTTCTGTCTATTAGATCTGGCCTCCACATCCCTTCAGACCTTGAAGTATGCTATTTTTTTTTTCACATTACCCATCTTATTTACATAGTAAGACTCACTTCAATCTCAGAATCACACATCCATGCACCTATTTCCCTTTGGTTGATTTCACTTAAACTTAAATGCCTGTTTTATTAAACAAAGACTGTAAATAAATATTTACCATGTATGTAACATGTAACACACATGAACAGCTTTTAACAGAAATTCATCCACCCTTGTCCCCCCAGAAATTTATTATAAATACAGGTATCAATATAACGGAAAATAATCTGAAAAGAATTATTATATATTATATACACACACATATACACACATATATATGTAATGAATTTCTGTGCTGTACACCTGAAACTAACACAATATTAAATCAATTTAAAAAACATACTTCAATTTAAAAAAGCTTTTACAAAGAAGGTTTTTGGAACAACAACAACAAATACAGGTTACAGGTATCAAAACAATCCTGGGTATATTTTGATACTACTTGCTGTCAGCATCCACAATACTTCAGTAATTAACACAATTTGTGACAACATTCACTGTACATGCCCCTTTAGATAATTTAAGCTGCAGCTCCCTTCCTAAGCAAGATGGACTGAGCAATCCACTTCTGTTTCTCTTTCTTGAGAGTTCTACTTTTCAGAAACACATCCTTCCACAGCCATCTGACATTTCTTGCCATGCTTTTATCTTGTAAACCTAAATTCTATTTTAAGTGTTCCAGGTTAAAGCTTAAATGATAGTGACTTAACAAGAGGAAAAAATTGTACTGCGTTTTTCTCCTGTTATCTGAAAACATAATGGGTGTACAGATAGTGAATATATTCTTACAAATATCAGGGTCATGCTTACCAGCTAGAATTCTATCTAATGAATGGGTATATTTTGTTATGATATTTAATGAAGATATGAACATGAGTAGAAGGTTGTTAACTTAAGGCAGGTGTGAGATTCACTAAAATTAATTACTGTCTGGTGGCTACGGAAGCCTTGTATTTTTTTTAGATAGCAATCATTAGACATTTTAGCTCTGGAAGTCCAGCTTCAACGTTGCACAAATTTTGCCATTCCACTAACACTGGTATATTCCGTGTATCCATCATTCTCCTAGAATTACTTATTCATTAATATTAATTTTTGTTACACATCTAACTGGCAGAAAAGTGTCTTTTGTACTTAAGCCCATGCTCTACTTTCAGGATACATATTCTGTTTTCATAATTTGTCTGTGGATATTGCCATCTTTTCCTGTGACGTGAACTATTAAATATGCTTGTTTTTTTGCATGCTAACCAGATCCACTTCCTTTAAATGTGTAGCTTTTAAATCCTGAGTGAAATATTTCGTTTTCTCCATGTTAGTTGCTTCCTTGCCTTTGTCAACATAGCACTTGAGATTTGGTCATTGTCTTTCTGTCTCCACTGCTATACAAATATGCATCTTGAAGATGTGGATTACAGCTTCCTTTATTATTCTGGTACCCCCAGAGCATGAACCCAGCACATTATACTACACTCTCACTCTAAATTCATTGGTAAATTCAAGGCAAGATATACAATTTTATACACAAGAACTAAAAGATGATAGGCAATAAAAACAGACACTAAACTCCAAGCCTTAAATAGGCCTATCAGTCACAAGCAAAAATTCTCACTTTTCCAAAATCCACACTCTGGGCCCTTCAAAACCGCCCTTTCTTCAAGACATGTAGAACAGTCAGCAAGGCCACCTGAGGACTATGATGAGGGAAGTGTTTTTAAAATGTGTTCCCCATCAATACAAACCAAACCGAGAACTAAAAGTCAATGAAAACCCAGCCATACAATTCCACTGGCAAGATCGAGACCTCTGATAGGGCCCTCTCAAAAGAACAGACTGTGTGAGCACCTGCGGGGGACAGAGCGCCAGCACCATGGAGTGCTGTAACCAGTAGACTCATTTGAGGAGTCAGGATCAGATGCCAAGACAGGTGGGAAAATAAAGAGTAGGTGTTTGACTCCTGGCCTTGCTGGACGAAGGAAAAGCGTAGTTATCCAGTTGATTGTGGGTGGTGACATTTTGAGAAAATTAGAAACAAAATCAGACTGTTTAAAGTCTCAAGCAGCAGGGAACCTTGGAGAAAGAAGGTGTGAGCGCCATAAAAAGCCAAAGGTAAAGGAAACAAATTATACCCCGGAAAAAGCCACTTGGCTCCTTCCATTTTGAAAACACTGGCAGACTAGAGTGTTAGAGAATGAAACTCAAATGCAGTGCGTGGTAACTCTCCAACCCCGGATCCACAGAACAAACCTTCACCTACACACACACACACACACACACACACACAATCCTGTTTAATTTGAAAAAAAGCCTGCCAACCCTGGATGAAAAGCATTCGCAATGGCCTCGAGGAGGCAGCTCTCAGAGTGTGAGAGCTGGTAGCTGAGGACCTAGTGCTGGTAGCAGATGTTGAGCAAGATCAACAGCAACACCACCCTTCACTTCACTGAATGTCATTCCCGACCATGGCTTCAGTTCTCGCCAGTGTGGCAATGACTATCCAGGTCACGTGTTCAGCTGTGACCTCTCCCCTGAGCTTTAGTCCCATGTATCCAATTTCTACTCTATGTCTGCACAAAGATGGCACAAGGGTACCTCAACATCCCCATGTGCAAATTGAACTTGTCATCTTTCCTCACACCTGGTCCTCTTCCAGAATGCCTGTCAGGAGATGGCTCCCTCATCTATTTAATTGTACAAGCCAAAACCCAAGAGTCGCTGTGGATGCATCCTGTGCTTGTGCTGTGCTTAGTTGCTCAGTCGTGTCCGACTCTTTGTGACCCCGTGGACTGTAGCCCACCAGGCTCCTCTGTCCATGGGGATTCTCTGGGCAAAAATACTGGAGTGGGTTGCCATGCCCTCCTCCAGGGGATCTTCCCAACCCAGTGATCAAACCCAGGTCTCCTGCATTGCAGACAGGTTCTTCACTGTTTGAGCCACCTAACTGCTGAATTTTTAGCATCAAGCTTCATCAGTCTTCACTAAGTTCTCCATTCTGTCCACTTATCTTCATTCATTTTCTACCATCACCTTAGTCTTTCTCAGTTACCATCTTGTTTCATCTTGACTACTATTCTAGCCTCCTAATAGGCATCTCACATTCACTCTTAACACTCCAGACTGTTCCTTATATAGAGCTTCACAAATCCTTTCATGTTTTTCCATTGCTCTTAGGCTAAGGAGCAGAATTATTATCCTGGCCACAAAGATTTTAATAGTCTGGTCCCTACATACTCAGTATCAGCAGTATCAGCAGAACTCTACTTTTTATTCTAACGTCACACCATACAATTTCTTTCACCTCTTGGAATACATTGTCTCTTCCTGGAACAGAATCTTTGCTGCAACAATTGCTTCTTAAAATTCTCTTCTGAGCTGACCCATTCTCGCTCTTCAAATATCACCTTAAATGTCACTTCCTTAGGAAAGCTTCAAGGTAATGCACTCAAACTGGATTGCATCCCCTTTTTACGCTATCATAGAACTTCATACATTTCCTTCCTAGCACTTCTGACAGTAGAGGAATATGTGTCTTTTTGTTTCACATTTATTTCCCCTTCCAGGCAGACTATAAGTTCCATGGGTGCGGTGACCACTACTATTTTTGTTTTTGTTTGTTTTAATCACTGTGGACAAAGCTGTTCCCCAGGACCCAGATACTGCTCAAGTCAGTTCAGTTCAGTTCAGTTGCTCAGTTGTGTCCGACTCTTTGCGACCCCATGAATCACAGCACGCCAGGCCTCCCTGTCCATCACCAACTCCCGGAGTTCACTCAAACTCACATCAATCGAGTCAGTGATGCCATCCAGCCATCTCATCCTCTGTCGTCCCCTTCTCCGCCTGCCCCCAATCCCTCCCAGCATCAGAGTCTTTTCCAATGAGTCAACTCTTCTCATGAAGTGGCCAAAGTACTGGAGTTTCAGCTTTAGCATCATTCCTTCCAAAGAAATCCCAGGGCTGATCTCCTTCAGAATGGACTGGTTGGATCTCCTTGCAGTCCAAGGGACTCCAAGAGTCTTCTCCAACACCACATTTCAAAAGCATCAATTCTTCGGCGTTCAGCTTTCTTCACAGTCCAACTCTTACATCCATACAAGTCACAGGCATTTAATTAATATTTTTCTACTGTATTAAGGAATAAATGGAAACTGATGCCCAAAGGCTCCATGTGTAAGAAAGCCAGTGGGCTGCCATCCCCTTGTTCATTCACATAGTAGCTCTTGTTTGAATACTGAACACCGACTGACTGCCTGATGGCTTGTTGACTGAGACTGTATTGATGGACTGAGCAAGTTTTATCTGTGCACATCTATTTGGGCCATGGGGAATCTTAGCTGGGTGGTTAGTAACCTATCTTTCTTCAGCTTACTCTTCTTCAGTGTCCAACTGGGTCAACACAGTCAGGCCACAGAGTGATAAAGCCGGATCCAGCTCCTCATGTCTAAGCTTAGGGAGATTATGGTGGTCTTGGCCTGGAGAGGAGGAAAGGGTACTTGAGCTCCACACCTGCCTCAACAGCGAGGTCGATTACAACTGACCTGTGGAGTGTCTATGCCTGTAAAGATGTGAGCGAGAAACCTGGTTATGTGGGTCAGAGGTCATCCTTAAGAGGGTACAAGAGCTAGTTGTGCCAATAAGGGCAGGGCTCCTAATTTCTTCCTTGGCATCGCACATGTGAGCCACCTCCTCAGTGACATTTCTCCCTTCACACCATGACAGGAAGCTACCTGGATAACTCAGGCCACAACCTTTCTATTATGAAGGAGTTTGGACTAGCACAGTCTCAAGAAACTTCTTAAGTTGGATATAAAATAGGTTCACCTGATAACTACATCATCTTCTACATGAGGAATATTTAAAGTCACAAGTGTCTAGGCTGAGCTGAGATAAGAAGCCATAAAATGCATGAAAAGATCCAAATGACTAGTGTCTGCAAATGAATCCCAAAAATATTTTCTACACTCTTTTGGTATGTCTAGGTCTGATCAAATCAGGAAAACCAGATGTTAAGAGAGAGAAGAAAGAAAAGAAAAAAAAAAGAAAGCACCACAAACAAATTGTCTGACGATTTTACAAAAACAAAAATGAAATTAGATCATTCATTTCTCAAAATTCCACAGTGCCAATTCTGATCTAAGTGGGGCTGCTTATCTGAAATTCTACAATGATCATAGTTAAGGCCAAATCCCCTTTCCACAGAAGATGTAGAGAGCTTTGCTTTATTTTGGTAATAATATTAACTAATACACTGGAGCATTTTAGAATTTATAAATCATGGTCACATGCATTCTATCACTGGGGCTGTTCAAAATTCTGGGAGGTTGTATGAGAACATGTTATTGCCATGTTAATAGAGCAATTGAGGAAACTAAGACTCAGAGAATTTTACAAAGGATAGTGTATTACTTTTACACCTGAGACTTAACAGCCAAATCCTGTCCTCTTTCCATTACTCCACACTACCATTTTCTTTGTTTTAGTGTACTGTTTAAAAATAGCCATTGATTGAGCTAAAAAAAATCTGTCAAATATGTACATTTGTGTTATGAAAATAATGATTTATCAAAGTTATCACCAAACAAAAGTTATCAACTTTCTGCATTTTTCCACTGTTTTATAATTCAGTGTTAATTTGGTCTACATAGAGCGTATAATAAAAACAACAACTCCTGCTACAGAAATGTGAACTATGAAACCTAAATCTGGTCTGTTTCTACTTCTGTGTGTTTGGGAGATAAGTTAATAGTTCCCGGCCAGTAAGTTTCCATTTTGGTTCGTTTAAAAAGGTTACGCCACTGTTTTCTTTCTAAGATGAATTTTTGCATTTTCATTTTTTAAAATATTTTTATTCATCAAGCAACTGATCAAAAAATATTTACTCTCAGTCCTATGCTGGTATCTGAGGCAGACATGGTTGGATAAGGGCCATTGTACTCACCAGTTGTTTAAAATGGCATGGGAGGCTGGGCACACCAGAAGCCAGCAGCTTACAGCAGGTCCACGCGTAGCAACATATTAGGGCATCGATGCTGAATACAGGGAAGGGAGAGGGAGAGCGAAGAGTCAGCGGAGCTGCAGGAGAGAGGAACTAAGCTATTTGTGGAAGTTAGAATCTCAGCCACTTGCTGAGCGAGAACAGAAGTGCCCAATAAATATATAACCCCGACGGTGGGACTTGGGCCATTAGGTCAGTTTTGTTTTCACTGTTACTTCCGTTGTCTTCCTTTACTATCTGAAGGATGGCTGAGGGCTATAGAAGATGTCCTTGGACAAGATTCTTTTTCATTGGCTGACTATAAAACATTTTCTTTTACAACACTTCTACTTCCAAAATACATAGGTAATTATCTTCTCATTCACTCTCCCGACCAGGCCCAAAAAAGTAGGGCCAAGCAGGTTATGTCTCTTCTCACCGGGAAGCTGACATCCTGGGGATACGCACTTGCATGTTGTCATCAGGGGAACAAGCCCCCTTCTTATCTTCTTTCTACTCTGGGCTTTTGCTCCATTGACAAGAGTGTGTGTGTTTGTGTGTGTGTGTGTGTGTGTGTGTGTGTTTGCATAAGCACACTTGTGTGATTTGTTTTGAATTATTTCATTATAATATTCTCTTATTCATTATAATGTTCTTATACATACTTCTAAATGGTGGAAACAGCGGACACAAACATCACAGAAAACTGACTGTAGAATCTTGAGATTCAATGCAAAAGCCTCACAGTTTCCCCCAGGTTCATATACAAAACTAAAAATCTTGTTCATAACTACATGACACTTTATCCAAAATCTTAGTTCTAGAAACGTTCCAACACAGCTGGACTGTTTCAAGGCTGCAAAGAATTCCTAACAGCACCTGTCATCGCCAGATTTGGGTCATCTCTTCATAAGTGCAAGTTGATATGTGAAGTGGAGACCTTCCCTCAGAGCCCCCCCAGTTTCTTAGACTATTTGGATCCTTATTTATCGCAAGGTTGAAAATGAAAGTCACTCAGTCATGTCTGACTCTTTGTGACCCTATGGACTGTAGCCTGCCAGGCTTCTCTGTCCATGGAATTATAACCTACAATATCTTTTACTCTGCTCTTTTCTCCAGGAGACAACTTCCAGGATCATACCTGTGGGAAAAACATTGGACTTGGCTCATTGGGAATTCCATCCCAAGAAACAATCCCTGGCTAAAGGCCAGCCTTAGTGGAAGGTCACTACTTTCTATCTGGATCCCTTTTATTTCCATCAAAACCCATTAATCTGAATCTCTTTCCATCACCAGAAGTTTTGTTTTCCAGCCAATGGTCACATATACCCCAGACAATTGCTTTCATTAAGTGTGCCTCTTCCTGGCTACCCAATGACTTCTGCTTCTAATTGGCACAAACTTCCTCCACCTAAAGAAATTCTGCCCACTTCCCACTAGGGAACTGATGAAGGTCACTACAAGGTAACTCTGTTTTTCCCTGTCTAAATATTTGGGAGAAATTTTTGTACAAAATACACCATCAAGAAAGTGAACAGACATCCCACAGAATGGGAGAAAATATATGCAAATCATATATCTAGTAAGGGGCTAGTATCCTGAATATATAAAGAAAACTTACAACTGAACAACAAAAAGAAAACAACCCAAATAGAGAAATGGTCAAATGGTTTGACTAGAAATTTCTCTAAAGAAGATATAAAAATGGTCAATAAGCAAATGAAAAGATGCTCAACATCATTAGTCATTTGGGAAACAAATCAAAACCATGAGACGCCACTTTATACCCACAAGAATGGCTCTAGTAAACAAACAAAAAACAAAAAGTAGCAAGTGTCTCTGAGAATGTGGAGAATCTGGAACCTTCATACATTGCTAGTGAGAATGTAAAATGATGCAGCAGCTCTGGAAAACAGTCTGGTGCTCCTCAAAAAGTCAAACATAAAATTGCTATTCGACCCAGAAATTCAACTCCTAGGTAAACCCAGGAGAATTGAAAATAAACAAAAATTCAAACAAAAACTTATTACACAAGTGTTCACAGTAACATTATTCATTAAGAGCCAGAAATTGGAAACAACCCCAGTATCCATCAACTGACAAAACAAAACATAGTATATACACATATGAGGATCAGTCATGTCCGACACCTCATGACCCTGTGGACTGTAGCCCACCAGGCTTCTCTGTCCATGGAATTTCCCAGGCGAGAATACTGGAGTGAGTAGCCATTTCCTACTCCAGGGGATCATCTTCTCGACCCAGGGATTGAACCCACGTCTCTTGTGTCTCCTGCATTGGCAGGTGGATTCTTTATCACTGTGCCACCTGGGAATCCCATTAGTATATACATACCATGGGACATTATTCAACCATAAAAAGGAATTAAGTACTGATACATGATATAACATGGATGAGCTCTAAAAACTTTAAGTAAAAGCAGCCAGTCACAAAAGGCCTCACTGTGTTTGATTTCTTGATATGAAATATCTACAATAGACAAATTCATAGAGACAGAAAGCAGATCAGGTCACCAGGGGCTCAGGGAAGAGGAAAATGGGGAGCAAATGCTTGATGGGCACAGAGTTTCTCTTCAAGGTGATAAAAATGCTCTGGAATTAAATAGTGGTAACAGTACATTACATTGTAAATGTACTAAAAGCCACTGAATTGTGCACTTTACAGTGGTTAAAATGGTGGATTTTATCTAAACGTAATAAAAAATGTTTTAAAGAAAGAAACTTAAAGAAGTACAATAAAAATCAGATGGGACTAAAAGTCCTTTCTTACTCATTTTTCAGTTTGTTTTCTTAGAAATCACCATATATAGGGAAAACTACGCTTTGGAAATTCAGGCATGTGATGAGCTTAAAAGCAAAACAAACAGACAACAAAAACAACAACAACAAAAAAAAAACACAGGGATTTCAGAGTTGGTTCTAGCCTTGAATTTAAGAGCAGCATCACCCTGGGGAAGTCTCTTCATTTCCCTGGGCTCTGGTTACCTCAGATGACACCCTGATGTCCACCTGCCCAACGTACAGGCGAGGCCTGGTCTGGATCCAAGAACTACATAGAAAGGCCATGAGTCAGTTCTGAGCCTGACTCATCATGAGACGGGTTAATGGTAGAGTGGGGGGTGGGGGGTGGGGGGTGGGCAATCCACAGTTTTTCCTAAAATTTCCCCTGAACAATCCTCATTTGTGGGCAAAATGCTCAAGAATGCTATTTTTAAAGGGTGACGATACTTGGTTAAAATGTTCTCAGAAGAAGGGGAGGTACGGACCGAGAGAAATTTGCCCAAACCACAAGGCCTCCGAACTCTAGTCCACATCACCAGCAACAGCCCTAATGAGCTCTGTGCTGGACTCTCCAAATTGAATTACATAATACATTTCCGTTTCATTTCATGAATCACAACTTGGGATACAATGTTCCTGGGTTGCAGTTGATATATTTCAGAGATTACCAAAGATTTCAAAAAGAAAAATCTATTTTATTAAATTCATATGTAAAATGTCTGTATGTCAGCCAACTTATTTATTTCAAATTTGGGATTTTCTTAAACGCTATAGTTAGAGCTCAACGTCAAGAGAGTTCCCGATAAACTCACTTATGAATGGTAAAAAGGCAGTTGCCCCTGGATTTTTCATTTCTTCTGACAGCTCAGTTCCTGGCCGATGATGGTGGGTTTTATTTCAGCTGCCCCTGTTGGAGTCCCTTTGCGGTTGAAAGTGAGAATGAGTGGTTAAAGCCTCAGAACACGGACCAGGGGAAGTGAAACTTGTATGGAGAACTAGGTGACAGTTTAGTTCGCCATAACCCTAAGCCCCATGCTTAAATGTTAACTCCTCTGTGGATGGCAGCATCGATGGCATCTGGGGTGCTCACTCCCCTTTGCTCAGTACATCATAGGAGTTAGAGCACCAGTTCTGGAATCAGAAAGACAAGTTCAAATCCTAGCTCAGCTGTTGTTAGCTCTGCAGCTTTGGGAAGGTTATTTAATCTCCCTAAGCTTCAGTGTAGTAAGCTGTAATATGGGAATAATAATAGCACATAATAATAATAATAATGCCATAGAGCTGTTACAGTGGCTAACTACACGCGGTACTCGGAGCAAATAGCACAGTGCCTAGCACACGGCAAGTGCTCAGTAAACATCAATTGTGTATTAATGTTGTTTTCCTACCTTAGAAGCAGCAACTCTGAATTACATATTGAGTTTTGGCATATCCAGCATCTCCCCAGTCTCCACTCGTTTTCCAAACTTACAATCTGGTTCACTTTTGTGAAAGCTCGTCCTCTTTGAGATGTGACCTGCTGTACCCTGTTAATTCATGTATTCATTCATCATTTATTTAATATTTCCTGACTATTGTCCATGTGCCAAACAGAAAGTTAAACATTAGGGGAACAAAGTTGAGAAAAACAAAATAGAGTTTCTTCCCTCCAGGTTCTAACTGAGGAGACAAGATTGAGATGAACAGGAACTGGTTCTGGAGAGTGCTGAATGTGACGAAGCTGCTGCAAAAGCAAAGGGAAAGGCCTTCTGAACCAGACTGGGTCGTGGGTGAGCTCCGTCTTCCCCACCAGGCGGCTGTGTGGGTGAAACAAAAACCAGAGTGGAAATGGAACAGGGCTGTGAGTGGAGGAGACAGACTCGTTGAGCAGATGGAGATTCATCACCATGAAGTAGCTGAGATCAGGTGGAGAGAACTTCAGTTTTAAATGTCACTCCAACAGTTGTAACCCCATTTTATAGAAGAGGAAATGGAGGCCCAGAGAGATTTGTCAACCTGATCCAAGATCATACGGGGGCTTCTCTGGTGGCACAGCAGTAAAGAATCCACCTGCAATGCAGGAGCCACAGAAGCCGTGGGTTGGATCCTGGGTCAGGAAGATCCCCTAGAGGAGGGCATGGCAACCCACTCCGGTATTCTTGCCTGGAGAATCCCATGGACAGAAGAGCCTGGAGGGCTACAGTCCATGAGGTCACAGGGAGTCAGAAACAACTGAAGCAACCTAGAACACACACGCAAGATCACACAGCTGGTAGTTAATGGCAGAGGTGTGACTTGAGCCCAGAGCTGACTCTTTCTATAGGACCATACCGCATTCCCCTTACTCTATCACGCCTTCTACAAAGAAGCCTGCGATTGGCATTGATTAGAAGTCTAAAGAGGTTTCCTGGTCTTTTGGACTAACATACGTTGCACAGTCATCATTGAATGGTATATGGATGTCTAATCTCAGTTTCTTCCAGAGCAGTAACGAGTACGTGATAAGCCATTTGAATGGTCCTGGCAATTCCTTTCGGCCTACATTCTCACACCCTAGCTTAAATTTCTCTAACACAACGCAGGTGTGGCAGGACATTTTCAACTCTTACTACGGAAGACAAAAACAATCGTTAGCTTATAAAAGAATACTATTGCTCTATTAGCATGTTTGGCTTTTTCTCTTTTTAACCCCTAATTACCTTATTTATGAATAGGATAAGATCTTTTCTTTATCTAAACTCACTGGAGTTAACAACTGTGATGATGGATCTTGCCAAAGACCAAGTTCACAGTGCTGAGGGGTTAGTGTGTGTGTGTCCGTGTCCTACAGGCTCTGCCCTCAGGGTGACACCTCACCTTACACTCGCATTTGTAGTTTATGAGGTCTTGTGCTTCCTCTATGTTCTTTTGATGTTCACAGCAACTCTGGGAGGAAAATACGATCATTTTTCCCCGTGTCCACTCCACAGAGTGCTTAGGGGATGGTCACAGCGTGACAAGGGCCAGCACTGACCCCCATGGCCTGCACCCCAGACCGTTCTGTTCCCTGCACTGCGCTCTCTCCTAATTGCTCTGTTCATTTTGTACCTGTGAGGGTTAACTGGGAACACAGGAGTTCTGTTAAATATCACAGTAGTTAGTACATTTTAATCCTGATCCCCTAGCCTACTGTAGCTGCTGTAAAATATATGGCAATAATTTCCTGAGGCAGAGTAATGTACAAGGAATGTCAGGCCAGCCTCTGGGCATATTTGCCTTAGCTCAGTTTTATTAAAGTGAAACTTTTATTAAGGCATGTGGTGAATTGAGCAATCGGCATGATTCATGCCGTTATAAACCCATTGCTACACTCACAATAAATCAATGAGCCATTGTCGTACATTTGCTGTGGAGTTGGTAGAAACAAGGAAAAAATCAATATGGGGATATTATTCAGACCATATGAAAGTATTAAAGTGTATTCTGTGTGTATTAAACCTGGCCAAACCATATTTCATGTGTACTTTTTTTTTCCGTAAAGATCTCTGTTAGTATCCTCTACCTTATATTATTTGCTAATCCATATGCTGTTGTGAAATAATTAGAGGAAATATTTTAAATTCCATGTAAGTCTTTATGATTTTTAAAGTGCATTTCATAATGATGAATTTACATAATAAAATTGTCCTGAGGACAAAGCATTCACAATATTAACAATGAGACTCGTCCGTTACAAACATACTATAGCCATAACTGTATCACTAAAAAAAATAATAATAATAAACCAACAGGAGGAAGTGATTTGAGCCAGAGAAAGGGCACTTTTCATGATCTCCCTGCTCGATGGGGACAATCACTGAGCCAGCCACAATCTCCATGTATCTGGAAATTATTACTGTATCTCCGTTTACCTGGAACCTCCTCTGGTTGTTGAAATCCATATCAGTGACAGACGTCTCCCTTTAGGGCTGCAGTGTGTGATCACCTGTGTTTCTGGATTAGGAACTTTCAGGTTCCTCTGGAGGCTGATATGAGTTGGTCACAAGAAAAGGTATAGCTACATCTGGCTTCAAACGCAAGCTGCAATAGCACTGAGATCACTGTCTGGTTTGGGTGGTGGGGAGCTGAGTTATTCATGGCCATCTTAGTCACTTACAGCGGTTTCTGTGCTGCTCTAATGATTTCTGAAGCAAAGGTTGGATTTCACAAAACACCTTTGTAATGCCCATAGGGTTCAAGGCCCTCTACTAGGCACGAAAGGAAAGGCATGTGAACGTGCCCTGGTGCTAAGTTCAGCCGGGCCATCTCTAACAAGTGCTTTAAGTAGAGAGGGTCATGGAGACTGAGAGGAGGCAGAGACAGTTCCAACTGGAGAGACTGAGATTCTGGAAGAAATTCTGAAGGATGCTTTCAACTTCAACAGGCTTAACACATGAACCAATAATATTTTCCCTGTCCTCGAGTTGTAGGCTGTAGGCAGCTGGCTACCCAAGGGCTATTTTTGGGAGTAACAGAATCAGTAGCTCCACATAATTGAAAGTCCATTGGGAGTCTCCTTATTGACATCATTTTACATTTTCCAATAGCAGAAGAGATCCAAATGAATAATCCAGGCACCACGGACATGTAAAGAATTTTGTGACAAGCCTTGTAATTAAAACAATTATGTTCATTCTCTGATGGAAAGCTTCCTATGGAATTTGTTTTTATTTTTTATGTATGACAGGCTTAATAAAAATACTATTCTAAATACTAACCTAATACTATTACTAACCTAATACTAATACTAATCTAATACTAACCTAAACTCGTTAAAACTGAGGGATTTAATTTTGTTTGATTTCAAAAGAAACAGGAGGTAGAGAGAGCAAAAATAATCAGGAAAGCTGAGTAAATGAGTTGACCCCACAGAAAACATAGGTCAAAGAAGCTAGAACTGAGCATCCCTTTTGCCAGCTCACTCCCGGCTCTGCTAATGAGTGTGATAACTCCAGTGCTCCCAGTATACAGGCTGAACGGGCTGGTTTTTTTGCTGCCTTCCATGTTTTCACCTGGAGCCAAAGCTGTTGATGACAGGGAGCTTCAGTGGAGAGACCAGAGTGCCTGCGATACAGTCTTTGGCTGTGCTGTGGTATGCGCGTCTTTCAGGGCATATGGTCGGAGACGATCCATCATGGCCTATGATGTCAGATTATCCACTGAGACTGCAGAGATTGCAGAAATGCACTGAGATGCAGATAATGGTATTTCCAGTTGTTGTGATAGACCAGATTGATCCTGGGAAGGAGTGACGGGTCGAGCACTGTGGGATGATATACGTGTGCAAAGTCACTAGATTGGGGCATGGCAAACGGAGAAGGAAATGGCAACCCACTCCAGTACTCTTGTCTGGAGAATCCCATGGACAGAGGAGCCTGGTGGGCTATAGTCCATGGGGTCGCAAAGAGTGAGGACAGGACTGAGTGACCAACACACACACACATAAACACAAACTGAGCTCTCAGCGAATTTTGCAGTTCTTTCCTTTCTGGAGGTTTTTCAGCAGGCAGCCTGGTCACCATCCAAAACCCTATGGTCAGCCACTCCGCAGAGCTCAGCCCCACAGGCTGGGAGTCCCAGGTCACTGCAGGGTTCCCCGGGCCGCCCCTGGCTCCTCCAGCTAAGCTATCCTCTTCTTGCTACACCCCTACTAGCTCCATAACCAGAGGATCATTTAGAGGGCTGTCTTCAGCTCTTTCCTCTCCAGGTTTAATTACCCCAATCATTTTACTCTAAATCTTTATTTTGTTTCACCTTTTCTATCCTTCATTAGTGCTCATTTGTTTTTTAATTTTTTTTTTTTCCTTAGATTGTTCCTCTGAATCCTCTATATTCTTCTTGGAATCTTCTGGCCTCCAGTGCTGGGTTGAGAATACACAGGAACTTAACACAGTGGGAAATGACCCCATTTAAGAAGTATTCATGAGAATCCATGTGCTCCTGACCCTGGCTAGATACTGGGTGTACAAAAAAGCAGAATAGCATGGAAGAAAGATGACTTTCAAAATCAAACAGATGTGGGTTCAAATAGATGCTTTGCCACTTACTAAGCTATTGTGGTCTTCGTTTCTCCATCTGTACCAGAACCAAGTTTAAAGTACTTACCGCAGTGCTTGACACGTGGGCACCCAATGCATGAAATCCGTCATACCTACTAGTATTTCTCAGATGTAACCTAGACCCTCACTGAGTACATGTTTCTTGGGCTCATGATCTTTTGAGAACATGCTCCACATTGAGAACATGCTTTTGCTCCACGTTGCTGAATTATCTTCAAATTTGTTTAAATAATTGAAATGAGATTTTGGAAGGGATTTACTGAGCCAGAGCCATGAGTCCAACAAACAGCCTCAGTGTTGATTAAAACTCAGTGAAGTTCTCTTTTTGTCCTTAAATCTTGTCTCTCAGAGACCATCCAGACCTTGATCTTATTCCCAGCCTCACCCCGTATCCCCTTCTCCACCCTGGGCCAGTGGTGAAGGACTGAAGGCTGAGGGTGTTGGTCAGTAAGCCTTGGCAATTGTTTGAATGGACTTTCCCCTCCCAATCATATGCTTATTTTAATAGAGGACAGTATAAGACCTCACTGCCCTTCAGACACTGAGGAAGGAAGGTTTCTTGGCAGATCTACAGGCCGTGGCCCACCCTAGGCCAAGTGAATCAGAATCTCCAGGCAGAGACACAGGAATCTGCTTTTAACAAGTCATCAGGCAAGTTATAAATCTGAACAAGTCATTTATAAACAGTGACTGTGCATCCCCATGTCTTTCAAAAGTGTTGTTTGGGGAAAAAGAAATGTAAAGTGAGATATACACTGTCAGAGAGTTTACAACTCTATTTGCAAATTAAATCTAAAATATGTGTGTAATGTATACATGTGAATGTGTGTGTGTGTGTGTGTGTATATATATATATATGCACAGGGATGTGTATACACACACATGAACATACATACTTATACATAGAACCATCTCACCAAGCAAATTAGTCATCAAAAGTGATATCAGGGACTTCCCTGGTGGTCCAGTGGCTAAGACTCTATGCTCCCAAAGAAGGGGACCCAGGTTTGATCCCTGGTCAGGGAACTAGATCCCACATGCCACAACTGAAAGATTCCACAAGCCACAGTGAAAACCCAGTACAGCCAAATAAATAAAGAATAAAATATTTCCATGTGGCACGAGCGGTAAAGAATCCACCTGCCAATTCAGGAGACATAAGAGATTGGGTTCGATCCCTGGATCAGGAAGATCCACTGGAGGAGGGCATGGCAGCCCACTCCAGTATTCTTGCCTGGAGATTCCCATGGACAGAGGAGCCTGGTGAGCTACAGTCCACGCGGTCACAAAGACTCAGACATGATTGAAGCGACTTAGCACAGCACACACACAAAAAAGCAAGATCAGCATGAGTAAAATGCACAGAAATAATATTCCCCAAAGACAGGACTAGAATGGCATTCAGAAGGAATGTGCAGGAATTTTCAACCCTTGTTATTATTGAAATAGTCAAATACTCACACAGGTAAAATAAATAGTGCAGTGAACCCTCTGGATCTGTCACTAATTGTCTGTAATTTTGCCCAACTTTTCATCTATCTTCCTCATCATTTCTCCCCACTCCCCACCCCTGCAGAGAGCACTCAAGCCCTGTCCTAGATCCTAAACTGACTATCTCCCATCCATGACCAGAGCATATTAGTTTGTTCTATGGCTACAAGTGTTCTGTGGAGGACAGGTCCACCGACCACACTTGGAGCAGAAGCACACACCAACATCAGCTCACACAACTTCACAAAGACAAGACTGGAAAGATTTCAGGCAAGGACAGTTAGAAAATGGTTAGTGGGGTTTCTAGAAAAGGATATTCTAGTTTTAAACAAAGGAAAGAAAATTACTGACTTAACCATGGAGAACAACAATATTACAATACTTCTGTATCATACAACTTTTTGGTAAATTTGTACTGTTCAGAGAATTACTGTTATCTAATATTTAGCTTACTTTTGAGGTGGCTGTATGAGTAATTGGTCTTAGTTCTGTATACAAAAAAAAAAAAAGAAGAAATAGGAAAAAATAAATTTTGACCTCAAAAAAAAAATGGGACTGAACTATAACCTTTATCATTATGACATATTAAATTTTTAGATATTATGAAAATAATGTATGGCTGTCACATAAATTTTCTGTAATAGAAAAAGAATTCCATACAAGTTATTTAATTTCTCTAGTGTCTTTTGTCCCTTCTGTGTCTCTCTCAGATCATTGTCACTGTACTCTACCTATATTTTTATATCCTGCTTTTTTTTAACTTAACATTCTAGCCTTAAAGTATGTCTCATGGTATTTCACAGTTTTTATGTTCATCACTTGTAATGATCTCACTAGTTCATTTCATAAATACATCATGATTTATTTTTTAAAAATCCCTTTAATGATAAACACCAAAGTTCTCTACAGTTTTGTGTTATTACAAAAATGCTACAGTGACTATTTCTGCATACAGGTTTTTCTTTACTAAGGGACATTTCTTTAGGAAGAGATATAGAAGTAGGATTATGGGCCCTATGAGTATGTTTTGGTTCTTCATGTGTACTGCCAACTGCTTTCCAAAAGTCGCTCAGTCGTGTCTGACTCTTTGCGACCCCATGGACCATACAGTCCATGGAATTCTCCAGGCCAGAATACTGGAGTGGGCAGCCTTTCCCTTCTTCAGGGGATCTTCCCAACCCAGGGATCAAATCCAGGTCTTGAGCACTGCAGATGAATTCTTTACCAGGTAAGCCACAAGGGAAGCTTCCAAAAGGATTACGTCAATTTGTGTTGTCACCAGAGGTGCAAGAGAGTGCCAGCTATGGTGGATTCTGAACGGGGAAAGAGGATCATGCTGTGGATGAGTTCTATACCCACGAGAGATTTCATCTTCCTCTTAGAGTAGGAGGGAACCACGGCAGACTCTGGGATAAGACAGCAAGCTGTGACAAGCTTTATCAAATTCACCTGAGGTTAGCACTCGTACTACTTAAGGAGTACACGGGATGAGTAGCTGGGGGCTGGGTTCTTGTGCACTCAAGAACATGCACTGTTGCAACCAGCCATGGTCCCTTGAACACGCCACATGTCTTTTTTTTATTGTTTAGTCTCTCAGTTGTGTCCAGCTCTTTGCAACCCCGTGGACTGTAGCCCGCGAGGCTCCTCTGTCAATGGGATTTCCCAGGCAAGATACTGGAGTGAGTTGCCATTTTCTTCTGCAGGGGATCTTCCCGACCCAGGGATTGAACATGTAACTCTTGCATCTGCAGGCAGATTCCTCTTGTCTTCAGACATTGGTGTTTGCTAAGTTAAATGAGGGTATGTAGTAGAGGATTCTCTACCATTTTATAGCACTAAGGCTGTCATGATTCATCTGAACTCTGAACACTTATTTATAGAAAGTTGAAATTCCACAGTTAATTGTTCATTCCTCTAAGTTACAATGTCTAGTAAAACCCTAGTTCTTTTGGGAATGAATAATGCCTGGCACCTGTGCCACTATTTCCTCCCCTGAATTAATGGCACATATAGCCCACAGATCATGGCTCTCTCTCCGGCTCAGAATCACCCACCTCCAGCACTCAGGCAGCCCCTCACAAATAATCAACAGTAAGTGACACACGGGGAAGACTCGTCCATTATCCAGGCCCTGGGCAGCTCTCGTCTCTGCCTCCTCAGTGTCCAACAGGGCCGGAGAACAGATCTAGAGAAAGACAAGTGAGAAGTGAGAAGGGGTAAAGAGGTGTGATCTGCACACTCAAATTGCATTCACCCCAACCCGTTACTGTCCTAAGACCTTCCTTGATACCACCTTGTTTCACCCTCAAGCAACTCGAATAGGGAGATTATTAAAACTACTTCACAAGGAGGACCCTGAGGCATAGAGGTTCAGGGTCATGCCCCCAGTCACACAGTAGGGACAGATGCCAGAGCCAGGTTCAAACACTGGCAGCCTGGCCTCCAAGACTATTGAGGGGTAAGGGAGTGGGCCTCAGAAGGGTTTCGAGCAAGGGCATAATGTCACCGAAGGTTTATACTTTGGAAAGAAAAGTCTGGCAACATTACCCTTCTGAAGGAAGGGAACAGTGTAGGACAGGGGTCCCCAGCCTCCAGAATCCAATACCTGATGATCTGAGTTGAAGCTGATATTAGAAATAAAGTGCACAATATATGGAATGTGCTCCCTGCCTCTGCCCCCACCCCACCCCATTCCCCATCCACAGAAAAATTGTCTTCCATGAAACCAGTCCCTGGTGCCAGAAAGGTTGGGGATGGCTGCTGTAGGGTGAATAATAGGAGACTATTGAAATAATGGGCTTCCCCGGAGGGTCAGAGGTAAAAAACCCACCTGCCAAGCAGGAAACACAGGAGACGTGGATTCGATCCCTGGGTTGGGGAGATCCCCTGGAGGAGGGCGTGGCAATCCACTGTAGTATTCTTGCCTGGAGAATCCCATGGACAGAGGGGCCTGGCAGGCTACAGTCCATAGGATCACAAAGTGTCAACATGACTGAAGCAACCGAGCTCATTGAATTAATACAGCCAGAGGTGAGGACCTGCATGAGGGGAGAGCAGCAAGAAGACAAGAGGGCAGGTCCAGATACTGAAGACAGGGCGACTGGTGAGATGAAGGCGTGAGGGGGGCAAGGCCGCCCTTGAGCTTGGGGTCCCCATCAGGGAAGAAGCAGAGATTGGGAACCCCTGTGAGACCCAGCAGGTAGAAGAGCCTTTCTCCTACTGCACGACTGCAGAGCTGTGAGCCTGTGTCTGCAATAAAGGGACAGGCTGGGATGCAGATATTCAGCTCCATTTGGTTTGGATGGAGCCAAAAGAAAAACATCGCATCCACGAGTTCCTGGGCAGATCTTTCCTGGATGTGTCTCAAAGACAGTGTCCGTCCGGGCTTCATGTGCATCTGGAGTGGAGAGTGTCTGGGACTCGAAGCCTGCTGGTGAACCGTGGACACAGGCAGTTGCCAAGTGTGGCCAAAGCTGCCACCGGAGATCTGTTTTCACAGGTTTTGTTTGGAAACTCAGTGTGGGGCTTGGGAGCAGCTGGGAGTTTCTGAGTAATTGCGTACCCTGGAGTGGAGGGAGGCCAAGGACAACAGCCTTTCCCAGGGACCCAAGTAAGGGCAAGGCAGGAAGTCAGGTGAGGCCACTTGAGACCTGGTCCAAGGCCCAAAGTCGCCTCCACCACCTGAGGACAAAGCTCCACCCAGACGCACACTAGGCAGCTCTGATACAAATAAGCTGGGTACCCTGATCCCCGCTTTCAAACCCAGGGGTCACTTTCCCTATCAGGGAGGTTTGGGTGCTTTACATACCTACTAATCCCCCATCACCCACCAGCCAAAGTATCAGATCTAAATAGATTAAGTGGATGATCATTTCTTCTGCAATGTGTTTTCCTTTAAGGTGCAGATCGAATATCAGCTTTGAAGCAATCCTTGAACTTGTTCTTATCCATATTCCAGGAAGATTGATCATTCCCTCTTCTCCACACTCAGTGCAATCATACCACTGACATAATATTTAACTATCCATATTCAATCACCAAATGTTTTTTTAAATAATTCCTGGGCATTAGAGACTATGGATATAAAGATGGAGATGCTCCAGTCCTTGCCGTCTCTTTGGTCGGTGATCCTCACTTTTGAACATCTGTCTAGTTCAGCGATGCCTGTTTAAGGTTGACAGAATGAAACTGGATTCACCCAAGTATTCTGCATACTCCAGTGAAAACAGTCCAGAGCTGGCTCAAAATGCAAGCTCTACTACTACTACTACTAAGTCACTTCAGTCGTGTCCGACTCTGTGCGACCCCATAGACGGCAGCCCAACAGGCTCCCCTATCCCTGGGATTCTCCAGGCAAGAACACTGGAGTGGGTTGCCATTTCCCTCTCCAATGCATGAAGGTGAAAAGTGAAAGTGAAGTCTCTCAGTCGTGTCCGACTCTTAGCGACCCCATGGACTGCAGCCCACCAGGCTCCTCTGTCCATGGGATTTTCCAGACAAGAGTACTGGAGTGGGGTGCCATTGCCTTCTCCGGCAAGCTCTACTGGGACCGTTGAAATCCACAATTTGATTCACCGGCCTAAGAGACAGTCCTGGAATAAAGATCTTGACTTTAGTCAGCTACCATTGGAAGTTGCCTTAGCCTTCTCCCTTATATGAGTGAGGTGTCATTGCCCAGTTATCTAATCACTCAGAGTCATTACTGCCATGACTGTGAGAACACTGGACTCAGGGTGGCCTTAACACAATGTCTTTGTTATCAAGGAATGATTTTTTTCTCAAACAAGACAGCAGGAGTTCTGATGTCAAAAAGCCCTGTGTTTTAGTCTAACCTTGATGACAGAAGCCCTGTAACCTGGAGTAAGCTAGATCTTAATTTTTTACTTCCCCCCAGATCTTAATTTTTCACTTCCTCCCCAGCAAAATGAACCCTGGCCTTTCAGCTCAAACGTTCTCCTATTCCCTAATACTAAGATCTTATCCTGGGGTCTGACTTTAGTAGTTCAATTTAACATTAAGCTCTTCCACAAGTTTGGACCTTCTGTGCTTATATTTTTTATCGTATTTTTAAAACAAAGAATAAAAAGACAGCTTTTATGACCAGACAGCCAACATTCCCAGGTGGGCCCCCTCTCCAAGAGAGGCACATATGTCTGTCAAGATTCTGAAAAATGTATCCTCTTCAATTCCTGTGTTTTTCTTTAAGAGAAAATATAGAGAAACCACAAACATATTTGTATCGTTCCCATATGATGCCTTCATACTTGAAGGAAGTGTTGGATTTTCTTGTTCTTTGGCTCAAAAAGCGATGGGTGACATCAGTGAGCTAAAACTGCAAGTTCTACTGCCCTTTCCCTATTAAACTTGAATGTTTACTTCTCAGGGGATTGGCCAAGAAAAGTCCATTTGGGCTGGAACGCAGCATATTTAGTCTCAGAATTAAGGTAATTTCTTTGGAAGAGTTTCAACCAAATCAATTTATTTCAGAGATGTTGGTGTTGGTTCCCTTTTAAAAATTCCAAAGCCCCAGGCTTTTTAACTGTACCTGCTCTGCTAACACAATTCCAAGCTGGCTCTCACTCTGAAATCCATATACCCTGGGTGCATGGGATTCCATGATGCGGGCCTTGGGTGCACTAGAAAAAGACTGTGGTTTTGTAGGATGAGGGCTGATACATGGTTCCATGGGTCTCCAGAGACTAGAGCCCCATGGGTTTGGTCCAGACAAGAACCATCCCTCATCTCCATAAATTTCCTTCAATAATAAAACACATTCACACTTTTTCTTTCACTTGATCCTTACAATAACTCTGTGATGCAAAGAGGGTAGGTTTCATTGTCCCTATTTTCATAAAAACATACAGGGATTTGGTGGCATTAACTGCCTTGGCCAAGGCCCCCTGGCTGGTGAGTAGCAGACCTGAAATGTGATCTTCACATGAGCAGTGCTCCATCCACAGGCTGTCCTGTACAGCAGTCAGGAGGAATTCTGAATGAAGCGCTGTTATAAGGTTTGTTGTTGTTTAGTCACTAAGTCGTGTCCAACTCTGCAGCACCTTGGACTGTAGCCCACCAGGCTCCTCTGTTCAAGGGATTTCCCAGGCAAACATACTGGAGTGGGTAGCCATTTCCTTCTCCAGGGGATCTTCCTGATCCAGGGATCGAACCCACATATCCTGCATTGACAGGCAGACTCTTCACTGCTGAGCCACCAGGGAAGCCCTGTTATAAGATACTTACCCTAAAAAATGCCCCAGTGAGAAACCAGAAGAGAGATGTGTAAGTATGAACACATGACCATCTAGAAGGCTTCTGCCTAAAATTGTTTCTTCCATTTGCTGGTCCACAATGCCCAAAATTCTATCATTTAAGAACCACTTCTTTCAGTAAAGAACAGAGGCTCTCATAATTTCCTGAATTTAAAGGGGGCCCCAAACAAGAGAATTCAAAGAGCTAACGGCATTGTTGGGTACTTCTAGGGCACTGGTTAATCATGGCAACATGAGTCAGCATTCCGTCTTAGTTCCTGATAGGCATATTTTCTCATGTTAAAAAAGTAACTGTTATCTCTATTTTACTCAAAGTTGCCAACATAAGTCATTCTTCTTACTCAAACCAGCCTATTTGCTGTCCCCAAAATAGCTAACATTACCCCAAGCATTACTCTGTTACTGCAACCATCACTCCCTCATTACTCCTAGTCTGTGCACAATCTGGTCACTGCACCAAGATCTTGTCTCCCACCTCCAGAGTTGGAAAGTCTATAAATTTGCTTAGAGATTACCTAAGCAAGGAGATTACGTGAGTTGCCAAGACCACATAAGAAACTTATGTCTGAATGCTAGAGCCCAGGACTCATTCTGTCAAATGCTATTTTTCTGATGTCACTTCCATATGTCACATGGAAGTAGCAGCCGCAACAAAATCAATAACAATAGCATCTCGGAGACTAGTCCATGGTTTCCTTTCCATTCCTTATTCCACCCTTTTTGTATCAAAAGACCTCCACTGACTTAGAAAAGATTTATGAGAATTTATGCATCTGAAAAGTGTCCAGCTCTGGGCAGATCTGTTTTGCAGGAAGAGGAAATAATACCTGGCACAAACTTTGCTTGTTTAAAGATCTAGTGATTTAAATTTGGATCCCAATTCTGCCACTAACTAGTTGTATAACATGACAACCCACCACTTCTTTCTGGAGTTTAGTCCTTTCACCTACAAAACAGGGAGTACCAACAGTATTTCCACTGACCACTCTGATTTTCAAATTCTACTCCTCAGTGGTCTTAGAGTTTTAGACTCTCTGAGGAGGTATTAAGAGTAGAAAGTAGCAGGCATGATTCAAGGAGCCTTGGGTATGTTTTTATAACCTATTTGCTGATGATCAGGATCCCTTTTCCCATGAATAAAGCTTTTCTTTTCCTAGAAAAAGATCAGACTTGCCCATTAACTGACATTCACACTTGAAATGTAAACAACTGGTAGCTGGTTCTTTCTTGAAAATCAGGTATGGAAGGGAGCAGCTGATGACGAGTGCATGTCAGGTACCAGAAGGGGGTGTGGGAGAAGAGCAGAACTGAGGTCTAGGAAGAAAAAGTGGAGAACTCTAAAGGTGGTCTTGGTGAGGGGTGGCCCTGACAGGTTAGAGGGCAAAGGCAAGCCTAAGTTTAACCTTTCAAAGCTTAAAATGAAACACCAGGGCGTCTGGCCTTCCTCTTGGTCCCAAAACAGCCTCCCCTCTGGAGTGCAGTGCTGCTTGAGAGTCATCAGTCTCTGAGGTCAGGAGGTTAATGTCCCACCCTGACTCAGGTCACCCCTCTACTCCCCTCTCTGAAACTCCAGCTTTACATTTTTAAGATGCAGATAATAAAACTTGACCCTGAGGGCCACCCCATTAAAGGATAAAACAGTAATCCCAATACATACAACATTTCAGATACAAGGAAGCTCCATTTGCCTCTGTTCTGAAATGGAATGCCGACAGATTTACGATAATTTGGATATTGTCTTTCTTCATGTATTAAACTTACTGTGGAGGAGATTGTGGAAAGTGGAAAAGCACCTCAACTCTCCCAGTAAAAATATATGGTGATGCTATTGAACTCAAGATAAGATGGGGCTTTTATTTCAACCCATGACATATGGTCTTATAGAGCCTATAGAAGTAGGTTACAGCCATATTTAAAATGTGGTCTGTTCACCCTCTTGAATGTTATGCAAGACATAGGTTATAGATTACTTGAAGGAAAGAGATGTTTTCTTTTTTTTAAATTAATTTCTTTATTTTAATTGGAGGCTAATTACTTTACAATATTGTGATGGTTTTTGCCATATATCGACATGAATCAGCCACAGGTGTACATGTGTCCCCCAATCCTGAACCCCCTCACACCTCCCTCCCCACCCCATCCCTCTTTTCAATCTACCAAAATGCCCAGCACAGTTCCTGGCATGTGGTACTTGCCCAATAATACCTACTGTGGTTGATGAATGAACTTGGAAATGACCACTGGGGAACAGTGTGTTACAGAATGAACATAGCACTAGATGAGGGGGATTACGATACTTGCATTTTCATTGTAATCAATACATGGAAGGCAACTTTGTCTGAGTTCTAGTTTGAGCCTAGTCCTCGATAGACATTCCCCCTCTTAGGACATGGTCCTGAGACTTCCCTATAAGGAAGCTGATCTAATCTACTAGAAGATCTGAAATGAAAAATAAGGACCCCAGTCAACAGCCAACACCAAATTACAGACATGTGAATGAGCCCATCTTTGACCTTCCAGCCCAACTGACCCTCCAGCTGAAAGCAGTCATGAGTGAGTCCCAAGAAAGTGGAAGAAAGTCTTGCTTGGCCCCCTACAGGATGATGAAGAATAGCATATTTTTGTTTGAAGCCACTAAATTCTCAAATGATTTTGGCACACAGCAAAGGCTATCTGAGCCAGGCAGTTAGACCATATGACTTCTGAGATGCTTTCAGTTTCATGATTTCAAAACCCTGGTACAGAACTAATCATAATGAGAACACAGTAGTATCATTAGAAATATCTCTATTCTACACCATTGATTCTGCAGAGGAAACTGACATGCAGAAGAGAGGTGACTGTCCCAGGTTTATCTTTTTAAAAATGCTTGATTGTACCACATAGATTCTTACAGGAAAGAAATCAAAGTCTGGCCCATGACCCATGCCTTCCTCAAGTGTCTTCCATACACTCAGGAAGATGGTACTTTTGTTGTTTTGCAGATCAAAGATCACTCCTTTCTGAAGAGCAGCCAGTCCATTAATGGACAAAGGCCCCTAAAACAGCCCAAAGCAGCAGACCACCCTTCACTTTGAAAGACCCTGAATCTCTCTATCTTTATCTGAAGACCAAATTCAAATGCAATCACAGAGTTCAGCTTAAATTTGGAGGTGCTCAGGCTTCCTGACACAAAGTCGTAATATTCATTTTGGATTCAAACAATGAATTTCTCCTCTCTCCATGATAATCTTTCCTACATGTCTTAAGCAATGATCACTACAGCCCAAGTGTGGGCTTTCTGCTGCTTTTATCTGCTTCTCTGAAACTACTCATGAAAATTCTTCTCCCTGAAGTATGAGCCATTACTAACATACCATACAGTCTGGCATTGATTTAGGGCCAACCTGGGAATTTCTGGGTTGGGCTTGGATTTATCTTAGAGGAGTTAAATGTTTGGGGCAGGGGTGGAGTGAGTACTGTTCCAATAAAATGGCAAAAGTAAGCTTCAAGATGAGTGTCAGCAGAGAGAATTAGAAGAGACAATTAAATAAATACCTGGATGGAAATTCTGGGTCTAGTACCATCAGCAGAGCACGCAACACCCATTTTAGACACATTCTAAAGACAATTTCAATAAGTCATCTGAGAAGATGAATCAAATAAATTCCAAATCTTAAGAACAGATTGGTTGCTATGTGGCTTCTTGCAAGTGGACCATTAAATCAACTTTTTAAAAAACTAACAGTTTCTCCTGTCATCACCAAGTGAAGAAGTGGAAGGAAAAAAAAAAAAATCGGTTAGCCAAAGGAATGACATTCAGATGTTGAAAGGGTGAAACCTGAGGAACACTTACGAAACCGTTGCTAAAAAACAACAAGAAGCTGGTGTTGAAAATGAAGACACAAAGGAAAGCATTCTCCAAGGCTTGCCACATGGTCTGTGCCCACACGCACTGATTGGCATTAGTGATTTGCCTAAGAAAACACAGTAGCTATATTCCCTCTCACACCTTCGCACCTACGGTCTAACTCCAAGCGACAAGGGTGAAGTTGGAAGGGGGATGATGGCTTGCATCTTCTCACGCATCATGGCCTGGAATTTCTGGAAGCAGCAGTCATCTGAACCTTGAGTTTTTTTTTCCCAACCTGTTTTCCTCTTACAATGATGTTGATACTCACTGCTTTGCACACAAGTTCACTGGCCCAGGAGGTCCCCCACACAGCAAAGATGATGTAACTGATAGGAGCAAATGCCAACATCCCCAATGGGTCCAAGCACAAAGATTTGACAGCTCAGGGTGTTTAGTCCCACGGCAAATCACAGGACTGTAGTCAGGGCCAGAATTATGGAGAGAGCACTGGAGTAAGAAGAAGGAGACTTGAAGATTAGCCTAGCAGTGTTAACAAATGTCCGAGAGACCGTGAATATCGTTTAACTGCTCTGGCCTCAGTTTCCTGATTCTGACACAAGATGGTTAGACCGGGTGATCTCTCAGAAGTCCTTGACAGATCTACTGAAGTTGGAATAAAGGCCTTCTCTCACCCCAAACCTCAATTCCTTATCTGCAAAATAAGACAGTTGTGAGAAGAAAATAAGCTTAAATTTTTTGAGCATGTAGGACACTATCTGGCATGTATAAGTGTTCAACCTATGTTTGGCATAAATGAATAAATTAAAACTTTACTGTTCCTGGTCTTAGGAGAAAAGGAAGAACAAACTAGTCCTCTGACAGCACATACACGCTTGAGGTGGTCATAGAACTCGCCATATTCCCCCTGTTTCCCCCAAAACATGTCTGCTTATCTTTTTCCAAGTGCTTTATTGCTTTTATGGGATATTTTTACTACAGATTAGTTTTTTTGCTATTAATCTTTATTGCAGAATAATAAGAAAAATCAGTGTAACCTTTTTTTTTTTTTTTTTACTTCATTAGAGAAAAACTGTATTGCTTGCTTGATTTTTAGACTTCAGAGGTGTCTTCTGACCTTTGACTAAGTTCTACTAACTAGACACTGAAAGTCACGTCCATCAAAGATGTGTTAAAACACATGAATACTGGGTCTCCCTTGGTGGTTCAGTGGCTAAGACTCTGTGCTCTCAATGCAGGGAACCTGGGTTCTATCCCTCATCAGGGAACTAGATCCCACTGGCCACAACGAAGAGTTCACACACTGCAACTAAAACTAAAAGATTCTGAGTGCTGCAACAACAAGAAATAGTTTAGAAATAAGTGACTCTCACACTGAAGAAACATTGTCAGAAACTAATTTCTTCAATTTCCTTTTATACTGATAAATTCAAATAAAATTTACACTTTATAAAGGCAAAATAGTACTTGGATGGGAAGATTAAGGAAAGATTTTTTTAATTTCTTTATAATATTTTGTAGTTTCAAATTTCCTAATAGGAGTGTGTATTACTTTAAAAAATAATAATGTTAGCTTTTAAAGTACTCATTGGTCCAACAGTCAGTCAGACCTGTTCTAGTTGCTCCATCCACTAACCTTAAAGGCGTGTCTTCAGGGGTCAGGAAAACTGCCAAGATAGAAGGTAGTGACCCCTCCCTTGGGACCTCACAGTTTATGGAAGAGACAAGACATACAGATAAAGTGAACCAAGATACATTTCACACCAAATGGGATTTTTCAGAATAAATAAACTGAGAACAAGAGAAGGAGCTGGGGCTTCAGAGCTTCTTTGTAATAGCATCACTGCTGTCCAGCGTTCACTAATTTTACCACCGTGACCTTGGAGCCTACCACTCACCAGGCCCTGATGTCAGCTTCAGAGGTACAGCAATGAATAAGATGCCCTCCCTGGCTTCATCAAAGTCACAGGATAGGAGGAGATAAAGAGTGACAAAAGATCATTTAAAATGAGGTATTTAGGGCTTGAAGTGCTTTTTCATGAACCCATTCATTCACTCAACAAAAATTCACTGAACAGTTGACTGTTAAGCACAGAGAGGGATACATAAGAATTGAACCATGCCCTCAACAAAGCTTCTGTGTGAATTGTCCAGTATACCTTAAACACCTGATGAGATCAACTTGGTAAATATTAACTGTATTCTACAGAAAACTGAAGTTTGAGCTCATATGCCTATATCCACACAACTGCTAGGGGCAATCAGGGCTGGAGCCCAGAATTTCTGATGCCTAGTCTCTGTTGAGCTTCAGTTCAGTTCAGTCACTCAGTCATGTCTGACTCTTTGTGACCCTTGAACTGCAGCACGCCAGGCCTCCCTGTCCATCACCAACTCCCGGAGTTCACCCAAACTCATGCGCATCAAGTCGGTGATGCCATCCAGCCATCTCATCCTCTGTTGTCCCCTTCTCCTCCTGCCCCCAATCCCTCCCATTGTCTTTTCCAATGAGACAACTCTTCGCACGAGGTGGCCAAAGTATTGGAGTTTCAGTCTCAGCATCAGTCCTACCAATGAACACCCAGGACTGGTCTCCTTTAGGATGGACTGGTTGGATCTCCTTGCAGTCCAAGGGACTCTCAAGAGTCTTCTCCAACACCACAGTTCAAAAGCATCAATTCTTCGGCACTCAGCTTTCTTCACAGTCCAACTCTCACATCCATACATGACCACTGGAAAAACTACAGCCTTGACTAGACAGACCTTTGTTGGCAAAGTAATATCTCTGCTTTTTAATATGCTATCTAGGTTGATCATAACTTTCCTTCCAAGGAGTAAGCATCTTTTAATTTCATGGCTGTAATCACCATCTGCAGTGATTTTGGAGCCCAAAAATATAAAGTCTGATGCTGTTTCCACTGTTTCCCCATCTATTTCTCATGAAGTGATGGGACTAGATGCCATGATCTTAGTTTTCTTAATGTTGAGCTTATTACATCTTCATTCTTTATTTTCATAGAAGGTGAAGTTTATTTGTTTTACCTACTCTCACCATCACAGGAGATATAAGACTTCTCTTATAACTGAATGAGAATGAAAAATCGAGTCTGCTAAGGAAATCAAGACAGGTTTTCGTGCAGCCATGGGCTCCTTCATTCATCCACCCAGACGTTTACCTGTTGATGTTTCCTGATGCCTCCTGGCTGCTGTGGGCCAAGCCCAACCAGAGAAGTTCACTTCCATGTCAGCGCACTTCCTGTCTCCCTGTCAGCCAACAAAGTGGAGGAAATAATGTGATACATTTACGTGAAGGAAGGGTGCTCAAGGCTCTGCATCAAGACCCATAGAATTAATTTCACCACATCCTTCAAGCTTGCCCTGTGGTCTTGGCAATGAAAGCTTCAAGCCATGCCCGCTGGGAGAGCAGACCTACAGCACCATCCACCCCAGGGAGGGCAGCACGCAGATGTAACAAGGCTTTGGATTATGTGTACCAGCCTCTGCTTCCTGCTGGAGGTTGGTTACAAGTGAAAAGTCGGGATGGGTGTCCATGCGGCACTCTCTCCCATCTGTGCATGAGCTGTGGCCACCGAGGCTTAAGGTGCAGGAAGTTTCTCTCCCCTCCACCCTCCGTCACTCAGGGCTGCGGTCAGGGAACATGAGTGTTCACCTTGGACTTATGGGCAGTGTAGCCTGTGCTGCATGACAACTCTGTTTCAGGTGTTTGTTTCTCATGCTTCAACTCTAATAAGTCCAGGTTTAAGCTGTAGGGTGGTGGAGTGAAAAATGCTCTGGACAAATTTCCAAAGCCAGAGTTCACATCCATTAACTCAGGGGTTCTGGGTCCACACTCTCTCTCAGCCCCTTCTTCATGTGTACATGACCAAAAATTTTAGAAAGGAGACTTTTGCAAGTGCTAACTAATGGGCCATGCAGTCTGCTCAGCATCTCCTATGCTTCACCTCACTTCATCCTCACATTCCATTAGTTCAGTACTGTTACTATATCCCATTCTAGAGCTGAGAAAACTGAGAAAAGAGGCACACTGAACCAGTGCTTAAAGAGATAGTGGTGGAAGAAAGAAGGCCATCACCCAGGACCTCTGGACTCCAGGACCTGAGCTTGGAGCTAGACTGTCAAAGTTAAACTATAATGAAGACTGTGGCCATCTTAGTCTTGTTCCTGATAGTTCCTGATAGTACTACCAGTATTTGTTTCCTTGTTTATCAGATTTTCTTGTTTATCTATTAAGAAAGCTATTGATGATATTTGAATCCTTTAAAATATTTTCTTTAAAAGGACCCTTCCAGTTAATTTTAATGTTACTTCCCACTTTGATTTGGAATGAACCTATGATTCCATGCTATAAATGTTTTAAAAAGCACATAAAATTTACTAAATAAAGCCAAATGATAAGGTCTAAAAGTCCCAATGAGGAAACTGTAGTAGACCTCAAATTTCTTTAATAACAATAATCACCTTGGATATTTGTTTTCAAAAGAATCACCAGGCTTCTCTCTTGGAAATTCTGGCTCAGCAGTGTAGAATGAGGCTCAGGAAGCTGTATTTTTAATACAACTGGCTTCCCCACTGGCTTAGCAGTAAAGAATCTGCCTGCAATGCAGGGGACACAGGAGATGAGGGATCGATCCTTGTGTGGGGAAGATCCCTGGAGGAGGAAATGGCAACCCAATCCAGTATTTTTGCCTGGAAAATCCCACGGACAGAGGAGCCTGGCAAGCCACACCTCACAGGGTCACAAGGAGTCGGACACAACTGAACACGCACGCACATATGCCAGTTATGTGCTTCTAAGGTAGAAGACATAAGTCACTGGAACAAAACAAATTTGGAAGGATATTTGAAAATTTTAATAAGCTACCTAGACTAGAATCTCTTTCTTACCTTCACTGTTTTAAGAGCTTTCTCAGGAATGAGTGCTTAATGAATCTTTTCTGAGCCTCTATTGACATGATAAGTAGCAGTAAAAGTACTGAATATGTGCCAGACACTGAGCTAAGAACATTAGACTTATTATCTCACTTAATCCTCATTAAACCTCTAATAAGAGAAAGCATAACAGATTAATGGAAAAAGAGGAATTTACATCAGTAAACATAAACAGGTTAAACTCTCTCAGTAAAAAGAAACAGAAAGCTTAAGTTAGAACACATAAAAGTGATTTATCACCCATTAGTGCAACAAAGCAAATGACACAGAAAGGTTAAAAGCACAAGATTTAACTTAGATTGCATGTTAGGCAATACAATAAAATTAGAGAAGGAATAGAAATAACATCAGAAAAAGGTAAAAAATATAAATGAATAAAGCAATAGTTTTATATTGACAATAATATAGTATAAGTCAAATACTTATGTGCTAAATAATTTAATATTAGATAAAATTTTTATGATTTTAATTACAAAGTTAGAAATGAAACTAAGAAAACTTAATAAGGCACTATTAACCTGTGATAAATCAAAAACAAAGTTACAGAAGATTTGAACCATATAATTAATAAGGTTAGAATAAGATATATAGATGTGAAAGTGAGAGGATAAGAGGGAAGGGGATGGAGAGAGAGAGGTTTAATTAGGCATTCAACCAAGAATATATTAATATATGCCCATGAAGTATTTAATACTATGCAATAAATAAAGTTTTAATAATTCAAAATGCATAAATTCTATAACCACATTGCCTGACCACAACTCAATAAAATTAGGAAATAACAATATTTTTCCTAAATTTTTAGAGTTAGGAAGGAAAGCTGCTGCTGCTGCTGCTAAGTCGCTTCACTTGTGTCTGACTCTGTGCGACCCCATAGACAGCAGCCCACCAGGCTCCACTGTCCCTGGGATTCTCCAGGCAAGAACACTGGAGTGGGGTGCCATTTCCTTCTCCAGTGCATGAAAGTGAAAAGTCAAAGTGAAGTCGCTCAGTCGTGTCTGACTCTTCTCGATCCCATGGACTTCAGCCTACCAGGCTCCTCTGTCCATAGGATTTGCCAGGCAAGAGTACTGGAGTGGGTTGCCATTGCCTTCTCCAAGGAAGGAAAGCTAGAAGTTAAAAAAATTTATATTTCTGTAATAACTTTAGGGTCCTTGAGGAAATCAAATTGACAACTGAAAAGAAAAAAAAATAGGGAAAAAATATTGAAATAATAAGGATAAAGCCAATATAACAGTCAGAGGCAAATTCTTAGCCACAAACATTGATCTAGGCAACAGCAGTGAAATCAATCCCATCCTACAATATAGTATTTCTGTCTGGCTGGGTGTAACTCTGGCATCAAGTGGAATTCTCCATAATAGCAGGTCTGTGCTACCAAGCTACTATATAAGATGTATAGATATGAAATATATAGATATATAGATATGAGGTCTGTGCTACTGCTTGTTTCAGGAGGGACTCTAGAACTCACCATGCAATTTAGGGGGAACTAAGCCTACACTTTCACAGAAGAGCAATTCAAACAACATGCACTGAAGAGCTCTGCACCCTGATTCCACCTCCAGCGTTCATCTCTCTGGGTCAGCATTGTCACTGAGATCCTGCCCGTGTCACCTCAGTGTAATTGCTGGACTTTTCTTTCTCTGAGACAAGATTGTTGAGATAGGCTTTTTTCCGTTCAAACCCCATCATTCCTATTTCAGAAATTCTTTGGTGTTGCAGCGTGTGACTGGCATCAATTTCTGGTTTCCAATATGAATACAAGTTTTTGCAAATGTGTGTATTTCACTGGTCAGTTCAAAGGAAATGGGAGCCTCAGACACCTTAGCATCTTGTCCAGAAGGCTCTGTCTATAAAAATCCTGAGAAAAATGTTTTTAAATAAAATGAAAAGAAACAGCTTCTCCAATGCCTGTTTGCTACAGAGAAAATGTCAAGGCCGAACTCAGTACAGACGACATTATTTAATGTCTAAGAGAATGTGGCTAGTTCAGATGGCTGTGTGTGATTAATTTAGAAGAACTCTCATCACCTTAAGGCTTCCCTGATAGCTCAGTTGGTAAAGAATCTGCCTGCAATGCAGGAGACCTTGGTTCTACTCCTGGGTCGGGAAGATCTGCTGGAGAAGGAATAGGCTACCCTCTCCAGTATTTTGGGGCTTCCCTGGTGGCTTAGATGGTAAAGAATCTGCCCGCAGTGAGGGAGACCTGGGATTGATCCCTGGGTTGGGAAAATCCCCTGGAGAAGAGAAAGGCTACCCACTCTCATGGCCTAAAGAATTCCGTGGGTCCATGGGGTCAAAGAGTCAGACATGGCTGAGCGACTTTCACTTTCACTTTCATCACCTTAATATCACTTGCAGCTCCATGAATATTAAACTGAGCTGGTGACATGACCCCATAAGCCATTCACACTGTGCAAAAGAGCAGCTCCAGTACCACAGCAGTTTGCCCACCTACAATGAGGAGGAGCCAGGTCCTGCCCACCTTTCCTAAGCTCCACTGGGCAAAGGGTCCTAGCACTGGCTGGACATCCTTCTTGGTGACCCTGTGAAAGCTTCTTCCTTTTAAGCCAAGTTCAGGATGCTGGTGGGGACTAACACTAACACTCCAACACTAACCCTCCAGGATTGCTGCTCTTTCCCATTGTGATGATCACCATATTGGGAAGCTAAATTCTTAGAGGACAGGGAAGAACCACCTCAGTAAGAAGGAGCCACACCTCTAGGACTCCAAGGTCCCTCAGTCCATGAGTCCGAGCATTTTTACTTCCTCCTCCTTGTCCACCCCCAGCTTATCCCCAAATGTTGTTTGATTAGATGAATCATAAATAAGTGTATCTGGAGAATCTCAATACAGTTCCTTGGGAACACTGAAGACAAACTAGGGCATTTAAAGGCAAGGCTGCTAAATCCAGTGCTTTGTGACAACCCAGAGGGGTGGGAAGGGGTGGGAGGCAGGAGGGAGGTTCAAGAGGGAGGGACATGTATATACCTATGGCTGACTTCATGTTGATGTATGGTAGAAACCAACACAATATTGTAAAGTAATTATCCTCCAATTGCAAATTAAATTACTTAAAAAAAAAGTAAATAAAAGCAAAGGTACAATCTGCTGCCCCCGAAAATCACAAGAAAACCCATGATGATATTAGAGATGCCCAAATACAAGGTAGAGTTAAGTACTGAGGCTGTAGAAGCAGACTCTGAGGTCTGTACTGAACAGGGGCTGAGCTGCAGACATCCTCATACAGTGAGCAACTAAAACCAGTGAGATGTTCTCAGGTCAGGAGAGGGAAATGTTGAATAGTAGCAAGACTATCAAAAAATAATTGAGTTCTCCAAAACTAAATAGCTCACTTCAGTTCCCTTTGACTAGAAGTTGTAAAAAACACTATCTAAAAATAGAACTGAGTGAAAACTGTGGCTCTTCTTTCTGCATATCCTTCACTGGGAGAACTGAAAGAATCCCAGAAAATCATCCTAGTCCAGTTGACTATGTGACTGTGCATGCGTGTATACATGTTCAGTCTTGTCTGACTCTTTGTGACTCCATGAACTGTAGCCCACCACAGTCCTCTTGTCCATATGATTTCCTAGGCAAGAACACTGGAGTGGGTTGCCAATTCCTTCTCCAGGGGATCTTCCCTACCCAGGGATTGAACCTGAGTCTCCTGTGTCTCCTGAGTTGGCAGGTGGATTCTTAACCACGGTGACACCTGGGAAACACCAGTGACTGTGCTAGAAATTAATTCTGGAGACTGAAAAATTGTCATGACTTTAGTGGGGACATTAATCTAAAAGGCTGGGGGTAGAGGGGTGGCTAGAAGGAGGTGAATTCCTCAAGGCCACATGTTCATCCATCCATTCGTCCAGAAACACATGCTGAGCTGACTACTGGACTCCAGGCACAGAGCTGGCAGGCAGAATGAGAAAGGATGCAAAGATGACCCTCAGGAGGGGACAGTGAGACCCACAAAGTGCAAACCACAGAGCCAGGAGGGAAGACCCAGCAGGGCTTTGAGGGGCCAGCAAGGGAGAAGGCATTTCTGGCTAATGGCATCATCCTAGGACCTGAGCTTGGGAAAATGAACAATGTTTTGATGAGCAGAGATGAGGAAAGGGCAGTCCTGATGGAGCATCCAGACTGAGCATGCCTTTTGGGTGGGAAACCGTCAAAGGTGAAGGCCCTGAGCTCAGGGGCCAGAACCCAGGTTTCCTAAATGGTCTTCAGTCTCATTTCACCATTCCAGATTCTAGCAGTTAATGGGTTTTGAACTTGACTGCACATTGGAGTCACCAGAGGACTTTTGCAAATTACTGGTGCCTGAGTTCCACCCTTTAGAGGGTCGAATTAAATGACTGGACTGGGGGTGTGGCCAGGGCATCGGGCTGTTTACAAGGTACCCAGGACCTTGTTGTTTCAACCAAGGATGAATACACCTGCTCCAGGTGATATCACCTCATCGTTCCAGGTACTGAAGAAAGTACGTGGGTTTGACCCAGCCTTCTCTGCACATCTGAGCAGTCCAGTAGGTGACAAGAGTTTCTAGGAAGTATAAGGACTTGTCTCCAGTACCAGAGGGACAGGAGAGACAGGGACTCACCACCTCCCATTCACATCGGTTAGTGACTTTAGCAAGCATGTAACCTCTCTAAGCTTTAGCTTCCTCCTAGGAACAGCGGGATTGCTACAGATAATCACATAGAAAGATTTGTGATGGTGGATTTTAACCTCTTTGGGGCCTGAGAAGTCTTTGAGAATTTCATTAAACTTGCAGATTCCATCATTCAAAGAACACACATGCCCATATCCAAATCTGAATCTCACTGTGGGGGTCAACAGACTCCACAAAGACTGTACACAGATCGAGGTAAGAAATTCTCCATCGAAAGAGTTTGACAGACTCCCATCTCCCTGACGACAGAAATGTTGCTCTGGATAAGGGTTAATTCATACCCAAGCTTTACTCAACCTGTCCTGCTGTCCTCTGATTCCCTTTGGATGCTACTTTTATTACAGAGGGCAAGACCAGTTTGGAACTCTGAGTTTCAAACCGGCAGGGTAATATATACGAAAACAGAGCAAGGTGAAAGTAGAGCCCAATGCATCAAGAGGAGAATGAGAACCAGATGCCTCAGCTCAAGGAAGAGTGGAAAGAAAGGAGCTGCCCGAGGGGACTGCTCTGTGGCTCACCTCTAATCAAGGCTCACAAGGAACAAAACGAGAGGAAGGCGAGACGGGAAATGGCAGCCTCGGGACGACCGGGAGTGGGCAGGTGGAGGTGAGGGAGCGCTGAGGTCAGAAAGGGAAGAAGGGCGGTCTTTTCAGAAGCCTTAAAAGAAGGCCTTGGGGAAGCGGACAAAACCTGCTTCCTAGCAGAGCATCAGGCGCTGTGGATCAACTGAGCAGGAAAGCACCCTCCCTGAGGAGTCATTTTACAAATTTCTGTTGTGTCCATCAATGGAGTGGGAGGCACTAATTCAAAAAGAAAATATGTCTTATGAATTTCCCAGTAGAGATGGCAAGGTTATCATCTTTCCTCCAAGTTCAAGTGGCAGTCTGATACCCGGGGCTCTTCACTCTGGCTGGGCTCAACCACATCGAATTCTTGCTGCCCCCATGTCCACCTCCCAAGCTCTTGTTCATCTTGTTCGCCCTAGAGCTGATAACCTCGAAGTCTCATTTCAACATCTCTCAGGAAGCTGTCTCAGATCTCTTTGTGTACTCTGGGAACACAATGGCTTCTCCATCCTCTGAACACTTATGATATTGACTTGTCCATAACATTCCTTTGATACTATTCATACACATCTCTGTCTTATGAACATAAGAAAATAACAGGGAGTCATTAATCCGAGCTGAGTTTTGCTGGGATTGTATTGCATCAAAGTCTTTGACTCTGCAGAACCCCTCTGGATATGCCCACTTGGGAACAAGGCATGAGGCAAATTGTACTACCTTTTATCAGTGTTTGCAAAGGTGTGATTCACAGACACCAGCAAGAGAATCACCCTAACGACTTATCAAAAAATGTAGAGCCAAGTTTTTGTACAAGGAAGCAAAAGTCTAGAAAATAGAATACACCAAATGTTCCTGGGGGTTCACAGAAAAGTTGGAGATGTATTTGGACTTCCACAGGCTAGGATGCCCAGAGTGGCAGGGGTGGGGGGCAGTGGGCTCTATCATGCCTTGATCTCAAAGGGCACACCCCACCCAGCTGACCCAAGCGTGCACTGCATTTCCCACACTGGCAGGTAAGCTTGTAGGGGTCTACAACTTTCATAGTACACACAATGAACTCCTAGTTCCATGCCCTGTACTTAGAAGGTGCGGGATATACACCTGAAAGGTGAAGCTATGGGAACTGACTAACAGCTCAAGAATATAAAATAATACAGAGAATTGGTTCCAGGACTTGCTAAGTGAACCAGTGGTTAGGAATCTGCCTTACAATGCAGGGACATGGGTTTGATCCCTAGTTGGAGAACTAAGATCCTATATGTCACAGAGCAACTAAGCCCATGCATCACAACTCTGGAGCGAGCACGCCACAACTAAAGAGCCTGTACAACACAACTAGAGAATCCGTGCGCCACAATGAAAGACCCCACATCCTGCAACTAAGACTCGATGGAGCCAAATAATATAAAAACACAGAGAATTGGTTCAAATCTAAGCTATGTAGAACCCAACATCTTGGGAAAGAAAGAAAAATAAAATTAGTCTAAAGCTACTGACTGAATTTTAGGAATCAGCATCTCAGATTTTAAAAGTTACCTATCAAATATCAGCATATATATGTATCAGTTTTGTGTATCTATATATATCCCCAGAGGACAGACTAAGTGAAAGTGACCTACTAGAGTAACTCAAAAAGTATTTCCCATAAATTTATAAGTTTGTTTTTTATTACCATGACCCATCTTTCTGTAAACACTTTAATTTGGAAGTGCTTACTCACCCTTACATTTGGAGATAATTAATTTACCATGGGATACTTTGACTTGGTATCAAGTGACACAAATTGTCATCAGTATGTATGTGGTTTCAGATCACAGTGAATCAAAATCTGATGTTGTAAGGTCTGGGATACTGTCTAGATATGGCGGAAAATCATCCCTGGTCAACTTCAGAAGTTGCAACTTGGGCAAGGGCCATTGAGTATTGGTATGTTGGAGGAGCTGAGTTTTCCACTGGTGAGTCAGTGCAGGGTAATGAAGCTGCTAAACTCCGTGTATATACTCCAGCTGTCTAGCACACAGCACAGGGTTCCTGGCTTGACCAGGTGAACCAAGTTCAACCCGGTTTTATGTCCCACCATATTGCCTCCCTCATGCCCGTGACCTGAAAGAATACTGTCAAACTGGTTGCAGGCTCTGATACTGCTTGGGTACCAACCATCTCTTCATCTGTCATGTCACAGATTTGTTTGGATCTCATTAAGACACCAACTCTTAACTCTGAAAAAAATTAGGACTGCCTAGAAGTGCATTTTGTCATTAAAATACCCTCAACTACCTAAAAGAAATGGATACAAAGGACATAGTTATAATTCCTTAAACTTTACTTCAAGGTAGTATCAACATATTTCTATATAATTCAACTTTCCCAGTTTATTGTCTTAACACCTACAGAGATAAGTGCCTTGGGGCCATCAAGAGGATAGGATTCTATACATGGGAAATTCACTGTGATTTCTTATCCCCAGGAAGCCCCGCAATCGGGTCCCCAAGCTTCTCACTGAAGAGCTTGCCAGCGTCCCTCTGTCATCTGCTGAGGCCCCTGGAGTGACCCCTTCATGCCACCCTGGCCTTGTTGACCATGGTGTTGTGGGTATTCTGTCATCTGTCACGCGGGTGCTATTCATTTGTTCAACCAGAGATCCCTGGCCTTAGATAGTCCAGGCATGGAAGTGCATGTTGATGTCACAGATGAAACCAGTAACACAAGGTGTTAAGTGCTACAACAGGTGAATGTAGATGCCATGGCTCTCATTTTGTCTCAGCAAAAGGGGTAAAGTCAGGCTGAGTGTTGAAGGATGGGTGAGGAAGAGCCTGTGGAAGCTGAAGGCACATCATGCCCAAAAGATGAGAGGCACAGGAGTGTCACCGAAAAGCACAGACAGAGGAAGAGAGAAGATGGGAATGGTGGGGCATGAAGCTGGAGATAAAAAGTCCCAAATGCTAAGGACCTCAAATGCTAGGTTGACCAACTTGGACTTAGCTTGGAAACAAAGGGGATACAGTGAAGGTTTGTGAGTTAGGAAGTGATGTGGTCCAACGAAGGTTTTAAAATGCTAACACTGATCCCACTGAGGGGGTGGGTAGGTTGGAGAGTTATGGAATCAGAGATAAGAAAATCTATAAGGGGACTTTAAATAGGCCAGGAGAGAGGCTATGAGAATAGTTTGGTTTTGAAAAATATGTACAGGTAAGTTAAACTTTGTTGACTAATTAAATTGTGAGTATGTATGTATGTGTTTGTGTGTGTATATGTGTCCATGTATGTATAGAGTTGGACATACAGACAACAGACAAACAAGGAAGACAAAGATTCCAAAGAGTCAATGTTTGCAATATTACTAAACTAAAAATACATGGTGTCCAAAAGAGCAATGAAGAACAGAAATGGAATGCATGTGGGTTGGAAGCCTTTGGCAGCCCTGTAGATGCCATGGGTGAGAATGAGATTGGCCTTGGAAATAGAAACAAATATTATGGACAGCAACCATGATCATCAACAGAGGAGTGGGGGCCACGGCCCTGGGAGGAAGCTGATGAGGGTCAGAGAAGTAGAAGGTGAGTCAGAAAGGCAGAAGAGGAGAAACCCAGGGTGAAGGAGGAAGCAGCAATGTGAAAGGCACTCAGGTCACCATCGTAGGTCACATCTGCCCTTAGCCTGGACAATGACATTTATTTCACTTTGGATGATGACTCTGCATGTCCCCAAATCACAGAAGAAACACTTTTTTAACTAGTAATACATGTCAACCACAGCACTAAAGTTTTATAAACAGTATCTCAAAGAGGCAAGAATTACTATCCCCATTCGACAGATAAAGAAACTGAGATGAGAAGACGTTAAATACATCCCAGGGGTGAAATTGTAGTTGATCATGAATCCAGAGCTAGAAGTGATCTTGGCCTTGGTGCTGTGTTCTTTCCCTGTGAACTCTGCCCTCCTGGCTTCCTACAGCAGGTTGCCAGTAACCACCCTCTGGGAATTCTGGGATACAAGGCTTGGAGGCAAACACAGGGCTCAGGCTTTGGGGGTTAAGATGTATGTACTTCCTTGGCACAGGGGGATCGTGAACCCCCCCTGAAGCAAGATTCAACTGCCGTGATCTGCCAGCAGTGTGGCGGATCTTCCAGGTGTCAGGGAAGACCCAGAGGCCAGCTCTAAACAGATTCTCAGCTGTGGCAGCCCTGCGAGAGGGCAGAAGGTCACCACCACCTCTCTGAGGCAGATGGATCTAAACCCAGAGACATGCTTCAACTTTGATCACCAACTGTTGCCCGGGAGAATCAGAATAATCCCAAAGGAGCAGCTTCTTCCCGAGCCAATGGTGAGCCCACAGAACTATGGAAACCAGAGCCTAAGGGCTGATGGAGGATCAGGTACCACACATTGCCTGGATGCCATGCTGGGGGAGTCTTACTTTTCTGGGATGATAGGACCTCTTAATTTGAAGGATCCTGATTCTGACTTTCCTAAGGTCAAGCAAAGACTCTTCAGGAATTCCCTGGGGCAAATGCCTGTAGCTGACACCTCTCCGAGCAGTGGAAATGGGAGAACAAGATGACCTCTGCCATTTTCACATCTGACTCAGGATGACTCCCTGTTGTGTGTAGGCAACACCGCCCCCGGGGCAGTGGGGGCATTTCCGCTCAGTGCCTCCCAGCTGCTCAGAGGAGTTGGGGAGGCCCCCAGAAAGCAGCAGGCATAGTATACCACCTTCCAACCTCGGACCTTGCTTCTTATCTGCTGACTCTCCATTCTGCTCAGAGCAAGCACTCAGCAACTCTTGGCCAAGCTGAATTTGACTCAAAGAAGTAGGCTGAAGACTTCCTGGTGGTACAGTAGATAGGAATCTGGCCACCGATGCAGGGGGCACGGATTTGATCCTTAGCCCAGGAAGATTCCACATGCCACAGAGCAACTAAACCCACATGCCACAATTACTGAGCCTGTGTGCTGCAACTACTGAAGCCAGTGCCCCTAGAGCCCAACAGGAGAAGCCACCACCATGAGAAGTCTGAGCACTGCAACTAGAGTGGCCCCCACTCACCGCAACTATCTAGAGAAAGCCTGCACACAGCAACAAAGACCCAGGGCAACCAAAATTAAAATAAACAAGTAAACTATTTTAAAAACCAAAAGAAGAAGAAGGCTGCTCTCCCCAACTCTAGTCAGCAACCTTGTCTCCCCAGACTTCTCTTCAGAGTTTCTCGCATCATTCCTCCCAGGCCTACAAGAACAACTGCATTCCTCTGTGATGCTCCCCAATCTGCATGTTCCCCCCCAACACAGGTCCCATGCAGCTCACCTCGCTCTGGTCCCTACTTCTGTGCTGTTCCAACTAGTCCAGACCCATCACCCACATGCCGCCCATCATCCCCTCTCCTGTCCTCTCCTTGGACTGTTTTCCTTGCCAGTATGCTCTCCCCACCCCACCCCCCAAAGTAACCTGTAACTCACAACAAGATTGCATCAACAGAGATTTTTGTTCAGAGGAGGCTGGCATCAAATCCTGTAGCTTTGTTAAGGAGATGGATCCCTGCTCACCTGTCTCCCCATGTGATGAAAACAGCTCATGCTATAGAAGCCCAGGGCTCCCTGAAACATCACTCATTTGCATCTGGTCCATGACTGCATCTTCCCTTCTCCCTTCTCCTCCATGTCACCACCCTCTGTCCTGGTCCTGAGCAGGAGACCTGTCACTAGACAGGACTTGCAAGAAGCTGGTTGGACAAAGAGGCCCATCTCTTGTTGGAATTGCTGTGGCAATTACATCTCCCGGGGTTGGGTGCTCTGGCAAGGGCCCAGGTCTAGAAGCTGAGGGAAGGAGAACAGGGAGGAGAGAAGGATCAAGGAGCAGGCACCTGGAACTGGTGCTTTCCTTAATTTCTCCCCAGTTGAGGAGCACTTGCAGTTTGAAAGAAGAGCTTGCCTCATGCTGGCTGGTCTCCTGTCCAGAGCTCAACCTAACACCCTGCATCCAGGGAGGAAGATAGGAGGGGCAGCAGGATTCTCTTCTCCATAGATGCAGTGGTTCCCAACCTTTTTGGCACCAGGGACCAGTTTCATGGAAGACAATTTTTCCGTGGAAGGAGCAGGGTGATGGTTTGGGGATGATTCAAGCTCATCACATTTATTGTGCACTTTATTTCTGTTACTGTTAGATCAGCTCCAGCTCAGATCGTCAGGCATTAGATCCCAGAGGTTGGAGACCCTTGCATCGAGCATAACTCATCGGAAAGAGGGCAGCCCTCTCCTGATGCCAGCAGTGCTTCCAGGACTCACTCCCCCAGTGTTTACTCTTCTCTCTGACCCAACAGAGAAAAAAAAAATCAATTTTAGGCTACCAATTAAAAATGTCTTCTCCCAGTGCATATCTGGTTACAGCAGTCTACATCATACTCCCCGCCATACAGATGTGTAATTGCCCTGAAAGCAGAGTTGTCCAGAAGTGAAATATTAAACAATTCAAACCTAAAATGTTCCAGAAGGAGAGCAAAGAGAGCCGGGTATGTCTAAGTAACATGCTATGTAGAACCAGGAAACACACACACAGTGCATAGTGTACTTTTGTGACTGCTAAAACCATAACATCTGGAATGCCATTCTGGAAAGCATCCAGATGTTTTCCATGAGGAACACTTTGTAAAAATTGTTAGCCTTCTAGGCATTTGTGAATTTTGTAAGGCGAGTGCACTCCCAGGCCCACATAGGAGCAAATATGGGATTATAAAGTGCTAAATGCTTTTCACAACTGTATAAGCAATAATGCGCTTTGGGTAAATATTCAGGGAAAATTATTTTTACAGACTAAGCGAATGGATAGGTTCCAATCTGCAATTAGATTTGTATTTCAGAAAAATCAAGGAATGCAGGACAGCTAGTCTTAGGACGGCCTGCCTGGGAGCCAAAGCCCCTAACCTGGGCAACATCACACATCCTGGTCATTAATTTCCTCGTTTGTAGTCATTCCAGTGCTGGAAGAGGCTAACGGAGTTTCATAGCTTGTTATATTTATCTTCCTTCCCGAGGATTTTTATATTGCATTTTATAAATCCGGCTTCAATTTATGTGTAAGCCCCATAATCATTAGCATTATGTTTAAAAAACAAGAAAGAAAGAAAGAAAAAGCTCGGGAAGAGGAGAAAAAAAAAAAACACCACCACCCCAACAACAATGCCTGGGAAACCCTTGGAAGCATTGTCCGTTTTTTAAAATGCATAATATATAAACATCTTAAAGGAATACCCGGAGTCTCTTTTGAAATCAGAAATCATGTGAAGCAAGGAAAGAATCATAAAAGCTTATTGATTTCCCGAACCCACTGAGGAAAAGTATTTTTAAACCATGATTCACATAAGGGATACATTTGACACATCAAGAGAAACTGGAAACCAGGCTCCGTGCAGCCACATCAGATACTGCTCTGTGTCGACTTTGTTTACCATTACAAAGTGAAAAGAAATTTGCTTTTCCTTCCCTGCTCCCTTTCCCTTGAGGATGGTGACTTTAATTGATTTTGTCCTCCTTTATACAAAAGTCGAAGCTGAAAACGTCCACTAACCGGTTAGCTTAAACTAACCGGAAGTCTTGGCATTTTCATTATGGCCACCACTGCCGTCCTTCCTGTGTGGGGCTTGACCCTCAATCTGGCGAGAGCCAGGGCTCTTGAAGCATTTTTGTTTTGAGCCTCGAAGGCTTCCTACTTCCTTAAAAGAAAAAAAAAGAAAAATCCTTCAACTGGGATCTGCAGAATACTCCCCGGAAAGATGTGGAAAGGCAGAGCACCTGGAGCCTTCTTGGTAAATAGGTGATATGTCCAATTGGAGGCCAAGTTGGCCCCCAAGGAGCCAGGCCCTTAGGCTGCCGGGAGCTGTGGGAACCTGGACCAGGGGACCAGCATCCTCTTCCTGCCTTTTCCTTCTTCCATCTGCATGCACCATCATCACCCTCAGGCCATCCCTACCAGGAGAGCTTTCCTGTGGTACAAAGGAGTTAATACTAAAACCGATGCACAGCCCAGCATGGTGACAGAAGAAAGACTAAGACTCTCCTCTGTTTTTTTCATTCCCCAGAATCCTGGTGAGCCAGCGCTGGGATCTCGGTGACTCAATGGGACTCGCTTGTTTCTATGACCATCAAAACACGACAAAGAAAGAGACACACCATTTGTCACGTTTTGCTGTGGCGCTCCTGACCCACCAGCTACATGGACATTTCCTCAGGTCGTCAGTTTAGAAACACCATGCTTAGCACAGGTGTCTCTAAGCTCTTGTGGCTAATACATGAAATGAACAGAAAGCTAAGGATCTCCCAACTCTACCCTAGAGGAGCTTCAAAGACAAAGGGAAAGCAATGAGGAATGGGAAAATGCCCAAGGAATCAGAAAATATCGCAAGGTCAACCCACCTGGTATAAATCAGCGTGCACGGTTCCAGAGGGTCGCATGGAAACCTCACGCTCAGGTGTAATTTGCCCATCCCGAAGTATTTTTCCTAGTAGTGCCAAATGCCATAATGCTCTCTGTCAGTGATTTGAAATTATTCTGTAAGCTACATATCGGGTACACTATTGTTAATGAAATGCACACAAGATGATGAACAACTTCCTTTTCCTGCTGGAGCCCCAGCTGCAACCAGTGCCTGGATTCCTCGTGCTGTAAATCAGCCCTTTGTACTCCAGGAGGATTCAATGAGCTGCAGGTGTGGGCTTGTGGAAGGCCGCCTGGGATTAGGTAGCAGCATTTGATATGAGATCCCAAACAGCACCAGCAATCTACACGCCACATGCGGCCATGGGCTTTGGAGAAAGCAAAGGAAAAACGCTGATGAAATGTGGCACGGGACCATGGAATGCAATGTCAAACTTTCACATCTGCAGGAAAAGAGAGAGAGTTCCTAATTTTACAGTGATGATGTCATGGAGAATTCATGACAGTGGAAATGATGGGCCAAGGTTTGCAAACTGAACCACTTAGGTGGTTGCTAACCAAAGGTTGAGATTTTCAAGGGACAGGGCAGGTTCAAATGTGATGTTGATTTGCCTTCCCTGGCCTGAAGCATCCTTGGTGTGGGGAGGGGGGGGGTTGTGTGCGCGCGCATGCATATGTGTGTATACACACATTTGCACAGAAGCTCTAGATAGAGATGGAGACAGGAAAATAAGTTGTATTTAAGAGGTTATGCTTTGCACAGACATATAAAGCTGATACTTTGCATGCCAAATGTGTCCTTAAAAATATACCGTCTCTGTTATTCAGCGTAAAACATTGCTAACTGTCCCTAACAACAGTATGTTTTTTAAAGACAAATTTCAGACACTCTAAAAATTCACCAGCCAAGAAAAACTATCTTGCTTGTTCACTTTCTCCTCAATGTTAACCACTGAGAAGAACTTCTTTTTTAAACATTTTTTTTTTCTTCCTTGGGGCTGAAGAGACAGGAACACAAGCCTGGTTTTGTTATTAGCATACTGATACAATATATATTGGAGAAAACATAGCTTTAATTTTTTAAGAGTCTGTTTTTCATTTGCTTATCTTGATAGTTTAACTTAATCATTATTTTCAACCATATATGATTTAGATATTATGTCATTAATTCATGTACAGTCCATCTGAGTAATGATTGTGGTTTTCTACTTTACAAATTCATCTACTTCACCAAGAAACCAAGAGAGTCAAATTCCATGCAACATCTGGTTTCCATTGAATGTAATTGCCATTTGCAGAGTTATAATCATGTGTTATTGTAAGGACCACGGTGTCAATCACTTCCCTAATGGGGAAAATTCAATGCCTAAATACCTGCGAGAACAAGAAGCTGACTTCAACAGGTGCATTCAGACGCTGGGTTTTAAGTAGAATTCTAGCCTACCCATTTAAATAAATCATTTTAAGGAGAAACAATATTCTTTCCATCCCCTGTAGCAAGGGAAAGCATAATACCCAGGGCCTCAATCTCCCCTGCTCAGTTCCAGTACTATATCACGTTTAATCTTTTAAAAAATGTACGAATGTGCCCATATCACACTGATCCTTTATGTTGCATACACTCGTGGGAACCCCCGAAGGCCAGGCAGGGTTTTTGCAGACTTTCTGGGGAAGAGGCCATCTTCTGATCCTTCCTGCTTTCCATGAAGTCAGTCATCTCCTTCATAATGAAAATAGGCCAAGCTTGATGTAAAGATTAAACAGCTCAAAACGACCAAGGTCATTATAGTCCTTTCTAGCCCATGGGGTTTCGAGGAGGATAATCACATAAGAGTTTGAAAAAAAAAAGAATCATGAAGCACTGTGTTTGAGTATTCACTTTGTAAGCACTTTATGGCCAAAGGGAACCACATTTCCCTGACCTCAATCCCTGTTGTATTTACAAGCCAAAACCTGTTTGACCTAGTCAATGTTTGACCATTCATTCAGAAAACCTTTCCTAAGGCAAAAATAATATTCTAGGAATTGCACTGGACATTGAGGATGCAGAGATACCTAAAACAGAACCTAGAGTGGGAGAGTACCCATAATTACAGCATGATACATGCTGTACAAATAAGCCCAGATGTTTCAGCAGCAGAGAAGGGCCATTTCATCCAGCATGGTTAAAGAGGGTGGGTGACTCCAAGAAGGCCTCCTTTAAAAGGTGACTGCTGAGCTGAGTTTTAATGATGAATAGGAGTAGAAGGCTTTCTATATGTTAAAGACTTGTCATGAAATATTTATGGGAGTAAACATTTTGATTCATTAGAAATACTATGGACTTCCCTAGTTTTACCAGTAGTCATATGTGGATGTGAGAGCTGGACCATGATGAAGGCAGAGTGCCAAAGAATTGATGCTTTTGAACTGTAGTGTTGGAGCGGACTCCTGAGAGTCCCTTGGACTGCAAGATCAAAACCAGTCAATCCTAAAGGAAGTCAATCCTGAATATTCATTGGAAGGACTAATACTGAAGCTGAAGCTCCAATACTTTGGCCACCTGATTCGAAGAGCCGATGCTGGGAAAGATTGAAGGTAGAAGAAGGGGACCACAGAGTATGAGAAGGTTGGATGGCATCACTTACTCAACAGACATAGGTTTGAGCAAGCTCCAGGAGATGAAGGACAGGGAAGCCTGGCGTGCTGAAGTTCATGGGGTCGCAAAGAGTAGGGCACAACTGAGCAACTGAACAACAGCAACTGGGACTTCCCTGGTGGTCCAGTAGTTAAGAATCTGCCTTGCAATGCAGGGGACGTGGGTTCCCCTGGTCAGGAGACTTAAGATCCCACATGCCACAGAGCAACTAAGCTTGAGTGCTGCAACTACTGTGTCCACATACCACAGCTAGAGAGTCCCTGCGAAATAGCTTTTCCACAGGCCACAACTAAAAACCGACACAGCCAAACAAATGTTTTTGTTTTTTTTTTTTAAAGAAATACGGCAAAAGAGTAACTTACAATTCCTTTCAATTCATTCATTCACATATTTATACAAAGGCTCTATATACCATTCCATTTATTGCACTTATTCTTCTCCTCTAGGAGGGTCTTAGGAAGTATGACTGAAGGAGTAATTCCCCAGAAACAACTTGTATTATCTTTGGCATTATCATTACCATAATTCCATCTTACATTTGAGGAATGTACACTCTGAAATCCACAAAATATATTTTCTTGTCATAATAAAGAAGACAGTGCAAGTGTAGATTAGCCCTTTTGCAACTCACAGATCCTAAACAGTTACAGTGAAGAGAAGCCTAGAATTCAAGCCTGTGACCTCCATCCTTAGACTGATTGGCCTAAAATGTGTAGCCTCCGGTCTTGATGAGGAAGGAAGGGAACCCTTAGCACCTGGGCCATAGCTGCTGCTCACCATAATTGGGAGAATGAACACATTATGGACTGAGAGGGTAGCACCGACATATATACACTACCATGTGTAAAACAGATAGCCAGCTGGAAGCTGCCATATAGCACAGGGAGCTCAGCTCAGTGCTCTGCGATGACCCAGAGGGATGGGATGGGGTGAAGTGGGAGGGAGGCTCGAGCAGAGGGTGTATATGTATACATATAGCTGATTCACTTTATTTTTTTACAGCAGAAACTAACACAACATTGCAAAGCAATTATACACCAATTAACAAAAAACGCAACAAATTACACATGTATACGTATAAAAAAAAGAACGAATACGTTTTTCAGCTCTTAATTAGAAATGCATATGGAACAGACTTTCCTCCAGAAAATTTAAAGCAGAGTTAACATTTAGCACTGCTTCTATTGGGCTTGATCATGCATTTTGTGATCATATTGGCAGCACATTTATTCTCAGAATTTTCCTTCTTTTCAAGCAAGTGGTTAAGGGGGTCTACATCCTCTAGCACTTCCTGACTCACAGCTGGAGGGATAACACAGACATAGTTGAAAGTCTGGCTGGATGGGGCCGGGTGGACTGAACAAGTGGGAAATAAACATGTGGATAATTAAAAAGTAGCAATGTCAAAAAAATAAAATAACCTCCACAATAGGAAGGAAAGTGCTAGAGAGACAGTGTAGGTAAGGAGCCCTGGATCAGGACCCAGGAGGTCCCAACTCACAGGTTGTTCCTTTAGCCTCTATGAGCCCCTAGTTTTATCATCCACTCCATAGGAACTGCAGCCTCTGCACCACCTACCTCATCGCTTATTGAGTGAATCAAGAGAAATATCTAGAACAATGCTGTGTAAATTACAAAGCACGGAGCAAATGCAGGGAAGTTATCATCCCTGACAAATTGAGAGGTGCTTCCCTTTCCACCCAAGGCTGCCAGAGCTCCATTTATAGTAATAACATCTGTCGGCTTGAGGCCCCATTGAAGATCATAAGACCCACGGAGCCAGGAATCTGGTTATTTGGGTTCTCTGAAGTGCAGATGAGGCTGTTTCTCAGAAAACTCCTGTTGCGTTTTAGTTTTTACTTGTTTGTTTCTTCTTGTTGTTGTTGTTTTTTTTTTAAGAGATAATGTCTGAAATCTAAGGCACTTTAAGGCTCCTTCCAAACAGAACGTACAGTTTCCAGAATGCCCAGGCACTGGCTCCGACTTATACAAGCACATACTGGCACAGAGGCAGTGCCTTTCAGATGTAGATTCCCCCAACACTGTATCCCAAGCCCCGCAGAAGGTAATGCATGTATCCTCCTGTGTGAACAGCTTCTCATCCTCAGAACGAGTGACTGGAGACCACTTTGCTGGAATCTGGTTCAAGGAACCAGTCAGTAATTTCTGGAAGAATCCATGCTCTCACTCACATACACAGGACAGTTTTGACAATGGATAATGACACGAATGAGTCATTTTGTGCCCGAGAGTACACTTTGTCCCAGGAAATTCCTCGTTCACTGAGTATGTTGCTAAGTCACTACAGTTGTGTACGATTCTGTGCAACCCCATAGATGGAAGCCCACCAGGCTCCATCCCTGGGATTCTCCAGGCAAGAACACTGGAGTGGGTTGTCATTTCCTTCCCCAGTGTGTGAAAGTGAAAAGTGAAAGGGAAGTTGCTCAGTCGTGTCTGACTCTTAGCGACCCCATGGACTGCAGCCCACCAGGCTCCTCTTTCCATGGGATTTTCCAGGCAAGAGAGTGGGGTGCCATCGCCTTCTCCATCACCGAGTATAAAAGAGGGCAAAGTGACATTAGTGATGTTAGCAGCACCCACAGAAAAGAATTTCCTCTAGCGGTCAGGACACCTAGGATCAGCCCCAGGTTATGCCAATTATCAGCTGAAGAGTCTTAGGTAAGTTTCTTGGCTTCTCTTGGCCTCAGTTTACAGATCTATACAATGGGGGCAATGTTCTTTTAGTTACTAAGTCGTGTCTGACTCTTTTGCAACCCATGGACTGGAGCCCACCAGGCTCCTCTGCCCACAGGATTTCCCAGACAAGGTTACTAAAGTGGGTTACCATTTCCTTCCCCAGGGGATCTTCCTGACCCAGGGATAGAACCCAAGTTTCCTGCATTAGCAGGCAGACACTTTACCACTGAGCCACCAGGGAAGCCCAGTGTGGGCAATAGTTCTTGCTATTCTATTTTATGGGATTGTTGTAATGATTAAATATATAAATTATTTGAAAACTCTACGTGCTATGCTCCTATGGTCAGTAGGTCAGCTAATGTGTGTATACTACTTGCCCTGTAACTGAATAATCATCACTGATTCCATGCAGCTCCACACTGCAGAATAAGAGCCACCATTAGAGCACACATGTCATAGTGCCACGTGCTTGCACAGTCCTAAGCATGTCGCAGGTCATAACTCATTTAAATTCTCAGAACCAACCCAACAGAGACACCATTACCATCCCACGTGACTCAGGATTAGACTGCCAAAGTAAAAGGTAAAACAACTCACAAGTGGTCCCGCCAGGATCTGGACCCAGGAGCTCCTACTCCGGAGCCTGTATCCTTGACCACTAAGCTATCCTGCTTCTTATACATGCAGGAATATACATATTTGAATTTGTAATCTCTTTATTTTGAAACAACCAAACTTATAGAAAAGTTGCAAAAATACTAAAAAAGAAACTTATTTTTCACTTAGATTCCCCAGTGTTAACACTTTAACACATTTGCTTTATAATTCCCTCTCCTTTCTCTCTGTCTACACACACACACATTTGGATATTTCTGAACCCTTAGAGAGTAAGTTGCTGATATGAGGCCCCTCTATGTCTAAATAGCTCTGTACATTTCCTTTAAACAAAAACATTCTCTTATAAACCACAGTATAATTACTAAAAATCAGAAATTAGCATAGATATACTATTATCTGAGGCTTCCCAGGTGGCGCTAGTGGTAAAGAAAAAGCCAAAGCAGGAGACTTAAGACATGGAGGTTCGATCCCTGGGTCTGGAAGATCTCCTGGAAGAAGAAAAGGCAGCCCACTCCAACATTCTTGCCTGGAGAATCCCATGGACAGAGGAGTCTGCCAGGCTACAGTCCATAGGGTCACAAAGAGTCGGACACATCAGAAGCAACTTAGCACACACACATAATATTATCTAATCTACGGGTTATATTTACAGTTGGCTAATCCTCTCAGTGGATGATCCCCTGGAGCAGGAAATGGCAACCCACTCCAGTATTCTTGCCTGGGAGATCCCACAGACAGAGGAGCCTGGCCAGCTACAGTCTGTGGAGTTGTAAGAGTCAGACATGACTGAGCATGAACAAGAACACGAATTATTTCAGTAATATCCTTTATAGCAACGGTTTTGTGGTTGTTTTTTGTTTTTTTCCCAGATGCCATCCAGGATCACATGTGCCATGATCTGAACATTTCTGAAGACAACTGCGTTAGATGTTTTCCTCTGATTAGACTCAGGTTACACACTTCTGGCCAGCACACCACAGAAGTGCTGAAGTGTCCTTCTCGGTGCATCGTATCAGGAAGCATATGATATCTATTTGTCCCACTGCTGGTGATGTGAAAACACACATATTTTCAAACCATGCTGCTTGTTTATCATGTAAGACGCCTCCCCAGCTGCCCAGGAAGCTCCCTAAGGGCGGGGCAGAGTCCAATTGGTGCCTGCAGCCTCCACCATGCCTGGCAAGAGAATTTAGTCTGTGCTTAGTATACTCTCGGGCTTTCCTTATAACTTAGCGGGTAAAGAATCCGCCTGCAATGCGGGAGACCTGGGGTTCTATCCCTGGGTTGGGAAGATCCCCTGGAGAAGGGAAAGGCTATCCACTCCAGTATTCTGGTCTGGAGAATTTCATGGACTATATAGTCCATGGGGCAGCAGAGTCAGACACGACTGAGCGATTTTCACTTCAGTAGTACACTCTTTGCACTGTTTCCTCCAGTCTCTCCTGGTGATGCTTCCGCCGTCACTCCCTATAATGACAGCATCAGGGACACATCCTCCAGTTTCTCCCTTCATTCATTCCATAGGTAGGAAATCTACTCAATTATTGGAGCACCTTTTCCAGATCAGGCCCTCAATCTGATGCTAGGGAATGTGGATGTAAACAAGATACAGCCTGACTGTCGCTGGGAAGGTGGTAGTGCACACAGACAGCGGACAGGCGATGAAACATTCACCGCTTCCCCACTGCCAATCCACCTCTTCTCTCCCACCTTGTTTCTCATCAACCCGGATCCTGTTTTCTGCATCACAAAACACTCAGTGTCCAGTGTCAGAGACTTCTAGGAAGCTCATGGGTTTCCTTCTTGATCGTACATTTTTGTTATTGCTAGCAGCTTCCCAGAGGCAGAACTTTAACCAAAGGAACAACAGCCGTGCTAGGAAGCCCGGGAGGGAGCAAGGTTTCTGGGCAACAGTGTCATTCAGGAGCCCCTAAACCACACCCCACCGTGTGTGTCCCTGCCCTGCCACCTTGTAAGTGGGACCTTGTGAAGCACTCCAGGACACCGCTCACCCCACAGGAGGAAAAAGCCCCAAAGCAGACACCAGCTGTGGACCTTCCAAAGAGCAGTTTAACCAGGCAGAGAAACAGGAAGTGTGATTTTTTTTTTTTTTTTGATGTGGACCATTTTTAAGGTCTTTATTGAATTTGTTACATTGTTGCTTCCATGCTTTTATGTTTTTTTGGCCACTAAGAATGAGGAATGCTAGCTCCCTCCCCTACCAGGGATTGAACCCATACCCCTTGAGTTGGAAGGCCAAGTCTTAACCACTGGAAAGTAAAAGTGTTAATTGCTCAGTTCTGTCCAACTCTTTGTGATCCCGTGGACTGTAGCCCGCCAGGCTTCTCTGGTCCATGGAATTCTACAGGCACGAACACTGAAGTGGGTAGCCATTCCTTCTCCAGGGGATTTTCCTGACCCAGGGATTGAACCCGGGTCTCCCACACTGCAGGCAGATTCTTTACCATTTGAGGACCACCAGGGAAATCCCAAGGAAGTATGACTGACACCATTTTGAGGCCATCAAAAAAGTTTTGGTTTGTCCTTTTGACCTAATTAGAAAACACAAAATCAAACCTTTTCAATAACAGCAAGGCTGGCTCTGTAAGGTGCCAAGCTTGAGGTGATCCAGAGAGAAAAATGCAAGGAAAAGGTGCCGCACCCCCTCCTCCTGGAGCTTATGGTCAATACCCCGCCCTCCCCAGCCAGCAAAGGCCAGGGGCGTTCTGTGAACTTGTCAGCATGTCAGCACCAGTGGATAGATCCTAATAGCCTTTGACAAATGCACGTGTTACTGTCCATTTAGAGGAGGTGATTAAAGACAAACAGCAACACAAACCACTGCTTTCAAAGAAAGTGGTCTCACACTCTAGGGAGGGGGGTGGAGGGGCTATGCTGGGCTCCTGGTGGCAGTGCAGACAGATGGGAAACCGGCCAAGGAGGGTTAAGAACTTCAAATCTGGAATACAAGGGCCTGGATCGCAATGGTCCCTCTCACATGTGCAAACTGGGGCCTCGGATGAATTACTTAACTGAGCTCACCAACCTATCTAACCTGTGTAAAATTCTAAGGGCACCTATCTTGTGATGTTATGAGGACTAAAGGAGATGATTCCCTGAATGTTGTGTAGTTCCACTGCCAAGCAAACAGGAAGTCCTCAAGAATTTATTAAGATTTCCTGGTCTTTTTTGAACTGCGGGCTAAGTACAATGTGCCTCCTCCCATTTCTAGCTGGGCGTGGGGTATGGGCAGTTTGTAGACAAAAGGGTTTCACGGGGCAATCTTCTGTGAAACTCATGCTACTGCTGTTTGTTTTGTTTTTTTACCAAAGCCTAAGAAAATTTGAAATTTTTATAGCAAAAATGGGGTCACACCTCTCTGATTCCAAAGATCCCAAAGGAATCATATATAAGAATCCCCCTTACAAGGTGCTACAAATTTCCATAAGATAAATATCAGGACTCTACTGTAATGTGTGGTCCCTTCATCATTAAAAGGGGCTTCCCAGATGTCTCAGTGGTAAAGAATTCACCTGCCAATGCAGGAGACACAGGAAACCCAGGTTGAATCCCTGGGTCAGGAAGATCCCCTGGAGAAGGAAATGGCTACCCTCTTCAGAATTCTTGCCCGGAAATTCCATGGACAGAAGAGCCTGGTGGGTTACAGTCCATGGGGTCGCAAAGAGTCAGACTCGACTGAGCACATACGCACTTGTCATTAAAAATGAATCCTCTTGTTCATGTTTTAGAAATTTATGTGTTTGTCACTTTTTTCCCCTCTTTTGGAGCATTAGGCACCTTTTTAAAAGTTTATATTTTGCTTCCTTTTCACATGTTTCTAAGTAATTTTCAATCATTAGAGTACTCTTTGGCTTTTGAGTGTTCTTGACATGTTTTAACTTCTGTCTAAACTTTTACTCTCTGATTTTCCATATTCTTTTTTTTTTTCCTTCAGCTCTTTGATTTTATTTTTTACATTGCTGTTTCTCTAATCTCTTAATATTTACTTCTTTTGTTTTGTTTTGCCAAAATTTTTTTTACTTCCATAGTTTTACCTTTATTTAAACCTCTTGTATCTCTTATCTTTGTATAATAATGCTATTTTTAAATATTCTAACATTTCATTTCTTATTCTACATTTAAAGCCTTTCCTCCCCCTATTCACTTGATTATTTAAGGCTTTCATTTCCAAGAATTTTGTTTGTTATACTTTGCCTTGTGGTTTTATCTTCTTTAAATATTTTTATGTGATCATTGGGGTACAACATCAGGCAGAAATCTTCCCCTGGTTGGAGAAGGTCATGGTCATGGAGTGACACATTCAGGGAGTCATTCAATACCTTTGCTCTTTCTGCTTCTCCACAGCTGTCCCCCTGGAGTCCCTTAATTGAACTCCCATCAAATTTTAAATCAGTCCCAAAAACTCGTCATGTAAGTAATGTGTGAAATCCTCAAGTTTAAATTCCTTTCTCAAGACAATAGAGATTGAACCTATGCATGCATCATATACAGTTCATTCCTCTTAAATTAGAGAAGGTCATGACCTAGCCTGCAGTCATCCTGAGTCAACCCTGGGAATCTGAGCAAGCCATTCGTACAGTGAGCTACCCGCCGGGCAGAAGTGGGAGGCAAGTGGTTTCAAAAGTGTTTTGTCCTCATCATCAGACCAAGGGCCCCAATCGGAGGGCTCTGGTATCTGTGCAGCGTCTTGGCACAACCTCAACCCCAGAGGAGGATACACCGGCCTGAAGGAATGTCATGTTGGCTGAGATGAGAGTTTATAAGCTTGTCTCCATCTCAAAAATAAAACACCAATTCCAGTATGGAGTGAAATTGGGCAGGACAGGATAAGCCTCGGTCTAAGTCACTGCTTAGAGCATCTAAATGATGGATCTCAGTAGCCAAGGCAACTGAAATATTCTTTTTATTCTAAACAACGCTTTAAGCCTTTCAACGACTGCTCACAGTTCCTATTTCATGTGACCCCATCTGTAAGCAAAGAGGACAGGACTCAAACGATCAATAAATAGACCCGAGGATTCAAAGTAAGTGGCGAACCCATAAGTGGAGCCCAGGTTTCTGCCCCTTCCTAGCATCCTTCCTCCTGCATCAGTTCGCCCCTTCACGTCATCCACAGCAAGAACCCCCACACCAACAGGAAGAGTGTGTCTACGGGTGCCACGTTATCTCAGGGGCCACAGCCCACCTGCTGACTGGGTCCTGAAATTATTTTCTATCGTATGGAGAGATCAGGGGGACACAGTGACTTAAATCCACACTCAAGGGCAAATGGCCAGTGGCAGATTCCTGCTGGAGAGCAAAGCTGACAAGGGCAAGGGAGAATAAGGTGACTGGACACAGGGGTGACAAGCGCTATCTCGAGAAGGAGAAGCATGCTGGGAATATGGAAGCCCAACAGTGGCCCTCCACCTTCCCAAACCCCCACCATGTTCTGCCCCATCAGATTCTGCCTCTAGTTAATCACGGTGAGCCACAGCGTTTACATTTTGGTATTAAAAAGTTGCCATGGAGGTTCTAATTTTCTGAACTGGGTCTTTAAACAATGTATCTGTGTCCAGTACTGGGACAAAACTTACCCTTAGGGCGCCAGGTCAGTGAACATGCATAACGTTGATTGAAACATTTTGTGGAACAAACAAATTAACTTCCTGAATGAAAAAATACGACCTTGCCTATTACAGAAGAGTAAATCCCAAATGTGAAATTTATCTCTAATAGCCTATCAGGAAAAATATCTGAACCCAATACCCCTTTGCCTATTGAATAACACTAATCCCGGGCAATCACTCTTCGGTAACCTTGCCTGTCTCTAGTTTGACTCGAGCTTGTTAAAATGAACCCATTTTTCTTCCATGAGAGATGTAATCAGTAGTAAGGAAACTAGAACTCTAGCGATCCTGCTAATCAATCTACGTTCCACAAATGAAAACACTCCCCAATTGGTAATTAGTTTTCGATGATGAAGTAATTAAATATTTCACTCTGAATTCCCTCTGCTCTGCATCTGGGGCTTCATAAAGGTTGCATTCTCCAAGCCCCTGTGTGTACAACCTTGTTTTATTTATGGCTCGGCCTTTACAAGCTTTCTGAAACTCTGTCTAAACCACACAAAGGCAAGAGGAAACCCGACAATTAAGTGTTGAACTTGATTATTACAGGCAGCAGATCCAGGTAAAGCAGGGACTCCTGATCCACACTTGGCTTGGAGTTGGTTATCGAGAAAACAGGATGCCACAGTTCAGGAGAGTTTTAGGAGTTCAAGATAGAAAAGTGGAAGCCAAATGTTTTCGTGTTTAATCTTGATGAGATGCTTTGGGGAAATGAGAGATGACCTGAGTCTTCCAAACAGGTGTCTTTCTTGGTTTGATCCCATCGCAGTGGTCTTCTCCTGACGTGTTTCAATCACTGAAACATAGCATCCAGTGGAGCAATGGAAAATGTCAATGCCATATTGATTCAAAAATGCACTTAGCTGCCTGATGAAGGTGTAGTAAGATATGTTACGAAAATCCATTTCTTAAAATTAAATACTGTAAAAATGCATATCTGAAGGTTTTGTTAGAAAATCTTCTGTCTTTCTTTTCACAGTTATGGTCAACCGGTTATAAGGAGGCATGAATGGGTCCAGAATGAGCAGTGCTTCCCTGGCAATCCTCAAGGCCAGAGGCACTGGTTACATGAAATTCCTGGTCCTGTCTCAAATTCACTCCCCTCCCATTTACCTCTGCAAAACTGCTATTAGCAAGAGGCAATCATATGCATTTTTAAGGTCCCCCTTGTGGTTCAGACGCTTCAAGTTTTATCATTTTAAAATAGCAACCACAATTTCCTGCTGCTGAAAAATTCTTAGCTCAGCAGGGTGGGAAGAAGGATGAACAGCCCCAGTGGATGTGCTCTTTCAGAAAGTCAGGAAGAATTTAAGTAATATGCCTTGTCCCAGGGGAAACTCTAACTAATCAGGCATAGAACAGAACAAGATGAGAATGGGAAATGAGCAGCACATCTCCATAAAGAACAAGACAGCATTGAAAGTCAGTAGCAAGATTTAGTGGAAACAGTCCTAGATGAGATAGCAGAAGCCCTGGATTTTAATCCTAGATCTAGCACCCAAATGTCAAATAACCTGACATCTCCAAAGGGACTGGGTTTATTATCCCCTCAAGTCCACCTGCAAGCAAGATGTGAGAGCTTCATGAAACTTTCTTAGGGTCAGTGAGATAAAAGATGCACAACCACACTATACACAGAAAAGACTAGTACAAATATTTGTCTATTTTTTTATATCTTATCAAATGTAATTGTCAGGAAACCCACTGTCTACCAGGTTAACTGCTTATCTAGCCAGTCAGCCTGTGTCAATAGAAGGAGACTGGATAAACCCCAAGACCTGAATTGGGGTGCTCTTGTGTGCCGTGTGAAGTTAAGTGTGGCTGCTAAATCATAAGAGAAAACAAACCTGGAGACAGATCACGATGTCTCTCATTTGTGGGTATGCATTTAACTTAGGGCTCTCCAGATGGCTCAGTGGTTTAAAAAAAAAAAAAATCTGCCTGCCAACATAGGAGATACAGGTTCGATCCCTGCGTTGGGAAGATTCCCAGAGAAGGAAATGGCAACCCACTCCAGTATTCTTGCTTGGTAAATCCCATGGACAGAGAAGCCTGGCAGGCAATAGTCCATGGGGTCGCAAAAGAGTCAGACAAACAACAACATTGTTGTTTAGCAGCTAAACAACAACACTGAACTTCTGAAAATGAGGCCAGCGTCTCTGGAATCGAGGTTCAGAAATTGGCACTTAACCCATTCTTCCATCTGCAAGGAAAGTGGAGGTCTAAAGGACTGAAATTTTTTAAGCAATTCATGATGAAATTCTACTGTACAATTTTCAAATTCTCTGAAAATCTCCAAAGTCTTGGATCCCATCAAACTGCCTTGAAATCTTTGCTTTGCTTTGCAAGCATTTACAAAGACAGCGGTAGAAACCTTGCTGCTGTCACCAGATGGAATCACTATCCCTAATAGATTTTAGGCCTGTAGATGCAAATGCTCCCATACCCCCAAAAAGAAGAGAGAGAGAAGTGCTATCCTGAGTTCAAAGCAGGAAAGCATCTTGAACTCACAGGTGAAAAAAATGCGCTAATGACAGTAGCAGTATTACTTGCGGCAGTGGAGAAATAGCCACCATTTACTGCAGGAATGCCTACTTGTTACCAGGGGCTGGGCCAAGCATAAGCATATTACAAAGTATCTTATTCAACCCCTACAGCTCTGTGAGGTAGGAACCACATTCACCTTTTACAGATGAGGCACCAAAACCTGTCCAGTCAGGTAGCTTGCCTAAACTGACAGATCTAACAAGTGGCAACACCTGGATTTGAACTCGCATTAGTCTGACTCCGAAGCCAAAACTCTGAATTGTGATACTCATCTACCTTCATACAAACCCATAAAGATCTGTGCTCCAAAATCTGCAGCAGGCTTTGTAATCATACCTTTGCATTATAAAAAATTACCCATCTGCAAGGGAACATTTCTTCTTCTTCGCCTTGGCTACACAAAAGCATAGAGGATGTCCAGGCTCCAAGAAAACAGTTGGCTTCATGCATGTGTAATGTTTCGTCACCTTCTCACTTGTGCTGATGCTTGGAGATGAGCTCCCCTGCTTGGCAAGCATCCTGGGAATTGGGCTTCCCCTCATGGGTGGTGTCATAGTTCAGGCTGCTCTAATGTAAACATCCATAGACCTGGCAGTTTAAACAATGCAGTTATTTCTCTCAGTTCTGCAGACTGGAAAGTCCAAGATCAATGTGGTGGCAGACCCACTCTCTAGTGAAGTTCCACCTCCTAGTTTACAGATGGCCATCTCCTCCTGGTGTCGTCACACAACAGAGAGCAGAGAAACAGAAAGCACGTACTCCGTCTTCTTACACAGGTACTAATACCATTCACAAGGGCTCTATCTTGATGACTAATTACCTCCGTAAGGCCCCACCTCCTAATACCATCATGTTGGGGGTTAGAATTTCAAAATATGAACGGGAGGGGACACATTCAGTCCATAGCAGGTGACACCGGTGCACTTTACCTGGAGTGGTGCATTTTTGATGAAAATAAAAATCACATCAAGTGTGGACTTCGCTTGTGGCCCAGTGGCTAAGACTCTGCACTTCCAACGGGTGAGGGTGGTGGAGGCGGGGGTGCAGCCCTAGGTTCAGTTCCTGGTCAGTGAACCACATCCCCATATGCCTCAAGTAAGAGTTGCCATACTGCAACGAAGGGAAGATCCCTCTCGCTGCAACTAAGACCCAGCAGAGCCAAATAAATGAACAAAAATAAATATTAAAATCATGGCCGGTGGGGGGGTGCACCTGGGCTTCCCACACCTGCAGGAGGTGCCAACAACCATCTCTGCTACATGGAGAGGATCTCCAGCATCAGCACAGCCACTCTCTCCTATACATCAGCCACTTAATATACAATCAGCACCCACTCTCTTGGGGCTTCCCTGGTGGCTTGGTGGTGAAGAATCTGCCTGCCAATGCAGGAGACACAGGTTCAGTCTCTGAGTCAGGAAGATCCTCTGTAGAAGGAAATGGCAATCACAACAATATTCTTGCCTAGGAAATCCCATGGACGGAGGAGCCCGGCGGGCTACAGTCCACGGGGTCACAAGAGTTGGACACGACTTAGCAACTGAACCACCGTCACCAACCACTCTCTTAGCTTCCAACAACACAGGGATAAGTTGGGTATCACATAATGACAAAGACCCCACAGACATTCTAAATGTAAAGTACGCACTGTGTTCCCTACTGTGGTGGCGGCTACGCTGGTAGGACTCTAGTAGCACCTCCCTCTGATCTTCCTACTGAATCATCTCAATTAACCTACAGTGTGCCGCAGTCACAATCTATCTGCAGTGAAATTCTTTGTTTTATGTTCATGTGTAAAAATAGCTTTCTGTCAATTTAGTTTGTTCTACCGTATCACAAGGGCTTCCCTGGTGGCTCAGATGGTAAAGAATCTGCCTGCAATGTGGGAGACCTGGGTTCGACCCCTGAGCCGGGAAGATCCGCTGAAGAAGCTAACGACAACCCGCTGCAGTATTTTTGCCTGGAGGATTCTGTGGACAGACGAGCCTGGAGGGCTATAGTCAATGGGATGACAAAGAGTTAGACACAACTGGGCAACTCACACACACACACAACACACAACGTATCACAACTTTGTCTACTAACATAAAACACTGATGAATGATGATAAGGATCTGGTACTAAGAATTTCTAAATAGAGCATGACAGATAGATAGAAATTACCATAGTCTGATTCCTGGTGTAATTTCATAATAAAGTATTGTATGCTTTTAGATTTTAAAAGTAATAGCTATTTCTGAAATTAAATAATATTGAACATAATTTCATGAAACCAATTCATTAATATTATTCAATTTACCAATTCATTATATACATTTATGCCTCCTGGATATGAGTGTTTCAAGATTTTTCTTATATATGAGTGAGTCCTATGTGTATTTTGAAATCATTTTGGAATTTTAGTTGTTAAAATAAAATTAATATTAAAATATTTCTACTTTGCTATCAGATGCTTAATTTTCAGTGTTTTTATGCAACTTAATAATACAGACAGTTCTCTGAAACTATAAAATACTACAGTCCCCTAAAATACTTCATCTATGAATAATCATATTACTGTAAAGGTCTACTCTTTGATTCAAGCTAGGAAATTAAAAGATTCATACATGATAAGCAGAGTAGTCTAAATATGTCACCAATTTGGCAATACATTGAGGAATATCTCAAATTAGATTTGTCTATCCCCTCAAATTCTTCTCTCCCTCAGCTTAAATGTCTTCTTTCCTTGAAAAATATATTAAATGGAGTAATGATGTCAACAAAAAAATATGATGGACATTTCTCCAAAATACCTCTCTTACAAAGAAAAAGATTTAAACATGCTCATGTATCCATAAATTCAAAATAAAGGATCAAAATTCTTTCATGAACTCGGTCACAGAACTATCAGTTCAGTTTAAGAATTTAGTTACAAGGTCAGTTAATCGGTAGGGGTAAAATGCTTCACACAATTGTATTAACAGAAGCAGCCATTCTGCCAGTCTAAGAGAAGATTATCAGATCTATGTTCAGGGCAAAAATGCCCGAGAAATAGTAAAGGTTCTTCTTTTGAACAATACTATTAATAGATATTCAATAGCATGTCAAGGAACCTAGATGCTCATCTAGGTCATTTAATTTTAAAATATTTTCACTTTAGGTTCATGAATCTACAGATGTGAGTAACTACACTCAGTTAATGACTAATTATTGTCTGAGGAAGAAACAGTTGGAAAATACCACGTTTTCTACAAAAAAAGTACCAAAATGAATTATCAGAGGCAAAAAAAAAATCACATTTTTACAATGATAAAGTCAACACTGCATAATTTATAACAAGAGTGAAATTAAAGAAACACGGTTAGTCTGTGATCTGCAGTGGTGTTGCCACAAGATAGAACAATAGAGCAACAGGCTTCACATCAACACCATGGGGATCAGAAAATGGTTTATTCACACAAAGATTTCCTATATAAACATCTGAATTTCACATTAAATCATGTTATCAAGATAGCGATCCTAATAAAACCCAAACACTGAAGTTTCTATGAAGAAATTGGATGAGAATACAACTCTGTCATTTTAAATAAAGTTATCTTGGCTCTCTAAAGAAAGAATTTTAAAGAGGTTATGATATAATCAAAACAGACCTGAAACTTCTGGGGGGAGAGGAATAAGCTCCCTATCACAGATTTGCATAAAGATAATTATTAGCTTCAGAAAGTTATTCAATTAACTTGAGTTAACCTAAAATTGCAAGGGTCCCATGAAAATATACTTATTGCTGTTGTTCAGTCACTAAATTGTGTCCAACTATTTGCGACCCCATGAACTGCAACATGCCAGGCTTCCCTGTCCTTCACTATCTCCTAGAGTTTGCTCAAATTCATGTCCATTGAGTCAATGATGCCATTCAACCATCACATTCTCTGTCACCCCCTTCTCCTCTTGCCCTCACTCTTTCCCAGCACCAAGGTCTTTTCCAATGATGGCTATTTGCATCAGGTCATCAAAGTATTGGAGCTTCAGCTTCAGCATCAGTCCTTCCTATGAATATTCAGGACTGATTTCCTTTAGGATTGACTGGTTTGATCTCCTTGATGTCCAAGAGACTCTCAAGAGTCTTCTGTAGCACCACAGTTCAAAATGATCAATTTTTTGGTGCTCAGCCTTCTTTTTGGTCCAGCTCCCACAGCCGTATATGACTACTGGAAAAACTATAGCTTTGACTATACAGACCTTTGTCAGCAAAGTGATGTCTCCATGACTGTGCTGAATCACACAGCAATCTCCATCTGAGTTTTTTAGGGTGCCTACTGTTTCAGTCTATCTCAGAAGGGCAAATGTGGAAGCAGTGACAGATTTTATTTTTCTGGGTTCCCAAATCACTGCAGACAATGACTGCAGCTAGAAATTAAAAGATGCTTGTTTCTTGGAAGGAAAGGTATGGCGAAGCTAGAAGTGAAGTGAAGTAAAGTGAAGTCGCTCAGTTGTGCCCGACTGTTTGTGACCCCATGGACAGTAGCCTGCACCAAGCTCCTCCGTCCATGGGATTTTCTAGGCAAGAGTACTAGAGTGGGTTGCCATTTCCTTCTCCAGGGAATCTTTCCAACCCAGGAATCGAACCCAGGTCTCCTGCATTATAGACAGACACTTTACCATCTGAGCCACCAGGGAAGTCCATGACGAAGCTAGGCAGCATATTAAAAGCAGAGACATCATTTTGCCAACAATGGTCCATATAGTCAAAACTATGGTTTTTCCAATAGTCATGTAAGGATGGGAGAGCTGGACCATAAAGAAGGCTGAGCACTGAAGAATAGATACTTTTGAATTGTGATACTGGATAAGACTTTTGAGAGTACCTTGGACTGTAAAGGAAATCAAACCAGTCAATCTTAAAGGAAATCAACCCTGAACATTCATTCGAAGGACTATTGCTGAAGCTGAAACTCCAATACTTTGGCCACGTAATGGGAAGAGATGACTCATTGGGAAAGACCCTGATGCTGGGAAAGATTGAAGGCAAAAGGAGAAGAGGGTGGCAGAGAATGAGATGGTTAGATAGCATCACCAACTCAAAGGACATGAATTTGCGCAAACTCCAGGAGATAGTACAGAGGAGCCTGGCGTGCTGCAGTCCACGGGGTCGCAGAGTCAGACCCAACTTAGCAACTGAACAACAACCGCCTCAGTCACTCACACTGATAACGTGTTCTTTTCCTTATAACACAATGTTTAATCGGTTCACTCATCTACTCCAACTTTGTAACTAGGTTGAGTCAAGGACTGCTTCCAAACTTTCTATGAATCCTTAGTGCCTCTAGAAAATGCCTTATAAGTGCTCATCAAATGATCAGCTATTTAATTATTTACAGACATCAAATACTTTCCATAAGGACTGAACATCCTAGATGCACAGACAGTTCAGCTGCAACATCCAACCAGGATCACCTACCCCAACCTCTTGTTCTAGAACTGAGAACTTGGTAGGTCACACAACCAGAGGCAGATGAGGTGACCAGAGAGTCATAACCCTGAGACCAAGCTAGGTCTGACCGACCCCACACAAAGCTCATACTGCTCTTTCTTAATTTTTTAAAGTTCATTGCAGGACTCCCTGGCAGTCCAGTGGTTAAGATGCTGAGCTTCCACTGCAGGAGGCATGAGTTAGATTCCTGGTCAGGGAACTAAGATCCTGAAGGCTGCACAGTGTGGTTAAAAAAATGTTCATAGCAAACATGCTTACTTCACAACCAAAAGAGGCTTCGCAATTTCAACCTGCCTCTTCCTAACAATCTTGATGTCAATTCTAAAAGGATTCTTTAAAAATGCACTGCCCAGCTTTTAATGGAGATGGTCTCATATTTAATAAACAGTTATACAGCTGTTTTAAAAAAGATCTTGAATTTGACATCTCTTTTCAGGTTCTGTTCAGTTCATCAAGCTTTCCTAAATCCCTACTATGTAACACTGTGAGGTGCTGATACCTGTGCTAAATGCTAGTATAAAGTCTAAACTTGAATGAACACACTGAATTTAGAAAGAGAGAAAATATGTGTTCCAACCTTGGCTTCACCACATATTAGCTGTGTGATCTTGAGCAAGTTACTTTGCCCGTCTATGCCTCATTTGTAAAACACGGATGAACAGCTATGGACACAGAGGTGGAAGAGGGGAATGAACTGAGAGAGCAGCGCTGACGTATATACACTGCCTCGTGTAAAAGAGCTGGCAGAAAGCTGATGTATAGTACAGGGAGCTCAGCTTGGTGCTCTGAGATGACTTAGATGGGGTTGGGGGAGTGGGGAGGGGAGAGAGATTCAAGAGGCAGGGGATATATATATATATATATATATATATATATATATACACATACACACACATATATATACACACATGGCTGACTCATGGTGTTGTACAGCAGAAATTAACACAACATTATAAAGCAATTATTCCAGCTAAAAAAAATCACCAAACTGTGAAATTTAAAAAAAAAATACCATTGAGAAAAAAGCAAACAAAACATGGATTAAAAAAAGAAAATCCCTACCTTGTATGGTTGTTAGGAGAGTTAAATAAGACAATGCTTGTTATACACAAGTGCTTGTAAACGCTCAGAAAGTATTGTTCCTCCCTCTTTCTCCCAAACTAACAGTTTACCTTTCAGTCCTGGATCATGAATGAACAAAAAGCAAAGATCCCAAGCACCTGCTGCAGGAACCGATTTGCTAAAAACCATATCCCAAGGTTTCTTTGTCTTCTCTGTAACACACAAGCCTGGAAGGGCTTAGGACTTTAGTCAAAAAAGCCCTAGGCTAGACGCCCTGAGAAACACCAGAGTGTCATGGCTGTTTATGATTGTACATCACCTGGTGATTAGAAATCCTAGGAAAGGGGTGAACTGGGATCCAGCAGTGCCCCCCAGAGCACTCACAGGATGGACGCAGCAGAGAAGAAAGCAATGCCACACAGGATCCAGCCTGGAGAGAGTAACTCCCTTTATTCTCCAGCACAAGGACTTTCTAATATGACGGACAGATTAATGTTATTAACTTTGGCAAATCCACAACCCTCCAATCCCTGGAGGGTAGAGAGGGGACTTGTTGATTTGGAGCATCTCCAAAAATAATTTCACGTGAGAAATATTTCCCTTGGATGTCCCTACAGAGGAAGTATGCTAAATTAGACACCGTGGTGTGGAGGGATCACGTAACAGCCTCCACGCTTTTGTTGGTAGAAAGGTTAGCAGGCCATGTCCTGAGCTGTGGGCTTGTGCAGGATGCTAGAGTGAGAGGTCATGAAATCTCACCGTGGAGAGAAGATGTCTTGAGAAGGAAGATCAAAAGGTAGCGACAGACCACACCAACCTGGACGAAGAACAAGACTTCACTGGCCAAGGACTGCACCCACAAGCCTTGTGAGGAGGGATAGGGTGACCCGCTACACGTCTTTAAAAGGAGAAGCTTTGAGAGAAGTGAGGAGGAGTTCTGAGGCCTGTGGGATAAGATGTCAGGGTTCGCTCAGAAACCACACATGGAGACCAGAGGGCAGTCCCGAGCCCCACCACCAACCACTACCACCTACCCCTGACCCCTTGAGAAAACACAGGCCTTCAGCACAGCCAACCAAGGTCAGAATAAGCCCTCTGGCCTGGGCAGGAGCAGCTCCCCATCTTTGACAAGCCCTGAAGGGCCAGAGAGGTCAGGGAGTCTCAGAAGTGAGAGAGGGAAAGCATCCAAGAGCTTGCTTTAGTTATCCTCCTGACTGCTGCGCTGCTCGGTCCAGCCCTCCTCATGGCATTTGATCTTCCTGCCCACTAGGAGTCCCCAGGAAGGACCCAACTTCCGCCGAAGACTCATGCTGTCTCGGAAAGCATTTTCTGATTCCTGGCCTATTTTCTTCTCCCCTGACTTTCAGCACTACAGGTCCAGTCTGGTGAGGCCAGATGTTTGGTTGAAGACTTGGGACTGAACCAAGCAAGAGAAGGTCTGGGAGAGCCCCCGGGGGGGTGATACGCATTTCAAGCAGCTACCAACAGAAAGAGACGTAGAGAGAGGCAAAACCAGGCAAGAAAAGGCGTCGGGGAGTCCCCTTCCCCCACCCCCAGGGAGCCCCCCCACCCCCACCCCCACCCCCAGGGAGCCCCGCACCCCGGCCCCCCTCCAGAGGTAGGGTTTGTGTCACCTGTTGGAGGAGCTGGTGCCTAGGGGCTCCAGGAAATTTTAGGTCTTTCAAAGACCCTGAATGTCTGTCAGTATCCCCACCCTCTCTCTTAATCCCTGTCTTCCCTTTGTAATCCCACCTCCTGAAATGAAAAAGTCCTCACCACTGAAAGCCAAACCTTAAAAAGGGAGCCATAGAGGCCGATATGGTCACCCAGGGAGAAACAGCTGCTATCAGCTTCCTTCTGAACCCAATTGTTGACAGGTTATAGACTGTGGGGTGAGGAGATGATGGCTCTCTGGTTCATCATGATGGAGTACACAGCAGCGCACTGAGCACCTAAGAGACCTTAACAAACCCATATCTGGTTGGATGGAAGTGAAGCAGGGGGCACAGGACATCTAGGCACAAAGAAGATGCTTCATCAATCAGGTTGTAGAAAGCCAATAGCCAAAATGTATGGCTGAGGCCTTCGAAAATCCTCTTCATCAACTTCACCTTTCACTTGTACCAAATGGCCTGACTAAACTCAAAAGTGCTTTTGGTCATCATTTTGAGGACAATACCAACATGAAATTGCCTACCTACTGGACACCTGGCTGACGCACAGCCCAAAATAAACCCATCACCTTAAGGAGGGACAGTATCAGCCCAGGAGACAAACTATTCTGCCCCTTACTATGTAACCTTGGGAAAGCTGCTTAACTTCTCTGAGTCTCAGTTTCTCCATCTGTAAAATGGGGATAACTGTACTTACCTTACAGAGTCATTACAATATTCAGTGCTTAGGTCAGTGGTTCAGTAAGTGCTAAATAAATGTTAGCTCCTTCATTGCCCCCTCTCTCTGTTCCCAAATCTGGATCTCTTCTGGTGCTTCCTATGCTTAGGAAAGCTACTACCATCCACCCAGGCACCAGGCCGGAAAATCCAGTGTTACCCCTGCCTCCTCCTGCTTTACACACCTCCAGCCCTAGTCCTCAATCTTCCAAAGTCTACCTTATTCATATCTCTTGCTATGTTTCATCACTGGCTTTTAGTTCCGATCCCAAGCTTCTCTTGCTGGATTATATAATGCTAACCTCTAAGTTCTGGCCTGTCCCCCTTCTATCCACCTTCCAGGGTGCTTTGAGAGTAACCTTTCTTCAGTTGGTCAGTCAGTTCAGTTGCTCAGTCATGTCTGACTCTTTGAGCCCCATGGACTGCAGCATGCCAGTCCTCCCTGTCCATCACCAACTCCCAGAGTTTACCCAAACTCATGTCCATTGAGTCAGTGATGCCATCCAACCATCTCATCCTCTGTCATCCCCTTTTCCTCCTGCCTTCAATCTTTCCCAGCATCAGGGTCTTTTCAAATGAGTCAGTTCTTCGCATCAGGTGGCCAAAGTATTGGAGTTTCAGCTTCAGCATCAGTCCTTCCAATGAACACCCAGGACTGATCTCCTTTAGGATGCACTGGTTGGATCTCCTCGAAGTCCAAGGGACTCTCAAGAGTCTTCTCCAGCACCACAGTTCAAAAGCATCAATTCTTCAGTGCTCAGCTTTCTTCACAGTCCAACTCTCATATCCATACATGACTACATGAAAAACCATAGGAGAAATACTGTATGACATCGCTTATATGCGGGATCTAAAAAGAAATGATACAAATGAACTTATTTACAAAACAAACTCATAAACTTAGAGAACAAACATGGTTACTGGGGTAAAGAATGGGGGAAGGGATAGTTAGAGAGCTTGGGATCGACATGTACACACTGCTGTATTTAAAATGGATAACCAACAAGGACCTACTGTATATCACTGGGAACTCTGCTTAATGTTATGTGGCAGCCTGGATGGAAGGGGCATTTGGAGAGGGGATGGATACATGAATATGTATGGCTGAGTTCTTTCGCTGTCCACCTGAAATTATCACAACCTTATTAATAAGCTATACTCCAATATAAAATTAAAAGTTTTTTACAAAGTAAAACATAAGTCAAAAAAGAGAGTCACCTTTCTAAAATAAAGATCTGATTATGTGATTCTCCTCTTAACCCCAATCAGCAGTTTCCACTCACCATAATTCCTATTTGGCTTTCAAAACTCAGTTAGCCGATTCTTACTGCCCTCAGGCTAATTTAGACACTTCTCTTCCTGCTAACACAGTGTATTACGGCATGAAGGGCTACTATTCTCTGCCTCCCCCACCCCATCCCGGTCAGGCTGTAAGCTCCTTAAGATCAGCACCATGTCTTTCACTCTGATTCTCTAAATCTGAAAACAGCAATTGGCACATCATAGGCGCTCAAAGATGTTTGTCGGATAGACGGAATGATGAATGGAGGGCAAAGCAGGAAAAGAGACTCCTCCAAAACACTCATCAAACAATAGGAAGAGAATCAAAGCCAAGATTTCGGCAGCCAAAAGACAAAAGACCATGCACCAGACAGGAAAAAATGACTTTGTCAGAATCATCTCACATATGGGGCAGGTGAATAGAGAGGGGAAGGCCTTCAGATTTGGTTTCAAATAGGAAACGCTAGCCAAAATATCCCAATGTCTAACACAAACAGAAGTGAAACCAGCAGAGACCCAAATGATCATTATTAATTACCCTGCCACTTTAATTCATTATGTTCCAGCACAGGCCAAACTAATTAGGTCTTATTTTACAAACAAAATTTTCATGGCCTGCTACATGAAATTCTTCTTAAATAGGTAGCATCTGCTGCAATTATTTCATCCGTTAATTTTGTAACCTCCAAAACAAACATGAGGTTCATGTGATGTGACTCAGACAGTGGAGATGGGCTTGAAGCCTGGGGGTGCACATGCAGTCTTAGTCCCCAAGTCAGCCACTCCTCCTGGACAAGCCTTCCCACAAAGTCTAGACAAATGATGGCAAGTGAGCCCAGCCCCTGGAAGGCAGTGCTTACACAGAAAAGAAGCCCAATCATTCAGTTGGTGAGTGTACATTCATCACTCACCCACCTGTTGCTTTAATTTATTGTATGAGGATCTAGCTTTAAACACAGTAGGAGCCTGAAAGAAGCAGTACCCATGGCACCTGGTCTAACCAGAAGCAGCTTCCTGGTAAGAGGGACTGGAACAGGGCCTTGAAAGATGGTAGAGCAAGAACAGCAAGGACCCTTTTTGAGGAAAGTGATGTGAAAGTCACTCAATCCTCTCCCACTCTTTGCGACCCCATGGACAGTAGCCCACCAGACTCCTCTGTCCATGGAATTCTCCAGGCAAGAATACTGGAGCAGGTAGACATTCCCTTCTCCAAAGGATCTTTCCAACCCAGGATCAAACCCAGGTCTTCTGCACTGCGGGCAGATTCTCTACCATCTCAGCCAATAGGGAAGCCCCCTTTTTGAAGAAGGACATATAAGAAAATCAAAGGGCAACATGGAGCCTGGGGGTCATGGTTCTTTCTGCTTTCCCAGTTCTGGTCTCTCCAGGGTGCAAGACCTTAACCCCCACACCAGGAGCAAATCTGAGGCACAAAAATGGTCACAGTTCAGAAAGCCACCACTGTCACCAAATGCCCTGCACCCCTCACCCCCAGCCTGTGACAAGGGGGCTTGCGCTGCTGTGGCAGACCTCCCAGAGGGCACTTGGCAGGCCCAGTCCTGTGCCGATCATGCTGCAAGGATACAGAGGGGCAAACGGTATGGTCCTTGGCCTTGGCAAAGAGACATGTCTCAGATACAAAGCACAAATGTCAAAAGGGATGGCTGGAATGTGAGTCTCAGCAGCGCTGTCATGTCCTTCTGGGTTTCCAGGAGACGCAGCTCCAGCTGCCTCCAGTCTTGCTCTTCCTCCTGAATGTGGGAAGGCGATGCTCTTTGGGGGACCAGCCAGCCCTCACTTTTTCTCCCAGTTGGCCGCATTTTCCTTGGTGGAAGATTTGCAAAGGCTCCCTCCCCTTTGCTTGGCACAGCAGCAGAAGTCCGGCTTCCTAGGAGGTGGTGTCCTTTGCCCTTCGGGGCTCCTGGATCACATCTTCTGGGCTATTGCAGACTGCTCCATTCCTGCTGACTCACACGCTGACAACTGCTGTCTCAAGCTTCTACCACAATTCAGGTACTTTCTACCCTGGCACTTCTTTGCTCTGCATCATCCAGGAGCCCAGGAGACAGGCACACCTGTGCAGCCAAAGCACAGCGAGTTCCTGACCCAGGGGGACCTCAAGCAATGAGCAAGAGGAGCGCATCTAGCCCAAACCTGCCTAGGAGAAAGTGCCAAAGATTCTTCCCAGATGGTCAACCTCTAGGGCTTGCCAGTTCTTTTGTTCTTCTCTGCAGTGGTGTTGGAGAAGACTCTTGAGAGTTGCTTGGACTGCAAGGAGATGAAACTAGTCCATTCTGAAGGAGATCAGCCCTGGGATTTCTTTGGAGGGAATGATGCTGAAGCTGAAGCTCCAATACTTTGGCCCCCTGATGCTGGGCATGATTAAAGGCAGGAGGAAAAGGGGATGACAGAGGATGAGATGGTTGGATGGCATCAGTGACTTGATGGATGTGAGTTTGAGCAAGCTCTGGGACATGGTGATGGACAGGGAAGCCTGGCATGCTGCAGTCCCTGGGTTACAAAGAGTCAGACATGACTGAGCGACTGAATTGAACTGAATTGAATCATAGCTTATATTTTTTAAAGATGTAAAAGAAGAGGGGGAAAAAAAACTTTCCTGTGATTTTTGCTTTGTTTTAACGTCTAAAGTAGCAGAAGTTGTATTTTTAAAAATCTTTTGTAAAGATACAGCTAACAAATGCATGGTATTATTGGGCAAACTATGTAATGATGATAGTTGTATCTGTGACAAAAACCAAAAAAGCTGACTTCAAGTTTTATTTCAGAATCATAAGGCGGTCTGCATGTCAGGACATCTGGATTCCATGTCCAGATGAATTTTCACTCTCTGTGTGACCCTGGGCTAGTGCCATTACAACTTCTGGCCCCTTAGTTTTCTACATGTAATCTGAGAATAAAAGTGCATGAAGTGATATATGTGAGGACATATAAGTGATTCTGAAGAGGCACAATTTATTTTCATTGTCTTTGTTAGAATTCACGACTCTGGAGTTCAAGTAGAGCAATAGATGCCCTAACAATGGAAATTTACCCACTCGTTCATTCTGTCAGCAAATACGAGTTACGAGCCATCTCTGTGTCCGGCCCTTTTCTCCATGCTGGGGGTTCAGGAGTGGACAGGATGGGCGTGGGTACAGTTGCCCTCTCACAGCCGGGGATTGGCTCCCTAGCTGGAAATCAAGTCACATAGCAGATATCCAGAAAGAGTGCTTTCTGAATGACATTTCTGCTTCAGAGCCCCTCCTCCCTCGAGCTGCTGCACTTGCTGGGGATGACTTCCTGCCACACACACTCACACTTTGACACACTCTTCACCTGAAGACTCCTCCTTGTCCTTTGATCAGCTGGTCCAGTGTGTCTTATCTACTTAAATGGAAACCCTGTGAAAGGAGCTATATCAGTGTATCCAATATGTATCAATAAGCATCTGTTGAATGAATGAAGAGTAAAGAACATACCTAGTGACCTGAGGGTAGGTGTGTGCGTATATGTGCTCAGTCATGTCCAAGTCTTTGTGACCCCATGGATTACAGCCTTCCAGCCTCCTCTGTCCATGGGATTTATCCAGGCAATAATACTGGAATAAGTTGTCACTCCCTTCTCCAGGGGATCTTCTTGACCCAGGGATCAAACCCCTGTCTCCTGCATTGGCAGGTAGATTCTTTACCACTGAGCCACCTGGGAAGCCCCAAACCGAGAAAAGGAGTGTGTGTGAAGTATGAAGTAATTGTAAGAAGACCCCCATGAAAAAAGTAAAGGAAGACACCTGAAGAAAAGCCTGGCCTCTTTCATACTGACAACACTTTGCTCCAGCTCACAGTCTGAGCAAATATAATTAGTCTTTCCTTTTTAAAAATCAGAAACATTTTTAAGAGCTGGAAAATAGAGACAGAGAGATGGAGGTAGAGACAGAGAGACTAGAAGTGGGGGCAGTGATACAGTTGTTTCTTCTAGAACCCAGTCGCAGAGTTGGACACGACTGAGCGACTGAACTGAACTGAAGTCCACTTACATCATCTGTCAAAGTCTACTCATTCAGAAGAGAAAACACGACATCCATCAGAGTATTTAGTATAAATAAATACAGTTTACCCTTCAACAATGTGGCTAATATATGTGCATTTTTTCAATAACTACATTAGGAACATTTTTTTGAGATTTGTGATAATTTGAAAAAAATTTGCACATGAACAGTATAACCTCGAAATACTGAAAAAATTAAAAAGTTAGGTATGCCATGAATGCATAAAATATATGTTGTCATACATATAATATACACAGTATGTGTTAATTGACTGCTTATATTACCAGTAGGAGAAGGTGATGGCACCCCACTGCAGTATTCTTGCCTGGAAAGTCCCATGGACGGAGGAGCCTGGTGGGCTGCAGTCCATGGGGTCGCGAAGAGTCAGACACGACCGAGCAACTTCCCTTTCACTTTTCATTTTCATGCATTGGAGAAGGAAATGGAAACCCACTCAAGTGTTCTTGCCTGGAGAATCCCAGGAACGAGGGAGCCTGGTGGGTTGCCGTCTATGGGGTCACACAGAGTCGGACATGACTGAAGCGACTTAGCTGTAGCAGTAGCGGTATGTTATCAGTAAGGATTCCCGTCAACAGTACTTAAGTTTTAGGAGAGTCAAAGTTCTATGCGATTTTTGACTGCATGGGGGCCAGGAGCCCTAAACCCCATGTTTTTCAAGGGTCACCTATACTCAGTATGTGTTTGAGACTGATCACCAGGGTAACCAGAGGGTGACTAGGTGAAGATTCTAGAATCCATGTCATGTGAAGAATGGGTTGAGGGAAAAGTGGTTTACCTGGAGAAAATAAAATTTAAAGTACCCAAGACACCTACTATGAAATTTCTGGCAAGTTGTCATATATAGCAGAAGTACATTTACTAGGTGTGGTTCAAAAGCAAAGAATGAGAACCAACAGACAAGAGGTAATAAATACGTATTTTGGCAAAATATAAGGACAGATATTTTAGCAACTGGAGTAATCCAACCACAGGCGTGGCTGCCCGACTAGGTAGAACAGATAAAGCAATCCCGTGCTGCTCAAGGTGAACCCATGACTGGTTGCTGAACCATTGTTACTGCCCTGTGATTAAGTATTTACAGAAGCTAAGAGGGCACTGAGAAATGTTTACAGTAATCAGCCATTGCCCTGACACCCAACCATGAACCCATCTAGTTGAACAGGGGAGAGACTAGTTCTTTTCAAACTCTCCTGGTGAGACAAATGTGGCCTAAGCTGGGTTAGCCATGCACAGCTGGGTTAGGCATGTTACAATGTGGATACCTTAGCATTAGTCTGTCAACCTGAAAGCACTATAAGAATATATTGCTTTCATTGATTAAAATTATTTAATTGACTTTTCACTATAAAACTGTTGCAAATGGCTATTGATGAGAAGTTAAAAATGAATTTTTTAAACAGTATCACTGGTTTCATTTTGAGTAAAAGTTTAAAAATTAAATGTCATTTAGTTCAGTTCAGTTCAGTCGCTCAGTCGTGTCCGACTCTTTGCAACCCCATGAATCACAGCACGCCAGGCCTCCCTGTCCATCACCAACTCCCGGAGTTCACTCAGACTCACATCCATCGAGTCAGTGATGCCATCCAGCCATCTCATTCTCTGTCGTCCCCTTCTCCTCCTGCCCCCAATCCCTCCCAGCATCAGAGTCTTTTCCAATGAGTCAACTCTTTGCATGAGGTGGCCAAAGTACTGGAGTTTCAGCTTTAGCATCCTTCCTTCCAAAGAAATCCCAGGGCTGATCTCCTTCAGAATGGACTGGTTGGATCTCCTTGCAGTCCAAGGGACTCTCAAGGGTCTTCTCCAACACCACAGTTCAAAAGCATCAATTCTTCGGCACTCAGCCTTTTTCACAGTCCAACTCTCACATCCATACATGACCACAGGAAAAACCACAGCCTTGACTAGATGGACCTTGGTGGCAAAGTAATGTCTCTGCTTTTCAATATGCTATCTAGGTTAGTCATAACTTTCCTTCCAAGGAGTAAGCGTCTTTTAATTTCATGGCCGCAGTCACCATCTGCAGTGATTTTGGAGCCCAGGAAAAGAAAGTCTGACACTGTTTCCACTGTTTCTCCATCTACTTCCCATGGAGTGATGGGACCAGATGCCATGATCTTAGTTTTCTGAATGTTGAGCTTTAAGCCAACTTTTTCACTCTCCTCTTTAACTTTCATCAAGAGGCTTTTTAGTTCCTCTTCACTTTCTGCCATAAGGGTGGTGTCATCTGCGTATCTGAGGTTATTGATATTTCTCCCAGCAATCTTGATTCCAGCTTGTGCTTATTCCAGTCCAGCGTTTCTCATGATGTACTCTGCATATAAGTTAAATAAGCAGGGTGACAATATACAGCCTTGACGTACTCCTGTTCCTATTTGGAACCAGTCTGTTGTTCCATGTCCAGTTCTATCTGTTGCTTCCTGACCTGAATACAGATGTCTTAAGAGGCAGGTCAGGTGGTCTGGTATTCCCATCGCTTTCAGAATTTCCCACACTTTATTGTGATCCACACAGTCAAAAGCTTTGGCATAGTCAATAAAGCAGAAATAGATGTTTTTCTGGAACTCTCTTGCTTTTTCCATGATCCAGCAGATGTTGGCAATTTGATCTCTGGTTCCTCTGCCTTTTCTAAAACCAGCTTGAACATCAGGAAGTTCACGGTTCACGTATAGCTGAAGCCTGGCTTGGAGAATTTTGAGCATTACTTCACTAGCATGTGAGATGAGTGCAATTGTGTGGTAGTTTGAGCATTCTTTGGCATTGCCTTTCTTTGGGATTGGAATGAAAACTGACCTTTTCCAGTCCTGTGGCCACTGCTGAGTTTTCCAAATTTGCTAGTATATTGAGTGCAGCACTTTCACAGCATCAGCTTTCAGGATTTGAAATAGCTCCACTGGAATTCCATTACCTCCACTAGCTTTGTTCGTAGTGATGCTTTCTAAGGCCCACTTGACTTCACATTCCAGGATGTCGGGCTCTCAGTCAGTGATCACACCATCGTGATTATTTGGGATGTGAAGATCTTTTTTGTACAGTTCTTCTGTGTATTCTTGCCACCTCTTCTTGATATCTTCTGCTTCTGTTAGGTCCATACCATTTCTTTCCTTTATTGAGCCCATCTTTGCATGAAATGTTCCCTTGGCATCTCTAATTTTCTTGAAGATATCTCTAGTCTTTCCCATTCTGTTGTTTTCCTCTATTTCTTTGCATTGATCACTGAAGAAGGCTTTCTTATCTCTTCTTGCTATTCTTTGGAACTCTGCATTCAGATGCTTATATCTTTCCTTTTCTCCTTTGCTTTTCGCTTCTCTTCTTTTCACAGCTATTTGTAAGGCCTCCCCAGACAGCCATTTTGCTTTTTTGCATTTCTTTTCCATGTGGATGGTCTTGATCCCTGTCTCCAAGTCTATGCCCCAACCAGTAACACTGAAGAAGCTGAAGTTGAACGGTTCTATGAAGACCTACAAGACCTTTTAGAACTAACACCCCAAAAAGATGTCATTTTCATTATAGGGGGCTGGAATGCAAAAGTAAGAAGTCAAGAAACACCTGGAGTAACAGGCAAATTTGGCCTTGGAATACAGAATGAAGCAGGGCAAAGACTAATAGAGTTTTGCCAAGAAAATGCACTGGTCATAGCAAACATCCTCTTCCAACAATAGAAGAGAAGACTCTACACATGGACATCACCAAATGGTCAACACCATAATCAGATTGATTATATTCTTTGCAGCCAAAGATGGAGAAGCTCTATACAGTCAACAAAAACAAGACCAGGAGCTGACTGTGGCTCAGATCATGAACTCCTTATTACCAAATTCAGACTTAAATTGAAGAAAGTAGGGGAAACGACTAGACCATTCAGGTATGACCTAAATCAAATCCCTTATGATTATTCAGTGGAAGTGAGAAATAGATTTAAGGGCCTAGATCTGATAGATAGAGTGCCTGATAAACTATGAATGAGGTTCGTGACATTGTAGTCTGCTGAAATTGCTTTAAAAAACAGTTCCTCTGTTCCCACTAACCTAGCTCTAGTTAGTCTACTATGATCAATATTAAAACAAAACAGAAACAATTTATATATATTTACATTCTTAAGTGTATCAATTCAACCTTACTTAGAGTAATTAGAAAGCAAGAAGCTAACTCATTTGTCACACTAAAATGTTTATACCTAGTGTCCATTCAGACTACATGTATAGGTACTGAACTTGGTATTGTACTCACGATCTGCTATACTACTACAGAATGGCAAATACTTACTAGCATAAAAGCAATTCTATTAATCACCTAAATGCACACCCAAATAAACATACATAGCTTTTCTAATTGACTTTTCTCTCATGCTATATTTGTTTTGACATTTATCTCAGTTCAGTTCAGTTCAGTCGCTCAGTCGTGTCCAACTCTTTGCGACCCCAAGGACTGCAGCATGCCAGACCTCGCTGTCCATCACCAACTCCTCCTAAAGCTTGCTCAAACACATATCCATTGAGTCAGTGATGCCATCCAACCATCTCATCCTCTGTCGTTCCCTTCTCCTCCTGCCTTCAATTGCCCAGCATCAAGGTCTTTTCAAATGAGTCAGTTCTTTGCATCAGGTGGCCAAAGTATTGGAGTTTCAGCCTCAGCATCAGTCCTTCCAATGAATATTCAGGACTGATTTCCTTTAGGATTGACTGGTTTGATCTCCTTGCAGTTCAAGGGACTCTCAAGAGTCTTCTCCAACATCACAGTTCAAAAGCATCAGTTCTTTGACACTCGGCCTTCTTTATGGTCCAACTCTCACATCCATACATGACTACTGGAAAAACCATAGCTTTGACTAGATGGACCTTTGTCAGCAAAGTGTAAAGTGAACATAATTGCAAATACCAGAACTATGACTGGTATGTTACAAATTGATTAAAAAAAAAATTCCCTATGAAGTCCAAAGGAGGCAAAAGAGATTGTTGGAGACTCAAAATGTGTCAGATAAATAAGACTTAACAGAATTAGAGCTTTTTACTTGGATCGGAAGAATTAACACCATCAAAATGGCCATACTACTCAAAACAGTCTACAAATTTGATCTGATGCCTATCAAATTACTCATGACATTTTTTACAGAACTAGAACAAAACAATCCTAAAATGTGTATGCAACCATAAAAGACCCAGAACTGCCAAAGAAATCCTGAAGGGAAAAAAAGCAAAGCCAGAGGCATAACCCTCCCAGACTTCAAACAATACAGCAAAGCTATGGTAATCAAAACAGCATGGTACTGGCACAAAACAGACTTAAAGCTCAATGGAATAGAATAGAGAGCCCAGAAATAAACCCACACATCTACAATCAATCAATTTTCAACAAAGGAGGCAAGAATATACAACAGAGAAAAGACAGTCTCTTCAGCAAGTGGCATTGGGAAAGCTAGACAGCTGCAAATGAATCAGTGAGTTTAGAACACACCCTCACACCATATACAAAAATAAACTCAAAATGGCTTAAAGATTAAATATAAGACATGACCCCATAAAACTCCTAGAAGAGAAAATAGGCAAAACATTCTCTGACATAAATCAAAGCAATGTTTTCTTAGGTCAGTCTCCTAAGGCAATAGAAATAAAAACAGAAATAAACAAATGGGACCTAATCAAATTTATAAGATTTTGCACAACAAAGGAAACCATAAACAAAATGAAAACCTTCCTATTGGGAGAAAATATCTGCAAATGATGTGACCGACAAAGGCTTGATTTCCAAAATGTACAAACAACTCATACAACTCAATAACAAAGAAACAAACAACTCAATTAACAAAATGGACAGAAGACCTAAATAGACATTTCTCCAAAGACATACAGATGACCAATAGACACATGAAAAGATGTGCAACTTTGCTAATTACAGAAATGCAAACCAAAACTACAGTGAGGTATCACCTCATACTAGTCATAATGGCCATCATCAAAAAGTCTTCAAATAAGAAATGCTGAAGAGGAAATGGAGAAAAGAGAACATTCTTACTCTCTTGGTGGGAATGTAAACTGATTCAGCCACTATGGAAAACAGTATGAAGGTTCTTTTAAAAACTAAAAAGTACGGTTGCTATTAATGTATGATCCAACTCGTATATAATCCAAACCAGGAGTAGGCATATATACAGAGAAAGTGAAAGTTACTCAGTAAGACCAGAATACTGGAGTGGGTAGCCTTTCCCTTCTCCAGTGGATCTTCCCAGCCCGGGAATTGAACCGGGGTCTCTTGAATTGCAGGTGGATTCTTTACCAACTGAGCTATCAGGGAAGCCCTTATACAGAGAAAACTCTAATTCAAAAAGATGCCTGCACCTGTATGTTTGTAACAGCACTATTTACAATAGCCAAAATGTTGAAGCAACCTAAATTTCCATGGACAGATAAATGGGTAAAGAAGTTGTGGTAAATATATTCAGTGGAGTAGTACTCAGCCATAAAAAGTACGAAATCCTGCTATTTGCAGCAGCATAGACGGACCTAGAGATTATTATACTAGATGAAGTACAATAAGTCAGACACAGACAGACAAATACCATGACATAATTTATATGTGGAATCTAAAATATGATACAGATGAACCTATTTACAAAACAGCAACAGACTCACAGATACAGAAAACTAGCTTATGGTTACCAAAGGGGAAATGGGCAGGGGGATAAGTTAGGAGTTTGGAATTAGCAAATGCAAACTACTATATATAAAATAAACAACAAGGTCCTATGTACAGAAAAGAAAACTACTATATTCAATACCTTGTAATAAACTCTAATGGAAAAGAATATGAAAAAAATACATATTTTTATAACTGAATCACTTTGCTATATACCGACCTTCCCTTGTGGCTCAGCTGGTAAAGAATCCACCTGCAATGCAGGAGACCTGGGTTTGATCCCCGGGTTGGGAAGATCCCATGGAGAAGGGACAGGCTACCCACTCCACTATTCTGGCCTGGAGAATTCCATGGACTGTATAGTCCATGGGGTCTCAAAGAGTCCGACACAACTGAGCGACTTTCACTTTCCTTCATTTTCACTTGCTGTACACCAGAAACCAACACAACATTGTAAATCTACACGCCAATAAAAAATTTTTTTAAGAAATAGAGCTTTTTAACCTTGAAAAGATAAAACCTCAAGAATACATCGAGGACTTCCCTGGTAGTCCAGTGGTTAAGAATCTGCCTGCCAATGCAGGGGACAAAAGTTCAATTCCTGGTCTGGAAAGAGTTCACATGCCGTGGGGCAACTAAGCCCGTGCACCACAATTACTGAGACCTCACGCCTAGTACTCCACAACAAGAGAAACCACCGCAATGAGAAGCCCAAGCACTGCAATGACGAGCAGCCCTCGCTCACCACAACTAGAGAAAGCCTATGTGCAGCGACAAAGACTCAGTGCAGCCAAAAAAAATTTTTAATTAAAAAAAGTACGTATCACTGCCTTTAAAAAAGCTCACAATTATCACAGCAGAAGCTAAGGGAGTTATTAAGAGGTATACTGAAAAGACGGAGAAGGCAACCCCCTCCAGTACTCTTGCCTGGAAAATCCCATGGACGGAGGAGCCTGGGGTAGGCTGCAGTCCATGGGGTCACAAACAGTCGGACATGACTGAGTGACTTCACTTTCACTTTCACTTTCATGCAGAGAATGAAATGGCAACCCACTCCAGTGTTCTTGCGTGGAGAATCCCAGGGACGGCGGAGCCTGGTGGGCTGCCGTCCATGGAGTCGCACAGAGTCAGACATGACTGAAGCGAATTAGCAGCATACTGAAAAGATTCAGTGGTCAAACTACAGTTTACAAGTAAAGGTACAGAAAAGCAGAATGTCAATTCAAAAAGGAATTTCCCAAATCATAACTGCCCAGAAATGAAGAGAGCTGCCTCCTGCAGGGATGAGTTCCCTGTCCCTGTCACTCTAGTTCTCTGACAGAGCAGGGGAGTTCAGAGAAAAAGAAGGGCTTCCTGCACAATATGGAAGAGCTTGCATTTTATTGGGTTCTTAGTAAAATTTCCAGGAACTGTGCTAAACCTTTTACTATGTAGTATTTTTATTCTAACCTCATGAAATATCTGGGAAATCAATATCATTATCCCCACTTCATAAATAAGAAATCAGAAGCTCAGAGTGGTTAAATAATATGATCACAGACACACATAAGTGGGAAGCCAGATTCTTTATCTCTGGTTGCCAACTCCACGCTTAACCCAGAACGGGATACTGTCACCAACTCTGAAAGTCCATGAGTCTCTGTACCCAAAATTGGCAAAATGAGATAAGAAACCTAAAAACAGAAGAAATAGCTCCAGGACCAAAGTGACCACAATTTTTTGTTTTAAATTCCACATGTCATAAAGTACCATTCGGAGTTACTTTTGGAGTTTGGGGCTTTTAATTCTCTGAAGACTTCCAGAAAGCAACGTTCATGCATCTCCCTCTTCCTTTCCATGTGCTTCTTCCCCTTCTATAACCTTCCTACTCCCTCACCTCCAAGGATCCAGAACCCTCATGCTGCCCAGGGCTGAATAGAACAGATCTCATTTGTACTCTGCAGCCATTCTGGCATCACCTCTACCCCAGGATATCGCATTTTTAAGAGAGGTAGCTAGAGACAGTAATGCTTAGCCCAAGGGAATGAACTGCAGTACTGGGATTTCTGGCACAATGAGTTTTTTCTAGAGATGCTTCAAGCATCCCCAAGCAAACTACAGAGGGCACCATTGAGCTCCCTGGGGTAAAGCTAGCCGTGCTCTTAAGTAATATCAATGTATTTCCTTTCAGCACTGATTTTCCTGGAAAATACACAGATTCGTTTACTCATGCTTTGGAGAAGGATTTACAAGTCCTCTTTTGTAAAGAGAAATCTGTTAAGTGGCTTGAGTGAGACAGATCATCACTTCTTTGATCCTTGCAGAAACAGGAAGAGAGGTCCCAAGATTCTGACTCACCCTCCAACAGCCTGACCCTGAGCAACCCAGTGAAGTCCTGGGCCGAGAGCGAGCTGGCACTCTTCCGTCTTCTCTCTCTCCGTTGCTTTTGATTTTACACACTCTGAGTCACTGCTGCAATTCCACGCGACCAGCTGGGTGGCCAGCATCCAGCTCTGGGTCGCCTGCCTTGATGGATTAGAGTCTTCCTAAACATCTGCTCTGGGCACCTGTCTCTCCACCCTGATGTGAGCCAACAGTGAGTCATCTTCCCTCACCTGTCTTCAGCACTTGGCCCACTGGGATGTTACGAGCAAAGCTTTCCTTTTCTCAGCATGGATCTGATTGTGCAACTGTATCCATGTACTTCTGACAGCATTCTCATCTTTGTGTAATCTCCAACCAGATGAATAATTTTCATTTGTGCATTTCAATGAGCTTGGGAAACATTCAGGGTTCAGAGGTACAGCTAGAAATATTTCCAGAAAGATGAGTCAAATAATGTCAGAGGTGACTGGGAAAGAGAAGAAAGGGTCCTGGCACGCCTCTCCTGCGAGCCAACAGTCCTGATGTGCACTTTGGGGTCACAGTTTCCAGCTTGCAAATCCTTGGCTGTTGAAATGAAATGTCCATCTCTTTGTTCCGCCTCTCACTTTCTCCTTCTTCTCTTCCTCCTACTTCTCTCTCCTCCAGTTTCCCACCTCCACACAGAACGTTGCTTAATCCTCACTGATAACCCGCTAAGCCTGCATTTGTCTATGGGGAGATTCCCTTTCTGTAAGTGCTCAGAATCCCGTACATTTGCCAGCAGTGTGACTTCTTTCTGAGTAAGGATGAACGTCCCCACCACCAAGAAGGCAACAGGGAAAATGTCCACTGGGGACCCTTCACCCCTTCTTCTCAGGGCTGGAAGAATACCTTAAAAGAAGGCAAAATTTCCAAAAATATTTCCAATATACCTCTCATAACAATACCATACCAGAGTATGTAGTCCAAAATAAAATGAGTATTTTCCTGCACAACATCTTGAGGATATCTTGAAGGTGTCAAAAACAGCAGAAGGAGCTCACACTCATCAAAGCATTCTGTTAACCAAACCCATGGCCTCTGGGGCTTTAAAAACTACAGGAATAGAGGTAAATGGTTCAACTGACCTTGACCCCAAAGGGGTTGATACAAGCAGGAGCAGAAGCAGACACAAAGGGGTACGTGCAGCATTGAAAAAGTGAAGTGAAAGCAAAATGTTAGTCGCTCAGCCATTTCAACTCTTTGGGATCCCAAGGACCATAGCCTGCGAGGCTCCTCTGTCCATGGGATTCTCCAGGCAAGAATACTGAAATGGATAGCCATTCTCTTCTCCAGGGAATCTTCCCAACTTAGGGATTGAACCCAGGTCTCCAGCATTACAGGCAGACTCTTTACCATCTGAGCCACTAGGGAAGTCCATGAGCGGCGCTAAACAACAGTATTAGCCCTGGATCGGTGCTTTGCAGTGTGTTGACCTGCATCACTCTAGTGCTCTGCAGAGACTCAGCTAAAGGATTCCGAGTGTGAACAAAGGATAGGAACTACACTCGGGACAAGCTGGACAGACTTCACCTGTCTGTGGGGAGCAGGGGAAGTTGGCTCTGGGATCCAGTTTGCCCTCTGCTCCTGGCCCTAGAGCAGGATTCTCATGTGCAGCCTGTCCTTGGCATTTGTTCAAACCAGCTCCGGCCTAGAGGGCCAGTCTGCCTAACTGAACAGAAGGTACAAGCTCTGAGCGCTAAGCTGCCCCACGCTCTTCCCATCTCTATGTCCCATACACATTCTACCCACTCTCCTTGCTCTTTCCTCCCACCCATCTGGCTGCTCTTTCCCAGCCCTGCCCCCCTCCCTGGACTCCTCCTCTTCTGCCCAGACCTAACCTGCTCATATTTTTCAAGTTCTCTTTGACCCAGTGCTCTTCCCACACTTGACACCCCTCCTCCATTCTCCTGGCTTCAACCCACACACTGAGGTCTCCCAAAGCCCCAGGCCCAGCTGAGAGCTCCCTCACCACTTCCTCACTATCCCAAGATCCCTCTTACCCCACGTATCCTGGTTCCCTGTTGTCTTCACCCCTTCTGTCGGAATATCCATGACTCCATCAGCTTCTGACCTGGAAATGTTGCCTAACCAAGAAGCAAGCACAGCGAGGTGTAAAGTGCATGAACTTTGAAGGTGGGCAGGGTTTGGGTCCTCCCTCTACCATTAAGAGCTGCATGTCTCATGTTCACTCTTTCCACTCTCAATTCCTTCATCTGGGCAATGAGACCAGAGCTGCAGGCTTGGTGTGAAGATTAAATAAGACAGGGCCTGTGAAGTATTCTGCATAAGGTTTCACTTACCATTGGCCATAAGCAAGTAGTACTAATATAAAGAGAATAAGGACTTCCCAGGTGGCTCAGTGGTAAAGAATCTTCCTGCCAATGCGGCAGATGCGGTTTGGATTCCTCGGTTGGGAAGATCCCCTTGAGAAGGAAATGGCAACTGACTCCAATATTCCTGCCGAGATAATCCCACGGACAGAGGAGCATGGGGGTTGCAAAAGAGTCGGACATGACCTAGCCACTAAACAACAACAAGTGATAATAATAGTAATACAATAGCTGTCGGATCAGCAACCATAAAAACTGAGAACACCTGGAGATTGTCATGACCCCCTGACAGTGTCGCTCTGCTTCCAGCCCAAGTTGGACGCACATGGCCAGTCATCCCCAAAGCCTCTGCAGCCTCCTGCTCTTCTCCCATGCAGGCCCCTCTCCAGCTCACGTGTTCTCTTATAATTAGAGTAAATCTCTCTACCTACTCCCAGGCAGTCAGTCAGTTCAGTCACTCAGTCGTGTCCAATTCTTTGTGACCCCATGGACTGCAGCATGCCAGGCTTCCCTTTCCATTACCAACTCCCGGAGCTTACTCAAACTCATGTCCATCAAGTCAGTGATGCCATACAACCATCTCATCCTCTGTCATCCCATTCTCCTCCTGCCTTCAGTCTTTCCCAACATCAGGGTCTTTTCTAATGAGTCAGTTCTTTGGCATCAGGTAGCCAAAGTATTGGAGTTTCAGCTTCAGCATCAGTCCTTCCAGTGAATATTCAGGACTGATTGCCTGGGACAGACTGGCTGGATCTCCTTGCAGTCCAAGGGACTTTCAAGAGTCTTCTCCAACACCACAGTTCAAAAGTATCAATTCTTCCATGCTCAGCTTTCTTTATAGTCCAACTCTCACATCCATATATGACTACTGGAAAAACCAGAGCTTTGACTAGATGGACCTATGTTGGTAAAGTAACGTCTCTGCTTTTTAATATGCTATCTAGGTTGGTCAGAGTTTTTCTTCCAAGGATCAAGTATCTTTTAACTTCATGGCTGCAGTCACCATCTGCAGTGATTCTGGAGCCCAATATATGAGTCAGAAAGTTCCAACAAATATACCAAATAGGCAATAAACCTGTTTCTCCACTGGCTTCTCAAAAAGCTAATTTCTGAACCCTACTCTGCTCTCGGCTTCTTGGGTAGATCACTACAGTGGCACTGGCTCCAGGGACCTGGGGCTGGCTAGTGAAGCAAGGGGCCTTGGTGGCGCTCAAAAGGGAAAACAGGACACACAGAAGACCTGAAGACAGCAGAGATGCCCCAAGAGGCCACATACTGCATCCTTGACGACTGAGCCAAAGACTCTTAAATGGATCTTGCAATCCACCTGACAGCAACCTCAAAGGGTAGGGATGTCCTCTAAGCACCCAAGTGTCCTTAAGAAACACAAAAGAAAAGCTGACTGTGACCTTATAGCAAACCTTTGGGACTTTATCTTCTCAGTTTGAAGGTATTTTCATTTTTTAATTTTTAATACCATTGAATGAACTGGATTCCTTAACTTTTTGCCAACTTACCTTTCTCAGCCTCAGATAATGTCCCCCTTCACCCCATAATTCCATGATCTGATGAACAAAGACATGTTAATGTCATCCACACACCCCTCATGCCTTCTCAGAGACCCATCCCACTTTCCACCACTCGTCATCTTCTTGGTCAGAGGACCCAAATTCTTAAGAAAGCCCTCTAGTCCTAATTGGAGTTTAGCATAGGTGGGTGCTAGTGGTAAAGCATCTGCCTGCTAGTACAAGAGATGCAAGAGACACAGGTTCGATCCCTACATTGGGAAGATCCCTTAGAGGAGGAAAATGGCACCCGACTCCAGTATTCCTGCCTGGAAAATTCCATGGACAAGAGGGCCTAGCAGGCTATAGTCTGTGGGGTCGCAAAGAGTCAGACACAGGTGAGCAACTGAACACATCGCACAGTGTCAGGCAACTGGTGCTAATCAGCTTCCCAATATGGTACCTGAGTCTGCAGACATCACCTATAACAGTGCTTCCCAACCTTTTTCTCTTTTTGGTACACACAGAAAATATTTTTTGCATGGCACCCTGGGGATAAATAGATGGGACTGCTCACAGCTGGAGGTAACTAAGCCACAGCTCTGGAGAATCCCAGGACCTGCATGGCTACCCCCAAAATTAAGTGGAGCTATACCAAAAACCCACCTGTAATCCATTTGTAGCAACTCAGCATGCCCTGGCCCCCCCTGTGGAGAAGCACTACCTAAAACATTGTCTTATTGCCTCAGAGACCAATAGAATGTTCAGGCCTTTAAGTAAGATCTCCTCTTCAGAAAGTCCCAAATCTATTTTTCACCCCAGTGTTAGCCTCTCTGAAATATGTTTCCCATTCAGTAGTCAGCATTTTGTCATGCTCAGCAAGGAGGATGGCCTGGTGGCCGTGGTAAAGAATCAGGAGCCGGGTGGACTCTGAATTTTTGATTCAGCAGCCACAGCTTCTGACTCACTTGCGCTAGATGACCTGTGGAAAACCACTGGACTCTGACAGGCCTTCATCAGATGAGCCAGAAAATGATATCAGAATAGGTTTCTACTGGAAACCAAACCTTGTGTGAAAATTGAGACTTCCTGAGCAGATAAATTAAAAGCAAGCTCTACAGGAGCAGCATGACGAAAGCCATATGTTGAACTTGAGCAGATGCGAGACAGAAAATAACCATAGCCTATAATATCACACAATGTCACCGGCTTGCACTCTATAAACTGCTGAACTGTGTCAACAAAGGCACCTGGCAACTGTCCTTTCTGTGTCACAGGCACTGAGTTGTAAAGACTGTAGCCTCTGAAGCCAGGCAGACCTGGGGTAGAATCCTGGCTCGAATACATCCTGGCTAGGTGATGTGGTGCACGTCACTCCACTTCTTTGCGTCTCAGCTGTCTCATCTGTCAAATGGGAATGAATGCATCCTGCTGCTGAGTTTTCCAAATTTGCTGGTATAGTGCGTGCAGCACTTTCACAGCATCATCTTCCAGGATTTGAAATAGCTCAACTGAAATTCCATCACCTCCACTAGCTTTGTTCGTAGTGATGCTTTCTAAGGCCCGCTTGACTTCACATTCCAGGATGTCTGGCTCTAGGTCAGTGATCACACCATCATGATGATCGGAGTTGTGAAGATCTTTTTTGTACAGTACTTCTGTGTATTCTTGCCACCTCTTCTTAATATCTTTTGCTTCTGTTAGGTCCATAACATTTCTGTCCTTTATCGAGCCCATCTTTGCATTAAAGGTTCCCTTGGTATCTCTAATTTTCTTGAAGAGATCTCTAGTCTTTCCCATTCTATTGTTTTCTTCTATTTTTTTGCATTGATCACTGAAGAAGGCTTTCTTATCTCTCCTTGCTATTCTTTGGAACTCTGCATTCAGATGCTTATATCTTTCCTTTTCTCCTTTGCTTTTTGCTTCTCTTCTTTTCACAGCTATTTGTAAGGCCTCCTCAGACAGCCATTTTGCTTTTTTGCATTTCTTTTCCATGGTGATGGTCTTGATCCCTGTCTCCTGTACAATGTCACGAACCTCTGTCCATAGTTCATCAGGCACTCTATCAGATCTAGTCCTTTAAATCTATTTCTCACTTCCACTGTATAATCATAAGGAATTTGATTTAGGTCATAACTGAATGGTCTAGTGGTTTTCCCTACTTTCTTCAATTTAAGTCTGAATTTGGCAATAAGGAGCTCATGATCTGAGCCACAAGCAGAGACGGGCCAACAAAGGTCCATCTAGTCAAGGCTATGGTTTTTCCAGTGGTCATGTATGGATGTGAGAGTTGGACTGTGAAGAAAGCTGAGTGCCGAAGAATTGATGCTTTTGAACTGTGGTGTTGAAGACTCTTGAGAGTCCCTTGGAGTGCAAGGAGATCCAACAAGTCCATTCTAAAGGAGATCAGCCCTGGGTGTTCGTTGGAAGGACTGATGCTAAAGCTGAAACTCCAGTACTTTGGCCACCTCATGCAAAGAGTTGACTCATTGAAAAAAACCCTGATGCTGGGATGGATTGGGGGCAGGAGGAGAAGGGGACAACAGAGGAGGAGATGGCTGGATGGCATGAGTTTAAGTAAACTCTGGGAGTTGGTGATGGACAGGGAGACCTGGCATGCTGCAATTCATGGGGTCGTGAAGAGTCAGACACGACTGAGTGACTGAACTGAACTGAAAGAAAAAAATTTTGACAAAAATTCAAGCAATGATTCTTGACTTAAAAACAGCACCAATAAAAAAGGAAAAGATGTCACTTCTTGATAAACGCTCAATGGATAAACACTAGACACTATCTCTCTGAAGCCAAAAATACCTCAGGGATCCCCCCATCGGTACCACTCGCATGTGCTCAGTCACTCAGTCCTGTCCAACTCTTTGCGACCCCATGGACTGTAGTCCTACAGGCTCCTCTGTCCATGGGACTTTCTAAGCAAGAATACTGGAGTGGGTTGCTGTTTCCTTCTCCAGGGGATCTTACCAATCCAGGGATGGAATCTCCCTTTCTTGTATCTCCTGCATTGGCAGGTGGATTCTTTACCACTGAGCCACCTGGGAAACCCATCATTACCATCAGTTCAGTTCAGTTCAGTTTAGTCGCTCAGTCGTGTCCAACTCTTTGCGACCCCATGAATCACAGCACGCCAGGCCTCCCTGTCCAACATTACCATGGTGTCATGCTATAACAAAAGTATTAACAGGAAAAAAAAAAGATACAGAAATTGGAAGGGAGAAGTTCTACTTTCAGTCCAACACGGAGTAGAAGCACTTCTTCCTATTGCTCTTGTTAAAAATCTTCAGTCCTACTCAAATGTTTCTCCTATGCCTCCTGCTAAAAAATCCTGAGCATTATATATAAAACAAGAAAAAGAACTGTGAAAGACAGAAGAATTCAGACTGGCTAGAGAGACCTTGAAACCCAAGGACCACCACAGTAGTGAGTTCCCTGGTGTTCTTTTTTGCCACATAAATCCAAGACTGGGTGCTAGAGAAGCCAAAAACCCATAAACATCAGTGGAAACAGACAAAAGATAAAGCGCCCAAAGTCAACGCTCTCTGAAGAAAAGAATAGGAAAACAACCAGCAAGACAGAAATGTTCAGACAATAACTTCCCTACCCTAGAGAAATACAATGGGGGAAAAAAAAACATGATCACACTCTCACCCCAGTCAGCAAACGCTGAGTGGGAAGCTTAGATGTTCCACTTTACCTGGCTGTAATGGGAAGCCCCAGTCCACCCACCAGCATATCACCCACTGCAAGTGTGGTATCCGAAGAAGACCAAGAGGGATTTTCATCCATGCCTGGCTGGAACAAGGTCCTTCCCCAAGGAGTCATTGAAGGTCATGTGGGAATCTTGAACTTCCACTCCAGAGAAAAAGTAAGAAGGTATCCCTTCCCATTTAGCCTAGTGGAAAGTCAAGACTTTCATCACCATCCTCACCTGTATGTGTGTGTGGGAGGGCACATGGGGAGCAGAAACAAGGACCCCTCCTCTCCTCCCAACCAGGGTGGTATCCACAGAGGTCTAGTGGGTAATCTGAATTTCGACTGCTACCCAAGGAGAAGCAAGCTGCCCCTTTTCCATCTTCCAAACCCCACTCCACTGTGTCCACACATTGTAGGAATCAGGACTTCCACAACCATCTGGCAGTAATGAAGTAAGACCCTCACTCCTTTTGTAGTGTGATATCAGGCAAAGCTTTCTAAAATAGACTTAAATAAAATGGAGAGCCTCTTCACATAAAACCAAAAATGTCCAGATACAATCAAAAATCATTCAGCATACCAACAATCAGAAAAATCTCAACTTGAGTAACTACAGACGATCAACAGTTGCCAAAACCAAGATGACACAGATGTTGCAATTATCGGAAAAATATTTTAAAGTAGCCATCATGAAAATACTTCAACAAGTAATGATGAGCACTCTTGTAACAAATAAAAAAAGTAGTCTCACCAAGAAATAAAGCAAAAAGTAGAATCAAATGGATATTTTAAAACTGAAAAATATGATAGCCAAAATAAAAACTCAATGCTCAATGGATGAGTTCAACTGCATGCTAAGTTGCTTCATTCATGTCTGACTCTTTGAGACCCTATGGACTGAACCCCGCCAGGCTCCTCTGTCCATGGGATTCTCCAGGCAAGAATACTGGAGTGGGTCGCCATGTCCTCCTCCAGGGGATCTTCCTGATCCAGGCATGGAACCTGCATCTCTTACGTCTCCTGCATTGGCAGGCAGGTTCTTTGCCACTAACACCACCTGGGAAGTCCACAGCAGAATGACAAAAAGAAATCAGTGAACTTAAAGACAGAGCAGTAGAAATTACCCAATCTGAACAAACATAGAAAAACCAGACTAAAAAAACTAACAGCCTCAGGGGCATATGGACAAAAACAAAAGATCCAATACTTGTATTTTCAGAATGCCAGAAGGAATGAAAAAAAAAATGGTAAAAAATACTCAAAGAAGTAATGCTGAAATTTCCCAAATTTGGCAAAAGACATAAACATCCAGATTCCAGATTTTGAGAGACTCAATGGACATGAGTTTGAGCACACTCAGGGAGATGGTGAAGGACAGGGAAGCCTGGTGCACTGCAGTCCATGGGGTCGCAAAGAGTAGGACGTGCCTGAGCAACCGAACAACAACGAAAGAGTAAACCCACAGCAATTCACACCAAGACATGCTCTAGACAAGGCAAATGTTTCAAAAACAACGAGAAAAAAGTAACACTTCATCTACATGGAGAAATCATTTAAATGACAGTGGACTTCTCAGAAACCATGAAGGCCAGAAGAAAGTAAAAAACATTTTTCAAGCACTGGAAAAAAAAAGAACTTTTTTTTCAGTTCAGTTCAGTTCAGTCACTCAGTCGTGTCCGACTCTTTGCGACCCCATGAATCGCAGCACACCAGGCCTCCCTGTCCATCACCAACTCCCGAAGTTCACTCAAACTCACGTCCATCAAGTCGGTGATGCCATCCAGCCATCTCATCCTCTGTCGTCCCCCTTTCCTCCTGCCCCCAATCCCTCCCAGCACCAGAGTCTTTTCCAATGAGTCAACTCTTCACATGAGGTGGCCAAAATACTGGAGTTTCAGCTTTAGCATCATTCCTTCCAAAGAAATCCCAGGGCTGATCTCCTTCAGAATGGACTGGTTGGATCTCCTTGTGGTCCAAGGGACTCTTAAGAGCTTTCTCCAACACCCAGCAAATTTCTCTTTCAAAAACAAAAAGGAAAAAAAAATTCTCAGATGAGGGAAAACTAAGAGAGTTTGTTACCAACAGATCAATCCTAAAAGAATGGTTAAGAGAATTTCTTCAAACAGGAAAAAAAAAAAAAGATTTCAAAAAAGAATTCTTAGAATACCAGGAAAGAAGGAAGAAAGAACAACTGAAACAGCAAAAATATTGGTGAGTACAACAGACTTTCCTTCTCTTTTTCCTTCTCAAAGTTTTCTAAACATTGTCTGATGTGGTTCTCAAAGTATTGTATATAGAGGAAATAATTAAGGCAATTTTAAATGAGGAGAGGTAAGCTTTCCTCATAGCTCAGTTGGTAAAGAATCTACCTGCAATGCAGGAGACCCTGGTTTGATCCCTGGGTGGGGAAGATCCCCTGGAGAAGGGATAGGCTACCCACTTCATTATTCTTGGGCTTCCCTTGTGGCTCAGACAGTAAAGAATCTGCCTGCAATATGGGAGACCTGGGTTTGATCCCTGCATTGGGAAGATCCCCTGGAGAAGGGAAAGGCTACCCATTCCTGTATTCTGGCCTGGAGAATTCCATGAGCTGTATAGTCCATGCTGTCACAGAGTCAGACATGACTGAGTGACTTTCACTTTCACTTTCAAAGAGATTTAAACAGAAATAAGATGTCTATACTTCATTTAAATTACTAAGCTGCCGGATAAGTTATTTACTTATATTTTAATGCTGTAAGAAACCACTAAAAATTTTACTCAAAAGAGATATACTCAAACACACCATAAGTAAATCAAAATAAAATTCTAAAAATAAATTTAACCCTCAAGAAAGTGAGAAAAAAAGAAAACAGAAATGAAATATAGAGGCACAAGCAGAAAGCAAAAACATAAAATGTCAGACATAAATCTTAACATATAATCACATTAAGTGTAAATCATCTAAACACGACAGACAAAATCAACCAACAAACAAAAATCAGCAGAGTGTCTGGAAAAAAAAATAATCCAACTAGGTGCTATCGACAATAAACTCAACTCACATATATTGATATGCTGCTGCTGCTGCTGCTAAGTCGCTTCAGTCGTGTCCAACTCTGTGCGACCCCATAGACAACAGCCCACCAGGCTTCCCTATCCCTGGGATTCTCCAGGCAAGAACACTGGAGTGGGTTGCCATTTCCTTCTCCAATGCATGAAAGTGAAGAGTGAAAGTGAAGTCGTTGAGTTGTGTCTGACTCTAGCGACCCCATGGACTGCAGCCTACCAGGCTCCTCCGTCCATGGGATTTTCCAGGTAAGAGTACTGGATTGGAGTGCCATTTCCTTCTCCATATATTCATATAGGTAAGTAAAAAGCTAAAGGATAGACAAAGATATCCATGCAAATCTTAGTCAAAAGAAATCAGGAGTGGCTATATTACCAACAGGTAAAAGCAGATGTCAGAGTAGAGATGACTACCAGGTTCAGAAATGAACAGTGTATAATACTCTTTGTGATCCCATGGACTGTAGCCCACCAGACTCCTCTGTCCGTGGAATTCTCCAGGCAAGAATACTGCAGTAGGTAGCCATTCCCTTCTCCAGGGGATCTTTACAACTCAGGCATCGAACCCAGGTCACCTGCACTGCAGGCCGATTCTTTACCACCTGAGCCACCAGGGAAGCCCTTTTCATACTGTTGTTGTTCAGTCACTCAGTTGGTTCGACTCTTTGAGATCCCATGGACTGCAGCATGCCAGGCTTCCCTGTCCCTCACCATCTCCTGAAGTTTGCCCAAGTTCATGTTCGTTGCATTGGTGATGCCGTGCAGCCATCTCATCCTTTGACACCCTCTTCTCCTCTGCCCTCAATCTTTCCCAGCATCAGGGACTATTCCAAAGAGTCGTCAGTTCGAATCAGGCCTAAAAGTCCTTTTCATATTACCATCAGGTAAAAGCAGATGCCAAGAATAGAGATAACTAGCAGGGACAGAAACCAACGGTGTACAGTATTAATAATAAAGGGGTCAACTTACCAACAAGACATAGCAATCCTACTTACGAATTAACTGACATCTTTGAAACTTCGTATCTTTTCATTTGCTCAAGTCTCCATTTATGTCTGATTGCAATTTCATAATTTCTTTACCTACGTTATGCTCATTTCTTGATTTGTGAGCACCAAATAGTTAATATTTTAAGAGAGATCATTTGAGGCTAAAAAAGAGCCTGTTTCTCCTTAAAGTTTCATTCACTAATGTTAGCATTAATCTGTATCTTGTCTACAACAAGCATTACTGTGATGTTCTAATGTATATGTTCTATTCCCCTTATCCCTTCTACCTTTGTTGATTGGAATTCTCCTGCTGATTCTTTTTACACCTACATAGCAACCAGTTGTAAAGCGGAAATCCAGTTTATACAAATAGTCTCCTATTAATGGACACTTTAGTTGTTTTTGCTATAGTAGAAGCTATGATAAACCAATTGTATCTTTGCATATTAAAGAATTTGTAACTCACACTTGAAAAAGCATATCAGTATTTATCTTATATCTGTAACTGAAAATACTGAAATAATGAGAAAATGCATTTGTAATTTTGCTACATAATGCCAAATTGCCTTCAATAAGGACATGCCATGAGAGATTTGATCGGACAGATGAATACAGAACACTAAATCCAAGGACTGGAGAATACACATGATTTCTAAGTTCATGTACAAGGAACATTTATGAAAATTGACACATACTTGGCCATAAAATAAATCACAATATGCTTCTCAGTATTGTTGTCATACAGATCACATTCTCTGATCTGCTCAGATCACAATGCAATAAAGTGACAAATTCAATAAAAAGATAACTAGAAACACTCATAGGTTTGGGAATTAAGAAATGTGTATCTAACTAACTGAGGAGTCCAAGACAAAATTAGAATATATATATATATATATAGAGAGAGAGAGAGAGAGAGAATTATATGATTAAAAAGCACCTAATATATCATGTGGGACATATAGGATGTAAGATGGAGATAATTCTGTGTTAATAGGAAAATTTCTGGGCCAAAATGCCTTTAAAAGAAAAGAAAAAAGGCTGAATATTAAAGAGTTAACCATTCAGTTTAAAAACTAAGAGAAAATAATGATAGAATAAATCTCAAGAAAGGAAGAGGAAGAAAACAATTAAGATTATAAACAGAAATCCATAAAATATCAAAGTCAATAGTTAGTTCTTTAAAAAGCCCAACAAACTCTGTTAAGACTGTTTCCCCAAAAATGGAGGGATTTGGCATAAGTAAACACTAGGAAAGAAAAAAATGCAGCATAAATTCAAATGAATACCTTCATGTCAGTAACTTTGATAACAGAGAAAACTGACAAATTCCTAGAAAAACATAACTTGCCAAAATTGACTTAAGAAAAAAATAAACTCTAATTGTCCAAAAACTGATAAAGGGAATCTGAATTTTAAATATCTCACACTAATATATGCACTCACAAAATACAACCCATGAAACAAGGCCCAGATGATTTACAAAATAAACTAACAAATATTCATGGAACAAAGAATTGCAGTCTTATGTAAAACATTCCAGAGAGGAGTGAAAAAAAGAATACTTCCCAGATCATTTCACTGGCTGAGTTTAATTTTAAAATTTAACAAGGATATTATTGAAAAATTAATATATTAACAAATTGAATCAAACAATGTAGAAAATATATAATGATCAATATTTCAATATTGATATTAAATATTTCAATGTATAAAAAAGTATTAAATAGGCTTTAATACCCACTCATAATAATACAAATAAGTAGGTAAGCAAGTAATAGAAGATAATTCCTCTGATTCTCAATTAAAAAATCTATAGGAGACCTCTTTTCCTTTAAAATCAGGAACAAAACAAGAATGTAATTCTCACCTCTTTGACTGACTATAGAAATCATAGCCAGAGCTGTAAGGCAAGAAAAGAAAAAAATAGATAAAAAACTGAGAGTCAGAAATAAAAATGTCTATCCAAATGTGGTATGATTCCCAAACAGAAAGCCCAAAAGAAGTTAAAGACAGCCATTAGAATTAATGTTAACAAGACTTTTGTATACAAAATCAATATTTAAAGGTTAATTATATTTCCAAACACTAGCAAGAAAGAGTTTAAATGAAATTTTAAAACATATCATTTACCACACCATCAAAAACATAAAATATTTAGGAATCAATTCAACACAAGATATGAAAATCTTTTTATGGAGGAAATCATAAAAATTTCACTAAATATAGTAAACAGTGACTTAATGAACGCTTAGGGTTAGAGGGCTCAGTTTTGTAAAAGTGTCAGTTTTCTTGCAAATTTATATATAGATATAATGTTATTCCAACTAAAATCATAACTTTTTGTATGAAATTTCACAAATTGAGTCTAAAAGTTGTATCAATGAGTAATGAGCCAAGAACAGTGAAGACTGTACTGAAAAAGAACAAAGAAGAGCAAATGCCCTACAAGACAGAACTCTGCAACAAGAGGAGAGACAAACTGATTTAAACATTTTTTAAATGGACATCTAGGCGCAAACACACGCAACCACTGATTGACCCCCTTCATCATGCCACCAACCACAAGGAAAAAGTAAACAAACACAGAAGTAACATCTTTCAAAGTAGAGCAAGGGACTAAGTATGGAAAAGCAGGTACATGACAATAGCTAACATCTGTTGTTGTCATTGTTCAGTCACTAAGTGTGTCTAACTCTTTGCCACCCCATGGACTGCAGCAATTAGAGGCTTCCCTGTCCTCCATTGTCTCCTAGACTTTGCTCAAACTCATGTCCGCTGAGTCAGTGATGCCATCCACCCATCTCATCCTCTGTTGCCCCCTTCTCCTTTTGCCCCCAATCTTTCCCAGCCTCAGGGAATGAGTTGGCTCTTTCCATCAGATAGTCAAAGTATTGGAACTTCAGCTTCAGCATCTGAGCACTAACATCTATATCATTCACCTCTTTCATAGATTAACTATAGCCCAAATCACCGAGTTAGCAGGAGCCCAAGCAGTCTGGCTCCAGAGCACAGGGGCCTAACTGAGTAATGACAGGCAGGGTCAGCCTGGCGACATGTTTCCACTCTGCACCAAACTATTTCCACCTTAGATCTGACATCTTACATGTGTACTTATTAAGCAGTTTGGAAAAACTACTATTTCAAAAGTAATGGGTTAACATCAGCCCTGGGATTTCTTTGGAAGGAATGATGCTAAAGCTGAAACTCCAGTACTTTGGCCACCTCATGCGAAGAGTTGACTCATTGGAAAAGACTCTGATGCTGGGAGGGATTGGGGGCAGGAGGAGAAGGGGACGACAGAGGATGAGATGGCTGGATGGCATCACTGACTCGATGGACGTTGAGTCTGGGTGAACTCCGGGAGTTGGTGACGGACAGGGAGGCCTGGTGTGCTGCGATTCGTGGGGTCGCAAAGAGTCGGACACGACTGAGTGACTGATCTGATCTGATCTGAACCCTTTAAAATGCAAATAACTTTCAGGATTATCAAGGGCCTGTCAGTCATTCAAGGATTAATGTAAATTAATTCAACAGATGCTTTCTTTCTAGCAAAGTCATTTCCATTGAAGGATTCAGAATTGTGGGGAGAGACCAGAAGCAAGGGGAGCTTCTTGAAGTATCTGATAAAAAACAACAGCTATTAAGGATTTGGGGCTTGCCAGATGGTAAAGAATTGGGTAGCTCAGATGGCAAAGAATCTGCCTGCAATGTCAGAGACCGAGGTTTGATACCTGGGTTGGGAAGATTCCTTGGAGAAGGGAATGGCTACTCACTCCAGTATTCTTCCTCAGAGAATTCCATGGACAAAGGAGCCTGGCGGGCTACAGTCCATGGGGTTGCAGAGTCGGACACGCCAGAGCAACTAACACTTTCACTTTCATAAGAGATATTACAGAGGTTAAATGAACAGGATCTAGCAACTGCTTTTGTAATATTCAGTAAACTTAGGTAGAAAAAATGTCAGACAGAGCATCCCCATCTTAGAGAACTGTGTATTGTCATATATAAAGGAGAGGATATGTCAGAAGACTCACTGACAATACCTCTTGGAAGGAACTAGAATACTAAGCTTATGCAGAAATTCCCTTCTACAGGGCATCTTACAAAATCAGGGATGGAACCGGGGTCTCCTGCAGTACAAGTAGATTCTTTACTATCTGAGCCTCCAGAGAAGCTCTACACAATGATAAAGATATCCTCCCATTTCTGTATCCTTTAGTGGACTCTACAGCATGGTCTACACAAACTCCTGACCAATGAGCTAACAAGTGAGCCCTCCTGTTGATTTACCCTAAATTCTGCTTGTTTTTATTCCAGGTCCTCTTCTTATCCCACGGGGTACCTGGTCACCACAGGTCCACCCTCATGCCAGGCATCATACACTCAGTGTCCCTCCAAATGACACCTCTTGTTCCAGAGCTGCTACTAGAGCTGTCCTTGCATTATCAGCTCAGCTGCTCCCTCGGTGTGCAAGGGAGCTCTGCGTCAGCCAGGAGCAGAGATGGGTTCCTTCTTCATTCTTCCTTCACTCTGGCACCCTGCAGGGGGAGTCTCCTCTGGCACTGGGGTATCTCCTCCCCTCACTTCCCTGGTCTGGTGTGGGGGAAAGAGCAGAATAGAGTTAACTGCCCATGCTTGTAGGCTGATGACTCCAGGTTTTGGCTCCTTCTGTTGCTGACCCAGACCAGTTACTGATGTCCTCTGTGTTGCAAGGAGGGACCAGCCAGGATCCCACGGCAATTCACCCAAAGACAAGGACCCTGCCCCAGACATCCTGCCCCTCTCTCCCTCTCCAGCCCTCGGCTTATGAAGTCTGTGGGGTGGGCAGATGCGGGTACTGGGGATAAAAGCGGAAACAGTTTTGCCAGCTGCTAGTAAGCTCTGGTCAGGGAGGGGAGCAGGGTGAGCAGCCAGCTGACTGCTTGTTGACAACTGTCTTTGGAACACAGACTCAGTGCCTAAGGGTTTCTGCTGGGGGCCCTGGTACCAACCCCAGGTTCAAAGATAAAATCCCATAACATGTGTACCCAGGAGTCAGAGAAGACCGTCATATCTCTCCAAGGAGTTACATCTAAAGAATCACGTTTTCAGCCACGTGAGCCATGCTAGGCGAACAGGGTGAACACTCTGTGGAGCCCCCAGAGCCCTGAGATCCTGAGGCAAGCCCATGCCTGGGGATTAACGCTGGGCAGTTGCCGTTTTGAAATTCTTAATTGGATCTTTGAGTTTCTGTTTGGCAAGTGGTCTGAGTTGAACTCCGTTCCCCCCTCCAAGTTTTCTATGTTGAGGTCCTAACTTCCAGCGCCTCAGAATGTGACCTTATTTGGAAATAAGGCTGTTGCAGATGTAATTAGTTAAATTAAGATGAGATCACACTGGAATGAGGTAGGACTTAATCCAACATGCCTGGTGTCCTTATAAAAAAGAAATTTGAACACAGAGACAGACACGTACGGAAAGGGGATGATGTGAAGGTACAAGGAGATCACCTTCTTCAAGTCAAAGATTAGCTAAGGCCACCAGGAGCTAGGGGAGGGGCACAGAACAGCTTCACTCTCACAAAAAGGAACCAGCCCTGCAGACACCACCAGAACTGCGAGACATATATTCTGTTATCTAAGCCACACAGATGTGCTACCTGTTACTGCAGTTCTAAGAAACTTAGACAGTAATGGAGTCTGATGGACAGTGGATTGTACAGAGAGATTCAGAGCCTCCTGTCACCTCTCCACCTTCCCTGAAGAGACTCTGGGCTGTCCCCTCTTCTGCCCCGTGTCAGTGACCCCTGCTCCCTCCTTCCCACACCGGGAGGGTTGCAGGAATACATATATCTCACACACTGAGTCACAGAGCCCACACTAAACGAGGGTCCTACCTGCCCTGCAAGTATCTCTGTGCCCAGAAGAGAGCAGAATTAAATAGCAAATAAAAAAACCATGAGAGGTTTAAAGAAAGGCTATGGACATCTTTGGCTTCCCAGGTGGCTCAGTGGTAAAGAATTCACCCGCCAAGGCAGCAGCCACAGGAGACTCAGGTTCCATCCCTGGATTGGGAAGATCCCCTGGAGGAGGAAATGGCAACGCACTCCAGTATTTTTGCCTAAAAAATGCCATGGACAGAGGAGCCTGGTGGGCTACAATCCATAGCATCGCAAAGAGTCAGACATGATTGAACAACTAAGCACTCACACGTGGACATCCCTGGGCAGTTTTACTCCCTGGTCTTTTCGAGCAGTATTCTTACTTTTTCTGTGATAGGTAAATGCATGTATTTCTTGCAAAGGAATGCAGAGATTGACCTGTCAGCCTTTTTGGATAAGTAAGATCCTTGAGAGGAGGAATGAATTCCATCTATTCACTATGTCCTTATACTATGGTTGACCTGGGAAGTTTAAAACAAAGTGGGATGGGCAACTCCCAATGCTGAAGACAGCAGAGCCCACAAACATTTTCATCGCTCTGTCTGTGACTTGAAATTCAAAGACAGCTCCTTCCAGACCCTCACTGGACTGTGAGCTACATGAGGGCATGGCCCATGTCTCCTTCCTGTGGTAACCACCTCACCCACCCACCCCTCTGTTCCTAGCACGAAATGTGGCACAGAGTTTATTATTAAATGTTTATGAAATTCATTTTTTTAATATTATGGAAATAAGGAAAATTGTTTTTTCTGCTTTTTGAACAAGGGGCCTTTATTTCATTTTGCAAGGAAACCCACAAGTGGTGTAGCCAGTTCTGTAGAAACAAAAGCAAAAACTAAGAAGGGAAAAGCCCTGACAGCTTTCAAGCCCCTGGTTCCAGCTGTTCCTGAAGCCCAGGTACAGGGCACCAAGACTTCTCTGAGAAACACTGATATCCTTACAATACATTCCCTCATTTATTTAAGAGATTTTGAGATAGTTATTCCATAATCTACAACCAAAAGAATCCTAGCTAATAATAGCATGAATACTATGTGAATTTGAATTCTCCAAATTTGAAATAGCACAAAATTTAAAAAATTAACTCTGTATACAAATTTTGGAACAATGCAAGTGTTCCAGCTTTTTTTGGAAATTCCACTGGGATCACATCATTTCCAAGCTATCTGGCTGAAGGGATTATAAACTATGTTTCACATTAAGATCACATGTTAGAACGATTTTAGCTATTAAGCAGAGCAGCCCACCATCTTCTAACAATATCCCATAAATTGTGCTGTTGTATTTGTGCTCACGACTTGTGTGAGTTCATTCACATTTACTATTATTATAACTGAAAACCTTTTCCTATCTTAGAACAATATCATCCAAGCATTCATTAAGTGATAAGCAGCAATAATACCTTGGAACAGAAATGAGCTGTGATAACACCCTATGAAGAAAACCAGACAAGCACCACTGCTAATTTAGCAAGCAGCATGGAAACAACGGCCGCAGAGAATACTAGAAAAGTAAACCCAGTGCTAAAGCGGTTACACCTTTAAGTTTGCAAAAAATAGTCATATACATTCAAGGATAATGGAAATTTTTCTGTTGACATGGCTGCCCAGGAATGTCATATAATATGCCCCAGACTCCATAAGTAGAAATGTACACACTTCAAGAATGCATTTTCTCCATATTATACACTCTAATAATTTTATTTATCAAAGAGTTATTTATAGGAAAATTAGTCTTGAATTATGTAAGATTTGAATTAGGCAAGGCCGTCAGGAATGTGCCCCTCATGTACAATGTGGCCACCCTGATTCGCCTCCTTCCTGGCTTGGGGGCCAAGCCTAAGGCCATGCCGGGAGACTATGTCTGGGACAGGCTCTCCTAGCGTCTTGGCTTGTCATCAAAGCCTGTCAAAGGGCAGCCTCCTGTCACCAGCCTCGCAAAGGCAAAGCTGAGAAAACATCCTCCCAGGAGCTGAGCGGTGGCCAGCATGCTCACCCCCATCTCACATCAGAGCAGTTTCCATGGAGGGAAAGGCCAGCGCTGGGCAGGAGGACCAGCTCTCCGCATCCTCACGCACACACAGGGAGGATGCTCAGACTCCAGGTCCAACACAGGGTCGGCCCAGCAAGCTCCTCCTGTTTTACTCCCTCATCACGAGAAAGCAGCAATGTCATCACATGAAAAGCCTCGTGGAAGAAACCCGTTCTCCTCCTACAGTGGGCAGATGCCGCGCAGATCTGGTGCATCATTTGTAAACGATTTCAAAGTTTATTTGTCTACTCCAAGGAGATTACTGGAATTTCCAACTGCATTTTAATGTAATTGTTTCCATGCTGCATAGGAAGTTTTTGCAGCCACAGTAATCACCTCTGATGTACAATTAGAGGCTGAGAATCTGCCGCCCTGTGGGACACAGCCTCTGTGTTAGGGCTACTACCCTGCAAGCCCTCAGACTTCTGCTATGACTCCACTCAACGAACGATTACTGAGTGTCTGCTGGGTGCCAAGGAGGAGCTCTGCCTTCAACAAGCTGATGTTCTATCGAGGCTGTTCATACTTCTGTGGCTGCAGAGTTCTATCTTCAAATGATGCAACACCATCTCCCACAGACTGCTGTATAAAACAGCGAAGTATACAACTGTGTTGTTGAAATGAGCAGACAGAGTTCAAGTAATCTCTTCTCAGACCCCTCAAACTTCCGCATCGAAGCAGGACCTGCCTAGGACCCCTCTAAGAGAACAGATTGCAAATCCAGAGTTCCTCAGTGGTTTGTTTAGTTGCTAAGTCACTTTGTGACCCCATAGACTGCAGCATGCCAGGCTTCCCTGTCCTTCACTGTCTCCTGGAGTTTGCTCAAACTCATGTTCATTGAGTTAGTGATACCATCCAACAATCTCATTCTCTGCCACCTGCTTCTCCTCCTGCCTTCAATCTTTTCCAATGAGTCAGCTCTTTGCATCAGGCAGGCAAAGTATGGGAGCTTCAGCATCAGTCCTTCCAATGAAAATTCAAAGTTGATTTCCTTTAGGATTGACTGGTTTAATCTCCTAAATGTTGAATAACTCCTACCAATATGCAAAACTGCCCCCAACTGCAGCAAGAGCTGCAGCAACTGATAAAACTAATGCCTGAGAAATAAGCAAGATTGTTCAAAGCTGACGCATCCAGCTTCAGGAACAAGCCTGGTGAAGGTGAGCCACCAGGAGGATCAAAGGAATTCTTTTCCCTCCCTTGAAGAATCTTACACCCAAGATGCCTCACCTTTCTCAGGAAACAGGGCTGATCGTATTCTTTTATTGTGAACAGCACTCCCTCCTTCCCTCTTTCCCAGCTCTGTCCTGGCTTCTTATCTCTTCTCCATCCTCATGAGCTCCCATGACAATCTCATCCTGCCTGGTTTTAATATCATCTACCTGCTGAGGACTCCATTTCCAGTCTGCCCTCTCCCCCAAATTCCTGATGCATGCTCCTAAGTGACGACTTTCTATCTCCACCTGGTTATTGCTGAAAATCAGTTAACTCAGCGAATCTAACACAGAACTCTAGATTTTCTTTCCCTTTCTCCCTCCAATCTTCCCCTCCTTTTTAAAGGACACCAGGGTCCACCCAGCTCAAAGCAGGAGCCCAGATGTCATCCTCAATCCCTTCCCCCACATCCAATCCATCGACCAGTCCTGCCCGCCCTACCTCTGATCTCCAATCATATCCAGACCCTTCCTCACTTGCAGCTATCACACTGCCCTCACTCTCATCTGGACACTGCGGCCACCTCCTGACTCCTCTCCTATTCTCACTCCTGTCTCCTTCAAGGCAGCCAGAAAGCTCTTTGGACAACATCAGTTTCTTAAGAGAAGCAGTGAATGATCCCTGGTTATGCTTCTCCACCTTACCTGGGTACAAACCCCTCTTCCTCAGCTTAGTGAGTTCCAGCCACACTTTCTGCCACTTTCATTCTCAAACACCCAAAGCTCATCCCTGCCATTGGGCCACTGAACTAGTTTGATGCATCTGCCTGAAATGCATGCACAATGATGCATGGTGGCTCCTTCTTGGCACAAAGGTCTCGGCTTCAAGGTGGCCTACTCAGAGATGCTTCTTCTGACCACCCAAGTCACCCTCCCACACATCTCCTTGAAAGTGAAAGTGTGAGTCACTCAGTCGTGTCCAACTCTTTTGCGACCCCATGGACTGTAGCCTGCCAGGCTCCTCTGTCCATGGGATTCTCCAGGCAAGAACCAGAGTGGCTTGCCATTCCCTTCTCCAGGGGATCTTCCTGAACCAAGGATCGAACCCAGGTCTCCTGCATTGCAGGCCGATTCTTTACCATCTGAGCCATCAGAGAAGCCATATTATATATTAAACATAACACTTATCACATTCAATATTTCCTTTCATTTATTTGTACACTGTGTGACTCCTCCTCCAATCAGCAGAACATAAGTTCTATGAGGGCAGAGAACTCGTCTCTCTCACCAGTAATGCAACCCCAAGGCTCAGAAATGGACCTGGCCCCTAACAGACCAGTAATCAACATTCAGTGAGTAAACGGAAGGGTAAATGCTAAAATCCTTCCCACCACTGGGGAGTTGTTGTTCCCCAAGTCCCTGTAATTACGGTGGACCTGTCAATCACAGTAACCTTCAACCCTGGCCATGGCAATGGATTCAAGGGTCTGGGCATGTGAACCAAGAAGAGCAAGTGAGATTCCCCCAGAGACCTGTGTACGTGAATGCTGACACAGGGAAACTTCTTTCCTCTGGACTGCGATAATGTACACCTGCCAGCATCTAAGGCCATGTCCTTCCCCCCAGTCTGTAGACAGAAAACAACAACATCACGGGAAAAATCTCACACACTGATTACTATGGGCCAGGCACTGCCGTGAAGGTTAGTGCACCCCCACTAATATAAGCTTCACAACAACTCATGAGTGGATCTCCATTAGTATCACACTATTTCTCTAGATGATGAAACTGAGGACCAGAGAGGTTAATCAACTTGCTCAAGGTCACAGAGGAGTCATCCCCGAGAGCTGTACTCTCAACCGTTCTACTCTACTGTCTCCAACAGCAGAAAGGAGTGAAGCCAGTCCAGCAGGAAAGCAGAGTCAGAAAATGGAAGAGAGGGTGCTGATGGCTGACGGTCTCACACCCAGGTGTGCCTGTGGCCTGTTTCACCTCTGGATCCTCTAGGTGTGGGAGTGAGCCAACTGGTGACAACATCTTCCGGTGTCACTTGCCACAAGAAAGATCCTGGCAAAAACAGGACATCACAAAATGGGTTGGCACTTGAGAGAAGCCCCACAGAACTGGCCACACATGTGTGTTGCATCTGTTTGTTGCAAAGAGAAATTAAACTTCTTGTTTTCAGATAAGAAAATCACCTAGATTTTCAATCAACCAAATAATATCTGAAAAGCTATTATTCTCTGCCCCATCCTAGGTCCCATAAAGCATGCAAAGACATTTAAGACATATTATCAAATATGGGATTCCTGAATGGTACTAGTGGTAAAGAAACCACCTGCCAATGCAGGAGACATAAGAGACACAGGTTCGATCCCTGGGTCAGGAAGATCCCTGGAGCAGGGCATGGAAACCCACTCTAGTATTTTTGCCTGGAGAATGCCACAGGCAGAGGAGCCTGGTGGGTTACAGTCCATAGGGTTGCAAAGAGTCAGACACAACTGAAGCGACTTAGCATGCATGCATCAAACTTACTTCCAAGGCACCATGCAGCTTGCATTCCTCCTTCACCCAACTCCCTTTTGAACTGACAAAATAAGCATTTTGAGGAGAGTTGACACTAGAGATGGGAGCCACACATTGACCTGAATCCTTGAGGCATCTCTGAGGGCTGCTGTGAGGCCAAGACCAAAGTCAGGACTTGGGGAAGTTCCTCCCCATCCTCCACCACCTACGATCCAGGTGCAAAATCCTGCAATGGATCAGGCAGACCACCACACTGCCTCTGCCCACTCCCAGCCTCCAGACTCCCAAACATCCCCCTGATCAGAGCAAGAACTAGAGATGCAAAGAGGCAACCAAGAAGCTGGGGAGAAGGAGGACTCGTCAGGCCCTGGCCCCTTGGACTGCCCTCACAGCCCTTACATACAGCAGGAGCTGGGCCCAGGACTCACTGACCAGTTGGAGAGGCATCTGCTAAAACAGCTGGCTCTAGACGTCCAAGACAGCAAGCTGTCAATCTCCTCCTGAGTGGAAGAGAAATCCCCATGTGGGTGGCCACAGTCTCGTGTCTTCAGTCCTCTCCTAATTATTGGCATTCTCAGCAGACAAGGAAAAACTTCAATAAAGACTGAGACTGAAAAATGGAACATGACCTCTACTTGAGAATAATTTCTAGACTTATGAAAACATTTAGTAACTCAAAGGGGAAGATCCGTTCGGTCAAAGTGATACAGTTACTTCCAAACCTGCCTACCCTCTCTGTTCATGGTGCAGAGGAAAATGCAAGTGAAAGTCAAAGTGGATCAGCTGTGTCCAACCCTTTGCGACCCCATGGATTATACAGTCTATGGAATTCTCCAGACCAGAATACTGGAGTGGGTAGCTATTCCCTTCTCCAGGGGATCATCCCAACCCAGGGATCGAACCCAGGTCCCCCACATTGCAGTCGGATTCTTTACCAGCTGAGCCACAAGGGAAACCCAGGAATACTGGCGTGGGTAGCCTATCCCTTCACCAGGGGATCTTCCTGACCCAGGAATTGAACTGGGGTCTCCTGTATTTCAGGTAGATTCTTTGTCAGCTGAGCTATCAGGGAAATGCAAAATAGAGAACAAAAAGACAGAGTCACTATGGAAACCAAGACATATTCGTGATGGACTAGAAGTGGAACTGAAACATCCGGGGACAAGCTGGCTGGGCTTCAGGCTTATGGAAGCAGAGATGTCACAACAGGGGTTATAGGCAGTGTCTCTTCTTCAAGGGTGGCTCAGACAGTGAAGAATCTGCCTGCAATGCAGGAGACCTGCGTTCAATCCCTGGGTTGGGAAGATGCCCTGGAGGAGGGCATGGCAACCCACTCCAGTATTCTTCCCTGGAGAATCCCCATGGACAGAGGAACCTGGTGGACTACAGTCCATGGGATCACAGAGTCAGACATGACTGAGCGACTTTCACTTTTTCTGCTCCAAGGCAGGACTAAGGCAAAATTCCACACTCTCCTCTCACTGAGTAAAACCTATTATTTCTCCCCAGCTACCTTGGACTACCATTCCATGGGACTGAGACACAGGAATGCTACAGAGGAAAGGAAGCACCTCAGCACTAGGAAGAGAACCAAATGCCCACTGGCCTGATGACTGGGTCTGAAACATCCCCTCCCCACCCCAAGCAGAAACCCTCAGCTCCCATTAAATCTGATTCTGGACTGGGGACCACTGAGGGAAAAGCCCAAGGTGAGCACAGAATGACAGAGAGAGAGAGAGAGAGAAAATAGTACACAAAAAAATCATACACAATATGAGACTGCAAATCCAAATTTCAAAACACAGGACGAAAAACTTGATGCTCCAAAGATAGCCAATAAAATCAGAGCAGGAATTCACACCAGATGAAATTAATTCCATGGACTAGTCTTTTAGAAGACTTCAAAATAACTATGTTTAGAATATTCAAAGAGATAAGTAAACAAATAACTTCCATTTTTTAAAAATGCAAGAAATTTTGAAACAAGAGCAGCAGTAAAGCTAGAATAAGAGCAGAGAGCTAGAGCAGTGTTGTTAATGATGAAAATATTTGCCAGAAGTCAAAGCAACAAACTATATGAAAAAGTTTTAACACGTTCCAAGCACAAAGACCGGAGAAGGCAATGGCACCCCACTCCAGTACTCTTGCCTAGAGAATCCCATGGACGGGGGATCCTAGTGGGCTGCAGTCCATGGGGTCGCACAGAGTCAGACTTGACTGAGCGACTTCACTTTCACTTTTCACTTTCATGCATTGGAGAAGGAAATGGCAACCCACTCCAGTATTCTTGCCTGGAGAGTCCCAGGGACGGGGGAGCCTGGTGGGCTGCCGTCTATGGGGTCAAACAGAGTCGGACACGACTGAATCGACTTAGCAGCAGTAGCAGCAGCAAGCACAAAGACTTAAGAATGCATGTACATGCAGTAGCTCAGAATAGCTATGAATTGAATGCATGGAGAGGGACTAGAGATAAAACTGAATGGTTTAATGTGGCCCTTCACTGAAGACCCCAAACTTGCTTGGTGGCTTCTGGCTATGCCCCACCCCTTACCCCCACCCTCATGCAGGTTGCTTTGATCTTTCTGGAGCTCCCCTGGATGTCCCATTTTCTAGAACATTTAGTAACCATTTATACCTGAAATTGACAGGATAAAGTCAAGCTGAGACCTCTGAAGCCACGGTTCTTGGAGTGGACTGGCATCACCACCTCTGGCCAGGTCAGCTGCTCATGTCAGCAAATGGTCCCTCCCTTTGCACCAGGAATTCTCCCAGCATCTGATCAAGGCCAGGTCCTGCCTGGCAGTTATTTCCGTACTCCAAGGAAACTACTTTCCAGAGAACGTGTTTTTGTCTTCTTGCTTGTGTCCAATATTAGGACTGCTGGTTCAAGTGAATGGGAATGTTTTCTCTCTTATGCTGCACTTTTAATATTTATACCAACAGACAATAAGGAAAATTAATTATACATATGTCTATGAATATATAAACATGTGTATGGAGGTAGATCTATACAACATGGATATGAACATTGCTCTTCTTGAGATACATTTAATATTTGCCAAGTTCTTAAGCTCAATGCTAAAAAGATTCCTAATACCTTATTTACTAATATAAATAAATAGGAACTGGGACAAAATTTTTTTTAATTTAAATTTATTTATTTTAATTAGAGCCTAATTACTTGGGACAACATTTTTATAAGATTATAGAAATTTAAAGATGTTTAAATATAATTTTTTAGGTAGTGACCATTTTGTAATGCTAAACAAATGATGCTGGTGAGATACCTAAATAACTGCTTGAAATCATCAAGCACGTCTGGGTTTTTTCTGTCATCTTAAGACCTAAAGTTTCATGTCCGTGCTGAAGGGTTCCTCACCACTCAGCCTGCCGTCATTCCAGAAAGTCTGACGCCAGTAGCCCAGCTAGAGCTATTCACCCAGCTCTTCTCCTAGTGCCTTATAGAAATTTGTACATCTCCTCCTAAACTTGCCAAAACCTTGAGGATAGTGCATTGTTTTTTTAAAAGAACAGAAACACCTTTCATCTTTGCTCTTACATTTTAATCTCTGATTACAAAAACAATAATCCTCCAAGAAAGTAATTACAAATCAGTAATTATTATCAGTAATTATTTTATTTCCCAGCAATAACTCCAAACATTTTGATGAATATCCTTTCCAGTCTTTTGCTGTCAATACATGCTTTCCTTTCCCAAAACTGATCATGCTATTCATAACACTGTATAGCTTCCTTTTTACTTAAAGGTATATCAGAGTATTTTTGCCAACAAATAGAGTTCTACCTCCTTCTAGATACTATTATCAACCTCATCTCACTAATCAGAAACTGAGGATCAGGAAGGTAAATCTCTCTGCCCAAGGTCACGTGGTTATTACTGACCGGCAGAACTGAGATTGGAACCCAGATCTCCCAAGGTCAGGTCCAATACTCGTTCTAATTCTGCAAAGTCACTAGGCTAATTCTCAGTCAGAAAGCCAAGAATGCCTTGCTCAGGGGATTAGCAGCTCAGAGTCTGCAGGATTTACATTATTCTGTCAGAACACAAAAGTTTGAAGGCCCAGCACAGTCGTTGGCTTCTTGCTGGGACAACAGCTAAGCTTTTCAACAGTTCGAGATGCCAAAAGAATCAGGGAATCAGGATCTGGGGGGAAAATGTGGAGCAAAGACCCTTCTGCTGTCTTGGGGGAAGAGGAAAGCTCATGGCCTGTGGAGCAAAGAGCATGTGTATCCTGTACAGCCTTTCAGAGGGAGCCAGAGCCAGCATCTTGGGTTTTACCTTAGCCCAGCAGTGGAAATTGCAAAGATAAAGTCTTCTTGGAGGTTGATTCTGAGGTAGAGAAGCTATGAGGGTCTAGAGGAGACAGGATGTGAGGTTGAAAATTAGGATTAAGCTTAGCAAGCCAAGTGGCTGTCTGTATACCTGACATCATGTCAAGAAAGACCCCTGGATCCCAGAATCTATCATCAACCTTGAAGAAACCCTCCTTTAATCTCTCTTCTTGATATTCAACCGAAATAATAATCAATAGCAAGTATTATTATTATTGATGGGCTTCCCAGGTGGCGCTAGTGGTAAAGAATCCACCTGCCAAAGCAGGAGACACAATAGACATGGGTTCGATCCCTGGGTCGGAAAGATCCTCTGGGGGAGGGCATGGAAACCCACCCCAGTATTCTTGCCTAGAGGATCCCATGGAGAGAGGAGCCTGGCAGACTACAGTCCCTAAGGCCAAAAAGCGTCAGACACAAAGCAACTATGCACACACACATGCACATTATTATTGATAGCATGTTAAGTTCTTAGTGCATGCACTAAGAACATGCCAGAGAATTATTTTTATTACTATTTTACAAAGTAAGAAAGCAAAGCTCAGAGACATATGCAATGTCACACACTTGGTGTCTACAGTTAGAATCTGCCATTCCTAATCTTGGAGCAGCCACTATTGGAGAACAGTATGGAGGTTCCTTAAGAAACTAAAACAAGAAATACCATACGACCCAGCAATCCCACTCCTGGGCATATATCCAGAGAAAAGTGTAATTCCAAATGATACATGCACCCCAAAGTTTATTGCAGCACTATTTACAAAAGACAGGACATGAAACCTAATGTCCATCGACAGAGGAATGGATAAACATGTGGCACATACATACAATGGAATTTTAGTCAGCCATAAGAAGAATGAAACTGCCACTTTTAAAGACATGGATGGACCTAGAGACTCTCAGAAAGAGTGTAAAAAATCAGAAAGAGAAAACCAAGTATTATATATTAATGCATATATGTGAGATCTAAAAAAATGGTACAGATGAATCTGTTTGCAAAGCAGAAATAGAGATACAGACATAGAGAACAAACATATGAACACCAGTGGGGGATGGAGGGGTGAGAAAAATTGGGAGATTGGGATTGACATATATACACTACTATATATAAAATAGATAACTAATGAGAACCGATTGGACAGTACAGGGAACTGCATGCAATGCTCTGTGGTGACCTAAATGGAAAGGAAATCCGAAAAAGAGGGGATATATGTATATATATGGTCGACTCACTTTGCTGTACAGCAAAAAAAAAAAAAACAAAAAAAACACAGTAAAGCAGCTATCCTCCAATTAAAAAAAAAAAAAAAGAATCTGCATCTAAGTTTGCTTTCTTATCACTATTCAAGGGAAGGACCACCCACCAGCACCACCCTAGCTTTGAATTTTTCCATTTCCCCCTGATGTCCATGGTGAACATGTGCAAAAACGTTGCCTCCTGTCTCCGTAGTGACTTAATCAGCTGGGATCCATCGGAAGATAGATGTTGTGATTATTTCATAGATTGGCCTTTGTACCAGGAAATTGATGGGCTGTTGAAGACTCAAATTCAGGGACCTCTGGCATGCTTTCTTAGGATTTTCTATTCATGGACCTTTAAACATTTTTAAAAGATTTTTATGCATGGTATCGTTCAAGATGTTTCTTAAAATTAAAATTCCAGAGCTAGAAGTGCCCTTAAAAATCCTCTAGACCAATCCTTTTAATTTAACAAATGAGGAGCAGAGCCCCAGCCCTCTCGCTGGGAGTGTCAGGGGCCATGTGGCTAACGTATGACACCCCCACAAGGATGAGACTGAGAGAAACAATCTAAATGTTACCCAGTTTAACAGACTTCTATCATCCATCACTGAGGAAATGGATATTGTATCTGGCAAAATGCCCCATGATTTTCTGCTTTCACAAAACAGTACCAAAACACTAATTAATCCCATGTTTGCTCTTTTTTAGAAGGAGGAATAAAAGTTTTCTGAGAATTTTAAGGGGAGGGCAAGCATGAGTACTTAGCTACTAGAAGGGACTCAGAAGTAGGCGGGGTGCACGGCAAAAAATCCTCAGAGATACAGAGGATGTTCTTCCTACTCCTGTAGAGAATCAGAAGTGCTTTAACTTCCAGAGATTAGTGAATTTAATAGACTGTGGGAAGGTCGTCTCTGAAACAGATATCGGTGTCCCCACAACGGTCACCATCAGTGCTGGCAGCCATGAGCCCCCTTCCGGTGGTTCTGAATGCAACAGACAAATGTGAGGAGAAAAGAACTTGCAGTCGTCAGTGGAGACTGTCGCTGAGAAAAACTAACATGATCTGAGGGGACTCAATCTCTGATTGACAGGGCTTCCCTGGTGGTTCAGATGTTAAAAACACCGCCTGCAATGCAGGAGACCCAGGTTCGATCCCTGGGTCAGAACAATTCCCTGAAGAAGGGAATGGAAACCCATTCCACTATTTTTGCCTGGAGAATCCCACAGACAGAGGAACCTGGCAGGCTACAGTCCATGGGGTCACAAACAGTCGGACATGATGGAGTGACTAACGCTACTACACTAATCTCTGACTGACAAACTCTGGGAAGGGGGCTGAGGATTAGAACTATTCTGATTTGGGCCAGTGGGGACTCTACTTTAACCCATCTCTTACTGAAGATGACATGTCACTTACCCAGCTAGACTATGGTTTCTCCAGAGCACAGCGGAAGGGTGGAACTTTATATAGGAACAGCAACACATCTATTTTTTTCTATATGAGACCAACTCATCAGCTTAGAGTGTCTTCTCAAGAATTTTAGAGGTAAGAGAAGATATGAAATTTGAGACCTGTGGTCATTAATTCAAACAGAATTCAACCAGCACAGTTATAATGTAATCTTTTTACCTCCAGCAGTGTTCAGATGTTCAAGTATGACTCAGTGTAAGTGGACATCTGGGTTTAACAGGGTTGATGGTTTCTGGGCAAGTATGATATGCAGGAAAAATGGTTAAAGGTAGGTAAGAATTTGGGAATGAGTACACAGAGTGCTCATAAGGAACCAGAGCTTGGTCAGCCTGAACCCATGAGAAAGCTGAGGGTAGTGAGAAAGTATGAGAGACAATGGATTGGGCATCTCAGTGAGGTCAGAGTTACTCAAGTCAGTACAGGGACTGAGTGACTGAGCGTGCAGGCACAAACACTACTGCCTTGGAAATCCCATGGACAGAGGAACCTGGCGGGCTACAACCCATGGAGGCGAAAAGAGGCGGACACGACTTTGTGACTAAACAACCACACGATCACTAAGGCCCTTATCTGGAGCCGGATCCAAGAGCAAGTAGTGTGAAGCCTTAAGTCTCAAAATGATGGTCTATAGAACTCAGAGACCCCACAAGGTGAAGCACTGAAAGCAAAATCTATGAGGATGAAATCTTTACCATGGACTGAAAGTACAGTTCTTCCTGCAATCTGTTCTGCAGTCTTCCAGACCAGGCTGTAACTCAGGTCATCCCTCCCTCCCTGTTCTGATCTGCAGGACCAAAGTGGGCACATCCCCTGATGCTGTAACATTTCCCAGTGCCCGTCAGTCATTATCAGTGGGAGTAAGCCAGCAGAGTGGACAAGGGTTCATTTTCTGGCCTAAGTTTCAGAAGATCCTTCTTTCTTTATAACCCAACTACATAAATCAGAAAAATGCAGAATTCTGTAATAGTGCAGAAATCAAAGGACGCCTATTAAATACCTTTCATATTCCAGCAGTTATACCAGAGGTTTTCCCACCGGGAACTATTGTAATATTCATGACGACTGTGAAAGGTGGGAATAATTTGCCCTATTTTACAAATGATCAAACTGAGACTTGGAAACCAAGTAACTTAGCCAGGATCTCACAGTTAGCATACAAAGGAGCCCAGACTGGAACCTCAGACATTTATTTCCCCAAGCCCATATTCCTTCTATCATCATACATGTTGCCTTTGGTGAAATGGGGGTGGGGGGAAAGCAGAAGAGAAATTGTGGTTTCTTTGAACACAGAACACAAAATTTGGGGATGTTCTCCAGTCTGTTCTGCCTAAATCCACATCAAGCAGCTTTGAATGCTTGCAGTTTATGGATTATTCTTGGGCCCTTTCTGATTTGTCCTGCCACAGCGGAGGCAGAGCAGGAGCAATATTTGGTTTAAATGAATGCCAGACCAGGCCGTAACTCAAAGAAATGCATGAAGAATATCAGTTTCACTGTTTCACTTTCTGCCTTATGTTTAAAACAAGGCTTTTCCCCCAACAAATATTTGCTGCTGAAGATGTCCTTACCAAGCCCTCAGTCATGATTCTGCCACTCAAGAAAACATGTGGTATGAAGCATTTTAACCTTCACGAACCTACAAATTGCAGAGTGTTTTGGCCGAAATAGTGTGAAAATTAAATATTCAGTTTGAAACTGTTCAACTCTCTTTGTGGATTTTTCCCCCTTCTTTTAACTATCTTCAAAATTAAGAAATGTGATTTCAGAAGATTAATAACCACTAGCCGAGGTATTTTTTACTGAGTTTTAAGCCTAGCCTTAAATTACTTCCATAATACTGTCTTCCCCTCCAAAACCTTTTGTATTAAGGTTAAATTACTTATCAATTCTCATGTAACATTAACTCAGGATCATCTATTATTTCAAAGGTTTCTCCTTACCAGCACTGCCTGGGGTGGGGAAGCGAGGTCAAAGCCTGGAGCTGGGATGTCAGGCAGTCAACCCTGAGCACTGAGACCTGTCCTGAAGGACTTTGGCTGTGGAGTGATGGTAGTTACTGGAGACTGTGTGACTTTTCAATTTGGGTTTTTTTTTTTTCCTTTCCTTTTTCCCCCCAAGCATTTTGCAGAGGTGGTCTGCTCTCAGGAGGGGCGAGGGTATCTTAGAACAGCGGACGATAGCTGTCTCAGATGCTGACACTCTAGCCTGCATCACAGATTCAGGTAAGTGCCTTAGAGAAGGTCCACAGGCAGAAGCTATGGGTGCCATTTGCACAAACTTGGATTCTGGGAAACACGAGCTCCAGCAGGGACCCACCAGTGATGCGCAGTGGGAGGTGCACAAAGAAAGATGCGCAATGGGAGATGCACAGTGGGTGGGGTTACTTCGAGCATTTGTAGGTGTGGCAGAGCCAGAGGCAGGCACACTGGCAGTGGCCTCCACAGCCTTCTCTGGTAGCTCAGTTGGTAAAGAATCCGCCTGCAATGCAGGAGACCCAGGTTCGATTCCCTGGTGGGGAAGATCCCCTGGAGAAGGGATAGGCTACCCACTCCAGTATTCTGGCCTGGAGAATTCCATGGACCGTATAGTCCATGGGGTTGCAAAGAGGTGGACACGACTGATCGACTTTCACTTTCACTTCCAAAGCCTCTGAAGGACTGCGGATATAGTCCCCACACCCTCGTCCTTCCATGAGCGCACCATTCGTGAGTTCGTCTGTGACATTCCTGAGATCTTCCAGAAACACCTGAGGAAGTGGAAGGGGGCCCAGGTTATAAAAGACGAGCAAAAAAGCCAGGGAAATTCGGCAGAGAGGTTGTATCTCGTTTGGATGTTAAGGTCGAAAGTGTTAAGTGGACCCTCGGGAGGCCAAAACACCTGAGTTTGCAGAGGCGGACGCCTGCGCATCATAAAGCACAGAGCGGAGGACGCACAGGGAGTGTCATGAAATGTTAGCACACCCGCACCCTGAGATGAAGCTAAAACCACAGGAACCTTCAGTTTATGCCATGTGTCGGTACAAAGGCTCTCCCGAATTCCTGCAAATTGCGGGGTGGGTAGAGTAAGGAGGGGCCATATCCTCATGGTGGGTTCTGGCATGTCAAGTCCGATGGAGACTCAGGCAAGCAAAATGTTTTATTCACTTCCAAATTCTAATTTCCCTCTGGAGCCCACTTCATTCCTCATCCTTTGGTTTCCTAGACTGTAAGTCCATTTGTGGTTGGGGGCGGGGGGAATAATTAGAAAAGAGAGGAAGAGAAATTGCAGACAAGTGAAAGGCAGAAAAGATAAGGATTTCTCATTCAGTGTGGGCTCAGCACTTTACCTCTGTGGTGTTTCCCCAAAACCCTAATCTAATCATGAGAAAAACATCAGACAAATCTAAGGAGAGGAACAGTCTACAAAGTGCTTAGCCAGGACTCCTCAAAACCGTCAAGGTCATGGAAAACCACGGAACCCTGAGAAACTATCAGAGGGGATGAGACAGAAGAGACGGTCCTGTGGGTTCCAGTGTGGGATCCTGGAAGAAAAAAAAGGATGTAAGAGGGAAAACTGCTGAAATCCAAAGTAAAATCTGTCTTTTACTCAGTAGCAATGTATAATGTTTATTTCATAGTTTTGACAAATGTACCATAGTTACATAAGATGTTATCTTTAGGGGAGGCTGAGGAAGGATAAACAAGAAAGCTCTATACCGTACTGGAAAATTTTTTGTAAACCTAAAATTAGTCCAAAATAAAAAGTTTATTTTAAAAAAGGAAGTATCCTTAGGAGAATCAAACATGAGCCTTAAAATATGCCCCTTGATTTCTTAGGTGAGAGAGATCTCTATAAGACTTGTGTAAGACGGATCAACAGTTTATGTTTTGGGGTCCAATGACTAAGTTCCTATAAGCTCATATACTGGCAAAGAGTTCTGAATAGTGTAAATAAAAGTTACCCAAAATATCTCAAATGTGAATATTATTCCATACCTATGGGTCTTTGGTGTCCCCTAGAAGGGGATATGGAGAAGGCAATGGCACCCCACTCCAGTACTCTTGCCTGGAAAATCCCATGGACGGAGGAGCCTGGTAGGCTGCAGTCCATGGGGTCGTGAAGAGTAGGACACGACTTCGAGGCTTCACTTTCACTTTTCACTTTCATGCATTGGAGAAGGAAATGGCAACCCACTCCAGTGTTCTTGCCTGGAGAATCCCAGGGACGGGGGAGCCTGGTGGGCTGCCGTCTGTGGGGTCGCACAGAGTCAGACACGACTGAAGCGACTTAGCAGCAGCAGCAGCAGCAGCAGAAGGGGATAACAATAGATTACATTTATCATAAGGTTATATGTTTCAGGAACCTCACTGAGAACTGTAAGTGCAACATCTGTTTTAAACCTCACCACCATCCTATGAGGTAAGGAGGTTGTTGTTGTCTTCAGAAAGGGTTCCTGGGTCACAGATAGTTTAAGTAACTTACTCCAGGTCTGCATAGCTAGAAAGAGGTGGATCTAGATTTGAACTAGACCAATTGGTCCTGGAGTCACATATACCATGTTGCTCTTCTGTTTCTCAAAGGGCCATCAACTTCTCTAAGGATCTGAGCCCTTCTACTTCCCAGGCCCTCAGAGAGCCCCTATAGATCTAAGGAAAAGCAAAACAGGCAAAGTATGTTCGGTATCCTAAGTAGACAGTCTTTGTTTCATTTACTCTTCATAACAATTCTATGAACCCTGGTAGTTCAGTCAGTTAAAGAATCTGCCTGAAGTGCAGGAGACCAGGGTTCAATCCCTGGGTCAGGAAGATCCCCTGGAGAAGGAAATGTCTAACCACTCCAGTATCCTTGCCTGGAAAATCCCATGGACAGAGGAGCCTGGTGGGCTACAGTCCATGGGATCTCAAAAGTTGGACCCAACTTAGCAACTAAATCAACAATTCAAAGATACAAGAGAAGTGCAATTTGTACTCCCATGTTGCAAACAGAAAAGAAATTCAAAAGTTAAGCAACATGCCATAGACTAGTAATAGGGAGATGGATGGAGCCAGAACAACCACTGAATTCCCTTAGCTCCCAGCTCTCTGCCTTTTCCACTCCTTTAATCTGGTTGATTTAATGGGGGGGTGGGGGGCTCCAAAATCACTGCAGATGGTGACTGTAGTCATCAAATTAAAAGACACTTGTTCCTTGGAAGAAAAGCTATGACCAACCTATCAGATCAGATCAGTCGCTCAGTCATGTCCAACTCTTTTCGACCCCATGAATCGCAGCACGCCAGGCCTCCCTGTCCATCACCAACCCCCGGAGTTCACCCAGACTCACATCCATCGAGTCAGTGATGCCATCCAGCCATCTCATCCTCTGTCGTCCCCTTCTCCTCCTGTCCCCAATCCTTCCCAGCATCAGAGTCTTCTCCAACGAGTCAACTCTTCGCATGAGGTGGCCAAAGTACTGGAGTTTCAGCTTTAGCATCAGTCCTTCCAATGAACACCCAGGACTGATCTCCTTCAGAATGGACTGGTTGGATCTCCTTGCAGTCCAAGGGACTCTCAAGAGTCTTCTCCAACACCATGGTTCAAAAGCATCAATTCTTCGGCGCTCAGCCTTCTTCACAGTCCAACTCTCACATCCATACATGATCACAGGAAAAACCATAGCCTTGACCAGACGGACCTTTGTTGGCAAAGTAATGTCTCTGCTTTTGAATATGCTATCTAGGTTGGTCATAACTTTCCTTCCAAGGAGTAAGTGTCTTTTAATTTCATGGCTGCAGTCACCATCTGCAGTGATTTTGGAGCCCAGGAAAAGAAAGTCTGACACTGTTTCCACTGTTTCCCCATCTATTTCCCATGAAGTGCTGGGACCGGATGCCATGATCTTCATTTTCTGAATGTTGAGCTTTAAGCCAACTTTTTCACTCTCCTCTTTCACTTTCATCAAGAGGCTTTTGAGTTCCTCTTCACTTTCTGCCATAAGGGTGGTGTCATCTGCATATCTGAGGGTATTGATATTTCTCCCGGCAATCTTGATTCCAGCTTGTGCTTCTTCCAGCCCAGCGTTTCTCATGATGTACTCTGCATATAAGTTAAATAAGCAGGGTGACAATATACAGCCTTGACGTACTCCTTTTCCTATTTGGAACCAGTCTGTTGTTCCATGTCCAATTCTAACTGTTCCTTCCTGACCTGCATACAGATTTCTCAAGAGGCAGATCAGGTGGTCTGGTATTCCCATCTCTTGAAGAATTTTCCACAGTTTATTGTGATCCACACAGTCAAAGGCTTTGGCATAGTCAATAAAGCAGAAATAGATGTTTTTCTGGAACTCTCTTGCTTTTTCTATGATCCAGTGGATGTTGGCAATTTGATCTCTGGTTCCTCTGCCTTTTCTAAAACCAGCTTGAACATCAGGAAGTTCACCGTTCACATATTGCTGAAGCCTGGCTTGGAGAATTTTGAGCACTACTTTACTAGCGTGTGAGACCAACCTATACAACAAATTAAAAAGCAGAGACATACGAAGAAGGCAATAGAAACCCACTCCAGTACTCTTGCCTGGAAAATCCCATGGATGGAGGAGCCTGGTAGGCTGCAGTCCATGGGGTCACTAGGAGTCGGACACAACTGAGCAACTTCACTTTCACTTTACTTTGCCAACAAAGGTCCTTTTAGTCAAAGCTGTGGCTGTTCCAGTGGTGGCTTCCCTGGTAGCTCAGATGGTAAAGCGTCTGCCTGCAATGTGGGAGACCCGGGTTTGATTCCTGGGTCGGGAAGATCCCCTGAAGAAGGAAATGGCAATCCACTCCAGCACCCTTGCCTGGAAAATCCCATGGACAGAGGAGCCTGATAGGCTACAGTCCATGGGGTCGCAAAGAGTTGGACACGACTAAGAGACTTCATTCATGGCTGTTCCAGTAGTCATGTATGGATGTGAGAGTTGGACTATAAAGAAAGCTGAGAGCTGAAGAATTGACGCTTTTGAACTGTGGTGTTGGAGAAGACTCTTGAGAGTCCCTTGAACTACAAGGAGACCCAACCAGTCAATCCTAAAGGAAATCAGTCCCAAATATTCACTGGAAGGACTGATGCTGAAGCTGAAACTCCAATCCTTTGGCCACCTGGTGCAAAGAATCGACTCATTGGAAAAGACCCTGGGAAGGATTGGAAGGTGGGAGGAGAAGGGAATGACAGAGAATGAGATGGTTGGATGGCATCACCAACTCAATGGACATGAGTCTGAGTAAACTCCAGGAGTTGGTGATGGACAGGGAGGCCTGGTGTGCTGCAGTCCATGGGATCGCAAAGAGTCGGACACAACTGAGTTACTGAACTGAACTGAACTGAATCTGGTTGATTACTAAGGTGTTTCACGTATGCCTGGCTTCCCTGGTGGCTCAGATGGTAAAATCGTATGCCTACCATGTGAGAGACCCGGGTTCAATCCCTGGATCAGAAAGATCCCTGGAGCAGGAAATGGCAACCCACTCCAGTACTCTTGCCTGAAAATCCCATGGACGGAGGAGTCCATGGGGTCACAAGGAGTTGGACACAACTGAGCAAATTCGCTTCACTTTGCTTCGCTTCCACCCATGACTAACAAGCACAAGCCTACTCTATCTTTAAACCTTAGATATGTCCTAAGAGAATTTTGAGCAGGATTTAGACATGCAGAAGGAACCACCTATAAAATATCGAGAGTCTAACTTGCTCTGGGTCTAACTTGTCTTTGACCAAGGAGATTAAACTACTGGGAACTGATAAATGAGCCTTCCCCAGAGAAGAACTGAGGTCCTGAGATAGGAGCTCCTGGTGGGACTCTTACATCACTCCAGCCTGCACAGGGCATAAACTTGTTTCCTGAATTATGGTCAACAAAAGCTTTCTCCACCTAAACAAATGAGGCATTGTACCACCACCGCCCCCCCCCCTCCCGACCATTGCTAAGGGTTCCTTCCCTTAGCATTTTTAAACTCTTGCTTGGCAACAAGTCAGTATTGATTTGCAGAAGTAAATGAGCTGATGGTCATGCAATGATCATTCAACATATCTGATTAACACCCACAGTCAATGTCAGAAAGTCAAGGTAAAGTGTAGAACTCAGGTCAGGGAGTTCAGGTATAAGGGGGTCTTTATTATTCCACTCAGTTATTAACCACACAGTTGTAAGCTCTCCCCTTCACACTCAGAATGCAAAAATTAATTAATAAGATAATATGAAAAATTTATTGAATAATTCTGCTAGTTCAATTTCATTTGCTTAATTATTTTTTCAGGAGAAAAGACAAAGTATTTGCCTCTTCACTGACTTCTCTCTGTCAGCGTGAAATTCTTGGGATTGAAACTTGCATGATGCTTCTCCTTCCCTACCCAATGCACCCACCCCTACAGACAAAGGGAGACCAGAAGTCCGCGGATTCTTAGTCCACTCCTCCAAACTCCCCATCTCTAGAAGTACTGGAAAATCCAGATCCCCCATTCTCATCCAGTACCACAAACCTGGAGTCATAGAATAAGCATCCTCTATTAGAGAAGAAAAAAATACATTCCTAGTGGCAGTCAGCAGGAGGCAGGGGCTCTTCCAGCTTAATGACTTGCAAATCAAAAGCATAAAAACCAGAATGCACCTTTTGAACCTCTTTCCCATTCTGCCTAGATGTCCTCATAATTTTCTCCCATAGCGTTCCTGTTATTTTTGCTACCAGAGTAATAACCTTCCTTGTGCATTTTTAAAATGTTGGAGGAGGAGCTGTCCAGTGATCTCAAAGCATGTGTTTTTGATTCTCATAAGATTATGGATACCAAAGGAATAAAAATGGAAATCACTACTGCCAAGATATGAAAGAGAGTTTGCATAGTAAAATAATTTAAACCTAACATTTGGACCCAATAAGGCAAATGGAACGTTTTTTCCATATTTTTGGAAAATGTGCATTTTCTTCACATTAAGTGGTACCAATAAAAAATAATGATTCTCACTCAGTTTATTTCTATAAATTAGATTGGCTTATAGTTTTCCAGGACATGGTTTTGTATCAAGCTATATGGCAAACACCTGGGCATAAAACCCACTCAGCTCTTTGCTTCCATGTGGGTGAAACAGGTCACCATTCCTCTCTTCTAAATCTAGAGCAAAGAGCAACTGAAGCCAGTTAATATATTGAGTTCCATCTATCTGCCAAGAATGGGTATGACATCAACAACTTGCGGATGTTTGTGAAGTTCCTCCCAGAGGCTGGGCGACCATCTTCTGATTAGAAATCGGATGATTCAGCAATACATGCTGGTAAAGACATTTGACTCATCCTGGAATCAGATAAAGAAAGAGAGAAGATCAAATAATAAAGAAGCGTTCAAAATTACTTTTATGTGGAATTCATGCATGAATATGCTAATCTAGGGAGAAATCTACCAATGAGACCATTGCCTGGAAATGGTGAGTGGTGGGTGGATGCAAATGAGGACATGGGAAATGGAGAAGAGGTACGGACAAGCAGGAAAAACAAGAGAAAAGAGAGAAAAAACAGAGGGGAGGGAAGAGATTAAATGTTGCATCTAGAACTCATGTTGTGTGTTATTGTTTTTTTTTTTTTCAAAGTTAAGTTAGCAGACGATCCAGTTCCAAAGTAGCTGGAAGCCCAGCTCAGCCGGAATGGTGGCCTGAACAGCAGGCCAGAACCAGAACCAGAAATGTCAAAACCAGAAATGATGGTTCAAAGCTAGTGATGCTTTAAGTCCCACCACTGTACATAAGCTCCAGCCGCCGAGGACCCCCTCACTCAGCAATCTGATGTGACAGATTCCTTCCTTCCCCATTTCCCAGGCCTGTTGGAAGACTTAGAGAGAGATGAATGTGAATGAACTGTGATGGCTATAAAATATTCCACACATGGAGTATGTGAGGTGGAAAGAGGGAAGGTGGTGAATTATTTATTATTCTTTGGCTCAAGTGTCAGCTGTTTGTAAGTCTTTGTGTTCTCCAGCATCTGAGGCACTATCCACTGAGATTTAAATAAAATTACCTTGAAGCCCTATTCCATAAACGGTAGGAAACCAAGCACTCACCCCCACCCCAATATCCCAGAGGATTGTTGGTGAGGGTGAGGGAGTAACATTTGTCCTGATTGCCTCTAGCTCCCATTTCCTACTATCGCTGAATTTTCAATCCTGGCTCCCATTTTCATCTCCTGCAGGTGTTGGAGTTTGTTTGTCCATCACTGGGGCCAGCCTAGGTTCCAGCGCTCCCCCCATAGGAACACAAGGTTGGGCGCGCAGAGACGTTCACTGAGGATTTGAAGCTCCATGGTGAGGCTATTGTGTAGCACAGCACACAACCTAAAGTTAAATGCCAGTGACCCCTTTGCTAACAGTCCCTGGCTCCTCTGGGGACATCAACACCTCATTGGTCATCTCTGCACAGACAGCTCCCTCCCTCCACCATCCATATCAACTCCCCTTTCCTTCTCATCTCCCACAAAACCACCATCCCCCCAATTTTTTCACTGTTCTCCCTGCCCCCTTCTTGTTTGGGTCTGGCACTAGGGAATCTCAACCTTGGCTACACAATAGAATCTCCTGGGGAATTTTGTTTTGTTTTGTTTTGTTTTAATAGCAGTCAGTGTCCATACCCTACCCATACCAACTACATCAGAGATTCTGGAGCTGGGGCACATGCACACATCATTTCCCAAAGCTCCTTCTATGTAGCCAAGGTTGAAAATCACCTTCAGTCTAGCTCATCTAAGCCATGTCCTGGGGCAAGCTCACCTTTCATATTCAGAAAGGCCATCAAGGAATTCTCCTGAACAAAAGACAATTCTCTCCCTGAAGAAACTGCTGCCAGTTTTTTAACTGAACATCATTTTTCCTACCACCATTATTATCATAAGAAATTTGCCAACAATCCACACTTCATTATCCAGAGGTTGGGATCCCTCCCCCACATCAGCATTTCTGGATAAGTCTCTTGCCCTTTCCTTCTTGGCTCACTTTCCTGGGTCACAGAATAGCAGGGTGGGCAGAGAACAAACCAAGGAATCCACACAGAGGAACCTGACTTTCTTCATAGACAGACTTCAAGGCAGGCAGAAATTCAGAGCAAAAATAGGAAGCTGACATTGTTTTGGAATCCCAGGGAGTAAAACATTCTCACCCTTAGTGAGAGAAAAATAAGCAGCCCTGTGATGGTATTATGCTTTGTTTTTCAGAAATAGACCCACAGACATAGAAAACAAACGTAGTTACCAAAGGGGAAGGGGAGCGGGAGGGATAAATTAGGAGATTGAGATTAACAGATAAATACTACTATATATGGCTTCCCTGGTGGCTGAGATGGTATAGAATCAGCCTGCAATGCAGGAGACGCTACTCCAATCCCTGGGTCAGGAAGATCCCCTGGAGAAGGAAATGGCAATCCACTCCAGTATTCTTACCTGGAAAATCCCATGGACAGAGGAGCCTGACAGGCTACAGTCCATGTGGTTGCAAAAGAGTTGGACATGACTGAGCAACTTTCACTTTCATGACTATATATATATAAATAGATAACCAACAAGGACCTACTGTATAGCACAAGGAACTATACTCAATATTTTGTAATAACTTACAAGGGAAAAGAATCTAAAAAAAAATTATATATATATATATGTGTGTGTGTGTGTGTGTGTGTATAACTGAATCACTGTGCTATACACCTGAAACTAATATAATACTGTAAATCAACTACACCGCAACTAAAAAATAAAAGTTTAAATAAAAATCAACAACAAAAAGAATCCACCGCCAAATCTTAAAATAAATAAATAATAAATAGAATTTTTTCTGAATAATTCAAAAATAATATTCCCTATATAACTTCGCCTTTGGTCTTCCTAACAACCCTGTGAAGAATGTAAGCAGAGCAGGAATTATTATCTATTTTTCCAGCAGAATAAATTCACACTCAGGGCAGATAAGTGACTGACCCCAAACCACACTGCTAGGACATGACAGAGTTGTTCATAGCATAGCACTTATCTTAGTTCTGACTGCTGTAACTAAGTACCATAGACTGGGTGGCTTATAAAAAGCAGGAATTTATTCCTCACAGTTCTGGAGACTGGAAGTCTCAGATCAGAGTGTCAGCAGGGTTGAGTCCTGGTTAGAGTCCTCTTCCAGGTTGCAGGCTACCACCCCCTCACATCCTCACGTGGCAGAGAGCAGAGAGCAGCAAGTTCTCCTGTGACTCCTACAAGGGCACTAATCCCATTCATGGGGACACCATCCTCAGGACCTCATCTCATCCTAATTACCTCCCAGAGGCCCCACCTCCTATTCTCATCACAGCAGAGGTCTGACTCATCTCCCAGCCTTCAGATATGTAAGACCTGTTAGGAGGCAAATGGCAGGCAGGAGACACTAGGGATGGCAAGTCCTCCTGGGAAGCCAGTAACTGATCTGTGCACACATCGGGGTCCTTCTGTAGGGTCTCCTGGAAGCTTGTCCAGAAGCAGAGACATTCAGTTCCCCCCTCCCAGGGGAAGCTGAGCTCCACTCCCTTTGAAGCATGGAGTTGCCATCATAGGGTAAGTGTTCTTGGAGCTGCCAGGCTAAAGCGGTGACCTTGAGGTGTCAGTCTCCTTGTGGGGAATGTGTTTGTGGTTTTGAATTATTTCTACAAGTTCCTTCAGCCCAAGGCTGTGCAGACAACCTTGGGTGAGACAGAGAAGGAGGACAATGAGATGTCCTAAAAATGCCTTTAAAAACTGTTGTCTGACAGGCCCTATATCACCACCTATTGCCAGAACGTAATAACAATCTCTCCTCCTCCACACTTTCGTCCTCCCTCTTGTGCTTACTGAAACCCCAGCCCGGGTTTCACATATGGGTCTAGTTGGTCGATCCTGTTGTCCTCCAGGGCCGTAAATTCAGACAGCCACAAATCAGCTTCAGAGAAACTTCAGCCCCAGACACGCACACGCTCCCATTCAAGTCCTGGTGTCCAAGCTGAAATATGGCTGCATGTGTTCCCTCCAGCACCGCCAGCCTGCCAGAGATGCCCCTCTGTCACAGATGGTTTATGGAGCAGCTGGGAGGCCAGGACACAGTGGCCAACCACCACTCCAGCCGCAGCGCCCCGACGCTTTGATCTCCTACTGGTAGTCCCATTTCTGCAAGGTTGCAGCCCATTCCCACACAGGCTTGAAAAACAACTCTCCAAAGCACCCTCGGGGAAGGGGCTCTGGGTTCCTCCAGGACCCGACACGGCTTTGCCAGTGCTGACTGCTTTTCTTCCCCAAATAGCCGTTCGTGACATTTCTTTGTCACCAGCTAAATACAGAGCCCTCCTGGCCCTCTTCCTTTCCTCGTGCTGACAGCTAACACAGAGTCTGCTCACCCTTTGCATGAAATGCTCCTTCTCAGAGTCCCTTCTCCAAGAATTTGAGCTTGGGTCTGGGCAGGACATTAACTCAAAGCAAATGTCAAACACTGGGTTTCCAGAGTGCTAGGAGGTACGCTGGCCTCATGGATGAGAAAAAAAACCTACACCTGCCTCCAAAGAGGTTTGCGCCATCATTGTGCCTCCTTAGCCCCAAGATAAATCCAGAGCCTGAGCCGGTGTGGGTGAGGCTCACTTGGATAAAGCTCAGGGCATGAGCCTGCATTCTCCCACTGCCTGAGCCAGGCTTCTCAAACTCCAGGGTGTGGTGAACTCACTGCATGTGTATGTGTTCAGTCATGTCTGACTCTGTGACCCCATGGACTGTAGCCCGCCAGGCTCCTCTGTCCATAGACTTCTCCAGGCAAGAATGCTGGAATGGGTTGCCATTTCCTTCTGCAGGGAATCTTCCTGACCCAGGGATCAAAACTGTGTCTCTTACATCTCCTGTATTGGCAGGCAGACTCTTTACCACTGTGCCACCTGGGAAAAGAGGTCAAATGAACTCACTTCACAGCTTTAAAAGAGGCCCGTTGGGAAATCCCTGGTAAGATTAGGACTCAGCGCTTTCACTGCCGAAGGCTCAGGTTCAATCCCTGTTCAGGAAACTAAGATCCTGCAAGCAATGCTGGGCACTGAAAAAGTAAAAAATAAAAGAGGCCAACTGGTGCCTGGTGCCCTCCCCGGAAGTTCACAGTTAGTTGGTCTCAGGTATGGGACTTTACAAAGCTCTTAAAGTGCTTCTCCATGTGGGACTGAGGTTGAGAACTTGAGAGCGACTGAGTGAAGATCAGTATCACTTTGCCCAGAGTTTCTCTTTGAAGCAACTCCCGGCAGGACCATAAGGAGAGTTTTGGAGGCATAACAAGCATTCCGTTACCATTCATTCAGTCCCTCATTCACTCCTAGTCTGCTAATGAGCCTTCACATTGTGTTAGGCACTCTGTGTTTATCTGGGTTTTCCAGAGAAATGGAATCAATAGGATTTACGTATATTTAAATATGGGTCTTCCACAGTGGCTCAGAGGTAAAGAATCCACCTGGAATGCAGGAGACGCAGGGTTGATCCCTGGGTCGGGAAGATCCCCTGGAGGAAGACTTGACAACCCACTCTAATATTCTTGCTTGGAGAATCTCATGGACAGAGGAGCTTGGTGGGCTACACAGTCCATGGGGTCAGAAAGAGTTAGACATGACTGAAGCAACTGAGCAGGCATGCAGATATTTAAATACATAGAGATATAAACACAAGATATTTATTATAAGGAATTGATTCATGCTATTATGGAGGCTGAGAGACCCCAGGATCTACAGTCAGCAAGCTAGAGACCCAGGAGAGCTTATGGTGTTAAGTTCCAGCCCAAGTCCAAGTTCAAAGTCAGGTGAAGATTGATGTCCCAGTTTGAAAACAGAGCATGAATTCTCCTTTGCTCGGCTCTTAGTTCTGTCGGGTCATGAAGAAATTGGATGAAGCCCACCCACATTCGAGAAGGCACTGTGCTTCTACTCAGTGTACTAATTCAGATGTTAATCTCATTGAAAAATACCCACACAGATTCAGAACAATGTTTCACCAAACATAAGAACACCTGGTGACTCAGTCAAGTTGACAAACATTAACCATCACACATCGCTCCAGGCACCACAGAGAACACTGAAAAGCCTTGGACTCTTGCCCTCAAGTGTCTTCCTGTCTCTTGATGACACAAGGTATGCAGAGAAGGCTGAAACCCTCACCGTGTGGTAGAGCTTCACAGGGTCAAGGCTCAGAGGTGAAAGAATCAGATGGGATGGTCACCAAAGTTCTGCTGGAAAAACTGGGCTTAACCTGGGCTGAGAGGCTGTTATGGGTTGAATTATGTCCTCTCTGCCCACCCCCCAAAAGATCTGTTTAAGTCCTAACACCCAGTAACGTGATCAGGATGTGTAAATAAGGTGGCTGCAGATGTCATTAGCTAAGATGATGTCATACTAATGTAGAGTCGGCTGTTAACCCAAAATGGTTAGTGTCCTTATAAGAAGAGGAGAGAGACACAGAGAGCTGATGGCCACATGAAGACAGTCACACAGAGAAACGGCATGTGAAGACAGAGGCAGAGATGGGGGTGATGAGTCTACAAGCCAAGGATTGTCAGCTGCCATCAGAAGCTAGGCGAGAGGCATGGAACATTTTCTGCCTCAGAGGAATCAACCCTGCTGACAGCCTGAGGTCAGACTTCTTGCCTCCAAAACTGTAAGAGGATAAATTTCTGTTAATTCAAGCCACCCGCTTGTGGTGCATGGTTATAGCAGCTCTGAGAAACTAAGACGAGGCCGAGTCCAGATGGACAAGCAGAGTGGGAAAGGAACCCTAGAGTCCCAGAGGTGGGGATGAATAAATAATGCATGGGGAGGACAAGGAGCAACCCAATCCCACTAAACAAAGAATCTCAGAAAGAATGCTGGGGAACACAAATCAGAGCTGCCGCCTCTCAGCTCATTTCCCCAGGGATACCGTGGTCCTGCCTTGTCTTGAGGGAAACTTCCTACCCCTTACGGCCCCTTTCACCCACCTGGTGCCAATCAGAGCTGCCTTCCTTTTCACTGATCCCTCCTCCCTGGGCAGTTTTAAGGTGGGCACATGACTCAACATCCTACTCCACCCTCTTGGCCATAGTAATTGGCCCGAAGATGGGCACTGAGCCAAGGCATGCCAATTAGGGACTTTCCTTGGGATTTTTCATTTTTATTATCATTAAAACTGGTAGAAAAGAGCCATTTTCTCTCTGTTCACAGGCCTGTGAAACATGAACTTGAAGCTGCCCCCAGCTACGTCCCTATAATGTAAATAAACAAAAAGACAAATTGATCTTTATGTGAGAATGGGGAAACAACAAGGTCCTACTGCACAGCCAGGGAATTATATTCAATATCCTGTAATAAACCATAATGGAATCACTTTGCTGTATAGCAGAAATTAACACAATATTGTAAATCAACTATACTTCCATAAAATAAATTTTTAAAAAAAAGATCCTTATAGCATTCAAGTCCCTGGTTCTAGACGCTAAAGTTTTTGGAACTGCACATGAATTTTTACTTTTCTCCCTTCTAATTCTCCCACCTATTCTGTGAGCTCTCCCAGGATCCTTCCCCTTATACATAAAAACAAAGACAACTTTGTTTAAACTGAATGCATGTCACCTCCATTGGCTCTGATGCCAGACTTCAGGGTTTGTGTTTAACCCTAGTAGCTAAAGACTGTTAACTGAAGTCTACACTATCTCATGCCAAGGTTCCCCAAGAAACTTCAGAAATAACACACAAAGTATATCCTTCTGGAAAGAGGTAGCATAGATGCCATCAGATTCTCAGTGGAGTTTTTGACCCTAGATAAGGTTAAGAACCACTGATGGGAGCTGTGAGGAGCCATTACAAACATAAGAATCACAAAACATATTCTTTTCCACTAACAATTATTAAACACCCTCAGATACTGAGTCATTTATCCAACAAACACACTCTCAGTCCCAGGGTCAAGAGCTGTTGGGGATGTGATGACATATGTGGGATATTTTGATCCTCAGAAAGTTTGAGTTGGCTTGGGGGATAATGGACATATACATAATTTTGATAGAAGGTGAGTGAGGGTAAAAAATTCAATGGTAGTTCAGAGGCAGTGCCTAAAACTTTTCCCACAACCTTGAAAGATCAGTAAATAGAGCACTGGATAGATTCCTCCTTCGTGAGTGGGCCCTAGAGAAGTCAGTGTCTCAGAATCTCAAGGTCATCAATTTCTAAATGGATCTAAAATACTGCCAGACCACCTTACAGGATGCTCTGCAGCGCTAACAAGAGAGAAAATATCTGCCAACTTCCTCAGTGCCTGGAAGCCACTGGACAAGATATACAACACCCTCTAAGGAGATGCCTGCCTCTGGACCTAGTTCATGCTAGGAGTGGCCCCTTGAACTATGCTGACCATCAGCCTGGACATCTCCGGCGAGCTTATTAGAAATGGAGATCTCAAGCCTCATTCCAGACTTTTCTGAATCTGCAAGATCCCCCATGGGATTTGTATGCAAATTAAAGTTTGAGACACACCCAAGTAGGTAGTTCTTAGCTTAGTGTGATTATAATCTGACAGAAAAGAAAATCTACCCTAGGGCACACGTTACCATTAGAGACAGAGGCAGGAACCAGAATTGCCCAGGTGTGCTGTGGGCTTGCTGTCACTCAGAGAAAAAGGGATCTGCAGGGATGTCCCTACTGGTCCAGTGGCTAAGACTCCATGCTCCCAATGCAGGGGGCTAGGGTTCGATCCCTGGTCAGGGAACTAGACCCCACATGGCACAACTAAGACCTGGTACAGCCAAAAATAAATAATTTTCTTAAAAAGAACAGGAGATGTGCTTGGGGCTACCTGGAGCCCAGGATGAAGCGAGCAGCAGCATGTGAACCAATCGTGGTGCTGGCCTTTGGTTCTGCCCACTCGTGCTCCTGCACCATAGACATATGGTCTCCCTGAATCTCCAGTCAGAGTGACACCAGCGTGCTTTGCATACATCAGTGCACTCAGGGGGGATTGGCAAACAGCTGGGGACCACAGCTGGCTGCATTTTGCTGATTTGAGTAGCGGTGTAGGGAGGGAGGCACCAGAAGGCTCTTGGAGTTCGAGCACAAGCCTAACCCACCAAGGTGCCAGTGAGATTAGAGGGCTTCCCCTCTGGCAGCAGCCCCATCACTAGGCTCCAAATGACCACAGTAGACACACAGACAGCAGAACTGAGGGCAGTAAGAACTCAGGGTCAAGAGAGTGGTAACAGCAATTAGGCCAAAAGGATTCCCCAGGCTCAGTTAGTTTTAGAAACAGCACTTTAAACAAAGTTGAGTTTGTTCCTTTGCAGGAGTGCCTTTCAGCTGCCACGCACACTGTGAAACTTTAGGAAGAGTAGACGTGCGTGTATGCTAAGTCACTTCAGTCATGTCTGACTCTTTGTGACCCTATGGACTGTAGCACTTTTGATCACAAATCCCTCCCTATCTGTGTCTGTCACTCCAGACATTTTGCCATAACAAAATACCATCAACTAGATGGCCTAGTTGGTTAGATGGCATCACCAATTCAATGGACATGAACTTGGGCAAACTCTGAGAGATAGTGAGAGACAGGGAAGCCTAGTGTGCTGCAGTCCATGGGGTTGCAAAGAGTCGGACATGACTTGGACATGACTTGATGACTGAACAACAACAAAGATGGCCTGAACAACAGGAATTTATTTCTCACATAATCCTGGAAAGTCCAGGATCAGGGGGCCAGCTGATGTGCTTTATGCTGAGAGCTTTCATCCTGGTTTGCAGACAGCTGCCTCCCATGGCAGAAAAGATAGGAAGTAAACTCTCTGCTGTCTCTTCTTGTAAGAGTATAAATTCCATCAAGAGGTCCCCACCTTCATGACCTCGTCTAACCCTAAATACGCCCACCCCCCCCTACAAAGGACCCATTCCCAGTTACCATCATATTGGAGGTGGTTGCTGTTGTTCAGTCGCTAAGTCATGTCCGACTCTTTGCAACCCCATGAACTGTAACAAGCCAGGCTTTCCTGTCCTTCACTATCTCCCAAAGTTTGCTCAAACTCATGTCCGTTGATTCAGTGATGCCATCTAACCATCTCATTCTTTGTCACCGCCTTCTCCTCTTGCCCTCAATCTTTCCCAGCATCAGGGTCTTTTCCAATGAGTTGTCTCTGCACATTGGTGGCCAAAGTATTGGAGCTTCAGCTTCAGCATCACTCCTTCCAATGAATATTCAGGGGCAATTTCCTTTAGGATTGACTGGTTTGATCTCCTTGCAGTACAAGGGATTCTCAAGAGTCTTCTCCAGAGCCACAAGAGTCTCATCTTTTGAATGCTGGGGAGGTAGTAGGCTGGGATAGTAACTCAGTCCATAGCACAATTCTATCATAGGCAGGAAGTCTTCAGAGCAGACTTTGGAAAACAATGGATTGGCCCAAAATTCATGAGTGTTTTTTCATAAGATGTTATGGGAAAATCCAAACAAACTTTTGGGTCAACCCAGTACTAACAAAGATGGAGGTAAGAGAAATCCATTTGAGGAAAGAAGATAGTCCATGAAAGTCTGCAGTGGGAGTCTTAGGCTTCCTTTGTTCAGGGCAATCAGGCAATCAGAGCATGTAGAAAATTCCTTCATACAGGTTAAATGCACTAAGAAGTTCACATTAATAATAATTACCACCACCACTTCTGAGTGCTCGGTATGAGCTTCAGGTCCATGATGAGTCAGGCTTTATATACATCATCTCAGTTAATGCTCTGAACTCCTGTTTGAGGAACTACTATTCTCATCCCTGTTTTCAAATGATGAAACAAAGGCTTTTTTAAGCCACTGCTTCAACTGTAAGTTGAAGTCTTACAACTGGTACAGAAACCCTAAATTTGACTTCAGGAGCCTGTCAAGATGCTGTAAAAATTCCCAAGTCTTTGGCACACAGGGAACATTATGCCCCAGGACCTACATTTAGATTTGCAGGGTCATCTTTCAGGAAGGGAGTCATCCTGATGAGTCTCGAGAGGACACATCTAAAAAAAGTCCCAGCTTGACATGCAGGGCCCATTTCTCTGTAGTTTTATGTTTTCGATATACCACCTGTCTTGTCAACATATTTTCATATACTGGTTTCTTCAAACTCACAATATGGTGAATTAAAAGACAAGAAAATTCTAGAACAGTAGGCGTGGAACTTGTGTTGATTTCCTGACGTTAATCCACCCCCCTCTACCTCTGCAGTTAGCTAGTTGGGTGAAATGATAACTTCTGAGCCTTACATGTCCATCTGTCAAGGCAGTATCTTCATAATTACAAATTTCAAAGAGGAAAACAACTTGTCACTCTCAATCAACAAACCTGGCTCTTTGCAAAGGGGCTGCTATGCAGTTTACCTCTGCACAAAACACTGCCAAGGATTTGCCTCAAGCCAGGGGAGCAGTGTATTTTGTCACGAATGAATTCGTGGATTCTATGGGAATTTCCTCCTCTGAGCATAAGAATCACCCTTCCACATGCCACCTTCCTTTCCAGGGGAAGTAGATCAGTGGTGGGGGGTGGGGGTAGGAACCTAAAGTCAAGATTTTTCAGATACAAAAGAGTATGGCTAATATAGATTTAACCTAAGAGTGGGGGAAAGTTTTCTTGCCCTGGCCTTGTTCCTTAAAAGATGGGTGACCTCCCCACTGTCCACATGCCATTCCCTCCCAGCTCCTCACCTGTAAAATGAGCAGCTGCTCCACTAACATTACAGACCCACAGCTCATGATCCCATGGGAGATGGAGCTCCTGGCGACATTTGTATACCAGCCCAAGCTCAGATTCCTGGGAAACACAGAACCTGGCTAATTCACTCCAGGGGAGCACCACAGTTCTGACCAGAAGAATGTCAAAATAAGAAGCTTTAACTCAAACCATTCCAAACAGATGGAACGTCAATCTCTCTTTCAAGTTCTTTCAAAAAGGATGTACAGAACACTGCATGGTGAAAAGTGAAGTCAGTCATGTCTGAATCTTTTCGACCCCATGGACTGTAGCCTACCAGGCCCCTCTGTCCATGGGATTTTCCAGGCAAGGGGACTAGAGTGGGTTGCCATTTCCTTCTCCAAGGGATCTTTCCAACCCAGGGATTGAACCCAGGTCTCCTGCATTGCAGGCAGCTGCTTTACCATCTGAGTCACCAGGGAAGCCTACTCAGTGTTTAAACAGCATTTGTGATCCATAAGTTCTTTCTTATCTCTGGCCTACATTGTCTCTACTAAAATAAAAAAATGCAGACCAGCTTTCCATCATATTCTAGGTCATGAAATTATTTCTATTTGGTGATAGCAATTTAATTGCTTTCCAATCTATTCCTATTTTATTTTTATTACTAATTTTAAGGTTATTCATTACTTAAGGATGTGCAGAAGTGTTAAAAATAATGTGACAGCAATCCTTGCTTTTTGCTAAAGTTAAAAAGCAATTGTTTTTAAAATACATAAGCGACTCCAGATATGGTCAGTTACCTGCTTACAGCCAATCCACTGTTTCTCCCATGTAGAAATAACCACCATTAGAAATTAATGTGTCTGCCTCTCATGCAGTTTTTTACTTTTACCAAATATGTATACACACATGGTAATATATAACATTTTTTGGAATTTTTAAAAACATATCAATGGTATCATATTGACTACACCATTTTAAAAATTACTTTTTTTCCCTCAACAAATGTTCTTAAGATTCATCTATATACCATTTATTTTATCTTCTGTGTGAATATACCACAAATGGATAATTAAGTTAATTCCAATATTTTTTCTATTATAGACAATCCTTCAGTGAGGAACCTTGTTTTCATGTTTTCCTTAAAGTGTAAAATATGGGAAATTTCCTTCAGGGCACATGAATCTAAAAGTACTTTCACCACGTGACAGTTTTACCAACAGTAAATAATTTTCCCATTTTCCGTACCTTTACTCATAACTCTTAATTATGCCAGTCTTTCCTATTGCCAAATAGATGAGTGTGATATGGCATTCAATGTTTTCCTTCACTCTAGTGAGTTTGATCATGTTTTTATAATTTTACTGGACATTTATGTTTTCCTTTTTATGATTTGCCAAATAAAAATGCTTGACTATTTCATGTATTGTCTACTTCTTCTCCCTTACTAATTTTAAAGTTTTTTTTTTTATACATTCTATATACTAATTCTGTCTTGATGTATGTGTTGAAAACATGTTTTGTCGATGCACGATACTGGATGCTTGGGGCTGGTGCACTGGGACGACCCAGAGGGATGGTATGGGGAGGGAGGAGGGAGGAGGGTTCAGGATGGGGAACACATGTATACCTGTGGCAGATTCATTTCGATATATAGCAAAACCAGTACAATATTGTAAAGTTAAAAAATAAAATAAAAGGAAAAAAAAAGAAAATATGTTTTGCTCTATGACTTATCTTTTCGTTTTGACCATGGCTTCTTTTGTCATGCAGAAGTCTGTCATTTTAATGCAGGCAAGTGTAGCAATCATTTGCTTTATGATATGCTTTTTCTGGGTTTTTTTCAAGTAATCCTTCCCTTTTCTAGGGTCATAAGTATATTCTTCTGATCAATCTCACATAGATCCCATGTCTCAGTGTCTATGTCTCTCCTCAGTTCTTCTAAAAATATTGCAAAGACTGTTGCTATTATGAAAGTAATATATGATTATTACAGAAGATCTAGGAAAAGAAGCAAGAAAACAAATCTGTATGTTATTATGTTGGGGGCCAGAGTGAGGTACTCCGCCCATGACAAAGGTCATGAGGAAGGAGGCTCGACATACGCAAAGGCGGGATCGAGCCTCAGGAGTCCCCCTAGAACTCCTCGAGCATCTACCCCCATTACCAGAGCCTGCCTACTTTACTACTTTGTGCTCTCACCTACATCTCTGACTTTACGGGGGGCTGTCCCCCACCACCTCTTTCAGAGAAGGAGTTAACCTAGAGCTCCAGTTAATAATAATTCCTGGGCGTGATAAGAGTGTTTTAACCTACAAACTCCTCTGAAGGTTCTCTAGCCTGCCTGACAGGCTTGTCCGGCCACATGTGATTGCTCACAGCCTCCCAACCGTGAGAGGCACGAGATGCTTTAAACCTTCTAAAAACAGGTTCCTTAGAAAAGTTAGAAAACTATTAGTATAAGTATAATGGGCTGATTAGAAATTGTGTTGGTGAAGGGTTTTTCATTTGTTGAGCCAATGTTTGTTGCTAAGTCTCCACATCCCCTGCCCTTACACACATTAATGAATATATAGAAGAAATAAGTATTAACCTTTGATATTAATCACGTTAGACCTTAGGCTAAGTAAATTCTTTCCTTAACTAAAACCCACTACACCCTCACCCTGTAGGAATGTAACTTTATTTGGGTGGCGTCTGTTTTGAGAATAATCACCCCTGGAGAAATAAGTGTCCTGGTTGACTGACCGCTGTCACAAGGAGAGGGTCGTAAATTGTCAGCAGGCCCCCCTGGCCAGAAGATGATGTAACACCCCTAAGACCTCTGTATACATTTGTGTGAAGCACCCGACTTTAATAAAAGTCAGGACTGCTGTCCCCACGTGACTTTTGTATAACATCTCAGTGTATAAAAGTAGACCATGGAAAATAAAGAATTGGGATCAGTTTCTCGAAATACTGGTCTCCCCATGTCGCTCTCTCTCCCACTCTGGCTGAGTCTCTATCAGGAGCGCGGAACCCACCATGCTTACTAATTATGCCTGGGCTTCTAAGATCCGACCGGGGAGGCCTCAGTGTCTCCTCTCCTTCGGGAGAACGGAAGGACGCCTGTGGCCTACGTAAGTGGTGCAAACTTCTTGTCTTGAAGTTTTATTGGTCTCCCGCATAAACCAAGCTGCTCAGCCTCTTTTCTCCACTGAATTTTCCTACTGAGCTATCCTCATTCTATCACTCTTTATATCCTTAATTAACGTTTAATTAAGCAATTGTTTCCTGATCTTCGCCTACGCCGTCTCTCCTTCGAATACCCTGGATCAGCCGGGGCTGGACCCCGGCATTATTAGATCAGTTTGAAAATAATTCTTATTATCCTTTAAGAACTCATCCACCAGGGTAACCCTATTTACAGCCCTTTTCAACATCACTGAAAGGAATATGTTATATAGCGTACAGCACCGAGCTTTGGAGAAAGATATGGATTGAAATCTTATCTCTGTTACCTTCTAGCTTACTTTCCTTGCACATGATCTTGGTTTCTCTGAACTTCAGTTTTCTCATCTATAAGGATGACAACTCCTTCCTTGGGTTGTTATGTGTCCCAATTTATATCAAATTTCACATGTCAGACCTACAGCTGGTAACATTTTTTCATAAAGAATCCTATGGGCCCCTGCCCTATTATATACCAGTGCAAAGGTCTCTGGGGAAAAGTAAGAACGAGCCATAGACAGACTTCTCTGCTCACCCCTGAGTGATGGGCAATAACCCAGGAAAGACAAACTGCATGTAGTCAGTGAAGCTGCTACCAAGCCATGGTGGTATCCATTTCACAGTCTGTTCCAATAGCCACCAGGCTCTTTCTTCCATTTATAAAAACTCACTTCACAGTGCCTAAAACGGCGTGGAAACTAGCCGAAGAACAAAGCAACCAGCTGATCTCATCCTCGGTACTTCCCTGCTCAAAGGAGTTAATTAGCAAAGGGGAAAACAATTGACTTTTTTGGTATTATATAATTCCATTGTATTTTTGCCAGGTATCAGATTTCACCACCCACTGCCATGTGTCACATCATGAAAGAACTTATTGTTATACACACAAAACAAGATAAGCACATAACTTTGCGAGAAGTGTAATTCACATTCTTTGTCTCATTGCAGTTGAAATCTTCAGGTTAATAGGTAATTACATTTATGAAACATGCCGTGCCTCGAATGAACATAGCTTGTGTTGAGATGGCCCTTGCCTGGAGAAAGACTATTTTTAGGCAGCTTGGCAAAGGAAATGAACGTTTTCAACCCACGTATGCACTGCCAGAAACTAACTCCACCAAATTCTTTATTACCAAAAGGAAAAAAAAAAAAAAAGTAACAAAATAATGAAATCTTTCTTTCACTATTTTGGGAATTGTCTTTCAATATCTAACACCTTTCAGCTTTCAGAATCTTCTTCACAGATTTGAGAGAATAGCTTCCTGGTAGAATGGTTGTATTTGAAATCAAGCTAGAGGTCATCTGATTGGAATCTCTTGTCCTTCTGTGCCTTGGAGGAATCACAGAGCCTTTTTGTTTATAGTGAAAATCTGGTTCGAGTAGGATCAGGTTCACTTTCAAGGACCCCAGGGCTGTGGACTTCAGATGAAAAAGAATCTCATACCATTCTCTGAAACAGCAAAAAAAAAAAAAAATCCCTTAGAAAACTAAATTCCTACATGTATTCTTCATAATTATATAAATCCAAATTATTTTATTTTCTGACAAAGTGAAAGTGTTATTTCTTCAGTCGAATCTAACTCTTTGTTATTCCATGGACTGTGACCGCAAGGTTCCTTTGTCCATGGAATTCTCCAGGCAAGAATACTGGAGTGGGGTGCTTCCCCAGGGGATATTCCCGACCCAGGGATCAAACCTGAGTCTCCTGCATTGCAGGCAGATTCTTTACTGTTTGAGCTACCAGCGAAGCCTTCTAATAAAGACTGAGATTTAAATAAAATACCTGATTGTTGAGCCAGCTTCCTCCCCCTTGGAAACAATGGAGTAAGATTCTGAAGATAGGGGTTCAAGTCTCGGCGCTGAGACCACTCTGAGCAGTAGTTCCTCGGCACACTTAGACCAGCATCCTTTCTGATGTGGACCAATGCCTCCTGACTGGTTTCCTTGTCTCCAATTTCCACCTCATCTAATCCACCCTCTACGTCAGAGGATATCAAAGTGGGAACCTCAGACCAGCAGTATCAGTACCACCCAAGACCTTATTAGAACTGCAGACTCTTGGGCCCCCCTCTAAAATAATGAAAACATGAACTCCAGAGCAGGGTTCAGCATCTGTGTTTTAAGAAGCCCTCCAGTTGATGCCAATGCCTACCAGCACCAGAGAGCTGCTAATCTACGTGGGTTCCATACAGTATAAGTCAAGGCTCATTACAAGACTTCAAAAGACTGTCAGGATCTGACTCTTTGGGCCTCCAAGTTCACCCTCTGATTTCCAACCCCCCACCCCCAGCGCCTCACTCCACCCCTGCAGTGGACTGTGCTGCTGAGCAGGTCTAACTTACGGAGGTGCCACCTTCTCCATGAATTCCCATCCAGTTAGTCAGTTTGTCTTCTGGTGTCTAAACGTCTCCATTTTTAAGAGTATCTCCTAAAATATTTGGACAAACTATTCTACCCTACCAGCCTGTGAGATCTTTGGAGAAATGCATTCACCCTTTCTTTCATCAGCTGCTTATAGAGCACCAGGCACGTAGGTGGTGCTTGGGATACACTAGCACAAATGGAACTTCTACACTCTGATCTTTTTTTTAAAACTAGTATATGATGATCTTTTTCTTTTTTAATTCTTAATTTTTTGACCACACTCTACAGCATGTGGGATCTTAGTTCCTCGAGCAAAGATCGAACCTGCACTCCCTGCAGTGGCATCACACACAGTCTTAACCACTGGACCACCAGAGAAGTCCCTTTATCCTCTGATCTTTGACTCCTTATCACTAGCACAGTAATACTGTGATAAAAGTTTTTTTAATGAGAATGCAGAGATTAGGGTTTAGCAAACGTCTACTCCAATCTCTTCAGAATCCATAGGTTGCCATTCAAGACCCTCCATAATTTGACCTTGCCCTATTTGTCCATATTTAAGCTCCGAGTGTCTCCTATATGCTCTGCCTGGTCCTCACTGGACTTTCCCGTTTCTTCTGCCTGGTCAGGTTGTATTAATCTTTCAAAGGCCAGATCAAATCCCAGGTCAACCAGTAAACCATAGCCTCTTTGTTTATCATCAGCACTTATTAACTATGTCATTCCATCAACAATTACCTTTTATTGAAACGAAATGAAAGTCGCTCAGTTGTGTCCACAACCCCATGGGCTGTGGCCTGCCAGGCTCCTCTTCCATGGGATTCTCCAGGCAAGAATACTGGAGTAGGTTGCCATTCCATTCTCCAGGGGATCTTCCTGACCCAGGGATCAAACCCTGGTCTTCCACATTGCAGGCATTTTCTTTACCATCTGAGCCACCAGGGAAAGCCTATTTTGTATTATTAGTCATCATATATGCATTTCTGTTTCATATCCCAAACCAGATTTAAAATTTATCTCGAGGAGGACTAGCCCTGACTCTCCTCCTTTCCCTGATGGTAAGATAGCAGAATTGTTAACAGGAGGATTCTAGAGTTAGAAAGCCTGAGTTTTAATCCTGGCTTGAAAGAAGCAACAATGAGTTCTCAAAGTCCTCAACATCTAAACATGTAGAATCATAGAATGCAGGCTAAATCCTACTTACCTCAGTTTCCTCAAGGACACCCTTGTGTTCTCCCCACAACTGCCCTGTGTGATAAGGGGTGATCTAAAAAGATTCTGAGTGAGTTTCCACAAAGAAAGCAGCAACAGGGGTAAAAATAAATTAATGGGGTGATACTTACAAGATCCTTTATTCATAAACTTACTCTGTGTGAAACATAAATGTTATTCTACATGAATGCAAGCAAAAACCCAATCTTCAAACTTAAAACTATAAAACTGGTTCATATCTTTCCTAATAGAGGAAGCAGGCAATTAACTTTTAAATATTAATCCTGATTTTCATTAGAAAGCCAGGCATTTGAGAAGAGTCAATGACTTTTAGTTTTGCCAAGCATTTTGGCTTGATTGACTGATTCAACTTTAGGAAGCAGAGTGAAAAATCTTACTGTTTACATTTTAAGAGTCGCTAACACCTAATGAGGGTCTTCCCAGGTGACTCAGTGGGTAAAGAATCTGCCTGCAATGCAGAAGCCTTAGGAGCCACGGGTTCGATCGCTGAGTCAGGAAGATCCCCGAGGAGGGCATGACAACCCACTCCAGTATTCTTGCCTGGAGAACCCCATGGACAGAGGAGCTTGGCAGGCTACAATCCAGGGACACGACTGAAGCAACTGAACACATATGCAACACCCAATGAAAGGTTTTCAGAGAACATGATTTCCAGGCAGCAGCGATGCCCACGGGCAGGTCTTTCCCTTGTGTCTTCTCTCTATCCAGGAGAGTGTCCTACAGGCTGCTCCCAGGGATCTAGCAGAGGTCCCAGAGAGTTCACCATGGTGGGAACTCTGTACGGTCAGGAGAGTGGACACGAGGACCAGGAGGCTCACATGGCATTTTCCCACCTCACGTCTTTTTTCTTAGCCCCTCGGAGGTGCGAGTTGGGGACCTGAGATGGGAAAGAGGATGCCTTTTCGGTGTGCCCCCATGATAAAAGTCTGATTAGTAAGGGCCGGAGCTGAGAGAGGCTTTGCTTCAGCTCTAGAAATCAGTGTGACGCCTAGCATATCCAAATGTCCCTGCAGGACCCCACTGGGAAATCACTAGAGTTTTACAAGGGTAGCTGCTGTTTTTGTGTACACAACATAACATTTTATGATGGGAAACCTAGCCCTTTGCTTTTTATGTAAAAGCATCGATTAAGGCTTTTTTAATGTTTGAGATGTAAAGAAGTGTGAAAAACTAATGTTGTTTCAGAAATGGGCCAAGGAGAAAGATAATGCAGTAGCAGCTCCTCATTTAATGAACTTCCTCATAAAATTATGTAGGGGATTTGTGATAAGTATGGCAATAAAAATGCGTTTGTTGTCTCTAATTTTTCCAGCTGTGGGTGAAATGGTTTCTAGTGAATATTACCACTATTATCTGTATTCCGTATTTATTCCATCACTAAATCAATATATTTTCAAGAGGAATATCACTAAATTCACCTATTACATTATTTAATTAGAATATTTTAAATAGATTTCTTAATTTTTTTACTTTTGTTTTTGCAGGAGCTGGGGGAGGGACATTTTTGCCAAAATTATCTCTTGCAAGATAATAATGAAGTTTAAGTAATAATTAATTAAATCTAAATGGTAGATGTGTGCTCAGTCACTCAGTTGTGTCTGATTCTTTTTGACCCCATGGACTATAGCCCTCCAGGCTCCTCTGTCCATGGGATTTTCCAGGCAGGAACACTGGAAAAGGTTGCCATTTCCTATTGCAGGAGAATCTTCCCAACCCAGGGATCAAACCCACATTTCTTACATCTCCTGCATTGGCAGGCAGATTCTTTACCACTGTGCCACCTGGGAAGCCCCCAAATGATAGATGCATATCCTTATACCTTTGTCAAAACTCATAGAATAAACACCAAGTCCTAATGTAAACTATGGACTTTCAGTGATAATAACGTGTCAATGTGTACTCAGCAATTATAACAAATGTACCAGTTTTGTGGAAGATGTTAATAGCAGGAGAAGAGGCAGATTGGGGGTACAGGGAGTATGGGAACTCTGTACTTTCACTCAATTTTGCTGGGAATGTAAAATTGCTCCCCAAAAAGGTAAGCCTAATTTAAAAGTTCTTGGGGATTTCTCTGGCACTCCAATAGCAGGGGCATGGGTTCAATCCTTGGTTGGGAAACTAAGATCCCACATGCTACTGTAACTTGGCCAAAAAATTAATTAATTAATTAAAAATAAAAAATTCTCTAGGGTGTATGTGTGTGTGTGTGTGTGTGTGTGGTGTGTGTTAGGACTAGGGGCTAATTTCATTTTCTAGCTATCTGTGGTCTAAGCCTAAATCTCCTTCTGTTTCACCCCTTCACCATTTGCTGAGGATCTTTCTGAAACGCACTGGCCCTGGTTGACACCAGATGTGGATGCCCCCACACTTGGCTCGGGTCCAAGGCACTCATCTCCCCAGAGTCCCACAGACAAGACTGAAAACAAAGGAGGAGATGGGCCTGACTGTGAATGCCTCCTGAGCACCCACTGGAACTCACTCTCTGGACTGAGTCTCAGGCATGAAAGTACCATACTGCACTTCCCCTTTTTCTTGTTAAAATTGAGGTTGGAGGGGGGAAAAAAAGGAGAAACACTAACACTGACCTTTTCTGAGAGTTGATCCTCAGGTAATCAAGGCCAGAGAAAATGACAAGCCAAGGCAGGGTTGAGGGGGGTGGGGTGCGGTACCCAGCAGTGGAGAACATCACGGGAAGAAAACACCTATCTCTTCCAAAGTGGGACACAGAGCACAGGGAGGAGCCAGGAATAGAGCCAGGAGTAAGGCAGGTCTGGGCAGACCCTGCTATGGTCATTCAAGCCCCTTCACCCCACTCTCCTCACCCCTACACACATACACACACACACACACACACACACACACAGAGGTATGCTCCCTCTTTCCCAAGGAGCACTCAGGGTTCAGCCCACGATTCACAGAAACTTCCTCATTTGTGCCTTTCCATGACCAGATTACGATATCAGAACAGTGAGGTGATGCTCTAATCCTGGATACAGAAATTCATGAATTCATTCATTCTTCGTGTGCCCCATGCTGAGTTAGGCCAGGGGGTATAAATGCACGTAGGGCATAGACCCTGAGTTCCATCAGCTTCTGATCCATCTTTGGACATTGTCCCCTTGAGAGAAGCAGAAAGAAAGCAGGCAGATCTGCCCACTGTTCTTGGCCTGAAGAGTCAGGCTTTCCCAGGGCCGTCCCTGGGCTCAGCCAGAACTCACAGCTGCCGCCCCGCCTATCTGCCCTGCTGCCCTGCCTCGACCTGGGGCTGACCTGCCCAGACCACACTTATTAAAGGAGGGAGGTCACTGACTCCTGTTCTTGCCGACACTGGCCTGTTATGGGCCAAAACTGTGGAATTATGTGTGGTGCTTTACAAGACGATCAAGTGTCAAGGAGCCGTGGGGTGACAGTTGCCACATGGATTCGGACTCAGGCCACAAAGGAAGGGACTTGGAGCCTCCTAGTGGGGCTATTCTTGCTGCCGCCCCTCGAACCCTCATTCAAGGCCAAATATTAGTCCTTGTATTTTTACTGCGGTCTCCCCAGAATTTTACCCGCATAAGAGAACAATTCAATTTTTCTTTTTCACTTTTTCTTTCATTAAAGGAAAAATTTCTCCCCTAGAAAATACAAAGTGAAAAACTGAAATTGCACTTAAATAAAAGGAGAGACATTTTTCAAATAAAAAGAGGGCTGAAGCGGAGAGAGAGAGAGATGAGACAAAAAGCAATAACCTCTTCTTACATCTCAAGCTAAGAGTCAGATCTGGGACTTCCAAAAAGGTATGACTCTTCAAAACTGATTAATTTTTAGATCTTAAAAAACCACACGGTCTCTTTAAAGAGCCATGAAAGCCTGATTCAAGTTGTTAAATTTTATGTTGTGTGTAATGTTGTAATTGATGTCAAACCTTTCACATTTTCTTACCACTGACATTGGACAGTCTACTCCACTCAAGGGCTCTGTTACCGGAGTCGCGATTAAGTAACCTAACCAGGAAATAAGGGCAGAATGGAGTTTTATTACATGGAATTGAGAAGTTCAGATGCAAAATAATTAAGTCTGAGCCAAACATAGCCATTCTCTCTCCCATCAGTTTATTTTGGTGGATAATTGGCTGTATTAGGTATTTCACTGAGCAGCATATAAAACTTTATTGCCCTTGTAAAGTGCATGCTGTGAATTCTGATGCTTCTGTGTGTTTGGAGGAACATAATTGTTCCCTTTGCAGAACAGCACTGCTTACCTAGATCCTGAGACCAAACTAGGCTGAGGACGCCCATCACTGAAAGGCCTGGGTTCCAGATGTATGTGAGTGAGGATCTCAGATGGACCCTGAGAAGAGAGCCCCTCTGATCACAGAGCACCGGAAATGAAAAGAGCAAGGCACCAGCCCTATTTGATATGGGCTCTGCCAAGTCACTGCTGGGCTTCCGATGTTTGTGCTTGCACACTGAGGAATTAATAAGTCAACACCAACTGTGGCTCTCCGGGTCTCAGGGCTTGTGACACATGGGTCTTTCCTGAGGTGGTCTCGCTGCCCCTCCTCCATCCTTCTCAGAAACACAGGCTGTGGGTATACTGCCGAGGGGCCCCCTTTTTAACTGTGCATTCAGTACCATAAGAACAATTTGGAATTGACCTCATTAGAATCCTTTTCTGGGAAAAACAACATGTGGCTACATACGGTTTCAGTTAGGTTCCAGAAGCTTTCCTATTCTTTGGACTCAACAATATGCCTGAATCGCCATCTCTGATTGTTTTTACAAGCCGCTTTTTCAGTGTATTTCCCCAGGTAGCTCACAGCCCTGCTCCTCTGCCTGTGCCCTTCCTTTTGCCCTTCCAGCTCTTTCTTAGTGTCATTTACAGCAGTGGTCCCCAACTTTTTTGGCACTCTGGAATACAATTTTTCCATGGACGAGGGCGGGGGTAGGGAGGGATGGTTTCAGGATGATCAAAGTGCATTATGTTAATTGTGCACTTTATTTCCATTATTATTACATCAGCTCCATCTCAGATCATCAGGCACTGGATCCTGGAGGCCAGGGTCCCCTGATCTACAGGAATTCTGTGACCTGAATGGAAGAACCCTCAGACCTCAGAGCTCACCAGTACAGTGGAGCTGAGCTGCCTGGGGAAAATCATCCTTTCATTTCACAATTTACAGTGCAATGCAGCATTTCACATCCCGATTCTGTGGACCCCAGGAGTCTCCAAACTTCCCAAAATGATATATTTATGTACTTTTCTAGGCAGAGGATCTGGAACTTTCACCAGTCTCTCCAAGGATTGTGTGGCCCTTGCAAAAAAAAAAAAAGAAAGAACAACTGGTTGCACTTAAGAAGCAGATTTTTCAATAATAGTATCATATATAAAGAGCTTTATGAGAGAAATGAGGACTGAGCACAGTTCTAACCTCCCACCTTAACAGTGATTGGATTTGTGCCACGTGCAAGGGGAGCTAGGAAAACGAGAAGAATTATTTATGCCAGGGGGAGGGCGAGGAGGGAAGTATTCCTGTTTTAAAAGGAAGTCACACTTGAATGAGTTTCAGAGAGATGAGTGCCATTGTGCCAGGAGTGGAAGGTGTTCTTGGTAGAAGTGATCCTACATGGGAGAGAGTGTGGGGAGTTCCTGGAAGGGGGGAAGTTCTAGGTTCAGTGCAGAAGATGAGAGTGTTCAAGAAGGTGGGTACCACCTCCCCTGAGCACCCGGACGAGTCTCGAGGCTTGTGGGAAACCAGAACTAAGGAAGAAGTTGTTCAGCAGCAATCCATTGCCTTTTTTTCTAGGAGTGTAACCGGCAGCAGTGAGCATATTGAGTTCAGTTAAACAATCCAGGCAGTCTAGAGAAGTGTTGGGAAGATCCACACCTTCCAGGTTGCCTGGAACAGACCTGGTTTTCCCACTGTGCATCCTGCATCCCGGGGCAGCACCGGACCACCGGGAGGCAGATCATTCTACCTCCAGCTAGGTCCTAGGAAGCGGGCAGGGCAGATGTTCCCAGGACTGGAAACGTGTGTTTCAATCTGTGAGGAGAGAGTTGGAGGGGAGATTGGGGGGTGAGGGTGCTTGGCATTTGGACCCTTGATGAAGATCTGTGGGAAACAATTTCTCAGGAGAATATCACAGGCCACTTCCCATGCATGTCATCAAGCCTGAAAAGCTCCTGAGAGCGGCTGGCCAGGGGAGCTGGTACGTTCCTCCAAACACAGCATGGCTGGCAGCAAGGAGAGTGGTCGGAAGATGCGGGGACCAGGCTGGGCAGCGGCACAGGCGATGCAGGCTTAGGCCTCATGCAACTCGAATGACCACAGAGTCTCCAGGCCTATTGCTGGCCGAGTCCACCCCCAACATGGCAAGGCTCGAGGCTGGAGTACAAAAGGAGGCCCACTGACCACAGTACATATTGAATGATTATGAACCACACCAACAAACTGCTGAATAACTCTCTCCTCTGGCCTTGACAAGAATCCCCCTCAAAACAACCAGGAGGACCAGGTTCCAGCTGGAATTCTCAGACTCCTCAGAGCTCCACCCCAGAACATTGCACCATGAGGGGAGCTGTTGACCCCTGGCCACCAGCCCTCGGCCTGCACATCTCACTTCCTGTCTGTGCTCAGTCCCTGTGACCATTGGCCCATACATTCAAGCTCCTGTGTTCCCCATAAGCAGCTGCCCCTTGGCCCTCCCTGAAGTCTAGGGGTATGCATCTCAGCAACCAGGTCTGCCCCCCTCCCCAAAGAGGCCCAGAGAGGCCCTGTAGACTGACATTGGGGCAGGAAGCTCTGATGTCATAGGAACCCAAAGCATAGAAGGGGGACACAGGCTTGAGATGGACATGTGCCATCAATCTACCTGACACTGATGGGAGGCTTGGAGGCCAAGGCCGAGTGGGGTTCACTAAAATGCACCACTCAGGACACATGGTACAGCTGGAGCTCCCCTGGTTTGGGTGCCCCTGGGCTCCTTCCAAGGCCCTCAAGGTGATCGTGGAGGAGGCAGCCAGGCAGCCCTGGCTTTGAGCCTTGGCTCTGTTCCTCATGGGCTGTGCAGTCTTGGGTAAAGCATTTGTCTTCTCCAGGCCTCTTGTTTTACCAGCGAGGGTATTTAACCACCCACCTCATAGAAACCACAAGAGGCTCACAGGAGGGAACAATGTGGCAGGGTCATCAAGGCCTCACAGACACGATGCTGTCACCTGGCTGGCTGGACAGACAGAGCTTGGGGAACACAACCATCTCTTTCTCACCTGAGTGCCGTGGAATAAGAAAAGGAAAATAAAGAGTTGTGTTGAGTTACAAACTGAACTGTAGCTGCAAAGGTCCCAAGGGAACCCATTTTTCTGAGTCTTCTCTCTTTATTTGCCAGGTACAGGTTATCCCTCCAACGTAAGCCCTGGCAGAGCTTTGCTCCACCCCAATTAGAGCCTCGGGGCGATGAGTGTGGGGCTCCCTTGGGAACTGATGATGCAAGTGCCTCAGGCAGAGCGGGGCTCAACTCTAGTTTGTGCATGGGCTTCCCTGTGGCTCAGTTGGTAAAGAATCCCCCTGCAATGCAGAAGACCTCACAGGCCTCACATAGGTTGGGGTCAGGAAGATCCTCTGAAGGAAATGGCAACCCACTCCAGTATTCTTGCCTGGAGAATCCCATGGACAGAGGAGCCTGGCGGGCTACAGTCCATGGGGCCAGAGATAGACAGAACTGAGTGACTAAACCTCCAGCACCACCAAAGCACCCTAGGGTTGTAGGACCGACTCTTCTCCTTTCTACCTTGAATTTCACTCTGGGTGGATCCTCTGCTAAAGGAGATAACTCTCCCTCCATTTCGGTGGTTGGGGGAGGAGACTGTGCCCCTGTGGGAGAAGTAAACCCTGGGGTGCAAGGCCTCCTGGGGTCCGTAAGCCCTAGCCAGAGTGCAAGTCCTGGGAAGGGGTCCCTGCACACTGTGCTGTTGGTGTTCTCTCTGGGGTACTCAGTGGAGATGGAGCTGCTTATCAAGGTCAGAGCCCAAACCCAGGAGCTGGGCACTTGGAGAGGATGAGAGAGGTGAGGGATTCCAGGAGGCTGGTCGGCATGGCACAAAGCCAAGGGACAGTTTCTGACTCCAGGAGGAAACTGGGGTCAGCAGAGCAGAGTAAGTACCTGACATCCGGCCGGAAAATCCGACAGAGGCAGAGCATGTAGAGCAGAGAGTGGAAGAGAAAGTCCACATGCCTCCCCACGAACAATTCAGAGGTCACAGGAGGCTGTGAAATTAACCACACAGAATGACTCTGCTGTCCTGGGCTACCATGCCAGAGTTGAAGTGTCAGAGTGTTATTTAAGCTTCTGTGACCCACCCTGGGAGCGCCCCCGTCAGAGAGTAGATGTAGAGCCTTTTGTACAGAACCTCCTGCCAGCAGCGGCAACTATGAATTCCTTCTCAGTCTCAGTACTACGTTTGGGGCTGATAATTTTGTTTTTTTTATGTTGCTACCATCTTTTTTTCTTACATGTTATTTTTTTTTTTTTTTAATCATCAAAGAAAGATAATCTCCAATTACACGGCTGATCATTCTTTGTTGTCAGGCTGTCCTGTGCATCATAGGCTGTCTTAGCAGCCTCTCTGGTCACTACCCACTAGCTGCTCACAATCAGCATCCCCGTCCCACAGTGACAATCAGAAATGTCTCCAGACATGGCCAGATGTGCCCTGGGTGACAAAACAGTCCCTGGAGGAGAGCTACCTCCTTAGACAAGAGCAGGTAGAAATAGAGGATGATATTCAAAAAGGAGTCTTGGGTCCTCAGCGCCTCCTCTGACTGCAGCAAGGTTGCTCAGGGACTCACACCAGTGGATGATCAAGGCAGCAAAATCTAAGAGCAAGGGAAAGGGGGAAAAGGGCCATGGGGGCTCATCCACTGACAACAATGTAACTAACACTCCCTGAGGGCACACAGGTGCCCCCTGAGCCCTGGGCTTTTTGTCTGGACTGTCTCAGGACTCTCACAAGCATTCTATATATGACGCAGGGATGAAGGTCACCCTACCTTGGAGGAGGGGAACCTGAGACTTGAAACAGACCCACAACTTACTTAAGATCAAACAGCTGGCACTGCAGCTGAAACAGGCGCTCAAGCCAACTCAGTCCAGAGCTGGCACACTTAAGCATCAATGCCACAACCATCTTAATAGGAATGATGACCATATGCCAGCTGTGAGCTTAGGGAAGACACCAAACAGAGTGGAGGTGATTTCATCCAATCCTCGCCACCCCTCTGTAAGTAGCCAGGGTGAGATGGGGGCCCCAGGAGAGGCAGACCCCAGCTCTTCCTTGACTTTGGCCAACCCGAGTGGGCACAACAGTCAGAATGCAAGTTTCACTCAGTCGGCCTCACCAAGAGCCACAGCTTCATCTGAGAACCCAGCCTTTGAACTTGCAGGCAGATAGCAGCTTACCCAGAAAGTCTTTGCCCAGGTGTCTGAAAGTGAGATCCTGAACTAGGAGAAGCTCTTTAGCTGCTTCCTAGCCCAACATCCACTTGGTACCCGGAGATTCCAGGCAAGGAAAACAAATGCTGAGAGTGTTGGGGGAGGGGGGAAATTCTGTCTTTGAAAAACAAGATGTCAGCAGCTCGGCCCTGGATCCCAGGAAGGCTTCAGTCACATTCCAGGACTTGTTCATCACGCGGCTCAGGGACGGGATTTGCAAAAGGAATCTGTTTTTTTCCTTTCCCCTTGCTTAAAGGATCTGAAGAGTTATTAAAAACAAAAGACGATGAAGTTTCAGAAGTACATCAACAGCATCCCTTTAAAAACACACCCAAGCCCAAGATGAATGCTCGAAGAACAAGATACTGTACTGATTAATTATTAAGAACACATTTTGTGCGGTTTGACAGCTATGCCAGAGCAATCTGCTTCAGAGTGATTAAACCTCAATAAATGTGGTTCTAATCATGAGCTGGTATTGAATGATCAGACAATGGCAGCCTTAGTAAATCTTAATTAGTTTTGTCTTTTGAGACCTTCATTTAAATTCTGAGTAATACAAATGTTGGTTGGAACCTGACAGGGAGCCATGGCTGTCCTCCTGCGGGTGCCGCCCTCAGCTTGCCATCTCCCAGCCCCACCGACACTCAAGATTTGCCAGCTCAAAGGATCGCTGAGGAGGAACCAAAGATGGAATTGGGGTGGAGGGAGACACCACCATTTTTGCGCATACTTTTCATTCCAACAGAGAAAGCCAGCGCTTTTTCAAACACCTCTGAGGAGGGAAAGCATCACCAGGCTGAACAGTAAGACTTTAGGGTGAAAACAATCTTTTCTAAAATGTGGGGCTCTGAAGGATTTCCCACTGGTGGGCCAGTGGTTAAGACTCTGCACTTCCAATGCATGGGGTTCGGGTTTGATTCCTGGTCAGGAAACTAAGATCCCACATATCATGAGGTGCAGTCAAAAAATTAAATAAATAAATAAATAAAATATGGAACTCTGAAAGCCAAAAAAAAAAAAAAAAAGGAGAGAGGGAGGCTGAGTGGGAGGGGAAGGCAGGGATTCCCATGAGCATGAAGCTAGGACTAGGAGCTGGAAGGGTGGGCAGATGGATGACTGGGTGATGGGGCCCACCACCAGTCCCACTGGAGCCCTTTCAGGGTAAACAGAATGGCCAAGGCACACAGCCCTACTTCAAAAGGGCCACAATTACTCGTTTTATTGCTTAGGGTTATAAGATGATGGTATCTCAAAAGGAGGTGACAGCAAGTTAACAGATCCATCCCTGAGGGTGTCTGGCCCAGACACAGAGGCTCCCTCCCTTCTCCAAACAAAGGTGCGGGCACAATTAGATGCCTCCAAAATGAGACCGTTCTCTGCTTCGGGAACCCACTAGGCCAGCCAGTGTGCTCCCCCAGGCTCCATGCACATTTTGGCAAATTAACTCCTAATTTGGGAAAGGGAAAAGGGGGTGTCTCCTTCAGTAATGTCTCCCTCCAGAGATGGCATCTCTGAGAAGCAGCATTTGGCAGTAAAAGTACAACAAACGTCAGCGTCGAGTGGCTGCAGAGCTGGGGATTTACAACAGGGCTCCGGATGCTGTCAGAGCTGTGACCAGAGACTCTGATTCCAGATTGGGATGGATTAGGGTAATTAGGCAAAGCCAGCGAGCCCTGTCCCGGGAGGCAAGAAGGCTGGGTCCTACCCCTGCTGTTAACTTGTGTGACCTTGGGCAAGTTCCTTCTCCTCAAGTCATCATCTAAAATAGAAGTGTAGGGCTTGTCATTTCTAAGGATACTTCCATCCCCCCAGTGTCTATGATTCAAAGACTCCAAAACTTAGCAGACATTTCTGCAATATACACACATACTCCAAAATCAATAGGACCCAGGAGTCTGGTGGTGCAAGGAGAGAATGGATCATCGAAGACCGATGAATTATGCGACATAAGACATGAGGGCGAAAGAGTGACCCTGCTTTCCTCCTCATGGCTTTTAGCATCATCAAGAGATCATTCTTTGGCAGAATAGCTAAACAGACATTTCTCCAAAGAAGACATACAGATGGTTAATTAACACATGAAAAGATGCTCCATGTCACTCATTATAAGCAAATGCAAATCAAAAATACAATGAGGTATCAGCTCCCACCAGTCAAAATAGCTGCCATCAAAATGTCTACAAACAATAAATGCTGGGGAGGATGTGGAGAAAAGGGAACCCCCTCGCACTGTTGGTGGGGATGTAAATTGATACAGCCACTATGGAAAACAGTGTAGAAATTCCTTAAAAAATTAAGAATAAATCTACCATATGATCCAGAAATCCCATATATATCCCCTGAGCATATATCCTCAAGAAACCATAATTGAAAAGGACACATGTACCCTAATGTTCACTGCAGCACTATTTACAATAGCTAGGACACAGAAGCAACCTAGATGTCCGTTGACAGATGAATGGCTAAAGAAGTTGTGGTACATATCCACAATGGAATATTAATCAGCTATAAAAAGGAACACATTTGAATCAGTTCTAATGAGTTCTAACAAGGAGTATGTCAAGGCTATATATTGTCACCCTGCTTATTTAACTTATATGCAGAGTACATCATGAGAAACGCTGGGCTGGATGAAGCACAAGCTGGAATCAAGATTGCCGGGAGAAATATCAATAACCTCAGATATGCAGACGACACCACCCTTGTGGCAGAAAGCAAAAAGGAACTAAAGAGCCTCTTGATAAAGGTGAAAGAGGAGAATGAAGCTGGCTTAAAACTCAACATTCAAAAAACAAAGATCATGGCATCTGGTCTCATCACTTCATGGCAAATAGATGGGGAAACAGTGTCTGACTTTATTTTCTTGGGCTCCAAAATCACTGCAAATGGTGACTGCAGCCATGAAATTAAAAGAAGCTTGCTCCTTGGAAGAAAAGCTCTGACCAACCTAGACAGCACATTAAAAAGCAGAGACATTACTTTGCCGACAAAGATCCATCTAGTCAAGGTTACGGTTTTTCAGTAGTCATTAGAAAAGACACTGATGTTGGAAAGATTGAAGGCAGGAGGAGAAGGGGATAACAGAAGATGAGATGGTCGGATGGTATCACTGACTCTGTGGGCAGGAGTTTGAGCAAACACCAGGAGATGGTGAAGGACAGGGAGGCACGGCGTGCTGCAGTCCATGGGGTGGCAAAGAGTCAGACACGACTGAGCGACTGAACAGCAACCACAATGCAGAGGCATAGGAGGGCTTCGAGACAGCCCTTGGCTTCCTCCTCTCCCCCTCCCCACCCCGCCCCCAACCTTTCTCCTGAGGAAGCCAGTAATGATGGCCACGCCCATAGGGCCATCAGCAGGAAGATGCCGCCTATAGGTGAGTGGGGAGAAAGCACAGACAGAGCAGGTCTGCCCAAGCCAGCTTGAAAAAAAGGTTAGTCTTGTCTTTGAGTGAACTAGTGCTCACTGATGCATCTGCTTGGAGCCCTGGTTTCCAATTTCCAGTCAAACCTTCCATGCACGTCCCCCTTTATCTCTCCTGGCAACACCAGCTCCCTCTTTACTAAGCAGCTCCCCCCCACCCCTGCCAACCTCTAAATAAAACTTGCAACCTAGCCAAATGTTTTCTCCATCAGGCAGTATTTAGCAACATGAGTGTTACAAATGGATCACGAACAGATCAAATATCATACGTTTGTTTTCAAATCCTGGAAATATTTTCCAAATCATGTCTTTTTTTTCCCCCCTTTTCAGACACATCATCAACCTCCTGACAATTTTGGCCAGGCCTGCCAGGAGGCAGGCTTTACTGTCTGGCTCTGGCAGAAGGCTGGGCATGCAGAACTGGGTGGGGGGAGGGTAGCTGCTGGTAGGGACCACCTGTCAGCAGCTTAATGACACAGTCCCTGGCTGTGTTGATGCTCCAAAGGGGCCGTGTGTGTTGTCCTGTGAGGACCTATGGGTGGGATGTTTGTCGGGTGCAGTGGAAGAAACTGAGGCATAAGACTTCACAGGCAGGTGGGAGCCTATGTGTGGTATAGAGAGTATGGAGGATAGAGGATGAGGATAGCATGGTCCAGGCACATCTGAGACTCCAGGTGAGGTCTGTGTGTACACTGTGACCTCTGAGATGAAGGATTGTGCAGTGTGTGTGTTCGTGCTCAGTCATGTCCATCCCACTCTTGGCAGCCCTATGGACTATAGCCCACCAGGCTTCTCTGTCTGTGGGGATTCTCCAGGCAAGAATACTGAAGTGGGTTGCCATTTCTTCTTCCAGGGGATCTTTCCAACCCAGGGATCAAAGCCGCATCACTTACATTTCCTGCATTGGGCAGGCAAGTTCTTTACCATAAGTGCCACCTGGGTATATTGAGTGCGGTCTGTTAGTGTGGTGGGTGACCTGAGGCTTCGTGTGGTGTGAGTACAGGGGAGGGTGAGAAGGGTGCTCAGTGCTGACGGAGTGTATGCAGATGATATCTTGGCCGCCAGAAAGCAGCTCTGGGATTGGACAGACTGGGCTCTGAGACCATCTCCAGGAGCAGGAGAGCTGCTCATGCCAGGGAAGCTGCCTGTGGAGCAGACTCCATGACGAGGCCCAGGTCCAGCCTTGAATCTACAGACCTGGACCCCGTGGCTAGGGGAGCTCGGCGGCTGTCGCCCGATGCCTGCGCCCAGGGAGACAGAGGCAAAGTCAAGGAGACAAAATGGTTCTGCGGCTGGTAGGCAGCACCAATTCAGGATCCTTGACCCGAGAGATGTTTGTGGCTAGATCACATGCAGCTTCAGTCCCTGGGGCCGCATTATCACCAATAATTACCTCAGCCCAAGGGAGACATTGCCTCCTTTCCCAACTGTCAAGACGGCCTTTCCATGAGGCCAGAAAAGAAGGCGCCGTGGCAGACTGCCAGGGGTCCTGAGCGAAGGACAGGGCTCCTGCCCCAGGGGCCGTCCTGGGGGATTCGCCAGCCTCCAGCCATGTCTCTTCACTCATAGACACAGAACTCCATCACCTTTAAGATTCAAACCTCGAAGCTGAGCCTCCACAGCCCTCAGGTATCTCATCCCCTCTCTCCTGGCTCACCTGTGTCCTCTCCGTGTCTCCCCCACTCCAGCCAACCAAAGGCAAGCGAGCAGCCCTCAGTGTTTGCGGCTCAAGATGCTGCTCAGAGAGTCCTGGCCTGAGAGTGGGGTGAGGGAGAGGCTTCTGGAAACTGAGCTCCACCCTTTGGCTACATCTTCCCTTCATCTAGAGCAGCTGATGAAGCAGCATCAGAGGCTCCAGCCATCTGATCTCATTGAGATGCTCAATCCAGTCCGTCTCTCTCTCTCTCTCACACCATCATCATTCTCTGTCCCCCACAACCCCGCACACATGCACACATTCTCATCCTCTTTCTTGTCCAGTTCAGCTTCTTTGATCAGCACCGTAACCACTCTCTTGCACATGTTTGTCTCTTCTGCCCATTTTTCTGTCTACATCACACCAGCCTGGAGAGTCCTGAACTTCAATAAACCTAGGTATCTGCTTACTGTGAGTCAATACCCAGCCAACCACCTCTGCAGGAAAAATCACATCATAGTCATGCTGATTGGATCTGCTTTAGATTTGTAATCACGCATCTCCACGCTGCCAAGCATGCTACTCACTTGTCCAGACAATTCACTTTCCAAGTCCTCAAGATAACTATTTTGCATCTTCTCTAATCCTCTCAAACATCTAAAATGCCCTCTCTCTCAGCAGATGACCTTGTTCAGCCTCTTGCCATTGGGATATGGAGAAAGTATGTTATTTGCTCTCCAAGCACAACAAATCATTCTCTGTTCTCTGAATCCATCTGCTCTCAGCTTCTCAGGACCTTTCCCCTGCAATTTTCCCATAATCTCCCATTAACTCTTCAAGTCACCCCACTTGGGCTTCCATTACCAAGACCCAACCAAAGTGACTCTTATCAAGGTTACCTATGGCCTGTATTAGACTAGAACCACTGGTAACCCTTCTGTCCTCATACTGAACCTCTCAGTAGCAGGAAATCGAAATGCGTTATTGTCTAGATTCTTGTGATGTTACTCTTGTCTGGTCTTCCATCTACCTCACTGACTGCTCCTTTTTCTTTGCTGAAACGTCCTGCTGCTCCCAACCTAGAACTCTGTCTGTGACCATCACCTCTTCCCAACTACTGGATGATCTCAAATACTCTCCTGATCTTACAGCATCACTGGTTCGACGCTCCCAAAACTCTGCATAATTATAGGTAATTCAAATCCAACTTGGCCCCAAGAGATTACTACTGCTAATCTTTGTCCTCTCTCTCCCTTTCACACACACACATGCACACACACTGACACACTCTTCAAGTCTGCTGTTCTACAAGCCCTTATCTTAGTCAAAGACAGAATCATTTACACAATTGTTGAGACCAGTGACCTTAAATCATCCTTTATTGCTCTCTTTCATATTCCATATTTAATTAATCAGCAGGTTCTGACATTCAGTTCAGTTCAGTCACTCGGTTGTGTCCAACTCCTTGTGGCCCCATAGACTGCAGCACTCCAGGCTTCCCTGTCCATCACCAACTTCCGGAACTTGCTCAAACTCTTGTCCATTGAGTCAGTGATGCCATCCAACCATCTCATCCTCAGTCAACCCCTTCTCCTGCCTTCCATCTTTCTCAGCATCAGGGTCTTTTCCAATGAGTCAGTTCTTCACATCAGGTGACCAAAGTACTGGAGCTTCAGCTTCAGCATCAGTTCTTCCAATGAATGTTCAGGACTGAATTCCTTTAGGATTGACCGATTTGATCCCCTTGCAGTCCACGGGACTCTCAAGAGTCTTCTCCAACACCACTGTTCAAAAGCATCAACTCTTCAGCACTCGATAACATTACCTCCAAATATATTCCAAATTTGAGTATTTCTTCCTGTTTATCATCAAAATATTAGTCTAAGCCACTAACATTTTTTACCTACTGCTGCTGCTGCTGCTAAGTCGCTTCAGTCGTGTCCAACTCTGTGTGACCTCGTAGACGGCAGCCTACCAGGCTCCCCCGAACACTGGAGTGGGTTGCCATTTCCTTCTCCAATGCATGAAAGTGAAAAGTGAAAGTTAAGTTGCTCAGTCGTGTCCGACTCTTTGCGACCCCATGGACTGCAGCCTACCAGGCTCCTCCGTCCATGGGATTTTCCAGGCAAGAATACTGGAGTGGGGTGCCATTGCCTTCTCTGAACATTTTTACCTAGTTGACTGTAAATTCCTTCTAACTTGTTTCCCTTCCTCCTCTCTTGATGCCACATAATCTACTCTTCACACAGCAGCTAGAGTGGTCTTTTTTTAAGCAAACTTTACATTTTAAAGGATTTTTAGGTTCACAGCAAAATTGAGCAGAAAGTACAGAAAGTGTTCATGTATCCCTCTCCCCATTCTCACATAGCCTCCCCACTGTTAACACCCCACACCACAGCTGTATGTTTGATGTATGTTTGCCACAACTGATGAACCTGCCCTGACACATCATAGTCACACAAAATCCACAGTTTACATTAGTGTTCGATCTTGTCATTACAAGAGAACATAGCTTACATTAAGATTCACTTTTGGTTTTGAAAAATGTATGACATGTGTCCACCGTTATAGCATCTTACAGAATAGTTTCACTGCCCTAAAAATCCTCTGTGTTCCACTTATTCATCCTTTACTCCCCCAACCCCTGATGTTTTTGCAGTATCCATGCTTTTACCTTTTCCAGAATGCTATGTAGCTGGAATTATATAATATACAGCCTTTTCAAACTAGCTTCTTTCACTTATCAATATACATTTATGTTTCCTCCATGTCTCATCATGGCTTGATTGCTCCTTTGTGCTAAATAATATCTCATTTTCTGGAATTACCACAGTTTATTCATCCACTCACCTACTTGAAGAACAACTTGGTTGCTGCCAATTTTGGCAGTTATGAATAAAGCTGCTATAAACATCTGTGTGCAGGGTTTTGTGTAGAGGTAAGTTTTCAACTCATTTGGGTAAATACAAGAAACAAAGTTGCTGATCATGTGGTAAGAGCATGTATAGTTCTATAAGAAACTACCAAACAGTTTTCCATACCAGTTTGCATTCCCACCAGTAATGAATAAGAGTTGTTATTACTCCACACGCTCAGCAGTTTTTGCTGTTGTCAGTGTTTCAGATTTTGGCCATTCTAATAGGTGTAATGGTATCTTGTTATTGTTTTATAGAGTTGCCTTTTAAAATCTTAAATTTGATTGCATTGCTCCTAATGTTAAAGCTTTCCAATGATTTCCCATTGCAACTACTGTCACTTCCAAACTCCTTACAATGACCCACAAGCCCCCGCATAATTTGGCCTCTACCCAGACAGTCTGTTCTACGAATGTTCCTGGGAGTGTGACTGTAGGAACACGTGATTGGTCTACATTGATGTCGTGCTGGTTGTGCTTAACGTTTTGACTACCACCCACTTCTCCACTCATCGTATACCAGTCTCTTCATGGCCACTGTGCTCCAGTCAATCTGGTCCTCTTTCATTCTTTGAACATGCCAGGCTCATTTCTGTGTTAGGGATTTGCACATGCCATTCCTTCTTCTTGAGGTGGTTTTCAGCCAAATCTGCCCATGACTACTTCCTTCTCATCGATCAGGTCCTGGTTTAAATATCAGAGAGGATTTCCTAACTCCAGGCATTCCTGGATGAATGGATGGATAGATAGAGGTGGATACTAAAAGGAATGAAAAAAAAACTTGGCATCTGTGAGCTAGAAGGCCACAATATCAAAGGAAGGAGAATTCTAGGAGTCAGTGGGAGTAGCCATTCCATGCCCCCATCAAAGAAGAAGGACGAAAACAGAAAATAGAGGGCAGGATAGAACAGGGCAAACCTTAGTGAGTTGGCCATATCAAATGAATTAGCACAGGCTTTTGGAGGAGTCCAATGCCTACAGTCACATTCCTAGGAACATGCGAAGCACAACACCTTAATTACACACCAGCATATAGACTGCATGTTTGATGAACATACTTTGCAAATTCCTGGAGCCTTAGACCAGAGGCAATATGCCTAGGTTAGGGAGAGGCCAACTCTGAGCCTGCTGCCCTGCAGCTGTAATAACCACTCTCATCTGCATCTTTAACTACATCCAGTTAGTTCAGAAGATTCAGGCAGAGAGTAAAATGCAGCATCCACATTACCAGGAGCATCACAGATCAGCTGTGGGCTGGAGAGTAGCCAAGCCCATGCTATTTGATTTTTTACATGTCTGTAATTCCTTTTTTGATGCTGTGGAAACTCAAAGCTTACTATTTTAACATTTATGACCAAAGATAATTGGCAACTTTACATCACCTCTGTGATGACTTTTTTCTCAAACCATGTCTGATTAAGACATTGTTTAGGTCATGGTGTCTCAAACTGTGGGTCATGAACCATTAATTTGTCGTGAAATCAATTTAGATGGTTCACAACCAGCATATTTTTACCAAAATAGAAGAGAGTAGATGAGAATAGAAAATCAAAGTGTATCACATGTAGTAAGGGTAAGTACTATTTCATTATTTCAAACACATGTTTCAGTTGTACATAAAATGTACATCTCTACATACATAAGTGTATAATGAGGTCCAATGTAAAATGTAGGGTCATGGCCAAAAAAGCAGAAGCTATACTCTAGGTTTCACTTAGCTATATAAATATGCTATGAATAATGTATAGATACATCTTAAAATAACTTCAGAATTCATGTAGAATTTATTCATGTCAGTGTAGAGCTGTCAGAAATAATAACCATCAAAGTAGTACACAACAGGTGTGGCAATCTGGAACATTCGGTATTAAGGCTGGGATCCTGACATTCCCATTGGGCCATAAGTCTAGAGAACTAGGTTGTGATTTCTTTTCTTTTGCTTTCAGGATAGCTTTAGGAAATTCCCCCTCCATTTTCTGGACCTCGGATTCCTTATCCCTCTCCAGCCTGAGAGACTTGGGTTACTTGCTTCTGAGAAGCCCGCCATGGAACTCATGGAGTCTACTAGAGATTGCATAAAATGCTCAAGAACTTCAAAATCAAATAAACCAGACTCACATCCCAGCTGGCACCTGCCAGTGAATAACACTGCCAATTTCCTTAATCAGAAAAGGGTAATAATGATGTATCCTCAGTGAGCAGGTGGACTAGAGCTGTTCATGAAAAGCTCAAGGCATAGGAGAGGACCTCCATAACCATGGCCGTGGTTACGATGCTCTACTCTGCCTCTCCATGTCTCTACCTATGTCTGTGCACCTTTAACCATGGCCCAGCAGCCTCTCCTCAATATCCCTCTAGTTTCACCTTAAAGGGTCCCTTTCTTTTTGTGGTGGGCGTTTCTCACAAATGCCCATCAGCAGCATTCCTAGTTTCCACGACCGCAGTCTCTCCAGATCTCAGAAGCATGCCCTCCTGTCTAAAGCCCTTGACTGCTTACAACTCAGCCCTCCTCTCCTTCCCCTCATCACTACTTTCTTCTCATGCTGCATCTTCTATTTCACAGCTTCTCCAGCCTTATGGAGGGTCCATATTTGAACCCTAGATCAGTCCTAAGCCCACCAGAGAAGGTTACTCTTTACCCCACCAGCTAAATGCCAGGTCAGTGCCTTCCTTTATGTCTGCCAATGCTGCATCAGAGGTAGCAGAAAATGCTCTCAAATTGCCCTCTAAAAGATATTTATATGATGCATGCTAGGTCACCTTACTCATGTCCAACTCTTTGCAACCCCATGGACTATAGCCCACCAGGTTCCTCTGTCCATGCAATTCTCCAGGCAAGAATATTGGAGTGGGTTGCCATGCCCTCCTCCAGATGATCTTCCCAATCCAGGGATCAAACTCACAGCTCCTGCAGTTTGTGCATTGCAAGTAGATTAGTTATTGCTGAGCCACCGGGGAAACACACACACACACACATATATATAAATGTTAGAACAGAAGTAGCAAGGACACATGAAGCGAAATAATAAATTGCGTGACATATGACCCAAGCCTTCATTTTTTTATCTATGACAATATAAACATCATACAAGTTCCCTCAAACAGAAAAGAGAACTGTGTAGCAATATCTCAGGCGATGTAACAGTGGTGACGGGGCGGCATGAACACTTAATCCTTCTCTGCTCCTAACCACGCCCCTCATCCTCACCCCTCTGCCCCTCACTGGCCTGGGACATCATCTCAGGGAGAGAGCTCCACGAGGTGTGGAGGGGCTTAGTATACTTGGATCCTCCCCATGTTCTCTGGCTTATCAGAGTTCTTCTAGAACCTTCTAAGCTGGCTCTCCCCAGTGACATGGCTGACAAGACCACCATGGATCTCAGGGAAATGAGGCTGCGGAGTCACTGGGGCCTGGGCTCCTCCCTTCCTCCCTCAGTCTTCTCAGTTACAGGCCCTGTATGACTGATGGGCCTCGGCATGGAGCCACAGCAGGCTGGATTCCTGAAAGGCCCACTGCATTCTGAACTGCAGCCTGTGGGATCCTGCAGCCAGAACCTGGTTTGGGGGACAGGGGTCGGGGAGGAGGGTAGCTCCTACTAATCCAGGTTCATTTTCCATCACAAAAAGTCCCAGATTTCCTCTGCTGTGCCAAGGCCCTGGCACACTGCTCTCTTCCTTTGGCTACACGTCCCAGGTCTCCAGCCATGGTGCCTGCCCTGTGGATGGCAGGAGGCCCAAACTGAGAGTAGGATCTCCACTAGGAGTGGTACAGCCTTGCCAGAGCCCAAAGTCCCCTGAGCCCCTGGCCGGTGGACTCCACCCTGTCCTAGAAAGGGGCATCAGGGGCAGTAGGGAGGGAGACGTGGGGTAGAGGACAAAGTTGTGAGCTAAAACCAGAAAGGAAAGATGGGCTGGAAAAAAAATTGTTTGGTAAGCAGGTAATGACCTGCTTGCAGGAAACGTGGGGATGAATGGAAGTTGTGTGTGGGTAGAAGGGGGAAATGGCACTCCACTCCAGTGTTCTTGCCTGGAGAATCCCAGGGACTGGGGAGCCTGGTGGGCTGCCATCTATGGGGTCGCACAGAGTCGGACACACTGAAGTGACTTAGCAGAAGGGGGAAACTTTCTCTGGCCTCAGCCTTAAGAGGCAATAATTGTGTGGACAGAGAATCCTGACCTTGACTCTCAGCTAAGCAGTCCATCTGCTTTCTGGGGGGAACTGGACCAATCCAGCAGGAAGATGCCATCTGCCCCAAACGCCTGGTCCTTTCTCTGCCCCTTGTCTGCCTGCCTCTGCACAGAAATCCCATCTCACTGAAACCTCTGGTGTGTGTGCTGTGCTCACTCATGTCCAACTCTTTGCGACCCCATGGACTGTAGCCCACCCACCTCCTCTGTCCATGGGAGTCTCCAGGCAAGAATACAGGAGTTGGTTGCCATTTCCTCCTCCAGGGGATCATCCCAACCCAAGAATCGAACACACATCTCCTGTGTTTCCTGCCTTGCAGGCAGATACTTTACAGCTGAGCCACCAGGGAAGCTCAAAAACCCTAGAAGGTGGGGCAAATGGGTTTGTTGGATCAGCTATAGTCCCATAGCAAGATCCCCGAGAGAAGGTCACAGCCCAAGCTGTTGCAGCTAGCGATAGCACATCCACGGGCTGCTGGTGGGGGCTATGGGCAGACTCGAAGCCTGTCTTCAGGGGTGGGGAGACTCCAGAAAACAATCAGAGACCCTGAGCACAAAGCAATTCTACCTCACAACTGTGCCTTTCTGTAGCTCTGTCTCAGAGAGTCCTGTCCCTAAGGGAACAAGTAAGAAACAAAGGACAACAAAGAAGGAATGGCAGAAGGGAGGAAGGGCCTCCAGCTGCTGTGCTCCAGGCTAAACACAAAATCTCAGGGGGAAGCTCAGAGGCAAAGCTATGATGATCAGTCGATCATCAGCACATTACTCCAGCTGAGGGACCAGCCAGCCTCCGACCTCCTCCGTCCTCAGCCACAGTGGATACCTCTGCACCAGGAAGTCAGTCCTTGCAATGGGCAGCAATTGACCACACCATCATAGCCACCCACTGATCCTAGTTCCACCCACTGGAACCACAGGCAGAGGCAGTCACAAGATGGCCCCTGAGACAATGGAGATGCTTTTCTGCAACTTCTGGATTCTCCAGGCTACACTCACCTGAGATCCTTCGCCCACCTGGCCCTAGCCATGATTTCAGGAGACCTTACTATTCCACCAGAGATATCTGAAAGAGTTCTAAAAGGGTACAGTCCCCCACTACCGACCTCTACTCTGTCCCAAGTACAGGCTTGCTGCTGCTGCTGCTGCTGCTAAGTCGCTTCAGTCGTGTCCGACTCTGTGCTACCCCATAGATGGCAGCTCACCAGGCTCCCCCGTCCCTGGGATTCTCCAGGCAAGAACACTGGAGTGGGTTGCCATTTCCTTCTCCAATGCATGAAAGCGAAAAGTGAAAGTGAAGTCGCTCAGTCGTGTCCAACTCCTAGAGATCCCATGGACTGCAGCCTACCAGGCTCCTCCGTCCATGGAATTTTCCAGGCAAGAGTACTGGAGTGGGGTGCCATCGCCTTCTCCTAGCTCCCCCCAAACAGACAAAGTGCTCACTAAATTTGCTTGGCGTAGGGGTGAGTGGATATTTTAGTGACTTCTTTCCTGAAAAGAACATTGATACTTATGATTCATGAAATAACTGCACACTTACTCACAAACACATCGCCCTTGCAAAGGAGAAGAGGAGGTAAAACAAGAGATCATTACTGCCTGTCCCCAGAAAAGACACAGCAGGAGAGAAAAAAAAATGTTAAATGTTTGTAAAAGCCAAATAAATGTTTGGGGCTGTTTCATTCTCATTCACACCCAAGCCCTTTTGCTGATGGATGGAGGTTACAGGAACTCTCCCAGATGCGGGGGTCAGTCCTCATTCAAACAGCCACTACCGCCAAGACCATCTCTGGACAGTGAAAAAGATAAATGACCCCGCCCCCACCCACAGATGACATCACCTAGGCAACACCGAAACCAGGCAAGGAGCACAGGCTTTGCTTCCAGGCCAGGTGGTACAAGTGGTAAAGAATCCACCTGCCAAAGCAAGCGACATGGGTTCAGTCCTCAGGTTGGAAAGATCCCCTGGAGGAGGAAACAGCAACCCACCGCAATATTCTTGCCTGGAGAATCCCATGGACGGAGGAGTCTAGCAGGCTACAGTCCATGGGGTGGCAAAGAGTCTGATACAACTGAGTATCAGAGCTCAACACAGCGAGACATACTAGGGCAGGGTCCCTTCCTCTGGGTTCATGTCTCCTGTGCTGCATGGGTAGAAGGGAAGGGGTATGTCTGTGCTCCAGCAGCTGAGGTCAGTGATCACACAACGAGGTGGAAAAAAGGCAGGGGCAGATTTCCCTGACAGTCTAGTTGTTAAGACATAGGCTTTCACTGCCGTTGGGCCCAGGTTCAATTCCTGGTCAGGGAATTAAGATTCCACAAGCTACGTGGTGCATCAAAAGAAAAAAGAAAAAAAAAAACAGGGGCAGCCGATAGGGCTAAATATCACCCACTTTTCTGAGGTAGAGTCTGGATGAACTTGGCAGCTACCAGCCTGCTAGTCTGCAAGGTCTGATGAGCGGGAGCATGATTCCAATAGAAACAATAGAACAAGACCCAAGACCCAGGTCTAGACATTCCCTCCACCTGGGCAGCTGCCTGCACAGCTTTGTGCCCCAACTCATCTGGAAGGAAGCAAGGACTGCAAGAAAACAGACCCTTCCCCGGGGGTGGGGTGACCATCGGCTCCTGGGATGGGGGTGGGGGGGAACCCCTTGCAGCCAGCTGAAGCATCATATCACTTCCCCTGGCACAAGCAGAGGCCAGAAGGGGCACCGGGCACCAGCTGACCTGAGAACAGCCTGCTTCCCAGGCCCATGTCTGGGAATTTTCTCTTTCCAAATATGAAGGAAATAAAAATAGGGAGGCAGGGAGGCCAAAATATGCTTGCAAAAACCTAAGTCTGGCTTTGACACGCCTGCTCCCACCATTTCAAGGCTAAGAATAATGGAAGGAGCTGGAACTCCTGGCTGGCTCCCAGGCAGTGAGAGCACTTGGATTCGTGAGCTCACAGTTATCTGTGCCACACCAGGCCCTCTGGAGCTAGTCAGAAGTGTCAGGAGCCTTCAGAGAAATGAATGAGTAGCTGATTAAGAAATGTGGCTGCTGACAAGCAGGAATTACCTCTAAAAAGCATTGCAAAGCGTTTCAGCGATAGAAACACAGTCCACAACCGGCCAGTCCAGAGGGCAGAGATGCCCACACAAGGCTGAGCCCTGGCAGTGGCCCAGGTGGACAGCTTCCACCCAGCTAGACCCTTGGGACAGGACCACAGGGAAACGAACCATGTTCAGCTTGTCACTTCCAACTCAACTATCTTAAACACCTGGGTTTTCCTGTGACATCTTGTCATGGGCTGAGTTGTACAACCCCCACCCCTCCCCAACTCATATGTTAAAGTCTTAACCATTAGTACCTTCCAATGCGACTGTATTTAGAGATAGAGTCTAAATACCCGAGAGTGGTAATTAATTTAAAGTGAGGTCATTAGAGTGTGCCCCAGTCCAATATGACTCACGTCCTTGTAAGGAGAGGAGATTACAGACACAGAAACATACAGAGGAAAAACCCATGTGAGGATGCAGGGGGAAGATGGCCATCTCCAAGCCAGGAAGAGTGGTCTTGGAAGAAACCAATCCTGATGACACCTGATCTTGGACTTCCAGCACCTGGAACTGTGAGAAAAGAAATTTCTGTTCTTTAAGCCACCCAGTCTGTGGCACTTTGCATGGCAGCCCAAGCAGACAAATGTACGCCCAGTCTGCTTGTTCTGTGTGTTTAATGAAAGTGAACTGATGCTTTCATTTGTTGTAAGGAAAACAGAGGGGATGTGAAAGCCGATGTCACTCATCACAAGCCCAGCCTCACGGATGTGGAAGGGACTCGGTTCTCTGGAGTCCAGGAGGACTGAAGAAAAGGGCAGATACTGATTGACAGCCCGGCCTTAGGATAAACTCTTCACATTCGTAAACCCCATGGCAACTCTGAGAAGCAGGCATTGTTATCCCCATTTCACACATGGGGAAAACAGTCCCTAAAGTTGGTCATATATATTCAGTGGCAGAAGGGAGATAAAAATCTGTGATGGTCTGACTCCAAAGATTATGCTCCTCCCTCCAACAAGAACCAATGAAATAAATTCTGGGAGGCAGGTATCCCCTCTAATGATCGAGTTCTCTAACAGTGAGAATGAATACCACTTAGCACACGTGGTAGGAAGTACCTTAATTAGAGGCATCCAGGCAGGGGATTCAGTTTCCAGTCACACGCGTCTCCTCCAACACAGCCTGGTTAGGTCACACTCTTACACACACACACACCTCCCACCGCCCTGATTCACCATGCACCCAGGAGATGGTCTGAATCACTGAGGGGGTATAACTTGAAAGTACACTCCCAAGTGGTTCCAGTCTGTGATGGCAGGGGGTATTGCTGCTGGAAATCCTCAGGGAAGGAAGTTGGGTTGGATTTTCCAAACACTCTTCTAAACCCTGAAAGCCCTCAGCTCTTGAACATCTATGGAGCTTCGACAGGACACACAGCACTTTGGCTCGGCGCCTCCAGAACATTCCCCAGAGCCGGGATCAGGGTATCCACCGGATCCTCAATGACCTCAACCTCTTCTTGCACAAACACAACACAGGTCTGGCTGAAAGGAGCAGCGGAGGGTGTCCAGAAATGCCCTGGGTAGATCGAAACCAAGGCCCCAGGAGGCTGAACTAAAAGTTTGCTGTGTTTATTCTCACTTGGTCAGATCCAGGAAGAAAAGCGGAGAAGAGTGACTGGGCTGGCAGGTCGGCAAACCCCCCCACCACGTGCCGCCCACATCTTGTTCCAGCTGAGGAGGGATAAGCCATTCTGCCACCATGACCCTGCCAAGAAGCTGATGACAAAGGCCAGGCTGATGGCTCCAGGCCCTGCAGCCCTCTGGTTCCAGCTGGGGTCACTCAGGCTCCCATGGAAGCTCAGCCTGGTCCTGGGGCAAAGGAAGGAAGGGTGGGCACCTGGCCAGCAGCACACGGGCTCAGTGCCCAGCCAGCAGGGCCACTCGTCCCCTGCTGACCCAGGGCCTGGTGCCGATGATGTGCATCGCCCTCCATCCACTTCCCTTTCCTGCTTCCTCCCTCCTCCCTCCTATTTCCTCCAAGCCTGAGGACCTTCATCCTCTCCAGTTCTCTCTAGCGCTTGCTCCAGGGAAAGGAGACTCAAGTCTGGACTGGAAGCCCCCTTGGCAGAGAAATTTCACTATAGGTCTCAGCTGTAACTTCTGCAAGCTATAACTTTCCTGACCCGCCAAGACTGGGTTTCAGGCTATTCTGCTGCGTCCCAAAAACCTTCTCTCTCTCTTTAGTCACTAAGTCATGTCCAACTCTTGTGACCCCATGGACCGTATAGCCTGCCAGGCTCCTCTGTCCATGGGATTCTCCAGGCAAGAATATTGGAGCGGGTTGCCATTTCCTTTTCTGGGTAAGATGTATGGCATTGCCTTGAATTATCCATTTACTTACCCTCTGCCCTACCAGAATATAAGTACCTTGAGGGTTGGAACTGTCTTTTTTCACCCTTGTATTCCTAACACCTGGCATAAGAGAGAAACTCGAGCAGCATTGGTTGAATCAGTGGATGGAGACAGATGGAAATTCTAAGGGATACGGAAGACCTCTCCACCCAAGACAAAACCCATCCTCATTAAGTTCTACCTCAGAGGGCCTTTGGGAATGTTCAGGAAGATACTGATGGATGATCTTGATAGGAGGGATTTTATCCAAGGATCAGAAAGATGCCCTCCCCAGCCTACAGAGGGGAGGGAGGACAGAGCAGCTTCGGGGTCTCCTGCCTGGCAGGGAAAAGCCAGCAGCTCCAGGCACCTGATGACGAGAGAGGAAAATGAACACAAGAGGAGATGGTTAGCACTAGTTCGTGTACTCCAACACATTAAAACATCGGAGCTTCGAGCAGAAAAAGGTTTACTGCAGGGCCAGGAGACGAGTGGTTCATGCCCTAAAAAAAAAAAAAAAAAAAAAAAAAAACAAGCTCCCAGAAGGGTTTCAGCAAATCACCTGGTGGTGGGAGGTGGGGGGTTCCAGGGTAGGTGGTCAGCTTATACATGGATTCTCCTACTTGCTGATGGTGAGGTAGCAGGGTGATGTTAGAGCTTAATATTATCAGTCCCTAGGCTCCAGGAGGCCTGGGGTTATGTGCTCATGGTCATCGATTAGCTAACATCTTTCATTTGGTGGGAGGTTTTCACATCTGCAAAGCAACTCAGGATATTTGCATCAAATATTACTATCTGGGTATTTCAGAGAGGGCCTAAAGCAAAATATATGGGGAGGGTCCCATGGTGTCCGGCTCCTTTAGGATGGAGGCAGGAAGGTGAGTCACATAAGCCCAAGGATGGGGAAAGACCCAGAGCCAGCCCCCTGACCCCAGGCTCCACCCAGACGAAGATCTCAGGCGCACAAATGAATGTTGACTGAGGATATTTGTAGCGATATCATATTTGTCTTTTCTCTGTCTGACTTACTATACTCAGTATGACAATCTCGAGGTCCATCCATGTTGCTGGAAATGGCATTATTTCATTCTTTTTATGGCTGAGTGATATTCTACTGTATATGCATGCCACATCTTTATCCATTCATCTGTCGATGGACATATAGGTGGCTACCATGTCTTGGCTACTTGGCTATTGTAAATAGCCCTGCAGTGAACACTGTGCTGTATGTATTTTTTTAAATAATAATTTTCTCCAGATATATGCCCAGTAGTGGGATCGCTGTTTCATATGGTAGCTTCCTCTTTAGTTTTTTAAGGAATCTCAATACTATTCTCCATGTGGGCTTTCCCTGGTGGCTCAGTGGTAAAGAACTCACCTGCCAACGCAGGAGACACGGATTTGATCCCTGATCGGAGAAGATGCCACATGCCATGGAGAACCTAAGCCCATGTGCCACAACAATTGAGCCTGTGCTCTAGAGCCAGGGGGCCACAACTACTGAAGCCTGTACAGCCTAGAGCCTGTGCTTCACAGCAAGAGATGCCGCCACAATGAGAAGCCCACACACCACAACCAGAGAGCTAAAGAGTAGCCCCTGCTCACCACAAATGAATAAAAGCCAATGCAGCAATGAAGACCCAGCACAGCCAAAAATAAATAAATAAAATTATTTTTTAAAATAACTAAAATATAAAGCTTTTTACCTTCTTCTGTGGGATTCCCTGGTAGCTCGGTTGGTAAAGAATCCACCTGCAATGCAGGAGACCCTGGTTCAATTCCTGGGTCGGGAAGATCCACTGGAGAAGGGATAGGCTGCCCACTCCAGTATTCTGGCCTGGAGAATTCCGTGGACTGAATAGTCCATGGGGTTGCAAAGAGTCAGACACAACTGAGAGACTTTCACTTCTTCACTTTCTTTTGCAGTTACTTTCTTGACCTGTTATGGTGTCTTGTTTTGTTTTTTAAAGAACTTAATTTTTTTTATTATAGTCTTTGATTTACAGGGGAAAAAAATGGTGAAGATGATACAGAGTTCCCAGTTTTCCTTATTATTAACATCTATGCTGCTGCTGCTATTGCTGCTAAGTCGCTTCAGTCGTGTCTGACTCTGTGCGACCCCATAGACGGCAGGCCACCAGGCTCCCCCATCCCTGGGATTCTCCAGGCAAGAACACTGGAGTGGGTTGCCATTTCCTTCTCCAATGCATGAAAGTGAAAAGTGAAAGTGAAGTCGCTCAGTCGTGCCCGACTCTTAGTGACCCCATGGACTGCAGCCCACCAGGGTCCTCCGTCCATGGAATTTTCCAGGCAAGAGTACTGGAGTGGAGTGCCATTGCCTTCTCCACATCTTATGCTACCATGGTGCAATTGATACAAGTAATGAATCAATATTGATAACTATTGTTGACTAAAGTTCACACCAGATTCAAATTTTCTTAGTTTTTACCTAATGACTTTTTCTAGGCTAGGGTCCTATCCACGACACCACAACACCTTTATTCATCATATTTCCTTAGGCAACACTTGCTGTAACTATTTCTCAGACTTGCCTCGTTTGGATGTCCTTGACAGTTTTGAGGAGTGTTGGTCAGGTATTTGATAAAATTCCCTCTATTGTGATTTGTTCGATGTTTTTCTATTAATTAGACTAGGGCCATGGGTTGTTGAAAGGAAGATTGTAGAGGTAAAATGTCATTTCATCGCATCATCTGAAAGGGGCATGCTATGCACAAGACTTATATCACGGTTGATGTGGACCTTGATCACCTGGCTGATGCTGTGCTTGTCAGATTTCTCCACTGAGAAGTGACTCTACGTTCTCCCCCTTTCCGTGCTTTACTCTCTAGAGGGAAGTCACACATACAGCCCACACTTACCGGGTGTAGAGGAAGGTACCACCTCCATCAGGGTGGAGTATCTACGTAAATTATTTGGAATTCTTCTGTGCAGAAGGTTTGTCTGTTCTTCCCTATTTCAAAAATATATCTATTTACCTATTTGGTTGCATCAGGTCTTAGCTGCAGCTCTTAAATCTTTGTTGCACCATGCAGGATCTTCCGCCATGACACATGGACTCTCCAGTTGCCATCTGCAGGCTCAGTTGCTTCAAGGCATGGGGATCCCAGTCCCCTAGTCAGGGATCTAACCCACATCCCCTGCATTGCAAAGCCAACTCTCAACCACTGGACCTCCAGGGAGGTCTCTGCCCATTTATTTTTATATTCAGTCATGTATTTATATCAGCAAGAGCTCATCAATACTTATTTTATACTTGGTTTATAATCCAACACTGCTTTAGTTTCTTGCTCAGATTGTTTCTTTCCATTAACTCCCGTGCTCCTTTGATACACTAAACAATGCTCTCCTGCACCCTGGCTCCCTTTCCATCTGTGTATATTGACAAGAATAGATGGGACACTTGACACAGAGACTGAGCCACAGGGATTGAAACCCTGGCTCTTTCAGCTATATGTTCTCTGCAAGTCACCTTGTCTCTGAGGCCTCAGTTCTTCATCTATAAAATGGGCATCCTGACACTCCCCCCAGAGAGCTGCTGTGATGTTCATGGACGCACTTAGCACAGCTCCCTCCTCACAGGAAGTTTTCCGTAAATGGGCTGCATTATCACTGAGAGCTTGACTCTCTGAAACCGGCCCTGAGTTCCAAGAAAACCAGAGAAAAAACCTCTTTCGCTAAGTCTTAGAGGGCAGCTTGGGCAATCTCTGCATCCATTATGCCAGAAAAGATTCCCAGGTGAAAATGACCTTAACAACATCTATATCTCAATAAAGGTTCTTTCCAAATATTCACATCATAAATGAACTGTCTAGAGAACAGCTCACTGAAGCCACTTAATTCTGCAGATTTTTCTGCTACCAGGCCAGGATGACCTGCAGTGGCCTACAGACTGGGCAGATGTCTGTGCACGACGATTCTGGACCAAGAAACTGGTTGAACAGCACACCCTTTGCAAACAAAAGGGTGTTCCTTGGCCTCCACCAGCCTCCACTGCTTTCTTGTAGCTCCCTGGAAATACAGGCTCTGAGAATAGTGAATTCCTGTCCATGGAAGGACTCTGGGTCAAGGTCAGGTGTCATCTCCAGGCCCGTATACCTACCTAGACCTTCTGAAGATGGTGCCAACACTGCCTTCCCAAATTGACTCCACACACTGGGCAGCCTCCTTCCAACCCAAATTGTTCCTGAAATATATTTTAGAGTTTCAGTAGCCATGGGCCAACCTCATCTCAAGACTGTAGATAGTTAAGACTTCTCTGTGATCTTCATAGAAAGCATTCCCATTATTTATTGTTGTGTAAAAAAAAAAAAAACTTTGTGACATGAAACATTTATTATTACTACTACTATTATTATTGTTGCTTCTCCTACTACTGTTATTATCTCTTATGGCTTGGGAGGATGGCAGGCTCAGCTCAGTGGTTCTGTCCCACAGTTATAGTAAGAGCGGGGCTGGAGCTGGAGAGGAAAGCCTTCCTCACTCGGATGTCTGGCGACTGATGCCAGGGCTATTGGCCAAAACACCTACAGCCTCTTCCCCTGGGCTGGGCTTCCCCACAGCTAATGTCCTAAAAGAGGAAGAACCAATCTGAACCTGTATCAACCTTTAGGACCCAGTCTTAGAAGCTCAGAGAACCACTCACCCACACTCTGCTTGCTGAAACAGTTGCAAACCCCAGCCAGGTTCAGGGAAGGAGAACAAAGATTCTGCCTCTTAATGATGGGCCGTGCGGTCACACTGCAAACAGAACACGTGGATGGGAGAGACCATCACAAGCATCTTTTGAAATACACCCTGCCACAACTATAAACATTCTGCTGTAATAATTCACAGCCTTCAATGTGCAAAATGCCCTTATGCTCTCCCCCAGGGCACCCGGATCTCACTCCATTATGGCAGCAGCTTAACTTCCAGGAACTTTTCATCTAAACCAGGCCCAAACACCAGTGAGGTCCCATGGTATGGGTCTTCTTCTATGGGGTCTCCACTAAAGACCCAGACCCAGAGTGACACATTATCTGCCTCTTACATACCCAACATATAATGATGGGACAAGCCCAAGATAACTGCTGTGAGCACTACTGTTCAAAAAAGGGGAAACAGGAAACAGGCCAAAGTAACTGGATCAGAGCAATTTCTCAGCTACATGTACAAATGATCTGAAATGCAAAAATGTGCATTTATTCCTACAAGTTGTCTTTCTCATTCTAACCTCAAATTATTAGCCCTTGGCCCTGGGAAGTGCTAAATGGAAGAGAGATGAGCCTCTGGAGAGGGTGAAGGAAGAAGTGGAGTATCGTCTTGGCTCCCGTTGGGGGTACTCGGCTCCCCACGGTCATGGAGCTCTATCAGCTGGCCCGTCCTCATGACCACGCCCTCCTGGCCCAACCCTCTGGCAAATGACCACACAGCACTAGTCTCATGTCTTCTCAAAATAAACCGGGATATAGAAGTCACTTTGATCCAGTGTTGGTGCCAAGCAGGGAACACATGAGTGTAAGGCTGTCAGCAGCCATCTGCTGCATCCCAGGGGGAAGCCATCTGTAGAACAAAGCCAGTGGCAGCAGGGCACAGAGCCAAGGACTTGAGTGAACAGAGCCCCAATGATGCCACGTGAGCCAGACCTCTACCCCAGGGCCTTCAACCAATAATAAACTCCCTGCTTTGCTTAAGATATTTGGGGTTAGATTTTTATCACTTGCATCTTAAAGCATCCTAATTCACATCCATTTCCTCCCCAAGTTCTCTGTTTTCAGCTAAGGCCTGACCTCCCATGGGCCCTCTTCATCCTTCTGTAAGAAGGGGGATCCCGTGAAGTGTATACTCCATTCTCTAGTCATGGGGCATTCTCTGGCCTTTCTCCTCCAGTTTTTTCAAGCTCTGGAAATAACTGGAAGGTAACCATAGCTCACACAGGACACCTATCTCCACCCAAACTCAAGCCTGCCCTGCCACCAACATTGACTGTTGACAGTGAACAATCCCCCAAGTGTACACACACTGCAGAGGAAAGTACTAAGATGGTCTCACAAGACAGTTGCATATTTGGTGTAGACACCCCTCCAACTCTCACCACCCCCCACCCCCACCCCCGCCCAGACTCTGCCCCCACCAGGACCAGCCACTCTCCCAGGGCTCTGCCTGTCAGCTTCTCTTCTATATGACTTGGAAGCTGCTAGTGTCAACACATGAGCAGGAAATGGCTCTTTAATCACTGCAAAGTCCCTCTTGATTGCAAAGATTAGGTCAACCTTTGGCCTCGGCCTCTGGGTTGCTATGCGTAGGGCCAAATGAATTTTGTTTGGTGACAAATTTAGAAATCAGTGACAGGGAGTCTAGAGGGCTCTTTGCCTGTGGGTCATGGCCCCGCAGGGGCACCAAGAGCCCATGCGTGGACACCAGTGGTACTGGGTCCCTTGGTTCCAGCAGTAGGCCTGGACTTCCTCCAGGCTTGGCCAACCACCTGAGCTTGGTTTGGTTTTGAGTGAAGAAACAGTGTGAAGGTTTAGAGGAGGAAGATCCCTTTGAGTGAGTCATCTGGCTACAAAAATGCACCTGGCTCTAGAATTTTCCACAATTCCAAAGTGGTTGAGCCTGGAGGCCCCACTGCCTGAGTTTTAGAGACAATAGAAAATGTTTCAGCTGCTGAGGCCCTCCGTACCCAGTGCCCCTGCATGGACACCCTATACTTTAGACTCCAGAGAAAAAGGGCCTAAAAATGGATCCTTCTGTTACAATTTTGCAACTAGATTTAATGTGGAACAGAGAAGAAGAGTTGGGTGACATAACTGATGTACAAATCCTAATGTTAGCATATTGGAATAAACCTGTGCCAAGGTGTAAATTTATGAACCAAAAGGGAAAACTAAGAACCTGTCCAGCTTAATCGTAATGAAAAGGATGAAATATTTAACTAAGGCTGTGATCAAGACCGTGCGATGTCACAGACAGGCATGCCAAGCACATGAGCACTTCGTCTTGATCACATGCACACCCCCTCTTGATCACAGGTGCACCCCCTTCTAATTATATTATACCCCTTTCAAAATAACTGGGATTATGTATGAGAGCAATTAGCAATGCTGAACAGCAGCTTGTTCAGATTCCAAGACTTCCAGGCCTATGTAGAACCGAGGGCCTTGGATAATGGAGGTCTGGGAAAGAATGATGGGGCCGGAGGGACAAGGAAGGTCAACTGTGCCGGATGCAGCAAAAAAGTTTGACTCATAAGCCATTTGGGGACCTGCCCTCTGATGCCCACCAAACTCCATGGCTCTCCCATTCTGCACTTTGACCCCAGAGAAGGTTACACATAAGGTATGACCCAGGGGAGCGGCAAGATATTTCTTTCTGATCCTGAATATATGTCATTCATTTGCATGGACATTTGCATGGACATGCCAGTGGGCTACAGGTTACAGCAAGGTTGGGATTCACTATGGCCATACCACCTCCCAGCATGTAGCTGTAACTCCATCCCCTCCCTTCCACCCAAGAAAGCTACTGTCCATGTCAGCCGATTAGCTACTGCGGTTAATAAGCTACCTATGGCTCAGCTCATGATAGTTTTGGATGCCCAAGATAGCAGACCTCACTATTTGAGTGGCCAATTCAACCAATCAATGGCATCAGCCTATGTCACATATCCACTCCCGAAAGACCTCTCCTCCAGTGCTCTCTTCCTTGGTGGTGCATCCTCGGCCTTTGAGCGTGAACCTGAAAAACACTGGATCCTCATTTATTGGAAAGCCTGTTCCCAGCCAACACCCAACAGATTCTCTGATGCACCATGACGTGGGGTTAACAATTACCCCAATTCTCTCCAGATACATTCATTTATTTGATGAGCCTACTATGTACCAGACACTCTTCTAGTAGTGACTGGAACAAAGATCCTTGTCCTCAGGGAGCTTACATTCCAGTAGAGAATGTAAACCTAATAAATAAAATAGACACTAAAAATAAACCTAATAAATATGCGCAATAGAACAGTACGTTATAAGTTATTAAGTGTTGGGGGGAAAAAGACAAAAGGGGCAGGTGAGAGGGTTAGTTTGCAGAACTGAACATGGTGGTCAGGTTTTGCTTTGTTTGTTTGAGCACGTACTTGAAGAAAGTGAAGAGATTTAGCCAAGGGGACAGAGAGGGAACAGTATTCTAGGCAAAAAGCAGAGCCAGAAGGAAGCCCTGAGGAAGAACATACATGGTACCTGTAAGGAGCTGCAGGGGCCACTGTGACTGGGACGGAAGAGCCAGAGGAAGGTCAATGGAGAGGAGACTGGAGGGGAACAAATTGTTCCAACCAGAGGGGACATGTCCCACTCGAGACCTGAGACGCAGGACCTGGCATAAGTCAGGCAGAGCCCCAAGAGCTTCTGCAGATTCAAGGCCTGCTCCAGGTAGACCTCCTGCCTTCGGTTTCCACCTGCCTCGGTCCGCAAATCCAGGACCCAGCCACCACACCACAGAACAGGCTTCTCTCTCTACCCCCAACCCCCACAGAAGCCATCCCACCCTCACTCCTCAGCCCCTGGCCCTGCGAAAAGCAGGAAGGCTGAGGGCCGGGAAGAACCAAACGACAAAACTCACCCTGTCAAAGTCCTTCCCTTCAACCCGGTCCCAGAAACCTCAGAGGACAGCTCCAAGCTCCTGGGATCTCCCAATCAAAAGCTGGCACCCACAGAGCAGGGGCCAGCCAGGCCCGGGAGGTGGAGTTCTCACTTCCCAAGCCATCAGGACCCAGCGGCCATCAGGCCAGGCTCCGCACGGCCAATCAGACAGAAGGCAGGTCGACACCGGGACCGCCAAGGGCACTGGGGCTGCAGGAGGCGTCTGAGGCAATGCTCCCCAAGTGCTCAGGCGTAATTGAATCAGCCTTCTCCAAGACGGAAAGAGTGCATTACCAAGCCCCTGATGTGCCAAGAGCTCCTTGGACCCATCTCCTTCCCAAGCCTCACCCTCTGTGCACTCAGCCCCGTTACAGCTAAATGGCTCTATTTATTGCCATCCAAGTTTTTTGCTTGGCAGGGCCCCGTGGTGGCTGACCTAAACCAAGAGTGACAAGTGGCTACACGCAGCCTGCAGGCGCCCAGCTAGCTGCCATGTTTTAGCATCCTCTCTCTCTTCTCTTTCTCACACACAAACATCTTCCATGCCCTGGGCAAATCAGAGTGCTGAAATCACTCTCAGAGCAAGAGGACTAGTGGAAGAGGCTTCGATGAGTCACTGGGACAATGGCAGAGTCACTGGGTCTCCCTGCACCTCAGCTCCCCTTCTTATAAAAGGATAGGATCCAAAAGTCACCATTGGAAGGGCTGCTACAGCTCTGAGTTACAGAGACAGTTCAGTGCTTTGAGAACAAGAGGAGACTTTGAACCGCAGGGAAGATTTGGAGGCCTGAATCTGAATTGCTTCTCAGAGATTGCTGCAAGCAATAAGAGGGGTTGAGAAAGAGAAACCCTCCCTAGAATTACCCTTTGGCTCAGACTCCCAGTGTATGCAGAGTATGGGACTAAAATGAAGTTCTGATATTGGGTTTGGAAATCGAATGGCACCTTCATTCACTGGGGTCAACTTCAGCCAAGCTGCTGCTGCTGCTGCTGCTGCTGCTAAGTCGCTTCAGTCATGTCCGACTCTGTGTGACCCCATAGACGGCAGCCCACCAGCCTCCTCCATCCCTGGGAGCCAAGCTAGGGACTTGGAACTCTGATCATTAGGAGCACAGCTGTGGGTAGAGAGAGTGAAACCAAGGAGTCTCCTCTCAGTGGCAGAAGGCTGATGGGAAGGGTTGCTGAAGTAGGGAGACTGGTTTGGGCCTCCAACATCTCTGAAGTAGGAAAAGAGGGAGGAGGGACTGACATTGGGTGAGAAGGATGAAGATTTTTATTTTGTACATGTCTAGTTTAGATCGGAAATCAGGAAAGAGGTCATGGTGGAGATACACATTTGGGAGATATTTGCAAAGAAAGATAGAGGAGGGAATAGAATAAATAAAGGAGAAAAAAAATTTAGAGGGCATATGGGAATATACTGGTTGTTGCATAAGAGTTGAGAGATGAGAGAAGGCTGAGTAGGCAAGAAATTAGGTGAAGAAGAGGCATCCAGAGTGGTAGGAAGAGCCAGAGTGATACTGACTAGGGCAGTCATGGGCACTGGTCATCAGACTCCCTTCCAGGAGTCCCAGGGGACAGGGGTTCCTGACCCCTCTTTGTAGCTAGCGGGCATGTAGGACTGTATTTAGGCAATGAGCAGTAAGTGAAAGCAATCTGTCATGTTGAGCTGGAAATTTATAGCTGGTGTGAGACACCTGAGGGTTCCCTTTCCTCTGCTGGAGTGACCACATTTCCAGTAGAGGCTGGGCCTTGGATGACAGGACATGCAGCAGAATCAGAGGTCATCAGGGGTGAGAAACCAGCCTCTTTGATTGGGATTATAGGAAACCACAGCATGGCCTGGCCTTTTCTGATGGACACACCCGTGGAGGAATTTCTAGAAGGAAGATGATGGCCAGCATTGCTGAATGGAACAAGAGTGAGGAGACCAAGAAAAGTTGTTGAGTTTGGCAAACAAGTGGATGTCAGCGACCCTCACGCTTGGGTTGCAGGCTCAAGAACCAGACTACAAGGCGTTAAGGAATGAAGTCTTGAAGGCAGAGGATGGAGACTTAAATATATGGGGGAATGTCCGAAAATAAATGGGGTAGCATTAGGGCCAGCTGGGTAGAGGAAAGGCTTAAGTTTTTGTTCCTAAGAGAAGCCAGTGAAGAAGCAAAAGAATAATATGAATGATGGTCTGATTTGCCCAAGCTCATTACTTCTCTGTCTGGTCAGGAAGCAGAAGAAGCAAGAAACTAGACCCCCTGCCTCTGCAATGGTTTCCTTTCCTGGCTACACATTCACTCCAGGAGCTGACCGAGGGTCCAAGGGACTGAGCTGAAATTGGCAGGGATGGGGGAGCACAGAACAAGGAAGGATGCTCTTAAAAAGATCCTGGTAGTAGAAGGATGGAGGCAAGATGGAGGAAATTGATGGAAAGATGATCATCTTGAGAAAACTGGGAAGTTGCAGAGCCCCTAAGGATTAACCTCCAGGACATAAGTTCCTACGTCTATAAAACGGGGCTAACCCTTGTGGCACAGGGTCACGGGGAACATAAGAGAGGATGATGCAGGCATACCAATCACCTCACAAACTGCAGGGCTCCATACGCATGGGATGGAATTGAGAAATGGAATACTTCTTGCCACACGAGGAAACGAAGAATGTCACAGTCGTCAGCAATTGCAGCCACCATGGAAGGTGAGCTGGTAAGCCCTGATGAATCTCAGGAAGCAAAGAATACTTGCCCCCTAGCAGCCATCAGACTACAGCCACTCCCTATAGAGAGCAGGGAGGAAGCTCAGGATGTGAAAAGCCCTGGATTCTGGCCCCAGATAGCTGAGGTGCATATCAAAGGCATGATTTCAGTGAGCCCAGACTCTCCAATCTTCCCATACTCAGAAAAAGCACTAAATTCCTTTACTTGGGATATCTGGCTTTCTTTAGTTAACAATAATCTTTTGATGTTCAGACTACCTGCCCTTTGTTGCAAAACTGCTATAACACCAGGCTCCTCCCCACCCCCACTTCCTCACAGCTATTCTCTCCTGTTACTTGAGATGCTGCCTCCTGGGCTTAACTCCTAAAAATTTCCACCGAATAAAATATAACTCTCAACTTTTAGACTGCTTGTATTTTTTGAGTCAAAACAGTCATGGCTGGAAGCCACTGTTTGAGATATCTTTACCCAGAGAATCATCACCTCTGGTTGCTGCCAATGAGACTGAACTCCCAAATCAGCCACCATGGCTTGCCAAAGAGACAACCTCAGGTCTACACCAGCTATACACAGAGTTCTTGCACACTCCAGGGTGGGCAGAGGTGGAAGACCCCAGCTTCATCTGCAGCCTCACTTCATGATCCTGGGCTAAGTCAGCTCACCTTTGTAAACCTCAGTTCCTGGTACATCAGATGGGGAAAAGGGGACCAGACAACTTCTGAGAGGCTTCCCAGCCCTAACATTGTAAGATACAGTGAATCAATTAGCCTTCTGTTTGTACTTCTTAGATAAATAAAGCATAAAACTATTTGTAATCAATTAAACCTAAAACAGTTACTGTATTATCAAGTAGATGAATAGACACAAAAAAATAACAAAAGAACTAATAACTGTCAAGTGATATTTTAGATCTTTAATCCCTTTCACTCGGTTCTCAGCCCGATGACACACTTACTTTGGCCACATTAAAACCCCTTTACTGCCAACAAAGGCTCCAGCTGGGCCAGCCAGCCAGCGACGTGCCCTCTCACTGGCCAGCTCAGAGCCCCCCTGCCCCATGTCTGCCTCTAACAAATGGGCTCCAGCTGTCAGATGCCTGCACCAGGCGGTGCACACGTGTCCAAGCCCGCCTGTGATTGCAACCCACTCCAAGACGGAGAGAGTGTGTCACTGGTGCAAAACACATAAAATTAGCACTTGGGTCTGTGTTCACCCTGAACTTCATCATTGTTACCAAAGACACATGCTGAAATGCAGAAAGAAGAATCCTAAACTCTGGCCTGCTTCAGCTCTTAGTCCAGTCCCTGTCAATCACACAGCATAAAGTCAATCCTGAGATACCCTGGGGAGGCTGATACCCAGGAAACCTTCGCCTAACCTCTCCCATCAGTGTGTGAGCCAATCAACCTCTCTCTCTCACACGTATACACACACTCACACCTACTTCAGTAATGGCTACCAGGAGGTGTTGGCCATGGCTCCTAGAGCTGACCCACTGCCTGGGTTTGATTTTTCCTCCTTTCTCAGTGGCCTGAATGGAGTCAGACAAGCTTGAAGACATGGCCATAAATTAGCCGATGCCTGTGATAATAGAACCAGTTTCTACTGAAGGTAGCACCCAGGCCCCACTGCCTATTGAGGGCCAGCTTGGCTTCCGTGGCCTTGTGCAGGCAAGAAGCGTCTATCCTCAGACAGCCGTAGCTCATTTGCACATCCAGCTCAAGTAGGCCATGGCCTTCTGGGAAAAGTAGAATTCCAGGCTGAGCACACCCCACCACCCGGAGCCTGACCCGTTTCCTTGCAGTTGGCAGCTGTGTGACACCACTGGCGTTGAGGTGAGCCTCACTGAATCCTTGGCAAGGGGCGGGGGTGGGTGGTGGGAACAAGGGAGGTCTGGGGGCAGGCAGGGCTCCCTGAGAAGTCACTAGGCCTGAGGCCGCCCTGCCTGTCCTCGTAGGTACACTCCTCACCAGCTGCCCTGGGAGGCTGGGGCCAAGAGGCTCTAGCTGCATTTACTGAAAAGGTGCAGGGCCAGCAGCATCCAAGCGCTTCTTATTCAAGCAGTGCCGAAGCCATGCACTAGGGCTCAAGAGTCCTGATTCTCATCCTAGTTCCTTCACATCTGCACAACCTAAATGGAGAAGGAAAGGTTTAGCTCTCTGAACATCACTTTTCTCCTCTCTAACACGAAATGTCTGCCCTGGACCTTCTCTACAGTTCTGGGTCCCATACAGACACTTTACTGTATAAACTTACTTCAGGGGCCAGATCTCACAGACAGGGGGTAGAGAGAAGACCGTAAAAGCAGGGAAACTCACTTCAGAGGTGTGGTGGAAGCTTCTGGCCATCACTGATGCCTTGGTTCCCCACCAGAGTTCTAGAAATTCTGCTGAAAGAGATTCGAGTCCTGGGGTGGGATATTTATTCAGACTCCACCCTTAAGGGACCACCACTAGAAAATGAAACACTGGGGCAACCTTTATTCATTCATTTCTTTGTCTCTTCCTGCAGGAAGCTACACTCCTTTAGCTACAATTCACGGCCTTCAGAGCAATCTGGCCTCATTTTGCTTTTTCAGCCTTGTGCTCCAACCTGTTCTACACGCATCTTCAGCCCAGACTCAGGGGCAGACTCACTCTTCCCTGAACTTCCCTTCCATCATCCCTCCTTCTCTTCTCACAGGGAGAGCATCATATGCCCTTCACAGATCAACCTACCTCTTCAATGGAGAAAGGTCCTTAAGGGCTCCCGCAAGGCACTCCCTCCCTTGGGTGTGGGGGCTTGGAGTACCGCTGGCAAGTGACTTGGCCACAAGAATGTTAAGATTTCCATGGGGAAATGCCTTTATTAAGACAGAATCTTCTGGTTGGAGTCCACCTAGAACTAGAAACTTAAAATTTTAGGCACGGTGTCTGAGAAATCACCAGCCCTTTAAGACGAGAAGGCAGATGACCGAGATCAGAAACTATGGACTTGGAGGATGTGCTGTGAGAGCCATGGCTACTGGAATCCTCTGTGCCATTTCCCCTACCCTTTTCCATCAGCAGTCAGTCACTCTCTTCTGAAATTTCTAGTCTGCTTTGGCTGCTCCAAGGAAAATCAGGGTAAACTGACTTTTAGGGTAAAACCCAGGACTAGGATGTTCAGTAAGAACAGCAATGTTTTACCATGAATATCTTGATGAAATAGACAATTTTTACAAATCTAAAAGTTACCAAGATTGACTCAAGAAGAATATTCTCTGAATACACCATCAACCATGAGAGAAGTTGAAAAATATTGTGGAAGAATTATCTCTATAGAAAAGAACTGTTTATAAAGAATTTTCTTTATGCAGGCTCAGTTTTATGGATGAATCCTTCCAGATTGTTCTAAAGCAGAGAAAAAAAATGGAAAACTTCCTAATTCCTTTTACAAGGTTAACATAATTTTATGATAAACCTAGGAAAGATAATATAAAAATATATGTATAATGTTATATATGTGGTACTGTATGTGTGTAGACACTCATACACATATATACACATACATACAAACACAGACAAATGCTCCTTATGAGTATAGATTCAAAGCTCCTAAATAAAAAACCAATAAATCAAATCTAGGAGCTATTAAAAAAATAACTCACCATGACTAACGTTATGTTTGTCCCTGGAGTGTAATGATGATTTAACATTTAACATTAATTAACATTAACAATAATTAACATTCAGAAGCATATTCTACTCTACATCAATATGTCACAGAAAAAGCAATGAGAGATACTAGTGAAAGTGAAAATCCCTCAGTCGTATCTGACTCTTTGCAACCCCATGGTCTCTAGCCTGCCAGGCTCCTCTGTCCATGGAATTCTCCAGGCAAGAATACTGGGGTGGGTAGCCATTCCCTTCTCCAGATCTTCCCAACCCAGGGATCAAGCCCAGGTCTCCCATTGCAGGTGGATTCTTTACCATCTGAGCCACCAGGAAAGCCCAACAGGAGGTACAATTCCATTAAAAATAGAATAAAGGCAAGGATAACTTCTATCACTATCATGACTGTTTCTAGCTAGTAGCATGAAGCAGAAACTTGATATTTTAAAAAATTCAGGAAATCAAACTATCATTATTTGCAGAAGATACTATATTCTGCAAAAACTATCAATCAATCCAGGAGAAAAACCTACCAAAACTAATAACAGTTTTGTTGTGTAGTTGCTAAGTCATGTCCAACATTTTCCCATCACATGGACTGCAGAATGCCAGGCTTCCCTCTCCTTCACTATCTCCTGGAGATTGTTCAAACTCATGTGCATTGAGTCAATGATACCATCCAATCATCTCATCCTCTGTTGCCCCCTTTTCCTCCTGCCCTTAATTTTTCCCAGCATCAGGGTCTTTTCCAGTGAGTCACCTCTTTGCATCTGGTGACCAAAGTATTAGAGCTTCAGATTCAGCATCAGTCCTTCCAATGAATATTCAGGGTTGATTTCCTTTTGGATTAACTGGTTTGATCTAAGGTGAATAATGACAAGTTAAAAATGCACAAATCTATAGGTCACCTATATCCCAAAAAAGCTAGCTAAAAGTTAATTTAAAAATACAATGGGGGCAGGAAGAATTTTATTTAAGTGAGCAGAGAAATAATAATAAACCTAAAAATAATCTTAATGAGAAAACATACAAGGTCTAGCAAAAATATTTTTTAAAACTTTACTGTGAAACACATAAGGAGACTTGAAAAAAGAAGCATGTTTCCCCGGGGAAAAACAGATTTTTAAAAAAATTATTTCCCCACCATTTTTCAAGAAGAGTTACACACGACAGCAGGGGAACAGCGAGGCTTGCAGGCCGTGTTCTCATGGGGGCTGTCTCCTCCACTAGCTGTGGGAGAAGGCACAGACCATGCCCTACTAGCCACATCCACATGTAAGGATTTAATGTCCCAGAGAGAGGAAAATTCATAAGCTGTAGAAACATGATAGAACATGAAACACAATGATAACACTTGAAATGAGCCTGGGAAACTGTGAACCATAAGTTGTTCTGTGACTGTTCGAAAATCACTAGTGATTCTTTAAGGTAGGAAATTAAACAAGACTGTGAATGCCTTTTCATGGAGAAAGCAGCCAATGTGGTGTCCAAGTTATCTTTGTCACAATGGTCCCCAATCACATAAAGCCTGTACCATTGGCTGTGGCGTAAAGCCCCAGGGATAAAAATAGTATGGGGCTGCCATAAGAGTTGTCAGAGGGACTTCCCTGGTGGTCCAGTGTGTAAAGAATCCATGCTTCCATCCAGCGGTCTCGGGTTTGATTCTCGGTTTGGGAAGTTAGATATCACATGCCAGGTGATGGGAACAAAAAAAAAAGCAAAAAAGAGTTGTTAGATAAATCACTCAGACAGGATGTAATGCCCCAAACACAAGATTATATGAATGTATTACTTGATAAAAGTGGCATCATGCATCCATCAGTGAGAAGAGGAAGAATTAATTAACTAGTAGTAACGGCTTCAGCAATACGTGAACCATGAACTTCCAGATGTTCAAGCTGGTTTCAGAAAATGCAGAGGAACCAGAGATCAAATTGCCAACATCTGCTGGATCATCGAAAAAGCAAGAGAGTTCCAGAAAAACATCTATTTCTGGTTTCTTGACTATGCCAAAGCCTTTGACTGTGTGGATCACAATAAACTGTGGAAAATTCTGAAAGAGATGGGATACCAGACCACCTGACCTGCCTCTTGAGAAACCTATATGCAGGTCAGGAAGCAACAGTTAGAACTGGACATGGAACAACAGACTGGTTCCAAATAGGAAAAGGAGTATGTCAAGGCTGTATATTGTCACCCTGCTCATTGAACTTAATGCAGAGTACATCATGAGAAACGCTGGGCTGGAAGAAGCACAAGCTAGAATCAAGATTGCCAGGAGAAATATCAATAACCTCAGATATGCAGATGACACCACCCTTATGGCAGAAAGTGAAGAGGAACTAAAAAGCCTCTTGAGGAAAGTGAAAGAGGAGAGTGGAAAATTTGGCTTAAAGCTCAACATTCAGAAAACTAAGATCGTGGGAAATAGATGGGGAAACAGTAGAAACAGTGGCTGACTTTATTTTGGGGGGCACCAAAATCACTGCAGATGGTGATTGCAGCCATGAAATTAAAAGACGCTTACTCCTTGGAAGGAAAGTTATGACCAACCTAGATAGCATATTCAAAAGAAGAGACATTACTTTGCCAACAAAGGTCCGTCTAGTCAAGGCTATGGTTTTTCCTGTGGTCATGTATGGATGTGAGAGTTGGACTGTGAAGAAAGCTGAGCCCTGAAGAACTGATGCTTTTGAACTGTAGTGTTGGAGAAGACTCTTGAGAGTCCCTTGGACTGCAAGGAGATCCAACCAGTCCATTCTAAAGGAATTCAGTCCTGGGTGCTCATTGGAAGGACTGATGTTAAAGCTGAAACTACAATACTTTGGCCACCTGATGCAAAGAGTTAACTCATTGGAAAAGACCCTGATACTGGGAGGGATTGGGGGCAGGAGGAGAAGGGGACAACAGAGGATGAGATGGCTGGATGGCATCACCGCCTTGATGGACATGAGTTTGAGTGAACTCTGGGAGTTCGTGATGGACAGGGAGGCCTGGCATGCTGCAATTCATGGAGTCACAAAGAGTCAGACTCGACTGAGCGACTGAACTGAACTGAACTGAATGGCAGCTGGCTAACTTTTGAAGTGGGGGAATAAATTCTCAATTCATTCTTAAGTGAAAATAATTTCAGATGAATAAAGAGTTTAACTGAAATTAAATTAATGAAAAAACTAACTAGAAGACATAGAATAGTAGAAAGCATTGAAATTACATGAGAGTAGGGATGCTTGTTTCGTTTACTGCTGTGTCTACAGCATCTGAAATAGTAGTGCATGCTACATAGTGAGTGCTCTATAAATTTATTGGAGGGCTGAACAAATGAATGACTCTTTTTTCCTTTATACATTTTCTGGTTATATACTTTGTCACCTTTTCTGCTAGGGTGTTTTTCTTAATTACTATAATTTGTTTATTAACTCGCTATGTCTCCCTACATATTAAAGATAATAACTCTCTGGACATTATTTATTGCAAATATTTTCCCAAATTTGTCTTTTACCTTTTCATTTATATGAGTTGTATACATTTCCGTCCCCCAGAAATTATTTATAGAAAGTCTGTCACTTCAGCCCACTTTATTTTTTAAATTCTTTTGACCATTATCATCTTTAGAAAGTCCCTCCCCATCCCAAATTGCTGAGGAGGCTGAGACCACTCCCAGTGGTCTGGTCCAAATTACTTCAACTGTGGGGCTATTCCATCCTCTCCTGGGGCATCTGATCCAGAGGGTTTCCAGTCCCAACTAGACTCATCCAACCCTCAAAGGTCCCTTTCCAGCTCACTCTTTTGCATAACCACAGAGTGAAGTCATGTGTTTAGGACACCATTGTTCTGTCACCATGGAAATGATGAGAAGTCAAAGCACTGGCAAGAAGCCTCCCACACGGGATGAAGTCAAGGAAGAAGACGGAGAGAAGAGGAAGGACCAGCCCATTAACCAGAGAACCCCAAACATCCCAAGTAGCTCATGAGGTCATCCTCACGCACAGTTGTCACGCACACACACCCAGGTGTCAGATCTGTTTGGAAAGCACAGAACCAGGCATGTAGCGACAGCTCCTAGGCAGCACCTAACCTTAGCAGAGAAGGTTCCCATCCCTTTTAACCACAGGGGCTTCCAGCCTGACTGAGCTGGCTGATGGTTTCCTCTGAAACCCTCAACTTAGCTCTCCTGTTTTTCTCAGAATATAACTTCCTGTTCCCAATTACTTCGCTACATCATCCCCCTGCCCCCTGCAGATTCAACTCCTCGGCCACTCTCCCTTCTGCTTCCAGGACAACCATGCTAAGGCAAGAATCTAATCGCCTTACTCATCTTCTAAAATTAATTCAGTGATTAACCATTGTCCTGAGGGAAAAAGATCTAAATTCCTTAGGAGGCTATTCAGACCCTTTATAATCTGGCTTCTGCTCCTATCTCCAGCCAACGTCTTACCACACCCTTCTTCGTACTCTGTTCCAATCGTATTCTGCCTGGCATTTGAAAATGCTGCTTTTTCCATATAAATAACTGCCTTCATTGATACCTACAGAGCGGGCAGAAACCTTTGAAGGTGGCATATATATCCTCATATACAAGCTTCCCAGATGGCTCAGTGGTAAAGAATCTGCCTTCCAATGCAGCAGATGCAGGTTCAGTTCCTGAGTGAGGAAGATCCCCTGGAGTAGGAAACGGCAACCCATCCCAGTATTCTTGCCTAGAAAATTCCATGGACAGAGGAGCCTGGCAGGCTACCATCCATGCGATCACACACAGTTGGACAATGAGCACACACACACATATCCTCATGTTTGAGATAATGAAATTAGTGTCCAGAGTGGTTAAATAATTAATACCAGGGTAATACAACTTATAAGTAGCAGAGCTGGGATTCAAACTCTGATCTTTACAACTTTAAAAGTCTTGGTCTTTCCACTATCTGGTGTGATTGCCCTTCTCATTTCAAGTCAGAACTATTTCTATTTTTAGGGCTGAAATCCCATGTTCTGGGAAATCCCTCATTCCCCAGAAAACTGGGATAACTGACTACCCTGGTACTTCTTCTGCCTCCTCCAGAAAGCCTTCCAAGACCACCCCATGCCCCAAGAAGTATATTTTCTATCTCCTGTCACATTTCTGGACCTGAAAAATCACCTATGTCAAAGTGACTTGTCTTTTTACTAGTCTCTCTTGCTAGAGGACAAATTTCTGATTATTGAACCATGCTTGGCCCCAGGGCATAACAAGGAGTAGGGGCTCAGTTCAATTTCTGTTTGGGTGATAAATGGGCAAATCTGACCAGAGTTGCTCTGCTGGTAACCAGGAGACCAAGATCTCGTGAGAAAAGTGTTTTCCACAGATAATTCTGCAGTTAACTCCAGAGTGGGTCCTGTCTGGAGTCTCCTAGTCAGCAAGCATAACCAAAGGGTCTGCTGTGCTCAGCTCTATCATGGGCCGTTATCAGGTCTGTAGGTACAAACCCGACCCAAATCCATCTGCTGCTGGCTTTGGAACCCGTTGGCATGTCTAACGCCCTCCTTACAAATCTCTGGGAACATTGGGTTGTGGGACGCATTTATACAACTGTCCTGGGAGAGAAGGAGCAAGAGAAGGAAATATGCAAAATTTACAACTTTCCAAATGATTTCTGCTCTGAAGCCACAGGAATGATGATGCTTGCCCTCAGCAACCCAGGAGGGAACTGCTTCTCTATCCGACACCTACTCAAAACCTCCTCCACTCCCACGTGCCCTCTGGGAAGACCCGTTGCCCTTAGAGAAGTAGAATGAAGGAGGCCTTGCTCCAGCCCAGATGATCCAGCCCGGGTGAGCGGGCAGACATGAGGCAAGAAGTGACGGAAGAAGAGATGTCCTGTTGTTCACTGTAAGAAAGAGCTCGGATGCGGGCTGGTTCTGATTTATCCACACACGTCCCACTGCTCTGACATGCACCTTCTGCAATCAAAACCACCTGACACGTGTCAAAACACCCGCCTCACTGCCCACCGACAGCATATAACATCTCTCTCTGTGTAGAAGGGACTGCTATTCAATCCAGTCACCGCCTTCTCCTTCCTACCTTTATCCCATGGTGAAAGCTCTCCTCTCACAGCGACATTCTGGAAGGGGTTGAGGAAGTAAGAGTGAATAACAGTCATGTGAGCACTTGGAACAAACACAGAAAAGTTCAGGGATGAGAAGAGATGATGGAAGTGGGAAAAACTGGTGCCCAGAAAACTCAGGAGTGAGGCCCACAGCTTAATGGGCCAACCGTATCATTTGCATCGACAGTCATCAAAAGGAGAATATGTTTATTACTCCTCAACATGACCTGCGTGCGTGTAAGAGTCACAAGTGTTCATTCGCTCCCACTGAACTCAGGACTCAACATCTGGAGTCGGAAGGGTCGTGATGATGAGTTCCACCGTGTAGATGGCAAATCTGAGAAGGCTGAACAGTGTTCCCGGTCCTCAGCTGCTGAGAACTGGAGCTCACATGTAAACCCAGGGGTGTCTTACTGACAGATGTTATTTATTTAGCTAACATTCTTGTAGCCCTTACTGCAGTCCAGGCGTTGTTCTGGCCTCTCATTTAATCTTTCTCGTGGTGCTGGGCTCCAACAGGACCCTCTTTGCTCCAACAGCGTCTCCTTCAGCCACTTCCCTCTGTCCCCTTCCTGCACTGCCAAACGTCTTGATAGGTACCTGTGACAGGTGAGTGTTGCCTAACTTACCGCACAGCCTCCTTGAGAACCAGGTAGATACCAAGGAGACTGTGTGTCCTAACTGGGTTTCTCCACCACTTGAGCTAGTCCATGCTCTGAACATCCTGTGTGCCGGGCCTGGAGTCAGGAACCATGGAGCTCAAGTCCAGGCCCACTCCCACCCCTGCTACCTTGGCCAGCTCATGCCACATACCATCTGAATCCCTGCAATCCAGTGAGCCTGTAGGGAAGTTCAGACTGCTGGGAGAGCCTGAGGGGGAAGCCGGTGGGGTGGCAGGGTCCGGTTGGGGGATGGATTCAGAGGTCAAACACAAGACAGGCTCAAAGGATTGTATCCAGTGTCCCGGCTGGCAGAAAACATGGGTACCCACTAGCCAAGGAAGTGGTTTGGGCATTGGCAATGGCACTTCTTATTCACACCACAAGAGGTAAACATCCATTCAGCAAGATGGACGGCCTCTCACCACATTTGGAAGAGTTTGTTTCCACGAAATCCCACTGGCTTTTAAAACTTAAAAAAAAAAAATACATTAGGACTCCTCAGGACCTTTGAGAGATTTTAAAGCAAACAGGGCCCCAGACAGGACAACGGTCTCTCTTCTCGAAGGACAGAGCAAGGAAACCCCTGCAGGGAGTCATGCCCACCTGTGGGGACTGTATTCTTATTGCCAGGGCTCCACCAATTCCTGTCCCTCCTTTAAAGTCTTCCTTGGAAAAGCCAACACCAAGCCGGCACCGGGATGGCAGAGCCACTGGTTGCTTCCCGGCTGACGCTGAAGGTACAGTTCATCCCTCATTTGGAGGGCAGCCACCCTCCAATCTGGTCCCAGGATTTGGCTCACCATGGAAGTCGGGCTGAGCAAGCTTCACGGGTCTCCCCAGTTTCCTGGGTTCAAAGAAATCTAATCTCTCTTGCTCCAGGGGAAACCTTTGCTCAAAGAGGAGAGAATTTCAGTCATGAGTGTGAGAAGCTCACCAGGCTTCATTTCTTCCCCACAGCCCTTCACGGGCCGTCCTCACCCCAGGGAAACCCAGATGGAGGGGCTGGACCTTTCGAAAGTACTCTCAACTTGTCCAGAGTCAGGAATGTTCTACCATTCTTCTGGCTCTGCCCTAATCCCTTACTGGCTTCTCCAGCTGCTGGACCTGGGGATATGATGATTACCCCTCTCCCAGCAGCCAGGACCTAGGGGATAACCATCCTAATCCCGCTTCAAGCACTCCAGCCTTAAAGAGCTCAATGTTTGAAAAATAAAAATCCTGTAGAGAAAGCCTTCATCTGCAAATGCACAGTCAACCACTTCCACAAGAGGCACTGGCCTGGCTTGTGATTACCCACAGGCTTGTTAGGGGCCCCAGAGCCTCCCTTATCTGGGCATCATCAGGAGAAGGGTAGAAGGTGAATTTGGTGGGTGTCAGAAAGCTGCTCATTTATCTGGAGCTTCCCTCCTGGGTGACTGGAGATGGGAAATGGGTTTCTGGAAATGGAGGACCACACCCTGTCGGGAAGAAGCAGCGGGAGCACCAAGCCGGGATGCTCTAGGGCGGGGCACCCTCTGACTCCAGCAGAGGGAGGGGAAGGCTGTCGTCTTGCAAACCCGGGGCCTCCAACAGGCTGACTGCCAGGACACTGATGTGAGTTCTGAAGCACACGAGAGGCCTTGCAAGACTCCACCACGCCCACCTGCCTTGGTGATGGAGAATTCCCCAAGGAGGGCTAAGGCTGCATGCTGCCAAGAAAGAGGAGAGCGACCACTTAACGCTTATCCTAAAGGAGAGTGAGCAGCTTCTGAAAGCAGATTTCATTCATTTGAAAGCAGTAAACTCCAGAATAGGGCTCCCCAGGTGACACTAGTGGTCAAGAAGCCACCCTCCAATGCAGCAAACCAGGGTATGATCCCTGGGTCAGGAAGATCCCCTGGAGTAGGACACAACAACCCATTCCAGTATTCTTGCCTGGAGAATCCCATGGACAGAGGAGCCTGGTGAGCTACAGTCCATGGGGTTGCAAAAGAGTCAGACACGACTGACCAACTGAACACACACATACACACAAATTCCAGGCTAATATCAAAGAGGACCAGAAAGGTACACCAAAATAAAGTTGAGACAACCACTTGATCCATGGGATGCCCAGTGTGACCCAGAAGTATGGGCTGGGATGCCAACAAAGTTGGGGCAGGATGGGTCTCTGTCCCAAGAACAGCCTTTGGCATTTTGCAGGCAAGAGATCCAGTGAAGGCCTAGCTCTAACGGAGAGAAGAGAGGATGGGAGCATTTTAAGGATTTTTTGAAAACCTTGACTCCTCCTTCCATTGACCCACTATTTACCCATGAAATGCCAACATTAGCAGTAAAATCCTTTAAGAAGAAACAAGACTGGGCCCCCAAAACCCAGCAACACTAGTGTAAGTTGGCACCCACTTGGTATTATTCCCAAACTCCCAGTCCCCCTGAACCTTGGAATTAAGATAAGACCCTGATGAAACTATTATTGTTAAAGAGCCCTCTGCTGCATTTCTCTAGAAAATCATTTCTTCCTAGTGTGTAAGTGATTTAAAATTTTTTTCTTAGAGCTTGAGAGAGGCAGTGACTGCAGTGAAAAGCTCAGAGAAGAGAGGAGAGATGGACTTTGACCAGCTCTGCCACAGTGGGGCTGTGAACCTTTTGGTCTCTTCCACTCCACCAAATTTGCTCTTGGCAAGCCACCCAACAGTGACTTCACTGTCTTCATTTTACTTGCTGCTTCTGCAAAATTTGTCACAACTGGCCCTTTACTTCTTTTTTGAAAAAACACTTTTATTAGAGGATAATTTTTTTTGCAATGTTGTGTTGGTTTCTGTGTAAGTCATAATCATATATGTGTGTGTGTGTGTGTGTGTGTGTGTGTGTGTACACACACACACATATCCCCTCCCTCCTGAATCTCCCTCCCCTTTCCCATCCCACCCCTCTAGGTTGTCACAGACTTTAATTCTTTTTGAAACACCCTGTGATGGGTTGAATTGGGTGCTCCCTCCCAGATCATATTGAAATGCTAGTTTCTAGTTCATCCGAATGTGACTTGTGTGACTTTCTTTGGAAATGGAAACATTATAGGTGGACTAAATTAGGATGAGGTCGTACTGGAATAGGAAGGCCCCTAATCAATATGACTGATGTTCCTATAAAAAGGAGAAATTCACAGATAGGCATTCAGGCAGACAGAAGGCCCTGTGAAGATGAAGGCAGAGTTCCAGAGTGGTTCTATAAGCCAAGGAATGCCAGAGATTGCCAGCAAACCACCAGAGGACAGGCAAAAAATGTGGAACACACTCTCCACCACTATTCTAGCTGCCAAGTATGAGGGTTAATTTTATGTGTCAGCTTGGCTGGGCCACAGTGCCCAATAATAGGATCAAATATTATTCTGGATGTTTCTGTGAAGTTGTATTTTGGATAAGATTTACATTTAAATCAGTGGACTTTGAGTAAAGCAGATTACCCTTCCTAATGTAGGTGGGCCTCATCCAATCAGTTGAAGGTCTTGTTGCTGTCATTATTGCTGTTCAGTCACTAAGTTGTGTCTGACTCTTTGCAACCGTAGCCTGCCAGGCTCCTGTGTCCTCCACTATCTCCCAGAATTTGCTCAAATTCATGTCCATTGAATCAGTGATGCTAATATAATAAAAATGAATCTACCTCAAGCAAGAGAAAATTCTATCAGCAGACAACCTTCAGGTTTGAACTGCAACATCAACTTGTCCCTGGATCTTCAGCCTGCAGATTTTGAATTTGTCAACATCCATGATCCCATGAGCCGTTTCCTCCACACCTTATTGGTTTCATTGCTTAGAACCCAAGTATACAAGCCTGAAGTCCTGAAGTCAGCCTTGACTTCGCTCTCCAAAACCCAAGATCTAATCCAACAAGAAATGGTATCAACTCAGCCTTCCAATTGTGTCCAGGCTGATGGCTCTGCATGACCTCCAGTTCTCACCACCCCAGGGTGGGCCACCATTGTCTCCCACCTGGATTGCAACACCAGTTGCCTAAGCTCCCAGTTTCTGCCAAAATGATTTTTTGAAAACCCAAGCCAGATCATGTCACCCTCTGCTCAGAAGCCTCCATTTTATTCATTCAAAGCTGATTCCCTTATATGGCCTTAAAGAATCTGTCCCCAACTCCACCAAGCCCCCACCACATATCTGAACTCACTTCCTGCTCCTGCCCTTCTAGCTACATCCACTTCTTTGCTGTTCCTTCAACACCCCAAATGAGTTCGGCCTCAAAGCCTGCGCACCTGCTGCTCTGTCTTCCCAAGACACTGTTTCTACAAATACTCCATGGCTCACACACTCTCTTCATTTAGATCTTTACTCAAATGTCAACTTCTCAGTGAGGCTGTCTCTGGCCTCTCCATCCAAACCTGAACTCCATACATACACCAACACTCCCCAATCACCACCTTGTTTTATTTTCCATCAGCATCCATACTGATATTTAATAGGCCATAAACACTGCATTTATATCCTATTTAATTCCCCAAACAAAACACAGGCCCCATTGAGGACAGGAGACTTTGACGCTACTGCTTGCTGCTCTATCCTCAAGGCCTAAACAGTGCCCAGCAGATTGAAGACATTCAATAGATATTTCTTTAACAAGTGAACCAGGTATTAATACATCCCACCATGTTTGATGCTTTTGAACTGTAGTGCTGGAGAAGACTCTTGAGAGTCCCTTGGACTGCAAGGAGATCCAACCAGTCCAACCTAAAGGAGATCAGTCCTGGGTGTTCACTGGAAGGACTGATGTTGAAGCTGAAACTCCAATACTTTGGCCATCTGATGCAAAGAACTGACTCATCTGAAAAGACCCTGATGCTGGGAAAGATTGAAGGTGGGAGGAGAAGGGGACAACAGAGGATGAGACAGTTGGATGGCATCACCGACTCAATGGAAATGAGTTTGAGTAAACTCCAGGAGTTGATGATGGACAGGGAGACCTGACATGCTGCAGTCCATGGGGTCACAAAGAGTCAGACACTACTGAGAGACTGAACTGAACTGATGCTTGGGGTGGGGTCTCTCTGCTTCTGCTCCTCAGACCAGCTTTCACCTCCCCAACCTGGGCAGTCATATTCATCTTCATCCCAAGCCACAGAGGACAGGCGAGCTCCAGAGCTGGACTGAGCCTTCCCTTCTGAGTTTTGTGCTTGGCTGTGAGCCCAATCGACATTCCTAGTGTCACATGCACTAATAATTAGCATCTTGGACAAAATTCTTCCCTAGGCCTCCTTCCTCATCTCCGGGACATTCTGAACGCTCAGCTGGCAGTGTTGAACACTGAAGGGTCATGATTAAGGTTTGAAAAACAAAGCAATGATGACAGTATACTCTCCTCACAGCCCTCCCCACTCCAGGCCCTGCATGAGCGGCGGCTGCCTTGCAATGTCCTCTGACCCCCCAACTCCCAGGAGGATGAGTCTTCCCTCAACATGTGTTCCATGTGGGAAAGAGAAATCCCAAGTTTTTCTGAAGCTCAGGGGCAAGTTTATTTTTAAGTTATGCTCTGAGGCAGGAGACACAGAGATGCCCCAAGACCGAAAAAAACAGCCAGGACCTGAGAGAAACACTAGAGACACAATTTTCATCAGTTTTAAACCAAAGTCCAAATTGTTCCACTTTATTCTGTTGATAATTAACATTTTCTGTGCTTCCCCTGTTGCCATGATAACCCATCAACAAACATGTGCTACAGGAGGAACTGGATGGACTCAGAGGCAGAGGGTGGGCCTTCAGGCCAAGGGGAGCCAGTCCCCCAGGCCAACCAGCCTGTCCATCATCCGCTCCTTGGGTCTCTAAGACATGGACTCAGCAGCTTCCTACCTGGGTTCTGGACACTGTCCCTGGGCCTGCGCACTGTGACTCCTCCGTCTGAGTAGCACGATCATGCCCTCGCATCTTTACTTCCCCCTCAGTTGCAGTAACTCTTCCTCAGAGAGGCCTCCCTGACCATACTCTAGATGTTTCTGCTCCATCTGCCCAACAAATAGATTGTCTGTTGTTAGCTTCAATTCTTTGTTGCAATCATCACTATCTGAAATGATCTTTTTTTTTTTTAGGATAGGACACTTTATTTTTAAACAGAGTGACATTGGTTTATAACATCATGTACGTTTCATGTCAACAACATTGTATTGAAAATGATCTTTTTAAAAAAAGAATTTTATTTATTTATTTGGCTGCATCAGGTCTTAGTTGTGTTGCACGCACTTCTATCTACTTGTGACACTTGGCTCAGTACTTGTGGCTGAGTTGCCCCGAAACATGAGGGATCCTAGCTCCTTGACCAGGGATCAAACCTGTGTCCCCTGCATTGGAATGCAAATTCTCAACCACTGGACCACCAGGGAGTCCCTGATGTGACCATGCTTATCTGTTTGCTTATACACTGTCAATCCCCTCCAGTGTTTCAGTAAACTAAGACCCTTCTGTTTAACCCAACACAATATCCAGTTGTCACCATTTAGTTGTATTTGACTCTTCTGTGACCCCATGGACTGTAGCCCACCAGGCTCCTCTGTCCATGGAATTTTCCAGGCAAGAATATTGGACTGGAGAGCCATTCCCTTCTCCAGGGGCTCTTCCTGACTGAGGGATCGAACCTGTGTCTCCTGCATTGGCAGGCAGATTCTTTACCTCTGAGCCACCAGGAAAGCCTGCGATATCCAGACCAATTCCTAATCTTATGAATGTATGAACTGATGACTTCACACAAGAGAATGAAGGCCTGGAACAGGACTGCTAGCAGCACACAGAGCAGTAAGGCACAGGCTCAGAATCACTGTAGCAGCTACATCAAGGAGCAGCGGAGGGCTCTGTGTACCCCTGCCCACAGCCTGCACCTTCCAGCTCCAAATCACATGTTGGCTTTGGTACCTGTAGAGTGATGTCTCAGATTTGTGCCATCCAGTCCAGCCAGGAAGCTCTTGAATCATGGCTGCTGTGATCGAGGAGCTGGACTTTTCATTTTATTTTAATTAATTCAAAATTTTAAATGGATCCTTGAGTCAGTTATCAGAAAACTTCTAGCTACATTTGGAAGGATTGGGGTATGTGAATCTACTTTTTCAACACTCAATTTTGTGAACTCTAAACACAGATCAGGTGTTGCCAAGAAAAACTCTGCATTTGAAATGAAAAGTTCTCAAAGTGTAAAAGATACACTGGATTTTGAAGGCTGAGCACAAAAAAAGAAAGTAAAATATCTTGTTAATGTTTTTCGTACAGATTACATATCAACATGACAACATTTTGGATATGTTGGGTTGAATAAAATATATTATTAAAATTAATTCACCTGTTTCTTTTTACTTTTTAATGGGGCTACTAGAAAATTTTAAATTACATATATGGCTCCCATTATATTTCTATTGGACAGGGCTGCTGTGCAACAGAACTGAACATCTGACTTAAAAATGGCCCTGTTTGAGATTTAGCAGCAGCAAAGCTGCAGAACTGTTAAAGAACCTTTCACTTATCAGTTTCGTCCCTGGGATAGTGGGGAAAAAGTTAAGGATGCAAAGGGCATCGGCACATCTTTGGCCCAACAACCACACCATGGACACAGCCCACACCAGCAAATTGACTGAAGATTCAAATTCAATACGCAAAGTTCCTTGGGATCAGGTCAAGAGTCTGTGGTACTGTCTCACACAATCACCCTGTTTCTTTTTTTTTTTGTTGTTACACTGGGTCTTTGTTGATGCACACGGGCTTTCTCTATTTGCACTAAATGGGGGCTGCTCTTAGTTGAGATGCAAGGATTTCTCATTGCAGTGGCTTCTCTTGCAGTGAAGCACAGACTCTGGAGCGTGGGCTCAATTGTTGTGGCACATGGGTTTAATTGCTCCACCGCATGTGGAATCTTTCCTGACCCGGAATCGAACCTGAGTCCCCTGCATCGGTAGGCAGATTTGTATCCACTATGCCACCAGACTGTTTCATTTCTTCTCCAAAGAAAAAAGGAAATATTCTTCCCCACTGTAATAGGACATGCTACATTTTTTCTTTAGGTTAAAAGGAACTCCCAAATTTTAATTTCGCTGTATAAAGATATCTGGGTTTCCACCTACGGACAAGAGTTCTGTGGAGAAAGTTTGACCATTTTGTCAAAAGCACCCTCTAAAGCTAGTGGAGGACTTTCCTGGAAGTCTGGTGGTTAAGGCTCTACCTTCCAATGCACGGTTTGTGGGTTTGATTCATATGGAAAGAACTAGAAAAGAGGATTGAGAGGCAAGAGGGGTCCAGAGCCTGGGAAACCATTTAGGGCATCTCTCAGATAATAAATTCAGCTGAGGAAAAACCATTGGTAAGCAAATCATGGCCCCTTGTTTTGAGAGGTTGACATTTCAAAGGGAGTTAAGCTTCACACAGCATTCAATGGGCCCGTATGAACCTGTCTCTGTGGAATGAATGAACTGGGTTCACTTGCAGTTTGGACCTCCCGACCTCTGCCTTCTCACCACCTCCACAGCCCCCCAGAAAGTTAAGGGCTAAATCTAAGCTCTTCTTCAGCCTGGGAAAGGTTTACTTCCAGATATCCCTAGGCCTAGGCACCCACAAAAATATGGGGTGCTCAACAGGGTAGTGAGAGTCCTTCTTGAGGGAAAGAGAGCTCCTGGGGAAGGCACCTGGCCCACATCAGGGCGAGGAGGGTGCCCCCAACACAGAAGGCTGCCCAGGAACCAAAAAGAATGAAAGAGGCCACTCTCACTCGGACCCTGTAGCATCCGGGATTAGCACTGCTCTTTACCAATTCATGTCTGTGGTAGGCAAAACAATGGCTTCCCAAGGAGGCCCATGTCCTCATTCCAGGAAACTGTTCCTATGTTACACTGGTGGTAAAGGGGAATTGAGGTAGCAGATGCATTAATCAACCGACTTTAAAACAAAGGTCAAGCTGACAGAGGCAAGGAAACAAGAGATTCTCCAGGAGCCTCCCAAAGGAACACAACTCTGCCAACACATTGATTTCAGCCAGTAGTGAGATCCATTTTGGAATTCTGCCTTCCGTGATTGTAAGATAACAAAATTTGTGTTATTTTCAATCATTAAGTTTGTGCTAATTTGTCACACAGCAACTGGATACTAATATACCTTTCTTTCCTAAAGAAAAGAAAGTGAAGTCGATCAGTCATATCTGACTCTTTGCGACCCCATGGACTGTAGCCTACCAGGCTCCTCCATCCATGGGACTTTCCAGGTAAGAATACTGGAGTGAGTTGCCATTTCCTTCTCCAGGAGATCTTCCCGATCCAAGGATTGAACCCTGGTCTTCCGCACTGTAGGCAGACACTGAGCCACCAGGGAAGTCCTTCCTAAGACATCCACAAATGCCCACCTTCCTCCTTGAGCCAACTATGGGAGATGAGGAGGAGTTTCTCTGCAGGAAATAAAACCTGTTCAGATATTTGGTTCAACACTGAATGTATTTTTTTAAGGGTGTCATCTTAAAAACATATTCACAACCTAAAAGTTGAGAGTTATGTTTTTTTCCACGTGAATTTTTAGGACTTCACGTTGGGAGGCAGCATCTCAAGTAACCCTGAGAGAACTGCTCTGAGGAGGCGAGGGGGCAGAGCTAGGATATAGCGGAGTTTTGCAACCAAGGGCAGGTATCAGGAGCATCAAAAGATTACTGTTAATTAAGGAAAAAAAAAAAAAACGAATATCCCAAGTTAAGGAATTTAGCGCTTTTCTATATATGGGAAGATGCAAAAGTCTGGGCTCACTGAAATCATGCCTTTGATATACACCTCAGCTATCTGGGGACAGTATCCTGTATTTTCACATCCCGAGTTTCCTCAGGGCTCACCAGCTCCCACCTTGGCTCACGTTGGAGCGCCGCAATCGCTGACATCCATTGTTTGCTGCTATGGCAGGAAATATTCCGTTCTCATGGGTCTCTCTCTCCCTCCCCCTAGAGGCTTACGGGAAGCCAGTAACCCAGCTGCCTGCATGGCCCCAGCCCTAAGCGTTGAGCATTATATTCTCCACCTCTTTCTATGGCTCTCATTTCACACTGACCTCCCACCCACGGGTGAAACGGAGGGAGAGGGAATCATTAGGATCAAGGAGAAAAAAAATACACCAATTCTCTGAAGAATTTATTTACAGGGCAGCATTGAAGAAACAGACATAGAGAATAGATTTATGGACATGGGGAGAGGGGAGGAGAGGGTGAGCTGTATGGAAAGGGTAACATGGAAACTTACATTACCATATGTAAAATAGATAGCCAAAGGGAATTTGCCACGTAACTCGTAACTCGGAAACTCAGACAGGGACTCTATATCAACCTAGAGGGGTGGGGATTGGAGGGAGGTTCAAAAGGGAGGGGATATATGTATACCTATGGCTGATTCATTTTGAGGTTTGACAGAAAACAACAAAATTCTGTAAAGCAATTATCCTTCAATAAAAAAATAAATTAAAAAAAAAATACACCAATTTCATTTTCTCTATCCATGGGGTAGGCCGGACTTCCCTGGTGGCTCAGACGGTAAAGCGTCTGTCTACAATGCGGGAGACCTGGGTTCCATCCCTGGGTGGGGAAGATCCACTGGAGAAGGAAATGGCAATCCACTCCAGTACTATTGCCTGGAAAATCCCATGGACAGAGGAGCCTGGTAGGCTACACAGTCCATGGGGTCGCAAAGAGTCGGACACGACTGAGCGACTTCACTTCACCTCACTTAATGGGAACCAGCCTTCTCAAACAGGTCCTTAAGTATATTCATTTCCTTCCTTGTTTCTACAGATAAGGCAGTAAGGCCCCAAAATGACAGGAGCTTCCTCAAGGTCACACAGCCAGTTAAAGGCAGGGCTCGATTAGAACGCGGGGCCCCCAATTCCCAGGCTGGGGCTTTACAGTCTCCTGTTCTATTTGCAAGCCATTCTCAAACCAAAGATTTTTGAAATCTTCCAAGCCCCACGATGCAGGGGAGCGGCTCCCAGGGTTCCCCTGGCCTTTCCCATCTCCTCCTTCCCCTGTTCACCCTTCCCCCAGGGCTCCCTCCACCGCCCTGCTGTCAGCTTTTAGCCCCTCATAGTTCAGGGCCTGAGACTTTCTGGGCTTAAGCAGGCGGCACCAAGGGCTTAGGACACATTAGCTCCTCGCAAGAAAGAGCTGTTGTAACCACAGCCTTCAAGAGAGCTGTTTTCCGGTCTCCTGTCTCCCACCTCACGGTTGGTCGGCCAGAGCCCTTAAACCCTCAGCACCCTGGTGCCCTGTCTCGCTTCAGGATCCTGGTCAGGGTGGAGCAAACCCCGCCTCTCCTCCCATTTGTGGAGTTCTGCCACCTCTCAGCAACCATGAACTTCCTTTAAAGATCATTGTATCATCAGAGGCCTTGGGAGACTCAACCTATCTTCCCATCTTGCAGCAGATGCAAGATTCCAGTCTGCCGCCAGAGCTCAGAAGCACACCTCGTTCTTTTCCAAAACTCAACCCTCCATAGGGCACGAGGGGCAGCAATCCTTTAAAGCCACCCTCCCTCTTTGGGTCCGAGAGCTGAATATCTGACCTCAGCCCCTGGTGCCCGGTGTTCAAGACAGAAGTGCTGGAGCTGTTTGCATCTGGCCTTCCCTTTGCCTGCTCCCCACCAAGGCTGCTCCCCCTTCCGCTTAATTATGCAGTAACGAACAACAGTGCTCACCAAAACTAGGGCGGCTACTTGCCTCTGAAAGTCAATAATTAGCCCCATGGGACCAACAAATACTTGCAGTGCTCCCCCTGCCCCCTACGGCTGCTGCTGGAAGGAGGCCGCCTCTCCAAGCCCCACTCTGCAGGTCCAATCTGGAATGCATATGTTTCCCTTCCATCATTCACTCCATCAAACACAGCAGGGCAGGCCCGAGGGGGCAGGGAGGCTGCTAGAGTCTCCCTCGGGCTAGAGCATCCTCGTTATAAAGGGATGTTGTGTTCGCAGGTAACCAACCGCCCCCTGAGCATCTGGGAACACTTTGAGTGATTACTGGGGAGAGAAGAAATTTGGGTCATAACTAATGATCAACATCCCCTTTTAATCAAATGAAGCCGTCATAATGTGTCTATCCTCCAGGGGAACAAGGCCCTTTCACCTCCCGGAGGTCTGCAGTAGCATTAACCTCTTCAGGTAAAACTCTTGCCCAGGTAGGAGGGAAGAGGGGCAGCTGTCAGACACTGAGGGCTGACTATGTTTGGCCCCTGTACTGAGCAGCCACCCATGAGTTCTCTCCTTTTCCCTGAGCCTTTTCAGATCAGCGCTTCCCAGCCTTGAAATACCTGGAGGGCTCATTGAAGCCCAGGATGCTGGCCCCACCTCCGATTTTAGCTTCGGTAGGTGGGGAATGGAACCTGAGTATCTACCCATCAGATAAATTCCTACGTGATGCTGGTACTGCCAGCTTAGGGACCACACATTGAGAACCAGGGTTAAAGGAGGAAAAGACTTCTATTTAGGGTCTTCTATGCAAAACACCCTTTACAAACATCATGTCATTTAATCCTCATGGAAACCCAGTGAAGTATGTGTCGTTGTCCCCATTATACAGAAGAAGAAACTGAGGATCAGAGAAAGGTGAGTACTTAGCCCAGACCCTGTGATCCCACCACTGGGGTGAAAGAGCAATGATTTAGAAGCCAGGTCTCTCTGATGTCAAGCCCTTGGTCCTGCCATGGAAAAGAGAGATTTCAAGTGCTGGAAAGATTTAGAGAGCCAAGTTCATCTCTCCCCACCACCCCTCATCGGGGATGCTGTTCCTGGCTTGCCTTACCATCTGCATATAAATTATTGCCACAGCCCTGAATCTTTCAGGAAACACTTCCCAGTCTTCCCTCTGATCCCCACCCTACCCAGAGACATCCCCTCTCCCCCATACTCCATGCTCAGTTGCCTGTCTTTTCCTGTCCTCCCTTGGCTTACACGAGAGCATCCCTACCAGTCCCCGGCTCCTTCCAGTGCTGCTTCTCCTCCGTCCAGTTCATGAAGGGGTTCATCCAATAGGATCTCATCCAGCACCCCACCCCAGGGTCTCCAGGACCTTGGCTTGTCCATCATGGCCAAGCTCAGAGCTGCTCACCATAGGCACACACTGGCCTCTCAGTGATGATTTCTGAGAGAGCCGTCATCCTCACACCCCTGTGCCCCAGCTCCCCAGACAAACCTCTCAGGCACATTGCTGACCACTCTTGACGCTTCTCCCCAGTAATAATCATTGAGAACTTGCTAAGAGAAGGTGCAGGAGGCAGAGGAGAAGGAAGGAGAATGGAAGGGGCACCACATGGAGCTCTTGCTGCGTCATCTGTTGTTCCAAGTCGGCTCAGTGTGTAATAACCCTCTCCATCCTCACTACAGCCCTGCGAGGGAGGCATGCCACTGTGACCACCGTTTACAGAGAGTGCACGCTGGCTCAGAAAGAGAAGAACCCTGCCCGGTGTTGCACAGCTGGTGAGCAACAGAGCCAGGAGCCCGGCTTCAGAGCCCATGCCTGCAACCATGCTATCTTGGCAGAAGGAAAGAATGGCAACAAAAGATGAATTCCCCAGTTCTGGCCCTCCAAGATGCCCTAGCCCAGCCAGGGGGCAATGAGAGCAGTAGCTGTGGATACTGTAGAAGCAGCAGGAGTCAAGGGCCATAGCAGTAGGTATTAGCATATCGTCAGCATTGATATTGATATTGTTATAATAAAACAGTAACGGGAAAATAACTCCCATTTGTGGAGTGCCTCTATCAATGAAGGAGACAGAATAACCTGGTGGGTGGGGCTGCAAATCCCAGAGCCAGACTGGATTCCAATTCCAGCTCCTTTTCATAACAGGCTATATAATGGGAGACAAATCACTCAACCTCTTGGTCCCAGATTTCTTATCTATGAAATAGGGCTGCAGATACTTCCTACCTCCTGCATTTCTTGTAGAGACTGAATGAGAGAATCCATAGCAAGTACTTAGTACAGGCCCTGGACACAACAGATTCTCTGCCCGCGATGCTAGGAAGGAGGTGATAGAGGCAGTGTGCCTCAGCGTTCTGGGGTCTGGTGAGGGCGACAGGCACCATGTGAATGCAAGGAAAAGCCCAGAGAGGACAGCACAACGTGGGGCGGATGCCTCTGAGTGAAGGATCTGGGAAGGCTTCCCGGGGCTGGGTGGGATTTGAACAATGCCTGGTGAGGGACGACCTAGCTCGTCAGGACGAGACTGTGCAGACAAGGTGCAGGTCACTCCCCCAGCCCTTTCCCCCACTGTCCGCCCTCCGGACCCCAGTCCAGCCACCAACCCTGGACGCCCAGCCTCCCTGTGCTCTCCTGCCCTGACTCCATTTTCCCTCATCTCTGAAATGTCCTCCTACTTGTCCCTTGGTAAAGAGCTAAAGTCCCTCATGCAACCCTAGTGTTCTGAGATGGTTTTCCTAGAATACGTGGGCAAGACTGTTTGATCAGCTGGTTAAGAGACTGCTGGTTAGGCTCACTGGTGGTGGTGGTTTGGTAGCTAAGTCATGTCCGACTCTTGCGACCCCATGGACTGTAGCCCACCAGGCTCCTCTGTCCATGGGATTCTCCAGGCAAAAATACTGGAGTGGGTTGCCATTTCCTTCTTCACAGGCTCACTGCTAACATGTTTTTGAGACCCCAGGGATAGGCCATGCTTTGGACACAGCTTCTACTCTTTGGTCATTCCTGCAGAGACTCCCAGGGCCATCCTGGAAAGAGAGGAGAGATACTTCAATCAGCTCTATTGACCCAAGGCCTGAGTGGCACTGGCTTAGCCTCCACGGGACTAATCGGCTATGATATGACAGGCTCCTGGGGACTTCGCCTGGAAGCCCTTCAGCCTTCCTTCCACGCAGTTGTTCATCTGCTCAGGAACTTCTGAGCTGAGTGTCTCTTGATCAGCCTTGTGCAAGGCACTGTGAAAGATATGAGTCCCCACTCTCCAAGAGCAAGCAGCTTATGAGCAGAGGCATGGCAGGGCGTCAGATGAATATAATTATTTGAAGGCAGTAAGTGCCAGAAAATGGGAAAGAAACATTCTGAGTACACCTGCCAAGTGCCAGATATTGTACTAAAAATTTCCATCTGAATTGTTTCATGAACCCAAACAGCAAACTTGTAAGGTAGGTAGGTAAGTTCCCATTGTACAAACAAAGAAACTGAGAATCAGAGAGGTTAAGAAAGTCACCTGAGGTCACACAGCAAGCTTGAAACCCAGGGCTGTGTGACTCTTCCCAATACTCTGGTTGCCTCTCTGTGATGTCAGTGTAAAATCAGGGAGGAGGAAAGGAAACACACAGGGCTGATTTGATCAGAGAAGTCTTCTCAAAAGGGGTGAGACTTGTTCCAGACAAGGGAGTGAGCTGAATGATAATGGGTGGAGGTGAGGGGATGGGGGAAGAGAAATGATGGGAAATGGAGCAGCAGAAACAGAGACGAGGGAGCTGAGAAGCATCTGGTGTGTTAGAGGGCAATAAGGAGGCTCCCAGGCTGCTAGGAGATTCCCCACCTGGTAGGTGGGATTGGAAGGGCTCCATGGGACTGACCAGGAGGGCCTGCCTGATTGGGCTAATTGTGCTTTCTTCTGGAGGCAGTGGGGAGCTATCGAAGCCTTTTGAGCAGAACTATGCGATGGGAAATAGCCCCTTGGGAACATCACCTTGGCTGGACTGTACAGACTGTGCAAAGACCATGGAAGAAATGCTACTTAAGGAGACAGTTACCATCACCCCAAAGGAACAGCAGATTCATTAAACAAATTTCAAAGTTATGAGCCAACAATGTCTGGGTGTTTTTTTTTTAATCTAAACTACATTTCGTTAAGATATGATTTTCCAAATGTCAGGAAAAACGATCCATGTTAACCTCCAACTGTGAAACTATTACACAGGCAGAGAAACATCCTACTTTTGCCCAAACTGCAATAAAAGAGAGTTCTTGGTTCAAGAAGCCAGGGCAAAGAGTGACTTCGGAACCAGGCTTCCGCTTAGCGATGATGCCTCTTTCTGCTCGAGGAATCCCCAGTCCTCCTCACTGGATCTATTTTGATAACATAATGAGGGTCTTGCAACCATGTCCTCCAAACTTCCCTGAGAATGCACCCCTAAGTGCCTCAAGATGTCCAAGGAACATCAAAGGAGAGGAGAATTATTCTCTGGATATACCATAGGATACAAATCCTGATATCCCACTGCTGGGAACAAAAAGCCAGGACAGCTCCCGCGGTGCCCATAAAAATTATGGACTCAGAAGATTAACTGGCTCTGATGCTACAACGCTTTAGCCAACCGTAACCTGGCATTTTACATTGAAGAAAGAAAAAAGAAAGATGCCTTTATTAATACTGCTTGCCAAATTTCCCATGAGTCCCAAGGAAGGATTCCCTTTGGCCTCCATCTGCTCGGAACCCTATGCTAAAAACACTGCTGCCTTCTCTCGAAAGTAAGGCTAACCTGAGGTGTCTGGAGAAGGTGCCCCTTGGAAAACGAAGAGCCCGCTTTCTGCCAAAACGTTCATCTCTTTGTCAGTTGCACGCCACACACGCCAGGCTGAGCACACAGCCCGGAGCCCGTACCATCTCAGGACACATCCTGTGAGTTTATCTGGTCCCCACACCATCCCTGTGAGGCAGGGGAAAGACAGGCATGATGCAGATGGCTTTGCAGCCACCGCATCTGAGCCTTGGGATGGAGGCCATTGAGATGTAGATGGAAACAGCTAGAAGAACAGCCCTCCTGGCATGCGCTGGCAGGAGGACACCCTGGCCTCAGCTGTGAGGTGACTAGCGGTCCCAGTTAGAGATGGAGACTAAAGACTCAGAGATAAAATGAAGGCTCAGCCCTTCCTGCCACCACTGAAAAAGCTCAGTTAATTCTAGACTCCTCTTCCTCCCTCTGTGCTGAGATTTCATCAGCTTTTGTAACACAATCGGTTTCACCTGGTCAACACAACTTTCTGAGTAGCCACTGTGCGTCAAGTACCCAAGGACATGCACTGTGGACAAAAGGATGCTCTCAGGTCAAAGGGAGGGACTGCTGCTGCTGCTAAGGCGCTTCAGTCGTGTCCGACTCCGTGTGACCCCATAGATGGCAGCCACCAGGCTCCCCCATCCCTGGGATTCTCCAGGCAAGAACATTGGAGTGGGTTGCCATGTCCTTCTCCAATGCAGGAAAGTGAAAAGTGAAAGTGAAGTAGCTCAGTCATGTCCAACTCTTCCCGACCCCATGGACTGCAGCCTACCAGGCTCCTCCATCCATGGGATTTTCCAGGCAAGAGTGCTGGAGTGGGGTGCCATTGCCTTCTCCAAAGGGAGGGACAATTTTCTCAAAAGAATCTATAATGTTTTCTCTATAAATCTATAATGTAAGTGAGCCAAGGAATACATAATCTCCTTTAATATGAACCAATTTTTTTCCAAATGCTCAAATTCTGAAGTGCTGCCTTGAGACCCCAAGCCTTCCCACCTACTATGCACACGTGTGCACACACACACACACCTGAATGCCCACCCCTTTCAGTGGTACATAGCACAATGGTGCCCCACCTCTTATACTGCGGCTGCCAAAGCTACTAAAAGGAAAATAGAGTTACTAGATGCCTCGAACTCAGCAGCCTCCTCCTGGCACTGCCTCCATTCAGTCCCACTCCTTCCTGTTCCTCCAGGTCCATGGTATTCTGAATACTTTCCCCTTGGAATTACCACTGGGGCTTTACTCCACTCCCAGTGCCTTCACGGCCTGTACCACTTTCAACTGCACTCTTCAGTTGCCCACTCTGAGCTCAAGGGCAGAGACTGTGTCATCCATCATTGGTCTCCAATGAGAGGAGGACATAGAAAGTGCTCCACAGACGCTTGCTAAGTGAATGCAGACGTGGGTGGGTGGGTGGGTAGGTGGTAGATCAATCAACCACACGTGGATGAATGAATGTGTGACTTAATTCCCATGGAAGCAAGAAGCCCTGATGGTCAGAAAGTTAATCCCCCTGGGGCTTTTTTATTGCCATACCTGCTATCCGAATAGAAAGGCCTTCCCCGCCATGCCCCAACTACCTCATCACATAGTCATGGCAGCAGCTCAATGAGGTGATCCTGCCGCTGCCTCTGTCACACCATCATGGAACAGGTCTGACTCCATTCTCAGAAGTGAATGTGGTCTTTCCTTTCCAGGGGCTGCAGTCTCCTCAGGGGTCTTGGGACTTTTCTGAGGCTTGGGACCTTTCCCATGGCCTTTGCACCAGGATCTCGAACTCAGTTTCTCAAGGTCAGTGTTTACCTAAACTGTGGACACCAAACAAGGGTCTTTAACTGGGGCCTGCCCCTAACTAAGCCCACCCTTGCCCCCAGCACTTCCAAGAAGGAGAGAATTTGATTTTGGAGGCAGTGTATTTGGGGCTGCCAAGGTGACTCAGATGGTAAAGAATCTGCCTGCAAAGTGGGAGACCCAGGTTGGATCCCTAGGTTGAGAAGAACCCCTGGAGAAGGGAATGGCAACTCACTCCGGTATTCTTGCCTGGAGAATCCCACAGACAGAGGAGCCTGGTGGGCTACAGTCCAGGTGGGATGGAAGTTTCCCCATAAAAGCAGTCCATGAAGCAGAGCTGCACTCAAGGGTTGGCACATGACCCCAGTGATGGATGTGAACCTAGAAGACACCCCTCACAATTCTCTTCTAAGGAACAGTAAACCTGTCCCTCCTGCCAGTTCAACCTGCACCTTCCTGAACATCCCTAAACCCCTGGAGCCATGCATAGCAGTGCCCACCAAAGACAGGGTTCTCCATCTGGGCCTCTCCAAACCCAAGTTACCAAACTGAAGAACAGTCATGTTATGAGGATCTCACAATATTTGTCACTGTCTCCCAATCCATACTCCCATTGTACAGATGGGGAAACTGAGACATGGAGAGCACCAAGTCTCCTGCCTCACAGACCAGGCTCTCTGCCCCAGCTGACAACTGAGGCTAGATGTGGTTCACAGCATACGCGTCACCTGGTCAGAGGCTGGGGCAGCAGGCAGAGAATTTTCGAAAGGCCACCATTACCCAGCACAGGCTTCCTGCCGAGGCCACTGAGTGGAGGAAATAATAATGGAGATTGAAAGGCATTCTGCATTTGACCTTCTGCGAACCCACCGGTTTTCAGTAGAACCCGATAGGGATCAGTCACATCTGCTCTCAATAGCAAATGTAAAAAATGACCTGCAGTTTTAAGGTCTGAAAAACATAAACTTGTGTTAAAAGACTGACAAAAAAAAAAAAAAATTCCTGCACTCCATAGCACGATGTCATTCAAGTGCACACACATTGCAATAACCATCGCCCATCGGGGCCCAAGCCCTGGATCTGAGCTCACCTCTCCTGGGAATCACACGCGGCCCCGGTCCCCCCGCACGTCAGCTGTGTGGCCGGTCACAGAGCGGGGCTGTGTAATCAGGGCCGGGCTGCTAGGCTCCACTGGACTCTGTGCTACAGCGGGTATCAGCTTACCTCACTCTCCACTTCAAACGCCCACATGAACTGCGGGAAGGCTGATGGGAAGCACATTCTGGAAAGCCCAGAACAAGCTTAGTTCAGGGACCTAGGGAACAGCCTGAAATGGCCAGAGGTCAGTGGGTCTTTAGAAGTCAGGAAGTTTCTCATCGGCCACATGGGCCAGGCCCTCCAGGCCACCGCCCTGTGTGCAGGAGCGAACCAGACTTCTTGGGCTGAACCAGCATGCCTCCACCCCATGGAGGTACAGCGGTGCCCCCTGCATCTCCACGCACTCCGGCCAACCCCTACCTCCATCATCCGGACTGTGGGAAGCTCTTGACCGATGCAAACTCAGGAAGAGAAACAGGGGACACCAGACAGCTCCCTAGATCAGCCCTGGTGACCTTCACCCCACACTTGTCCAAGAGCCAGCCATTGTGCCTAGGGCCCTGGAAATTGGCCAGAGTCTCAGCCTTCAGTAACTCGTAGCCCAGATAGAGAGGAAAGACTCACCCAGGGCGCACAAGTCCAAGCCTTAAGCAGGACATCTAAAGACCAGAGAAGGGAGAACAGAATGACAAGGGAAAGAAAATTTGCAAACTCCAGACTCCAGGAAACCCTGTGATGAGATCATCTGTTTTTAAGCTAGACTTCACTGGTGCCTTCCCTGGTGACTCAGACGGTAGAGTCTGCCTGCAGTGCAGGAGACCCGGGTTCTTCCCTGGGTTGAGAAGATCTCCTGGAGAAGGAAATAGCAACCCACTCCAGTATTCTGGCTTGGAGAATCCCATGGACAGAAGAGTCTGGCAAGCCCCAGTCCCTGGGGTGGCAAAGAGTTGGACACGACTGAGCAACTAACACTTCACTCCTTCATTGATACCTAAGTTCTAAACCATAACCCACAGGGGCCAATGGCTGTAAGTTCTCATTGGTTTCCCTGAAGATGGAGACAAAGGGAATCAACCTTCATTTAGCACATACTGTGCGTCACCTACCAGGCTGGGGACCTGCACACCCACCTCCTCCTTCAGTGCTGCTGACAGCCCAGGCACCAAGGTGGGACGTGGATGTCTTGGAAGGGTCATGAGGCAGTGCTTGGGGGGGTACATTTGTTTCTGCTCCATCTGGAAGCATTCACTCATGCCTTCCAAAAGGAGCAGAGCTCAACCAGACCCTAGTAGGCAGGAGAGCAAACTCCACACTACCCACTGGTCCAGACCGTGGAGTCTGGTGACACAGCTGGCTGGGCTCAGAGTGATGTGTTAGCCTGGGAGTTCCTCTCCGGTAACAGAAGTCCAGAAACCTGGTGGCTCCCACGCCTGTGGAATATGGTCTGACCTGTCAGTTCATTAAACACAAGGATGCTAGGATGATTCAAACCGCAGTCTCTGTTCTCAGATGGTTCGTACGTCATTAGAAGGTGAGAAACCTCTAAACAAGTGTCCCAGTGTATGAGTGCCTGAGAGACATCCACACAGAGAAGGCTGCGTGCACAAACGGCAGAGTGATGAGTCTGACCTGGAAGCAACAGAAATTTTTATGGTGGGGGTGGCCCTGAAACTGTCCATAAACTCCTGTGAGGTGCTACTTGCCCAGGATAGTCAGGGCTGAATAAGGCATGGTCTCAGGCCCCACTCTCACTGAAGACAGAGCACTCACACATCAGAGAAAAGTAGAAGGTCAGCTGGGGAGTACAAATGGAAGATAACACTGGAGATCGAAGCAAGGAGAGGCCAAAAGGCTGATGATGTATAATAAGGCCCTTTTATGACTGCAGAGTTGAATTACATTGGGCAGGGGCAGTCGGGGAAAACTTTCTAGAAGAGGTTCTGCAGGTGGGGTCTCCACGAGTGAGGTGTGAATGATAAAAAGGGCCAAGAGAGAAAGCGTTCCAGCAGAACATGCCAACCGAGCCCAAGTTGGATATCGACGTGTGGACCAGCCCAGTGGATAATTCAAACCGGCTTCCAGAGAGCAGACCCTGGAGCCAAGCTCTGTTTTCAGGCCAAGCCCAGGTCACCTCAGCCAGCACCTCAGAGCTCACCCTCCTGTCCTGAGCCTCCCCAGTGGCAAGTAGCCTCCAGCGATGGACAGGAGCTGAGCTCTGCCCAGGCCCCCTAGAGAGCTGGGGGGCCATGGAGAACTTCCCCAAATTTGGATTAAAAAAACAATCCTTCTCTGCCCCCTCCACAGGACACATAGCTTCTCTCTAAGTCAGCAGGAACCCATCACTAAGGCTATGAGAAAATAAACAAAGGGAATCTAATTGCAAGGGACACTCAGGCTCCAAGAAGAACAGCATGCTCTGATGGGTCCCTTTTGCTCCAGGGCACACTGAGTTGTGGGAACCTCACAGCTACAATGCCAGCAGATTCAGAAGCACTGCTGCCAATGAGAAAGTGACAGAGTCACACACAGGCCTCCCCAGGGACACTCCAGCACCAAGGGTTCCAGGGTGTGTCCCCAAAAACCCCAAAAAGAAGTCAGAGGACTCCAGCCTTGCATTGAGTCAAGAGCTCAAGCCAGCAAACACTGTTCCCCTTCTCCTCAACCCAGGTCCCCTCTGTCAGCTTCATCAGAGCCAACCAACACCTGAACACAACTGCCCTGCTTGCAAAACATTTGTGCTCTCCTTGGACAAACCAGCTTCCTTTTACTAACTGTTGGCAGGATCAACAATGTAGGAGGGAGCTTCCAGTGTTCCATCAGGACCCAACCAAGCTGGGCTTCAGACAAGGTTCCATGGCTTTTGCATCAGTAACAAAGCCTGGATCTCAGGGTGTGAGAGCTGAATGAGTTCTTAAAAAGAAACCAAAAATACAGAAAACATCAAAGCCACTAGAGAAGCAGAAGTTATTTAACCCGCGAAGTTTGTTCAGCAGAGCTGTTGGCTGGACTTAGAAGGATGTGCTGGCCTGAGTGTTTCCTTATTAAAGCCGAGTTTCAACAACCTACTGATTCTGCAGCACATGGAGTACGGCTTGAGCAGTGGGTTCATGAAATTCAGCGATGTCCAGATCACTGAAACACAGCTCCTGTCCTCAAAGAGCTCGTGAGTTATCAGAAGGAGAGAAGAAAAAGGCTCTGATGTTTCAATATTTCAGTAATCAATAGAAGGAGATTAGCAAGGGCTGATACACCTTTACTCTAATCTCACAGAGGATTCACAAATGACAACAGAATCAAAAAGCATGGCAGGAGCCCCGAAACCCAGAGGAAGGAAGGAAGGGCTCCTTGGCTCTAAGAGGGTGGGAGGCAGCAAATGGAAAGAGCTTAGGTCCAGGACAAGGCAAGGTGAGCTGAGATCCTGGCTCCTCCAATGACCTGGGGTTGTGGGACAAGTCTCTTCTCTGTGGGCCTGGTACCCACATCTGTACAATGACAGGTTTGGCCTGGGTGATTTCTGAGGGCTGCTCAGTACTGACCTATAAGTCGACAGCTTGGATAGGAAGAGTGTTGATAACTCTGTCTGCGGGTTGGAAGAACTGTCCCATGCCCAGCCCTCTCGAAGCACTCAGACTGTACCATCAAACTCTGTGAAAGCTTGAATCTGTTAGTTACTCCTCAGTCCAGAGATTTCTGAGGCAGATATGTAGATGAGAGACAGAGAGAGACTTAAACACAGATATAGATTCAAATACAGAAACAGAGATTTTGCTTTAGCAATAGAGATAGACTTAGTTATAGATATTTAGATTTAGAGGCAGATATAGACACATGTGGGGCTTCCCCAGTGGCTCAGCAGGTAAAGAATCTGCCTGCAATACAGGAGACGCAGGAGACGCAAGTTTGATCCCTGGGTCGAGAGGATCCTCTGGAGAAGGAAATGGCAACCCATTCCAGTATTCTTGCCTGGGAAATCCCATGGACAGAGGAGCCTGACGAGCTACAATAATAAAGTACAGTAATAAAGAGTCAGACATGACTGAGCAACTAAGCACAAAAAAAAAGTAGACACATGTATATAGACATATATGCACATATATATGTATGTGTGTGCATACATGTGAGTGAGTGCATGTGCCTGGGTGCATCTGTATTGAACTGAGCTCCTTTCCCACAGCTGAGGACAGAGGTACGGTACTACCGATTTTGAGTTCATTTCCTACATGTATCACACCAAAATTCTCTCCATTCTTCAAAGCCCATCTCAAGAAGCTCCTCCAAAGAGCCTTCCTTGACCCACAAGAAAGGCTCTCCCTCATGTAGATTTCTTCAAGTTGCCATCTGAGCCATCCATGACCACAGGATAATGACTAATTATTTAATTATCACCTCTGGAAGTGCACCCACAAGGTAGAAATTAGCATGCCCCTGCAGAGGCTGCCAAGGACAGCTGTGCTTTGTGCTGCCCTTGGTGAAGGAGCCGGTGACCAGCCCGCTCCCTCTGCAGAAGAGGCACCTAGCAAATGCTCATATGCAGAATTCCACCATCACAAAGTGAAATTCAACCAATGTCTCAGATAACACACCAAAATTAACTAAAGATTTTTTTACAAACTGAAATATAGAGCTAAAACCAAAAGAAAAAAAGAAAGCCTAAGGGGCAGTATTTAGAACTGGGAAGCAGGCAAATTTTTTCTCAACAGAGTACAAAAAGTCCTAAGCGTAAGAAAGCAATAAATTAGACTTACACTCATTAAAAGACATATAATAATGAAAAGACAAACCACGAGAAAATATTCACAATGCATCTATCCAACAAATAACTAGAATTCGGATTACATTTTTTCAATTCCTGGAAATGAATTTTTAAAAGACAGTCTAAAAATGGGAAAAGACTTAGATTGCTTAACAAAAAAGAAATGCACTTGACTAATAAACTTATAAATGGGCTTCCCTGGTGGCTCAGAGGTTAAAGCGTCTGCCTGCAATGCGGGAGACCTGGGTTCAATCCCTGGGTCACGAAGATCCCCTGGAGAAGGAAATAGCAACCCACTCCAGTATTCTTGCCTGGAGAATCCCATGGACGGAGGAGCCTGGTGGGCTACAGTCCACGGAAAGGTGTTTAACATCATTAGTGGTCAGGGAAATGTAAATTAAATCTACAATGAGTTACAGCTACACACCCAGTAGAACAGCTAAAGTTAACAAGACTCTCAATACCAAATATTGGAAAGGATGCAGAACAACTGAGTTTCTCATACTTTGCTGGTGGAAACATAAAATGGTACAACCACTTTAGAAAACTGTTTGGCAATGTCTCATAAAATTAAACATCCACCTACCCGATGATCCAGTGATTTTGCTCCTATGAAAAAACCCAAAGGAAATAAAAACTTAGGTCCACAAAATGACTATATGTGATTACTCCCAGCAGAATTATTCGTAAAAGGTCTAAACTTGGAAACTCCGGAAAAGTCCTTCAAAAGGAAAATGGGGAGACTTTCCTGGTGGTCCAGTGGTTAAGAATCTGTGCTTCTACTAGAGAGGCCACAGGTTCAATCCCTGGTCAGGGAACTAAGACTCCCCATGCCACCTGGCATGGCCAATAAATTTTTTTCAGAAGTTCATTTATAGAAAAGTCACCCCTTTAAGATTTCCTATATGCCTACCTTCCCAGTGACTGAAACCACTTCTGTCACTGAGTGGGACCCTATGGGGCCTTCCCTGACTGGCCTTCCCCATATCCTCTGCTTTAGTTCCTCTCTGAAGCATCTAAATAACAGAATTTGATCCATAGCCCACCAGGCTCCTCTGTCCATGGGATTCTCCAGACAAGAATACTGGAGTGGGTTGCCATGCCCTTCTCCAGGGGATCGAACCTGGGTCTCCTGCATTACAGGCAGATTCTTTACCATCTGAGCCAAGTGAAACCATAACTTACACACTTCTAGGCCTTGTCAATCTCACTTTGCACCCACACACACAGAGGCAGGGACGCCTCCCCTGCTGTTTAGATCACCAGTGTTGACAGTGCACATATAATGGTTTCAAGGAACCCACTAGAATGATGGGTCCAAAGCAGCCTGGTCAAGAAGCTTCCAGGATCGGTCTTCCAGAAGGAGCTGAAGTCTTCAAGCAAACAGCTGTCCTACTCCGGCCTCTCCTCCCAGGGAAGGCACCAGCTCTCCTCCTGGGGCCTCGCCTACAGAGGGAGGCCCCAGGAGGATAGGAGGAGGGGGCCTTGACCTGCTGGCTCCTGGCTCCCCCACCTACCCCTCCAGGGAGAGAGAAATCCAAACAAAAGCCCATTCTCACAGGCAACCCTTCCAAGAAAAACCAAGTTCTAGAGATGCCGGGGCTGGTGTGAATAAGGAAAAAATGCAGAATTCCAAAAGACAAGGTCCAAGAAACATTTCTCCCACTGAGTGTGCTATGAACAGACAGAGGACAAGGAGGTGCACAGGAAGAAACCCCAAGGCACCCACATCCCAGGAGGGCGTTGATCTCTAGCCATCACTGAGGTTCTTGGACACAGTCTGATTTTCAGTGACCCAGGAGGTGCCCTGTTATGTTCAAAATGTTCAGCCCTACACCAGAGAACCTCTCACTTCTGAGCTGGTCTTCCTCATCTGTGAAATGGGAGTAACAACTGGCACCCTGCCCACTTCGCAGGGGTCGGAGGGGCTTCACAGGAGGGTGAGCATGGAAGTACTTTGTGGACTCTGAGAAGCCCTCCATCCCAGCTATGATCAGTGCACACCCCATCTCATGGCCTTTGGATATTTATATTTTATAAAAAGAAGAGCCTGGGTTGCAATTCTGGCTCCAACGTGCTCTAACTGTGTGGATTGGGAAACTGACTCTATTTCTCTAGCCAGCTTCCATGTCTGTAGAATGAGAATGTTAATATGACCCTTGAAGTTTGCAGCACAGATTAGAAAGATTCTAAAGATGCAAGGCAATGGCACCCCACTCCAGTACTCTTGCCTGGAAAATCCCACAGACGGAGGAGCCTAGTGGGCTGCAGCCATGGGGTCGCGAAGATTCGGACATGACTGAGCCACTTCACTTTGACTTTTCACTTTCATGCATTGGAGAAGGAAATGGCAACCCACTCCGGCGTTCTTGCCTGGAGAATCCCAGGGATGGCGGAGCCTGGCGGGCTGCCGTCTATGGGGTCGCACAGAGTCGGCCATGACTGAAGCGACTTAGCAGCAGCAGCAGCAAAGATGCAAGAGGAGAAGGGGACGACAGAGGATGAGATGGTTGGATGGCATCACCGACTCAATGGTCATGAGTTTGAGTTGGTGATGGACAGGGAAGCCTGGTGTGCTGCAGTCCATGGGGTCACAAAGAGTCAGACATGACTAAGAGACTGAACAACAAAAGATGCTTGTGAAGCTTTTCAGAGAATATCTAGTACAAAGTCAGCCGTCAGCAGCTGGGAGTTGTTAGGATCCTTACTGTGAAAAGGGATTCACCCACTCCTGCCTCTTTCAGTCTTTCAAGGAGGAAAGTCACAGAATGCTTGGGCTGGCCAGATAAAAATCATGCACAATGGCTCAGAATTTTCTGGAAAAGTTAGTTAAGCATCCTGCAAACATTAAGAGCAAGTGCCATATGCTAAGCCCCTCCTCTGGGCCAGACACTGTGCTCAGAGCTATAGCCTGTAGGATGGCACTCATGGAAACCAAAGGAGGCAGGAGACATCAGCTCTAGTGTCCAGAGCTGAGTGCTGAAACCTAGTGTTTAGGTTCACACAGTCAGAGCGGCAGAGGCAGCACCCATGGGCAGGACCCACTGATGACAGGAACAGCACACACATGCAAGACTGTCTGAGATCAGAGCCTATGTTCCAGGGCTGCCGTGTGCTGGCATGCTGACCACATGCGACCCTACAGTCAGCTGAGGAACCCCAGTCAACCACAGGGGACACGGCAGTCTTGGAAGCCAGGCAAAGTCTGCAATCCATACCCCCTACATTCTCCACCGACCTCTGGAAAGAGTGTCATCTTTCTCTCCCATTTCCACTCTGCTGGAGATATTAGCGAGGGTACAGCCAACCAAAGGCAGCCAAGGGCCATCCACGTCGCACTGGATGGGCCAGCAGGTACCTAGGAATAGTCCCTGATGCTTCGGCTACTTGCTGAGCCTTGGGGGAAGTGGTATGGGTGGGGTGGACAGGTGGTGTTAGGCAGCAGGAAGGAGAGGTGGTGTATTACATCCCAAATAACCCCAGAAGTAGTCTTTGGAACTGCAGCCTGAAACAGCATCCAAGGGCACAGGCTGGCACAACTCTGTCTCTTGTGCAAAGGGAGAAAAACAGAAGAGGAAGCAGTGAACTGTTGATCAAAAGGCAGGACCGCCTCTTTTCCTGGTAGAGTGATGCCATAGGAGAGGAGAGCCCAAGAATCCAGAAACATCCCTGCTTTGCATCCATTTCAGTTGCTTCGCTGTTGAGGAAGCCCAGTATTTCCATTTAATGCTTCAGCTGACACTAGCTGAGCACCTACTGTATGCAAAATGCTGAGGCGGGTGCAGGACACAGGTACAGGCAGAAGACAGTTCTCCCCTCCTGGAAGTCACCATCCTGTAGGGGAGGACACTGCTGTGGATGCCAGCAACTACACAGCAGGGTGGGAGGGCCCACGGCCTGTGCCCGGGGAGCACAAAGCTGGGCCAGGGTCAGCCCTGGGGAACAGCGTAGATGTCCAGGGTGGGCAAGGCCTGCACAGAAGATTGGATGTGAGGGAGGGTTTCCAGGCAGAGGAAACACTGGGAGTCCAAGCGGTATGGGGAAGAACACGTAGGTTCAGGAAACTTCTGGAAGTCCAGTGGACTGAACATCGAAAGCAAAGGGCAAGCTGTACAGCATGAAACTGGACACATGGGCAGGGCTATATAGGTTGTACTAAAAGTGAAAGTGTTAGTCGCTCATTGTGTACAACTCTTTGCAACCCTATGGACTATAACCTGCCAGGCTCCTCTGTCCTTGGAATTCTCTAAGCAAGAATACTGGAGTGGATTGCCATTCCCTTCTCCAGGGGAATCTTCCTAACCCAGGGATCGAATCCGGGTCTCCTGTATCGCAGGCAGATTCTTTACCATCTGATCTACCAGGGAAGCTCCAGGTTGTACTATGGAGGCTAAATTTTAATCTCAGAGCAGTGGAAGATCGTGGAGGCAAAGGGCTCTCACCACATATCACTGTTTAAATTAATCAAAATTAAATAAAATGTAATGTACATCATGGTGACTATAGCTAATAATACTGTTTGCATGTTTGAAAGTTGCTAAGAAGATAGATCTTAAAAGTCCTCTTCACAAGGAAACAAAATTTTGTAACTGAATGGTGATGGATGTTAACTAGATTTATTATGGCAATCATTTCACAATAAGCATAAAGATTGAATCAGTGTGTTGTACATCAAAAAGCTAATATAATGTTATGGGTCAACTATATCTTTAAAACAATTTAGTTAAAAAAAATTAGAATGTAACACAGTGCCTCAGTGGCCCCAGCCACACTTCAAGCAACCGACGGCCACCTGTGGCTATGGCTACCGTAATGGTCAGTACAGATCTAGGGCATTTCCATCATCCCAGCATTGGACAGCACTGCTCCAGAGCCGTCCTTCTGTGTTCCTGGCCCAGAAAGTGAATGCGAGGGAAGGGGGCTAGTAATGAGGAGCAAATGATGCCAGCCTGGCACTCAGGTAGAGGTTGGATAGAACCAGGTTGGAGAAACATTTGAAGGGAGAAGGGATGGGACTTGGTAAACAATGGAGTCGGGTTTGGGTGGGAGAAAGATCTGGGCAGGTCAATAACAATCTGATTGTCTAGGGTCTGGGGGAGGGTAGTACTCACTCAGAGAGACAAGTGGAGGAGGAGGTGTGGGAGAAAAGTGGTGATGTGCTCAGTCTGGGACCCGCTCAGCTTCAGGTGCCTACAAGATGCCGGCCACAAGCTGGGTCCAGAGAAGTGGCTTCTGTGCGTCCGCAGCTTGGACTGGGAGCTGCGGGTTAGTGTGGGGGAGACGCTGGTGGCTGGGCCTTGAGGCTGTGCTTAGAGACTGGTTGTATCGTGAACTGTGATCTGCGGGGCCAGGGCTGGGGGTCAAGGGCAGGTCAACTGTCTGACTGGGCTGTGTCCCGAAGGATCCAAAACCTATGGGGTGTGCAGCAGAGAAGAAAGGGTTAGGGCCACCGACGCACGCCCTCCAGGGGCCATGGACAGTCTTGAAGAGCTTCCCTCTTGCCCTCAAGAGTGGACACTGTGTCTTGGGGGCACCTGGGTAAACCCACAGGAGGCATCCAAGGAGGTGGCGCAGAAGGACGGGGGCACCAGGGAGCCCAGGCAGCAGCAGGCTTCCTCAGGCTGGTCCCCACCTCAGGACAGGGGAACAGTGCACACAAGAATGTTGTTCTCCAAAGCCACTGGGACACTTCCTGCCAGTCCACGTAATTGAGTATTACAGTATTTAAATTACAAATTGAAGATTATTTTTACAGGTGTCATTTTAAATATAACATGAAATTTCTTGACATTACATCAGCCCCACCACACAAACAGCTGCTCTGGGCCCACCGGCATATGTGAGGCACATGGCTCACACTGGCCACGCGGGGAGTGTGTGTGTGTGTGTGTGTGTGTGTGTGTGAGTCACTGACCGGGGTGTGTGTGACATGGGTGTGAGAGTCCACGTGACTGGGAGCAGGAGTGTGTGAGGGCGTGTGCGACCAGGAGTGCCTCTGTGTGTGGTTATGAACACGAATATGGATGAGTGTGAGTGAGGGGGAACATGTGAGTCTGTGTGTGTCCACATGAATGAAGACGTGGGGGTGAGAGAGAAAGAGAGAGCCCACCACAGGACGCTCAGGCCTCACAGGTAACGCCCCCAGCCTGGCTGAGCTCTGTCTCCCTCTAGAGACACCAGGCGTTCCAGGAAGTGGACGCTTTGCTATGGGCCGAGGGGGCTGCAGAGGAGGCCCAAGGTGGTGCTGCAGTGCCCTCCAGTGGACAATGCCCCCCCTGCCCCACCCCCAGCCAGACCCACGAGCTGACGGTGCCTTTCCTGTGCCTGGAGACCCCAGGCTCCAACTCCTCACTGCCCACCCGCCTAGAGTCGGGCAGGAAGAGCCTGCCCTGAAGCTCCCTGGGGTCCCCCAGGGGCAAAGACCTAGGGGAGCTTTAGTCATACCTCCAAGTCTCCATCTGGGGCTTTCTGCCTGCTGCTGGGCCAGGCGCACCCAATCCACCCCTCTCCTTCCCACCACAGGGATGCCCCCACCTCAAGGACCCACACCAGGTGGCATCTCCCAGCAAGATTCCCCTGAGACCCCAGTGAGATGAGCCCCCTGCCCCAAGGACACTGAGCACAGCCCTGGGCAGGATGAAAAGGAGATGCTTTACAAAGGAGAAACTGCTTCTTGGCTCTTTCCATAAAGAAACTGCAGGGGACTTTGGGGAGAGAGAGGGAGAAGGAGAAGACCCAGGACCTGCTGAAATCCTGCTCTGAACGCTTGTCTGCAGAGCAGGGCGCTGTGCTCGAGCCAAGAGTGTGCAACTCAAATCTAGCAACTGCCCTAGGAGGCTGTTGTCAGAGTGGAAAAGAGGGAGATCTCAGGGAGAGACTTAAACCTCATCAAAGAAAGCTCCCTGGGCCCCTACACGGCACACTGTTATTTGTGGCACTGGTAAGTGCCCACGGGTCAGCTGGCTGCTTGCGACCAGCAGCATAAACAGCACGGAGCACCATCCAGCCAAATGTGTGGCCCAGTCACAGCTGGGTCTCCCAGGCCAGAAGGAGTTGTCATTGAAATGCCTAAAGGATGGAAAAGCAAGGACACCAGCCACAGGGGTGGCTGGAGAACCACGGGACAGTCACCCTGCCCTGACTGCCCTCTCACAATCTCTGGCTACATTCCTTCATGTGGTCCTGACTTCAAATGGTTAAACCTAACAATTTTGCCAGGCAGCCATGTGATCACAAGAGTACACAGCCAATACATGTATAACCATTCTGCACCCACACGGCCATTCCAGTTTCACTTTTAGTACAGTATTCAATAAAATACCTTGAAGAGATGTTTAACACTTTATTATAAAATAGGCTTTGTGTTAGATGATTTTGCCCAAGCTGTAGGCTAATGTAATGTGTTCTGAGCACGTCTAAGGTAGGCTACACTAAGTGACGATGCTTGACGGGTTAAGTGTATTACACGCATCTTCAATTTATGATGCTTTCAATTTATGATGGGTTTATTGGGACGTGACCGCATCATAGAAAAGGGAGATCTGTACCAGTACGGAGCTGGGTATCCTCTAGCCCCACCCCCAGCAGCACACCGGGCCAGGTCTGAAGACCTGTCCCTGGACCCCCCCAACCCCCAACCCCTCGGCGGCCCAGACTTCTCCCTGCCTCACCCTCAACCTGGGCTCACTTTAGGAGGAAGGGGGAAACTAGAAGCATCTGCACAACGTGGAGCGGAAAAGCGGACACCGCAGAGGAGCCAGTTGTCTCGGCAACACGTCAAATCCACAACATGGAACTGAGCATACACACCAAAAGTCTCCAAGAAGGATTTCTCTTGGCTGTGTCCAGCATGGCCATGGATGTCCAGCCCCAAGCCAGGTGCCAGCCTCTCCCCTGCAGACCTGAGAGCTCCCTTTGCAGGCTGCCGGCCTGGGCCTCTCCACTTCCAGCCGCTGTGGGAGTCCGGCCAGGCACTCCCACAGTACAGCATTATTACCCTCACCTCCCATGAGAGCGGCAGGATGTCAGAGCCGAGGAAGATGGGTCTGGTGTGGAGAGCGGAGACTCAGAGCATCCCACCACAGAAAAAAGTCAAAGATGAGCGTGAAAAAGATTTGCCCACAACACTCAGCAACCCAGTGGCCACCACCTCCACTCGTTTCCAGTTGACCTCTTCCAAGTCTGTGCCTTTTCTGATAGATAAGTCTTCTCTGCCTCTCTGGGTTGCTCTCTCTTTTCTCCATCCACGTATCTATCATGGGAAATGTATGAGAATGTTTCCATGATGCAAATACATCAGATGATATCATGGTTCAAACTTGGCCTCTTTGCAAAGCTCTGAGTCCTCAACTGCCCCTTTCTCACTGCTTTGAGCGCTGAAGCTTTCAAATAGGTATAAAAGTTGCTGATGGCCTTACACCAGGAGAGACGGTGTAAGAAAGGAGGCTAGAGACACAGAGGACTGCAGTGTGCACGTATAATCTAAGAAATCAGTATCATCATCACTGTCTCTAATGGTTATTGATGTTCATGGATGTCAAGCCTTGTGCTGAGTGCTTTACACAGATTATCAAATTTAAATTTTACAGCAAACCAGCCAGGAAGGTCTGACAGTTTTCCCACTGAACAGGTGAGAGGGCAAGGCTATGCCAATACCACCAGGCAACACAGCCCTGCTTGCTCCCCATTCCAACTTCTTCATGCTCACCAGTGTCTGACCTACATTCTTTTTAAACTGTGAAAAGTGACTCATTAGCAAGCTTAGGAAATAAATGTAGTGGGTCACAAGAAACACTTTGAAATGAAAGAATAAAAGTAGAATGCCCCAAATGTATCTTACATGGTCAAGGTGAACACTCTCATAGGACACTTCTGTTCCAGTTACACATGTGTAAACATCGATGTATATGCATACACACACAGGCTGCAGTGGGGTATGATTTTAAACATATTTCTTAATGTAGATCACAATAAAAAAAAGAAAAACATTAAAAGCTGTTGTCCTAGACTCTCCATCCAGCCTCTGAATTCTCTATCTGGTTCTCCCCACTCTGCACACTCCGGGGGTTGCCTTGCCACCCCCATGGCTCCCTGCTTCCCTGGTTTGCTGAAGAACAGCCAGTAAGTTCCACGGGCACTGCGAGCCTGTCCTGGGGGCAAGCTAACTAGCAGGCTGCTGGGGCAGAGCCCTAAGTATGCCTTCTCCATCTGCTTCCTGCTTCAGTGAGGGGCTTCTGACTGCCCTGCAGGACTGGCGTTTCCCAAAAGAGGCTTAACGGCTCCTTCCTCTCTGAGCTGGCAGGTTAGTGCCTTTGTCTCCAGAATTAGCACAGGTGCACCTGCAGGCAGGCGTCCTCATTAAGCTATTTTCTGCATCTTGATCCCGTAAGGATGGCTCCAGGGGACCTTTCAAATAAGCACTTCATTTGCAGTGGCCTCTCCAGATTGGAAAGGGTGGTCCCAGTTTCAGCAGCAGAAGGGGAGGGAGGCCCAGTCACCTGAGTTTTCTCTGCCAGCCCACGGCAGCTGGACCAGATCACAGAAGTAGAGAAGTCAGGAAAGGCGGTGAGGTGGCGGCGGGGGGGGGCGGGGGGCGGGGATCTCTCTAAGCCTTTTCCTTTCCTTGAGGCTCTCAACTTGTTCTTCGCTAGCACAGCAGGGTTTCTCCTAGCCGTGGACAAGTCCCAAAGCAGCAGCATGACCCTCTGTTCTAGGCTGCTCCTCCTTGTCTGTGGGGAAAAGATTCATTGATGGTGACATTCCAGGTGGAGGGGATGGTATTGGATAGAAGATTCCTGAAATAACCCCCGGAGAAGGCAATAGCACCCCACTCCAGTACTCTTGCCTGGAAAATCCCATGGACAGAGGAGCCTGGCAGGCTATACAGTCCATGGGGTCACAAGAGTTGGTGGGCTGCCATCTATGGGGTCGCAGAGTCGGACATGACTGAAGCGACTTAGCAGCAGCAGCAGCAGAAATCACCCCACACCAATGCCCACCTACTTCTCTTCTGGGACCCACCCCATCCCTGCTGTCTGTGCAGCTCTGGGCCCAGCCTCCCCCCAGCTACCTCCCAATGTTCCCAAAGCACATGCCAGGAATCAGGCTGAGGAGTCAGTGGGACACACTTGGGTCCTGGATTTCACTTGCCATTCTCCTGGGGATGCAGGATCCCAAGGAGGACATTTATCAATGACAAGTTGGGCGTACTAAGAAACAAAGTCAAAGGTCAGAGTTAGGACCACCAAAAATCAGCAAAGAAGGGAATTTGTGGGCAGAGAGGTTATGGAAGTGTAAAATTCCTAGAAATAGGAGCTGGACTGAGTTCTTAAAAAGGACATGAAGAGGGTCTGCAAGCAGTGAATTGGGGTATAAGGTGGAGGTCAGGCCCCCTTCCCTACTGCTCCCGTTGTTTAGTTGCTCAGTCATGTGCAACCCCATGGACTGTAGCCCACCAGGCTCCTTTATCCATGGGATTTCCCAGGCAAGCATATTGGAGTGGGTTGCCATTTTCTTCTCCAGGGGATCTTCCCGACCCAGGGATCAAACACAGTCTCCTGCTTGGCAGGCGGATTCTTTACCCGCTGAGACATGTGGGAAGCCCCTCACTTCCTACAGCTGCCCCTAAATGAATAAATAAGTCCCTCTGGTGCGTCAGACAGTAAAGAATCTGCCTGCAATGCAGGAGACCTGGAGATCCCTTGGAAAAGGGAATGGCTACCCACTCCAGTATTCTCACCTGCAGAATCCCATGGACAGAGGAGCCTAGCAGGCTATAGTCCATAGTGTCACAGAGTCAGACAAGACTGAAGTGACTTAGCATGCACCCATGCCCACTCTAATATACACAAATTTACCCCATACCAACTCTACTAGTATTGTGCAGAGTGCTGGAATTCAGCAATGAATCAGATACAACTTCTATACTCAAAAGTTGAGTAAAGAAGAGCAAGTACAAATTCCATTTTAATAGAACTAGATCAGAGCTAAAACCAGAGTATGTACAAGACTTGATGGAAGCTCAGAGGAGGTACCTAACTTCACTTGGGGGCTAGGGAAGACTTCTCCAAAAGCTGCTAACTGAATTGAGTCTTAAAGGAAGAGGGGAAATCAACTGAGGAAAAGAGAGAAAAGGATACTCCAGACCAAGGGAACAGCATGTGCCGAGGCAAGGCAACTAAGAACCATGAGAAGCACAGAACGACCTAGAAACAGGTCAGGACAGCTGGAGAGAAGCCAACACTGAGGGCTGCCCTCCTGAACAGTAGAAATAGGCTAGAAGGAGGGGGTGTGTTTGCGTACTAAGTCGCTTCAGTGATGTCTGACTCTTTGCAATCCCGTGGACTGTAGCCTGCCAGGCTCCTCTGTCCATGGGATTCTCCAGGCAAGAATACTGGAGTGGGTTGTCATGCCCTCTTCCAAAGGATCTTCCTGACCCAGGATCAAACTCATGTCTCACGTCTGCTGCATTAGCAGGTAAGTTCTGTACCACTAGTACCACCTGGAAAGTCCAGAAAGAGGGAGATGGGGAAGCAATGGAGGACATAGGAAGTTTGCACCAGATCTATTCCTAAAGAAGAGAAACCCACACCAGGGCCAAGGAAAGGTGGGCATCTCTTAATAGGGGTGAGGGACCAAGAGGAGTGGCATTGGGCCCCCAAGGCTGAGGTCACTGCTCCTGCTGCTGCTGAAATCTCCGCTCCCTAGAGGTGCAGCCCCCACTGGAGGGCCCAGGGCCAAGCATGCCAAGCATCCCTCCACAAAGCCTGTTCTTAGCAAAGGTTTTCCTATGACCTTTCTTGGAGAGAAAAAGACAAACACTCCTCCCCAGAGCCGTTCCATGTCCAGTTTTCCAGAGAACTCCTGCCCTGCTGGCCTTGGGAGGGGGTGAGACCCCCAGGGATCGGGCTTAGGAGAAGTAACTGAAGGAAGATTTCCAGGGAACAGGGAAGAGCAATCTGGTTAAAGGCTGTCAACTACGAGGTTGTCCTCAGGGCAAGAGCTCTTGGCAGGAACGTCTCAGTTCATTCAGGTTATTCCACTGGCAGACCCTATATTTTTTTTTAATGGGGGAAAAAACAACCTCCAGAGATGGTGAAACGTAATTCATTAAGACCACCACAAAGCAGGTTCTGAGTTTGGAGGGAAGGTGAAGGAAACCCCATCGATTTCACACACGGAAAGGCAAAAGCAGATTTATCTATGTCTCTGACACCTAAGTATTTTACAAGTATTTATAAAATCTAATATTTGGGGGACCATTCTATTTTGCCCATAAATCTGAGCAAGATATAAATAATTAAGAGAAATTAAAGAAAAACTAATATAAAATGAAGACTAATTTACTAGGGAAAACAGATGCTTCCAGGGCATGTGGTTGCCAGATCCCTGTTCCATCATTGTCTCCAGCAGATGCCAGGACAAGCAGCTCTGATGGGATTAGAAAGAATCACCTTCTTGTCTGAGCTCCAGAAGTCTCACTCGCTGTGACACCCTAGCCCCCTCTGAGACTCCTTCTCTTGTCACACATCTGTGCCCTGCTTCTGAGAGGGACAGTGAATACCATGAAAGCAGGGACCATGCCAAGAAATGAGTCAATGTGGGTTTCTAGCCATCTAGTCCTGACCTAGAATCTCAGAAAGACATGTCACATGGACACACTTGACAAGCCCTGCTCCTTCTGCCAGCCCTTCTGCCTGGTTCCAGGCCTTCCTCTCTGTGCCACCATCCCAGTGCCCATTAAGCCCGGTTACATTTTCAGGTGGGATGTGCTTGGAAGAGGGAAAACTGAAATCCCTGCACCCAAAGGGAGCTGGGCCAACAGGGGACCCATAAGCCTCCTCATTCCAACCTTCTGCATGGACCCTTTGATCTGAGATCTCAGTTTTGTTCAGGATGTTCCTGAAAGCTTTAACAACTCCTGCAAATTACACCTACTTCTTATTTTTCCTTTTGTTTTCCTTCCTTTATTTATTCCACAGCTATTTTAAAAATTCAGTGTGGAAACAGAGTCATGGACACCTGCCACCTTCATAGGTCTATCCCAGTGAGGAAACAGACAAGGAACTGAACCCGGGTATTGGCCAGGTTCAATCCCTGGGTGGGGAGAAGGGAATGGCAACCCACTCCAGTATCCTTGCCTGGAGAATCCCATGGACAGAGGAGCCTGGTGGGCTACAGTCCATGGGGTGGCAAAGAGTCAGACATGACTGAGTGACTAAACACACATTGACTGGGTCTCCTTCCTTGTAAATAGAATTTGGCACATAGCCAACTGATCCACCCATTTTGGAAAGTTCAGTGGCTTCTCTGAAGTTCCTGTGTATTCCAAGGAAAGTGAACCCCCTCATGTTGGTTCATCCACCTGTACTTCCTCCTCTGAATTTTTTCCTCTGTGTGTTACAGCTGTTTATTTATTTCCACCATGGAAGAGACCCAGACATGAACCCACCTCCCTTCCTGGATTTATACCACACACTCACACATGTAGGGTAAATTTTACAGGAGGTTTGGGGAGGTAAGTGGTGTTTATATCTCAAAAATGCCTATAACTTCCATTGAACATGAGTTATACTGTTCTTAAAAATTCTTGGCCAGTTCACCATGCTGATCAACCAGCCTCTCCCCACCTGATTCCCCCAAACTGTCTTCACTGATACCAGTATTCTCACCTAGTTCTTACACATAACAGTTTAGTGACCTCTTTGGTTTCCTTGCCTCCTGCTAATCTAGGTCCCCAGAGTCCCACCTTCTAAACCAAGAGCTTGTCAAGACATTTTTCTAAATAAATTCAGTACCTTCCTCAAAAGAAATTCCATACCATTTATGAAGAAAAGATGTCTTCTACTGAAAAGATAGGCATTGACTACAGACTGTGATCAGACTATGGCATGGGAATGCATTGAATGTTCTGAGGGCACAGAGAAGGAAAAGCCTAGGTTGAAGAGACAGAAAAGGTATCCCGAAGGAAATGCCATCCCAGTTGAGACCAGGGAAAAGTGTAGAATTAGCCAAGAAAAGAGGCAGAAGCTGAGGAGAACAACAAAGTCCTAGAAGCAAGAGAGAGCTTGGCACATTCTGGGCATCACAAGAGGTCCACAGAGGCCGAAAGGGATAGGGCCTGCTGGATGGGGCTGGAGAGCTGGCGGGTGGTGGGGTGGGGAGGCTGGGTCAGGCTCACCTTATTGGTCAGACAAAGAGGTCTGGACTTGATCCAGGAGGCAGTGAGGAACCATTGAGGTTTTCAGCAGAAAAGTGACAAGGCCAGATTTGCACTTTGGAATGATGAGCCGTGGCTGAAGGACGAGAAGTCAGTGATTAAGAATCAAGACTGGAAGGAGAGACCAGTGGGAAGTGAGGACTGTGGTCCATTTGGGAAAGATGGCGGTGGCCTGGACAAGGGAAGTTCTAGTGGGAAGGAAGAGAGGGAAACAACTTCCAGAGAAAGGGAGGGACTTCCCTGGCAGTCCAGTGGTTAAGACTTCGCCTTCCAGTGTAAGGGACACAGGATCAATCTCTGGTCGGGGAGCTGAGATTCCCACATGCCCCAGGGCCAAAGAACCAAAACATAAAACAGAAGCAATATTGTAACAAATTCAATAAAGACTTTAAAAATGAACCACATCCCAAAAAAAATTATAAAAAAGAGAGAGAAAGGGAGCTGTCATCTCTTGATGTGGAGTATAAAGGGGGTGGTACTGGACAACTCCGGGTTCTCGGAACTGGGAAGTGAGAGGGCAGGCAGTGGTGTTTGCTGAGTCGGGGAACACGGAGGAGGAGTAGGGAGTTTGAGAGAGACTCACCTGACTCTCTCCCTGGCTGTTACACAAGGCACATGTGTTCCCATCTTGGCACTACCCTGGCCCTCGAAAGTCACCAGACAGGAGGGGACCCAGCAAGGCCTAGACAGGAAAATGCAGCTATATATTTTTCTCAGACACCATGAGAAACCAGTGGAGGTGTCTGTTGGCCATGGGGGGCCCACCCAGTCTCAACACTGCCCTGGTGACCCTCTCTGGCCCCAGTGCTATGGCCTCGCTCACAGGAGAGTTCCAGGTCAGACCACGGCTGCCCCCATCGGGGTCTCCTGAGATAGAAATCGCACACCGCAGCTTTCCCCCAGCCTGAGAGGAGACGCCTCCTTGTTTGTTCTCTTCCACACACAGAGCCATTCATCAAGTCCAGGAGAGCCAAGCACAAAGGTAATATCACTTAGCCAAGCTGCAATTAGCAGATTAGCGGCTTGTTGCTCTTGTCGTGTGTCCCACACTATGACCTCACGAAGGCCCAGCGCGTCTCCACACAGGGCTGCTCCAGGAAAGGGCCCATCGACTTCTCTGGCAAAAAAATCCCCCAGCCTGTCACCGTGAGTTTCCCTGTTGTAGAGCTAAACTACAATTGATGTTCTGTCTCTATCAATTTCTCAGGAATGCTGGGACGCAAGCCCAGTATTAATGAAGACAGCAGAGAGGAAGGCATGAGATTGGCCCCACTCCAGAGCTGATGGAGAGCGTGGATACTGAGTAATTCCCGGAGACCTGGAGAGGCCCGAATGAGGCAAAACAAGCACGCCCCGGGGTCACACACAAGGCTTGGTGGGGCAGACAGATGCTGAAAAGGCTCGGGAGAGAATTTCTGCTGGGAAAAACAGCCTCAAGATCGTCCCTTTTATCATCACATGTCATTTTCATCATCCAAGAAAGGCAATTTTACTCCAGATTAAAAGGATATCCTCATAGGTATCTACATATGGTAGTATACAATCACACACATACAACTCACAAACTCTCACACACAGAGTTTATAGGACACATAGGGGACCAGGGTAAAGCCAGAATTACATCTCAAGAAAGGGGCTGATGCTATAACCCCATATGTTTGGCCAAATCCCTCAGCACCCCTCAGGATGGCCTCTCCAATCAGAAGCCCTCCCAGGTCACGAGCAGGGGAGGCATTGATTGGTGTGGGAGGCCACAGTGGTGTCAAATTAAAAGTCAATATGAGGCTTGTCTTCATCTCAGTTTGAAAAATGAATAGAAACTGGTCATAGGCTCCTGTTTCTCAGACAGTGCCATTTGGGGGCTTCTGGTTTTGGAACCTTTTCTTAATCACATATAATTCCTTAATCCTTCCAAACTGACCAGCTCCTTTTAAGTTTTAAGTTTCATTGTTCCAACGAAGAGGGAACAATTCTGCTAAGCCATAAACTCTATCAAACCATCTTCTCACCTCTAGGATGTGGGTCTCTGAGGATCTGGAAAACACAGCAGACTCCATGGGTGCACAAAGTAACCCAAGGGGGATGGTGGGACAACCCAAGCATTGAAGACAACCACACCTGCCTCACAGATGCTCAGGAGAATCAAAGCAAATAAACGGAAAGTGATGTGTGTGTTCAATAAGGGAACTCAATATGGCTGGAAGTCTCCCCTTACCTCTTATTATTATCTCAATAATAAGAGATATTATTAGGGTTATGAACATTTTAGCACTGCTAAGCCACTGAAATGGTTGGGAGAACGGAATTTACTTATATGCTCCAAAGCCCTCAGTCCCTCCTGGAATGTATAAGCTGTGATAGAACAAAGTTTAACTACTCTCTCCTACTGCAACTGTTCCTGAACCACCCCACCAACAATGTGCAATAGTCACTGCTGTTGTTGTTGTTTAGTTGCTAAGTTGTCTCCAACTCTTTGCAACCCCATGGACTATAGCCTGCCAGGCTCCTTTGTCCATGGGATTTCCCACGCAAGAATACAGGAGTGGGTTGCCATTTCCTCCTCCAGGGGATCTTCCTAACCCAGGGATCAAAGCCATGTCTCCTGCATTGACAGATGGATTCTTCACCACTGTGCCACCAGGGATGAGACACTACATATTCACAATAATTTAATGCCTCTTATATGTGCTATGAAGGGATTTTCATGGGAATTTAATTTATAGCAGTTATAACAACTGTTGTAATAGGGTTGTCTGGAAGGAAAGATGGGAAGGAAAAGTTTATGAACTACAAAAAGAAACAGAGAAAAGAGAATGCAGTTCGAGAGAACATAGGTCCTTTACATGTAGTAAATGTTCAATAAATATTTGAGCAGGCAAGTTAAATGAACACACGCATCAGGAAAACACCATGTCAGGAACAGTCACTAGACTTACAAAGAAATGGATTTTTACTCCAAGTGTGGCCTTTTATACTAGACTTGCAACCTTGGAGAATACTTATGGCTTAGTCCATTTGGGCTGCTATAACAAAATAGCATGAACTATGTGACTTACAAGGGGCTTCCTTGGTGTCTCAGTGATAAAGAATACGCCTGCCAATGAAGGAGACATGAGAAACATGGGTTCGACGCCTAGCTCAGGAAGATCCCCTAGAGGAGGAAATGGCACCCCACGCCAGTATTCTTGCCTGACAAATCCCAGGGACAGAGCAGTCTAGTGTGCTACAGTCCATGGGGTCGCAAAGAGTCAGACATGACTGAGCAACTGAGCACACACGCATCTTATTTACAATTCTTGCATTTGTTTAATGCATTTCCTTCTACTCCATATTCTGTCTTGTCTGGAAGATGCACATTCTAGGATGTTGCTAACAACAAGTTCTGAAACATCCTGATGGGCAGGATACCTGGATTCTGCACATGTGTTCAGAAGATGCACCCCAGAAATGGGGTTGCCAAAGCAGGGGTGAAGCCAGCTGAGGAGTCGTTGCTGTAACAAGGCTAACCAGACACAAGCCATTGTGAAGACACCCTACGGTCTTGTGAGCGCCCAAGAATCTCTTAAGATTATTTCAAAGAGCACAAGTGGGCACACTGTGGTGAATGACAGATAGCACTTAGTATGGGAGAATCCAGGAGATCACAGACCAATATTCCAGCTTCTGAGAGGAGATGAAAAAAAAAAACAACTTGGACTTCCCTTGTGGCACAATGGACAAGAATATACCTGCCAACGTAGGGGACACAGGTTCCATTCTTGGTCCAGGAAGATTCCACATGCCATGGAGCAACTCAGCCCGTGCACCACAACTACTGAAGCCCACGCACCCTAGAGCTTGGTGACAAGAGGAGCCACTGCAATGTCAAGGCTGCCCGCTGCAGCAAGGAGTAGCCCCTGCTCGCTGCAGCTGGAGAAAGCCTGGGCAAAGCAATGAAGACTGAGCACAGCCAAAAATAAAATAATAAGTTGAAAAAAAAAAACCTTGTTAAAGAGATAGCTGATGACTGAAGGCACCCAGGACTATTTTCTACAGAAGGAGGACCACACCAAGAATTCCTGCCCTGAGCTCTCTCTCTTTCTCAATGCCACTTTGCATGGCATTCCCAACAGTTAGAGCTCTGTTCATCTGCAGGCACTGATCTTGGGGGGCTTCTGGGGTGTCTTCGTTGTCCAAAATTCTGCTCAGGTACCTTTTCCAAAAGGCCTCACCAAAGGGAGCTCTGTGGATGAAGAGCACGCCCACCAGAACCCAGGCCTCTGATGCCCTGCTCCCCCCTTTTTCTGTTCACATCTACTTCCCCATCATGGGGCTGATTAGGTGAATTAGGTTACATGGGGCACGTCCTGGGCAACACCGTCAGAGAACCTACGCCTCTAACCACACTTTTCAGTGCTTTCCTGGGCAATGATCCCTCCCAACCACCATGTTGAATCCCAAAGCACCTTTGCCAGCATCACTTACAAGGTATTCAGGGCCTTTCGCTGCCCAAGGCCCTGGGTGCTCTTTTCCTCTGGCCCCCTCCCCAAAGGACAGTGGTTACTAGTGTGTGCAAAGGCTGAAGGATGAGGCCCAGTGTCCTTAATGCTTGAATTGGGGCTGGAGTTGGACATTTCCCACATCAGCTGTATTGGTGCTATTACTTCAGACCGCCGTGAACACACATGCCTCAGGGTGTTCCCTACCGTCATCTTCTTGGTTTTGTTTTTTTCCATGTCTCTTTGTCCCCACAAAACCAATGGCAACTGCAGAGCAGAGATCAGGTGTCTCACCTCTGTTATCGTATTAGGTACTATATTCACTTTTAAAAAGTCACAATTTTGTTCAGCAAAGTATACATGAACAGGAGGGCATGTGGGACACCATCGGTTGTCTCAGAATTGTGGCTGAGGCCCAGAGTGATGGGTGAGAGCATCCCATATTCTAAACGCAGAGGCAAACATCTCCTCTCACCATTTGCTTCGAGGTACCAGAACCAGCTCTGCCATCACCAACCACCAGCCTCAGTCAACACAAAAGAGAATTAGAGAGACAGATGGGGTGGCCTGCATAATTAAGATCCAGAATTCAGGGGGCAATGCCACTCCCTCCTGCCAAAGCTAGGGAAGAGAAAGTTTCCAGGAATCACTTGTAAAAGTTGAAAGTTGTTATGGGTTGAATTGTATCCCCAACTCCCTAAAAATTCATCTATTGAAGAACTAACATCAATTAGTTAGTACTTCAAATGTGACCTTTTTTGGAAGAAGGGTCATTGCAGATAAAATTAGTTACAGTGAGGTCATCCGAGTGTAAGGCAGTCCCTAACTGAATAAGAGCGGTGTCCTTATATAAGGAACGCCCTGTGAGAAGAAACAGACACACACACACACACAGGGAGAACACCATGTGGAAGTTAGAACTACTCCACCACAAGTCAGGAAGCTACCAGAAGGTGGGAGAGAGGCCCGGAATAGATCCTTCCCTGACACCTTCAAAGGGGGCATGCCACCAGCACCCTGATTTTGGACTTCTGGTCTCCAAAACAGTGAGATGATACATTTCTGATATTCTAAGACAGCCAGTTTGTGGTGTGTTGCTAGGGTCACCCTGGGAACCTAATGCAGAGATATCTGCAGGAATAGGAGACTTACCTCTCATTCATTTGTTTGATTTTGCTTTGGCATTAGAAAACTGGAGAGAGTGGTATGGTGGGAAAATGCCAAGAGGAAAGGAGAGGGGCGGAAGTGTCTGTCTGATTTCCTGGGTTCCAAGAGGGATAGAAGATGCCTGCTGCCCTGGGGTAGATACGATCAAGAACTACCCAATATAGGAGGCAGGAAAATATATAATCGATTGGGTGTAGCTTAAAGACTGCCTCCTGAGAACGGACCATGAGGTGGGGTCAGATCTCAGAGAGACCTCCAATGCCTAATCAAGTCTCATAGGAATAAGCCTTTGACAGCAGGGCTCTCTGGAGCTACTCACAGTTCACAAGCCAGAAGAGCACTTACAGCCAACCTAGAAGACCACATTTCTAAGGGAGTAAGGTAGGGAGTAAGGGTAAGGGAGATGCTTGCCCTCCCAGGGTCTTTTAATCCCCTCCCCCTCGACATTCAAGGGACTAAACGCCAACCACACATACACACACACACACACACACACACACACACACACTCACACATATTCACATTTTCTTTAGAAGTCACTGGCACCAGATGGTAGGACTAGATATTGCTGAGCAGAATGGGAAGAGCTGTGAGTCAAGTTTCAGACGGAAATGTTTCCTTTTCATTAATTATTAGGAATAAACCTTAAAACAAGAAATAAAATTCTTCTAATAACCAAATGTAACCGAAAAGTTACGGCATCTGGATTAGATTTTGTTAAAGGAGCCACAACCTGGGATGAAAAGAAGATTCCAGATGGTTCCATGAAAAGTCCAGACTGGAAAAAAATAAAATAAAAACCATCATCCAAGGAATGAGTGGTGACTCTTTAGTAAGCCTGGTACCTGTACTTAAGATAATGAATAAGCATATCAACCGGTCTTATTTTTAATAGGAGGTGATGGAGCAAGTGGGAAACCAAGGGGCAGAGCAGACCTCTCTGGGTAGGAGAGCCAGGAGAAACACAGTCAGGCTCAGCTGAGCTGAGCCTCATCCAACAGAAGGATGGGCCTTAGACAAGTGGAGAAGGAAGTGGGAGGATGGGTCAACATCTTTCTTAGTGAAGTAACTAGCAAAAGCATGTCCCTGGATGGGTGTTTGGGAAGGACTGGTGACTCTACATTCCAGGAGTCGGGATGGTGTGTGCCGAGACCCAGAGGGGGCAGGTATCAGGTGCTGGGGGGAGGGGGTCAAATATTTTGAATAAGGGAAGTACGAAGGAGAGATGGGAGAAGGGAGGCAGGGCCTCCTGGTGGGGGTTGTCAGTGCCAACCTACGCAGGACAGATCCACCTCTGAGCACCCGTTGCCTGGGCCTCCAGCATCTGAAGTCTGTCCTGCCCTCACTGTTTACTCTCTTTTCCCAGGCCTGACCGCGGGCACTTTGGAACATCCCAAGGCCGTGATGTGCTGGGTGCAGGATATCCAGAAGGCATGACTGAGACTTGCCAGAAGTCCCAGTTTGACTTTGCTAAGCGCCTCAACTGCCAGAGCCCTCGCGGGGTAGATCCAGAGCTGCCCCGGGTGGCCCCTGCCCACAGCCCCCACTCCAGCTTGAGGAGGCAGAATAGGCTAGTGAAGCTGATGAGACCGTGTGTTTTTTCTGGCTTCTGGCCACCAGAGAAAAACGCAACAAAGGAAAGAGAAGATATGGATTATTGGCGTGGAAGGCCTAATGACAAACACATTTGCATGTATTTCTGCAAGGAGACCCTGCCCTCTCTGTGGCCTATGTGGGTTTTCTCCTGTGTTTCAGAGGGCAAAGCCAAGTACGAGTTACAGGTATAGCATCCCTCCTCCCAGGGCCCTTGACTTAACATGTTTCCGGGTCCCAGAATCTGGGAAATCACTGTTCCACAAGCCTGACCAATCATCTCCTATGTGTAGCTTCTCTATGCGGAGGGTTGGCTGGGCTTCCCCAGAGAGCATGGACCTTACTGAGTTCTGGGATGAAAGGCACAAAAGACATCTGCTTTGTTAACACCTTTATGAACTGTATGGTAAGGTACCAAGTTAAATACTTCATGTATATTGTTTCATTTACTCTTCACAAATCCCTACACAGTAATGGATCTTATCCCCATTTTAAAGATGAGAAAACTGAGGCTCAGAGAACATACTCTTGATGTATGGCAAAACCAATACAATACTGTAAAGTAAAAAAAAAATAATAATAAAAAAATTTTTTAAATAAATTCCACATATATATTAAAAAAAAAAGAGAGAACATACTCATTTCATTCCCCCACACGGCCTCCCAGTGTGAGAGGAGAGCTACAGAGCTTATTAAAGATGATGAAAATTAGGATTCATAGATTTCAGTGCTAAGAAGGAACTTTAAACAATCTTTCCCAATCTCCTTACCATACAGTTCATAAACCTGAGGTCGGGGGAAAACAGACTTCCCCAAGTTTGCACAAAGCTTGGAAGAAAGTGCTGTGTGTGCACTCCAGCCTCCAACCCCATCATAGTTTGGAGGCATCTTGAACAAAGCCAAGTTTAAGGATAGGAGGAAAAGGACTATTTATTATCAAAGGGGCTGGAAAAATTGCCCAGCTCCCTACTCCTGCCTGCCCCAAACCCCTGAGTATGGGAATTTCCATGAACACCATAGAGATGCTGCTACTTGTGGGCGATGAGCAAACATCCTCACGTGGTGTCCACACATCTGTCACATTCAGACCCCGGGTTTCATCAGCATCCTGGCAATTGAAGGCCTGACCTTTGCTCTCCTCAAGCAAGCCAACGCCAAGCACGCAGAGAGAACACCCTGGCCACAGTCAAGAAATGGAAGGACCTTGCGAAAGCTGGAATGTAAATTATAAATTATAAACAGAGTGTCAGTTTGGATAAACTCTTTTAACTTACCAGTGGACCTTGTCCACAAAGTTAATTAGGAGGAAAATAAAAGAAGGTCAGGAGAAACAGTGAGGAAAAAGGAACAGAGAAGCAGCAGGAGGAAAGATAGCAACTAAAAGACTTCAGAGACTGTCATGCAATGATAACCTGGCTGCCTGGAGTCCAGCCAGTGGCTTTTTACAGTGAAATCGCAAACCGACCCCATCGCAGCTGGACCAGTAAACCTGGAGGGAGGGCCTTGGCAAGAGGCTGGCCCAGCAGCAATGCTTCAAGGCCAGCAGTGGCAGACCCACTGGCCCCCACCGGCCCCACTCACATCCTATCAGTCCCCGAGCACTAAGATCCAGCCACTTCAGGTTCACCATGCTCAGGCCCGGAACTGATGAGGAACAGGCTGGGCCTGTATGAGGCCCCTCTGCCCCACAGAAGGTGAAGTCATTCTGTCCTATGCCCAGGATCCAGTGGGTCTAGTCAAATACGCACCAGGATATGAATAACGTATGTACTGAGGCTAGGGTACTGCCTGGCACACAGTAGGGGCTCACTATGTGGTAGTTATGGCTGTTTACAGTCTATACCAGGCATGGCAGAGATCAACGTCCTAAAACGTTTTCCCCTGGACACACAGACCCTGCTTCCATCCTCCTTTGCAGTTAGGCGTGGCTACGTTTGAGTTCCGGCCCAAGGAACGTGGGCGGAAGTGCTCTGCTCCACTTCTCGGCCCAGCCCGTTAAAACCTTCCGTGCGCAATTATCCCTTTCCCCCATCTGTCCGCCAGATACAGAAAACCTGGCAGAGCCAGCCACGGTCCTCAGGGAGGACAAAACCAGACAGGGAAACTAATGTCTCTAAACAAACATGGCTGATGCCACCTTGGAGAGACACCAAGAACATCACGTTGGATTTTGTGTGATGAGAAATAAACCTTCTACTCTACCAAGCCACTGAGATTTGCGGATGGGTTTGTTACAAGCCTACAATGTGGGAGACCTGGGTTCAATCCCTGAATTGGGAAGATCCCCTAGAGAAGGGAGCGGCTACCCACCCCAGTATTCTGGCCTGGAGAATTTCATGGACTACAGTCCATGGGTTTGCAAAAAGTCGGACATGACTGAGCGACTTTCACTTTCTTTGTTACAAGCATTAATATTACTTATACTAACTAAAATGCCTAGACCTTACCCCTGGTTTCCTGAGAAGACTTCACAAGGACTGGAGTCTGGTTCTGACTCCCAGTTCTGAAGGAGCTTTGACCTGTCTAGTTCCCGGAAGTGTCCCTGTGAGGTCTGGACAGACCTCTGCCAATAGTCCTTTTACCACTGGGATTGACTTCTTGGCATGATATCTTATCTGCTGCCAACCCAGGAGCCATCCACTCAAAGGCAGACTGCTGCATCCCACCCACCCAACTCTACACACACTGGGCTTAGCTGGCTCCTGGGTTACAATGACCATCTGTGCCTTTGCTCATAGGAGGCAACAGGAAGTAATGAAAAGAATGCTAGATCCCAAGTCAGTCAAAATATAAAGGAAAAATGCCAAGGCCACATGTTACGACATTAGGTCCTGGAAGCACAGGCTGCGATCCAGAAGCAGAGCTGTGGACATAGTCATCACACACACAGGAATGGATCAACACCAGGGAGTAGGCACACCTCACCAGGGAGTGTGGTTAGCTAGGTCCCAGTGTGTTTCATTGTAAGTCTATAGACATCTTTCCTTCCCTTCTCTCTCCAGCACTAGGAGCAGCTCTACCATTTACTAGCTGGAGACCATGGCCGATCAGCTAACCTGCCTGAGCTTTCAGTTTGGGGATGTCCTGTGCTGTGTGTTGGTTTATAAAATGGAGACATGAGTGTATTTCTTGCATGCTTAGTTGTGTTCCTTGGCAATCAGGGAAGATGAAGAGGCAGCTCTGGGTAAACTCTGAAGAGGAAGCTCTGTGTGTTGGGACAGTGTAGGGGTCTCATTCTGCTGCTGCTGCTAAGTCGCTTCAGTCATTTCCAACTCTATGCGACTCCACAGACGGCAGCCCACCAGGCTCCTCTGTCCCTGGAATTCTCCAGGTAAGAATACTGGAGTGGGTTGCCATTTTCGTCTCCAATGCATGCATGCATGCATGCTGCTGCTGCTGCTGCTAAGTCACTTCAATCGTGTCCGACTCTGTGCAACCCTATGGACAGCGGCCCACCAGGCTCCTCTGTCCACAGGATTCTCTAGGCAAGAATACTGGAGTGGGTTGCCATTTCCTTCTCCAAGGGGTCTCACTAGGCCCCTCCAAATCCTTGTGTATCCCCCACCCACATCCTCACAGCTACTTCTGTCTCCCATCTCTTCTCTAAGGCCCAGCACAGATTAATTTCTCCCTCTACCTGTTGACCATTTGTTTACTTCTCTCTAGCTGTTGGCATTGCATAGCATGTATCTCATATGCTCTCAAACACTATTGGCTAGTTGAGGTGGGGAGGGGCTTTCCTTCCACACTAGACTGCCAACGACTATGTGATACTCATCTTAAGTGATTTCCCCTATAAGCCAGCACACACAGCCTGTATGTAACAGGGGTTCACTTCTAGAAAAAGGGCACCTACACACACCTTTGGAGTGAGAGGAAACTAGGAGACTTCAGGAAGGATGTGTTACTTGACTTCAGACTCAAAAAAAAAAAAAAAAAAAGTAGAGACATTAACCAAACAAGTGAACAGCGTATTCAAAGGCCAGAAAACTACTCAGAGGATAACCCTTGGTGAGGGTATCCAGAGCCAGGGTGGGCTAATGGTCAGGAAGGGTGGATCCCACAGGTGGACAGGTCCCGGGGGGCAAGGTCTGACCCATAAGAGAGAAGAGAGCCTTGGACACACAGTCTTCAGCATGGGCTCTGGCTTTTTTGCCATGTCTAAATCCTGCTATTCCGTGTCTTTTTGTTCCCAAGATAGTGAGTCAGAAAGCCCTAAAGAACCATCCTAAGTTTTTCACATCCAGCATGAGGCTCAAACACGGGCATGAGATGAGCGTGGGCTCGGACAGACGTAGGCTGCCCAGGCTGAGCAGCAGGGGCCCTCCACTCAGGAGTGTGCTGTCTCCCTGCCAGCCTGGGGATGGCCCCACAACATTTCAGCCCTGCCTCTTTTGTGTTCCATATTCATATTTTCTTGACACAAACCATACAAAGTTTTAACACTTGGAGACTGCAAAGTAAACCATTTGTACATACCAGGTCTGGTAACACTTTAAATAATAGGCCGGTTAGTTAATGCTGCACTACAATAAAAATTCCCATCCAAGTACACATTACGTCCTCATTAATGCCAAGTGAGTTCAGCGTGATTAATGTTATGACAATAAATAACTGGGAGATGACCGCCAGGCTGCTGCACCACAGTGGATCCCAGGCCGCCTAGGCTCCTGCCATCCTCTGAACCACTGGGTGCTGCCTGCCCCTCCATCGCGGGCACCCCAGCCTGGCCAAAGCCCAGCTCCAGTGGAGATGGCCCATGCCAGGGAAACCAGACCAAGCCAGCACTGCACACCGGGCTGGGCTGGTGACAGCTCGGAAGAAAGGCAAGGAGTTTATCAGAACGTGACCTCTCCCCCCAAGAAAACTGGGAGCTGGAAACCAGGCCCCCGTGTCCATGGGCAGAAAGAGATCCTCCTTACCCTCCTGGAAGAAACTAACAGAGCTGAGCAGCTCTGATTGTTTCGAACATCAACATGAGGGGCTCAGGGAAACGAGAGCAGCTCTCTTGCAGGGACAGTGAAGGCAATGCATAGGGAAGGGGGAACTTGATCCTCATCACCCAGAGAGGCTCAGGAGAAAACGGGGGCCCACACCCTCAGGATGCCTCCATCAGTGCGGAAGAGGGAAATAAATCCACACCATAATTGATGAAAGAAAGGGGGTGCTGTGTCCTTTCTTAGCTGTGTCCTTTCTCTGCCATGGGGGTGGAGGGGCTGGGAGATCAGGGGAAGAGGGACCGCTCTGAAGGCAGAGATACTAGGTTAGCAAATGAGATGTTAACAACGGGGGAATGAGAGCCCTGTTAGGAGGCAAAAGATGTTTATACACCATGGAAACTGCCCTCTTGGCCCTTGGAGGATGGAGAAGATTTGGTCTCCCCTACTGCCCTAGAGTTGAAGTAGCTCACCCCACAAGGCCCACCTTGCAGCCACAGCCCAAATGGTTGTGGATTCTGCTGTGGCCTGTGGAAGGCCCGAGGCTGCTGGTCCATGCCAGACCTTACTCAAGTGCTGGCTTCTGGCTGGTATCCTCCTTGGCTTCGCTAGGGTGGGTCCAGCCTGGCTTGCTATGACCTCCCCTATACTCTGGGGCCTCTGTGCCCAGCAAGGTACTTGGGATATAATAGATGCTCAGGCAGTGACTACCACCCCCACCATCACTGGCCCTAGAGTCTTCCTGACTCAGTGTTTTCTCAAAGCACAGCCCCTCGTGGGTGGTGGGCATCCAGGCTGAGGCTGGAGCCCCAGGTGGACATGGAGGTACGGAAGGCTGAGCTGTTGTTCCAACTTGGGAAAAGACCAGCTCAGATTTTCCACTGAGGCATTAAAACCCAACGCCATTGATTAATGGGCATGCTGGATTGACCAAGAAGTAAGGACAGGAGGGGCTAGAAGTGGGTGTTGACTTTTCAAACAATCGTAAATTCCATGAGGGTGACAAAAGGGCCTGCTCTGTAATTGTGTTCATTATTTACACTAAAACCTAATTAAAGTCATTATGCTTCTTGTGCATTAAACAAACTGGCGCACACACCAAGGCAGCATAAGTGCTGCTGGAATCACTGTGGAAGTGGAGGGTTTCAGGTCCAGCCAGAGCCCAACACCCAACCGTTCTGAGTCAAATGTTCTCTGGAAAAGAAGACTCTGGCAGGAGAAACAGAACAGGACAGAAAGAGGGGACAAGGAAACCATTACACAACTACCTCCCCTGCAGCCTCTGTCCTGCCTCCTCCTATGATGCAAGACCGAAGATCCCTTCCTGAAGCCCCATGTCCCTGCAAGGAAAATGTGTCCGGGCCAATATGGGGGCAAAGCCCAGCACCGCCAGGTATCCAGGGAAGACCAAGGCCCAGGAACAAGGATGAGTCCGTTTAACTGGCCAACTTTTCCAGATGTCTCCTGTAAACAGTGTTCAGTGGAAGCCTCTGGGAAAAAATGAGATCTATCTATAAAGTCATTGACATTCTACTAGAGATCATGAGAATGTTATGTTTATAATGCAAATTAGAAATCCTTAGAAAAATACAAGAAGAGATCACTAGGGGATCAGAGGAAGGTTGACAGTTTCTCTAGTTGGATTCAGAACAGCTTCATAAAGTAGTCAGTAGGACTTCCCCGGTGGTCCAGTGGCTAAGACTCTGAGCTCCCAATGCAGGGTGCCTGGGTTCAATCCCTGGTTGGAGAACTAGATCCCACATGCCACAAGAATTCACATGTCATAATTAAAGATCCCACATGCAGCAACTAAAGATTCTGCATGCCTCAACTAAGACCCAGTGCAACCAAATAAATAATAAATATATTTTTTTAAAAGATCAGTCTCTTAAAAAAAAAAAAAGTGGTAGGTGACATCAGCCATATGGCAGAGTCGCAGGCTCCCAACATCTATCCCTTCAGAGAAACACTGAAAAATCAACCAGGGACTGTTAGAACCAACTTTGCAGAGCTCTGGGAAATGTTCTGGAGAAGGAAATGGCAACCCACTCCAGTATTCTTGCCTGGAGAATCCCATGGACAGAGGAGCCTAGCAGGCTACGGTACGTGGGGGTCACAAAGAGTCAGACACAACTGAGTGACTAAGCGCACACACACACACACACACACACACACACACACACAAGATGTTAGCAGTAGGTTTTTCATAAATGCCCTTTATCATGTTGAGGAAGTTCCTTTCTATTTTTAGTTTTTTGAGTGTTTTTCATCATTAAAGAGTGTTAGATTTTTATCAAATGCCTTTTCTGAATCAACTGAAATGACAATGCAGTTTTTTTCTTTGTTCTATTAATGTGGTATATCACATTGATTGATTTTCTTATGTTGAACCACTCTTGCATTCCTGGAATAAATCCCACTCGGTCATGGTATATAATCTTTTTAATATGCTGTTCAGTTCACTAACATTTTGTTGAGCTTTTTGCATCTATGTTTATAAGGGATATTGGCCTGTAATTTTCTTTTCTTGTGATGTCTCTCTCTAGCATTTGTATCAGAGCAATACTGCCTCATAGAATGAGTTAGAGAAGTATTCTGTCCTCTTCTATTTTTGGAAAAGTCTGAGAAAGATTGGTGTTAATTCCACTTTAAATGTTTGGTAAAATTCACCAGTGAAGCCATCTGGTCCTAGAATTGTCTTTGTTGGCTGATTTTTAAATTACTGATTAAATCTATTACAGGTCCGTTCAGATTTTCCATTTTTTCTTCAGTCAAGTTTGGTAATTTGTGTGTGTCTAGAGACTTGTTCACTTCATCTAGGTTATCTAATTTATTGACATACAATAGTTCATTGTATTCTCTTACAAATATTTTCATTTTGTAAAGGTCAATAATAATGTTCTCGCATCCATTTCTAGTTTTGTTTACTTGAATCTTGCCTTTTTTCCATCAGTTTAGGTCTGTCAATTTTCTGGTATCTTCAAAGAAATTACTTTTCTATAATTGATTCTATTGTTTCTCTATTTTATATTTCATTTATATCTGCTCTAATCTTTATTATTTCTTTCTTTACAATAGCTTTGGTTTTAGTTTGCTCTTCTTTTTCTATTTCCTTGAGGTTAGATTATTCATCTGGGAGCTTTTTTCTTTTTAAATGTAAGTGTTTTTTAAATTTTATAAATTTAAATTTATAATTTTTTATAAATTTCCCTCTAGGTACTTTTATAAATTTTATAATTTATAAATTATATAAATTATATAAATTTCCCTCTAGGTACTGCCTTCCTAGTATTCTATAAGGCTTGATATGCTGTGGTTTTGTACTTACTGGAAGTTCTGTCTAGACCAAATACACATGAAAAAGAAATAAAAGGTATCCAAATTGGGAAGAAGTAAAGCTATCTTTAATCACAAATTGCATGATCTTATATATAGAAACTCTCAAAGATTTCACACACACACACACACACACATACACACAAAACTATTAGGGTTAATAAATAAATTCAGCCAAGTTGCCAAAAGCAAGATCAGCATGCAAAACAAAATGGTTGTGCTTCAATAACTGGGAATGAACAATATGAAAAACAAGAAACAGTTTTATTTACAATATCATCCAAAAAAATGAAATACCTAGGAATAAATTTAACAGTGAAAGATTTGAACACAGCAAACTATGAAACATTGCTGATGGAAACTAAAGGAAACCTAAATAAAAGTTAAGATACTTGTGTTCCTGGGTTGGAAGACTCAATATTGCTTAAACGTCAGTGTTACTCAATGCAGTTTACCATCACATTCCTACAGGTAATTTCAAGTTGTATAGTGAGCACCTGCTCCTCTAAAGGGTTCCTGCCATTCTGTTACTATACTAAACTTCTAACTAGAACTTTGATGTGTATCAATAGGTTTGTTGTGGTGAGGTCTGAAGGCAACAGCGAAGTTGCATCTTCAGGTTAATTTCTAAGGTCAGGGTTAACATCAATGTATACAAAATGGGCGTTTTCTATATACAGTGTGAGGCCAACTGAATTTGTTCCTATCACAGTCTGTACATATCATACACAGTGCTCTATGAGCTCAGTCTCTCAGTCATGTCCGACTTTTTGCAGCCCCATGGACTGTAGCCTGCCAGGCTCCTCTGTCCATGGAATTTTTTTAGCAAGAATATTGGAGTAGGTTGCCATTTCTTATGCAGGGGATCTTCCCAACCCAGGGATTGAACCCACGCCTCTTGTATCTTCTGCAAGGACAGGTCCTTTACCACTAACACCACCTGGAAGCCCCATCACACACAGTGAAGTGAGTGAAAGTGAAAGTCGCTCAGTTGACTCTTTGCGACCCCTTGGACTACACAGTCCATGGAATCGAACCCAGGTCTCCCACATGGCAGGCAGATCGTTTACTAGTTGAGCCACCAGGGAAGCTCTCAATACAGCCTCAGAAACCTTGTTTGAACAAGATCCTGCCTCTCTCCTGTATTTTATTTGTGAGAAGAGCTCATGCTCTCGATGCTGTCTCTTCAAACCCTGAAAAGAAGAGCCTTTTTGACCTTCACTGGAGTTTTAATCTCTCACTCCATGAGAGACAGCTTTGCACACTAGTTGGAGAACTATTTGCAAGAGCCTCCCAAATTCCGTTTCCATTGGCACAGATCAATTGTGTAATGGACTCTTCCACATCACAGAGCTGAGCCAGCATTAAGCTCAATAGTGCACTCTTCAGAGTTTTTCAAGAATTCATTTTTTTGGCTAAGTCAGACATGATATGTTCAGCTGGGCAGGTTTTGCTCTGTACAATTCTAACTCTGTACAGTTAAAATGCAATGTGAATGATTTTTACCTTTGTCACCATCACTGTCTGTCTCTTTTTTTATATACTCTTTTTTATACTCTTCCTCCAGAGTCAGCATTATATGAGTAGACCCCACACTTCCTGAACATATGGGTGAGTGGCCAGCTCAACTCTGTCTGACTGCATGGTTCCAATGGCTCACGGTCCACTCCAGCCTTGCAGTGCATCCCATTCAAACTCATGTCTCCAAAAAATTATAAATGACTGTGTGCCTTGGACCTCTAGTGCAAACTATAACTGTAAAATCTACCAGAGCACACTGTTATCCCAGGCAGTTCTAGCGTTAATCACCAATTCCCCCTTGCTAGGGCACCAATGAAAGCCAAGGCCAGGGAGGATGGAGGTGCCCCTTCTGTGTCTCCCCATCCTGGTATTCTGCTCTTGTTCTGCTGCTTCTCTGCCATCTTTGGTCTCCTGTAATCCCCTCACATAGGCCCTGGTCCCTCTCTACTCTGTCTCGTGATGGTCCACGTGTTGGCTGCACTAGCCCAGCCTGTTCACTTCCCTCTACATGACTGATATAATTATTGGACTGAATCCCTAGTCCATCTGTCATTGCTCCGAGTTCAGTTTTGGAAGCACAAAACCTTACGGCCCCATCTACCCAGCCTGCACACCGTGTCTCAACTGGTCCACAAGTCTGAAGCCAGGTACTGACCACTGCTGTCCCCATCCATGCCAAGCAAGGGATTCTGCAGGCATGGCTCCCCTCCAGTGCAAACATGCTCTACTCAGGCCCCTGTAAGGAAAGCTTCTGATCACATAGCCTGAAACACCCTCTCTTGCCATCCAGAATTCCATTACTCCAAAATTGCTTTGAAAAGATGCCTCATAAAGGTTTTTCTATATGATCATGCCATTTACACCATTAAAAAGTCTCCCTTCCTTCATGGGCTTCCCTGTGGCTCAAACAATAAAGAATCTGCCTGCAACACAGGAGACCCAGTTTCAGTCCCAGGGTGGGAAGATCCCCTGAAGAAGAGAATCTTCACTCGTAGGAGAGGAAAGCTGAAGAAAAGATGAACACCATCTGTACATGTCACAGGCAACCCTCCTACTTCAGAAGCCTGATACAAGGGTGTGCAAAGCACGCTGCCCTTGAGGGCCAAGTGGATGGCCAAAGCCATGTGCACTGGGTCAGCTTAGAAAATCCCCTTGAGAGGACCCACCAGAGCATAAGGCTGGGCTTGCAGGCCCTCAAATGTCAGCTGTACCAAATAGCTTCAGTTCAGTTCAGTCACTCAGTCGTGTCCAACTCTTTGAGACCCCAGGGACTGCAGTACACAAAGCTTCCCTGTCTATCACCAACTCTCAGAGTTTAGTCAAACTCATGTCCATTGAGTCGGTGATGCCATACAACCATCTCATCCTCTGTTGTCCCCTTCTCCTCCCACCTTCAATCTTTCCCAGCATCAGGGTATTTTCAAATGAGTCAGTTCTTCGCATCAGGTGGCCAAAGTATTGGAGTTTCAGCATCAGCATCAGTCCTTCCAGTGAACATTCAGAATTTATTTCCTTTAGGATGGACTGGTTGGATTTCCTTGCAGTCCAAGGGACTCTCAAGAGTCCTCTCCAACACCACAGTTCAAAAGCATCAATTCTTCAGTGCTCAGCTTTCTTTATAGTCCAACTCTCACATCCATACATGACTACTGGAAAAACCATAGCTTTGACTAGACAGACCTTTGTTGGCAAAGTAATGTCTCTGCTTTTTAATATACTGTCTGGGTTGGTCATAACTTTTCTTCCAAAGAGCAAGCTTCTTTTAATTTCATGGCTGCAATCACCATCTGCAGTGATTTTGGACCCCAAGAAAATAAAGTCTATCACTGTTTCCATTGTTTCCCCATCTATTTGCCATGAAGTGATGGGACCAGATGCCATGATCTTAGTTTTCTGAATGTTGAGTTTTAAGCCAACTTTTTCACTCTCCGCTTTCATTTTCATCAAGTGGCTCTTTAGTTCTTCACTTTCTGCCATAAGGGTGGTGTCATCTGCATACCTGAGGTTATTGATATTTCTCCTGGTAATCTTGATTCCACCTTATGCTTCATCCAACCCAGCATTTCTCATGATGTACTCTGCATATAAGCTAAATAAGCAGGTGACAATATACAGCCTTGATGTACTCCTTTCCCAATTTGGAACCAAACAGCCTCAGGGTAAAGCCAACCCTCCCGTCCCCAGCAGTCCTCACCTCCCAGCCCCAGAGGAGCCCACCTGGGCATTGGCAACCCCAGTTTCATGGCCAAGCCAAACCATGAACAAGACAGAAAGGGGCCCTCTGGAGATTGGTCCCTCTGGGAACCCAGGCTGCCTCAGTCCAAAGCACTACAGACCAGGTCCAAGGATGTCTTCAGGAATGATCTGAGGGCCCTGAGCATGTCAAGAGCCATGATGGAGCCCCAGCGTCCTCTAGGGACTGTGAAAAGAAACAACTCACTCCCTACTTCCTGGGAGGGCCTCATGGAAGCTATCTATGTACTGTTTCCATCACAGTCACCCAGGATGGAGGACACGCACCCACTAAGCCCTCCAGAGAAGAACAGAAAGCAGATTGGAAGACTTCATCCACAACAATGTCTGATATTTCAGCCTCACTGGTGGAGCCCGAGACCATGGTCTGACCTCTAGGAAGAGCGTTTAGGAGAGGGACGACAGTACTGTCTCAGGATTTGGGAATGCTGGGTCCAGGCCTGCCACCTGCTGAGAACCTGAACCAAGACCCTTTCCCTCCAAGATCCCACTTCTTCAGTTATGAAAGGGGAGGATGGTCCAAATGGGTGGTTCTTAACCAGAGCATGTACCAGAACCAACTCGTGAACTTTTCATAAATATGTACATGCCTGATCCCACCCCAGATGATACCAATCATCAGATCGTCCTAGGTACAGTGAGCAAGAGAAGGTCTCCAGCTGGCTCTCCAGTATCCCAGTAACCTAGAGTCCCACGAACAGAAACTCACACTAGCCCGGGTGAAAATGTAGCCAGAGCATGATGTTCTAGACAAGCCTGTTTCCTGACTCCAGCCTGGTTGAGGTGCTTGGCTATATCCCCAGGCCAGCCCACACATCAGAGATAAAACCGTACCCCAAGTCCGAGCATGACCATCACTGGCCATCCAGTAGGACCACGGCCACCTCCACCCAGGCCCACACAACTAGGCTAAAAACAAAGGTGTCCTTCACTTATCCCCCTGCCATGGCTCCGAAGGTCCCCTGTTCTCTCCTTGCCCCATCCCACTGGACTGGCTGTGGCCATGTCACCTCTCCTGGTCACTCAGTGATGAAAAGGAATATGTCTGTCTTCCACATTGACGGCACCAAGTTCTATCCCACCATCCAGCTGAGAAAGCTCAGAGTCTTTTCTTCTTCTCCTCTTCATCCTCAGGTCCCGTGATTCTGTTTGTGTCTCTTCCATCCCAACAACACTATCTTCCTGGACCAGCTTCTCCCTTGCCTTCAAAGAGACAAGAGCCCACAGGCAGTCATCTCTCCAGCCACCTCCTCAATCTATCCTCATGAATAAACTTTTCAAACTGAAGTTCTGACTTAAGGGATCCATGAACTAGCAGATAAGACGTGGTTGGGAAGGGTGTATTTGTACAAACGACTCCACTACTTTCATCGGAATCTCAAACAATTTATGCTCCAACAAAAGTGGACAGACACTGTCTACCATGCTGCCAGAATGATTTTTCTGCATCATCACTCTGTGTTCTGATCAAGATGACCTTGTGTGCAGGAACCGTGTCTGAACCATCTCTGTTTCCCCATCATTTTCTTTGGCGTCTGGCACAGAGGAGGAAGTTCCATGCATGTTGAACTGAATTACTAGCTACGGCCCAGTATGATTTCAACAGCATGTGAGCGATGCCTTGAAGAACTCTCCCTCTTGGGCAAGAAACCCAGAGGAAACTCTTGGCTCCTTCCTAGCAAGATAACAGCCTTGAACTCTGAAAGAAACATTCCATATGCATCAATTTTTCAAATGAAAGTGAGCCTAGCATAGGTGCCTCCAGCCTGTAGAAGGGACTTGGGGACAAGGCGCCAGCTGCAGCAGGTGATTCGCCCTCAGGCGTGACTGTGCACCTTGTCACAGCCAAGCCACCTGCCCCATTGAACCGACAACAGAAACAAGTCCTCCCCACTTGACTACAGGAGCCAGATCCCCCAATTCCCACCAGCCCCAAAGCTTTCTGCCAATCATTACTCCAGTCCTGGGCTCCCCTACAGATGCCAAGCTGTATGCGTCTTGTTCAGAGATGTTTATAGCTCAAGTTCCAGAGACAACTTGGAGGGCTCTCAGGCTGTAATCTACTTAAGACAAAAATCCATGACGTCTCCTTGGAATCCAGGAAGTTCCCAGGGGGCATTGCAATCTGAACTTTGGGATATTTGATTTTCCTGCATGTTGTGTGCCCAGGTGAGAAATCTACAAGGTAAGCCAGAAGATGGCCGGACCCACAAAAATGTAAAACATCTATTTGCAAAGGCAAGAAACAGGGATCGTGGAGTCCCATTCCTCGCATGGGTTCTGGCAGCACAAGCCAAGTGCAGAGAGATCTACAGAGGAACCAGTGTTTGCCTCACCCACTTGGTGTCTTCCCCCAGACAGTGGGCAAGCAGGGCCAATTTCTCAGGCTGTATAATGGATATTGCTTTCAATGCCCCAGGACCCCAGAGTTCAGCTCCTCCCAGACCACAGTGGTAAATAGCTCAAGCCTACTGGAGATGCAGACACGCCTGGGGCAAAGTTCCAGAAACCTAACAGCGCAAGATAATGAACTGTTTTCAGGGAGAGAATTTGTCCTAAAGCAAGACTCAATGATATAGACCTCAATGTAAGGTTTCCACCTGAGCAAAGAGGGATTCTGAATGGTTGTGTCTCTCCCCTGTCTAATCCTATGGATTCTTGTCTATAGACTTTTAACTCGTCAGGATAAACTGCTAGTAGAAAAGGGCACAGACCAGGACTCAGTTTCCACACCACGAGGACCCTGCGCCTCATTGCCCTGCGTGGCTGGTTCCTGACCACAGTTCCTGACGGGAGAGGGCAGGGCAGCAGTGGTGACCAGAGGAGGCTGTGGTGACCCACAGATGACAGTGGCCAGAAGCCACATTTAGGCATCATGCCAAGGCCTCGTGGTGAGAGGGACACACAGGGAGAGGGGCCACAGCTCCTAGAAGTACAGCCACAAAGTGGCAGCTGGATAAGCTCATGGGCACACACCAGACATGCCGGGGGATCCAGAAAGATTCAGTGGGAACCTGGCAAGGGCGACATGACATTATAAATCATGAGAAAAGGGAGCAATACATTCAGATTATTGCTCTTAGTGTGACTTTATTTGAATGCATAGGTTGGAGAGCTGCTAGAACCTCTCCAAAAAAGCCTGGGTGAAAGAAAAAGCCAGGGTGTGGCTGCTCCTTTTGAAGTCCCAGATCAGCCTCCTGTGACTTTATGTTCCTGATCGCAATACAAGAATTGCTGTTGGAAACCTGTGAGTCCAGGCAGAGCCACTTCTCCATACGGCACTGTGAGTGAACCTCTGAGTCACTCAGGGGATTCAATGGATGAGGGGGGTTTGGGGTGAGAGTCCCTGGCTGCCAGCTTCATCCCAGAACACCAGAGGGGTCTTCAGGGACCAGTGGGAGCCAGAGCCCCAGCCTACCTGCAGAGCAGGGGCCAGGCACTTATGAGCACTGTCTCTGAAGCCCCTGCTGTCATCCTTTGGCTCCTCCTTCCCCCGCCCACAAAATCCTGGGAGACGAGGGGACCAAAACATTATCGCAGATAAATAAGGAGCAGAACGGGGACATTCTAGTCCATCCTTCAGCAGTCAGCAAACACCCCTGTGCATCAGACACTGTGCTGGGTGCTGAGCACAGCCCGGTGAGCAAGACAGACACAGTCCCTGCCCTAGGGGAGCTTACATGCTAGTAGGAACCCATTGGAATTAACACGATGAGGACTTCCAGAGAAAAGAACAGGCCTCTGTGGAAGAGGGCAGGGCGGGGAGAGGCCACTGTAAGCTGGAGGATCATGGAAGCACCCTGAAGAAACGCACCTAACCTGACATGGAAGATAGGTAGGGCTGGTGTGGGAGAAAGAGGAGTCCTGCAAAAGCCTTGGACCAGATGGCAGGGCACCGAGCCCCAGCCGGATGAGAGATGAGCAGAGGGCAAGTAGGCAAGGGTGAGGCCGAGGAGGAGGCAAATGGGATGCACAGTGCCTCCGAGGCCCCAGAAGGATTGCAGATCCTGTCCTGGTGCAAAGTGAAGCCAACAAAGAGACATGCCCAGTGAGGTCTCACAATCCAATCCATTTTGATAAAGAGCAGTCTGGTTGCCTGGAGACTGTGGATCGAATGTGGCTCTGGAATGGCATCAAGGGGATCCGTGAACTGCAGAGAAGTTCAAGGGAGAGATGACGGCAGCTAGAACTAGACTAGGACAGAGAGTCGACTCATTGGAAAAGACCCTGATGCTGGGAAAGATTGAGGGCAAGAGGAGAAGAGGGTGGCAGAGGATGAGATGGTTGGGTGGCATCACCAACACAATGAGCTTGAGCACACTCTGGGTGACAGTGAAAGACAGGGAATCCTGGTGTACTGCAGTCCAGAGTCGGACACGACTGAGCTACTGAACAGCAAGAACAAATGAGAGGCAGATTCACTAATAAAACACAAAATGAAACAAACTCCAGGATTGGGAGTGGGAGACTGGCTCCAACCTGGCTTGGCCAGTAACTCCCTGAAAGACCCTGAAAGAGTCACTTGAGGATCCAGCCCTCAGCTGCACCCCCAGGAAAACCCAGGTCATCTTAACCCAGAGCCCATCTCAGGATGAGGGTGAGTCAACAACTAAGGGCTGCAAACCAAAGCGTCAGACAGTTAGGAGTCTAGGAGAGACCCTGCATCTTCCTCAATCCCTGGGAGATGACAGTGTCGGTGCCACCAACTGGACCTATTTCCCCATCTCATTCCAGAGACATAGCTCCCCCAGTGCCGAAGAGAGAGGGAAAGAAAGGAAATTACTTCCCTAAGGACTTGGAGCTAGGCACGCAGCCAATACATTTGTATTTAATGTCAGAGTCAAAAATTCCAAGACCTCCACACTCTTCCCCACAGTGTCAAAATTAGAACAATCTTAGCACGCAATCACTTTTACTTCCACTGTCCCTGAACGTGACCCTGCACGGGGCACAAGGCACTTGCACACTCAGGAATCTGAATCACAGGGTTCCGGCTTTGCTGGAACCTTCACGGAGATCCAGGGCCCCCAAGAGTCCTCCTAACCACAGCCCCAGACCCCAGAGCCACAGCAGGGCCTGACCACAGCCTCTGCACTCAGGGGACTGCACTGAGTGACATCTACGTCAGCGTATCTGAGACCACAACCGCCCCTGGACGTGAGGCTGATTAAAGAGGGTTAGGTGAATTGCCGAATTAAGTCGTCCAAAATTGGATAAAGCGATTGTGAAATCTGTTTTGAGTCAACCTATACATGTTTCATTGCAGGAAAATGTCTCGGTAAGAGTTCATGGAGGGGAAAAAAAAAAATCAGCAACTCATTGTTGGCCGACCTTCCTGGGCTCCTAATATTCAGTTCCCCAAAAGGCATCTTAGCCATGTAATTTCCAATATGGGAACAATTTGAGTTGCAATTAGGCAAATCTCAGAAGGTTCTGCCACTGATTTGTTCATTCTCTCAATATTATTCTGCAGGACACACTAAAATACTGTGCCAGGTTCACACAGAGGGCAGCTGGGAACAGCACATGTGGGCTATGGAGGCTGGGTAAACACATCCCTGCACAGCAATGGGGCCTCCAGGCCTCTGGAGCTGGGCTCCTGGTCCTCTGCCCCCAAGGGCATCTGCTAATGGCCTGGCTGGGGGCAGGGCTGTAAGCAACTCAGAGCTTTGCATTGGGGTGAAGGCCTGTCCAGGCTCTGGGCCATCAGTAGGGAAGTGGTCAGGGTAGCTGCCAGCTCCAGTGCAGCCCCAGAGCTGCAGGTGAAGAGAGAGTTGACAGGCTCTGACAGTCACAAGAGATTTTGCTACAGGCCACATCTTACACTGAGCACCTCTGCTAGGCCCAGGGTGAGAAAGACACAGCCTTGACCTCAGGGAGTCCTGCTAGTTGGAGGACATATCAGCAAGCAAACCCAATTGTTACAGAAGATAGAGAGTTATAATAGAGGTATCATTTTCAGAAATGCAGTGAAAACACAGAAAAGGAAGAGATTCATTCTAGCTGTGGTGGGAAAAGAAGCTTCGTAGAGAAGGGTTTATTTGAGTGGGCCCTGACACATCGGTCAGAGTCTGGGAGGGAGGAAAAAGGCATTTCCTCACTTGGTTGGGATGAGGTTGCACTTTCTGAGCTACGACGAGTGCCTCCTGTGGACTGGGTCATGATCACCTGTTTCAACAAGCAAAATAAGCTGTCTTCAACATTAGACTTCAACATTCAACATTAGATGTCTTCTTCCCTTGTCCCTGGTTGGAATAAGAAAAGGTTATTCCAGCCCTCTGGGGCCCATCTGACCTGCCCTGGACTCCTATTATGAGGAGTGGCTTTACTCTGAGTGGCTGGTTTGCTCCCAGTGGCTAAGAATGCCTGAACCCTCCTCTGCTGCGCTGTCATCCTCTCCCTGAGCAGACCAGAGCTGTACGCCTGAGACCAGATCCTGTGGGAACTCTCACTTAGGTCCAGGCAAAGTCAGCCTGGACTGGGAGGCCCTGGAGGGCAAAGGGTCGTGTCAGCCTGACCCTTGATTCCCCTCTTTCCCCAAACCTGCTCAGAGCCCAGCTCTCAAGAATAAATGAATGAGAAATATAAAACAGACTTCCTGGGTGGTCCAGTGTTTGAGACTCCATGCTTCCACTGCAGGGGGCACAGGTTTGATCCTGCTTGGGGAAGTTCCACATGTTGCAAGATGTGGTCAAAAAGGCAGGAGGGGGAAGAAGTTTAAAAAAAAAAAAAGAATGAATGAATGAGTGTGTGTGAATGCATGAGCGAGGGAGTGAGCAGACACAGCCAATAGGTAGGGCAGCACTTCCATAGCTGGGGTAGAGCTCAAGTCTGACCCATGGCGCTAGACTGTTAGCAGGACAGATAGGAGGGGCAGCACACTAGTCCCAGAGCGAGAGGTGAGAGGCGCATTATGACAGCCATGTGCAGAGTGAAACTTGGGGTCAATGTGGGGTCCAGCAGTCGGAAAGGAGAGTGGGTTGCAACTGGGCAAATGCAATTTCCCAGAGCGAGACAATCCGCAATCAAATGTGAGTTCTGAGAAGGCAAGAGTTGTACATATACACACAGGCATGTGCATATGAGTGCACACACACACACATACACACACACACAATCCCAGAATCAAGGCCCCTGAAACAGCCTCTGTGACCATTTAACTTCCCTCCCCTCACACCTTCAGCATAGCCTAGCCAGCCTGGCTTGGCAGGCCCCTCTATGTGCTGGATATCCATTATCCACTTTTCCTTAACTAAGAAACTCAGTGGTGGTCAGCAGAGGGAGGCGGCCAGCTCAAAGCCTACCTTCCCAGCACTCTCTACAGCTCAGGGGCCACGGGGTGTAGTTCTGACCAGGAGACACCAGTAGAGGCCATTTGCCCTCCGAGGACAAAGTTTCCTTTCCTGAGAAGAGCTACCTGTATCTCAAACAAGCTTCCTTAGGCTTCTTCTTGCCTGTGATGTGATGGGAGGCCAGGTTGCAGCTGCCACTCTCTAACTATGAAAGAACCCTGAGGAAGAAAGCCACGTTCTATGCAGGTAGGGAAAGCGCCTGGAACGCTGAGCGTATCAACACCCCTGCAGTGGCTCTGGACTCTACCTGTGGGCTTCCTGTTTAATTGAGGAAAACAAGCCCTATTTCCTTAAATCAATCATTCTCTTCCTGTTACACCTGGCTCACAGTGGGTCCCCAGTAAATGCACCTTGAACAAAAATCAAGAAGAAGAGAAAATATCAAACGGGGGGTGAGAGGGGCAGGAGAGAGCAGACCCCACCCCAGCTCCCTCTAGCCTCATGCATTCCCTGACTGTGGAAGATATCTCCTACATGTCAGTGTTCTGAACCCAGTTTCCTCCAGATCTTACTCAGGGCAGCACCCCAATTCTGTCCCAATCCTGGCATGGCCTTTGATAGGCAGTTGATTCAGGGATGTTTGCCCATTAACGGGCCAAGACCCAGGAAGTCACTGTATTTGACAGCAGCACAGATATTGTCCCCCTGTGGCAATCAGAGCCCAGCTCCCATTCCATGGGAGACAATGAAACACTTCTGGAGAGGCGGGGGCCACTTAGCTCCACCATCAACCATGCTTTGAGACCACTACCAGCTGGAGCAGGGAACTGAGAGTCTGTTTACTTACAGGCATTTGCCACAGGGATTGCCTTTGAGTCAAGAACCCAGAAACCCACGCCAGAATGGTTTCCGGCTTCTTTCCCACTGATTAACAAGCCCTGGGGGAGATCATGGATGAAATGAATGCTACTGCAGGCCCATTATCACAGCTCCTTGTAAGCCAAATCAGTGGCAGGTAGGGTGACCAACCACCCCAATTGGCCGGGGACTCTCTGGTTTTGACACTGAAAATCTCACATCCCAAGAAAAACCATGTATGTGTGCTGAGTCATTTCAGTCGTGTTAGACTCTCTGCGACCCCATGGACTGTAGCCCGCAAAGCTGCCCTGTCCATGGGATTCTTGTCCAGGCAAGAATGTTGGAGTGGGTTGCCATGCCCTCCTCCAGGGGATCTTCCCAACACAGGGATTGAACTCTTAATGTCTCCTGCATTAGCAGGTGGGTTCTTTACCACTAACACCACTTGGGAAGCCCAAAAAAATGCTTATTCCCAAGCAAATGGGGACAGTCAGTCACCATGGCTGCAGAAGGGCCCTCTGACATTCAGACAGGGAGCAACCCTCACAGCTGCCATGAAACACACACCAGAGCCGGTGGAGACACCGCTCCCCAGGCTGCCCAGTCCCTCACCACACACCCAGGCCGCCAGAGCCTCGTCATGGCCCACTACAGCTTGTCCACACCCCGTGAGGCCAGGCCCATCTTCAGCTGTCTGCCAGCAGGCAGGTGACAGAGCATGTGCTCCTTAAAAAACTGACAGTTGTCCCAGAAAGCCTGTCCCTCAGCCTTTCTGATCTCTTCTCAACTTCGGGCCAGACTAACGAGATCCTGACCAGCAAGAATTCCCAGGACACACTTAGGTTTCTGGTTCTGATTCACTGACCTTCAGCCCACCCAAAACCTGGTCGGTCCAACACTTAATCTTGAGGTTTGTATAGGAAAGTTTTCCATCAAGACATTTTATATCCATTTTCTAAGATGTCCTCCTGCCTTTTCTGAGTTTATCTAAGAAAGTTCTTTGTTGTCACCTCCCAAAGGTGAGGGGGACCTCAAAGCTCATCCCATCCAACTACCTCATTCTACAGTGTGAAAACAGAAACCCACTGGGACAAGACGCATCCAAGGTCACACAGTAAGTAAGTGACAGAGAGATGGGAAGCTGAGAGTTTGGACCCCCACTCTAGTAACCTTTCCACTACATCACAGTTGATGGTATCACAAAGCAAACAACCATTTCTCTGTTATAAGTAGGTTCAGTTCAGTTCAGTTGCTCAGTCGTGTCCAACTCTTTGTGACCACATGAACTGCAGCACACCAGGCCTCCCTGTCCATCACCAACTCCCGGAGTTCACTCAAACTCATGTCCATTGAGTTGGTGATGCCATCCAACCATCTCATCCTCTCTTGTCCCCTTCTCCTGCCTTCAATCTTTCCCAGCATCAGGGTCTTTTCAAATGAGTCAGCTCTTCATATCAGGTGGCCAAAGTATTGAAGCTTCAGCTTCAACATCAGTCCCTCCAATGAACACTCAGGACTGATCTATTTTAGGATGGACTGATTGGATCTCCTTGCAGTCCAAGGGATTCTCAGGAGTCTTCTCTAACACCACAGTTCTAAATCATCAATTCTTCCATGCTCAGCTTTCTTTATAGTCCAACTCTCACATCCATACATGACTACTGGAAAAACCATAGCCTTGACTAGACGGATCTTTGTTGGCAAAGTAATGTCTCTGCTTTTTAATATGCTGTTTAGGTTGGTCATAACTTTCCTTCCAAGGAGTAAGCGTCTTTTAATTTCATGACTGCAGTCACCATCTGCAGTGATTTTGGAGCCCAAAAAAATAAAATCTGACACTGTTTCCGTTGTTTTCCCATCTACTTGCCATGAAGTGATGGGACCAGATGCCATGATCTTCACTTTCTGAATGCTGAGCTTTAAGCCAACATTTTCACTCTCCTCTTTCACATTCATCAAGAGACTCTTTAGTTCTTCTTCACTTTCTGCCATAAGGGTGGTGTCATCTGCATATCTGAGGTTATTGATATTTCTCCCAGCAATCTTGATTCCAGCTTGTGCTTCATCCAGCCCAGCATTTCTCATGATGTACTCTGCATATAAGTTAAATAAGCAGGGTGACAATATACAGCCTTAATGTACTCCTTTTAGGTTGGAGCATAAAAATCCCACACAGGCATTTTCACATACAAATAGTACACGTACTATGAACTGTTTCTGATTTAATCACCATACATCTCACAGTTTAACCAAACTAAACCCAAGTTGGAACCAGCGCCACTTGGAATATCATACCCCAACCATTCTTAGCTTCCCCTTCCCTGAGTAGCACACGGCCAGATCTGGGCCTGGAATCCATAAGATAAACTGTACACATTGGGATTATGGCTCAGTAATATAACTGCTGTTGATGTGGGAATGCAAATGACGAGGCTGCAGAGCCTTTATGGCCTGGGAGTGATGGGGTGGCAGCCCACTGACTTAGTCTCACACCAAGCAGCCTCCCAGTGGTGCTGGAGCCAGGAGCACAGTCAGCTTTTCCATCATTGGCAGAGGTGGCGGCATGCCCCTGGGGCCACTGCATGGTCTCTGGGAGGCCTTAGGACAGCTAAAGCTGAAAGGCTCTCCTGTGAGTCTCTAAACAGCCAGCACATCTGTCTGTCTGTCCTACAAGCCTTTCTGTCACTTCCTGTATTTACTCAAACACCATGGAAGAACAAGACACTAGAGAAGACCCAGAGAAAAGTATACGGAGTCAGGGAACAATTTCAGTCAGAGATGTGGCAGACTTATGCTCCAGAATGTGACAACGCTGAGACTCAGCATCCACACTCCCCAGGCTGGGAGGGTTTACAGCCACCTCTGTGTTACATGCTCTACCTGCACATCACAGGAAACTACAAAGATGTTAATGTCATTATTGAATGACTGAATCCATTCCATCCATGCGACTGGCTTGGTTTGATTATCTCATCCTTTGGGGAGCTTGCCCAAAGTCACTCATTGAAGAACGCCATTCAGATATTGTCTTCAATGCAGGAGAACTTAGACAAAGTGGGCTCAACGTCAGTCCCAGCAGGGACCCTTAATGCTGAGTCTGACAGGTCTGATGTGCACTTTATTCTACTGATTCCAACAGAGAGCTAAGCCACAGGGCAACAGCATCTAGAGATGACTAACAGATTGTCCCTTCCAAGCAAAGACTCATACAAAATTCTAAAGGCTCTCCATGATCATGACAAATGTCATATATGTTCATTTGTAAATCTTTCTACAGTCTCAGCTCAACCCACTTTTTCAACCTATGTCCTGCCTGCTCTCCATCATTTACTCTGTGCTACAGTCACACCAGGCCTTCCTCCCTTGTCATTCTGCCAGGAGTTTTCTTCCTCCACCACAACCACCTCTCTTGGCTGATGGCTAAGCTTTCACTCATCCTCCAGACTCATTGGAAGCTTCTTCCAGGAAGCCTTGTGAATCTCCTGATGAGTAATTATCATCTTCTCAAAACTCCCAAAGAATGTCTTCTGAATCTTTTGTATGGCTCTGATGCTCATAAACATCAAATTATATTAACATCACCGGTTTCCTTAGTTAGTGTCTAAACTCCTGCTTCTGGTCACATAGACAGCAAAACAGACAGATCTGAGTTCTTCAGACCATAATGATAAAAGACTCTCACACTATTTTATTCACACAGTTATAATTCAACTCCATTTTTAGTCTTAATAAAAAGTATTTGCAATGTTACTAAGGCTCCTCTGGGCCTGTAAACATTTTTACTCCAAACATATCAGCTGCAAAATGTTGGAGCCCTACTCAACAAAAGAACAGTAAGGCCAGATACACTTTCAGCCAACAGCCAAGGGGGTGGGAGTGGAGACCCTACTCTGAGCAAGCTAGCTACTCAGCGCCTGGGTGGGCACATGCACTTCACAGGCAAAATCAAACCAGTAAATCAAGAGGAGGGGAGGGGATTATTTTATTCTTTTTTTAAAAAAAGTATCCCCCATGTTAAATATTAAGCTTCATGAAATATTTCATTGCTCAAATCAAGGCTTGGAATGCACTGAGCTGTTTGGACCCTTCACTGCTACCGTGACCCAAAGCAGTTCACACCTCCAGAGCTCAAAGCCAACCAAACCAAAGGGAAACTTGAACACCATTCTGCCTGTTAGCTGCCTGGGGCAGGGAGGGGGTGTAATTAAATTTAAAATGTAATGGCTTTACATCAGGAGCAAGTTTACCCATGCCACGCTTGAAAAGCAGAATCCTAATTTCACAGTCATGCCTCTGGACTTCATGATGAAGGACCTAGTGCTGGCAGTTGTGAAAAGTAGGGGAAGATCAATGAGCAGATGCGTGAACTGGGATTTCTGTGTCTGGCAGTCTTTTCCCCATTTTAAGAATGCCTACCTTTTCTGAAGCCGTCGGTATGGAAGAATCCTGAGGATTTGTTCAGATTTCAGACATACTTTGCAGCAGGAACCCTCTACAAGGTAGATTTCAGGAAAGTGAAAGACCATTCACTTTGACAATAAGCCTAGAAATAGAAGACAGGGGAGTCATGAATATGCTAATGGCTTTCTCCGCTCCGGCCTTGCGGTATTGAGGTTTCAACCCCAGCTTGTACTTCAATTGATGCCAAATCTAACCCGCTTGGAATCTTCAGCAGGAATCCCTGCTTTACATGAAACAAGTGGTCTGAATCACAGATGTTAGGGGGGTATTTCTGAATATGTCTCCCTGCAGAGTTTTGCTGATTTCATAGCTGGGGAAATGTTCTCCCTAAAAATGGAGCAGTAACCTGATAGCTGAAAGGTTATGAGTACAATAGAGCTTTAAATATTTTCTAAAGCATCCATTACAGAAGGCCGCTTCAGCCAGCAGACGTGTTTGGGTCCATGGAGCTCCTCAAGGGGCTTCCTAGGTAGTGCTAGTGGTAAAGAACCCACCGGCCAATGCAGGAGACTTAAGAGATGCATGTTCGATTCCTAGGCAGGGAGCTCCTCAATGGGTCTTTACTTTCCTGGAATGTAAGCTCCATGAGGGCAGGGATGTGATTTTGCCCATCTGTCTATCTGCTATCTCTAAAGAGAAGGAAGGGCACATGGTACGTGCCGATAAATATCTGTTAGATGGATTCGATGATTAATTAAACTTCATGATTGAAAAGAGTATTGCCTTAGGGGGCCCCCAGCTGTTCTAGGAAATCTGAGCCCTATCAAATACTTAGAACCCACTGCGCAGAAAGCAAACAGAAATACTTCTCTATTTCCAGAACAGTAACAGTGCCGAAGGCAGCAATTGTAGATGGTCAAGGTACACCATCATTCATTCATCCAGCACTTATCAACCGAGCACACAGTGTGTGCTTGGGTCAGGATGGGAACCATAGAAATGACTGGAGCACCACTGATGGAAGTGGCATCTTGAACCCATCCATGTACAATGATCTTTAGAGTGCTGAATGGATTTCCAACTTAGCTGAAGGCTAGGGAGCTGGCAGAAAAGCCCAGAGCCCAGCCGTCCTGCAGGAGCTGAACCTCCAGCCAAAACACAATGCAGAGACATGTGTCCCTTTGATTTCTTTCTTTCTCATGTCCATGTGTTTTGCCGCAGGGATGAGCAGAAACCTGAGAGCGGGGTGGTCACAGAGGCAATCCAAGAACAGTGTGTGTGGAGTAAAGCAAAGGCAGGCATCTTAAAAACCTGGCAAGGAAGAGGTTTCAAAGGCCCTTGGATACAGGAAGAAGAAAAGAAGAAAGCATTTTAAAGCTACATAGGACTTTCAGCAGAGTGGTTAAGAAGGTAGCCTTGGATCAAAGCAACCTGGGTTAGAATCCACATTTTGCAGATTAGCAGTCAGGGGATGTTGGGCAAGTCAAGCTAATTGAACCTCAGTTTCCTTGTCTGCAAAATAGAGGCAATGCTATGAATGCCTCATAGAGCAGTTGTGAGAATCTATGGGGATAATGTGGAACACGTTCTCCTATCCCAGGAAGCTCTCAATAAACTCCAGCTATTTTAGAAATGATAGCTTGGAACCAGGGAGTTGAAAGGGCATCCATGCCGTCTCATTCACTCCCCTCACCCCCGCTCCCTGCTACACACACACACACACACACATATACCACCCAATCTGACTTCTGTTCATGCAGGACCCTCTGCCTGAATCACAGGTCCCCTGTCTGCCATAATCAAGCCATCTTCTGAAGCCATCAGCTGTGTGACGTCTGCCTTGGTTAGCAAGACAAGGGGTGGTCATCTCCTCTGAGAACCCATAATGCCACCTTCCTACCCCGCAGGCAATTCTGCCTCATCATAGAAACCAGGGTCCTCTTTAAATCTGTCTCATGAGACCAAAAGCTCTTTGAGGGCAGAGACAGCCCTTTTTACCATCTTGGTGCCAGCCTGAATGTGTATCTGTCACCGAATCCAGGTCAACATGAATTTAACAGGTAAGGAAATAGGACTGGAGGCCTTTCCGGGGTCCATCAGAAGTAAAAGTGGGACTATCATTGACCGCTTGCACCCCACGTCCAAACCCTGTTCCAGGACCATTGCCATCCCCTCTGGAGACCATCTCATGGTAGAATGGAGAGGTCACTGCAGGCCAAGCTCTGTCCAGGCAGGAAAGGAGGCTGTGGGAAATGCTGACAGCCCCTCGAGGTCCGAGGACAACAACGCCAAGATCCCAGCTGGTAACAGCATGTTGGCCTTGGCTGTGCCTTGCTTCTGGAAACGAAGCCAAGGAAGTCTCTCCCTGATGGCCAGCACTGGCGAGTCTGGCTGAGCCTCCCGCCACCTGGGGAGCCAGCCAACAGCACCCAGATAGGGCTTGAGCAAGCACCCCAGCTGCAGCCCCCTCCTCCACGTTCCCATAAGAGCCCCTTCCTCAGTCCTGCTCCAGCCACCTGCTGTACGCAAGTGATGCTTCTCAAACACAAGTCCAACCACCTTACTTCCCTGGCTCCATGCTCCCACCCCACTCCTAGTTCCTAGAATTGAATAAAATAAAACAGTGTGAAGATAGAAAACAGGGATCTCCATCTGTGGCCCATGGGAATGGCTCTGTCTCGCAACACCTGAGCCTCCTTGACTGCCAACCTGTGTCACCTACAGGCCCCTTCATGCATCCGGTCACTTGGACATAGATCCATTCAACCCAGACTTACTAGGAAGAGAATCTCAAAGATCCAAGGGTTGGAGAAATGAAAAGACGATAGAAAATATCTGAGCTGGACAACCAGGAACCTGGATCGTAGCCCTGGCTCTGTGCTAATTTTCTGTGAATTTTCTTACACTGGTCCCGTCTCTCTCTGACTCATGGCTTCATGGATCTCTGCCTTCAGTCACCTGGAGCCTCAATTCCCAGTACAAACTAGAGGTGACCTCTGTGAAACAGGAATGGGGTTGGGGCTGGTGACCCCCCAACTCAGCCGCCCCTCTCCCTCTGAAGGTCCTGAGGACAAGGATGAGCCAGCTTCTGCTCTGCCCAATGGGGACTGCAATCATACATGACCCAGGGGCTGGTCATCAGCTCATCTCCAGGGAAGATGTATTTTCACAGCAAACAGGGACTGTCAACTCAGCCTCTCCTGACCCACCCAGATAACCCCACTGGCATGAAAGAAGTCACTCCCACATCTACACCCTTCCAGAAAATGCATAAACTATGCACAATAATAGATGATTTCTGCACCAAACAAGGTTGCCACCTCCACCCCAGACATCCACCCTAAAAGCCACCCTCCTCACCTGGGCAGGCCCTCCACACGACTCAGCCAGCCACCCCAGCACCTCCTGCAGCCCAAGCCCTGAGTCAGGTGTACCTCCACAGCAGCAGGAAGGACAAGACAAGGAAGACCTAGCCCAGTCCCCTTAGAGCTCACAGGCTGAGGAGGGGAGCAGACAAGAACCAAGGAGCCCAGCAGAGCGTGGTGTGTTTGTTCTGTGATGGAACAGAATAGCAGGGCTGGGGACAAGGGAGCAGACAGGCAAAGTGCCACAGAGGAGTCAGGGCAGGAGCAATAAGGTGCAAGCGGTGTTCATGGCTGAAATCCACCCCGGGGGGCGCCTCTACTCCGGCAGCCACAGCACCCTCTGCCTGTAATGAGCCCTCAGGAACACCCCACCCAGAGAGTCCGAGGGCCGGCTGATCTGCAAAGGACCCCACTAGCTGAGTTGAAAACAACCAACTAATTAAAACAAAAAGGAAACTGGTGTTTGGGTCCTGCTTATACTAGCTGTGTGACCTCAGGCAAGTCTTTTAACCTTTCTGATCCTTTCCTTCCTTGTCTAATAATATGTTGCTGTTGTTCTAGTCACTACTGCTGCTGCTGCTAAGTCGCTTCAGTCGTGTCCGACTCTGTGCGACCCCATAGATGGCAGCCCACCAGGCTCCCCCGTCCCTGGGATTCTCCAGGCAAGAATACTGGAGTGGGTTGCCATTTCCTTCTCCAATGCATGAAAGTGAAAAGTGAAAGTGAAGTCGCTCAGTCGTGTCCGACTCTTAGCAACCCCATGGACTGCAGCCTACCAGGCTCCTCCGTCCATGGGATTTTCCAGGCAAGAGTACTGGAGTGGGGTGCCATTGCCTTCTCCATCTAGTTGCTAAGTCAGGTCCTATTCTTTGCAACCCCATGGACTGTAGCCTGTCAGGTTCCTCTGTCCGTGGGATTCTCCAGGCAAGAGTAATGGAGTGGGTTGACGTTCCCTTCTCCAGGGGATCTTCTCAACCCAGGGATCGAACCCATGTCTCCTGCTTTGGCAGGAAGATTCTCTACCACTGAGCCACCAGGGAAGCTCCTAACAATATGTAGTAACAGCATATATCTATTTTTGAAATGTATGGATCACAATGTACTTTTACATTAGCTATATTGATTTAATTCTCACAAACCCCTCTGAGACACAAGCTGTCTCCTTTATTTCCCAGATGAGAGAAAATGGGATCAGAGAGGTCAACGTTTCTTAAAGTAAGGGCTGGAGTCTGGTCTAGAATCCTAAAAGCCCGAAGTGGGCTTTTCAGTCTTGCTTGTTGCAGAGAAGCCAATTCTGACTCCATGTTGGACACTGTTTCTTTGACTTGCTTTTTGTTGCTTTTATTATAATCATACATAATGGCTTGCCTAAAAGGACCCTGCCTCTCTGCCTGACTGTTAAATGAAAGTGCCTTTGTTCAGAACCCTGTCCACCTATAGCTGTCAAGAAGGAAGAAATTAACACATCCCCTGCCTGAGGCTTGCCATTCTAGGAGATGTTTGCAAGATTAATGGCCTTTTTACTTTGCTTTCTCACTCCCGCCCCCATCCCTGATTTATAAAAGAACCTGGCACCCTAATAAGATGGCTACTTTGAGGCGCTAACCTGTCATCTTCTCGGTCAGCTGGTTTTCCTTGCCTCAACATCTGCTCTCTGGGGTTCATTGGCTGGACTCACCTCCATGGGATAAACTTCCCGTTAAGGCTGCCCACAACCTCTTGTCACTCATGAAGGTTTTCTGTTTCTTGTGACTTCAATGCCTAGTTTCCTGTGTCCTGATTTCCTGTAGCCTGGGTCCTTCTGGGGCAGCTAAAGGGGACAGTCCTCTGGCTCCAGGGATACTAAAGCCCCCCAAATAGAACATTATCTTCCACCTTGGCCAGACCAAGCACTCCACCAACAGATTCCTGGAGATAAACGATGGAGGGAGGAGGACAGGAAATTGAGAGGTTCATCGAGAGGCAGATAGACTTGACAGAGAAAAGGAAAGGGGCTGCAACCACATCAGCAAACTACCCACATGGGCCCTGACTGACACCACCCAGGGAAGAGGTACCAGAGCCAGTCCCAGGAGGATGAGGCCTCACCTGACTCTGCAGCCTGCTGGGCCCCCGCCCGCCTGGCCTCATGGGCAGCACTGACTCACGGGGGGCCTGAGGGGCCAGCCTGGCCCGGCTCTCAGCACATCTGACTCACCGTCTCCTGCCTGAGCCACTGTACGACATTCTTTCTCCCAGAAACAACATCCATCTTTAAAAAAAAAAAAAAAAAAACTGGCAGAAGAACTTTTTCATGTTCTTGTGACTGTAAACTGAGCTTCGAATTTTCCTCAACTTTTCCTAGGAAGTATGCCTTGTGGGAAAGTGAAAAACAAGTCCATTTTAGGGCCTCAACGTTTTCATAACTTTTGAGCTGCCTTAGCTTCTTCCAAGGTCATCCATCTGGGGGAAGCACAAGACAAAAATGTTTCCGAGTGGCCATGGACAAACGTAAGCATAAGGTCAGGTAGCCAGATCCGCTCTGATACTTAATATACAGTAAGCTTAAAAAGTCAGAGTAATTACCTCCATTTTAAAGTCATGGAAACTGAGGCTCAGAGAACTTAAGAAACTACCCTAAAGTTAAGTGGTAGAGCCAGAATTCAGTCTCAGTTCCCAAAGCTTCCATGCCTTGACTAAATCACGTGATTTCTCTCTGTCCAGGTGGAGAACAGCCCATTCTCCTACAGTTCACACACACCTACAGGTATGCCAAAGTGTTCCGTCAAGTGGAATCCCTGGCCATCTCCATCCTTGCAGCCAGGCTGTCCGCTCCCACCATTTCTGCCCCTTCCAACTCTTGAGGGCAAAGCCCCCAGCCTCATCTACTGGGGGCAGGCACTGAAAGAGACTCTGCCACCTGGTCAGGCATCGTGACCTCCTGGGAAATTACTGACCTCTACTGACTGTGCAAGACTCTACTCCTCAGATCCCTGCGTGAACCCACCTGGACACAAAGCAAAGCCTTCTACATAAAGACGCATGCAGGGACATGGCTGGTCCTTGGGAGTTCACCTACGTGTTGGCTGATGGATGAACCAACATGCAGGTGGCCAGTTGGGCACTTCCCAGGTGCAGCCAGCCTGTGTTGGGTGTTGGGTTTGCCCCTGCAGAGCCCCCCTACAACCTCCTCTGTGCCCTGGGAGCTGGCTGCGAAAAATGGGCTCCCTTGCCCTCTGGCTTCCAGCTGGGTTTGGCCTGTGGAAGGTACTAGTGCCAGAACAGAGGAAATCTATACTTTCAGCTGCAGCCCCCTCCCCCACCATTCTCCCCAGTGTTACTTGCCCCAGGGCACTTCATCATCCCTTTTGTGGGCCTTGTCCATCTCACACTTTGTCAAATGTCACTTCATTAAATCTTCCCCAGTTACCGCCATCTGTTTCCTTCATCAGGTCCCTAACTCATTCAAAGCCATTTAGGGCAGAGGCGCTGACCTGTGTAGAATAAGAGTGTGGGATAAGCAAGGGCTACTTCTGTGGTTTTTCTTTGGCTTTTCTCACCATCAGAGTCTGGACATTTTACATTGCTTCTCTTAGTGCATTTGCTGTTCATTTAAATGATTGGATATAATCTGGAAGTACCTACATACCTGCTAGCCACATCCTCAATCCCCTGGCAGCAAATTCCATGAAGACTAAAGAGAGAGAGACCTTGGCCTTGTGGCCTTCCCAGGAACTACAGATGGGCATGCTCACATCCACTACACATGCCAGGTAACATCGTGAGCCAGGGTGACACGCTGCACATGGCATGCTTTGGACGTGAGTGTAACATTTTTACTAAAGTCTGTTATCTTCTCTGTGTCCAATAGCACTGACCTTCTTTTAGTCTGTACAGGTTGATTTTTGATGGGAGAGGTAAAGCTGCCCAAGAGCCACTTCCTACCCTCCAGGAGATTGCAGATAAAAAAATATATTGTGTTACGAGCTATAAGAACACAAAGGTGGTCCTAACACTGCCTGGAGGTAGCAGGAAAAGATGCACATTGAAGGTGGGACCCAAATGAGTTTTAAAAGGTGGAAAAGGAGCTCCCCAGGTGAATCAGATGAATGAGGGCCCTCCAGGCAGTGGGAAAAGCTTGGTAAAAGTGCGGAAGTGAGGAAGAGGAGGCTGGGTTCTAGGCAAAATAACCAGGGCATTATGACTAATGCTCAGCGTGTGTTGGGGAATTGATAGTCATCAAAGTGAAGAGTGAGTCCAAGGCCTTGCAATCATGCTCATAATTCAGAAGGAAGTAAGAAAGCACCCGTAAACCAAATGAGAAATGACTGTGTCAGCAAAGACCCATGTGCAAGGCGCTGCTAAAAGACAAAATGGCCTCTTAACTACAAAGCGCTCCATGGCCAACTCATTTCTGGGCACGAATGAATGCTCCAGAAAAATTAGACCTGGAAAGTAAAATAACGCAGGTCACATATTGGAAGTTGTTTAAATGCTAGACCTTGTTAAGCACACATAGTCCATGAACTAGTGTGTATCCGTGCCAGGTGGTCAGAAACAGCTCTTCAAGATGGAGATATGGATGGATGGAAGGAAGGAAGGGAGAGAGAAAGAGAAAAAGAAAGAGGAGAAACATGGTTGAGATAAAATGAATTCATACATAAATGATATAAATACATAAATGACAGAGAGGTTAAAGATAAATAGATGTTCCCAAAGCATTCATGAGCTCCCCTTTCCCTACAATCAAGCTTCTTCCTAACTCAATGAATGAGAGTTGCCTGCTGCTACAAAAGCAAAAATAATTTGGGAATGATGGGCTGAGTTGGAGGCCAAGTTCAGAACTCCCAGAGCCTTGAGAACACTCAGTGCTGACCCCAGCACAGTCCCACAGGAAGCTGGGGAGAGGACCAGTGTGCCCATCTTCACCTCTTGATGGACCCACTCCCCTGGACAATGTGGGGATCACATGTGGGGATCCTGAGAGAGAACAGTGTTCTGGGGAACATCCCAGACTGTAAATTCCAAGGAATATTACAACCAATTGAAGGAAACTCTTGCAATTTTGTGAGACACAAATGGCTCAAAGGAAAGTCTGGTTCAACTTTCAGACCTGGCAATACCTTCCTTCATGGCAGGAGGACAGTGGTCATGAAAAGACCAGTGTTTCCTCTCCCCATTTCCCCAAAGGAATGGGCCGTGAGCTGGGAAGGTTATATTTTCCCCACCTGCGGTTTTGTGTTCAAGCCAAGTCAATAAACTGAAATATAGCTTGGGTTCAGATGATTCTCAAAGAGGAAAACAGCAATTTTGCCTTCAAAGGGACAGAGCCTGGAGCCAGGAAATAAGAGTTATGTTTCCGGCTACACTGGGGGAAGGCTGGGCTGCAGGCTTTGAAGGGCCAAGTTCCCCCCAAGTCCAGGGGATGGCTGGGGATGGCCCAGGCTCTGGAGATAGTGGGCACCTGTCACATACAGAAGACAAGAGCTCATTCGTGGTCAGAACAGACCCTGAGAAGAGAACAGCTCCTGCGGGGAGAATCATCTGAACCAGGACACAGCTGTCTGCTGGTACCTCTGCATTTAGTGCAAAGTCACTTTAGTCATCTCTGACTCTGTGCGACCCCATGGACTGTAGTCCACCAGGCTTCTCTACCCAGGGGATTCTGCAGGCAAGAATACTGGAGAGAGTTGCCATGCCCTCCTCCAGGGGATCCTTCTGACCCAGGGATCAAACCAGCATCTCTTATGTCTCCTGCATTTGCAGGTGGGTTCTTTACCACTAGCACCACCTGGGAAGCCCGCTGGTGCCTCTAAGAACAGAGAAAATGGGGCAAAACACTGAGGAAGGAATGGTCAGTTATACAGAGAAGTGGAAGCAGAGTGAAAAGGCAGCCATGTGAGCAGCTTGGAGGGCAACCCTCGAAGTCATGAGGCCCCCATTCAAGTCTCTGCTTGACCGCTAAGTTCCTACATCATTTTGCCAAGTCATTCTACCAGCCTGGGCCTCCGTTTCCTCATCCATAAAATGGACACATGCACATCTACCCTGCTTATCTTAGCAACTCCCGAGAAAGAATGTGAGATGGCCTTGCTGCTGCTGCTGCTAAGTCACTTCAGTCGTGTCCGACTCTGTGCAACCCCATAGATGGCAGCCCACCAGGCTCCCCCATCCCTGGGATTCACCAGGCAAAAACACTGGAGTGGGTTGAAATGGCCTTAGGTTTCAGCAAAAACCACTTGGTAGCATGTTCCAGAACAGGAGAACCATCCAAGGGATCTTGTTACCATTGACTTCCCTGCATCTCTGGCATAACAAGCCAGACCCCTCTCTTCCTGCTCCAGTAAGTCCAGCTGCACTCCTGGCCTTGCCTGATTCCCCCATTACCTGCTATGAATGTGGGCCTTCAGGTCATCAGCTGTCCCAGTGTCCAGTCCCGGAGGACTGTATACAGTGTCAGCACACCCCAACACTAGACCACTACAGAGACATAACAAAGTGTAACAGAGAGCCCCAATTCATCATACCCGCATCTTCCTGGGCATAACGCTGCACAGAGAGACATTAAACAGCTTTCAATACACATGGGAGCCCACGTTCCTCTCCACCCAGGGAAAATCTGCAAGATGCCAAGAGGTTTATTTTTCTAGGATTAACACAATGACAAGGAATCAGCCATATATATTGTTGAATAAGACGAGCCAAATATTTTTCTGTAATTTCTACAATAATATGAGGAAAGCTGAAAAAGAAAAAAAAGCAGTCGCCGGTGTTAGGCTGGTCTTTGCAGGCGCCAGTCTCCAAGAATAACAGCCATTCCTACGAATTACCAACAAGGCTGTTTGCAAGACAGTTGCTTGATACAAGAAATGGAACGTATTAACAGGAGCTTCCTGAGAAGAAGGGGCTTAGGGAGGACAGACTGACCCAAGACGGAGGCCTCTGGGGAGGGCGGGTGCTCTCATCTGCCAACCCTTGAGACATGCCCTCCCCACACCTCATCTCAGCTGGCAAGGTCATAGAAGATGCCACCCCAAATGCACACGGATTTCAGTACTGGCTGGAAGGAGGGCCGGGACTCCAGCCACACACGTCCTACAGCACTTTCAAACAACCTAGTAAATGGTTTTAACTCTGCGAACTTGAAACCTGATGGAGTGATGCTGGAGGGACAAATAGGAAACCTAAATTAAAAGAGAGATGAAGATCAGAAAGGAAGCTCAGCAAGAAGAGAAACCAAGGTGAAACTGGAAGTATCTGCCTTGTTCCAATATATGTGTGGCCAGGGAAGAGCCCTACCCCTCCCCATACCGCTCTATGGTGGTAGCAAGGGGTTTTAGGGTGTCACCTCTCAACCCGGCAAGGTGAGAAACCAGGGGAATGGAGTAAGCGAGGTCATAGTGGGAAGGAAGAAAGAAAGCACCCCAGGCTGGGAATCCAGACAGCAGAGGTCTGATCTCTCTTCCCCACTCTATGCCTCTGTGGTCTTGTACTTGCTGGCCCCACCCCTGGCTGGGTGTCCTCAGTTCCTGAGGCTGTCATTGAAATGAGGTGGGAAGGACAGAATGAATGAAATGCAGAGGAACACTGGAAGTTGGTGTCCAGGGGCTAGGCCCTACTCTATGTGAGGTCATGGGGGCATCTCAAAGAGAGCCCTGACTGGACCCAACCAGAGGGAGGAACCCCACTCTACTGGCTGCTTCCAAATCCGATCAGAGGGTACTATCTTCTGCTGGCCCAGGAAGATAGCTCCAGAGCTTGTAAGTTCCCAGCTTATGAAACAAGCTGATCCCAAGCTTCCAAGAAGCTGAGGTTGTGTCCACCCCAGACCCCCAAGAACAAGGAAATCATCCTGGGTGCCACCCTTCCCAGGAACTGTTGGCTGACAGCTGCTTGGGTAAAGTGATGGATGGTCCACCCATCCTTCAGGGCCTCAGAGGACTGAGCCTGAGTCACACGTGGGTATTTCCTGGAGTCAGACATCTGGAAAGCAAAAGGAAGAACTTTCTACCTGTCAGAGTCACCAACATAGCAGATGGCTGCCTTCCCAATTCCCTCACTGGTCCACCCAACTCTATTCTTACCTCATAACCTCCTTTCTCCCTAGGGCCTGATTTTAGCAAAAAGGGGTCTGAAATAAAGAATCATGCAGTGGGGTAGGGAGAGAGAAGCTGATGGCCCTGCACCAGAGCAGTGCTCAGACTAGCTGGGGAGTTGAGGCAGAGATGACCAGGACAGGCTCAGACTCAGAGCAGCACTGACCCAAGGTCCAGAGGCCCTTCTGGCTACTGGGGCTGAGCCAGTGAGAGAGAAGAAAGGGCCAGCAAGGCAGGCTCCCAGGAAGAAGCCAGCAGGAAGCCCAGAGTGGGCTCCAGCCACCCACTCCTCCCAAGTTGTGGGAACACAGGTGAGATGGGGCACAGAAAAGATAGCAAACACTCCAGGGACAGGACACAGGGTCCTGGTCTTCCTTGGATCTCCTGCACCCTCTGTTTTCTCCACCACCCCCCTCCCTGCAACCCCTATCACATTCTGCTCTTCATGCCCCATGTCTGTCTGCCTGAGAACCTCGCCCACTTTGTCCTTCCTCTAGGGTCCAACCAGGAGGATGGGAAGAGCCCTGGAGCTCCGTGGGCTCTGCCTGGACTTTTTTCTGTTAAAGTCCCATCTGGCCACTGAGCGCCTCGTGGGTGCGGAACATGGTGAGTGGGACACTGCCAGCCCTCGAGAAACCCCTGGTCCGTGGGTTGATGGGAGTCAGGGAGGGGAGTGTGGAGTGCTATCTGCCCCATGCCCGGCCAGCAGAAGGCCTTTTCCACTGGGGAGCCAGAGATTTGAGGGAACCATGAACAAACAGCAAATGCTTTACCACTGGAATAAAACTGCAAATGTCCCTGGAACCCACTTTATCCAGAATTTCCAGGGGAGTTTGGTGCAAGTGAGTCACCACGGACACAATGGCTGCTTCCGAGTGCCAGGCCAGCTGAGCTCGGTGGATATTGAAAGAGAGTCTGGGGAAAAGACGGTCCAAAACACCCGGGCTGCGCCGGCCCCGAAGCCAGGAGGGTTGCCTCCATCCTTTCCAGCCCCGCCAGCTGCAGGCGGCTCTGGGGCCCCACGCTCCTCTCCAAGGCTGGCTGAGGACAGGAGGAAACCCAGAAAACAGAGAGGGCAATAAATCTCAGCCTGCCGTGACAGCACTCTGGCTGGCCCAGCATTCTTTTCCTCTGTGAGGGAAAAAAAGAGCTGTAACGAATAACAATCCCCACAATCGGAAGATTATCAGGCAAGTTTGGTGCTACTTCCCACTCTCATTCCCGCAGACAAATGCAGGCTTTCCAACAAGGCCTCCAGCCACTGCCTGCGGAAGCCCCCATCTCCTTTGTGAAATGAGCGCAGGACTCAGGCTGGGGTGGGAGTGGCAGAAGTCGTCCTATTCTGTTCCCCACATGCCTGTCCCTCTGGGAAGAAAACCTGTACGGGAGAAGGTGCCTGGATTTCTAAGGACAGTTTCCCCTTAACAGTTCAAGAAACTGTTCAGAAAGTGAGAATGACCACAACTAAGTTACTATTAAATATCAATCATGTGCCACAACTTAAGCCGACAGCAACCCCTCCGGGAAGAATTCCCATTTAACAGATGAGAATGCTGAGGCTTTGAGAGACTGACTGCCCAGTCCCAGGCAGCAGCCACAGTGAAATTCACACATGCAAATCTCCATCTAAAAGCCACTCCCCTGCCACTTCCCTGCCCCTCACTCTTCTTGATCTCAATAAATTCTGGCCCTGAACAGGAGTGAGCTCCCAAAGTGCAGAGGCTGTAGACATAGCCCTAATGTCTAGGAAACACAGAGAAATAGCATGGATATACCCGGAAGTGGAGCTGATTTAATCCAGTGGCCACTCTAGAGGTGAGAATCATGATGATATAATAATAATAGTATATTATTGTTACTATGAAGTCTTCCTTGGTGCAGCAACAATGCTGGGCTCCTGTGAAAGCGAAAGTGGCTCAGTCATGTCTGACTCTTTGCGATCCCATGGACTATACAGTCCATGGAATTCTCCAGGCCAGAATACTGGAGTGGGTAGCTATTCCCTTCTCCAGGGGATCTTCCCAACCCAGGGATCAAACCCACGTCTCCTGCATTGCAGGCAGATCCTTTACCAGCTGAGCTACAAGGGGGTATTCCCATATAGAGGGAATACAAAACCGATATTGAGGTTCCAACTCACACTGAGGGGAAGGTAGGCTGCTTCATTTTAGTGCTGACTTCTGTGTATTGTCACCCTGCTTATTTAGCTTATAGGCAGAGTACATCATGTGAAATGCTGGGCTGGATGAGGCACAAGCTGGAATCAAGATTTCTGGGAGAAATATCAGTAAGCTCAGATATACTGATGACACCACTCTTATGGCAGAAAGCAAAGAGGAACCAAAGAGCCTCTTGATGAAAGTTTTAAGCCAGCTTGAAACTCAACATTCAAAACAATGAAGATCATGGCATCCGGTCCCATCACTTCATGGCAAATAGATGGGGAAACAGTGGAAACAGTGACAGACTTTATTTTCTTGGGCTCCAAAATCACTGCAGATTGTGACTGCAGCCATGAAATTAAAAGACCCTTGCTCCTTGGAAGAAAAGTTATGACCAACCTAGACAGCATATTAAAAAGCAGAGATATTGCTTTGCCGACAAAGGTCCATCTAGTCAAAGCTATGGTTTTTCCAGTAGTCATGCATGGACGTGAGAGTTGGACCATAAAGAAAGCTGAGCACTGAAGAATTGATGCTTTTGAGTCGTGGTGTTGGGAAAGACTCTTGAGAGTCCCTTGGACTGCAAGGAGATCAAACCAGTCAATCCTAAAGCGAATCCTGAATATTCATTGGAAGGACTGATGCTGAAATTAAAGCTCCAATAGTTTGGCCCACCTATGAGAAGAACTGGCTCATCTGAAGAGACCCTGATGCTGGGAAAGACTGAGGGCAGGAGGAGAAGAGGACGACAGAGGATGAGATGGTTAGATGGCATCACCAACTCAATGGACATGAGTTTGAGCAAGCTCCAGGAGTTGGTGGTGGACAGGGAGGCCTGGTGTGCTGTGGTCCATGGGGTCTCAAAGAGTCAGACACACACAGCGGAACGACTGAACTGAACTCCCAGGTGAGATGCGCTAAACAGGTAGAGCACTCTCCACCCCACCCCGCCAGACCAACATCATAGATCCCCCAGGCCCTCACCCCTTAGGGGACCAGAGCCCCCCTCCTCCAAATTCCTCCAGCTGTCCCCTTGGGAGCCAAACAGGCCCCCAGAGCCAGGGCAGATGGCCATGCAAGCTGCAGGTTTCCTGTCCGAGGGCAGGTGGTGGACTTGGAGGCACCCAATACTAAGTACACCCAATGCAGGCCTCCCTCTGACATGGCCCAAAGTTCAGAGTCAGTGTCACAGACAGGGGTCTGCATCCTTGTTGTGCAACTCTGAGCCTC